>NC_047670.1:56099292-57324292 GCF_011762505.2 Arvicanthis niloticus
ACTTCAAACTATCTATTCAATTACCCTATTGTGATTGTTGTATTTGTCAACTGTCGTTTTATATAGGATGTCTCTAAAACCAACAATCCCATCCCCTATCTTCATAGCTTGGGCAGAATAAAGACCCACGGCAGCTTAATGCACTAGCTGCCAGTAAACAAAGTGACGCACAGTAAAAGACTGTTCTATACAATGACCACTGCATATTGTTGACTATACTATCACTTTATTCTCTAATGAGCACATATTAAAGTTGGAAAGTTCTGACTAGTACACATGATGGCTAAAAGCTAGTTTACCCAGAAGTCACTGCAATCTTTATAAGAGGTGCCCCAAACCACAGTTCCTACGGGAAGAACCCATTACTAATAGTCTTCCATCTTAAAGAAACCTCCAGTAGCACCTACACCTACAGTCCTAGCTACCTGGCTGAAGGATGTCTCAAGCCCAGGACTTGAAGACCTGCCTGAGTGAAATATAGTAACCCTATAAGACTCTATCCTCCAAACAAAGAAACAAGTTCAAGTAAAAAACAAAAACAAAATCCACTTCCAGCTGAGAGTATCAGTGAGCACAAACAAGCCCATCTGTTCACACCACCAACAGCCTTCCTCCCTCCATCCCGCCTTATTTACTGTAGCAATACTGACAACAGAATCTAGGGCTGTGCACGCACGCAAGGCTACATGCATGCACACACACACACACACATGCACGCGCACACACACACACGAACATATATGTGTACATAGATATATTTAGTTATTTAGTTAATGTAAGACAGTAGATTGCTGTTAGTAGAAAGACAGCACCACAACCCCACCCTGTCCTGCCCTGCCTCACCCCACCCCACCCCACCCGGACACATGCCAGTTGTTGCTGTGTATGCCTTATACCACCAGCATCCATACTCTTCACATGGTTATCAATTCTGGGCAATTTTGTCCCTGAGGGGATATATGAATATCTGGGGGTATTTTTACTTGTTACAGCCAGAGGACACATAGCAGGTAAGACACCACCTCCCCACCACACATCAAACAAACAAAAATCCAGCCCAAATTGTCAACTATGCTTTCGTTCAGAAGCCATGCTGGGCCCCTATGGAGGGTAGGTATTACTGTTCCCATTTTTTTTTCCTGAAAAAGAAACTGAGGCACACAAGTTAGGAACTTGGCATGGTTACACATGCAGGGGATGCACAGCTGGCTGGAGATCCACCAGTTGAATTCCAATGTCCAACCTCTTGAGCTCTCATAGTCAGAGTTTACCTGCAACTTCTCCCAGCCTTCCCTGCTTCTCTCCCCTTCCCAGATTCCAGGCTTGTTAGAGAGCATGATTCATTTGTTGACCCAGTCACTAACTGCTCTGTCTATTCAACAGGCATTCATAGAACACCCACTATGAGCCAGCAACCGCTCATGCCAACTCCAGGTGAGCAGGGTGGGCGATCCCAGCTGTACCATGTATGTTCTCACGCACATACACAATCTTCTCTAGTCCTTGGCAATGCTAAGCATGCTCATACCATGGAGGACTCCCTCCCCTTCATTTCTGTCTCTTCTCAAAAGGGCCTTCCTTCCTTGATGATCCTTCTAAATCACCTACAGATGTTTTCCATCTATTCCCTACCGATGCTTTATTTTTCTTCTAGAACTTACTAATATTTTATCTTTGTTCGTTGTCGTCATCAACAGAACATAAGCATCACAGGGCTGGAGAGACGGCTCAGCAGTTAAGAATGCATATTGCTCTTGCAAAGGACCCCACGTTTGGTTCCCAGCACCCACTTCAGGCAGCCTGCAACCACCTGTAACTCTAGCTAGATCCAGGGGGACCCAATGCCTCTGGCCTCCAACGGCATCTGCACTTATGAACACATACCCATTCACAGACACTTCAGAAAGCACACCTGCACTCAGTGAGCATGTATGAACGACCATGTCTCATACAGACTATGCATTCATCTTTCTGCTCTCCCTGTTGTTTTTTTTTTTTTTAAAAAAAAAACCTTTTCAATCTGGCCTCCACCCTGAAACCAGAGCACTCTAAAATGAAAATCCTGTCTCGACTTCTCAATCATCTTACATGCCTCTTGTATCACTAGGCCTTGGTCTCAGACTGTCTTCTCACACTTTTTACTTGCAGTCACTACTGCCCTAGCAGTAAAAACTAAAGAATATTGAACACTTGCTGTTTGCCAAACACCAGTCTGAAGACACACATCCTCAGTTACTTAGCTCTAATCTTTAAAGTGATCATTGTCGTACCTGCTTTTGGACGAGGAAAATAAGGCAGGGAGAAGTATCTGGGGCAACCAGGAAGTGGTCAGGACAAGGTGTCGGCCTATGCTTTGGAAGCTTCACTTGTATCTGTTATACTGTGCTGTTCTATTTCCAGTTGTGACAGTTCTTCAAGTAAGTTCTTTTACTTTTCTCCAAATCATCACTCCCCCTATCTCCCTGGTTAGAATTCCCTCTGGTCACAGGTTAAACATCTGGACCCTCACCCCTCAAAGTCTTCTCAGAATATTTCCTAACTTGTTTGGGCACTCCTGTCCTGTTTTCCCACAGTCTGAATAGCTTACCATAGACCCTTCTCTGCTACATTTACTAACCTGCCTTCACTGATAAACTCCAACTACGCACAAACACACACCATGTCAGGCTGGTACCCTACTGTACCCCTGGGAACCGTCATGAGCCCTGGTATGCTAGGACTGCAATGGGTAGTTTTTCATGGAACCAGCACCATGAAGCACATTGAAGACCACCTCCTTCCAAAAGCAATGTGTCACTTCCTTAAGAATCTTTCACATATGCCACACATAACTTTCATGTTTATTGTTATGATTTATTTAAAATAATGTCCTTCCCCTGCATTTTTTTCAAAAAAGTAGTTTATGTATCTGTGACCTTTGCATCGACTTTCACAAGCGTAGCACTTAAGAGGTAATTACTGTGGTTTCCTGTTTCACCATGTGATCTCTCCCTTCTGCATATGCTCCCACATGCCACCATGATGTCATACAGCCCAAGGGGCCTTCACCAAAGGCTGAACTGATGGGCCTCCTGATTCTGGACTTTCAGCTGCCAAAACTATGCACTAACTCAACCTTTCCCTTATTAAAAAAAAACCTTTGAAGTGATGCTGGTTTACTAAGAGCACTCAGTACTGCATTGTCTGTGACTGCTGAAGCTCTGCCACCATTTTAATACAGATTACAACTGAAAATTAATAAAAGTGGTAACTATTCAAGAGCTTAAAAGACTTATCTGGCCAAGGTCAAATTCTAATTTTGTATCAGGCTCCTCACTAATTACGCATTCAACCCAATTTCTCAGCTACCCTATACCTCCTATTCCAATCAAGGTGGAAACGTTACTCCCAGGTATACACCTTGACTATTGTTTCCCAGACGCTTGCATTGGATTCCCTTCCCATCCTAACACCACTCTCTTTTATCTATCAAATTTGGCTTATTCTCTGGTCTAGCTCCAATCTAACCTCAAAATTTCTAGATCTCATTCCCTCATTCATCTTTTCTAAGGCTCTTGTAGGCAGTTAGTTAGTTAGTTAGTGGTTCCCGTATATGCAACAAGAGCCTAAATTTATTTCTTGAGTTTGAGATCCACACCTTAGGAATCTGAGAGATCCCTGAGGTACAGCGAGGCTGGGATTCCTAAGAAGGGTTAAGCAGCTATAAATAGGAATAAAGATATAATCAAGAGTTGTTAAGTTCTTGCTAACTAGAAGAAACCTGATCACTGTGAATGTCACCATCAGCCCTCAGTCATCCATTTCTTCCACTAGCAGGAGAAAACAGTATAAACAGAAAACTGGAAGGTGAGTCCGAACATCCCTCAAGGTGTCAAGATAACCTGTACTTATACTAAGCACAAGGTAATTGCCTGCAATTTTCTGCAATGTCACAAAGCCATTGCAAATTAATTACACAGTTTCTTTCTTTCAGGGCCCAGTGCCTGCTCAGCTTATGACAGCATTTGACAAATGTCTGTATGATTTTTCATCTGTGACACAAAACAAATATAAAGTTATATGTAACAGGTAGTTATATTTAATCTGCTGGTTTGTATCTTTCCTATTCCCAAGACAGTTCATTTTTTAGGCATCAAAGCTAATTCACAATAGCCCTCGTGAGCAAATATCTTCTTTATGTCAGTAAAGTGCTTTTGTAAATACAAAACACTAGTAAGAGTTTGAAAGATGTGCTTAAAAAAAAATCCCTGTTATGATCTACTCTTACTGTAATTCCAAAGTTGAGAAAAAGTCAGTCTTCCTACAGACCAGAGCCTCAGTCTGTGGCTCCTCTCCCTTGTTACTGAGTTTATACAACTCACTCTGGTGACAACCCTCTCATGTCAGTTAATCTGCTTTTAATAATACACACAGCTGAAACACTAATACTTACCTTTCTACTAATTTGTGATTTATTTCAGATCCCCACAGAGACAAATTTCATATCCACATATGTGTTTTTCTCATGTACACATGCACATGTATGTCCTGCCTTTTCTTGTTCCGGACTAGCTTTGCTGCTCCTGTGTCCTTTCTAGAAGATCTAAGTTTCTCTACCAAGGTCTCAATATGTAGCTCTGGCTGGCCTAGAACTTGCTACAAAGACTAAACTCGTCTCCAGCTCCCAGAGATCTGCCTGCCTCAGCCTCCCCGGTGGGCATGCACCACCATGTCCAGCCCTCTGCCTGGGTTTGTCTTCATACCTGGCAGAAGCTACAGTTTTGTTTTGTTCCTAAAGAGGAAATCCAAAATGCCTATACTTATCTCTAGAAAACTTTTCAAATATTTTCAGTAACCTAATGGCAACAACCTTGCCACTACAAAATTTCCCGGCATCTAGCTGTTTTGGCTGATTCTGCTAAAAATCCCCATCCCTTAAGGGGGATTTAAGTAAAAACACTGCCAGCTTCCAGTTCCCTTAGGCAAATTTCCAGCCCTAGCACAAGGCCATGAGGTTAGACATTTCTCAATGACGCAGGCTCCCTCAGAAGGAGGAACAAGAAATACAGAGAGGAAAAAAAAAAACAAAATTTATTCTTCTCAGTGCAGTAAATCAAGATAGTGGTCAAGGCCTAAGAAAGAAAAGAGAAGAGAAAAGGAGGAAGAAACAGAGGGTGGGGGGAGGAAAGAAGGAGAAGAAAAGCCAACTTAAACTATATACTGTGTGTGCTGACAAGATCTATAGTGCAAACCCAGAAACAAAATGAGAGCTATAGAGTGGGACTGAAGGCAACGCAGAGCAGTGATGGGCCTGCCTCTAGGTTCCCTAATTTCCAGGGTATTAACACAGTGTGAGTATGTACGCACTATGTAAAATGTACACCACTAGAACACACAAAGCAGCGACTGAATTGGTAGTTACAAGATGAGGAACAGTCACAATGAAGTGAATCACTGTTCAGGATTTACTGCACTGGGAAGAATAAATTCTAATTTTTTTCCCCTCTTTATTTCTTGTTCCTCCTTCTGAGGGAACCTGCGAAATGAACTGGGGAAGCTGAGGGAATCTGAGTTGATCAACTTCCCGAGGAAAGACGTAAGCCAATCACAGAGGATGAATCCATCTGATGGGCTGGCTGATAAGGTTCTTGGGCTTTTGGCTGACTTCAAACACATAACAGGATGAAATAAGATCAAATCTGTTCCCCAGGAATTGACTCGCAGACTGTAGATCTTTAAAAGTCAGGAAAAGCTTAATGCTTCCAAGAAATTCCAATTATACAAACATCATAACATGTGTGCATTGTTTTACTTTTCAAAATGCTTTCTATTCATCAGCTCTTAAGTAAAGTTATTACATAAGGCCTACATGCTAGAACTTAGGGACATAGCAACAAGACCCCCCTCTCTATTTGCAAGAATGTGCTTCCTATATCCTGTGAGATAGGAAAGCTAAGGATGCACTTAGTCAAGTACTTTATGGTGGTAAGAACCAACTATTACAAACACATGGGGAGGGTACTAGAGATATGGCTTAACAGTTAAGAGTCCTGGCTGCTCTTCCGGAGGGCACAGACTCAATTCCAAGCACTCTCACAACTAACTGTCTGTAACTCCACTTCCAGAGTACTCTGACTTTCATCTGGCCTCCTAGAATACTGCATATATTAATGCACAGATATATATGCAGCCAAAACACTAATGCACATAAAATAAAAATGGGGAAAAAATAAAGAGCACAAGGAAAGAGCCTTCTCTGTGTGGGAAGAGGGCACACAGCACACATTTCAAAGGAGCTAGGCCTGATTTAGGAGGACAATCAGATGTTAACAGCCTAATGCACGCAAGGAGGAGTGGTCAGGGCAGAGGCCAAGAACGGACAACTGCAAAGACACCAGCAGTTCCAGAACCAAAGCCAGTCAATATTCACAAAGACTGTGAAGGAAATAACCAAACGAGAGATTAAATGCAAACATAAAATAGTTAAATCCCACAGTAAACTGAAGAATTCTGGGTAGGAGAGTCAAATGGTTAAAACTGATATTTAGGAAAAGAATGATGGCCTGGTACAGTAGCTCATGCCTACGATCCCAGTACTTCAGAGGTTCAGGCAGGAGGACTTCTATAAAGTTCAAGCTAACAGAGGTTAAGAAACTAGTTTTGAGGCCGGGCAGTGGTGGCGCACGCCTTTAATCCCAGCACTTGGGAGGCAGAGGCAGGCGGATTTCTGAGTTCGAGACCAGCCTGGTCTACAGAGTGAGTTCCAGGACAGCCAGGGCTACATAGAGAAACCCTGTCTAGAAAAACAAACAAACAAAACAAAACAAAACAAAACAAAAAGAAACTAGTTTTGATGGGTATAGTGAAGCATGACTTTATTCCTAGCACTCAGGAGGCAGAGGCAGATGGCTCTCTGTGAGTTCGAGGCCAGCCTGGTCTACATGGTGAGTTCCAGGACTGTGGGAGCTATGTAGTGAAACTCTGTCTCAAACAAACAACAAAGAAAAGGAAGAAAAAGAAAAAAGGAAAAGGAAGGAAGGAAGGAAGGAAGGGAGGGAGGGATAGAGGGAGGGAGGGAGGGAGGGAGGAAGGAAGGAAGGACTTCACTTCAAATGAACAAACACGGGGGCTGCTGAGAGAGCTCGGCAGTTGAGAGTACTTGCTGCTCTTGCAGAGGACCATTATTTTTTTGGTTCACAAGTATTCACACATCTGCTAACAGGCGATCTGACATCTTCCTCTAACTTGCTCAGGCACAGGCACACATGTGGTTCATATACATGCAGCTAAAACACTCATTCACATGAAATAAAAACAATTAAACAAATGACAATTTTAAAAACAAAACACTGGTTGGTGATATGACCCAGCAGTTAAATAAAGGTATCCACAGCAAAGACTAAACCTACATTTGATCACTGGAACCTACATGCAGAAGCAGAGAAATGTCTCTCCCAAGCTGTTTCTGACCACATACTTGTGCCTTAAACAAAGAATAGGAGGTGAGGGAGGGACTCTTGGCACTGAATAAAGGACAGATTAGAGTTGGGTTCTGGGTAGAGCAATTAGAAGGCTCCTGAAGCTAAAAAGTCAAAGTGAGACTATGATCTGGGACAGTGGATAAATGAGGAAAGATCAAAGAGCAGACTCCATGTGAAGAGCACAGGAAAGAAGAGGAATCAAAGATGACTCCTGCCACTCTTGGTAGGCCACTGGTACTAAGTTAGGGATTACAGGCTTCAGGGTAGTCCCAGGAGTGGTGACATCAGCTTTAAGTGCATGTGAATCATCTAGGTGTCCAGTGGGAAAAAACAGTAGGTAAGCCAAGCCTGGAGTAAGGACTAGGTCAGGACCACAGATGTAGACTCGTGCGCCGCCTGGTAAGTGGCATTTGGAGCCACAAGTTGAGATGAGTCTGGCAAGAGGGAATGTGTAGGCTAGGATTGTCTATACAGCTGATGCTCTGGCCTGACAAAGATCAGGAAACTCATGGGACTCAGGAGACCTCCCTGCAGCTTCAGGGTTGTATAATCAGGATACAACTGCTAGGAGAGAGGGGACCCTCTGGTGAGACATCAGCTACAATTTGTGCAGGGGACCAATGGTACAGCTTGCCTGAGCTGTCACCCATGTGCCTGCAAATGACTCCCTCATTCATGCTCCTTAGCCCCAGCAAGTTCACTGTTCACCAAGCTGGACTTGGAGGGGATAGCTTCTTCAGTTTGTCACTGCTTATATTGGACAAACAGAACTAGGCTCCCCAGGAAACAGAATACTGCCAAGGCCTGGACCAAGGATACACTTTGAGAATGAACCATGGCCAATAATGACAGGAAAGCGGTTACTGCAGTGAGGATATCCTAGAGTTTAGCTGTGCAGCACTTGAGCACCTATTAGTAGAAATTTCAATGCTAAGAGAAACCTTCTTTCTTCCACAGAAACACAGATATTCCCTCTCTGAGCTCCTGGCTTCTAAGCTCACAAGTGACTAATCCAAGGCCAGATGAGCAGATTCTCCCATCGAGGACTTGGAATATGAAGACATTACACAAAAGTGAAAAATCTAATGGGAACTGCCTGTAGCACTGGTGCCATAAGCAGAAGGGCAGAGATAAACCTGGCTCAGCTCTGTCAGTTTCTGCTCAGTGGCTGAGCTTGGTTAAAAAGGTGGGGATCACTAATTTCCCTGTTAATTTATCTCATGCTTAGGTTTTAAGCTGAGAATAGAACAAAGGGAGACCATCGGCAGTGCATCAGGTAAGACTAGGGCTGAGAAGTCTTAAGGGGATTGTCTGTTGTCACACAGCACTTCCTCCCAAAGGTTGTCCTCAGGAAAAAGTGATGCTCACTGAAGTGACCAATGCTCTAACGACACCCACACCAAAGTCAACAGACACAGAGACCACAGACACGAGTCTGCTTCTGTCTATCCAGCTTCTTCAAGCGTGGTATAAAGAGGAACCTGCAGAAGCACTAGAACTCTGGACACAAGCATTCAGACACACACACAGCCAGGCACCTTACCACCACCCTTTCCAGTCACTCCTCATGGAGCTATCATCAGCCAAAAGGGCCTCAAGTTCAGAAGCAACTTTCTGTCTGGCCATGAGAACTGCTGTGGGAATGAGAAGTCAAGAGCTTTGAGAAGAGGAGGATTTCTCAACTTCATTCCTTTGGGATATGTCACAGCCAGGAAGACAGAAATCGGAAAAAGCAGCTTTCACAAGCTGCCAGATCCATGTCCGATCCCAAGGGATAGTTAGCCAGTGAGGTTTTGTGGAGCTGATGTAATGCTGGCAGAGGCTAACATTTTATGGTTGAGCATGTAGCCTCTTGATATTTAGCTCTGGGGCTAAAAGGGATAACATCCTGAAAAGCCAAGAAAGCCATACCCATAACACCACCCCACAACCATCCACATTTAAGAGTAGTTTGTAAACTTGAACTGATTCATCTTTTTATGATTGGTTTACAAAGGCTTTTGTTAAACTTAAATTTTCTAAATCTTACTTAATGTAACTCTTTTGCTATGAAGAGAAATTTCTAAAGAACTTCCAAAGGACAAAGAAAATTTAGAGAGCTTAAAGTAACAAAAGATTTTAAAGACAGGGAGGTTTTCCAAGGAGCAAGGCCTATCTGTGGCCCACTAATCCACGGGAGAACAGCAAGTTACAACTGTCTGTGATCTTACGAGAACAGCTTTTGAAACAGGCTAAGCCAGAAGTTTCTAAGAGCCCCACATACCTCATAGAAACTGTCAATCTACCTGAGTAGCACTCCGCCATGCATGAGGGAGCCATCAGCAGACTCAGAGCAGAGGAATTGGACATTAATACTCTTAGTGTGAGCATGAATTGTTCAACTTCCAAAAGAACGTATCAATTGAAACTGTTAAGTCTTTTGACTTAAATATGCCACAATGATCTCCCAAGGCCTAGACAAATCTAAGTATATCAACAACAACAACAACAACAAAACAACAACAAAAAAAAAAAAAAAAAGAAAGAAAGAAAGAAAGAAAGAAAGAAAGAAAAAAAGAAAAAAGAAAAGAAACTTAAAAAAAAAAAAAAAGATAGGTTCTGACCATGGAGTTTTATTAGCCCATACCAGGGCTTGCTTAGTACAAACCAGGTTGGCCTGGAAATCAGTCCCTCCTGCCTCTACTAAAATTAAAGGCATGTACCACCACCACTCTTCAATGGGAAAAGATCCATTAAAATCCTAACCAAAGAGATCCATTAAAACTCCAGTCATAACACAAACTGCTTCCAAGCACACACATACTGCCTTCTTAGGGATATAATAGTCAACTCTTAGTGCAGCACAGGGCTGAGATGAAGCTCATGATGCAAACACAATCACTATGTATACATAGATCTTCTCAATCTCATAAAAACAAGGATCTTGCTTCTCAAACTGAATTAGAAGTTAATGGTTTCTGTTTGTTTAAGGATCCTCTCAATTGTATGAAGGAACTAGAGTCCTTGTTGATAGGATATTTATATTGGTCTTTGGGGAAGCATTATTCTATAGAAACTGTTGGGTTACACACCTGACTTACGTCTTCCCAATCTCTACAATACTTCATGTTCAATCTGTTCATTCATAATATACATTTATACAATGTTTAACCCTAACAGAGGGTTAAAACAGTTAAAACTCACTATGACAGCAAGAAAAGCTAAGTTCAAATCCTTAATATACAGGTAAAAGCCAAGCACAGCCACACAATGAGAGCTCCTGTTGCAAAAATAAAGCAGAAACAGGGTATGGTGACACACACCTTAGAGGCAGAGGAAGATGGATCTCTATGAATCTGAGGTCTACATAATGAGTTTCAGACCAGCTAAAGGCTACTTGTTGAGACCTTGTCTCAAAAAGGAGGGCAGGAGTAGATAGCAAGAAAGGAAGATATCCAGATGCCTCCTGTGCTTTCTAATGTTTATAAATAAATAGAAACATGCACACCCAGGCAGTGGTGTCCCCCACCTTTAATACCAGCACCCAGGAAGGCAGAGGCAGGCACATATGTCAGTTCAAGCTGAGCCTAGTATACAGAGTGAGTTCCAGGACAGCCTGGGCTACACAGATACACCACAGGGGGCTGGAGAAATGGCTCCACAGTTATGAGCACTGGCTGCTCTTCCAGAGTACCCAGGTTTGATTTCCAGCAACCACATGATGGCTCACAATCATCTGTAATACAGTCCCAGGAGATCTAAGGCCCTCCTCTGGCCTCCTCAGGCTCCAGGCATACATATGGTACATATACATACATGCAAGCAAGACACCCATACACATACATTAAAAACAAATCCTTTCAGAAAAATCTCATAAACATTAGTCTCAAAGTATGTAAACAATGAAGAAACAGAGAACGAGAGTGTGAGGAGAGGGTGAAGAAGACAAGCAGGCAAGAATAAAGAAGGTCAGAAATTGAGTGAAAGACAAAGCCTAGGAATCAAGGGGAAAGAGAGCAGAAGGTCAAGTCAGAGGTGGGCAGGACAGAGAAGCCACACATCTGCAAATTCACTGTGTCACAACAGACTTCCAGACTAGAAATCATTCACGTTTTTATTCTTGTTTGTTTGTTCTTTTCAAGACAGGGTTCCTCTGCGTGGCTAACCCTGCGTAGTTCCTCACCTTGAAACTCACACTCCTGTAGACCAGGTTGGCCTCAAACTCAGAGAGATCTCCCTGCTTCTGCCTCCTGGGTGCTGCAATTAGAAGTGTGGTGGTCCAGTTTAAAATTTTATTCTAAACCAAACAGAATATAATCCATATGCATGTTGAGAATCACATTTTTTCCTCTAGGTTCTCAAAATGCCTTTCATGTAATACACAGTATGGTTTAAATTCCGTGAAAAATGGACAGTTATTTCAGATCCTCCTGTGCAGTTGGCAGTAACTCAGCTGTTAAGAAGCGTCTCAAAGCCTTCTGAGATAAAAGGGAAGAAGCCGGAAGCACCTTCAAAACCAGAGCCCACACAGCACAAGTTCCCTCTTCCAACCCACAGGCAGTGTTTAGGTTCAAACACATAGCACTAACTCACCAAACAGCACCATCCCTCACCTCACCCTGTGAACATGTAAAGAGTTACTACAAGTAAGCTTCTAAGTGAGGGTGACAGTCTGTTGTGTACCACTGATTCCTAAGCAAGTTCAAATGTAGAAAAAAGGCTTGTCCTTTTGCGGAGAGGTGGGCTGAAACAATAGAGAGGGAGAGGGAGGGGAGGGGGAATGAATGTCTCTCTCTCTGTGTGTGTGTGTGTGTGTGTGTGTGTGTGTGTGTGTGTGTGTGTGTGTGTGTGTGTTGGGGAGGAGCCACAGGAGCTTAAAAGAAGGCAGGTGGGTTACACACCAGGATAACGGAGCAAAGGAACCCAGATGATCAGAATTGTCTAGCAAGGGCTACCATAAAATGATGTAAAGGATTTGAGGTTTGTTCTAAAGAAAAAGACACTTTGTTTAGAGGTAAAGAGCAGCCGGGCAGTGGTGGCGCACACCTTTAATCCCAGCACTTGGGAGGCAGAGGGAAAGAACAGACTCTGAAGTCAGATCACCTGGATAGACGCCATCTTACCTCTCCAGGTGTGTGGCACTGGGAAGGTTTCATACCCACTTTGTCCCTCAGTTCCCTCTTCTGTAAAATAGCATAATAAAGGCACTGAGTTCCAACAGCTGCTGTAGGACTGTGAGAGTCATGGAAGCTGGAACACAGTCCCACACACTGTGTGTTTATAAGGACATATTTGGTCTTTATCCACACTCCTGGCACTGAGCTAGTAATTAATGGGAGCTTGGCATTTCCTAAGCAGTAAGAGCAACCAAGGTACAGGCAGCTTTCTCGAATCACAGCAAGCCTGTACTGTGAGTGCAGGCTGGCTCAGTACTTAGGAAGGTGCTGACTGTAGTCAGAACCAACCACACAGTTAAAAGACTAGAACCAGAGTACTCCCTGGGTCAGAGAGGAACCAGGTTCAGAGTATGCCAACAGCTAGTTGGGTGTGGTGGCATGCATCAGTAATCTGAACATTTGCAAAGCTGAGGCAGGAGGATCATGAGTTGGAGGCCATTGTGGTTTACGTTTTGAGGGGAAAGGGGAAGATCACCTACAGCCAGTGATTTAATTAATTGTACACATAGGAAGCCTCTTATAAACATCCACAAATAAAGACAGGGTCAGAGAGCCTCCAGGCTGGCAAACATGGAGATACTGAGGGGTGATATGCCCAGTAACATCATGGACTCCCGTACACAGCTCATGCCTTGTCCGGTGTACCTTTTCCTTCAGCTGCTTCTGAATTATAGTCTTTTAAATAAACGTAACTGTAAGTGAAGGGCCTTCCTTAATTCTGTGGACCATTCTAGCAAATGATCCAACCAGCACAGAGGACAATGGAAACCTCTGATTTACAGCCCAAGTTATGCAGAGACTGTGAGCACCCTGTAACCCCACCACTCATGACTAAGGCTGAAGAGTCAGTGTGTGGGACTAAGCTCTGTGGTCATGGAGTCTATACTCACCCCAGGCAGCTGGACTGGAGTCAGAAAACCAGGTGACTGGTTGTTGTAGGAAGGGACCCTCAATCTACTGTCAGGTGTGAAGAAGCAGAATGCAAGACAGGTGAGCTTTTCCTTCCCACACATGGCAAACCCACTTAGGCACCAGCTACCACAGTTTATTATAGACTTTGCTGGGACTCCTAACAAAATGTACTTAAATTCTAGAATGTGCTTCTTGTGTTTTAAGGCTGTGTTTGCCTACCTCTGTGTTTTCCTATTTGGTGTCTTATTTAAGAAAAGCTGTTTTTAACCCATCAAACCTATGAGGAAAACAATAGAAAGATTTGTGCCTAGCATTCAACCCTTAAGCCCTAAACTCAATCCCCAGCACTGGGGCAAAGGGAAAACAGCCATCTGCCACGTGGCAGAGTCTACCCTGGGCTTGGACACAAAGGTACTTAAGAACTGAGTGGAGGATGGGAGGAGGGAGGCTCTCAGAGATGGTCCCCCTCAGAGATCCCTTCTAAAACCCCTCTCAAACTGTGGCGTGTTTTCTATAACATTTATTTAGACAGCTTACTTCTTGGCAAGAGATTGGGTTGAGAGCCAGAGGCAATGTAGGTGGTAAAGAATTTCCCACACGTGGCCTTGGTTGTTTTTAACATTACCCAGCAGTGCAACCCATGCCCCGTCTTCATGAGAAAGTCTGACAAACCTCCTGTGCCCAGAGTAACTGAGGCAACCACCTCCATTTGTTATACCAATGGGATATTCAGAAACCTGCACAGAAGAGGTAAAGAATGCAACAAAATAGCTTAAACAAAACAAAACAAACAAAAAATAGAAAGATCACACCCACTCATGGATTCTGATAGACAGCAACACAGCTATGCAAGGCAAAGTCAGAAGGCACTGGCTGACACCCCGCCACTCTCAGAACACCTGACCTGACTTTTCTTTGGTTTAGATTCCTAAGAACCGAGTGAGTGTTCCTACCTAAAGGTCACTTTAAACTTGCAATTATACAGTCTTATAAATTTTAGAAATCAACTTTATTGAACTTTAGATGAACCCACCCACATTGCAGCTCAGTGCTTGTGGCCATGTAACTCCAGGACAGTTGAGACAACAGGTAACCCTCAGAACCTCTCATTTCATTGGGCCCTCAACTGTCTTCTCCTTCCACTTGTTTGTTACCCAAAAAGCCTGCACAATTTTTCCTCGTGGTTTTCTTTTTTTTTTTTTTTCCTTTTGAAATGGGTCTCAGTATGTTGGCCATATTGTTCCTGGTCATCTGTTTCAGCCTCCCAAGTAACTGAGACTCTGGTCATATGCAGACTAAACTACCTGTCACAGAATTTAAAACTAGGCTAACCTACACACTGCATAGTTCATCGAGTGTCATAAGCATCGCACACCTTCATTACCCAGTCAATAGCCACCCCCCAGCCAATCAGCTTCATCCTCCTCAGGGCTTGATGCCTGTTCAACTAGCTATGCAAAAAAGATTTAATGCATTCTGAACATTCCATATAAACACAATCATAGCGTGACTTCTTTTGTACCTGTCTTTGTTCACCTGGCACACTATCTTTTTTTAAAGCTTTATTTACTTTATTCCATGTGTATGAGTGATTTGCCAGCATGTATGTCTGTATGAAGAGTGTGCATGATGTCCCTGAAAGTTAGAAGATGGAACTGAAATTGGGAATTAAAGACAGCTGTGAGCTGCTTCATGTGTTCTGGGAATAGAACCTGGATTCTCTGCAAGAACAGCAAGTGCTCCTATCAGCTGAGCCATTTCTTCAGATCTGGATAGGATCCTTAAGGTTTCTGATTTTGTAGCAAATGTCAGTCCTTCACTCCTTCTCATGGCTACCACTCTACTACATGGTCATACACACATTAGTTTCTTCATCACTGTTTACACTCTTGGCTATATGACCAATGCTACCAAGAGCTTTTCTTAAACATTTATGCATTTGTTTGTTTCTGAGTGTGAGTCTGAATACATGAATGTGTAGTACATGTGTGGAGGTCAAAGAACAACTCGTGGGAGTCAGTTCTCGCCTTCCACCACGTGGGTTGCAGGGATCGAACTCAAGATGTAAGGGCTTAGTCAATATGTGCCTTTCCCCACGGAACCATCCTGCCCGCCGTGCAGGGAATATTTGTGTACACGTTTTTGCACAGACAATGTTTTGACTTTCTTAGGATGGAAGTAGAAATGCTAGGTCATATGGGCTATGCTTAAATGTTTTTGAAAAGCTGCCAAACTGTCTGCATTTTTAAAACTAAACTTTTTATTTTAAGCTAATTATAGATCTACACATGCCTGTAAGAATAGGGAGAGCCACACATCCCTCACTAGTTTCCTATTAACCACACATTACAGAGTCACATACAGTACTGCAAGCAGTGAGAGTGACAGTCAGACAATGCCCGCCTCCTTCACTGCCCCGCCTCCTACAGATGGTGTGGAATTATAATCTCACCATCCTCAGACTCTGACAACCACAATCTCACCTTGCTTCTAAGTTTTGTCAAGCCTGGTGTTGTAGGCTTTAATCCTGTCATGGGAGATGGCGGCAGGCAGATCTCTATGAGTGCAAGGCCAGCCTCCAAACAATAACAAAACCAAGCTAAGTTTATACAAATATCATACAATATGTAGCTTTTTTCATGCTCTAACTGTCTTGGGAATTATTTATAGGTACTTTTCCCCACAATATATCACTCATTTTTAAGAACATGAAGCAATATTTCAGTCAGTATTTTTTGTTTTTTATCAAGACAGGGTTTTTCTATGTAGCCCTGGCTATCCTGGAACTTCTCTATAGACCAGGCTGGTCTTGAACTCACAGAGATCCTCTGCCTCCCAAGCGCTGGGATTAAAGGCATGCACTACCACTGTCAGGCCCACAGTCAGTTTTTTTTTTTTTTTTTGTTTTTTTTTTTTTTGTTTTTTTTTTTTTAAACAAAAAGATTGTGGCCTGGCGGTGGTGGTGCACGCCTTTAATCCCAGCACTTGGGAGGCAGAGGCAGGCGGATTTCTGAGTTCGAGGCCAGCCTGGTCTACAGAGTGAGTTCCAGGACAGCCAGGACTACACAAGAGAAACCCTGTTTTGAAAACACAAACACACAAACACACAAACACACACACACACACACACACACACACACACACACACGATTGTGCATCCTGTGCATGCACATACCTGTATGTGTGTATACCCACAGACGCTAGAAGAGGAAGGCACTGTATACCTGGAGTTGTCCTATGGGTGCTAGGTCCTCTACAAAAGCAACAAGTCTCTTAAACATCTAGCCATCTTTCCAGTCCCATCACAGCCTACATTTAAAGAAAAAAAAAAAAAATGGGGCTGGGGAGATGACTTGGTGATTAAGAGCACTGGCTGCTCTTCCAAAACACTTGGGTTCAATTCCTAGCACCCACACAGTGACTCACAATCATCTGTAACTACAGATCTAATGCCTTCTTCTGGCCTCCATAGGTACCAAGCAAGCATGTGATGTAGAGACATACACACTGACCAAACCCCCATTTAAATATAAAATTATAATTAAAAATATTTATTCTTAATTTATTTATATATGCATGTATCCACAGAAGCCAGAGGCACTGGATTGCCAGGAAATGAAACCATGAGCAGCTGTGAGTTTTGTTATATAAACTGGAAATTTTTATAACAGAAGATGGTATCTGAAAGACCCATCTCTCCAGCCCCCACAGCCTCCATTTTAAAGAATTGGGTGTGCACACTTAGTTAGATTTGGTTCCTTACATTTTATACAGTGTTTATGGTGTGTTGATAACTTGTTCATTGTTATTGCTAGTATTCTAGTTTGGATTAGTACTGTCATTTACCTGCCAATAGCCATTTGCATGGTTTCCAGTTTAGAGTCCTTAGAAACTAAGTAGTTATGGACCTTCAGGACAAATGTGCGTTTTTATATCTCTTGTGTAAAGATCTAGAGATTGGATTGCTAAGTAAAATACCAATATCTTCAACTTCGTACCGACTCGCCTTCCCAGGCCATTATTCGCCATTTTACATTCCACACCTTGCCCCGGACTGCTTCACGTTTTCACACACTCGTAATCAACAGTCTTCCCCATTCTAACTATTCTAGGAGATGTGTATTGGCTTCTTTTTGTGGCTTTCATTTGCATTTCTATGTTGACCAATAACATTTAGGGACTTCCAGGAGATAATTGTTAGCATCTCCCCCCCAACCCCTCTCCCCAGCCTCACCACGAATGTGGAGACACAGATCTGCTGCCTTTGCCCGCACCTGCCCAGCATCACACATACTCAAGTGTCGTATTCAGATGTTCTATCCATCTTTATTGAGTTCTGAGAATTCTTTATAGCTGAATGTGTGAAAAGTGACAGCAATTCTAGCATTCAAAAGGCTGAAGTAGGAAGCTCAGAAGTTCAAGACCAATCTCCTCTATCACAGTGAGTTCAAGGTCAGCCTGGGCTACAAGAGGCCATGAGTTTTGACCCACTCCCCACCCCTCCCACCCCCACCCCACCCCCAAAAAAAAGGAGAAAGAAGGAAGGAAATTAACTTACTTAACATTGACATTTCAACTCTTTGTTTCAGTCCCCATGATTCTGTACAAAGCACAGGCAAACAATCAGAGAACAGCTTTCTGGCAAAGACCACATGGATTAAGATTTTCAAACTCACAGGCAGGGGAAGCGGCTTAGTGTTTGATCCCCAGAACTGCATACCTGGGCTTGGTGGCATACGTCTACAATCCCAGCACTCAAGAAGGTAGAAGCAGGAAGATCAAAATTCAAGATCATCTGAGGTTACTTGAGAGACCCTGCCTCATGGACGGGGGAAAGAGTTTCAAAGAATAACACTTATTCTGGAAATTCACTTTTAATAATTAAAGCATATTATACTAATGTCATCATTTTATGCTTAAAAGAAGCTGCATTATGACTACCCATCAAAAATTTAAAATATAACTTGATGTATTTTCAGCTTACAAAACCTTCTGAAAGGTTCAGTCAAATGAGTGTAGGTTAGTGTGCAGAGAGACCCACAGCTCTGCCAAGAACACGGCCTAACACAAACACTGCAGAGATAAATTTCAATAAATCTTACAAAATAGAAACAAAGGCAAAATGTAAAAGGGATTTATACAAACAAGTCAGTGGGAACACAGCGTATGAGATGGCATGCCCCGTATCACGCAATGTTTGCTCAGTGCAGTGCTTGACTTCACTAAACCCACAGCTTGGACTAACCCAAGACATCATGCTTTCTAGCCACTTCCTACACGTGCAACAGACGTGAAAGTTTATATGGGATTTATATGAACAGAAATGTTCACCATAGAAAATCAGAAAGATACAGGAAAACACAAAGGCCCCAAAAAAGAAAATCTCTAATCAAGTCCTACTTTCTGAAAGATCTGTTGGTGGACAGCCTCTTAGGCAGCAAGCCCACCAGCCAGCAAGCCCACACTTGCTCCTTTTCTTCCAAGTCACAGCCTCATATAGCTCAGGATAACCTCTATCTCACTATGTTGCTGCAGAAGATGGCCCTGAACTTGTGATCCTTCCGACTGCCTCCACTAGTGACTAAATTAGAGGCATATGCCCCTCTCCCTCCAGTGCTGGAGACTGAACCCAGGTTTCTTCCATGATAGGCAAGCACTCTGAACTATATCTCTAGCCTCTATTATTTTAGACAGAAACATGGAAAACATTTTTCTATACTTTGAATATACGAGTTAAAAAACAAGTATTTTCCTATCTTTTAGTTTCCTTAAAAAATTTTCTTAAAAGGATTTTTAAGACTAAAGAAAATAACATTTTAAAAATGTATGAGCTGCCAAATACCAAGGGAGCTGTAATGAGTTATCAGAAAACCCAGGAAGAAACCTTTTCATATTAGAGTTGTGTGTGTATATATGCATGACATATGCAGGCACATGCATTTAGAGGTCAGAGGACAGCTTGTGGAGTCAGTCCTCTCCTCCTATCGCCATGTGGGTTCTACAGATCCAACTCAGGTTACCAAACTTGCTCAGCAAGTGCCTTTGAGAACTGAGTCATCTCTCCAGCCCAAGAATTAAAACTTATACACATTAAGTAAAATTTAAAATCCCTCACATATGCCATTTTCTGTGTGTTAGGAACTCTGAGAAGCAGCACTTTACATATACTAAACAGTCCCTGGGACAGGCAATGTTGCATTACTAGTTTATGAAGGAGGTAACAGGAACAGAAGCCAAGCAATGACCACTACCACTGCCCACCCCCACCCCAAGTGCTGGGGCCCAGAAGATGCTGGGAAGGCAAGCCTGTACACTGCAGCCCCAGCCTGTGCTTTGCACTTGCACTTCTCACAGCTCTCTGCTGTTCTTCCCCCTTTCTAGTTACTGGGGACTTCAAAGAGCATTTGTTTTGCAGGTTTCATCTATCAGTATTTCATCTTACTAGAATGTAAAACAGAAAGCACTCTAACTTTTTATATCTAATTAGCCTTTTGAATTTAATTCTGCATCCATCTGTTGAAAACTCCATCATGTAGCTTTAGAAAAATGTATTTTACACTCATGAGACCATGACACTAAAAGAACAAAAGGTAAACCACATTTTAGAATTAATATAAACATTTTGATCTTGCACCCTTTGAAAGAGCTCAGGACATTAAAGCACCCTCAACCACATCCTGAAAGTCACTACACTACTCTTTAGTCTCAGTTGGGGCCTGTCACACAATGATTTAAAGGCATGCTCTGACATTCACAAAAAACAAGGTAAGATACCAGCCTAGGTGTTCATCAACAGGTAATCAGATGAGAAGAAGCACGTGATCAATTTACATACATGACGAAGGCATTTGATTTGGCTGCAAAGGACAACCAAATTGGACTGAGGTGTCTGAGAAGATAAAATGTTTACCATGCAATCACAAGCACCTTTAGAAACCCAGCCCAGTAAAGAGCTGGGACTATAATCCTAGTGACGGGGAAGCAGAGACAGAAGGATCCCTACAAGCTCTCTGGCCAGCTGGTATAGCTGACTGACTGAGCTCCAGAATAGTAAGAGATCTTATTCCAAAAATTAAAAAACTAAAACAAGCAAGAAAGGCAGGCACCCACTGCCAACCTTTGCCTCCATACATACAAACAAACACATTATCTTTTTCTCCCCCCCCCACCAGAATTATGTCATTACCAGGTAAACAAATGGAATAGAATAACACCATGCTAAGTGAGATAGCCCAGACTCTAAAAATAAAACAAAACAGAACCACTATAATATCTCTTATACGCAGAATTTAGACATATATATGTGCATGACGTAAGAGGACACCAACTATGGGGAGATGAAGGATTCCAAAGGAGGATGGATAACAAAGCAATCAGGGAGATAATGGTGTTTCCTCTACACACACAATCTAGATGTGGCACACTTATGCACATATGACATGGTAGCAGAAGTGAAGCTATTGGGAGGAAGGAAGGAGCCCAGAGGCATGGGGGGGGGGGAGAGACAAATATGAGCAAAGTCAGTATTTTGATACTGAATAAAAATATGATAATAAACCAATTACTTTGTACACAAACTAAAAACACCAATAAAAAAGGAACTCTCACTCTACAAAAAGCCACATCTGAGGAACATACTTACCTAAAAAACACTACAATTTTTATTATCATTTATTAAAGATCATCATACACTAACTATATCCAACAGTCACAGAAAGCAGGGGCTTGAGGACCAGCCCCCCTTTCAGTGACACATTCTTCGAGATAGCCACATGAAGAAACTGATAAACTAGATGTATGTCTGTCAAATGATATAAATGGTGTGAAGAAAACGATGCAAGGTTTTACAGTTCTTGGCCAGAGAAAGGCTTACTGAGAAACTGGTGCTTAAGCAAAGCTCACAGGGGAAGAGGCCATGAGCAAGTGAGAGGTGTTCCACTCAGGAATACCAAGTATGAGAGGTTAGCACAGAGCTGAGGAAGCAGCAACACTGAATGAGCCAGCATGTTTATGCAAAAGGAGCAAAAGAGAGGAGCAGCTGGAGTGCTGCAGGCAGGGGGTGCTGCAGGCAGGGGTGCTGCAGGCAGGGGGTGCTGCAGGCAGGGGTGCTGCAGGCAGGGGTGCTGCAGGCAGGGGGTGCTGCAGGGCAGGGGAGTGCTACAGGCAGGGGCGATGCAGGCAGGGGAGTGCTGCAGGGCAGGGGGTGCTGCAGGCAGGGGTGCTGCAGGCAGGGGGTGCTGCAGGGCAGGGGAGTGCTACAGGCAGGGGCGATGCAGGCAGGGGAGTGCTGCAGGGCAAGGGAGTGCTACAGGCAGGGGTGCTGCAGGCAGGGGAGAGCTGCAGGCAGGGGAGAGCTGCAGGCAGGGGGTGCTGCAGGGCAGGGGGTACTGCAGGCAGGGGTGCTGCAGGCAGGGGAGTGCTGCAGGCAGAGGTGCTGCAGGCAGGAGTGCTGCAGGCAGGGGTGCTGCAGGCAGGGGAGAGCTGCAGGCAGGGGTGCTGCAGGCAGGGGAGCTGCAGGCAGGGGAGTGCTGCAGGCAGGGGAGTGCTGCAGGCAGGGGAGTGCTGCAGGCAGGGGAGTGCTGCAGGCAGGGGTGCTGCAGGCAGGGGAGAGCTGCAGGCAGGGGTGCTGCAGGCAGGGGAGAGCTGCAGGCAGGGGTGCTGCAGGCAGGGGAGAGCTGCAGGCAGGGGTGCTGCAGGCAGGGGAGAGCTCTAGGAGGAGCTCTTTAGCACACCCTGCAGATGGGAGCCACCAGCAGGTTAACTTTAAATGGATCATGGAAGTAACTAAAAATCTAAACAACTTGGGTTTATATGAGGAGTGCTGTTTTGTTAGAGTTTTGAAATTATATTTTTATTTACTTAGTCCCATTTTGTGCATGTTAAGAACAAAGGACAACTTGTAGGAGTCAGTTCTCTCCTTCCAACATGTGGGTTCCCAAAGATCAAAGTTATCACGGTTCCCTCACCCAATAAGCCATCTTGCCAACACTGTTTTGGTCTTTTTTCTGTGAGAAGGTCTCACATTGTAGCTCAGGCTGGCCTGGAACTACGTAGCCAAGGTTAGATCTGAACTTGGGAAGCCTCCTACCTTGGCCTCCCAAATAGTGGAATTATAGCGATTTAAACCAGTAGAACATAGAGATGTGTTCCATCTCTTACTATGTGTCTTCATGCTTTTGAGTTTCAAGTTTCCTCTATAAAAGTGAAGCAAGATCATGGTGATTAAATATTACACAGGAGAACTATATATTATGGTAATATATATTTTTCACTACTCCATCTCTCTTCATCAGTTTAATTTCTTCTTGTATAACCCTTCTGTGCTCACTCTACTGCTACCTCGCACTCAGTGACTGCATGACATTAAGCAGGCCCCAGCCACCATGAACTCAGCCCGACACAGCCCTTTAGCTTAAAAAGTACAAGGCAAAGTTAGTTGTGTTTTGAGTGTTGGTGGTAGCACAAGGTCTTTAGTATTTTTCCTTGTTATTAAAAAATCGTGGTTCAGAGTCTTGACAGCCTGCTTCATCCAGAGAAACAAAAGAAACAGAGAAAAGAGAAATGAAGGAGGAATTTAGATTCCTTTGATCTGGATCTTAACTTTGAGAGGGTCCAGATAAATCAGTGAGTCAGAGAGAGGGCAGTGAATGCAAGCAGAGTGCCTAGGACAGCTGTCTATCTGCTGTCTTGTAAGATCATCACCCAGGCCAAGATGAAGGGTGGAGAGTGGCAGGTCTGTGGCACTGTGACCTCACTTCCTAGGGGCGGGAAGTAGGCACCCAGAAATGAGGGTTTTTATCTCCTCCGGTCCTCCTTCCCTCCTTCCCTTCGTTAAGACAGGATCTCTCTGTCTAGTCCTGGCTGGCCTGGAACTCGGGCTATCTCAGGCTAGCCAAACTCACAAAGACCCACCTGCCTCTGGCTGTCCAGTGCTGGTATTAAAGGCCTGTGCCACCAAGCCCTGCTTTTACCTTTTCTTAACCCAAGAGAGACACCATCTCTGGGGGTTCACATCTAACCTCATACACTGGAGATATCCAGTGTCTCTTTGTAAATATCTTGAAATAGAAAGGCCATTGGGAAGACAGTGAGGAGACAAATTCTTCTCCCACCTCTGTCACAAATTAATTACATGACTTCAGGAAATAATCTAACCCCAAAGGCCAATTTCCTCTTTTCAAAAAAAAAAAAAAAAAAAAAGGAGGATAAGAAAACACCCAGGGTTTCCTTCAAGCTCTACAGTTCCTTAAAAAGAAATCAGGGTGTTTCGAAGCCCACAATGTTGAGAACATTCACGGACCTAAATGTAGGTGACATAGGCTAAAGGTTCTGATGTTTTGATCTGCTCTCTATACTTCTGAGTAGCAGGGGGTGGGAGGTGGGGGGTGTCCTAAAAGAGTATCATGTACCAAAATGGGTGGGATTTAATCTGCTACTGTCCCCTGTGCATTGACACTCTTCCCCAGCTTTCCTTCAAGTGACTGCTATTCCCCTGTTCTGTACATTCTGTTTTAAAATGAACAGTGCAGGGAAAACCGCCATGATCAATGAACAAAAAGTCAAAGAAATATTTAGGAATTAAGTACAAAGATATCAAAGGATAAGGAAAAGGAAGTTAACAAACAAAGGAGAAACTGCCCCCCCTCCCCTCCAAGACAGGGTTTCTCTGTGTAGTCCTGGCTGTCCTGGAACTCACTTTGTAGACCAGGCTGGCCTCGAACTCAGAAATCCACCTGCCTCTGCCTCCCAAGTGCTGGGATTAAAGGTGTGCACCACCACTGCTCGGAGAAACTTTTTTAATTAATGAATTTTTTTCAACAGGTGATATGCAAGTGGTGTAAAACATGAAAAGATCCAAAAGGACATTAAGAGCAAACTTATCTCTGCAGCACAACCAATAAGTGTGCTGACACAGGCTATGCTCTGCTTTTTAGGTGGAGTAGGATTCATGGGTTTGTGTCAAAGTTTATATACCTATTGCATACCTATACATCCTTTCGAATTTATGGCATAGTCTCAGAATAAGCTCAAAAGAAAACTCAATTGCTTTGTGGGACACAAAATCTCTTCTACTCCAGTCTCCTAGTCTTCTGTCATTCTCTTTCCCTGAATCAGCCTATGCATGAGTAAGTGTGAGGCCTTGAGGGTCACACACATACGCACAAGCAACAGGAAAAAAGAGCCAACTGACTCCTTATCTGTAGCCCAGCATGACCAGGCATGTACCATGGGACCAAAGCAGACCTGGGGGCTGGCTCAATCCATGCTGCCACAGAAGTCTGTCTCGCTGTTATGGAGAAATGAACTGATGGAGTGTTACCTGGCTGGAAAAAGGCAGAGGGCTGCCTGCTTGGAGCCACACACACAGCATCTGTCAGGCCTGAGCCCTAGCACGCCCCATTCTGAAAGACACCAGTCAATGTGTAACCCTATCTTATTAATTCCCTTAGGGCCAGCTTCAGAAATTCTATAATGTCCATGCAAGTCATTTTTTTCCTTTTTTAAAAAGATTATTTATTTTATTTATATGAGTACATTGTAGCGGTCTTCAGACATACAAGAAGAGGGTATCAGATCCTATTATAAATAGGTTGTAAGCCACCATGTGGTTGCTAGGAATTGAACTCAGGACCTTTGGAAGAGCAGTCAGTGCTCTTAACCACTGAGCCATTCCTCCAGCCCTTGAGTCATTTTCTAATTGTGACATTCCAGACAGATTCCTATGGCAGTGACATAAACTCTAATCGTTGCTGGATTGGAACATCACAGTCCATATAAAAACACATCCTCACACACAGGGCACAGTACAAATTCAGAGAGGCAAAAGAATGTCAACTTTGAAGCCACAAAGCTTTGGATAACAACTGGCTAAAACGAAGGATGATGGTCACTGGATTCATTTATTTATGGAAGAAAAGATTATAAAAATACTCTTATAAAAATCATAACTTAAAGGCTTTGCATATTAATCAGGACTAATATGAAGACTAAGTAGAACAAAATTCCATCATTCTTCAGAAAATAAATTATCACGCGCCACCACAGGAATCCACACATAGCTGAGCAATTTGCTTTTAAGAAACGAGTAAGTGGGGGCCGTCCAGAGATGACAGTGGCAACCAACTGCCTGTAACAACAGCTCCTGCACTCACAGGGACACAGCCACACACAGATACATATACCCATAATTAAAAATAAACCTCTCTCAAAGAAGCTAATGACCTAATCTGGAAGCCACACGTAAGTGATACCTGGTGTGCATTGAGGCCACAGGAATGACAGGAGGGAGGGGGATCCTACTGAGACAGGTTTCACAGAAAGGCAGCACCTCTGGTAGTATAGAAGAAGTAAACCTTCACAGACTCTCAAGAAAGTCCTGCCAAAGTCCCGAAGCTCTAAATACTGAACAAAACTGTTGCTGAGTACAGTGTACCACCAACTATTATATCCAGTATCTCAAGATTCTGCATCTTCAATTCTTTCTAAAGGGTTATTTTACGATATGAAAGGCATGCCTCTTAGAAAGCTATGAAGGTACAGATTAACATAGTGCTTGGCTTGTAACAAGATTCACTGTTTATTGACATTTCATAGCAGATTCTTTTCATTTCCTATCAAAATGGTGGCTGCATCACTGTTACAACGGGCCTGTGGCTATGGCACTCCAGAAGAGAACAGTAAAGTTTCACACACCTGTCTGTGGTGGCTAATATTAATTTTTAAAAAACATTTTCCTAGCGTAAATAATGGGAAGGTCATCCCTAAATGCAGTTTCTCTGCTTTTATGAACATAGCAAAAAGACAAAGTCCTTATCTACTGTCTTGTTGGTCTGGCTGACCCTTGGTCCTACCTGTATCCACAGCCTGTCAATTCCCCCACGCTTGTCTTACACAGGGCTGTCCTTTGAAAGTTTTATGAAGTAGCTGGTATGACAGATGGGTGACCAGCCCTGCCCAACACATGCTGTAGGAAAACCTACTCTGAGACAAGAAATGACAAAAAGCGGCCATTCCTCTCCCTTTAGAACTAGGAACACTGAAATTATCTTAGAGGAAGAAGAAGCCTTTAACTTGCACTGTGATGTGTTATTGTCTAAGATACCTACAAATAAAAATGATCAAAAAGAAAGAGTTCAAACATTAAAATCTGCCCCTTGAAGTGAAATATGCACTTGCTCACACATAGCAGCAAACTGGAATATAGATGGGAAAAATCAAGTCAGCTGAACTAGGAGCTACTGAGATACCTCATCAAAGACAGATGGGAAACACTCAGATAAGCACACTATTTGTTGGGAACACAAAGCTCCAGAGATCTGTGGGAGCAAAAGGGAAGAGAACCTGAAATGCACAGCACATAAGAACAAAAAAATTCCTATGATAAATGACTCATTATGGGTTTGTAAACCAGGAAGGAGAGAATGATAGGGGATCCTTTTTCCCTGGCTTTCCTGTCCACAGGCGCAACCTGTACTGTTGTTAGGTGATGTGTCCCTGGGCCTGACAGCACTCACTCTGAGCACTCCCCAGGGAGAATGGAGACCACCATGCCAGTGACTGCATCAGCCCCACCAAAGAGTTCATTTTCCTCTGCATGGGGTCAGGGAATAGGGAAGAGGGTACAAATGCCACTTTTATGTATCTGTCAGAAAACACTACCGATTACAGTTTAGCAGAAGTCTAAAAATAAGAAAGGGAACATTCTCTATTTTTAGATATCTGACTTACAAATTTTAAAAACACCAAAAGTTAAAAAAAAAAAACATTAAAAAAAAACTATCTGGCATTTTTAAATGTTTTAGAGAAGCTTTGAATTAGAGAACTATTTTTAGAGATAGAATTTCAAAAATTCTGCATTCCTTCTGTTAACTGTCTCCCTATCTGTAAAATTAACCCCAATCCTGTGCTTTATCAAAGAGCGTTCCCACAGATGCTTACCGATGAAATGGAAAGGTTTAATAGAGTAGAGAAAGAACAGTGGAGGAGACCACAAAGGATACTTTCACAGTGACATAAAAAGAGTAGGCTTCGATTAAAGACAAACCGTATAAAGCAGTAAAAGCCATTTAATTATCTTTACTAAAAGCAGTGCCAAAATAGTGATAAAATGATTAAAGACTAGGTCTCCTTGCTGAGGACTCTACCGATCAGAGAGCGTCTAACTCAGCTGTCTGTGAATAACTAGAAAATGCAATTAAGGAAAAAAATTAAAACCTGAAAATGAAGTAGTTAGAGGATAATTTATGTTTAAGCTTCCCATCTCACCCAGTGCTAATACAAATGTGTTCAATCATCTTTAAAAAAAAAAAAATGCCTGTGGCAAAGGAGCTTTGCAGGAGATAAGGGAGTTACCTGACTGCACAGCCGTCATTAGCACCTCAGGCTCCAGCAGCGTCATGACGAGACAGTCTTCACGAAGACAGATCACAAATACAAAAAGTCCAAGTCACAGGGAAAGTCTAAAAAGGCCACAGCAAGCTTTACAAATTCAGTCTCATGCCTGTGCGCAGAAGAGAGTGAGACCTCACTGCTCTTCTCCTCGGGAACACACCAACTCTCCACCCTTCAGGCAAGTCAAGATGGCCCAGAGTTGAGTGAGTGCAGACAGGAAGCCCAGCTCTCTAGAGAAGACCTGAAGTTCGTGGTTAAAGCAGTGGCTCCTCCCCTCCTATCCTCTCTAGGGGGGGGGGGAGGGGCATAGAAAGACTTCGGAAGACGATCAAACTGCTTCCCTCTCTTAAAAATGGGAAGACAGGTTTTATTCAAAAATCTACTAGAAGGAACTCTGGGGCTAACGCAGTTTAGGACAATAAAGCAAACACAATCCAAACTCAATCTCATGAGAAAAATACTCGGAGATCAGACACGCATCAACATATAATACAAATAAACACATATGCGGCATAACTTTGCTGAGGATTACAACAGCCTTTCATACGTGGTATTTATAGGCAACAGCTAAGAAAGCTGATTATTTAACTACAGTTCAACTGTTTCCCCACCCCCTCTCCAATTAAAAAATGTTTCCAAAAGCCAGAGCAGTAAGCTGTCTCTCATGTCTGCCAGTCCTCCTAAAGGGCCCCTCACTGCCCACAGAGGGATGCTGGCTGTGGACAGACAGAACGCCACGGATAACCTTCCTAAAATACTCTATGGTCATGCTGGACGTATGGCATGCGTGGGAAAAGAGTCCCTTTCCTGATAAACTTTTCTACCACAAGGAGCAGCTTTTAAAAATGAGAATAAACAAGGGATTTTGCTTTTCCTGGGGAGAAAAAAGAAAACAAACCAAAACCTAAGATCAATTACACACAGAAATTATTTATTATTTAATATTTATTTCATTTGCTTCAAGAAAAGTTATTTATCCCTTCTGCAGTACAGATAGATAGATAGATAGATAGATAGATAGATAGATAGATAGACAGACAGACAGACAGACAGACAGACAGAATAAAATGATATTAAGATGCTTCTGGGCAATGTGATGGACTTTTAATACCAGAAAACTAGGAAGCTGTTGGGCTGCTATCTAGAATTCCTGATTCTTTCTGGTGAAGCATACTAGGCAATATCAGCCCAGTGGGTGTCTTAATGCCTATAAAGTCAAACAAGTGATAAATGAAGGCCCTGGAAGACCTTTGAAAAGAACAGTTTCACAAAGAGGGCAAGGCACAAAAGAAAAGGCAATGCAGATTTGGTGCAGGGAGGTTCTTTCTTTCTCACTCCAAGAACATCATGTTTAAGAGCGATCTCTATATAGAGCTCTGGGAATGACTCAACAGGCAGTGGAGTGGCAGCCAGTGTGGGCGCACGCTGCTTCTGGAGGCAGCAGCATTCTCACGGCCCCCTTCTGGCAACCGAGCTCCAACTGTCATATGAAAATGAGTGAATTTCAACTGGGACTGTTTAAGAGTCTGGTCAGAGATTAGTAACATTGAGCAAAGCATCCCTAAAAGGCCGAGCCATCCCTTTGACCCTCTGGAGCTGTACAATATGCAGTGAGGGTTGGTTCGTTTTGTTTCCTTCATACGAAGCAAGTTCTCACTCACAGTTTGTACTTGGAGGAAATTACAAGATTTCTGCATAAAGGCTGAAAGAAGGGCACAGACTGTCCCCCTCCTGCCCAGGCGCCCCCTACCATAGGAAGTGCTTACAATGTCAGTGTTCAGCCCTCAGGAGACACAGTTGTGTGGTGATGGACAGTAATGGAAACAGCAGGTTTCAGCTGGTCTCACTTATTTACAGCAAATCCTACTCATATGAACTTGGGACAAAAGGAACACAAGAAAGAAAAGCTGTTTTTAAAACAGAAATCTAAAAAAGTGATTTTTTTTTTTTAAATCCCAGAAAGTAAGATACTTGCCTAGCAGTTAGATGTTGCTTTTATTGTGGTGGCTGCTCACTTGTTATCTTGACTTCATCTGGAATTAATTTAAGACCCAAATGGCAGGGCACACCCATGAGACACTGAAGCAGGAAGACCCACTTCTGATCTGGACCTCTGAGGTGGGAAGAGCCACTCTAGTCTGGGCCACGCCTTCTGAGGGCAGCCTACATAAAGAACATGGAAAAAGGAAAACTTGTTCTCTTTGCCTGCTTGCACTCACTCTTGCTGGCAAGCCCATTCCTTCACTGGCATTTAGAAGCTACTTCTTCACCAACTGAGACATCAAGCCTCGTGGACTGGAACAACTCTGGGATTTTCAAACCGTCCATTAGTAGACGGCAATTGTTGGACCAGCTGGACCACAGCCTGTAAGCTATTCTACTAAATCCCCTTCAGATAGATGATAGCTAGCTAGACAAATGGTAGATTCATTCATTTGTTCATTCTATAAATTCTGCTCCTTTAGAGAACCCTAATACAAACATCTATGCATCCACAGTAACTGTACAAACAGACTTTAGAATAGGCTCCCCAGTTCCAAAGTATTAGATTCAAAGTATTGAAAGCTTTAGTTTCACATCTTGTGTAAATTGATAACATTTTATAAAAACAACTGAAAGATACACTGATAAAGCATACAGAACTGAAGTATACATTCTTTACACTGGGCTAGAGCAACAAGGGAACAAAGGACAACAAAATGTGAAATAAAATGAAAGCTTTGCCCTTTCTAATCATGACACTCTGGCTAATCAAGGCAAATTTAACATGATCCGTGCTCTATTAATTCACTAAAGGGACATGATACTACAAATACCAGTATAGTTCTTAAATGATTGACATGTTTTGGTAATTCCTTAAAACATTTAAAGAATGTTAAATAAGATAACTTTGCAGATTACACATAGGTTTCCTTCCTACCCTATCAGATGCCAAAACCCTCAAAGGCCTCTGGTCTTCCAATCTGGAAGAACCAGACAGAATGGTGATATAGACTCAGAACCTAACACCCTGGCAACAAGGCAGAAAGACTGAAAAGACCTTGGGCTACATAGTGAGATTGTGACTTCAAGGAAGAAAATAAAATAAGGGAGAGAGAAAAGAAGGGGAGGGGAGAAGAAGAAGAGCAGCAGCACAGGCAAGCAGCTTTTACAGTAGACATTGAGAGAGCGTCAGTGCTTCCATACTCTCTCTCCCTGCCTCCTTCAGCATCTCCTTGGCATTCCAAATGCCTCCTCTTTCTCTTCCTCTCTCAGGACACCCTTCCTTTCTTTTACATACTCTCAGGGCACTCTCACCCTTCCCCAATATCTGAATTTCCAACTAAACTTTAGCCCGTGTCCAACTCTGACGTCACAGTAAGTCTGCAGCTATGCCTCGCTACCTAGCTATCTTAATTAAGCACATATGTCCAAAAGCAAAACTTCCCACGCCATCACCCTGCACTGCTCCCCACAAGATGTGACTTTCCCTTTCTCGATTACGTAGATCCCAGACCATAAACTTATACTCCTCCCAGCCCTGGACCACTAATGAACTACAAAATGCAAAATTAGTTACCAAATGTAATTGATTACATCATAATATATTCCTCAAAGCCATTTTTTATTCTATCCCTTCAACTAGTGCATCATTCCAGGCCTTTTAATGTTGCCCAAAATCTGCAAATAGTTTTAACTTACAGAAAAATTTAAACATACACAAAGACAGGAGAGAAGTGTGTATTAAACTGCTTGTATTCCCATCATTGACTTGAACCTGAAAGGGTTAAAATTTTTCAAAAACTCCTAGCAGGCTGAACAGAACCAAGAATGCAGGTCAGCTTGGTTGTGAGCTCTGTGTTTCAGGAACTTGGCTGACCACAAGATAGATGGTTGGTTACGAATAGGCTCTTAGAGAATAGTCTATACAAAATGTTCCCCATGACTGTTCCTTGGACCCTGTCACAAACTGAATAATGGGCTGGGACTTTCCACAGGTACTCTCCAATAACCCTCCTTCACTCCCCCTGGGTTGTGGTTCCCCCCCTGAGTTGTGGTTTTTGGCTTTAAATTCTGTCTCCAAAGCCCTGGGGGTCAGACCCCACTGCCCCTGCGTGGGTCATGGGTCTTGACCTCAACATGTTGATCGAAATATACCTCTTGCTGATTGCATCAAGTTTGGTGTCTTGTGAGTTAATGGGTGGCCGTGAATTCCCGAGGCTTGGGTGAGGTCCTCCCTTTGTGGGGGCCTTACAAACCCATGCCCATGTGGCCACACTTGTTCCATCTGCCCTTCTGTGCTCCCACCACCACAGAGCGCCCATCAACAACGTGTCATGCCAAAGCAAATCCAAGGCATCTAATTTTCTCTATATAGAAAACACAATACTATCCAGTATAATGAAATACCAAAATATTTTAATCCCTTAATATGATCAACTATCTAACTGGTATTTAAATTTTTAACCACACCAAAATATTTTTAATCCCTTAATACAATCAACTATCTAACTAGTGTTTAAATTTTCCCAGTTATATACATTTTTAGAAGTTGATTTATTCAAATTGGAGTCCATGGATGACAACACATTTCCTCTCATTCATTGATATGTCTCTTACATTTCTTTAATCTTGCACTTTCTTGAAGAATGCAGGCTGGCTTTCCACATTGTGGATTTTGCTGTTTTCCCACAGCACTATTTTATATATATATGTGTGTGTGTGTGTGTGTGTGTGTGTATAATATATATATATATATATATATATATATATATATATATATATATATATATATAAAAATAATACTGATCTATCTCTCCTCGTTTCCAGCTATTGAGAGTTAGATATAGAGCCCCAATCTAACTTAAATTAAAGCTTGGAGCAGAAATATGTTATAAACTGTAGTTCCTACCTCAGCTGTGCCACAAGGGCATGACCTACAGCGGCCTGCACAGCAGGTTGATCTGATGGAGTGACGAGGGAATGAAGGGAGGACAGACACATGTAGGCTGGGCACTGTAACAGTCCAGCAGCAGCCTAGCATGTTAATGTGACTGAGCAAGAAGGCAGGTGTATTATACATAGCTGAACAAGGAGGCAGACAGCTACACTCAGGTCTCAGACATCTGGGAAGAGAAAGCTATGGTAGTTTCTACATAGACAGGTAAATTGTTAAATTGTTCATCAACACTTGTACTTGGACCAGAAGGAGGCACCATTCCCACAGGTCTGAGGCACTGGGTTCTTGGCATGACCATGCCCAGGTCAACAACACACATTCAGGACTCCATCTACTACTCCCCATACAGCAGTAACCATTTGTTCATTCATTTCTAGGCAGGGTCTTAACTCTGTAGCCCAAGCTGGACTCAAATTTGTAGCAATCCTCCTTCAGCCTCCTCCAGGCTGGATGACAAGCATGAGTCACTTGCAATGCTTCTCCTGTTGTTTAAATGGAGGTCAGAGGATAACTTGCGGGACTTTGCTGGTCCTGAGAATCATCTCAGGCAGCAGGTGCGTTCACCAGCCCCTGAGGTAAATTCTTAACTGTGCTGTTCCTGTCCACTCTTCCTGTATCAAGACAGCCCTTGTTACCAACTGACTCTTTTGCTGTCATTATTTTTTTTCTGCTTTATTTGTTTAAATTTGTTAACTTTATTTTTGTAATGAATATGTGTCTGTGTGAGAGTACACCACACATGTGCGGATGCCCCTTTGCCAGGAGTTTGATCTGTTATCCTAATATCTTGTGGTTTTCCTTTGAAAAGAATTACCAACGTTTATAAATCAATTGGCTTATATAAGTTGTTTAATCTCTCTCTCTCTCTCTCTCTCTCTCTCTCTCTCTCTCTCTCTCTCTCTCTCCAAGTTAGACAGCGAGATCCTCATTTACCCTGATTATTCTCTAATACTTTAGAACTCGGTTGAAAAGAGTCCTGGAATAAATTTTTCAACATTAAAATAGTCAAACACTTTAAGTCAGTACTTCTGTAAAAAGTAGAAACTGTTTTAAATACCCAACTGGGGAGAGAGAGAGAAAATATTCACCAGAGTATGGAAAACCTTAAGCTACAAGGCTAAATGGAAGCAGGACCTACAACACACAAGTCAGCAGTGAGGCAGGAGGCACACCAAATGCTGACAGCAGGTTTCTCTGGGATGTGGGTGGATCTATGAGGAGCCTGTTTCTTTGTTTCTGCTGTTTATTTTGTTTTGAGTAGGGGTTCTATCTGGTATCTGCTCACTAGGAACCTCGCTTAACATCTGATGAATAAGATGGAAAACTGCTTATCTTTAAGACTGGGATAAAGTAGTTTTAGGAACGTCTCTAAGTCATTTTATAAATAGTCATTTAATGAATCTTAAGATTTGGACATTTTCAAAGGAGACTAAATCTGGAAAAGCTTTGAGACTTCCCGAGGAACATAGTTTTAAAACTCTTTTTTCTTTACCCAAGAAAATATTATAATTTAGATCTGAAATTGCCCACTCAAGATTTTCACTTCTCTCAATGATTAATTAGTACCTCCTGTGCAGCACTGTGCTGCGGAAGTGCACAGGCACCCCTCACAGAAAACACACACGAGATTGGCCCTTTCTCCCCAGCAGTAAAAACCATGCAGAACAGAATGAGGACTTCTTAAATCACTCACAAAGAGAAGGAGAGCCACATCAAGGGAGTAAATAGAACCTCTGCCCACCCATTCTTTCCTATACCCCCTCACACAGTTCGCTCCACCCCACCCAGCATCCTAGAAAGCAGACTGCACTAACTCTTTCAGGAAAATACTTGGTTGGGATCTCAAAAGGGAACAAAAGGGAACTCAAAGAAAAGGGAACATTTGCAACAGCATTTAATATAGAAAACATTTAAAGGGAAATGGAGGGCTGAGGCTACAGCCAGCGTGCAGGGCCCAGGTTCAATTCTCAGGGCCATAAAAATAGGGTAAAGTAAATGGAACAAAACACATGTAAGAAATGGGAAATTACAGAACTTCATACAGAAGCTCTGATACATCAGAGAATATAGTCACAGGGCAATAATCTAAAAATACAATTCTCCTAGTTTACAGACTTAACATAATTTTAACCAAACCCCTACAGAAATATTGAAATTCATAAGGAAATGCAGAAAAAAAAAAAAAAACAAGCATAGATGAGAAATTCACTCTTGGAAAAGAACAAGGTAGGAGTTGTTTCTCCCATATAACACAGTTTATTCCAGTTAGCATAATCCAAACTGTGAGAAATACAAACTGTCCATCCTCAGAGTATTATAAGGTATTCTTACATATCATGATATGTAAAATATCAACAGTTAGAAACTAGGAACAATACAAATATCCGCAAGAGAAATCTATCTACCAACCTACCTATTTATCTATCTATTGAGACAGCATTTCTCTGTGGAGCCCTGACTGCCCTGGAACTGGCTCTGTACACTAGGCTAGTCTCAAACTCAAGAGATTCCCATGCCTCTTCCTTCTGAGTGCTGGGATTGAAGGCATGTGTGACCATGCCCAACTTGTGGAACAGATTAACATCTGTTCTATCTGTCTATATCTATCTATCTATCTATCTATCTATCTATCTATCTATCTATCTATATGTATGTGAGGAAAACAGAAACATATTTTTCCGTTATGCAACAGTTATCCATGGAAGCCTGTAATGCCCAGCAATGAAAATGGATAAATCACAGATGTATACAAGATGATGGAATACTAGCTATGATGAGCAAAAAAGGAATAAAAAATCATTTCAGTCATATATATATTAACTAACTGATATATATTATTTAGGAATGAACATAGTTAGTAAAAGAAAATTATAACATATTCATTCACTGGGTGCCAAAGCTTCTTGAGCTGGAGCCGGAGGACTGGCAAATTGCAGAAAAGGCTTTCCACGTTTCCCTAAGCTCAGGGAACCTTTTAGACCTAGATGTTCAGCTTCAAACGGAGTGCTGTGACAACACAGACATGGACTCTTCTTTCCAACTGTAAACAAGCTAGGCCACCAAGGTCTAGGCGAAGCCAAAGCACTAAGGCAGTGTCCTCTCTCTACCCATGGGTCATGACCCCTTTGAGGGTCACATACCAGATATCCTGTATGTCAGATATTTACAATACAGTTCATAACAGCAGCAACATTACAGTTTGCTGTAATTTCATTGTAAAAAACAATTAAATAATTTATTGTTGGAGATCACCACAGCATGAGGAACTGTATTAAAGGGTCACAGAATCAGGATGGTTGAGAACCACTAACCTAAGGGAATCAACTCTTCAGTAAACAGGTACCAGGAGCTTGACTACCAACTGTCCCTTAAGGACACCTTCTAACCCACACCTAATCCACAGTACCCATGTAAGGTACAAGCAAAACAGATCTGAGAACTCAACGTTCTCACTTCTCCACACACAGTACAGCTGTGTACATTTCAACTCCAGACTTCCTCTGCTCTAGAATGGCACACTGTCTTGCATCACAGTTACTTCAGGGATTTTCCACTTCTGCTCCTGCCCTGACCTCCTACAAAGGTGTAAAACCTAGTGTTTGCTCACCAGCACAGCCAGCCTCTGCCTCCGGACTGAGTGATCAGAGGAAGGCAGTGGAAGGAGGAGGTAGAAGGACAGAGGAAAAGGTCTGAGCAGAAATGGTAGTGGACAGACAGATGCGATGAAAAAAGCCAAGAGTAATGTCAGTAGAGGAAGCCTTCAAATGTCTGGGATAGGACTAGAGGGTCTACCCCATCCATAACAAAAGCAACACTGACAAACTCGAAGGGCAGTTTTGGGTGAAAGTGCAGTAGTGGAATCACTAGGATGTGAAAAGTAGAGACAAGGACTAAGAGCTCGAGAATCTAGCAGAGCATACCCCACCCACCCCCACCTCAGCCCAACACCTCCAGAGGACTTCTGTCCCACTGAGGTGACTTTACCATCAGCACTAACTTCCTCCACATAAGCCCAGACTCAGGGGTTTACTGTCTGCTGTCTGTCATCCCTCCCCATTCCTCCTTCCTCAGAGGCACACAGTCCTGACTCCCCACCAACACAATGGTGATCTTTTTATCGCCACAGGAACTCTACTCTCTGTTCTATTAAATATATTTGTTTCATTTATGTGTGCAGGTGTACCCATGGAAGGCAGAAGAGGGGGTCAGATTTCTCTCTCAGAGCTGGTCACAGGGATTTGTCAGGTTTGTTACATGGCTGCTGAAATCTTAAGTCCAGTCCTCATGACTGCGCAGTAAGCACTCAGCCACTGGGCCATCTCACTAACCTCTGTCTATTTTCCTCTCTTCCATCTTTCCTTATAGATTAATCCCCCCACCCTTATCAAATACGTAAGCTTCATTTGGGACCAGGGGATTAGAAATAAGAAAAATAACACACAAAAATCTTGTGGGTGCCCCTTATTTCCCAAACAATCTGCTAAAAATAAAAATTATGAACGTAAAAACCAGTTGTTGCAGCTGGGTATGGTGGTGCACACATTTAACCCCAGTGCTTGAAAGGTAGAACTCTTAAGAGTTCAAGGACAGCCTGGTCTAAATAGGGAGTTCCATGCCTTCCAGGGATACATAGGAAGACCACCACATCTTAAAACAGACAAACTAAATAAATAAATAAATAGTTGTTGCCCGTTAGAAAAAAGAAATAAACCAGCCACTCATCCACCCAATAAATACTTGGATGTCCACTGTGAGCCAACGGTCTCTATGTTTCTGCCCTTATAAAATATACTATCAAAAGTGAGCAATCAAATAATAAACATACACTAATGACAGTTGATTTAAAAAATAAAACAAATGGGCAGAGTATAGTGGGAAGGGCTATCCAAGAGAAAAGGGGGAGGGAAGGGCTCCCTGAGGAAAGGTGTCCTGCAGCAAGGTTTTTGGGCTAGGATGGCACAGGTTCACAAGTTCAAGAACAAGAGAACTGGAAGGTCTCAGTGGTCCAGCGCTCCACCAGCACACAAGAGGTGTTGAGTTCGACACCCAGCACTACAAATATAAATAAGGAGGGAGGAGGGAGTGGGGAAAGAGGCTGAGGGGGAAGGAAGGGCGAGATAAATAGCAAGGAGGTCAGCGTGGCTGGGCCACAGTGGCAAGAAACGCAGTCTGAGAGACACCAGACCACGGCGTGGAAATGAAATGTGAGCACAGGCCTCTTGGGAAGGCACTGCAGGATTCGGGGAGTGGTGAGAAACTGATCCAGCTTCCAAAGGCTCACTCATGCTGCTGAATGGAGAATTCTAATTACAACAGAGGGCAAAGAAGTATGATGGTGGAGGTCAACAGAGCCAAGTAGATGACAGCAGGAAGAGCAGAGGAAAGCCCATGCCCATGTGCATAAACGTGTGTACAACAGGCAACGTGCTTTGGAAAAGTTTACCATTTCTATATTCTAGCTTCAAACAAAATAGTTCACAAAAAATACCATTTATAACACCAACCAAAAACCGTAACTGACAGTAGATCTAACTATATATTTACATGATCCTTCTGGTAAAGCTTGAAAATGGACTAAGATAGTCCAGAAAACACTTATGATAGGAGATAAAGCTAATTAATGAACAGAAGAGCCATAAATATACCATATATAAAAACTGTTTTTATTTTATTTGTTTATTTGGTGTGTATGTACATGCATGTGAATAATGACCAGTGGACAACTTGTAGAAGTTGGTCCTCTCTCCTTCCACCAATGGGTTCTGGGGATTGAACTCACATTCTCAGGCTTGGCAGCTGATGTCTTTACTACACATTGAGCCATGTCAGTGGCCTAAGACCCATTTCTTTTTAAATATAAATTCTCCTATTTTCTTAGAAATGATATAGTTTAGCCCCAAATCCCAAAAGATATACACCGAAAGAAATGATAGTAGCCCTAAATTAAAACAATTAAAATGTTTATGCACTTTTTAGAGAACTGTAACTGTAAACAAGAAACATAAATTTCAAAGACGTATCAGAGAAGCCACCAGGAGAGGACACACAGGATGATTCTTTTTCTAATGAAGCATACAAGTGAGTAAAATACGCAGTATAGTAGGGCAGGCTCACAAGCCCAGTCACTCAGGAGACTGAGGCAGAGGACTGCTTGAGGCTTGAGCTTCAAGCAGCCTGGGATAACATGGTGACACCAACATCTCCCAATCAACAAACAAGTAATTAAACACACAGAGCAAAGTGAAACTAGCTGAAACTAGACATCAGAAAGGAAGATGGTACTTTCCTTTAAGAAGAAGAGAGCACTGAGTAGGAAGAGGCACAGGGGAGCTGTTCTCTGGCAATGTTTAATCATTCCTTCAGTTGTAAATACTAGTTACAAACAGGTGTGTTTAATCTGTGACAACTCAATAGAGAAGAAGGACACTCCATCTCAGCAACAGTGAGTGTGCCAGCGTCCAAATCCTTACTTGAAGTACACCAGACATATAAAGTGGGTTAATAAAAGAGATGGAAAAAACCATATGAGGTAGAACTTGGCAAGGTGGCATGCACCTGCAGTCTACATTACGCAAAAGGCTTAAGGCAGGAGGACTAATAAGACCAGCCCAATTCATTTGATGTGACCCAGTCTTGAGAAAATCCCATTTCTCACCTCCAAAAACATCAATGGTAGAGGGCTGGAGAGATGGCTCAGTAGTTGAACACACTTGCTTCTTCTCTTATGTACTGTTCTCTTGCCAAGGCAACTCTTATAGAAGAGGCATTTAATTGGGGCTTCTTTACAGTCTCAGAGATTTAGTCCATTATCATGGTGTCACTGGGCACCTCCTAGTTCTTCTTTGGTAGTGCCTCTCCCTGATGACTAAGCTTTCAAGTATATGAGCCTAAGGGGACCATTCTTATCCAAACCACCACACTGCTCTTGCAGAAGACCCAGCACTGGCATGGTTGCTCACAACCATCTACAACTTCAGTTCCAAAGGACCTGATAGACCTCTTCTGGCCTTTGCAGGTACCAGGCACTCACAGGGCACATGCATACATGCAGGCAAAACATACATATAAAATAAAAATAAATCCTTAAGTTGGGCAGTGGTGGCGCACACCTTTAATCCCAGCACTTGGGAGGCAGAGGCAGGTGGACTTCTGAGTTCCAGGCCAGCCTGGTTTACAGAGTGAGTTCCAGGACAGCCAGGGCTACACAGAGAAACCTTGTCTTGAAAAACAAAACAACAACAACAAAAGTCTTAAAAAGGCAGTGGTAGACAAACAGGTTTCATCAAAAAACTCTATTATGTATTTTAATATCTTTTTAGAGAAAAAGTATCTCTTTGCCACCATTATTTTGTTTGCAGAAATTAAGTAACTTTAAAATCATGGGAAACTTAAGAGGGTAAGAGCAACCAAAACAATTTAAGAAACAGAGAAAGACCATCCTAATAGATATGACTAATTAAAACAATGCTATCAACACAGAAGGTAGATATAATGCTATTTGAAGGCAAATTACACACTGATTAAGAGATTAGATCAGAAAATATGTATCATTACTAACTGACAGGGTATATATTAAATATTTATTATTAAATTATATTATTAAATATTAAATATTTATTTCTTCTACAAACACAGGTTGTAGAAAAATGCACAGTTACTGACCTAACAATGGCTTAACCTAACAATTTTTTTACTTTATGGTGGTGCAAAAGCAGACCAATGCGACTGCTCTCTTTGAGGCTCTAACAGCTTTACGCTGGGCCACACTGCCCAGCTGTAAACTCAGAGAAGTGTCCTAAGCCTAAGTTAGGTGGGCTATGTGCTAGCAAGGTTGAGTTATGTTACGGTTTGGATGTGAAATGCTCCTGAAGGGCTCATGGTCCTAACATTGATTCCTCAGCTACTCTGGTGATGCTACTTTGTTGACGATCAGCCAGCATTTGCTGAACTGATGAACTAGTGGACAGAATGGGTTAGGATCAACAGACCAGCAGGAAGGCAAACTAAAGCGCCCATAGCAACTACAGCAGGAAATGCTGAATTCCTAAACTAAGCTACTTTCCTCCTCAAACATTTTGTTATGTACAGTGTTCTGCCTGCATGTATGCCTGCATGCCAGAAGAGAGCACCAGATCCCATTACAGATGGTTGTGAGCCACCATGTGATTGCTGGGACTTGAAGTCAAGACCTCTGGAACAGCAATCAGTGCTCTCAACCTCTGAGCCATCTCTCCAGCCTCCTAACTAAGCTATTTTAAAATAAGATAAATTAAGCTATGAATATAACATTTTATATAATAATATTACGTATAAATAATAAACACATAATAACTAAAATAAGCTATTCATCTATTTTATAAGAAATATTAAAACAAAAACTTTCACCAGATGTGAAATAAGGGAAGGATCTGTAACATCATAAAGGGAACTCTGGTAAAGCAAGCAATACAGAAATTTCTTAAGGACTCACCATTCTTCCGCTCACTAAGTGGAGGCAAATTGGGGTTCCTTCCTGGATGGAGGCCCAGAGTCAGCTCGGGCTGCAGGGACAGCTCCTGCAGTTCATTGGCAACAGCTTCGCTCTGGGGGCTAGGGGCCGCAGACAGAGACAGGAGCACTGGCTCATCATCATTTTCGCCAGCCCCTCCTCCATCCAGCCCATTCACAGCAATGGCGGAAGGGGGCAGGCACACCACACTGGAGAAATCCACCTTGGCTTTCGTGATGGTAACCTAGAAATTGGCAAAGAAAACACCAAGTTTAGATGTTACAATGAAGAAACTGAACCACTGGCCATACATGGAATACGAATGTTCTAGGTTACAGAACTAGGATAGTTATCAACATGCTCAAACGTTTAAGGCAACATCTTTCTGCACAGTTCAGGTGAAGCTCAAATCTGTGATGCTCCTGCCTCAGCCTCCTGAGTGTTTGGATTATAGGCATGTACTGCTACAACCAGTTTAAGAGGTTTTGTAAAGTGAGTGAGTATGATTGTTAAACTCCCCAAGTATCGACTTCAAATTAGCTACTGTCTTCCATTAACTCAGAAGACAACATACAATTGAAATAAAAGCAACACACATGCACACGTATAACAGGTTAAAAGGACAGTATCTCCTTCGCTAATCAAGGAGAAATAGTTGTGAAATAAATATTACCTTGCAAATATTAAGAAAAAAATGTCCTGAGAAATAAGAGACTGGAGAGCCGTTGAATTAGCATAATGCATTATCGTATCTAGGGTAGGGAATTAAAACGTCTTTGTAAAGAAGTATAAAGATGTCTGTCTGGTGATGGGTATTGGAATTAGCCAACCATTACATGAGTATTTAATCACAGCTCCCAGAACTAGCATATTAAATATAACACTCCTCTTTTCTGTGCTGATAGTACTCCCACAAACATGGCAAGTACCAGCCCCACAAGGTGACACAGTGCAAGAAGAGCAAGGGTTCTCTGTGTGCCCAGGGAAAGCTCGGGCAGAGTGGCCACAGTGGGCAGACTAAGTCTATCTTCCCAAAAAAAGGCTAAAACTACAAAGACTGGGCTGAGGCTCGAGTGTGTGGAGCCTGTCCACAGACCTAAAAGAAGGCTGTCTATTCAAGGATTCCAGCATTTTGAAGAAAGAGCCAAGTGATCAAGTCCTAAGCTGATTTTATTACAAAAACAATAAAAGTAAGAGCTTTCAATTAAAAAACAGACAAAAGCAAAACTCCTTATAGAATTAAAAATATCTTTAAAAATGATAAAGAATAAAAAAACAACAAAATGTTTTAATGTCAAAGAGCCTGGCTAAATGGTCCATGCCTGTAGCCCCAACATTAGGAGACTGAGACAGGAGATCACTAAGTCCAGGAGTTCAGGACCAAGTTGAACAACAAAGCAAAAACTTCTAACCCAATCTCCAACAAATGTCAAAGAACTAGTTAGGGACACAGCTGAGTGATACGCACCAGCATGCATGCGCAAGCTGTTGGGTTCAGCCAGTACCATAAAAACAGCAGAACCAAAACAGAACCCAAAACAAAACAAACAACATGTACAACCTACAAGCATTCCCAACAAATAAGACTAGCTGTTTAGCTAAGAGCACACTCACTCACGGGGCAGTGATGGTGCACACTTTTAGTCCCAGCACTCAAGAAGCAGTCGGATCTCTGAGTTTGAGGTCAATCTGGTCTAGAGAGTGAGTTACAAGGACAGTCAGGACTACACAGAGAAACCCTGTGTCCCCCACCACCACCAAAAAATAAAAAATAAAAATAAAGAGCGGGCCGGGCAGTGGTGGCGCATGCCTTTAATCCCAGCACTTGGGAGGCAGAGGCAGGTGGATTTCTGAGTTCGAGGCCAGCTTGGTCTACAGAGTGAGTTCCAGGACAGCCAGGACTACACAGAGAAACCCTGTCTCAAATAAATAAATAAATAAATAAATAAATAAATAAATAGCACACGTCATCTCTGAATAGTATACATTATTAAAAACCAATTATTTGGAATGTAGAAATGTTGACTCTAAAATTTTTTAAAAGATATGAAAAGGCATAGGAATTATGTTAAAACACAAGAGATTTGTTTGCTTATACAATTAAAGTTTTAATGTTCTCTTCTTCCCCAGATTTTTAAATAAAGTCAGATTAAATTGTATATATTTACCATGTATACACTATGCCTTGAAGCACATACACATTATAGAATGATTGTTTACTTTCTTATAGATTCCAAGTTTTTCTAGAATACTTATATTGGTCTTTTAATGAAAAGGCTAGGTTCTAGTCTAGAAAGGCAAACTGGTGACCCCTTGAGACTACAGTGAAGACTTTAGAAACCAGCAAAATCCTAGACTGCATCCAAGTCACGAAAGGCACTGACAACTAAAAGATCACATTCTACCCTACCTCAAGCATCAGTTTTGGGGATTCTTTTACTTGGGGGTAAGGAAGCAAAACCTCCAACCCCCTCCTCACAGAAACCTGTATTGGAACTGTATTGTTCCACCAACTCTGACTCGCTGGACTTACAGAGCTCAGATGAGGGGTTGATTCCTCATAGGAGCAAGGGTGACCTCAGAGCAGCCTCACTACTGGAAATTCTCACACCAGCATGGGTGATTTCCCCACAGCTGCATACACGGAAGCCTACCCATTCAGTTAACTCTCTACCATCTACATAGAGGCACCTTCACAGAGACTGTGGAGCCACATACATTTAAGAATAATTGCACACAAGTGGCCAGGAGGTGTAGGATGGAACAGACAGACCCTCAGGTCAAGGTCCGATAATCATTCCTACCTCTCCTATGAGGTAACAGCAACAGTCAACAAATGCACTCTTTAAGATGATAGTTGTTCTGCTCAGACCAGAGTGCTACACAATAAAATCAGACATGGTTCAGTTTTGACAGGTGTTTCTACCTGCTTGTAAGTATGAGACGGACTGAAAACGTAAAAGCTCAGAGCAATGCAGATGGCGATGACATAATTAAAGTTAGAGGTTCAGGTGTGCTGGCTGGCACATGACTGTAATCCCAGCATTTGGGAGGCAGAAGCGGGTAGATCTCTGAGTTCCTGGCCAACCTGGTCTACAGAGTGAGTCTCCCCAAAACAAACAAACAAACAAACAAAGCTGAGGGGAGAGAGACTAATTTGATGGGGATAAACTGGAAGGGCTCAGCGCCTGCTGTTCTTGCAGAGGACCTGAGTTCAGTTCCCAGTTGAAACAGTTCTCAGAATGAACATGGAGGCTCATAACCATCTGTTACTCCAATTCCAGGATTCTAGGATCCAATGTCCTCTTCTGACCCACTGGCTCTTACATGCATATATACACGCAAGGAAACACTCATACAATAAAATACTTATTTTTATGTGTATGAGTGATTTGTCTGTACAGATGTCTGTGTACGGTGTGTACCAAATGCCCGTGGGGGCCAGAAGAGGGGGTTGGATCCCCTGAGTCTAGAGTTGCAGACAACTGCGAATCACTATGTGGGTACTGGAAATGAAAGCCAGGCTCCCTGGAAAAACAGCCAGTGTTCTTAACTAATGATCCATCTCTCTAGCCTCAAAATAATTTCTTTTAAATGGGGGAGAAGGTTGAGGGATGGCAGTGAGATAAAATATAATAACATATTTTAATATGTCATAGTGAAGCCCAGTACTTTATATGCTACCTTATGAAATCAAGTCCTGGTGTCATAGAGTGGGCAATCAATAACCAGTCATGGTGACAACTGACAGACTCAAAGTAATCAATTCCTTACTGCGTTCTTACTGATTACAGTAAGAGCTTTTCCCACCTCAGCACATAGCTTTCCTACCATATAGGCATTCTCCCCTAGTCCATCTGGACCACCACAGAGACACAAGGCACAAGAGCATTTGCCTTACAACCCAGTGCAAGTGCTATCAGAGGATGCACATGCACACCTGTAGTGCCATTTCCTAAAGAGGCTGAGGTAGGATCCAGTTTAAGACTAGCCTGGCCATCTCAGCAAGACACCATCTCTTTTAACAGTACATAAGCTGATGTGGTGACTTGGGTCATGACTGTGCCTTTTTACTATGTAGAGTAAAAGAAATAGCAAATTAAAAGACTGATTTAACAAGGTTCTATTCAGGTTTTATCAAGGTTCTATCAAGGTTTTAGTATTTTGTGTTTCTGTCCTTTTGTTTTCTTTAAAAAGGGTTTCATGTTTCAAAAGCCTCAAATTTGCTGTGGCAGAGATGAGCCATGACCCTTCTCCTAAGCACTCCTACACCACCACAATCAGTTACAGGAAGTACTAGGAGCTCAAACCCAATGATCCCGAGCGCTAGGGAAGCATCCTACCAGATCATCTGAATTCCCACTTGTCAGCCAAGGCTATTACACAAAGAAACTCTGTCTCAAATAACAAAACAAAAACAATCTACATTTATAGAACCATTAACTGTTTGAAATAAAAATCATTTAAATTTTATGTATATAGTTTATTATTGTGTATTTTATTGAGTAAATTATATGCTATGGTGGCATTTTTTCAGGTTTCATGCTATATATATCCTTTAAAATGCCCACATTAGTATAAAGAGAATCTCTTATCAGCAAGAAGATTTGCCCCAGATTGCTGATGAGATGAATGTAAACTAGCAGGTAGCTGAACCCAGGATAGAATAAAAGGGAAATTTGCCCTGGACCACTGAGAAGACAGATGTAAGAAGACAAGAAAATGAAACCAACCACGTAGCTGAACCCAAGTTAGAATAAAAGGAATATGGTCTAGGCATTTATTAATAAATAATTAGTCTCAGTGTCTTTATTGTTGGGAACTAAGTGGCTAGAAGAAAAAAATGGATTTTTTTACACATTAGCATAAACCATAATAACACTTTTTAAAAAAAGAATACATATATACATACTCTGTAGCTGTCTTCAGAAAAGAGCACCAGGTCCCATTATAGATAGCTGTGAGCCACCATGTGGTTGCTGGGAACTCAGGACTTTTGGAAGAGCAGTCAGTGCTCTTAACCACTGAACCATCTCTCCAGCCTATGAAATAGCATTCTTTCAAATTGCCATGGGGCAGCAAGATTAGATGGAGGCTGATGAAGCAAGAGCACAGTACAAGCTGCTGAGGCTGAGTCGTAAGGAAAATTTATTTCCTCCTTTTGTGTATGCTGATAACAAACCTGTCTATACGCATGCATGTGCACCACCTGCATGTGGTGCCAGTGGAGGTGAGAAGGCATCAAATCCCCAAGAACTGGAGTTAAGAATGTCTGTGAACCACAATGTGGGTGCTGGGAATCAAACCCAGGTTCTCTGCAAGAATGGCCAGTGCTCTTAACAGAAGCCATCTCTTTAGTTCCCTTGACAATGCTCTCATACTTAAAGTTCTCTAGTCACACTTATTTAGTTGCATGTGGAGAGGGGCACACACCAAGTGCACTTGTGGCGGTCAGAGGATCTAGAGAAATGACTCAGCAGTTAAGAACACTGGTGGTTTGAAAGAGAATGGCCTCCATAGGCTCGTAGATTTGAATCCTTGGTCATTAGGAAGTGACATTATTTGAAATTATAAGGCCTTGTTGAAGGAAGTGTGTCACTGGGGGTGGACCTTGGACTTTGAAAAACCCAAAAACCAGGCTGTGTCCCTCTCTTCCTGCTGCCTGCATATCCAGATGTAGAACTCTTAGCTACTATGTCTGCCTGCATGAGGATAACAAACTATACCTCTGAAACTTTAAGCCAGCCCCAATTAATGCTTTCTTTTATAAGAGTTGCTGTAGTCATGGTGTCTCTTCACAGCAACTGAACAATGACTAGGACAAACACTGCACAATCATGAGGACTAGAGTCCAGATTTCAACATTAATATTCAACAATAACAAGCCAAGATTCTTGCACAGGCCTGTAACACCAGCTCCAAGGGGATCAAGGGATAGGTCCTCTCAGGTAGTCCAGCCTACCTGAGAAAACACAAGCCACAGGTTCAGAAAGAAACCTTGACTTGGAAGAATAAGCGAAGAATGACAGAGGAAGATACTCGATGCCCTCTTCTGGCCTGTGCACATGCACATGCGCACACGTACACAATTAATCAGTCAATAACTGAAACAAAGCTTCAGTGGTAGAGCACCAGTCCAGCTGCATGAGGCACCCTAGGTGTGCTCGCTCTTCATCATGGTTACAAAGATCGGCCATAGGCAAAGGTGGAGCATAAGAAGAGGTTCCCTTGACCTCTGAAATAAACTAGAAATCAGTAAAGGATAAGCAATGACAAAAGAGAAAGGACTTCAGCATAAAATACAGACATGGATTTACTTCTCTAACAAATACTAGTCTCTACTCATTTTCAAATAGCTAAATAGCTTATTACAGAAAATCCCAAACACAGTAGGACCATGTAGAGACAACACTGAAAACGCATGGGTCATCACTACGGATCCAGTGCCCCTCTGAGTTTCTAACATCCCTAAACTAAATGATTCAATGTTGCAAGTTTATAATCCTATTGAATCCAAGACCATTATCTGTGGTAAGCAGCAGTTAGAACAAAAACAACACAGAGGCAGGGTCAACTCCCACAACCCATCTGTTCCCTCTCTTAATTCTACTTCATCTTTCCCCACCCAACCCCACCCCCTTTCAGGCTGCATGCCTTCTGTCTGAGCAACATATGTACCCAGCAGCAACAGCACAAAATGTGTCGGAGAATGGAAGAGCTTGGGAAGACAGCTGACAACTCTAAACAGAAGTACTAGACTAGTGGAGTTCTCATCCCAGCGTCAAATCGAGTAGCTTCATACAACCAAACATTATGGTTCCTCTGAGGGTGGGACAGCTCTTTTGATCATCAGTTTTTCTGCATGAAAATGTTTTAATCAATTAGTAGACTTATATTTTTAAGTTATCTTTAAAAGACGCTACATCAAACTGTGGTGTAAGTAGATGTTGGGTATGTACACACACATGTATAAAATCTGACATGAAGGATGCAAATCAGCTTAACAAGTATTTAGTAGGTGCCTACTAGAGATTGTCTTTGGACATAGAGTAGATGAGAAAAACAAGTCTCAACTAACTGTCCACACCACTGTCACTTCTAACCCTACCTATGACTTACGAACTACTCAGGACTTCTAAACAATGGTCAAGAAACCATCTTTCTTTAGGAAATGATGAAAAACAAGCAGTAAAAGGAGAATGGCCCAGTGTGACACTCACACCTGTCACCCCAGCTCTCAGAAGCAGAGGCAGAGAGTCTCAGATCAAAGACAGGTTCCACTGCCCAAGGAGATGGCTCAGCTGGTAAAGATATTTGCTGTGTAAGCCTGGAGATCTGAGTTCAACCCCAGAAACCAACATACACCTGGAAAGGGAGAGCCAGTTTCACAAAGCTGCCTGTAATCTGACCATCACAAGCACCCCATGTCACAAGTGCCCTCAGATCATACACACACAAATAAAAATATTTTTTAATGAAATAAAACCCATACAGATTGCAAATTCACAAGGAAACTATTTTTGTTTTGGGGGAGGGGGGGAAGAAAAGGTGGGGAGCTATAGTAAGCTCCAGGCTAGACTGGGCTGGGTTTTGTAATGAGACCATCTTTTAAAAAATAGTAGCGCATACCTTTGAATCCAGCACTTGAGAGGCTGAGGCAGATCTCTGTGAGTTCGAGGTCAGCCTGCTTTACAGAGTGAGTTCTAGGACAGCCAAGGCTATCACACAGAGAAATCCTGTGCTGGGAAAACCAAAACCAAAAAAGAAAGAGAAAGAAAGAGAAAGAGAGAAAGAAAAGCCAGTATAGTGGCATAACCCTGGAGTCCTAGTACTCAGGAGGCCAGCCTGTTCTACACAGTGAGTTCCAGGACAGCCAGGGCTACACAGCAAATCTCTAAGACAAAACAAAAACAAACAAATAAACAACAACAACAACAAAAACCCTAACTCTAAACCAAACCAAACCAAAACTACAAAGAAAGAAGGAAAGAAAAGAGACACACAAAACTAGCATGTGGAACTGATATGGTGGAAGAATAGATGACCACAAATTCTGACATGTTTTCCAGTGGATGACTGGTAAGGCCTACTTTACTTCCCCTTGAATCTAAGCTGGCTTCTGCCTTGACCAGCAGAGTACAGTAAAGTGAAACGAGGCCAATTCCTATGATAGGTTTTAGGATAGGCAAACCAACTGTGGTAGCATACAACTGGAATCCCAGCACTTAGAAAAGATAGGCAAAAAAGATACTGAGTCTGAGGACAGCCTGAGCTACATAGTTAGATCCCATCTCAAATGAATTAATTAACCAAAAATATTTAAAAGAAATGGCAGTTTCTACTTTAGATTCTTTAACATGCTGTGCTTCCTTGTGGAATGTTCTCGACCAATCGTTAAGGACTAGGATCTAACATTTCCAGACATCCCTGTAGCTGTAAGAAATGTTAGCAAAGTCTTCCTGTATACTCTAACCAAGCCAGGCACCAGTGAATGTCATGACCCCAGTTAGCAATGTGTGGCTAACACTGTATAGAAAGAACATCTCTACAAATAGTGAGATAGAATAGCCACAGAGTTCTAAACAGCAATGTTGACAACCAAATAATGATGAAATAAAGGCTTAGGTTCTGGGAATGAGGGGAAGTATTTTGGGTTTGGGTTTTTGGCATGTCTGTTTCCTTTTGAGACAGGGTCTCATGTAACCCAGACTGACCTTGAACTCACTATGTAGCTAAAACAAGCCTTGAACTTCTGATCCTCTTGCCCCAGCTTCCAGGGTGCTAAGAATACAGCAATGAGCCACCATGCCCGGCTAAAAAGAGTATTTTTTAATCTAGAATTACCTATAGCCCAACAATTATCATTCAAATTTGAAGGGATTTTAAGTAATTTTTTAAAATGACTTCCCCAGTAATCACTCAGAAGCTTTCCATGATATAATCTACAACTAAGGAAGAAAGGGAGAAAAAGAGAGGAGTTGGCAACTAGAAGTCCAACCCAAAAGAGAAAGAAGCACCATTTCCAAGGTAAAAATGGAAGCAGACACCGGGCAGCCTAACAGTTGGCCAAGACTAAAGGAAGAAGTGGCTCTAGGGCACCATGGTCTGAATGTGTCCCCTACTCACATGTCAACAGTATCTAGAGGGCTCCTCTGCTCTCCTGCCATCTAACACACTTCAGCGTGCTTATGATAAAGCAAGGCCAGGCTGGTGACATGCTCTGTGTGTTAGGTAAAATTTTTTAAAAATCACCTGGTTTCAGGTACTTTGTTGTAAGCTATGAAAAGCAAACAAGACTGAGAGATAAGTTATCTTAGCAAGTTAACAATAGCAGCTGGGATACAGTTCGCTAGCAGAGTATATGCCTACCAAGTGTAAGACTCTGGGTTCAAATGCCAGCACCACCAAAAAAGGGGGAGAGTATGTGAAAAGTGCAAAGAGTATAGGAAAGAATCCATGATACTTACAAAGAAAATTAAACAAAACTTTCAATAAAGGCAATTATCAAACCCTATAAAACAAAAGATAAGTAACAGTAAAATGTTATTTGGCTAAGCAGTAACTAATATTTACCTCTTAATTGTTCATTTGTCTTTTGAGATGGCATCTCACTAAGTAGCCCAGGCTAGCCTAGAACTCATGGTCCTCTGTAGTGGCCTTCTGAGTACTAGGTTTACAGTGGGTGTTACCTAACTAATATTTAACAATGTCAACTGAATTAGAATCAGCTATATACTACAATACAATCTCATTGGGAGCAAGGTAGGAAGGAGGAGAACCCATGAGACAAATTTTCTCCTAAAAAATTTCCAGTCTAAAATCGGTACCAAAAATCAAAGTATAACCATATTTAGAAATGTGGAGAATACAGAATAAGACTTAAGAGGTCTTATTTTTTATTTTGAGATAGGCTATTGCTATGGAGCCCTGACTAGCCTCAAACTTTCTACAATCCTCCATCCTCAGTCTCCCAGGAGTTGGGATTACATCTACGTAGCATGATGCTCAGATGAGACTTATAGTTTTAAGGGGTTGTCTCAAAGTAGTAAAATTGGGGCAGGATAGAGGAAGACTTATATGTATCTGGTACATTTCTTAACCAAATGGGAAGCCTATAGAGACAGATAAAGTGATGCTCTGTACATACATGGCCTTTATCATTTCAGGCTTCCTCATGATGATGTTACTGAGATTCAGTCAATCATCAAAACACGACATACGTGGCTCTCTGGTTCCAAAAAGCATAAGGCCACTGCTTTCCTTCTCTCCTCTGCCCTTGACCCGTTCTCTCTCCATCTATGCACTGCTGACTGCTCTGTACATGAGACTACCCATACTGCCTTCTCTTCTGCTCCCTGACACCCACCCCTTCCCATAGCTGTGCTTCTGAGAGTCTGTGTTTGTCACTGACCTGCACCACTAGTGGACTGATGACCCAAGAGCTGGTAAATGTAATGAGGAAAGAAAACTGCATTCTGCTGTCTTTTGGTCTCAAGTATCTAAACACAAACCTTGATATACAATAAGGGCTCAAAAATACTTCATTTACTAATTATTTTAACCTCGTAACTAGCATGCATATATACCCTAAGGCCAGAGAAACAGAAAGCAAAGAATAAAGAAGGTTCTATCACAGGTAGGTATGAAAATACAAAGATCAGAAACAGCTTCATGGAAAAGGCCACAGTACTGAAGAGCAACCTGAAGTTTTAGCTGTTCAAGCAGCTTGGGTGAAAAGATCACTTGCACTTGCAAAGATTGTTGCAGGTCAACCTGAACAATCCATCACCCAAAATCCTCAACAACAGACACAACCAACAGGATTCACACACTTTTCATTGAGTCTTCAATACATATTTACTGAGTATACTATCTGCCAAGTACTATACAAGTTCTTAGGGTTTAGAGCAAAAAAAGAAAAAATTCCTGCCCTCGGGAAGTTTAAACTCTTCCGAGAAAGGACTGCATAAACCCAAAGAGGAAAATAGACAGGAGATACCCTGAATGGGAAATCCAACTGGCAAACCAAACCACATGATTCAAGTACAAAAGGTATATAAGATGATTCTGGAACAGAAAACTAAGCCTCTAGCTCTAGAAAGCAGGAAGTGACATCATCAATGTTTAAGACAATCAGCACATCAGAGAATTAATATGGAAAAGACAACTTAGGAGGAAAGGAAGAAAGTACTCTGTAAGTTAAAGCATAAGTATACTGAGACCCTGAATGTTACTTCTGCAGAAGAGGACTGACAGTGTTCTCAGGAGACCTGAAGCTCGATCTATTGAATTCATGTTGAGTGAACAAGACAGGCCTTTTATGAAATACAGTGTGTTATGGGGTGCATTTGGTTGCAGGAGATGAACTAGAAGGAAGTGTCAAAGACGACTTCAATAGCTGGGTGTGGCAGTACACCTCTGTGTTCTTAGAACTCAGGTAGTTTTGTTAAAAAGAAACAAAGAAAGGGGGAATTTTATCTGAGGAGGTAAAATTGACTTTGCACATTGAGTCCAGGGTCTAAGGTCAAGTTCTAAAAATGTCATTTGGATTTCCTTTAATATTAGAGTAGGAGAAATGGCAACGAAGGTAGCACAAGAGAAATTATAAACAACGTAAGAGAGGAAGAGGGGCTGGAGAGGTGTCTCAGCAGTTTAGAGACTCTAGAAGACCCAGGGTTTGCTTTCTACAATGGGCAACATCTAAGTCTCTGTAACTCCAGTTCCAGGGCATCAGAGAGGGTGCCCACGGGCACCTATGTACACATGAAGCACATAAACTCACTAAGACAGACATACACATAATTTTTTAAAAAAACATAACCTGAGGGAAAAAAACAGAAGAGAAGAGAACACGAGAAGTAGCAAGACCGTGAGAACAGGTAGGAATAAAATTGCAGAAAGATAATTAGTTAATGTTTCTTAGTTATAATATAAATCAGTAACAGAATTGCTAAGGAGTGAAACACTACTAAAGTCAGCTCAGTTGAAAGCTCAGGCATTCCCAGCCGCACTGCTTACTTAGGCTCTCAGGCCATCCCTGAGACTCCTAAATTATCATATACAGACAAGTATCTAATTACATATCAGCACTGTCTATTCATGCTATTTTAGACATGCAATAAGGCTGTAACTTTAGAATGCTGAGAGGCAACCAGCTGTCCCTGAACTTAAGGACTCAAGTAAGCTTACAGGCTTATATATAAAGGGGCATAGACTCACCAGCTGGAAGCAGCAGAAATAAATAAAAACAGAAGAGAAGTTAAATATGTTACTTCATCCCTAGGCTCAATTCCTGTTCCACTGATTACATCACTTCCATCAAAGTCCATCGATGACAGTATACCTTATAGGTACTAGGTAGGCAAGGTATCACCTTTCCTTGACTGACCAACACTGTCCTAAAGACCTGGGCAGACCTGACTCCTACCATCAGACTTTGTTTTAGGCACTGAAGTTCAAGAGACAAAATTGCTCTGCTGTGCTGAGGCTTACATTATAGTAGAAGATATGTATGTGTGTCTGTTTGCATGTATGTGTGTATCTATATCTATAGATATATAAAGTATGGTAGCATACTGTGATTCATCACAACACTTGGGAGGCAGAGGCAGGCAGATCTCTGTGAGTTTGAGGCCAGCTGGGACTACATAATAAGACCCTACCTCAAAATACTAGAAACAAAACAAAAGTAAACCGCTATACAATAAAATAATGTAAATAAACTATAAACATCATATGCCTGGGGCCAGGTCCAGAAAGGTCTCATTGAGGAAATGCTATCTGAGCTGAATTGAGAACAGTAACCACTTAATGACCACTTAGTATAAGAAAGGTACTCTACCTGTCTGTATTCAATCTGGACAACACTAAGAGCTATGTATTCATAGGACTCAGTTTTAAAGTTGAGGAAGCTAGGCGCTGAAAGGTTACGTTATTAGACCCTGCACAAGCAGCTTCAGAACCTATACCTCTAATTACCACACTCTCTCTGCCTGAATGTACTTGGTAAAAAAACAGATAGCAATGCAGAGGGAGCCACAAATACAAACAGAAAGGCACTGAGGTGGGATGAGCTAAAGAGCCTTACGGTAGACAGGGACGACAGATGCCCCTGGATGCACAGAGTGCAAGGTCTGAGTTGTAGTTTCCAAAACCACTTTAATGGGTACACAAAGAATGACCATAGGGAAGCTATTTACTTTAGCCTACTTCTGACTTTGAGTCTAATTTACTATTTAGCCTGTCCCCAACAACAATGGAATGTTCTTTAGATTACAGCTGTGATGTGTAACCCAAATAAGTCATATCACTATGTTTGGTGATACTACTGTTACCTATCTTGTTATCACAGAGGACCCAACAAGAAAGTATTCTGAAAAGTACGAAAGTATTAACCACAAGGTCATGTTTCGCTGACAACATTTAATATAAATTTCACAATTTACCTTAAACCATCCCTTGGCACACACCCCTCTGAAAATAAAATGCTTACAATCTAAAGCATTTTCAACAGATGATCTCATTGCATTCTTTCATGGACTTTATTCATGCCCACAAAAATCACAGGTATGCTTCCCGTGATTCACAAGCAACCCCCCTTCTGTGGTGGTCAAGTTCTTCAATTTTTAAAAGTGGAATTTCATTGAGTTTTGGAGACTTGTATAAAAGATGGAGCCATGGATACTTAGACACTCCTTGCTGTGTATCAGATTCTGTATGTTCACCTGAAAGTTATGTGGTCTATTATGAGAAAGCATTCAGGATCGGAATTTTTCAGCCACTTTCACTCTCTCACTGAATCTCCATGTGCCAATAAACCAGCGTAAGCTGAAATGTGACCAGGCCACAGAAAAATCTGCACTACAGAAAATCTGCCATAGCAATCCTGTTCAGATGGGAGTCACCTGAGTGAGACTTGTTATTTGTTTAACATAGTAACTTTGGAATGAAAAACCTGTTGAGACAAACCTCACCTAAGTGGAGGAAGGAAGCCATCTACAGTACTGCCCTTTGTTTCCCACTACAATGGAGCATTTAAGGAGAAGCTGCACTTTTCAGTGCCAGCAGCCTTGTAACCTTCGGTTTCCCAATGAGCTCTTTCCCGGCACAACAACACGCTCATGCTTTACAAAAGAAACCACAAGGGGTTTCCTAAATTCTTGATCCAAAATTTACAAGCACTTTGAATAAAGTATTTTGCCATAAAAAGAATGAAGTTGTTGGAATTTTGAAGGAATATCCAAATACACAGGGAACATCTCCCCTTGGCTATGAATAGCCTTTGGACGGCACCAAAGAAAGTGAGCCCAGAGCACCTGCGCACCTCTAGGTGTCCTGTGAGAAAGGACTGCCAGGACAGTGCACAGCTGCACTGCAGCCTTAGAGCACAACTGGGCGACGGCCAAGTGCTCACAGATCACTAGTTCAAATACAGCTTAGTTGTAAAGTAGCTTTTAAAAGCTCCATGTATTGAGTATGTAGAGGGGGTGGGTGCACACATGCCATGGCACATGTGTGGTCAGGGGACAACTTTTGGAGGTTGTTTTTCTCTTTCCACTATGTGGGTCCTGGGCATTGAACACATATCATCAGACATGGGAGCCAGGTAGCCAGTGCCGTTTACTCACTCACTAAGCCATCTCTACAACCCCAAATTGGCTTATTTTAGATTTGATTTTACATGTGTGTGTGCAGATCCATGGAGCATGTGTAAAGATCAGAAGATGATCTATAGGAAGGAGTCCATTCTGCTCCTCTATCCTGCAGGTTCTGGGTATCAAATTCTGGTCATTTAACTTGGAGACAAGCATATTTACCTGCTGGGCTGTCTCACTGGACCCAAATGAGCTTATTAATTAAACTAACTTACTCTGGTATGATAGGTTACTATACAGAAGACTGGCTATTTGGGTCACCTTCATTTTCATCTTATTAAAGACCTTTGATCAACACAGTACTTCTAGAGATACAATGACCCTTGAAGATTTCAATAAGAACCACGCCTTGGTCATGACTTACTGCTTTTCATTTCTGACCACTTCCTGCTGTAGACAGTATTACTCTGGACCAGTGAAATGGCTCAGCAAGTTAGGGTGCTTGCCACCAAACCTCATAACCTGAGCTCAAGTCCCAGATCCCTTAGTCTTAGGAGAGAACACTGTCCAGAATTGTCATCTGACCTCCACATATATGCACCAACATAGGTGCACTTAGTCTTTCTCCCTCAGGCTCTTGCTCTGTCTGCCTCATACAGAAATACAAATAAAATGTGAAAAAAAATGTTTTAAAGTATCACTCTTAGTCCATAAGTATTTTGAAAGGTTGCTGAGAATCCCTGACAGTACGTGTAAAGCATCAGAAGATTTTAAATGTCAGCACAGTTATATTTAAAGCCTTAGAACAAAGAGGAAAGACCTTCCTTTTCCAAATGAAAAAATGGTCACGTGAACATAGCACTCTGGTCAACAACAGAACAAGAATACACATATGGTGTTGTCCCCTAAGATTATGCTGCCTGTCCTAGCCACATTAGTTTCCTTAATGACATTTTATGTGCTTGCACAGTGACAAGATCACTTATTGATACAATTCTCAGACTGCACTGTCATCACTAGGCAGCACTTGTCAGTAAGCATTACAAAAGATGCAGGCCTCGAACTCAAAGACCTGCCTGCCTCTGCATTCCAAGTGCTATCTCCCAAGTCAGGCAATAACAGCAATTATTATTACCCTTTCTTGTCCACTGCTTGGGGTCAAACCCATAACTCCAGGCATGCTAGGCTAGCACTCTTCCAACTAGCTGACCTATACTCCCCAGCCCTTGAGTACAGTATAAAAATTCATAAAAGAATAAAAACTCAGTACCACCAGTCAACACTAAGTATTTTGAAGTCACCTGTGCAGGCAATAAGCATAGTGTAGATAACAAACAAAAGTGGGTACATATACACCAGTCTCATGAATGGTCAAATGTTTTGTTGGTGGTATATCTTAAAATGAAAAGGTTTAAAGCTAATCAAGGAAAAGGGGAACATACTGGTGACCCACATCTAAAATAAAACCTTTGAATATGGTAACATAGATGTCACAGGCATGAAAATGAAATAGAAAGAGGACTATGAATATTCTTAATATCAGAAACTGCTGACAAGCAGCAAGAGGAGCTAGGGGTGTGTCTTAGCACTATTGGCATTTCATCTAGGCTCCGCCCCACAGTTACCTGGCAACAACCAGGTGTGCCTGACTCACTATAAAAGGGGCTGCTCAACCCCTCCTCACTCTCTTGCTCTTGTTCTTCTTACTCCCTTCCTCTCTTCCCTCTGTCACTTCTCTCCCCATTCCCCTCCCCCCCTCTCTCCATGTGTTCATGGTCAGCTTCCTCTCCTTCCCCTCTTCCCTCTCTTCCCCCCTCCCCACACCACCTTTCTCTGACTCTATTACCCCCTCAACTCAACTCCCATTCCCATGCCCTAAATAAACTCTATTCTATACTATACCGTTGTCCTGTGGCTGTCCTGTAGTCTAATCTCAGGGGGAAAGGATGCCTCAGCATGGGCCTGCAGGGGTACCCCTTTCTCCACACCATACAGCATGCCTCTACCAAACATGTCCCTGGCTTTTTTGTTTGTTAGTTTTTTTTAATAAACACAACAAGCACTACCCTATTAGCCTATACCACAGAAGAACTGGATTCCATTGCCAACACCACCAGGTAAAAAAAGAAGCAAGAAACAGAGCTGGGCATCCTGGAATCCACCTTTAATTCCAGTACTCAGGAAGCAGCCCAGCGGGAGGATGGTCTCTGTGACTTTCAGACTAGCCTGGTCTACATCATGAGATCCTGTCTTAAGAATGAATGGAAATATACAGCTGCTGGGGGTGGGAGGTGGAGGACTCAAGTGGGTAACCTAAGCCAAAATGCCCAACAGTGGGATATGGAAGAAACCACCATCAGCAGTCAGACAGAAACTGTAGGGGTGATATTTAGAAAATGAAGCCTCATCCGGCTTGTTCCCAGGCAGCCTGCTAGGGCTCCAGCTAGCTAGATGTGCAGGCCCTGGCACCCACGACACGCCAGCTTGGGGGATGGCTCTGCCAATCCACCACATTGCCTCCACAAAGCTCGGCTGAGCCCCAGACAATACCTGCCATCCTCGAAGTATCCGGTAAATGAGACTCTTAAAGCTTAATGATTATCTAAAGGATTTATATATTTAGAAACACTCAGTCAACAAGATGCCCTCATAATTAGAGTTGTTACCCAGTAGCTAACCTTTCGATAGAAGTTGCTATCCAGAACAGCTTTCAACCCATCTGTGGTTCTCCATGGCTGATAACCTCCTTCTCCTCCCCTTCCTCTTTTTCTCCCCTCCCCTTCCTCTCGTTTTCTCCCAGCTCCACCTCCTCTACTACTGCCTAATCACGGAGCTCCATTAAGAATACAATGTAGCAGAATAAGTATCCTGTTACAAGGAACCGTAGCAGAGGGATGGAGACACCAACCCACCTATAAAATTTTTGACCCAAAATTGCTCCTGTATAGAAATGCAGGAACAAAAAATGGGGCAGAGATTGAAGGACTGGCCAACTAGTGACAGGTCCAATTTGGGATCCATCCCATGGGTGGGCACCAATTCCTGACACTATTACTGATGCTATGTTGTGTTTGCAGAAAGGAGCCTAGCATAGCTGCCTTCTGAGAAGGTCTACCAGGTCTGACTGAGACATATGCAAATTCCCATAGTCAAGCATTGGACTGAAGTCAGAGACTCTTATGGAACAGTTAGGGGAAGGACTGAAGTCAGAGACTCTTATGGAAGAGTTAGGGGAAGGACTGAAGGAACCTAGGAGAAGCAACTATTTAGAAGCTCTACAAATGCTCCTCAGCAGAGACTGCAGATGAGGAGTTCCTCAAGAAAGACTGAAGCTCCAAACAGTGAGTGTGAACCAGCATCCTTTCACCAGCTCACACCCCATCTCCACCTGGAAGAGCTGAGTGTGACCAAAGACAGCAGCCCTGCCTTAGCTACAGATCAAACACCAGAAAGAGTGGCCACTAGCCTTTCTCATCCTTCACCCCTTCAGGATGAAGAAGTTAAATTCCTGGTGAGACCAAGAGTCTAGCGCACCACAGTACAGAGGCATCAAGAGTCTCAAAATGCTGGGGCTCCAGATCCACCACCAGGCAAAAATTCCACACTCTGAGGCAAATCAAAAAGACCACAAGACACCCCCTTGGCCAGTGTCCTAAGAAATGACTCAGAGATCTGCCCAAGAGCAGAGGCTAGCCACAGGAAGCTCCCAAGTTCTCCACAAAGGAACTGTTTTTATTTAAACAGACTGGGGGACTCAAGCCTGAAGGCATCTTGAAAACCAGCTCCTCTTACTTAAGAACAACAATCTAAACCACAGGGTAGCCAGCTCAGCAGTGAGAACCAGGAGAGGCAGCTACAAGTACTCCCTCAGAAGTTGCTCTCTGACCTCCATACATACATAACACACACACACACACACACACATACACACACACACCATTCCAAGACAAATAGATGCTGTAAAAATTTAAAATAGATAAACTGGACATCAAAATTCAAAAGCTGACATTCTAAAGATTACCCTCTGATAATATCAAGAGCAATGAAGAGACCTAGGCCCTCAGCACCTGGGAGGCTGAGGCAGGAGCTTCCCTACAAGTTCTAGGCCATTCAGGGCTCCATAGAGGTGGAAAAGATCCACAAAGAGAAAATACAAAGCATTATTTAGTAGGGAATTAAGATCATATATAAGGAAATCTTAAGATTTAAGAACTAAAAAAGCAACACCCTCAAGTTTGAAATGAATGCAAACAAGTGGGCAGTAAGCACATCAGAAGATTCCACAGTAGGGAACATGAGACAGAGCACAGAGAACATCTCACAGCCACTACAGCTGCTGATGTCAGATGCACAGTAAGTGCGGTAGAGCATGTGAAGAAATTAAAGTCTATATACTGTATGGTCCCAATCATACAAAAGTTCACAACAAGGAAACACACAGAAATGACAGTGCATAGTAGGCAAGGGGGATATACCTGGGGGATCAGGGACGGTGCAGGTTCACCATGAAGTGACTGAAATGTTCTAAAATCAACGGTGATGATGGCTGTACATGCTTATAAACTCACTAAGCAGCATTAAATTGTGTGTTTTACAATGTGGAATTGCATCGTTTGATAATTTTGTCTCTGTATAGCTACTTTTAAAAAGATTTAGTGGGTTAGGCAGTGGTGGCACATGATGCCTTCAATCCCAGCACTGTGAGATTAAGACAGGTGGATCTCTATGTGTTCGAGGCCAGCCTAGTCTACAGATTAAGTTCCAGGACAGCCAACACTACACAGCGAAACCCTGTCTTAAAAAGCAAAACAAAACAAAAGATTTAATGGGGAGTAGGGTTGGAGAGATGGCTCAGTGGTTAAGAGGGGTTAAGAGTGCTTGTTGCTCTCTTCCAGAGAAACAGAGATAGAGTCTCAGAACCCACACTGTGTCTAACAGCCACTTGTAACTCAAGTTCCAAGGAATCTGACATCATCTACTTGGCTCCCTGGGCCACATACATCGTTCACAGACATACATGCAGACAAAACACAAATACATATAAAACAAAAATAAGTTTAAAAAAAAAAAGGAGAGGGCCAGTAACATAGCTTAGTAGATACTTGCTGCTGTCAAGCTTGACAACTGAGCCTGATCCTTAGAATCCACATCACAGAGCCGTGTGTGTGTGTGTGTGTCTGTGTGTGTGAGAGAGAGAGGGTAGGTGTATGTGTGTGTATATGTGTGTGGGTATGTGTCTGTGTGTCTGTGTGAGAGAGGGTAGGTTTATGTGTGTGTGTATGTGTGTCTGTGTGTCTGTGTGTGTGAGAGAGAGAGGGTAGGTGTATGTGTGTGTGTATGTGTGTGTGTATGTGTCTGTGTGTCTGTGTGAGAGAGGGTAGGTTTATGTGTGTGTATATGTGTGTGTGAGAAAGTGTGTTTGAGAGAGAGAGAGAGAGAGAGAGAGAAAGAGAGAGAGAGCGAGAGAATGAGAATGAGAATGAGAATGTGTGTATGTGTACACAACATGTGTGCTAGTGACCTCAGAGGCCAGAACAGGGTACCAGATCTCCTGGAACTAGAGTTACAGATGCTTGTGAACCATCATGTGGATGCTGGAAACTGAACCTAGGTCCTTTGGAAGAACAGCAACATTTTTAACTAGAGACATCTCTGCAGCCCCTTAGAACTAAAAAATAAAATAAATAAATAAAGTTGGGTTGTTTATTAGAGACAGGGTCACACTATAAATCTATGGCTGGTCTGGAACTCAATATGTAAATCAGATTAGCTTTGAACTCCCATAAATCCCAATGCCTCTTCTGCCCAGATGCTGGGATCAAAGGCCTATGCCACATGCCTAGCCCCTAAATTGGTTCAAAAAAAAAAGATTCATGACACAAAGTCCACCCACTGCATCAGTGAACTTACATGGCCTGCTTGGGATGGGTGAGTCCAGACAGGATGAAGATGAGTAGCTGCAGGGTGCCACAGTCATGCAGAAAAGTGCAGAGCTGACAAGAATTACCTTTATTTGACCATGGTGAGGCTGACTCATCTTGTGACAAAAGCCAAAGGATCACACACATTAGAAAGACAAACTACAATTCAACTTTAGATCAGTAAAAAAGATGTATACTTTTGGTCTAGATTTATTTTAACTGCAGCACCAAAGGGCATTTATTTTTCTTTTCCTCTCAGTACACAGTGACAAAAATGGCAATAACTGGAGTCTGGTATGGTGCCCCTCCGTGAGTCTGTTCTAAATGCCAGAATCTTACCCATTATGGCTTCGGCATCAGCAATAAAGCAGCACCTTAATATTACTTATATATTAGTTTTGAAACTGTGACTTCCTGAAAGTGAATCACAGACTTTTCTGATACAGCTCTGGGAATCCCTAGAATAAACTCTAAAATCCTGAAATGAGGACCACATCATATTTATATAAAAAGCAACACAGTGCATTAAGAAAGGACATAGGCTGTTTGTCAGGGAGAAATAGGTTCAAATTCCAGAGCTGCTGTTTAGATTAAGAACTTAACTCCAATGTCTGTTTCCTGTGCTATAAAACAAGATAATATCTGGTTAAGCACTGTTACCACATGGATTAAATGAGGTGATTAGCTAAGGTAAATTAAAACTATCTGAAACTGTGTTCAATAAATGCCAGATCCCTTGCCCACAGTGTCTCTAAGTAGTTCAGTGTTTTACATAGAAAATGTTCAACTGCCCAGTAAGTATTGGTGGAACTTAAACTTTTGTATATGGAGCTACAGAAACCGAAGTTCTGAGATGACTTCTAGATGCTGGACTTATACGATGCTCATTGGGCTTTCAGCTAGTTCACATGGTTTAGGCAAACAGCTGAAATATATGTTTAGGTATTTTTAGATAAATATACTCATATAGCAGTAGTTAGGTGGTGGTGAATTTTGTCATTATTGTTTTATATCTGTTTATTTTCCAGTACTGGGGAATCACATTCAGAGCTCTATGAATACTAGGCAAGCATTCTGCTATGAGCTACATCCCCAGATAGTTTTTATACATATACATATTTACAAGGGGGAGACAAACACAGACACACAGAGAGATCTGTCCATGTGTATGTGTCTGTGTGCACACTCTTGAGAATGAACACGCACACATGTCTGACTCATGTAATCTAGCTGGCCTCCATCTCATTTTATAACCAAGGATGACCTTGAATTTCTCACCCATTTCCTTGGCGTTCCCAGTGTGTACCATTTTGTACAGGTGTGACACTATGGTGAGTTTTATGGTGCTGGGAATTGACCCCTAGAGCTTTGTATGCATGCCAGCCAAGCATTCTATCATCCCTAGCCCAGATCATCTCTAATAAACATATGTCAAAACTACATTGGAAAAAAACAAAACAAAACAACAACAACAGGAAACTATATTGATAGTCCACCCATACCGGTCACAATCAGTATCATCGAGAAGCATAAACAATACACTCTGGCCAGGATGCATGCAAAGAAACTTGGCATACAACTGAGGGAATGTAAATCAGTACAACCACTACAAATGAGCCTCAAAAAATAAAAAGTACAGCTACCACATAATCTCCTTCCTTTACACACTCCAAAGAACCAATGCCAGTTTACATTGAGATGCTGCATGTCCATCATCAAAGCACTGCTCACGACACCCAAGCTAGCGTCAGCCAAGGTGTCCATCGGTGAGGAACACGTAAGAAAACCAAGTTTGACTTAGCTATTAAAATATGATATTGTGTCATTTTTAGGAAAACATGGAACTGGAGATCATTATACCAAGTACAGAAAATGTTAATATTATAGTAAAGAGAAATTTGCAAAAATTATCAGCAAAATTCCATGATCCAAGGAAAACTAGATGTGCATCCCAACACTCTCAAAGAAAACCTGACAACTATGGGACCTGTGCACAAAAGATATCAAAATGTATCAAACAGTATCACCTTATAGGTTATACATTGTTGGCAGGGGTGGGGTGGGGAGGCATGCTTAAAATGAGTAAATCAGCTAGGTAGGAACTAAATAATGAGACTGACATCACCATTAATGAGACAAAGCAACATCATGAGCCTTTTTAAAAAATATTTAGGTGGGGCTGGAGATACAACTCATTTTGTAGGGTACCTTCCTGACATTAGGGTTCTAGGTTCAATCCCCAGCATTGCATAAACCAGAACTGGTAGCACGCCCGTGAGCCCAGCACCCTCACAAGATCAAGGTTGTCTCAGCTTCTTAGTGAGCTGGAGGATAGGCTGGGTTACATAACATCCTACCTCAAAAAATAAGTAAAATAATAGCGGTGGTGGTAACAAGTAAACGGTGACAAGTAAAAAGTAAGCAGTGGTTTAGTAAGTAAACAGGAGATGGAGAGATGGCTCAGTGGTTAAGAGCACTAGCTGCTCTTCCAGAGGACCTGAGTTCAATTCCAGCATCACACAGTGGATCACACGCCCCTGTAACTCCAGTTCCAGGGGATCTTAAGCCTCTTCTGGCATCAGCAGACACCCAAACTCATATGCATGTGCATGCATGCATGGACACATACACTTTTTTTAAAAAAAACAATAAAAAATAAGTGAAAAGAAAAGTGTTTACAGAAGAACTTAATGACAAATGCCTTTAATCCCAGTACTAAAGAGGCAAAAGCAGATCTCTGTAAATTCAAGGCCAACTCTTGAAGTTTGAGGCCAGCCTGGTCTACAAAGAGAGTTTCAGGACAGCCAAGGTTGTTACACAGAGAAACCCTGTCTTAAATTTTATAAATAAATAAATAAACAAAAGAAAATTGTTCACAAAAGCAAATGTGGTGGTAAACCCACTTGTGATTCCCAGCACTGGGGAGTTAGAGGCAGGAAGATCAGGAATTCAGCTACAAAGAGATCCTGGCCAGCCTGAGCTATATGAGACCCTATCTCAAAAACAAAGTGCTCAGAAGCAATCTTTGGCAGATGCTGATATGTCAGGAGCTAACTACGAAAGGCTAAAGGCATGCAATTAAGTTTTCTGGAGATAGTCTACCATTCTGCATGGCTGTGATGGGCAAACTCTAAATTGCAGGGCCTTCAGAGATTTTTATCCCAGGATTGCTTCTTGCTACTGATATGCCTTTCCCGTCATTATTACATAGTCTAATGACTCCTGGGCATTAGTCCACCCTTTTGGGCAGATTTTCTGCAGATCAACGAAGATATACTATTATGTACTAGTGCTATGTAGACAAATTGATGATTTCCTAATTCCTGAAAATGATTTTATAAAATTCCTGATTTGATTCAAATAATTTTAAGAAGAAAATGGTTTTAGTTGCTTTGCCAGAAAGAAAAAAATAAAGTCAGACTCAAGAATAGAATCTGCCCACTCTTCATAGAATAGTGAGTAAAGTCTGCATCATAGGGAATACAGTGAGCTTTCACAAGTGCACTAGAAAGAGAACTAGGTTTAGGACAGATTTGTGATCAAGAAAAAACATTCATTCTAAGTCAGGCCCAAGGATGAAGCCACAGGTGTGCACTGTGATAAAGCAAGGCCATGTGAACTGTTGCTTTGAACTTGTAATGAGCTTACAGAATGAAGCACTGCTTTGAACTCACTATTGACATCCTTCTGTAACTCCCCTTTTGTGTAACATCTTATCTGTGAAGTAATTTCATGAAGAGCTTTTGTCTGAGAAGCTAGAAAAAAGCTGAGAGAAGGAATAAAGTGGTATTTGGGGCTCAGACCCATTCACCAAATATATATATATTTGTGTGTATATGTATATGTGTGTGTGTGTATGTAGGTATATGTGTATGTATGTAAGTATCCATGAACACTTGTGGAGTTGATAAGAGGTCCGACTTTGTATGTTTGTATGTATGTGTGAGTGTGGTCTATGCATATTGCCTGTGTAAAACATTGTAATTCTTTTCCCTCTGGTTTACAAAGAGTTAATGAGTTTCAAGCCTCTCCAAGCTCAAGAGGTCCTTGAGCCTGGAGAGAGAAAAGAAACCAGTGCTCATTAGCACAAAATGGTAAGAGTTAGAGAAAAAGAAACCAACACTTATTAAAGCACAAAATAGTAAAAGAAAGGAAACTAGTGCTTGTTAAAACACAAATAGAAAGATTATAAGGCCAGAGATCATCAGTCTTTAGCCACCCGACACTGTGTCTCACCCAGAACTGGCACTGATCTGTGAAGCTAGAGCATGGTAATAATTGCATAAATGCATAAACTACTAAACATCACTGAAATGCACACTCCAATCAGGCAAATTACACAGTAAAAACTCAATAATGCTGTTCGAGGTATTTGCTAGTCAAAACAAGAAGGAAGAATTACTGATCATTTCTCTGATTAATCTGCAAGAAGGAAGCAGCCAGAAGGAAACATACAAAATTTCATTCAGTAGACAAGAAACTAACAACAAAAACTTTCATAAGATAAAAAATATTAAACATGCTCATCCCAGCCCTGGAAAGACACAATGTGGCTAATGTTTCCGGATAATTCTCTTTATACTTTGTTCAAACTACAATGAAAGCTCACCATTCTAAGAGCAGAAAGACAACAAGTCAAAAATCTTAACTATGGAACTGCAGAAGAACACTGACAGTGATTCCATGTAACAAAGAAGAAAGATTAACTCTGCGGGTCCCACATAAGCCTGTGTCTAAAGGACATAAAGGAAGGGTTTCACAGAGAAAATTTAAGAGTGGAAAATCAATAATAACTACTTTGAGAGAATGTTTATTTATTTATTTATTTATTTATTTTTGCAAGTGCAAGGACAATAGATAATTCTATCAGCTCATCTAAAAAGCCAAATGGGGAAATTTTGGGGGGTATTTTTGGAGAAGATAAATTTGCATTGGTTCAGGGACTTTTGTTGAAGTGTCTCCAAACAGAGGTCTTACACTTTACTAACTCCATTTGCAGATAGAGACAGACATGAAGCAAATCACACCAATAAACAACCCCAATTCACACTCACTTTGAGTTCTGAAAATGTTAACCTACTCTGACCTCCTCTGCATCAACTTCAACAAACTCTGGGTCAAGAGTTTCAACTTCCCAAGGCTTTAGTGTCTCTAATTTCAAACCTCCTAGGCTCCTCCCTGCCTTTGGCTAAATCAGTTGCAAGATTAGAAGTTAAAAACAAAATTTAAAAAGATATCCAGCTTGTGTGGGAATTTCCTTTTCTACAAAACACTGTGCTAGTAGATGCACACAAAAGAACAGAAATCAACAGATGCCTGCTTCACCTGAAAAGTTACATTTCAAACAGTGCAACACCACAGTTCAGCATCCACCTACATGTAAAACACTTCATTGTCAATTAACCTGACTATACAACAGAACACATGAAAGTTGGCAGGGCCCTCAACAAATCTCACTCTCTCTTCCACTAATTCTTACAGTATTTCCATGAAATCATCCCCAACTATGATCACCCTGATATAAATGCACAACAACAGAGAGAAGGCAATTTTCTGATTACTCAAACAGTCACATTCAGACCAGCAGGTACAGAAGCAATGAGGTTAAATTTTAATCTCCCGTTCCCTCTTCGTTCCTAGGCAGCAGCTCCTAATCTAAGAGCATGCTCCTGGTTCCTATTGAGTGCCTGAGAAAGCCAGTCTCAGTAGCTCAGTGATGAGGTACTTGCCTCGTAAACTGCAGGCCTTGGGTTCAACCCTGGAGGGGTCGGGGCAAAAACATATTTTAACCCTACACTGGGGAGCCAGCAAGATGGCTCAACAGGTAAAGGTGCTTGCTGCAACATCCGATGATGACCTGAGTTCAATCCCAGGGATCTACAGTGTTAGAAAGAGGGAAACAATACCCACAAGTTGTGTTGTTCTACACACATGCACATGGTTTGCACGTGTGTGGGCACCCTTACATATACACTACAGTATAAAAAGGACAACTACATTAGGAGCTACAATGATGGTTCATGGCTCAGCAAATAAGAACACTGTCACACCAGCTTGATGACCTCAGAATCTATGTTGAAAAAAAAAAATAGATGTAGTAGTGAATGCCTGTAGGCCCTGGACTCTACCCTTCCACCCAACAACCTCTCAAGGGCCAGGTCCTTTAGGCTACACAGCACAGCAGCAAACAATGCGAGACTCTGACTCTGAAATCAAGGACCAACACTCACAATTGCTCTCTGGCCTGCACAAGCACAGAGTAGTGTCATGGACATGAATGGACAGACAGAAACACACACACACACAATACACATTCAACAATAATTTTTTAAAAACTTATGCTATACCAGGCATGGTGGCACACACCTTTAATCACAGAACTTGGGAGGCAGAGGCAGGTGGATCTCTATGAGTACAATACCAGCACGGGCTACGTAGTGTTCAGGCCAGCCAGAGCTATGTAGTAAGATCCCGTCACAAAACAAAACAACAACAGCCTATGCTATTCCAAGTGCACATGCACAAAGACAGTGACCCACAGAACTCCACGTGAAGTGCCCAGGTTCCTCTGGGGGATCCTGATGAGTACTGCTGTTTTGGACATCAAGCTCACTGATTATAAAGTCCCCCCACACTGATGGGCAATGGGGTTTTACACACTTAGATGATAAAAACCTACAACTACATGAACAGCAATGGCCTTCTAATGCTAAATGTCCATGCAGAAAAAAAGGTTTGGGGGCCCACATGAAGCTGTTGTCCGTAGCTCTTTGTGAGCATCTAAGACGATATGAGTCAAAGCCATATATGGTATATACTGTTAAAATCTCAGGGACTATGCTGGAACACAAGCATGCTGTGTCAGATCAAACTCTGGTGGTTACTGATAGATGTTACCTGTATTATCATCTACAGCTGTCATTGCAAGCCTGGCAAGTATTAACCCTCTCTCTATTCAGTTTAATCTGCTGTTCACATTGTTAATGTGACTACCCTTTGTTACTCCTACCTCAATTGGTTTATATGATGAATCCAATACAAGAACTTCTGCCTTCAGTCTGCTCTGCGGCCACTAAACTTCTAAATCATTCATACTGTTTCTTACAATTCAAATCTTTTTTGTTTTGAGACAGGGTCTCTCTATGTAAACCAGGTGGCCTCAGACTCCCAACTGCTGAGATTAAAGGTGTGTGTCGACACATCAACCTATCCAGTGCGAGTCACACACTGGGTCTCGATAAAACTGCCAAATATTGTCTCCCTAAACAATTGCAAATCTGACCTATCCCACCTAAATCTAACTAAAAACACCAACACACACCAGCTAGGAAAGCAGAGAATAACAAATCAACATGGAGGCTACCCTGCTCAAAATTCTCACAGCAATTCAATTCCATACCAATTACATCCTACAATTGCTAAAACACAGACAGAAAAATAAAAATTCATACAGTATAAGCAGTGCTTCCAACTCACAAAGGGCATTTCGACAGCTGCTTAAATCCTTCTTGTCCTCTACATACCACGACAGTGGCTGAGCTGTCTGTCTGTCTGTCGCTGCATTCAGGTGGAGTTAAATGACAGGTAACAATTCCCCTTACTTATTTAAGCACCTTACGAGCCCTGTGAGGTAAGTAACTCCAGTCCTATACCACGGAAAATTACTCTTGGAAGAGAGTTGAACCTTGCCTTTAAGGACCTGTGGGCCTCACCCACCCCCATTACAACTGGTATACTTCAGTGGCTGGCATCTAGAAAGGCTCCATACTCATCTGCCCACTGTGTATTTCTGGAGTTGCTACAATGTGTGGTGCAACACACATCGGGTGAAGAGAACATGCAGCCTGCTCTCTAGGAGCTGAGCAACCCATTAGCCATATCAGACTGAATGACAAGAAATGGTCCCAAACATGGTAGCACCGTCAGAAAGTAAAGCCTCTTGGTATCATTATTCAGTTAAAAACTCAAGGCCAGGCTGTCCTGGAACTTGATAGGTAGACCAGACTGGCCTCAAACTGCCTATTCCTTCAGAGTTCAGGAATTAAAGGTGTGCACCACATTCAACTAACAATTTGTATTACCTCAGATTAAACTGAAACAAGTTTTTTAAAACTTTCCAAATCCCTAGAGTTAATTTACACCCCACTCCATACTCCCCCAGCTCTGACCACTGCTCTATCAGATATCATCCTTAAATGCCTCTGCTGCCTCCATGCCTAGCAGGGCCTAGCACATACTGGTTTTCACTATTTGTTGACTGAAGAACCAACTGGCCCAAATTTACAAAATGAATTACACTAGATTCCTGGTACATTTAAACCATTCTGAGTCAAAATATAATGCACATCTATATTTTTTTGGATATGACTGTTACATTATTAAGCAAACAGTCAGGCACAAAGGTTACAACAGATCACTAAAACATTGAGTAGTTTTTCTGTTTTCTTTCATTTTATATTATTAGTTTGTTGAGAAGGGTCTTATGTAGATCAGGCTCACCTCAATCTTGCTACATAGTTGAGTCTGGCCTTGAGACGCCTGCTCCTCCCTGTACCTCCCAGGTGACACACATGTACCACCAACTCTGGAAAACTGGCTACGTTTTGCTAGACAACAAAATTCCCTGTTACCCATGCCAACTGAGCCAGAATGTGGTAGTATACTAAGTGATGGTTACCCATCCAGGCCGGGTCCTTTCCCAGCTTTTTGTGTGGGGCATCCATAGTGTGTAAGGTGGCTTTTGTCAGAACTGTGGGAGGCACACTTAGAAATACAGAAACCAATCCAGCTTATTTTCAGAAACTTTCCAAATGGCCAAGTTTGAGAACCTAGAGAGTAGCCTTTTGCCTGCTGAAGGCAGAGGGCAGCAGAGTACAGAGGAGCAAGCCCCCTCTTGCCCTGCTTTTGGCACTGCTTAAAGCAAAGGCAGGGCCAGCAAAGAGCCTCAGGAAAGTCAGCCACCCAGGGCAAAAGGCATCTGAATGTGTGCTGCTCACTGCTGAGTATTAATTTTATACGTGCCAATGTTCATTTAAAACAGTTTGTGGCCTGGAACTTTAAAAATGTTCTAGTGTGCTGGTCTATCCACATATTAATCAAGCCTGCCAGGTCCCAACACGCCAAGCTTAAAATACTCTCCAGATCTTGTGGAAAGGTATGAGCTCCATCTTTTATTCACAGGAAAGGACTCAGAGGAGAATGACTAAGAATAACAGGATTTCACTGGAAACTATGACTGAAAAGGTCTGCTCCTAAACAGTGGTTATGTACTTTGACAAAACCATCTGAATAGAAATGAGATACAAGCTAATGGTAGATTTCTTACATTAATCTTGAGATGAGATCCTGGGCTTTAGTTGAAAGTTGTCAGGGAATGTTATTTTGGAACTGTTTTGACCATGAGTCCATCTTGTGTAAAGGTTGTTTTAGTCACTCACTGACTAAGCTTCTTCAGAACCCAGTCTACTTCACTTCATAGTGAAGTGAACGCTATTTTTATATGAGCAGTAATATAAGCAAAGTCCTCCTCTTATTTTCATCAGCCTTAGAAAAATGATGACCAAGAGAGGACTGGTCAAACTTTTATAACTAAAGCCTCTGGGCCTAATGTATCCAATCCTTTCATGTCCATTCAGGGAACCAGGGTGCCGAGCAGAGTTACTTTATAACAGAAAAACAGATCACAGCACATTACAAGGCCAGTAGTTTTTTTTTTTTTTTTTTTTTGGAGAGAGGGTCAGCGCTGACCTTGAGGCTCTTTTGTTTTGGAGGCAGAGACTTACTACTACGGAGCCCCACTGGCCTGGAAAGATCAGATTGTCTCTGCCTCCTGAGTGCTGTGCCCAGCCCAGAGACTGAACTATTAGAGGACTTGATCCCCAGCTGGATCTTTCAGGAAGCTGAGATCTTTAGAAAACAGGGTTCAGCAAGCACAAGTGCATCGCTAGGGACAGACTTGTCCCTGCAGCTCACTCCACTTCCTGACACACTGCGTTATGAACACACTCTACCATACGTTCTTGCTGCCGTGAGTGAGCTGCTCCCTACAGACTCTCTTCTACAATGTATCACATCATCACCTGTCAATAAAATGCTGTTGGCCCATTAGCTGAGGCAGGAATAGGGAAATGGAAGTTCCAGTACAGAGAGGAATTTTGGGAGAGAGTCAGATGCCCTGAACTCTGAGGAAGCCAGTGGCATCTGAGGAGAGGTAACTAACCACATGGCAGGACTTATAATAGTGTAAAAGGGCTGAGTTACGAGCTAGTGGGAATGAGCCAAAGCTTCTGGTCTAGGTATTTATTCATAATTAATTCAGTCTCAGAGTTGTTATTTTGGGAACATGGACGTGGGTGGAAAAGCCCACGGTTATAGTCCCCTATGATGGGCTAGAACTGTGAGCCAAATGTCTTGCTCCCCAAAACTGATTCCTTTAGGCCTTGACTAATCATGCTGTACTCCTCTCTCTTCCATTCTTGTCCTTTCCTACACCTCTCTCTTCTTCCCCTATCACTCCCTCCTTTCTGTCCTTCCTTTATTTTACAGACAGGGTCTCCCTATATAATCCCAGGCTAGTCTCAAGCTCAAAATCCTCCTGCCTCAACTTTTTAAAGTGTTGGTATTACAGAAGTATGCTACCACATCAGCTTGCAGATTTTCTCAAATAAAATCTGTTTTTTTTTTTCTTCTCAAAAACAATGCAGATCTATTTATAACTAGACAGTGCCAGTTAAATGAATACATTCCAACTTCTGGAGAAGGAACCGCCTGCTCAGAGTACTTCTGGCACCTCAAGTCTTTTCAGAATTGTCAACAATACTGTTTTCTCCTGATTATCTAAAGCCAGTTCATATTTACTCTCATTCACTCCTCCCCTGATCTGTGCCCCGCTACCACCACCTCCAGGTTTTGAGTTCAGTGCTCTTTTAGAGGCATGAAGACAACAGTCTAGGCTCTAGATAATCAAAGTTTGACAACAGCCCTTTCCACCTGTATTTAATCAGAGTTCGCAGACAGATAAATACCTTACATACCTCATTTCTAGGAATAACACATATTCCTAGACAATATTAAAAATATTTTTATTAAAATCCACAGTATAGACTGGCAAGATGGCTAAGTGGGTAAAGGTGCTTGTCACCAAACCTAACAACCAGAGTTTGATTCCTCAAACATATACAGGAGAACGAGAAAATTCCCACAAATTGTTCTCTTACCTCCACAAGTGTGTCCTCACATGTACACCCAAGTAAATATAAAAAATGTTATAAAAGAACAAATATATAAAAATCTACAATAAATTGTTATTCAACTGTCAACACTGACTGGAACATGGTAGGCATCAGGTAACAGTTAATCAATGATTCAAGATGATTATGATCGGGGCTGGAGAGATGGCTTAACTGTTAAGAGCACCGACTGCTCATACAGAGGTCCTAAGTTCAATTCCCAACAACCACATGGTGGCTCACAACCATCTGTATGTAATAAGATCTGATGCCCTCTTCTGGTGTGTTTGAAGACAGTTACAGTGTACTCATATAAATAAAATAAATAAAAATTCAAAGAAATAACTTTTTTTAAAAAAAGATGATTATGATCTGGCAAGATACACACACCTATAAGCCTAGCTCTTTAGAACTGAGGCAGGAGGATAGAAAATTTGAGGCCAGCCTGGACTACATGGTGAGTACTGTGTTTTTACTTTTGTTTGTATTCACTGGTATGTACACGTGTCTGTACAAGTGAATGCTACTGTGTATAAGTACAGACAGCCAGGAGAGGTCAGATCCCCTGGCGCTGGGCTCAGGCTGTTTTAAGCTGCCTCATGCAGGTTCTGAGAAATGAACTTGGAAGCACTCTAAACCACCGGGCCATGTCTGTAGCTCCAAGACTCTTATGTTTACAGAGAAGTTGGTGGAGAGGGAGAGGGAAAGGGGGCTGGGAAGAAAAGGAGAGGGAGGGGGATATGGAGAGGAAAGGAAGGCAAGAAGGAAACGAGGGAGGGAGGGAGGGAGGGAGGGAGGGAGGAAGGAAGGAAGGAAGGAAGGAGAGAATGAGGATGAACAAATGTATTTGGCTACAAGGAATCTCTGTGGTCAGATCTAGATTTCATATATAAGCTCACACTCTCACTTGCCACATGACCAAGTAGGTTCTCTATTTCCTAATCTACACTCACAATATTATTATTATTAATAAATTATTATTGTTGTTGCTGTGGGTAGAGCCTGGCATGGTGGCACATTTTATAATCTCAGCACTCAGAGGCTAAAGCAGGAGGATCAAGAGTTCAAAGTCAGCCTGAACTATACAGGAAGCTGCAGGCCAGCTTATGTTATATGGTAAGACACTGTCTCAAAGAAACAAAATTGAGAACTATTATCATCTGTCTTAGAGAGTGACCAAAGGTTACAGAGTGTTAATGGAGGCATATTCAACTAAATTTACTACTTTGTTGGTACTAGCTCTAGGTACTATGCAAGCACTAAGAAGGGTATTTTTTTACATAAACTCAGACACTCTCATGCATATTATATATACACACATAAATAATAATAAAATTTTTAAATGTAAAGACTTTAAAGGACTGAACAGATGGCTCAGTGGTTAAGAGTGCTTACTGCTCTTGCAGAGGACCCAAGTTCCAGGTCCCAGTACCCACGGTAGGAGTTACTGCCTGTAACCCCAGCTCCAGGGGATCCAATGCCTCGGGGACCCTCAGACACCTGCACTCACAGGCATACATACATACACATAATTCAAAACAAAAATCTTTAAAAAGAGTTCAAGAATAAGCTGGACTATACAAAACTCATTTTCTAAAATCCAAACAAAAAAGTAGAAATTACAGAAATAAACAAATTATAAGATTGAAACTGTCCCATTTGTTTCGAATAGGGTAATAAAATCATAGGCCATTTTGCTGTCCCTTCTGAAGACATGCATTCTCCCCTGAACAGTGCATCCACTTACATTTGCTATCCATCTGTTAGTCATTCAGCAACCATCTTGGTTAGTCCCTGTGCTAATCTAGTGCTTATGGACAAATAATTTTGTAACATAGTAATGATGCAGAGTCATTAATATTGACACTGGTAGCTTTCGGGAAAATTATAATTATTTGATTTTTATTGCTGTTGTTAATCTCTTACTGCATCTAACTTAGAAATCAAATTTATCAAAGGGGCCTAGGAATATAGCTCAGTGGTAAAATACTTACCTAGCATGCAAGAGGTACCAGTACCACCAAAACCAGCAGCAATAACAAACAAATAAAAAAAGTTCTATAGATATGTGCATATGCACATACAGAGAAACAGTACATAGAGAGGTTAGCACTGTCCGTAGTCTTGGCCTTCTGCTATGGACCCTGGAACACAGCCCCACAGACAAGGAAGACGGCTACAATTTACTTCTGCTTTCACATACATTCCATTTGAGAGTAAGGGTTTTCCAGTTTTCCCAACAGGTTTAGAGGGTTAAGCTGATGAAATACCCTTTTTGTTTGTTTTAAGATAGGGTTTCTCTGTGTAGCCCTGGCTGTTCTGGAACTCATTCTGTAGACCAGGCTGGTTTCAAGTTCTGAGATCCACCTGCCTTTGCTGCCTCCTGAGTGCTGGTGAGTACATGGGAGTAGTTCACCACCATACCAAAAAATATTTTTAAAAATTATGGGGGACACGGATGCTTCAGAAGGAACCCAAAACCTTGTGCATGCATCACAAACTACTCTACCCTGAACTATGTCCTTCACCCTGTGTTACTATAATAGATGATAAAACACAGGCTTAATCTGGTCAGACACTACTGTTTCCATACACCCTCATCGTAGCAGCTCTAACATAAATACAGACAGACAGACTCATCACATAGTTTTGATGTGATTAATTCTGAAGAGGTGATCATATAAACATCATGGAAGTTAAGACTTAAACACTGTCCTATCACAGTTATAAGGGCTAAGATCTCAGGAAATGAACAATAATAATTAAAAAAACTAGAATGAGCTCTTACAGCTGCTACCAACACTGTAGGACCTTGGCGATAATAGCAATAATTAATTTCAGTTTACATCCTCATCTTGTTCTAAACAGACTTTTTTTCTCTATCTCAGTTCTCTGGAAGGTCACCAAAGAAGAGAATAATCCAGAGCCTAAGAAACGGAACATCTAGGAAGAGGTAATCTACATATTACAAAAATTAGCACATTCTGGGTCAAGGCCACAGGAGAAATAACAAAACCACACCATCTTAGTGTTGGAAGGGTATTATCGTGTGTTGACAAATATTTTCCAAATGATCACAGTCTAAACACTAAGGCCACAGCAATGATGGTGGTAAAATCCCTAACTAAGGCCCTGTGCAATGAAGACTTTACCAGAATTACCTAGAAGTTACAGGAGTACAGAGACTGAATAAAAGTGTAATGTTCTACGAATTACCAAAGATCACCACATCCACTTCTCTTATCTACCTTACAGGCAAAAGACTTGCTCATTCTGGATAAGGAGGAAGCAGGGCTGCAGTCCTGCAGGCCTGGGACTTGCTGCCTCTTAGAATCCTGATTCACTCTGCCATATGGTTGTTTGGTGACTCCGATTGTCTCTATTCCCCCTCAGTTCCCCACAAGGAAGTGTCCTAGTGCAGCCATTAGTTCAGGGCCAAGCTCTTAATTTTACAAGATAATAATCCTTGAAAAAGTATACGGAAAGAAAACTGAGCTTTCACTTTCCGTCCTCCGGGAAATTTCATTTACAGGCAATTTACAGAGGTCTCAACAGCAACTCTGACTCCCAGAACACAGCCGAGCACAATCACACAGAGGCTGTGTAACTTGGCTCTGGTCCCAAGGAGTCCTTGTAGTTCCAAATCTTCTGGATTCCCCCTCCTAATTATGACTCCCAGGAATTTACCCAAAAGAACTACGGGAATTTACTCTATTAAATCCACAAAGCATATTTCACTGTTGTTTTCTAGACAACTCTTAAAATATTTAGAACACACAATGTCAAAGACTGTCATCTGTCTTTATACATCTCCAAAGAGAAAAATGTGTATTTTTTTCTTATTAGTATCCTCCCTCCACACAACAGAAACCTAACTGAGCCACCACAGCGGACTCTTGCCAACTGTTTGAGCAAGTACAATGGAGTATATACTTTCAATAGTGAGTCAAACCTTGGGAGTGGTTAAACATGGAAATTCACCAGTTGGCATGTAGACGCAGATTCATGGAGACAAATGGAATTTTTCTGTCAGATTTTCCAAGCGTTAACTAGTTTTTAAATTGATTATATCTTTCCAAAGTATTTACAGATGAAATGGTAGAATGTCTTGGATTACAAATATTGTTTTAAAAAATGGAAGAGGAAGAGGGAATAGTGTTAAATCAGACTGGCAAATGCTGCAAACTGCTGAAGACGGTGGTAAGGCTTGGGTTGTCCATCACTTCAGTATTTACTTTCCTACATTTGTACTTTTCCCTAACACAGACTGAAGGTAAGCAGACATGGTAGCACACACCTATAATGCAGGCACGTGGGAAGCAAAGGCCGGAAGAGCAAGAGTACAGTGTTCTTCTCAGCCACACCTCAGCTCAAGCGTAACTCAGAATACATGCAACCCTGCCTAAAAAAAAAAAAAAAGATTAACTTTATGGCCTGGGAATTTTAGGGCTCATACCACAAGTAGAGTATGCAGCACTAGGTTTAAGCCCCAGTATCAAGTCTTCCACCCCTCAAAAAAAGTTAGCTGCAGCTTGAGGTTACTAAAGAGGTGGAAGGGGAGAACTGATAGGATCTAACAGAAGACTGTGAATGGAGGATGAAATTGCCCAAAATTCAGAATAAAAGAGTCACAGAACAGCACAGAATCAAACAAAGCCCATTAACAAAATTAATGTCACAACCTAGTGAATTTTAAAAACTTGTAAGGAACAATGCGATCCTTGGGACCAATGAACATTATAATCTACCAGAGTCAAAGTTGTTAGTTTTTTAACATAAACCTCAATTTCAACAGTTATTCCTCTGAACAAACAGTAATAAGGTCAGTTATCTTGAGCACTGATCAACCAGGGCTATGGAGATAATGAACCCAACCCATTGGAATTAACCCATTATTATATAAAGTTTGTCGTTATATAAAATGTTATTGTTATAATACAACCACTGTTGTGGACAAGGGACATATGTAGTATCACAGAACAAACAACAGAAGACGAACTGTGATCAATAAAGAAAAACTCCGCAGACAAATAAACATGCTGGTGTGTGTGCTTATAGCCCAGCACCAAGGCCAACTGGGAGAGAACTGCTAGTGAAAGTCAACCTGGGTTATCTATCAAGTTTGAAAAGCTATGCAGCAGGAAAGCTAGACAGAGACCTTGCCTCAAAAAACAGTAACAGAAAAAGTAAATGTATCAAAGGAGATACCATGTATGTTAAATTCTAAAATCTTTAACCCAAAAATAGTTTTTTGGTTTTCTTCAAACCTATTTTGACCTTCACTTTCTTACAGATACCTGAGATATATGTAGAAATTAGCAAACTGTCATTCAGACTCCTACCAAGCGCTATATGTGCAAGACAGAAAGGATAAACGTGACTCCTCTTACGCAGGAAGACAAAACACCCGCTAGGCATGGTGACACATGCTTTAATCCCAACACTCTGGAGGCCGACTGTGGGTTCCAGGCAACCAGGACTCCATAGTGAGACCCTGTCCAGACAGACAAACAGATGTATTCGTGCCGTCAAGTACAAAATTAGTTCCAAACTTGTCAAGTTACAGAGAACACAACTGAGCACCGCCAGCAGAAAGTGCCTGTGTTGAGACACGGTGACGAGGAAAGCTGAAGGATTACAGAAAGAAGACCAATGAACGACAGCATGTCCCACTGAAGGGGGACGAGATGGCAGGTGAGGAGTTGGGGCCTGCAGGCATCATGGATGCAACTTGTAAGTCACATGAAGAAGCCCGAATGCCAGTCTAAGTACAGTGTGGAAACTGCTAGCAGTGGAGGCTCTAAAGCCAGAGGTTCTTAACCTGTGGGTCTCCACCCCTTTGGAGGTTAAACAACTGTTTTATGGAGGTTGCCTAAGAAAACACAGATATTTACAATTCACAACAGTAGCATAATAACAGTTATGAAGTAATACATGATTTTATGGCTGGGGTCACCACAACATGAACTATATTAAAGGGCTGCAGCATTAGGAAGGTTGAGAACCACTGCTTTAGGCAGAGAAGCTATGATTTAATTCATGGGCTCTATATGTGTACAAACGTATGTATATGTGTTTATGAAGGGCAGATTTTTAGGGGCATCTGAGATGGCTTAGCAGCTAAAGGTACTTGCCAGCAAGCCTTGCAACCTGAGTTTAACCCCTGGGCCCCAAATGGTAAAAAGGGAAAATAACCACAAGTCCTCCAGACATGCTCTACAGCACATGTGTGCCCATATACATACACACAAAAATCATAAATACTATAAATCATAAATACTATAAAATCATAAATACTATAAAAATATTTTTAAAGAACGTTAGATGGTGGGCAGGATAGTGGTAGCACATGCCTTTAATCTCAGCACTTGGGAGGCAGAGGCAGGCCTGAGTTCAAGGCCAGCCTGGTTTACTCTGGTTTACAGAGTGAATTCCAGGATAGCCAAGGCTACACAGAGAAACCTTGTCGGGGGTAGGGGGGAATCTCTGCTTCATAAATTCCAAGTATGTTTTTTTTAAAAAAAAAAAAAAAAAAGTTTCTTTTAGAAGAGCAAACCAAACCACCAAGAATGAGTGTGGCTGTGGAAAAATCACCTCTGTCCACACCACCCAAAGATCTCAGGTTTCTCACTTTCCTAAGAAGCAGAAATAAGCCATTAGGTAAACAACCACTTAGTTCAACCTTCGCATGTGTTGTTTGTTCTGTGTATATGTTTAATGCTTCCGACCAACAGGCCGTAACTCTTGGTCTCTGAGAAGCTGGAACAAGCACACATGCCTTGACTCCACTCTTAGAATTCTCCAACTGCCAACCCCAGAACAGGTTTTCATCTATGCATCCGGCCCTAGAGCATCACTATGCAGAGTAGCAGGTTTCCTTACTGTTAAGACACACGCACACAGACACACACAGAGAAACACAGACACACACACCCTCCTTTCTGACAGACAGGTAAGGAGCAAGGGCCTTCCTTCAGAGCACTTGGAGACAGTGTCAATGAACAGTTGATAAGGAATGGGATTGTGCAAGCTTTCCTTGGATCTGCCAGCTATGTTCCAGGTGGGAACTCCACTATGAAAGCAATTCTCGTTTTCTTGTCTGAATTTGCAAGATCTCAGGAAGCTGTCTAAAGCAAACTTACTAATTCTGTATAAAATTTATTTTACATTCCAAAGTCTGTACAAGAATAAATTTCTAACAGCATTTGTAAATGATAAGAAAAATAAACTCCACTGCCAGTCTCAGGGCATGAAGTGCAACATGCTTAAGAAAGGGCCCAACAAGCCGGGCGGTGGTGGCGCACGCCTTTAATCCCAGCACTTGGGAGGCAGAGGCAGGTGGATTTCTGAGTTCGAGGCCAGCCTGGTCTACCGAGTGAGTTCCAGGACAGCCAAGACTATACAGAGAAACCCTGTCTCGAAAAACCAAAAAAAAAAAAAAAAAGAAAAGAAAAGAAAGGGCCCAACAAAGTCATCCTCGGAAGACTTTACTCAAATCACTTAAACTTAAGAAAGGGCCCAACGAAGTCATCCTTGGAAGACTTTACTCAAATCACTTAAACTTAAGAAAGGGCCCAACGAAGTCATCCTTGGAAGACTTTACTCAAATCACTTAAAAATAGAATGTAAGGAAACTATTTCTGTTGGTATAATAAAATTACTGTTTATAAAGAAAAGTGGTATATTTAGTTCCCAATTTTGGAGGAAATGTCCAAGATCAGTGGCCTCTAATAAGAAGCTTATTACAGTGGTGTAAGAAGGCTAAGCATATGGGTTAGCCTATCTAACAACCCACTATTGAAAGAGCTAAGTGATCTCCTCAGTATTATATCAATCCATTCTCAATGGCACCAGTACCACGGAAGCTTCAGCAGAGGACAAAAACCAAAACACCTCAGTGTGTTGAGTACAGTTACAACCCAGTTTCCGGGCAGCAGCCTACAGTGTCTCCCGGAACACTGACGAACAGACCCAACTTACATTACCTCAATACATTACTTCACTCCTCTCATTAAACAAACATTTAAACAAAGATCTAAACTTCAGAAATCCTAGGTAGACTCAAACCTCTATTTAATGGGCACACTGGCCCAATACTTTCTTTCAAGCCTAGTCACACAATTTGCAAACTCATCCCACATTTACAAAGAATATGAGAGGAATAACTAGCTACACCTTAAAACACAAGAGATTTGCTCTTAAGGATTATTCTGTTTCTTCCACCAATCAGCGGAACAGCAGATGGACAGAAATACATTTCTAAACCAAATCTCCTCAACAACTAAGCCCAACGTAACTCTATAAAACCATCCAGCAGTGGTGGAGGAAGGTTCAGTGACACAGCATGTGCTTCACATGTGCAAGGCCTGCTGCTCAATTTTGTGCATCCCTCACCCCTAAAAAAACTCATCAAGCTACACTGCAATCACCATGGCAAACTGCTTCCTCCAACTCACTGATCACTTAGTGGTCACAGTCACAAACTGGCTAATAAATCATTATGCTTCATTTATGTCAACAGTTTAACTTTTAAAATGATAATACCGTGCCTGGTGGTGGTAGTGGTGGCACACTCCTTTAATCCCCACATTCAAGAGGGAGAGGCAAGCAAATCTCTGAGGTCTAGGCCAGCCTGGTCTACAGAGCAAGTTCCAGTATATCCAGGGCTACACAGAGAAACCGTGCCTTGAATAAATGAATTAATGAATAAATAAACAAATGAAGTTTTTTCTTTAAAGTTGGCATTGTAGAATAGGCCATTAATCCTAGAATCCAAGAGGTAGCAGGAAAGACAAGTGCATCTCTAAGAGTTTGATGCCTACCCAATCTATATAGTGAGTTCCAGGCAGCAAAGGCTACAGTTAGACTCTCTCAACAAAAATATTTTTAAAAGTTAATGACAATAATATACACCTTTAATTCCCGCACTTAGAAAATGAAGATAGGAGTTGAAATCCAGCCTGAGTTACATGAGACTGTCTCAAAACAAAACAAATGAATCAAAACGGATCACAAGTCTGGAGAGATGCCTCAGCAGCTGGAGTCCTCACTGCGCTTCCAGTTTCCAGGACTCACCATCGGAAGTTCTAGTTCCAGGGAATCCAATGGTCTCTTCTAGATTCCTAAGTTCTCTCCTGCACACATACACTCAGATAGCCTGCATACACACACACATATACTCACAAATGTTTTACTCTTTTTAAAAACACATTTTTCTTCAGTAGTGCATACACTGGTTAGTTGTCCATGACCCAGTAAATAACCCCATAAGGAAGCAGTCTTAACAAAATTCAGTGGTTTACTTCAGGGAGGAAAAAAAAAGACATGAAAATAAGAGGGGAATGTGGTGGAAGAAGGGTTCCAGAGGGAGTGGGAGGAGTAAAATAATGATTGTGTGTGTGTGTGTGTGTGTGTGTGTGTGTGTGTATCTGTATATATATATTTGTATGTATATGTATGAGATGTCAAATGGGGCTGGAGAGATAGCTCAGTGAATAAAGGTGCCTGTTGCTCTTGCTGAGGGTCAAGGTTTTGTTTCAAGTATCCACGTGGTAGTTCACAACCATACATAACTCCAATTTCAGGGGACCAGATGCCCTCATGTGATCTCTAGGCACCAGACATACAAGCTGTACACATTTGTACAAGCAAGCAAAACACTCATACATATAAATCTGTAAAATTTTTTAAAAAGTTTTAAATTATCAAATAAAAAATATTTTATAAAGCTATTTTAAGTCAACTCTACCACTTAGCTACTTCCAAAATTGATTCTGAGATTGACAATTCTTATGTAAGTAATGCTGAGATAGCATGACATGGTCATGACTGGAACCAGTACAATAACAGCTATGAAGATCAAATATAAACCATGGACCAGCCCTTAGCAGACACTAACTTAACAGTCCAATTTAACAGAGGAAATACCTCAGACAGAGCTCAGACAGCATGCTTAACAACTCCAATATTCCAAAGCGTATTACTCACGGGATGAGGATTGTCTTTTTTTGTTTTTATTACTTTGTATGTATGTATGGGTGTTCTGCTGCACATATGTCTGTGTACCATATGCATGTCTGTTGCCTTCAGAGACCACAAAAGGATACCAGATCCTCTGGAACTGGAGTTACAGATGGTTGTGAGCTACTGACCAAGTTGGTGCTGGAAATTGAACCCTGGTTCTCGGGAAAAGTGGTCCAGCTTCAGAATGAGGATTTGAAACCCCAAGGGCACTAACAATCCACTGGCCAGCTGACCTCTCTAATACCCGTTGCCACATCTCAGAGAATGGTGCTTTACATGTATGTGCTCATCTCGTTTCACCCATTACTTGTGTGGCATTATCAAATTCATCTTACTAACAAGTAAGCCAGGGTCAGCCCAAGTCTTAACCACGAGGCTACTTATTATCCACTCATTCGCTACTTGCTAACCAAACGCAGTTCTTCAGCTACTGAGTACTGAGCTGTTAGTACTGAACATAGATAAGGTCCTTTCCTGCCTTTACAGAATTTATGGTAATGAGTCAAAACAGAAGCAATGACACCTTACTAGACAATGTCGTGGGAAAGTGTGACAACTGAACTGGTACTATGCTGCCAATTACACATGAGAACATTAAACACGCAAAGACTACCACCTCACATAGTAAGGATATGGAGAAACTGGACTCCAAGCACACCACTGTGGGAATACAAACTTCACTTACATTTCAATCTTTGATAGCATAAAATAACAAGGTATGAAACTCTCAAACATGCATTAAATTAACACGATTCTGAATGACATAAATCTTTGCCATTTCTTGACATGATATTCTTGGTAACTTAAAACACAGAATCCATTTCCCCCTCCTTGGGCATGAGTAGACACAGTCCTGGGAACAAATAGCCTTTTTGCAAATTAGAAGTACTTAAGTTAAACACATTCAGAATTCCAACACCAATCTCTTTTTCTTCATGTGTGTATTCCTGTTATATTGTTCTTGCTCAGTCCCTGACATGTCAGCAGAGGCTAGCAGACTACTACAGAGGTAAAGGCAGTTTACTAGGCTTTTACTGGACTCCAATTGCAGCCATGGGAAATGCCTCTTCTTAGGTTACTAAGCTATTATCAGATAGGAGCCATTCTTAATCTCGCTGGCTCCCTTTTCAGGAGAGTGTGCCAAGTAAAGGTGGAGGAGAAAAGGCCAGGTCCAGAGTTACTCAATACACTTTGTATCTACTATGGACAATGAACATGTTATGTAGCTTTACACACAGATAGACCCACGTTGGTTTTATTCATTTTCGTTTTATGTATATGGGTGTTTTATGTATGAACCTGCATGTATGCCGGAGGAAGCCAAACAAAGCATCTCCATTAGAGTGACCAGCATTGGAAAACTCAAGGAAGGATGAGCTGCGTATCCCAGTGAAGCTGCAAGAGGGCAAGTCATTCACACACACCCTTCATTCAATAGAAATGTGAGGTTTCTGTACAGGCCATATGCAGTAAAAGTGTAAATCAGCACTTAGAAACTACAGGACCAAAACCAAAAATGGCACACAACCATTAGTTATGATGCCAGGGAGATAGCTCAATGGGTAAATCACTTGTCAGACAAGTGTAAAGACCTGAGTTCAAACCCCAGAACAAACATAAAGCCTATCTATAATCTACATAATAATATAATATTAATATAATATACAATATAGTCTATATAATATCTATAAAGCATATCTATAATTCTATGACAAAATGGGAGACAGAGACAGAATTCTGGAGTGCTTGTGGACACATGATGTACATGACAGCAAACAATAAAGAGCTGCTTTTAACAAGTTTGAAGGTGAAGACCAGCACCCAATGATGTCTTCTGGCCTCATATATGCTGTAATAAACATGTGCCTGCACTCACATACACAGGTATGATTTAAAAAGTATCTTTTTTAAAAGCCCAAAGTATTGACCTGCATAGTATTTTTTAAACCAACTTTGAAGTATATTTGATAGGGCTGAAGAGATGGCTCAGAAGTTAAGAACGCTTACTGCTTTTTCAGTAGTATAGAGTTCAGATCTAAGTACCCACATCAGGGGCTCACAAACACCTGTAACTCTAACTCCACCAGAGGCAACACTTCCTTCTGCCCTATGCGAGCACCTGTAAACACGTGCACACATACATAAACCAACATGCACACTGACACAAAACATAACTTACATATAATGAAAAAAAGTCTTAATGTACAACTGCAATTAAGTTTTGATCAGCTTATACTCTTGTGTAACCATCACTTTTCTTTTAAACAAGTGTGTGTGTGCCTGCATGCATGGACACATAGAGGTCAGAGGACAACTTCTATATAGTCAGGTCTCTTTTTGCACTTTTACTCAGGTTCTAGGGATTAAACTTGGGTTTTCCAGTTTGCAGGGCTACATAATGAGACCCCCTAACATTCATTCATGCATGCATACATACACAAACACATTCATAATGCATACATAAATACATACAAGAGGAAAAAATGGACAATCCAGTTCAAAGGAAGTTGTTATAGTAACAGTGAGGTGTTCGTATGGATGTGCTTAGGGTTTGGGGCTTGATTTATGCAGCATGAGGGATTTCAGCGAAGGCTTTGAACTAAGAAACATTCTACCAGTGAAATAAATCCCCAGCCTTTGGTTTTCAGAGACAGATCTTGCTATGTAGCTCAAGCTGGCCCTGAACTAAGATCTTCTTGACTTTAATTCCCAAGTGCTGGGGTGACAGATGACTTGATAGTAAACTCTTAAGCTTAAGCTCCCAGTTACTCAAGCATACATTCAGGCTCTTGTGAAGATATTTTGCTGATATTTAATGTCCACATCAGTCCACACCGGTAAAGAAAACCAGCTTACATAATGTGGATGGACTGGATTCAAGTTACTGCAAAGCCTAAGAACAGACTGCTGGACGTGCTCGTGCAACTGCAATGGTCAACACTGACAGAAATTCTAGTCCAGTCTGTGCTACACACCAAGACTCTATCTAAAAAAAAAAAAAAAAAAATTTAAAGGCAGAACTTTGGATTCCTAGAAGAAATTCCACCTTTGGACAGCAGCAGCAGCCTCCTCCTGACAAGAGCTTAGTCCTGTCCTTCTGACAGCCAAGTTTGTATCAAACTTGTTAAGCCAGCCCTCAAAATCACATGACCCAACCCCCTGCCATAGCCTTTCAGGAGATCTCTCCCACTGGTTCTGTTTCTCCAAGGCTAACTAATACATTTTGATACCTGCAAGTCTGGTGTTGTTGTAAAAAATCCTTTAAAAATGTTTAGTGTTGGGGCAGGGGAAAAAAATGTTTAGTGTCTTTGACTTGGAAATGAAGAGACTGGAAAGATGTTCAGAAGCATGACAGAAAGAGTCCAGATTGCCTTGAACAGGCTGCTGACAGAAGTGCACACATGAGAGATAAATCTGTAAGGGCTCAAAAGCAAGAAAGCAGATGCACAGCAGAGAAGGCATATACTGTTTTAGAGCATATAAACATCCAGCTGGGTGTGGTAGCACATGCCTTTAATCTCAGGACTCCACAGGAAGAGACTGGCAGAGCTCTTGTGAGTTCCAGGCCAGCTAGAGTTATATGCTGAGACCATGTCTCACAAAAGGTAAAACACTAGAGGTTATAAACACCTTTCAGGAGAGAATATGAGTGTTACAAGAACCTCCAGGAGACTAAGAAGTAAGTGAGGAGAAGCAATCTGTAGAAAAGGAAAATAGAGCTAACCTGTAAGTGGAATTTTCAAACACAGACTTGGTGAGATTTCTGAGTAATATGCTAAATCTGTAGCCTAGTTTCTTCTTACTGCTTACAATATCATGTAAGGGGAAAATTAATTGATAATAGAAATGTTAAATGAAAAACAGGACTAAGGGCTGGAGAGAAGGCTCGGCTTACTATTGCTACTCTTGCAGAAGACCCATGTTTGGTTCCCAGCTATGCTGGTCAGCTCACAACTGACTAGAACTCCAGCTCCAAGGAATATGATGCTTTCTTCTAGCCTCCAAGGGCTCTTGCACACACAAGGCACACGCACAGACACACAAATACACATTAAAACTTTTAAATTTATTTTTAAAAAAGAGAAAACAGGACTTGATGATTTAGAAAATTCTGTTTATCTTGATCACAAAAGATGCTAAAATTAGAGATTCACTATTAAGAAAGTATTTGATGGAGAAAGAGCTAAGGGCGTGACTGAACAACCTTTCACTAGGGTTAAAGACTGTGACTCATAGATTCCCTCTACCAACCCTAAGCAGAAGCTAAGAATAGAGATGAGGTTATCCAGCAAAGCTCTATGGAGGACCCTCTTGACTAATAAGAATTCCTGAGACATACACAGGAGACCCACCATGTTTCTAAGAATGCTTTGTGAGCAGAAATACTGCAAGCTGGGGCTTAAAGGACAAAGTGAAATAGAAATCAATCATGTCAGGACTCCATGGTTCCACCCAGCACTGCTGGCTATCAGAACTCTACAAGGAAGAACCAGACCAATGGAACCACTCAGAACACTAACAAGGAGGAACTTATTTTATTTAAAGAACACCATTTCTTTTTTCCAAGACAGGGTTTCTTTGTGTTTGTAGACCAAACAAACTCTGTAGACCAGGCTGGCCTCAAATTTACAGAGATTCATCTGCCTACCTCCCAAGTGCTTAAAGGTGTGTAATATATCACGACACACATGTGGAGGTCAGAGGACAACTTTCAGGAGTCCATTCTCTCTTTCTACCATGTGGGTCCTCAGAGATCAAACTCAGGTCATCAGTGCCTTTACTCATGTTACCCAACCATCTCTGTGGTCCAGTGTTTTATAGTCAGGGTTATTCTTGCTGTGATCACAGTTCATCATCAAAGGAAGTCAGGACAGAACTCATGCAGGACAGGAACTCAGAGGCAGGAGCTGATGCAGAGGCCATGGAGGGGTGCTGCTTACTGGCTCATCCCTTATGGTTTGCTCACTTATAGAACCCAGGACCACCAGCCTAGGGATGGCACCACCTGCAATGGGGCTGGGCCCCTCCTCATCAATCACTAAGAAAGAAAAATACCCTACAGGCTTGCTTACAGCATAATCTTATTGAAGCATTTCTCAATCTAGGTTCCCTACTTTCAGATGACCATAGCTTGTGTCAAGTTGACAAAAAACTAGCCAGCACACTCAATTTTTTCTTAATATTTAGTATATATGCGTGTGAATGCATTCATGACACAGCATGTGTGTGGACGTCAGGACAACCTGAGGGACTGGGTTCTCTTTTACCATGTGGATTCTGGAAATGAAACCCAAGTCATCACACTCGCAAGTAAGCGCCTTTATTTGCTGAGCCATCTAGTCAGCGCAGCAGGGAGGAAAGTGCAACATGGGTAAATCTTGAATACATTATGTTAAGTGAAATAAACCAACCTCAAGAGATAAATATTACATGCCTCTATAAATATGAGGTACTTACAGCAGTAAAACCACAACAACAGAGGCTAGAGAAATAGATCTGTGAGCAAAAGCACCTGCTATACAAGCAGGAGGGTGTAACTTCAGACCCCAAGACCCACAGAAAAAGTTGGACATGTGCACGTCTGCAATCCCAGTACCACTGTGGGTATAAAAAAGAAAACTGCTCAGGCCTGTAGTAGGCAACATTACTCCAGATACACTGAGATATCCTGAGAGTATGAATGGAAAATGATAGAGCAGGGCACACACTATCTTCCTCTGTCTTCTGCATTTGCACAGGATGAGCACTTGTACACACTAGTGTATATACACCACACACACACACAATAACAAAAGCATAAGACTGATTGCCAGTACTAGAGGCAGAGGAGAAAGGGGAGTTATTGTCAGTGGGCAGAGAGCTGCAATTCTCTAAGCTAAGGGGGCTCAGGAATGGAGGGTGATACTGAACAGTTGCATAATGACCAGAATGTGCCCAATACCACTAACAATACACTAGAAAATAGCTATAGTGGTAAACATTAACTATGTTTTAATTGCTTCTCAGCAATTTATAATTTGGTATTAATAATACCAAATTTATTACTGCTTAACAGAGTGAAGAACCCAATTCAGTTGCAAGGATACACTACCCTTCAGAGAAAGAGAGGAAGAGTGGATACCAAAGCCATAGGCCAGCCACAAGGACAGTCTCAAGTCACAGAGTACTCCCAAACTTTGGAACCTACCAAGTCAGGTTCCCAAAGTCACAGGTCCTGAAAATGCCTGAGGTCCTTGCATATTCTCTCCCTCTCTCTCCCTCCCTCCCTCCGTCCTTCTCTATCTTCCTCCCTCCATTCCTCATTATGGAAATGTTCATAACTGCTATACTGTGCCTACTATACTTGTCCCAGGAGAACAGACATCTTCCCCCTTTTGATGATATCATGTTTTATTTTGGGGTCCAGCAACATGACTCAAATAAAAGCACCTGCTACGGAACCTGACAATCTGAGCTCAATTCTTGGGAATCACATGATGAAAGGAGAGAACCATGTGCTGCAAACTGCCTCTGAGCTCTACATTTGCACCACAGCACATGTATGCATGCATGCATACACAAATGCAAGCAAGTAATTTTTAATTATTTTTTAAAAAACTGGTATCTTGGAGTTGCTGGCTCACAGATGAAATTACAGAGACATCAGCTCAGACTGAAGCTGTGTTGGGTTGAGATTTTCAGGGCCACTGGAATGAATTAATGTATTTTACATGTGGGACAGAAGGGAACTTCTAGAGGCCAAAGAACAGACTACAAGACGCTGAAAATGACCTCCAAATATGCCACATCCAAATTCCTATAACCAGTGCCTGCGACTTTATATGCGGGTGGGGCGGGGGGGGGGGTGGCAAAGAAAAGAGGAGGTGAATCTTTATAATTGAATTAAGGATTTAGCAATGGGGGAGATCAGCCTGGACTGTCAGGTAGGCCCATGAGTCTAAACAGAGTCACAGGTCCTGTAAAAGAAAAGGAAAAAGAACTTTGACAAAAATGGAGAAAACAGTAGTAAACATTTCAATGCTAATATATACTGGACACTTCTACAAACCACAGGATGCCGGTGACCACAAGTCCCCACCTAAAGTGTCTGAAAGAATACAGCCCTTGTGACACTTTGATTTTGACCAGAGAATCTGACTTCCCACATCCATCTGACCTCCTGAACTGTAAAAGAACGGTGAGTGCAGAGACCTGTCACAACACTGTAGCACAGTAACTTAACAGAGCCTACTTGGACCAGGGGACTGTGGAGGAGGAAAAGAAGTGATGTGGTTATGGATTGTGTGTGTGCTGAAGACAGAAGTAACAACACTGCCCAGGACTGGCTTCTGTGAAGTAGGAGACATTGAGGAGAGGGTAAGGCTCTAGCCTGAAGTTAGCTATCTCATGAAACTAGGGAGAACTTGCTGACTCCGAAACACCCATGTCAGGGCAACTACAGTGACAACTGTTTAGTTGAGTGAGGCCGGACACAGAAAAAGGATTCTCATCACTGACTTTGCTCACTGGTCTGCTTTTTCTGGTTTTCTCACTAGCTGTATACTGTCCTCACCATGTCTAGCTCCAATCATCTATACATGAAAATTCAAATAAGAACATGACAGATCTGGAAGCAAACATGTTGAAGGGCATATGAGCCAAAGAAAATATATTTAGAACTCTGCCCTTTAAGCCTAAAGAGACAGGATCAGAAAATGGAGTTCCATTCATCTGTTGAGTGTTTACTGAGCACCTACTGTGAGGCATGTTAGCCACTATGCTGATGCTGGGCATACAGCAGCATCACTAACACTTACAGACAGACCTTAGTAACTGTGCAAGGGGTTGAAGATGGCAATGCAGTTAGTAAAGTACTTGCCTCCAAGGTGTGAGGACCTGGGTTCACACTACAAAACCCATGTTAAAAACAAACAAAAACTGGGCACAGTGGCATATGCCTATAAGCCTAGCAATGTGGAGATGGGGTGCAGAGAGGCAAACTCCTGAAAGCTCACTAACCAGTTAGTGTAGCCTACTTGGCAAAGTTCCAGACTAATGAGAACCTGTGGAAAAACAAGAGGAAGAAGGCACCCGTGGGCCACTCCTGGTTGTCAACTTGGCTACATCTGAAACTAACTCAAACCTAAGTGGCTGGGCACACCTGTGAAGGATTTTTCTTAAATCACTTCAAGTAGGAAACCCCACCTTTAACCCAGATCTTTTGAGGTGGAAAAATTCAACTTTAATCTGGGCACACCTGTTGGCAGCCCATATAAAGGACATACTGGAAGGAGGAGGCTTTTGCTCTTTGCCTGCTTGTTGTGGCTCTGGCTGGCAAGTGCATCCCTTCACTGGCATTAGACCCTACGTCTGAAGGACTCCAGTACACACTGCAGACCGGCTGAGACATCCAGCCTCGTGGCCTGAGAAACTACTGGATCCTTTGACCTTCCATTGGTAAAAAGTCATTTTTGAACTAACTGGACCACAACTGTAAGCCACTCTAATAAATCCCCTTCATATATGTGTGTGGTATATATATGTATGTATAGATGTATATATCCATATACACATATGTGTATGTATACATGTACATGCGTAATATATGTACATGTGTGTATGTGCATATATTTTATGTGTGTATATGTACGCACACACACACACAGAGAAAAATTCATTTTATAAGTTCTGTTCCTCTAGAGAACCCTAATCCAGTATCTGAGGAATGAGACCAACATTATTCTCTGACCTCCATACAAATGTGCACATGTATAGCATACAAACAAACATGCACACACTTGCAAAATAAACTTTTAAAAAAGTGACTGTGGCTAGTGCTACTAAAGAAACTCTAGTAGGGGACTAAGAGAAATAAACAGGCATTAAATGACTATCGTGCACTGAATGCTTTACATGTAACTATTTAGTTCTCACAACTAACCTACGAGAAAATGAAGATTCTAAACATCTAGCTCCCTTGCCCAAGATCACAGAGCTGGCACAGAGCAGAGCCAGGACAGAACTCAGGTGCACGTGATCCCAGCCTGATGGCTGGGGAAGCCTGCTATGCAGAAATGCAGGGAGAGCAATGACAATGCTAACTTTTGAAAGCTTCTGCTCTAGGAAGAGCTTTCTAAGTTTTCTACACTCACTTAATGAAGGTGAATGCTGGAGAGCATTCAAAAATCCCTTACCACTCTCCAAATAGAACAAAAGTTACACTATAATTAACTCAGTTTTATTTAGGCACCCAACAGTTTACTAGACATGTTGAAAATAAAATGCCATGGACACCTTGCCGAAATTGTCAAAGTTATGTCCAGCCTTCAAACATTTTAATTTTTCAGGTTTATCTTCAGAATCAGCTTTTAGATAAATGTTAAAAAAGGAGAGCATCGTAATTGTGCAGAAGTATTTCTGATTTAGATTAATTGATTAAAGGTACAGAGATCAAGAGAGACACAAAATGAACCATACCATCCTATGAACCTCTACTAAAATTTGTTTCATTTCAAAATATTAATAACATGTTTTCATTTGCTGTACTCCCATTCCAGGCCATCCTTTTTCACTTAGAGAGAGAGAGAGAGAGAGAGAGAGAGAGAGAGAGAGAGAGAGAGAGAGAGAGAGGAAAAAAAAGTCTGAGCAGCAGCAGCAGCAGCAGCAGCGTGAACCAGGTCACTGCATTCTAAACACAGCAGCACTGCCTTCCACGAATGCCATTACCTTCAGGGATGTGTCTGCGGAGGTCTGAAGAGTGAGGCCTTAACTGGGACTCACACTCAGAGGCTGAGGCAGGAAAACTGTGACTTGAAGGTCAAGCTGGCCTAGCAAGTTCATGGTCAGCCCAATCAATCAATCAAGATAAAAATACAATATAGCTGGTGTGGTGACATACTACTGTAATCCCAACATCAGGAGACAAAAGCGGCTGATCCAAAACAGTAATCATCACTTACACCAAGGGTTTAGAAGAAAATAACTTCTGTTTGTTGTTTGGGGTTATTGTTTTTGTCAGGGTTTCTCTGTGTAGCTTTGGCTACCCTAGAACTCAATCTGTAGACTGTGCTGGCCTCAACTCAGTGAACTCAGAGATCCACTTGCCTTTTGAGTGCTGGGATTAAAGGCCTTCATCACAGCCTCCAAACAAAAGAACACATTTTTTTATGTCTAAATTCCTGCCCCACCTCAGCTTTTTCCTTCTGAATTTCACAGTGCCCAAGTTAGCCTCTCCTCCCCAGTACTAAAATTATAAATATGTGACACCAGACCTGATCTATGTGATACTGGGGATTGGCCCCAAGAATCTGTGTGCACCAGGAAAACACTCTATCAACTGAACTATATCCCTGCCTCCTTACTTCTACTCTGTAAAGGACAGACAGCATACATATGGCAAACTCAAAAATATCCATTATATTACTACATATAAAATCAAGAGCCAGGTACAGTTGTTCGTGTCTGTATTCTCAAAACTTGGGAGGTTGCGATAAGAGGTCTTCTGGGTGTTCTAAACTAGCCTAGGCTACCCAATACAAGCTTCAGACCAGCCTGTCCTATTGTGATAGACTCTAACTCAAAAAATTAAAAAGGTTAAGATTTAGACTTCAGATGTAGCTTAGTGGTAGGATATTTGCTTAGCATATACCTTGAGTTCAATCCCCAGTACTACAATGGGAAAACCCTAAAGGGTCAAGCATCATTAACACCAAAGGCAACATGGTATATCCTAAAGTATAAAGAGAGGGAAACCCTCTAAGTCCCTGTAAATTTTTGTGGCAGTGAAAATATGTACAAACTAACCAAGACAGAGAGATCCTGGCATCACTTACACAATATACAATTAAAAAGACACTGAAACACTAGCAAAAAAATTCTAAACATTTGGACGTTATAGTATGCCCATATTTGGTTAAGTATTTATTTAGCAGTTTAAGATGTGAAGTCTCCACTGCAGAAATGACAACTAAACACATATAAGGAATGTGACCAGGAGTGTCTTAGAAGTTATAACACCTTGACTATTGTCACGAATTACTCTCACTGACAGTTCCCACTAACCGTGCAGACACCACAGGAACGTTCAAACACTAAGGTCCAAATGCTGACTGTGACCCTCCTGAGTTTGCTCCTCTCTCAGCACTGCTTACCACTTACCACAGACCTGCTGTTGAGAGCTAACGAACAGATGATGTCACATAACACCCTGACGAGGAACAGGTACTCTTGTGCTGCCCTTAAGCTTTCTCTTTAATAATTTACTTTTATTTTATGTGCACTGGTATTTTGCTTGTAGGTCAGTGTGAGAGTGTCAGATCTTAAGAGTTACAGTTATGAGCTGACATGTGGTTGCTGGGAATTGAACCTGGGTCCTCTGGAAGAGCAGCCAGTGCTCTTAACTGCTAAGCCATGTCCCCAGCCCCAAAGCCCTTAAACTTCTGACATAATTTTATTGGCTACTGGACTTGGAGAGTCAGACTTTTTTTTTCATATTATACCCATTATGATTCAATTTTTAAATATTTGTGCAAAAATGTCAATCAAAGCCACCAAGATGACAAAGACCTGTTAACCGCACATCTATATTCAAATTCAATTTTAAAAACTGAAGAACATTCTAGGTTTCAAAATGAAGCATGGGTAGGAGGGTCAAGTGTTCAAGGCTAAACTCAGCCATATTTTAACTTCAAGGCCAATCTGGAGTTAAAAAATAAAAATATCCATGTCACGTCATCAGGTCTCATTTGCAAATGAGATTCCTAAATGTATAGTATTAAGAGTGAGGCCAGGCATGGTGGAGCACTCCTTTAATCAATCCCAGAACTTGAGAGGCAGAAGCAGGCGAGTTCCAGACCAGCAGGGTCTACAGAGGCAGTTCCAGGGCTACACAAAGAAACCCTGTCTTAATCACCATATCCCCCCTCAAAGAGTGAAGAGTAACAAACCAAACACAAAAATAAAAATAAGGTATCTGAAAAGAAAAGGGACCTTTCAGAGCACTCCTTCCAAGGACTGTACAGTGCCCTCACCACTGGGTCCACATAGCTTAACCACAGTGAGGGAGTGGCCCAGACTCAGCATTGGACCCTCAAATCATTTCATCTGAAAAACAACACCATGAAAAAGTTGAACTACAGAACTGAGATCACTTCGGGAGTTCCCCTCCTGGCACATGGCAGGGAACTCACTTTCTCCCTTAACACCTGCAGACAATGAAGTCTAATATCTTCCCTCTTCGGACAAGATAGTTAAGGTGTGGTGGCTCAGGCCTATCATCTTAGCATTTGGAAGGTGGAAGCAGGAGGATCGGGAAACAGGGAAATGACAGCAGGTCTATGTATGAAGTACATAGATCACATAAAAATGTCTGCCTAGGTGTCCTTGTCTGTCTCTCTCTCTCTCTCTCTCTCTCTCTCTCTCTCTCTCTCTCACACACACACACACACACCTGACCCATATTTTCCTGTTAGACAAAATGATCTCTTTGTGATTTCAAAGACCCAGAACATTTAATCCATTTCTAGTTCCACAAGTTAGTTTCATCCTTAAGGCAATCTATGGAAAAGGACTAATGTCTGTGAGGGGTTTGTCCCTTTGTGGGGGCAGGAATCACACTATCTGTTCTTTCAATTCCTAAACTTCTACCCTCCACACTGGCAGCTCCTTTTGCTTTAACTTTCTGTGCCTTTAAATTCCCTCAGCTTAACCTCTCCTGAAGCATTAGCCACACCTGTTCTCATCCTATGTACTTTTACCCCTAATTTCTCTTCGAGCACCCCTAAGTACTGCATCTGGCTGAACCCATTCTGCAGAAGGTTGACTCAGCCATTCAAAGGACAGTCTAAGGGAAATACACACCCTTAGCAAGCAACTGTGCTCTTGCTCTAACTGAGCAGTTAAACTCAACAAAGCTGCTGCAGGTGGGTGAGGTGGTGTATACCTCTAATCCCAACTCCCAGGAGGCAGAAGCAATAGGCTCTTGAGAGTTCAAAGTCAACCTGACTACACACTGAGTTCCAGGACAAGACCCTGTTTCAAATAAAGTAAATGAACTAGCACTGCACTCTACTATGGAAAATCAAAATTATCAATCCTACAGGAGGCAGCGAGATGGGTCAGAGGTAAAGACATCTACCACCAAGTCTTGACAACCTAGGTTCAAGCTCCAGGATCCACAGGTGGAAGAAAAAAAAAAAAAAAACAAACTCCTGCAAATTGTCCCTGGCCGCCATACACCACACACACACACACACACACACACACACACACACACACACAAGAGAGAGGAGGGGAGGAGACAGAGGATTGAGATTATCTAGACTGTATTCTGAATAGAAAATGGACAGTCATTCACTCATCTTTCAGACTCCAGCCTCATGCACTCATGTCAACATCTATGCTACTGCCAAGAACCATAAATCATGACAGTGGGATGGAAAGTTATTCTGAGCTTATACTTTTTAGCCCCATTTTAACAATATAAAGTGTATACTATCTTCATCCCCATTTTACAGGTAGTGAGTCACAAAAAAGACAAGCATGTGCATCAGTCACAGAACCAGGAGTGGGGCCACCACTCCAGCCCAGCGGTGTACTGACTCTAGTATTTACATGAACTATTAATACTCTTCAGCTGCTTGTCTATCATTCTGATAACTTATCATTTTCTCCAGTATCGGACAAACAACTCCACCTCATTTTACAGAGAAGACAAAATATTTGCCCTTCATGTTAATGGTGACAGACTGCTTAAAATGTTCCACATACACGGAGGGTGTGGCTCAATGGGACAGTACTCATCTAGCATGCATGAAGCCCTGGGTCCTAATTCCAGCATCTCAGAATCCTTATCTCTTGGCATTCATTTCTTCTATCGTCCCTTCCCACAATGTATAAGAAACAGGATACTGGAGAAATTATAACATGTGACTTCTAAACCTAAAGCAGACCCAGAAGAGCACTCAGTAAACTCTGTGGGAAAGGCCCTATAAGGAGGAATTGAGTCATCCCTCTAGAAAGCCTGCACACACCAAATTGTCAGCTGCACAGGTAGTCACAATGGAGGAGGAGGATCCACCAGCCTCAGTTAAGCTTACAGATAACTACACCACCAAACATGCTACAGTCTCTTTCAAGACCCTGACCCACCCAACCAAACTGCCCCCAAATATCTGACTCACAGGAGGCAGAGGCAGGCAGATTTCATGTGTTCAAGGCCAGCCTGGTCTACAGGGAAGTCCCAGGGCAGCCAGGACTACCCTATCTTGAAACACCCCCCACCTCCAAAAAATAGTGACTAGTTCATTTATTTTCTTGCTTAGGGGTTTGGCGGGTTGTTTTGCAGTTTTTAAGTATGTATGCATGTGCAAATGTGGGTGTGCATAAGTATGTAGGTACACAAGTATGCAGAGGCCAGAGAATGCTGTCTGAGATCTGCTGCTGCCCTCTGCCTTATTCTTTTGAGGCAGGGTCTCTCCCTGCACCCCAGACTGGAAGCCCCAGGGGTCCCCCCCACTGTCTGCCTCGGCCTCAGTTCTGGGGTTACTGACATTGGTGGGACCATGCCAAGCTTGTTTCATAGATGCTGAAATCCAAACCCAGGTCTCCTCTTGTTTTCTTTCAAAGCAAAGGCTCTTCACTGCTGAGCCGCCTCTCCAGCTTTCAGTTTTGAGAGAGGCTGCCCTTGAACTCTCTGTCTTCCTGTCTTGTCATCCTGAATCCTGGAGCTACAGGGTTAAGTCACCATGCCTGGTAAGTTTCCAGACTCCATTAAGCCCTTTCACATCGACAGCAACCACCTTCCTTCCACTGGGGGTCCATCTTTAGTCATGTCTTATGTTCACCCACATCAACAATCAATGTCCTTAAAAAAAAAAAAACTTTCTAATTAAAATCCAACTGAAAGCACGGCGCAGTGGCACACAGCTTTAATCCCAGCATTCTGGAATGGTACTGGCAAGTGAATCTCTGAGTTTGAAGCCAGCCTGGTCTACACAGTGAGTTCAGTATTTTCTCAGGCAGGAGACAAATGTTCCATGTGTCAATCAGCTCTCTCATCCCAAGCACACATATTTTATACAGAGTAAATATTTAATTAGTGTTAATTTTATATCCAACAGGTTTTGCAGAGCATCTACTATGTCCTAAGAAGAGCCTTTGACGTGAGGAACAAAAGAATCCAAGCTGAGCACATGGGAACTGCAGCCCCAGTCAGTCAGGAATCTGATGCAGAAGGATAGCCTAGTTCAAGACCCAGCCTGAGCAATCTTCAAGGACTTTCCTCAGGTTGGGGAGTGGAAGGGAGAGATGAAGCTGGATATGGTGGCTCATACCTGTAATTTCAGCACTTAGGGGTCTGGGGCAGGGGGAGACTGCTCTGAGTTCTAGGCTCCATGGTAAGTTCCAATTAGCCTATGTTACAAGAAAGAAATCTGTCCCAAAAACCACAGGGCTGGTAGAGTGTTCTTGCAAGCATGAGGCCATGTGTTCAAACACTAGCCCTGAAAGGGGGCAAAAGAGCCTGAACTAATGCCTTTTACGTAATGGGCATCAAAACCTTCCTAAGGTTTTGGCCCTTTAAATCTTCATGTTGTGGTAACCCCAACCATAAATTTATTTTTGTTGCTACTTCATAGCTGTGATTTTGCTACTGTTATGAAGTGTAATGTAAATATTTTTAGAGATGGTTTGTCGAAGGGGTCATGACCCACAGGTTGAGAACCACTGTTATAGAATGTTAAGTTTCCTTCCTTTTGTTTGGCCCAAATGCTCATAACTGCTTTTGGAATATGTCAGAAAGCTAAGTTCAGTTTCTTTTATCTGGGATCGTCTTTATCTTGCTCAGTGGAATTAAGATGCACCTCAAACACCATCTTCTCTTTAAACTTTCCCATCAATTCAATTATATATATTAAAAAAAAAAAAAAAAAAAAAAAAAAGCTGTCTTGCCTTTCTCCTTCAATTCTGGGTTTACCCTAGACTTCATTTCACCTCATTCTAACCACCTGTCACCTTCTGCCCCTCCAGACCAAAGCCCATATCTGACTTATCTTGATCTCAGCTCATAAAAACACCTGGCACATTACATGCCTGGAACAAAAAGTCTGCTGAATGAATAAATGAAGTCATTACTTTAGAAGTATCCATAATTACTACTGGGTGACCCCAACTTTATGGTTTTGCCCTTTATGGGCTAAGATCCTGTTTTATACTGTTCCGAATCCCTCCCTTGCAGTATCTGGCAGAGTATTAAGGACATGGAAAGTCTGCAATAAATACTTTTGGATGATGGGAGACACATTACACTTCTCTCTCCTGATTTAACTCTAAATAAAAAAACAAACTTGCTCTAGTGAATGTGACTCTGGAAGGCCTTGTTAAACAGGACACTTCTCAAGAACTGAATGAAATGCTAGCCCTGAACTACAGACATTTTTCTTTGGATCTCTCTCTCTAAAGAAATCAGCAGCAGTCTGCTTCTTTCTAAGGCACAGGCCTCTAATCCCAGCACTCAGAAATCAGAGGCAGGCAGAACTCTGTGGATTCAAGGCCAGCCTGGTCTACTTAGTAAGTTACCCCACTTTAAAAAAAAAAAAAAAAAAAAAAAAAAAAAAAAAAAAAACAGCTAACTATCAGAAAGCCCTTTGATTTGCTATGAAAGAGACAAACACCAGTAGATGAAACTCAGTTTAACTTTCAGCCAAGGGTCCCCTCTCTGCAGTGATGGGGCTGCAGGCCAGTTGGCTGTACCATTTTACCCCTTGGAAGACGGTTCATTTTCAACAATAAAACTTCCTAAGTGAACTTTTTTGGTGGAAGGAGCTTCCAAAGTAAAGCCCTTAAGTTTCATTTCTTGAACATAAAGATCGGGCTGCAGGCTTTAATTAGCTTCAGACCTCAAAAACTTACAAATTGGGGACATTCCAGATACTTATAGATTTAAAAAACTATGTAAACCCATGAAGCATAGGTGTAATTTCATCATATTTAAGTAACATTCTTAGGTTCACATTCTTAGTCTTCACACACTTTATGGCAAGTATGCAGGCAAACGGTAAACTGACCACCAATCTGTTTGGTTATATCATTTAACAAAGAGAAATCCTGACAAAGACGAGCTGTGCTGGTACTTACACTATATCCGGCAGTTCTTCTCAACATCAGAATACTCGTCTTTTCTTGGACCCTTCCTTGTATGTGTTGAACACCGCGTCAAGCGTTTTATGCGAATTCTTTCATTTACTATCTACATTCCAATGTAATGGGTATTGCTAAATTCCATTTTCCAGATAAGCAATCTAAACGTCTGTAGGACAATTTAACAGAAAAAGCTCCAGCACAAACCACTCTATAGTATTGATCTTTTCTTCTGGAGTGAGAGCAGAAGTCATCAAAGGTATGCAGACATGCAGACAGACAGACAGACACACACACAAACACGAGACGGGCACATCTTTGGCGGTCAAGTTTCTAATCTGCGGAGCCCTGCAGACCTGGAGGCACCCATGCTGCTAGACGGTCGTCAGGTCCAGGTGAACCTCCTTTCCGTGAGAAGCCTAAGGATTGCACCTGGATCCTCCAGGTTTGCACAAGGAGAAAGCGCCCGACCGGTCCCAAGCAGATTACACACACTCGGGGAGCAGCCAGGGCGGGAACCTAGCTGCTCCCTAGCAAGCACAGCCCTGCAAGGCGGTGCACAGGTGCACGGTCGCACCCGACTGCCCGGCCGAGTGACCGGGGCTCTGAGACCCCAGCCTCTAGGGAAAGGGCGGGACTGGAGTGGAGGACTGCGGGAGGCAGTCCCGGGCTCGGAGCCCGCAGCGTCCGGCTAGTCCAGGGCGCACACAGAAGGGTCGCAGGGAGAAAGGATGCTCGAGTGGGGCGGGGCCGGTGGGGGAGGGGGACCCTGCCCGAACTCTCACTCACCGCCTCGTTCGCCTCCTGGCCCGGGCTCCGTGGCTCGCCCCACTCCGGTGCCAGCCGCTCACGTATCCTCACGAGCCTCAAGGACCAGTCAGGCTGCACCAAGATGTGGAGACGTCTGCGCGAGCAAAGGGAGCGTGGCGAGCGGGAACGAGGGGGTGGGGAGGGTGGGACGGTCGTTCTCGCCGCCGGGGACACCGCAGACACGACCGCCGCCGGCTCCACTCAGCCACGGAAGCTGCGGGCCCTCCCACCACACTGGGTCCCGCCCCCGCACCCCCCCCGCCTGGGAGCGACAGCCGTGTCGACCAATCAGAAACCTAGCGCCGTCAGGGCTGGCCCGACTTAGGGGGCGTTCGCCGAAGGAAGAGGAACGAGGAAGGCTAGTACGGCGGCGCGACTTCCTGTGACTGACAGCGCAGCGCAGCCAATCGATAACTGAGAGATGACTTCATCGCTGAGGGAAGTCTGGAACTGGCGGAGCTGCGGCCAGGAGGTGGGAGGAGGTCCGCGATGAGCCGGGGGCGGAGTCTGGGTCTTAAAGAGACCGTAGCCCATCTGATCACCCTGTCAAAGGAAGGGTGACCGCGGAGCTACCTAGGGTTCGGTGCTCAGCCTGGAGGTTTACTGCAAAAATCCTGCAGCCTTCATCTCGGTCCTTCCAGCTGTCTTTGCTCCGCGGGGACTCCGAAATCGATTATCTCACATTCACATTTCCAGAAAGGAGACAATAAATTCCGCTCTGGCCTGGAGCCCTGAATTCTGTCATGTCCCTGCCCTTCCATGGCCAAGTGCTTTCTTTCTCTGAGTCGGTTCTCTCTGGTAAAAGGACTGACACCTACCTGCCTAGAATGTTGAGATTATTTATCAAGTGCTTGCAGCTGGAGGAAAAGGGCTGAATGAACCCAGATTTTATCCGGGGCCTCACTTCACTAAATGAATCTGGGCGGCTCTTCCAACTTTAAAATTCTGAACTGCTGGTGTGTAGCCAAAAAGTGTGTGTGTGTGTGTGTGTGTGTGTGTGTGTGTGTGTGTGTGTGTGTGAGAGAGAGAGAGAGAGAGACAGAGACAGAGACAGAGAGAGAGACAGAGAGACAGAGACAGAGACAGACAGAGAGACAGAGAGAGAGAGAATGAGAATAACTCCAACATTTAAAGAGACTACCTACTAAAGAGGTGAGACTAGTTAAGCAAGGCCTACCCCCCGTCATGTTGCTAAGAGCCACTGTGGAGGCCCCTTTCTGGAACACCATTCCTTCCCCCAACAAAGGGAGAGAGCGCTGAAAAGGAGAAATAATTTGGACTTGGTGCTATGGAGTTTCCGAAACACTCTCCCTGGGGAGATATAAACAAATTTCTATCTCCTCCTTTTAGGGCACCATCGACTGGATAAACTGAAGTACGATTGCCCCAAAGTCCAACCTGGAAAACCATTGAATTTATAGGGCTTACTAAGAATGGCTGGCCCCAAAGCATCGAGACCATCAAAAAGTTGCACCCCAGCATGGATGATGATGTCCCCATAGCTGAGCAGATGGCGTACACAGTTCAGTAAAACTTCCATAATCTACACACTCTAGCCAGGTCACAGTGAGCTGGGAAATGCTGGAGAGAGTAATTGGGATCCAGTGAGGGGTCAATAACCCTCCCCAAGTCCCCCCATCAATGCAGGAACATCAACAGTCTACTAGCCCAATCTTGAGGGTCTCTTGCAGGATCGATGTATGTTTAGAGGACATCGTGCTATGGCACACCAGGAAAAGGAAAGGACACTCTCCCTGAAGGTTTTAGAGAGCAGAGTCGCCAGGGTTAGAGGAAGGGTTAACACTGTAGAAGAAAAAACCCTCAGGGACATCCTTACAGACTTGGGAAGGCAGAGTGACTGAAAGGAGGTAACTCCTGTAACATCTCAGAGTGAATTATTCTGTCGGCTTGGGTTCTCTCCCGGAAGTCTCCCAGACTGCTCACTGGTGTGTGGTTCTGTTGGGCAGCAAGGAGGTCCAACTCTCTTTATCCACTGCAGTAAGCCAACCCAGCCCTGAGTAATTCCCAATTATTCATCTGTAAGTCAGCTTCAAGTTCCGTATCACGTGTCTCATCACAGACCCTTGGAGGTAGCCCAGATCCTGTGGCCCCTTAGTCACACCTTCCCTCCCAAGATTAAAAAAAAAAAAAAAAATTCCACAAAAGCCCTAATAAAATTATATATTCAATAACTAAATATGCTATATAAATAAAAATTTTAAATGAAATAAGATTTTATATACATAGTAGAACATGGTCTCATGTATCCCAGGCTGTCCTTTAACTTGCTATATAGTCAAGGATGACCTTGAACTCATGACCCTCCTGCTTTCATCTCCTAGGTACAGGGATTTTGAGCACTCATCACCACACCTTGTACAACACGTACCTTCTTGAGTAAGACACTGAGGGATGAGACAGAGGAGATTCAGGAAACCGTAGCCTTGGGGTGCGTACCTGCGCTAAGTTGGGAGAAGCTAAGGTAACACTTGGGAGACTTCCACACTTGGCTAAGTCCTGACTAACAGATGACACATTCAGAGGCACCCTCAGAGGAGAAAGTCCTCCAGCCTGGAATTACTGGTGTGGTGAAGATTTCTCCAAGATAAGCCCAGGGCAGGGCATTCTGGATTTTGTCCACAAAGACACAACCCTGCTGTAAGAGCCAAGGTGGAAAGGAACCAGAAGTGTATGTTATTAGTATTCGAAGAACAGTGTGCTTGTTCATGGCTGAGCAGGGCAAGCTCCTCAGACCTAAAAAGCCCACCGCCTCACAAATAAACCTATATTCTTCCATGAACAACTTAAATTTTTATTGTATATATTTTGTGTATCTATACATGTATTTATATGTGTGTACATATATAGGTATGTATATATTCAAAGTGCTGTAATTTTTAAATTTATATTATTTAATATACATGGGTGTTTTGCCTACATGTTTGTCTCTGCACCAGGGTCATGCCTGGTGCTCTCAGAGGTCAGAAGAAGGTGTCAGATCCCCTGAAACTGAATACAGATGTGAGCTACTACGCTAGTGCTGGGAACTAAACTCAGGCCCTTTGGAAGAGCAGCCTGTGCTCTGAACCTCTGAGCCGTCTCTCCAACCCACTGCTGACTTTCTAATACATGTTCTGTTTCCCTCTAATCTCTGTCCTTGACCCTACCAAGTGCAATCCTTTGAAACTACTGAGAATGGGATGCTGGAGAGTTGGTGCCGTGGTTAAGAGCAGGTTCTGCTCTTGCAGAGGACCTGAATTTGGTTCTAGCACTCAGATCTGTATTTCCAGCTCCAGGGGTTCCAATGCCTCTAGCCTCTGCAGGCACCTGCATACACATGTACATACTTACCCCCAAGACAAACAAGCACACATAGTGAATACAATTTTAATTTTTTAAAGTTTTTTTTTTTTTTTAATGTGTATGCTGTTTTACATGCCTGTATTTCTTGGTACCATGTGTGAGCCTTATGCTCACAGAGGCCAGAAGAAGACATTGGGTTCCCTGGAACTGGAGTTACAGATGATTGTTTGCAGCTGTGTAGGGACTGGGTTGAACCTGGGTCCTCTGGAAGAGCAGACAGTGCTCTTAACCTCTGAACCATCTCTCCACACATTAAATATATATATATTTTAAAAACTACACAGACTATATCTACTTCTGCTTTCCCCCTTCCCAGTTCCTACCCATCCTCAAAGCGATGGGATACAGGGGTGTAGTCCCCTTTCCTGTTAGTGTTCTTTAGAAGGCAGTTCCTATATGGCCAACTGACTTGAAGTGGGCATTCTTCATTTTATCAGGATCTTTGTGAGACATGTATCAACAACAGGACTACCATCATCACCAATGGCAGTAGTAGCACTGCCACCACCACCACCACCAGCAGCAGCAGCAGCAGCACAGAAGTCATATGACCCAAGAGAGTCCAATCAGAATGAGTCCTGAGACTTCTGGCTTTTCTCTCATCACCTCAGCCCAGTGTACTCATTCCCCACCCAGCTGCCAGAGATGCTACATTGCTAGGGCTTTCCGGCTGCCCCCCAAATCCCAAGTGCTGCCCTCAGTTAAAACGAGCTGCCTCGGAGACCATGGCTCCCTCAAGGCGAATGGAACGGGAACGTTCTGTGCTGCACAGGCCTCCTGAGCTGTCATGTAGAAGGGAATCATCAGCAAGAATCTCATGCAACATACAGCAACATCAAAGCAGATGGAGGGATGGGGTAGAAATCACTGATAGAGCACTTGTCTAGTGTACTTACAGCCCTGAGTGTATGTACACACACACACACACACACACACAGGAGAGAGAGAGAGAGAGAGAGAGAGAGAGAGAGAGAGAGAGAGAGAGCTTAGAGAGAATTTGTTGAGGGAGGACAAAAAGGCAGTAGAGGAAATAGAACAACAGGGAAAGGGCACAAGCCCAACAAGCCCTAGCTTGAGCTTGGCCTGATCCTCAGCTGGAGCACTCCAACAGTCCGCAGCACAGGAAGCTTTTTGTGTCTCGGTTTCTCAGTCACTGGCTGTGGGCCTTGAGGAAGCCATGGTCCCCGAGGCAGCTCTTTTTAACTGAGGGCAGCAGCTGGGATTTGGGGGGCAGCCGGAAAGCCCTAACAACGTAGCATCTCTGGCAGCTGGGTGGGGAATGAGTACGCTGGGCTGAGGTGATGAGAGAAAAGCCAGGCTGATGCTGCCACCCCTCCAGCACTGGGCTTTCTACTGTTGACAAATGTAATGAGTGATATCTGGGTGTGGCAAGAAGACAGTGAGGACATGGCCCTCCTGGGACAACTGGTCTCAACTATTATTGCAAGCTACACCTTTACATTTCTGTCAACAAATTGGGTGACTATACTAATCCTTTGGCTCAAACTAACCTTATAAGCAGTCCTTCCTACTCCACCTCCCTCTAGTTCCTTCTCCACAAACTAGTCTAATTCACTCTTTCTTTTTGGGGGAGGAAACTGAGATAGGATCTCATGTAGCCCAGGCTAGCCTCATTGTCACTGTGTAACAATAACCAAGGATGACCTTGATCTCCTAATCCTCCTGCCACCACATCTTGAGTACTGAGATTATAGGCACACACCATCATGCCTAGTTTTCTCTTATATTTTTCTCAACTCTTTGGGGGGGGGGTGCTGTCCCAGAACTTTGTGGCCTGATAGGAAAGCCATCCAATTTTGGGCCTTCATCATGGTCCCTGTGGTAAATTCTTCTATCTTTCTTCCTAAGACACTGTCTAACCCTGGCCTGCCTGGAACCCCCTCTGTAGACCAGGCTGACCTGAATGAACCTCACAGAGAGCCCCCAGCCTCTGCCTCCTGTGCTGGGATGTAGGGTGCAGCAACTCGCTCTTTCCACATGATCATTTTATCGCTTCTGATTTCTGAAAGACAAAGCCAATGACAGAGCATTTTGTCAGACTGCTGGATGTAGATCCCACACATCCAGCCTGGAGCCCACTCGCCTAAAAAACACACCCACTTATCCTTTCTTCTCTGTCTCTCTTGCTGGGTACTTTCTACAAAGATATTCTCTAGGTCTTGACTAAGCTGTCCTCAGTACACACTTTAACTTCTCACTCAGGTAGGTCCTGTCGTCTGGAATGTTCCCTCTTCCCCTTGGATTTAAATCCCAACTCTCATCCCTCCAGGAAGCCCTTGGTTATTTCTCTAACCTACATGGGTCTTTTTTTTTCCTTCTCTGATACTATATAGCTCCTACTAGGCCATGCACGGTGATAACTTAGCACTTTAGGGGCATGACGAGGTTTACCCTGGTGGCAGTCTACTGCTGTTATGTTCCCATACTACAGATAAGGAAACTGAGACTTAGTGAAGGTACATACCTTGCCCAATATCACAAAGCTAAACGTTACTAGCAAAACCAGAGTCCAGATCCTAAGATTAGAATCTTGCATACAATTTGGCAAGTATTTGTTGGCAGCGTACAGAGAGATAAAGGAAACATTGAAGGATAAATAGGCCAGGCAAGGTAGATAATGTATGCCTTTAATTCCAGCACTCAGGAGGCAGAGGCAGGAGGATCTATCTCTCTAGGATCCAGGTGAACCTGGTCTACCTAATGAGTCCCAGGTCAACCAGGGCTACATAATGAGATCCTGTGGGGAAAAAAAAAAAAAAAAAACAGAAAGGGAGAGGTCCTTTTTGCCATAGTCACAAACAGGCTCTGCATATAATGCACACAGCAGACATGTTGTGAGGACATTGGAGATGAGAGCTTGAGTCTGGTGGGGTCCAGTAAAGCCAGAGGCAGGTTTGTTTGATAGACAGGACTGAAGCGGAGCATTGTAGCTCAGAGCACTCTGTAAACATAAGGCATGTTTGAGCAAGGGAGACATCTGCTTTGCTTTGGGAGATAAGACTTCCGATGCTTGTTTGAGGTCCTGTGGTAAAGAATCTTAAAGTGAGGAATGTTGTGTGCTCCTAAGAGCAGGAGCCAGACTAAGATAAGAGTTACCCGTAAGAGCCTTGCGTGTGCATGCGTGTGTGCATGTGTGGTTGTTGTTGTGGATTGTGGTTTTGTTTCTTTTAGACAGGGTATCATTCTGCAGCCCAGGCCAGACTTGAACTCACCTGCATCTGTGTCCTGAGTCCTGGAATCGTGGGTGTTATTACAGCCGCCACACCCAGACACTAGTTTGATGGTTGGATTAGAAAGACTGTGAAATGGATTTGAGGCACTGAGAGTATAGCTTAATGGCATTTTTACTGTTTTTTTTCTTTCGCTTGTTGGTGATCAAACCCAAACATTGCTAAGCAAGCAGGCGCTAGCTCTACCACTGATTTATATTGCAAGACACCTTTCCCCACTATGTTCTACAAACCCTTCCCCTGGTTCTGAAATCATCCTTGAGAAGTGGCAATCACTTTTTAGTGTTCCCATAATAGCACAATAGGGAAACTGTAGCCAGCAACAATGAATGGAATGTTTCAGAGTAGCTGGTAGAAAGGGGTTTGAATGTTCTTAACACAAGTGATGGATAGATGAATGGATGGATGGATGGATGGATAGATAGATGAATATATAACCCAGCTGGCTTGATTTAAGCATTGTACATTGTATACTTGAAATGGCATATCACACTGTATACCATAAATATATACAATTATAATGTGTCAATTAGAAATGTTTTAGCCTGTTGTGTGATCCGTGGGAGGCAGACACCAGAGGATCAGGAGCTTTGGGCCATCCTCAGCTAATCATTAGATTAGGCTACATGAGATCATGTTTTCAAAAAACAAAACAAAAAACCCACAATAAGTGAACATATATATGTATTATATATTCAAGTCCCATACATAAATGCTAATAACTGTTAATGTGTAATAAGCCCTCACAAATTTATTTTAATTAAGTTGAATACATAAGCCCTGATAAAAGCACAGAACCTTGTGAGCACAGTGGCATACACCTATAGTCTCAGCACTTGGAAGGCTGAGGCTGGAGGATAGCTGCAAGTTTGAGACCAACCTGGTCTACATGCTGAAGTTCAGGTGCTCTCTCTCTCTCTCTCTCTCTCTCTCTCTCTCTCTCTTTCTTCTTTTTTTTGGTTTTTCGAGACAGGATTTCTCTGTGTAGCCCTGGCTGTCCTGGAACTCACTCTGTAGACCAGGCTGGCCTCGAACTCAGAAATCCACCTGCCTCTGCCTCCCAAGTGCTGGGGTTAAAGGTGTGCGCCACCACTGCCCAGTGAGATCCTGTCTCAAACAACTGGGGCTGAAGAATATGACTGCTCTTGCAGAGCTGAGTTAGGTTCTCAGCCCCATGTCAGGTAGCTCACAACCTCCTGACGCCCTCCTCTGGACTCCACAGGCATTGCATCCAAGTGCACATATGCACACATTGACACATAATTTTTAAAAATCTTTAAAACAAATGAACAATAACAACACAATGAGGCTCTGTTTAAAATGTTTTTTGGAGCCAGGAATGGTGTCACACACTTTAATCCCAGCACTCAGGAGGCAGAGGCAGGTGGATCTCTGAGTTCGAAGCCAGCCTGGTCTACAACTACAAAGTGAGTTCCACGACAGCCAGGGCTACACAGAGAAATTCCAAAACAACAGTGACAAAACAACAAACAAACAAAACCCCATAACTAGTTTCCTGCTGCTTTCAAGAAATACTGTAGGTTTCAAACACTTTTATTATTTTATTTTACCTCAGTTTTGGTTTTTTGAGACAGAGTTTCTCTGTGTAGCCTTGGCTGTCCTGAAGCTCGCTATGTAGACCAGGCAGACTTGAACTCTTGAGATCCACCTGCCTCTGCCTCCTGAGTGCTGGGATTAAAGGTGTGCACCACCATGCCTAGCTTGGGATCTATATCTTACTCAGCACCCACAAGTCTCTCTGTTTCCCTAATGCCATTTTATGGTACTTTGCAGTCTTACCTCCATCTTACAGATCAAGAAAAAGAGGAGGGTCAAACAAGTAAGGTGACCAAGTGTCCCAGTTTGCAGGAACAAAGTAGGGATTCAAGACAGGATAGATTTCAATGACTGTTCCATCTATAAGATACTCTCCGAACTTGAATGACAGGAACCAAGCAAACTCACAAATGTTGGAGTTTATTTTGTCATCACAAGCAGTACCTCCATCTCTCGAAGACACAGTGCTTTTTAACCCTGCTTCGAGGACTCGGAACTCTGACACCAGTCTCTTGCTTGAGTCTCTCTGGATACTTCAGAAAAGAATACAAATATAGGGTTGGCTTTGTTTTTGTTTTCTATGCTGATATTTTTGTTGCTGTTTTGGTTTTGCTTGCTCAATCTGTGTGGAGATCAAAGCTAGAGCCTCATGCAAGCTAGACCAGCCTTCTATTCTAAAACATATTCTTACATTGATCTGTGTATTTTGTGCCAAGCCTCTAGAAAGTCAGAGAATCACAAAATGGATGAGTTTTCATCTCAATCGTGAAGAAATCTAAACTAGAGGAATCTTTGCTGGAGGAATGCCTAACTGGGGAGACCTACTTTAAAAGCTGTTCTTTGGTGCCCCCTGGTGGTTATGGTCACATCTTTTTAGAGTTTTGTTTGTTTTGTTTTGCTTTGCAAGACAGGGTTTCTCTGTGTAACCTTGGCTGTCCTGAAACTCACTCTGTAGACCAGGCTGGCCTTGAACTCACAGAGATCTGCCTGCCTCTGCCTCCTAAGTGCTGGGACTAAAGTCATTTGACATCACTACCATCACCAGGGCCCACAACATCTTTTTAAAATTATTAATATTTTAGTCCTTTCTAAAGAGGAAGAAACAACAGCCAAGAAAAGCTAAAGTAAAGATAAACATTAAAGTTGGATGTTTCGGCTCATGCATGAAGTCACAGCACTTGGGAGACTTAAGCAAGGTGGTCACAGTAGTTCAAGGCAAACTGATTATATCATGATTTCCAGTCAGTTATATAAGGAGACCATGCTCCCCACCATGGTAATAATGGATTAAACCTCTAAAACTGTAAGCCAGCCCCAATTAAATGTTCTCCTAAGACATGCTTGTTTCCCTGTACCTTTGGGGTTGGGATAGAACACGGGCTCAGGCATGCTAGCAAAGTACTTTACCACTGAACTCTGCAGCCTAGCATCAAAATGGACGAGCGGGACCTAACACTGTGCTTGCCCTACCCTGACTCATCACTGCTGACCTGAGTCCAGCAAGCATTGGAAGGAAAATTAGCTCTATTCCCAAACGTGCAGCTCAAGAACACTTGCACCTCAAAACTTCACTGTAGGAAAATGGAAGGGACTATTCGGACCTGCCCGCTGTGCTGATCTGACCTTGGGTGGCCCCATAGCCTCATATATTTGAATACTTGGTCCCCAGATGATGGCTGTTTGGGAAGGATTGGAGGTGTAGCCTTGTTGAAGGAAGTGTGTCATGTGTCACTGGGGGTGGGCAAGAGGTTTCAAAAGCCTCCTGCCATCCCCAGTGAGTCTCTCTGCTTCCTGTTTGTGGGTCAGATATGAGCTACAGATGTTGCTAGAGTGCAGTGTCTGCCTGTCTGCTGCCCTGCTTCCCACCATGACAGTCAGGCTCCTATCTGCCTGGAGTTGTAAACCTCAATTAAGCCCTTTCTTCTGTAAGGTGCCTTGGTCATGGTGGTTTATCCCAGCAAGAGAAAAGTAACTGAGACACCAACTAAACAGTTCACAGAAATGAGAACATTTTCATATCTTGCCAGTAGTTAAAAGATCTTCCATAAGGAAGAAAATTTTCTTCTTATTATTTTAATTATGTGTGTATTTCTGTGTTTTTTGTTGTTGTTTTTGAGGGAGTTGGGTGTGTGCACATAAGTGCAGTATCTGTGGAGGCCAGAAGAGGGCACTGTATTTCTGGAGTTACAGGTGGTTGTAGCTCAAATGTGGGTGCTGGGAACTAAACACAAGCCTTCTGCAAAGCAGCCAGTGCTCTTACCCTGATCCACCTCTCCAGCCCCACGTACTTGTTATTCTTTTTATATGAGTTCTTACTTTATAGCAATGGATGACCTTGAACTCCTGATTCTCCTGTCTCTGCCTCCCAATTGCTAGGAGTATGAGTGGGTACCACCATACCAGGTCTCTTTTTTTTTTCTTTTCTTTCTCCCTTACTTTCGCACTCTCTCCCTACCTCCATCCTTCCTTCTTTATTCACAGTCTTGGAGCTCATAGATGGTTCTATAGGTAAATGTACTTGCCTTGCAAGGCTATTGGCTTAAACCTGACCCATGTAAAGGTGGATGGAGAGGGCCAAGCACAATGGTGCACACCTTTAATCCCAGTGCTGGGGAAGCAGAAGCAGGAGGATCCTGGTGAGTTCAAGGCCAACCTGGTCTATATAACAAGTTCTAAGGCAGCTAGAGCTACAAAGAAAGACCCTCATCTCAAACAAAACAAAACAAGAAAGGGTGGACAGAGAGAATCAACTCCGCAAAGTTGTCTTCTGATCTCCACATTCCAAAAAGGCACTGCCACACACATGACAATATACATACATTAAACAAATAACAACTTAATGACACTGTTATATTGCTCAGCCTGGCCTTAAACTGCTGGCTTAAGTGACTGTGTTAGGTTTTTGTTTGTTCATTTCTTTTTTTTTTTTCCTTTTGTTTGTTTTGTCCACTTTGACACAAGCCTGGGTCATCTGGAAAGAGGGAACTTCAGCTGAGAGAATGTTCAATCAAACTAGCCTGTAGGCAAGTCTGTGGGGTCATTTCTCTTGCTGATTAACGTGGGAGGGCACAGCTCACTGTCTGCAGTGACCTCCCCTGGGCAGGTGGTCTTTAGTTGTACAAGAAAGCAGACTGAGCAAGCCAGTAAGCAGCACTCCTCCATGTCCTCTGCTTCAGTTCCTGCCTCCAGGTTCCTGCCTTGACTTCCCTGTATGATGGACTGCAGGCTGTCAGCTGAAACAAATCCTTCCCTCTGCTAGCTACATTTGGTTTCGATGTTTATCACAGCACTAGACCCTAACTAAGACTGTAGACCTTGTAACTCGGCATCACCTAGATCACGGATGTGCACTGCCACAGCTGCCTGGCCTCACTTGTGTGGTTGCAATGTGTTTATCCTTACTGCCTGCATGAGGACATCACAGTAGATACATCCACTCTTAGCATACTAACGACTATTCCCATAGAAGGCCAACCCAGAGGCCATGGGAACATTCTTGGGTACACACACATATCTCTGTCAAGCATCTGCTGGGTCACAAGGAAGGTGGGTGTCCAGCTTTGACATTATACATCATCTCTCCAACCTTCTCATTCTCTCCTTCTCGTCTAGTCAAGAGGTATTGGAGAAGGTCGTGTTGCCATTGGAAAGTGTTGAGTTTGGTTTTGGGTTCGTGTTGTTTGATTTGGTGCTAGGGCTTGAACATAGAACCCTCATGTATGTTGAGCAAATGTTTTACCATGAAACTACACTCCTGGGCCCTGTCACTCACAGTTACAGCCATTCTAGTGAGTATACAAGCTGAAATGGGTCACGCTCATCTCTGCTGTGATCCCACCATGATTTTTTCTAAATTTTGAATTGTTTATTTTTTTGAGGCAGAAGTCTCCCACAAAGCTTTATAGCTTTGAACTTGCAACATGCCTGATGGTGGCTTTAGTCTCCTGATCCTTCTGCCTCCACCTTCAGTCTGACCTTAAATTTGCATTTTTCTGATGACCCTGGAGCTGAAGTACTTTTAGATGTGTTTCAGTGACTGAGTTGGGGTTTCTATTGTTGTGAAGAGACACCTTGACCAGGGCAACTCGTGTAAGGACAACATTTAATTGGGGCTGACTTACAGGTTCAGAGGTTCAGTTCATTATCATCATGGTGGGAAGCATGGCAGCATCCAGGCAGGCATGGTGCTGGAAGAGGAGCTGAGAGTTCTACATCTTGATGGAAAGACAACAAGAGTAAAACTGAGACTCTAGGCAGGCTTGAGCTTCTGAGACCTTAAAGCCCATCCCCTAGTGATGTATTTCCTCCAATAAAGACACACCCACTCCAGCAAGGCCACACCTCCTAATAGTGCCACTCCTTGAGCCAATGGGGGCCATTTTTTTTTTCAGACCACCTTAGTGACCTGTATATCATTTTTGGTAACGTGTTTGAATCTTCTAACCATTTTTTAAAAAGTTGCAATGTCTTATGAGTTTTTTAAAAAAAAAATGGAGGTGGTGGTGCAGTATGTAAAGTTATCTTATGCCAAGTCTAGTGACCTGAACTCAATCCCTAGGACTCACGTGGTAGAAAGAGAGAGCTGATACCTGCAAGTTGTCTTTAACCTCTACATGTGCCATGGAGCATGTACCTACACACACACACACACACACACACACACACAAATTAATTAATTAATTAATTCATTCATTAAACCAACCCACAAACCCTCAATGATATATTTGGGACCAACGAGATGGCTTTCTGAGTAAAGGTGCTTGCAGGCAAACCTGATGATGCCATTTTCATCCCTGGGACCCACATAGTGGAGGGGGAAGAACTGACTCCTGCAAGTTGTCCTCTGTCCTCTCATCATGAAGTATGTACCACAGCCCCCCCCCCCCACACACACACACACAATTATCTTTAAAACACAACACAAAAATTTTCTCAAAAGTTCTTTGTGAGTCCTTTACTGGGTGGTTGACTTGCAGATGTCCTCTCCCAGTCTGTGGCTTGTCTTTTCTCTCCAGTGCCGGGGATGGCTCCCAAGGTGTCAAAGTATGCTGCACAAATGTTGTAGTACCAAGCGTGACCTCCAGCCCTGCTTTTGATATCACCTCTAAGAAATCTTTTCTTTACAAAGGTCACAAGTATTTTTTTCTAGTAGTTTTGTAGTTTTAGGTTTTGTTTTAGTCCCTTCCCCTGCAACACCTTTTATTTTTCTTTTCACTTTCTTTTTTATAGTTGTGCCCATCCTTGATGTTTGTTTGTTAAGACAGAATTTCTTGGGGCTGGAGAGATGGCTCAGAGGTTAAGAGCACTGTCTGCCCTTCCAGAGGTCCTGAGTTCAATTCCCAGAAATCACATGGTGGCTCACAACCATCTGTTATAGGATCTGGTGCCCTCTTCTGGAATGCAGGTATACATGCAGGCAGAACACTGTATACATAATTAAAAAAATTAATTAATTAAAAAAAAAAAAGACAGAATTTCTCTGTGTAGCCCTGGCTGTCCTAGAACTTATTCTGTAGACCAGGCTGGCTCTCGAACTTAGAGATCTACCTGCCTCTGCAGATAGTGAAGAGTGTGCCACCACTGGCTGGCTCCCATCCTTGATTTTTAAAGTCAGGGTTCTATATCTCCCTATGTCTCTGCCTTAGGAGTATTGGAATCAGGTATGCACTACCATGCCCAGGTATAGTTTTTAAGGTTATAGGAATGTCCCACTATGCCTGGCTCACCTAGTTTTTCTTCTTCCTTTTTAAACAAAAGTTATTTATTAATGTTGTTTGTGTGTGTGTGTGTGTGTGTGCACATACCATAGCCTTTGTGTGGTCATAAGAAGGGAACTTGCAAAATCATTCTTTCCTTCCACCATGTGGGTTCTGACAATCAAACTCTGGTCACCAGGCTTTCATGGCTTTTCCTTTACCCACTAAGCCATTTACCACCTCCCCCCTCTCTCTTTCTTTTCATCTTATTTTATGAGTATGACTGTGATGGTTTGAATATGCTAGGCCCAGAGAGTGGCACTATTAAGAGGTGTGACCTTATTAGAGGAAGTGTGTCACCATGGGAGTGGGCTCCTACCACCCTCCTCCTAGCTCCTGGCTTCCTTTGGATGAAGATGCAGAATTCTCAGCTCCTCCAGCAGGATTGACCTAACTTGTAATCCAGTCCCAATTAAATGCTGTCCTTTATAAGAATTGCCTTGGTCATGGTGTCTGTTCACGGCAATGGAAATCTTAAGACAATGAGTGTTTCACCTGCATGTATGTATATGTGCTCCCTCCCCCCCCTCTCGTGTGTGTGTGTGTGTGTGTGTGCAGTGTGCAGTGCCCATGGAGATCAGAAGAGAGTGTTGGAACCTCTAGAACTGGAGTTTCAGACAGGAACTGAACCTGGGTCCGTTGCGAGAAGGTGTGTTCTTAACTACTGAGTCATCTTTCCATCTTGTTTGGGGTTATTTTATATGTGGCTTGAAGGAATGCTTTACTTTTGCGTTCTCATATTGGCTTTCTTATCACCCCAGTGACATTTGTTGACAGGTCCTTTTCTTGTTGAATTACCCTGGAACCTTTGTAGAAAATCAATTGACTGCAAATAGCAGACTGTCTCTTCCATCATTTATATGTCTGTCCTTACATGAATGCTCTATTGTCTGCAACACTGGAGCATTTTACTAAGTTCTGAAATCAGATAGTAAAATCTCTCCAACTGCGTTTTTCTTTTAAAAAAAATAAAGTTTACTTTAAAACTGTATGTTCTAAACTGGAGGGATGGCTCAGTGTTAAAATTGCATACTGCCTTTATTTGCAGTTGGGTTTGGTTCTCAGCACCCACATATAGTTCACAGTTCCCCGGGACCTGACACTTTGTCTCTGACCTCCTTGGGATTCTGCATGCACAAATTGCACACATACACTCAAGCACACATAGACAGACATAAAAAAATTATTCCTTTTTTTTTTTTTTTTTTTTTTTTTTTTTTTTTTTTTTTTGGTTTTTTGAGACAGGGTTTCTCTGTGTAGTCCTGGCTGTCCTGGAACTCACTCTGTAGACCAGGCTGGCCTCGAACTCAGAAATCCGCCTGCCTCTGCCTCCCAAGTGCTGGGATTAAAGGCGTGCGCCACCACTGCCCGACAAAATTAATCTTTATAAAAACAAAACAAAACAAAAAACCTTGCTGGACATGGTGGCACACACATAGATAACTCAAACTATGTAAAATTTTGTCACAAAAAAAAAAAAAAAAAAAAAAAGGAAAAGCAAACAAATGAACAAAACCCCTATGTGCTCTGCGTTCTGATGTTGTCGCAATAAAATGTAAAACATAAGGCATATGTCACCATGCTGGGCTTCTTTCTATTTTTTTCTCTTTTCTTCCTTTCTTCTTTCTTATTCTTTTATTGGTTTTCTGAGATAGGGTTTCCCTGTAGCCCTGGCTGTCCTAGGGCTCTCTCTGTAGACCAGGCTGGCCTCAAACTCACAGAGATCCACCTGCCTCTATCTATGGAATGCTGGGATTAAAGGCATAAGGCACCACCGCCCAGCCTAATTTGGTAATTTTTGAGGTAAGATTTCACTATGGAGCCCAAGTTGGTGTCAGACTTACCAAAATCCTCCTGCCCCAGCTTCTTAAATGTTACTGTCACAGGCACATAACTGCCATATCCAGGTGTAGTTAATTTTTTCATATGTCTGGGTTTAAAAAAATCTTTTGTTGGTTGTTTTTTCTCTTTTCTTGTATTTTCTTTCTTTTAAGATTTATTTATTTTTATGAATACACTGCTGTAGTAATTTTTTAAAAAACGGCCCCCAGAGGCAACTATCTAAGCTAGGATTATCTAGGCCTAGCTCAGCCGCAACTAGAAACAGCCAGCTAGAAACACCAGCCTTGCCACCCACGAGATGCCAGCTGCCAGCGTGGGAGATGGCTCTGCCAATCTTCCACGCTGTCTCAGCAAGGCTAGGCATTGCCTGGACCATCCCTCCAACCACACCAGCTCGGTACAGATGAGACTCTAATGCTTAGATTATCCAAAGGCTTATATATTTGGTAATGATCAATAAGAAGATGCCCCTACAATCAGAGGTGTAACCCAATACCCAACCTAGATATGCCAACTACCTTTGACTGGTACAGTCGAACATCAGCCTCCACGTCCCCCTCTCTCGTTCTCCATCTTTCCCTTAGCTCCTCCTCTTCCTCTCCTTTACTCCTCCTCTTCCTCTCCTTTACTCCTCCCACCTTAGCTCCTCCTACACACTGCAGCTGTCTTCAGACACACCAGAAGAGGGCATCTGATCCCATTACAGGTGGTTGTGAGCCACCATATGGTATCTGGGAATTGAACTCAGGATCTCTGGAAGAACAGTTAAGTGCTCTTAACCACTGAACCATCTCTCCAGCCCCTTTCTTGTTTTTTCAAGACAGGGTTTCTCTGTGTAGCCCTGACCATCCTGGAATTCTCTCTGTAGACCAAGCTGGCCTCAAACCTCAGAAGTTTGCCTGCCTCTGCCTCATGAGATCAAAGGAGTGTGATGCCACTGCCAGACTGTTGTTTGTTTGTTTTAAGATTTATTTACTTATTATGTATACAGCATTCTTGCTGTGTGTATGCCTTCAGGCTAGAAGAGGGCACCAGATCTCATTATAGGTGGTTACAAGCCACCATGTAGTTGCTGGGGATTGAACTCAGGAACTCTGGAAGAACAGCCAGTGCTCTTGACCTCTGAGCCATTGCTCAAGCCCCTGTTCTGGATTTTTGAGATAGAATCTCACCAAGTATTCCTGGCTTGCTTGGACCTTGATGTGTAGACCCACCTGGCTTCTGGCTTATGACAATTATTTTTTAGCCTTCCAGGTCCTAGAAATACAAGTGTGAACCACCATATCTGGATTTTAATATTTCCTACTGAAGTATATTAGAGTTCAAATATTATAAGTATGCTATGTAAGAATTACTTTAAACAAGAGAAAGGTCATTATTTTAAACTTAATTTGAAGGGATTTTTTTTTTTTACTTACTATTGTTCCCTGGGTTTGAGTGCCATTAAATAGTGCAATGAAGTAGAAGGCACAGAGAGATTACAAGCATAAAAACCAGGGAAAATACAGAGAAAGTAGAAGATGAAACCCAGGGACCCAGCAAGGTGAAGGACAGCTGGGATGCTGGGATGCTGTGTGGTGGCTTGTGGTGCTCTTCCTGGCTTTTAGCACCAGATTGCAGAAACAAACACCTTTCATGTCTCTGGTCTGCAGGATGATGGTTCCTGGCACAGACAAGCCTCCTGATGGCAAGCTTCTCCATCTATTCCTTCCCGTTCCTGCACCCAGCCTCCCTGATTTATTTGTCTTTTGAAATTTCCATACATGGAACAATGTATCTTAATCACCTCCATTCCCTGGTCCCCACTCCCTTGCCTGCCCTTTCTCTTCCTTCTTCAAACAGGTTCCCCCAGTGATGGAAAAGTGGGTCAGACCCAGCCTCACCAGCCCTGAATCTGTGACCAACGGGGAGACACAAAGCCTTTAAGTGGGTAACTTGAGCAGATGTGCTGTTTTTCACTCTTTTAGAAAACCATTTTTTTTAAATAAGGGAAAAACCACATGAAACAAATGTCACACATAATGAGTTCTCATGAAGCAAATCCCCTTATAATTACCTTGAAAGCTTCCAGGTCAAGAGACGGAGCTCAGCCAGCCTCCCAGCTGCCTTCCTGCCTCCCTAGAGGAAGCTCTTACCCGTGGTTTGGTTTGCTTGCTTCTCAGTATTACTTTTTTGAGACAGAATTTCAGGTAAACCAGTCTGGGCTTAGACTCCCTATATAGCAAGATTTCTTAGCTACCTTCCTACATTATTAACATAATCAAGATAATTCCCCATAGGCAGGCCTAGAGTCCTTTTTCCCAAGAAATTCTACATATAGGCAAGTTGATAATGTTAACCTTTATTCACGGCCTTAAACCCGTGTGTGTGTGTGTGTGTGTGTGTGTGTGTGTGTGTGTGTGTGTTTATGAGCATATATGCTGTGTGTCTGTGGTGTATGTGTATATGTGTGATGTGGTATGTGTGTATGTCCATGTATGTGGTGTGTGTGCATGAGGGGTGTGCATGTGTTTGTAATGTGTGTTGTATAGGCGGTGTCATGTAGTAGGTATGTGGTATATGTGTATGTGTGTGTATATGGATGTATATGGTATGTGTATATGGCATATGTATTTGATGTATGTGGTGTGTATATGTGTGGGTATGAGGTAGTTATGTATATATGTGGTATATGTGTAGTATGTACATGTGTGTATGATGAGTGGTGTATATGTATGTGGTATTGTATGGTGTATGTGTTTATGTGGTGTGGGTGGTATAGATGTGGTATGTGTTGTGCATTGTATGTGTGTTTATGTGTGTATGGGATTGTCCCGGCCAGAGCTGCCCCACGCTTGGAGGCCAAAATGTCCCAGACTGCTCTGCTGCTCCGGTCCACCGGTCAGGGTCTAGCAAGAGAGAGAGTGGGGAGAAGAAGGGGAAGAGACACGAAGAATGGAGACAAAACAGGATGTGTAGTCAAGTCTTGTTTACTGCTCCCATTCACTTTATATTATTGCAAGGAAATCCTGGGTATTTATAAGCACAAGCAGGAGAACACAGCTGAAGACTCTTTACCACGTGCACCATGCAGCTGTGGTCACTAAACAGCAAAACAAGCAATGTGGGATAAACAAGATGTTTATCAGAGTGTGCTCAGCTGTTTTAGGCTGTTGAAAAACAAGTCTCTTGTCAGGGTATATGGCTCAAGATGGCTGCAAAGTTGATCTAGCCACTTTCTGCTAAAAGTCAGCTCCCAACATGGGATGTGTGTGCATGTGTTTGTAATACATGTGGTGTATGTGCATATATATATATACACACACACGTGGACACACACAGGAGTGTATGTGTCCATGTGTGTGGAGGTCTGCGGTTGATGCTGGGTTCCTCAACCCCTCTCTGCTTTATTCTCTTGTGTGATTCTTGTTAGCCATCTTGCCTTAGAGATGCCATCTATTCCTCTGCTGGGATTATGGATGAACCTCGCAGCTGCCCGGCTTTATGGAGGTGCTAGAGATCTGCCCCTCAGTCCTCACAGCTGCTCCTCAAGCATTGCATCCATTGAGCCATCTCCCTCGTTTGAACTCCTGACTCTCCTGCCTTCACCTCTGCAGTGCTGAGGAACATACTGCTATGCTCGGCCCTTCTAGCAAACTCACTTTCTGAATGTCTTTATCACTGAAATCTGAGCTCTAGACAGTGTGGTCCCATAGTCCTTTCTTTCACACCACTGGAATTGAACCCTGCAGTGTGTCCACCACTGGACCACACTGGCAGCCTTTGCTTTCTCCTTAATTTTGACACAGGATCCACCTGCCTCAGCTCCGGGAGGATGAGATTATAGGCCTGTGCCCTTACATCCAGCCAGATCATCAACATTCTGTTTAATCTGTCTCCTTAGGGTGGAGATACAACCACTCCAGGCCAGTCAGAGTGTTCCCTGGGACTTTGCCAGGATCAGTTGGAAAAGATGCTTTCTTACCCCCCTCACTCCATAGGTGTTTGTTTTATTTTAGTTCTGAGAAAGAGTCTCACTGTGTAGTCCTGGGTAGAACAGAACATCCTAACAACATATAAATACAAACCCATGTAGGTTCTGAGCTGCCCATAGCCAACTTGCTTGGACTCAACAAATGACAAACAGTCCGGACCATCAAAAAGGCAGAGAGAACAAGAGACAGGGTCTCCCTGATGTGATTCAAGTCTCTTTCTACAGCCAAATCTGAAGCCCTAGACATATAAGCTCAGGGATACAAGGATACTAGTACTCGGTGGGCGTCCGCTGTGTTCTGAGTTGTCAAAACAGGCCATGCTGGTTTCTCTTCCTTGCAAAGGCACACCCACCTGGACCAGTGTTCTGAGTGATTGCTGATGTGGCTGTTTTGCCTACATTCACACTGTTTTGTCTTTATACACTCACTGAGGTAAGATTTTTCTTGCCTGATTGGTCAGTGGAACCTGAGGTCCCTTTGCACCTGAGTCTTAGGGAACCAGATCGCAGAAAATTGAAAACTCGGTATTGATGAAGTAGAGTTAAATGATGATGGTAGAGCAGTGGTCCCAGTTTTCAGAAGCTGAGCATGGGCAGCCCAGTGAAGGTGGGAAGAAAACAATCACAGGGGTTCACAGCAAGGAGGGCTGGCAGCTTGCTGTAGAGACAGGTGTGGTTTCAAAGCCTGGCTCTACAGGGCAAGCCAGGTGACCTTAGGCAATTTACTCCAAGTCCTTGAGTTTCAGTCTGGTCTGGCACACACCGATTGTAACTCAACACCTGCCCTGCTGGCTCTATACTCAGCTTTCTCTGGTACACAGTGAGAAAAACGAAGATTCCGTCACAGGTTTCTCCAGGATTTCCACTGTCTACAGCCGTGAGTCTCAATTTGTGGGTTGAGACCTCCTTCGGGGGGTCATGTATCAGATTTCCTGCATATTGTGTGTTTACATTACAACTTATTACACTAGTAAAATTACAATTATGAAGTAGCAATAAAATTATTTTATGGTTGGGATCACCACAACCTGAAGAACTGTATTAAAGGGTCATAGCATTAGGAAAGTTGAGAGCCATTGGTCTATTGAGTCCCTCACACCTGGTCTCTTGGTGCCCATGCATACCGCTGTGGTGGGCATAATGCCTGGATTCCTGGCTCAGCCTGGATCTTCATAGCTTGTTTGTTTCTCCCCACAGAGATCCGTTTCTCTGTACCACTATTTGCAGAGAATTACAACTGAAGCTGAGGCTGGGAATGTAGAATGCTTGCTTAGCATGCAGGAAGCCTTGGGCTTTGAATGAAAAATGAGGACATGACCGCTCGTAGGTATGGTTGAGGAGAGAAATCTTAAGTAGGTATGTGGGAGAAGACAGCCCAAGGCATCTATCTGAAAGGATCCAGACTGAACCCCGCCATCATGGGGAGGAAGTGAGAGAGCAAGAGAAGGAAAGGGAGGAAAATAGACCAAGAGAGGAGCTGCAGACCAGAGGGAGAAGAACCAAGATATACCAGGAACCAGGAGAGCACATAGCCAAAATGGCTGAGTTATACAGGAAAGAGAAGCTGGGGGAAGGGAGGTGGAAGGCCAGCCCCTGGGTGGGAGAGACTTAGGGTAGAGGACAGGGTGAGAAGTGAGTGGTGGTCACAGGTACTGAGTGAGGACTTGTCTCAGGTTTCTTTGATACCTAACAGGCACCACGATAAAACCAGATATGGTGGCACATGCCTGTCACCCCAGCACATGGAAGACAGAGGAAGGAAGATGAAGAACTGAAACTCATCCTGGCTCCAGAGCCAGTTTGAAGCCAGCAGGACTACCTGAAAGCTTGTCTACAAAGAAGCAAGCAAAGCTACACACTGAGTTAATGAGTGAAAAGACCACTCTGGTGGGAAGGCTATTGTTCCGTTGTTGTTGAAAGAATTACTGACTCATCTCTCCTGAAATTCTGCTTTTATGCAAACTACTTAAGGAAGTAAACACATAATAATAATCCCAAAACTCAGGAGACATAGACAGTGAATTCTGTGAGTTTGAAGCCAGCCTGGTCTACCTAGTGAGTTCCAGGACAGCTGAGGATACATGGTGAGACCCTGTCTTACAAACAAACAAAGCAAAACAACAACAAAATAAAAACAAACAAAAACAAACAACAACAAAACTCCACTTACAACAAAAGCCTCAAAAACCCAATTTGATCCAAGGAATCCATGTAATAAAGCTTGATGAAGTACATCTGTAATTCTAGTGCTCCAATGAAGACATAGGATGCAGAGACCATAGTCACTTGGAAGCCGGAAGGCCAGTTAGCCTGCAGTGTACAGAATAATGGAAAGAATGAAGCGACTCCCAAGAGTTGTCACTGATTGCCAACACAAGGCACAACCGAAAGGCATACTGTGACAGGAGAGGTGAAGGCTGACAGACACAGATCCCACTGCTGGGGCCTAGTGAGCTGCAACAGAAAGCAGACGAATCAGTGACTTCCAGACCATTGCAAATGCTGGGTTCCTCCTCTACTCAGATAGCAGGAGAGGCGTGGGCAAACTCCCTACCCCATCTCCACTTCCCCGGCCAGGTGGTAGGAGAGGCATAATATAGTCCATGGTGACTGATTGAAAATATTAAATAAAAAGGAAAGGAAAAGATATGACTGCTCCCAGGTATGGTGGAGGAGAAGGTTTATCACAGGTATATGGTAGAGCACAGCCAAAGCCAGACACATCTGGGAGAGTCTAGAGTGGACCTGACCAGACTGAACTATGGGAAATGGGAGCGGGGAGGGGGAGAAGAGGAAGGGGACCAAGGTGCAGCAGCCAGGAGATCAAAGGTACAAAAGGGGCAGGTAAGCAAAATGTCAGGGAAGAGCCTCTTGAGGAAGAGCAGCCCAGCCACTGAGCTGGAGAGTTCAGGGTAGAGGGCAGTATGTCAGCCACACTCTGTAACAGGCAGGGACCTAGGGATGCTGGGAGAATCTGGAGGTCAGGTCCACTTTGATATGTTAATGGGCCCTTCAGCCATTTGTCCCACAAAACATCCTGCAGGAGAGCAAGTGTAGCTGACAGTCAGACCATTTTAAGTGCTGGGTTCTACCTCCACTCAGATAGCAGGAGAGGCACTGGCAAACTGCCCAACCCCATCTCTGTCTGCCTACGCTCACCACCACCATCCAGGTGAGGCAGAATGGTCGGTGGGGACCTTGAGCATGTGACTTTAGGAGAGGTTGTACAAAGGCAAATGCATTCTGATGCATCCTGTAGGAAGAAAGCACCTGCGCTGTGAAGATTCGTGGGGCTTGCACTCAGCACTTGGCTTGCTTTGAAATTCTTCTCTCCTCTCTGAGAGTCTGCCCTGTTCCTTCTTCTTGCCTTCAGTTACAATGCGTGGTGTGTGGTAATCATGGACCTTTGGTTAGTGTTTTTTTTTTTTTTTTTTTTAGTGATTTTTTTTTTTAGGTAACGTGTGTGTGTGTGTGTGTGTGTGTGTGGTGTGTGTGTGTGTGTGTGTGTGTGTGTGTGTGTGTGTGTGTGTGTTACATGTATAGTACATGACCATGTAGAGGCTGAAGGAGGACACTGGGTATTCCACTCTGTCTCCACTTTAATCCCTTGAGAAAGAGCCTTTCACTTAACCTTGAGGTAGGCTGCCAGCCAGCTAGCCCTAGTGTCCTCCCCAACAGTGCTAACATGCCAGGTACTGCTTTTGTTTACATGAGTGCTGAGGATTTGAACTTAGGTCCTCCTGTGTGTGCAGCAATCACTTTTATCCACTGAGCCCCTCCCCAGATGGTATAGTTAATCTTTTAATTTTTTATTTTTTCAAGACAGAGTTTCTCTGTGTAGCTCTGGCTGTCCTGGAACTCACTCTATAGCCTAGGCTGGCCTCAAACTCATTTTTGTCAGTCTTTCGGGAACAAAATGAAACACAACTTCTTCTCATGGACATTGTTCCATCTTAGAGTTCACAGAGTACAGGCCAGTTGCTTTGAAAGGAAAGGGCAGTTGCTCTTCCTAAAGTAAAAGTTTGTTTCAGCAGGTGAGATGATGCATGCTGGATCACGCTCTGGGACTCCCCAGGCTCCAGAAGCCTGAGTCAAACAAGCTCTCATTCCATAGTTTACCCAGTCTTAGATTGTTTTTAAAACTGTAACAGAGAGGATTAGGTTATCAATCGAAGAAATTGCAAACTGGGTAATTACTGTTCTTGCTTCCCCATCCTAGATTTCCCCCCCCCCAACCCCCTCCAGATGTCTTAACGTATCCTGTGGTTCCGGAAGACCTCAGCTGAAACCCAGGGCTACTGAGTCAGCCTGAGCCAGGGAGGATGGGGTGCTGAGATGGCCCTCCCTGACTCTGATTGATGAGCTGCATGCTGCCCGGAAAGTTAATAAGCTTCCGAGGCAAGACATCCCTCCTCTGACGTGGGTTGATGCTGTGAGTGGGTGGGGATGAATGAATCGGAGTATAAATGTCCCTGGAGCATTTATGAAGCTAAGATGTACTGGGAGCAAGAGGAGACCATCAAGGGAAGTCACTGCAAAGGCTGTCAAGGAAGACATAAGCTTTGCACTCAGGATCTCAATAGTGCAGCCCAGCCCTGGTGCGTGACCAGCTGCTGTACCCCAGTACCCACACAAGCCCCTGGTCCCTTCTGCTAAGGTCTCTGCCTTGGAGCTGGACGGGGCCCTTCCTTCCAAGCCCTCCCCTTAAGTCTTCCATCCACGCTCATTTTTAAGAGGCAGGAGGCAGTGAGAGTAGGAGTATAGCTCACTGGTAGGCTCTCTCTCCTCCTTTTCCACAGCCCACCCTAAACTTAGTCATAATAACTCATGTCTGTGTCACTTGCTGGGGAGGGGAGGCACAGAGGAAGGAGCCACAATTAGCAGAGAACCCCATGAGAGGGAGGGAAATATAGATGGAGGAAGGCCAGGGGAACGTGACTTAGGGACCGTCTGAAGCTATGCTGACTTCAGTACAGAGTCCTTGCTCTGTGCCAGGCCTCCAACCAGGGAAGGTGGACATAGAAATAAATAGGACATTATCATTGTCCTTTGGGACCTCAAAATCTGCCTTGAGGGACATGAGAAAAATGGTTAAAAGCTGGGCTTTGTGGGGGCATGCCTGTAATCCCAGCAACTCAGTAGGCGGAGCTGGAAAGATACTGTAAATTGCAGGCCAGACTGGGCCTACAATTGTCCACTACACAGAAAGTTCCAGGCCAGCCAGAGCTATACATAGAGATCCTGTCACAACAACAACAACAACAACAAAGGATTAATTATAATAGAATGTGCTAGTGAACACACTAGCCTGAGAACAGCTTGGGGAGCTGAGGTGTGTAGAAGGAAAAATCTCAATGACAGAGAGAAAGAAGGAGAAATTTCTGAGCCAGATCTCAAATCCTGTCTAGCCCTCCATGGTCCAGGAGGCTGGGCAGATGGGTCTGCAGCAGAGCCATATTAGAGAAGTATCTTGGGGCAGGGATTTTGCATGTGTGCTAGCTAGTTTCATGCAACTTGACATAGTTAAAGCCATCTGAGAGGAGAGAACCTCAATTAAGAAAATGCCTATTAACAACATTTTAATTAATATTTTTTTTAATAATGTGCCCAGCCTAGTGTGGGTGATGCTATCCCTTGGGCTGGTGGTCCTGGGTTCTATAAGAGAGCAAACTGAGCAAGCCATGGGGAGCAAGCCAGTAAGCAGCACCCCTCCATGGCCTCTACATCAGCTCTTGCCTCCAGGTTCCTGCCCTGCTTGAGTTCCTGTCCTGACTTCCTTTGGTGATGAACAGTGGTGTGGAAGTGTAAGTCAAATAAATTCTTTCTTTTCCAAGTTGCTTTGGTTATGGTGTTTCATCACAGCAATAGTAAGCCAAACTAAGACAGTATGCCAACTGATAGAGCTGGTAGCCATCCTTGTAAGAACTAACCTATCAGCAAGGGCCAGTCTCTGCATCAGGAGGCAAGCCAACCATAGCAGCTGGCAGTTAGGTGACCAGCCTAGCAAAGGCACCTGGAAGGCGTCACAGGCATCCAACCCCACGTACACAGCCAGCTGTTTGATGGGAACAGGGAGGTAGCAGGAGCATAGGAGGACAATCTCATTTTAAGCAAGAGAAGGACCAAGAGATGAGCAAAGGGAGCGGAGCAAGTAGATAGACTGGGTTTGCCGGGTGGAAGAGGTCAGCCAGGTTGGCAGTTCTAAACAATTCCCATTTTTTCTCTTTTCTTCTCTTTTCTTTCCTTTCCTTTTCTTTCTTCCTTTCTTTTTTTGATGTTGTTTTGTTTCTGACAAAGGTCTCATGCTTCCCAGCCACGTAGCTATGGCTGAGGATGACCTTGAGCTTCTGGTTCTCTTGCCTAAACCTCCCAAGTATTTGGATCAAGGCGTGCGTCTCTAGACTGTTTCATGAGATGCTGCCGACTGAACCTAGGACTTCAAACATATTGGATAATCACTATGTTAACTCAGATACTTCCTGAGCCCTGTTTTTATGTTCGTTTTAGATTTATTAAGTTTTATTTTACGTGTCTGGGTGTTGTGCCTACATGAATGTATGAAGGACAGAACAGGGCATCTGATCAGCTGGAACTGGAGATGGACAGTCATTAGCCACCATGTGGGTGCTGGGAATTGAACCTAGACCTCTGGAAGAGCAGCCAGTGCTCTTAACCCCTGAGCCATCTATCACTCCAGCCCCATTTTTATGTTTATAAATTATTTTATTAAAACTTTTACATTTTAGCCAGGTGAAGTGGTGCTAACCTTTAATCCCAGAACTTGGGAGGCAGAGGCAGGTAGATCTCTGTGAGTTCGAGGCCAGCCTGGTCTACAAGGTGAGTCCAGGACAGCCAGGGCTACACAGAGAAACCCTGTTTTGAAACACTACCCTCCCCCATTTACATTTTATTTACTTGTGTGAGAGAGATGGGAAGGAAGGAGAGAGAGACAGAAACAGAAAGTCACCATTTATATATGTATGTATGTATGTATGTATGTATGTATGTATGTATTTACTTATTTTAAGATTTACTTTCAGTTACGTGTAGACATCTATATCTGCATGTGTGCCCATGTGCATTCAGAGCCTGTGAGGCTAGCGGCATTTCACCCTCTGGAGCTGGATGTAAAGGCTATTATGAAGGGCCTGAAGTGGGTGCTGGGAACTCAATTCCCATGCTCTCTTCAGCGCTATTTATTTATTTTCTGATAGCAGGTTTTATTACGTAGCCCTGACTGGCCTTAAACTCACAATCCCCCTGTGTCAGACTTCTGAGTGCTAGGATTATGACATGTACCAGCATGCATGGCCACTCCAGTCTCTTTTGCAAACATTTATCCAACATCATGGCAGAGTCAGCCAGACCAGCTCTGCTCAGTGACACAAAATCAGGACTCAGCTGCTACAGAAGTGAATTGAAGGGGAAAGGAGCCACCAACAGCAAATGGCCAAAGGGACTGTCTCTGAGTGATAGGAACACAGATATAGAGACCAGTTGAAACTCAAGTCCATCTCCTTTGTTTAAAATTAGGAAAAAAATATCAACACAAGGAAAGTCCAAGGAACAGGCATAGAGCCTAAAGCTGGGAAAGTCACAGGTGTGCTCTCCAGTGTCGGCTGGATGGCCCTGGGAAAAATCACCCAGTTCTGAACTTCTCTGCCCCTTTATCTGTCACCAGGGATCCTATCAGCCCCCAATGGATCAGCTGAAATAAGACCTGTGTTTAAAATGGCTCCGCAAACTTTTAGTTACCATAACCTTGTCCGAAAATAAACTCACAGCAAGGGGACTCTGGAGCCGGGTTCATGTCATTCCACTTGCCATTTGGCACCAAGCAGGTTGGAGACTCACTGGATGACACAGCAAGTCAGCAGGGGAGCCAAGGCATGAAGCCATCTAAGTGATGAATGCTGGTACTGTCAGCAGAGCCAGCCAGAACCCGACTTCACACTGCAGGTCTGAGCTCAGGGCGCTCCCATGGAGTCCAATGTAGAAGTGTGCTTAAGGGTGCCCGTGGGCAGCCAGAGATGGTTACTAAGAGGTAGCTGGATGAGATACCCAGGAGGCAGAGTGACAAAGGACACTAGAAGTAGGAGACAAATGTGCCAGTGGGTCACATCTGAGGATTAGAGAACAGACGGGATTTCTTTTATTTTTGTCCTTTTTTAAAAAATTACATTTATTTACCTATTTATTTACCCATTTATTGGGTGTATCTAGGCACGTGTGTGCTTCTGAAGGTCAGAGGAGCCTTCAGGAGTCAATTCTCTCCTAATATATGAGCCATAGAACAGAATTCATGTTGTTAGCCTTGGCTTCAATCCCCCACCCAAAAGTCATCTTGCTGGTACCTCGGGACAGGGTAGCCTCCGCTGGCTTTCTATTCACTATCAAGCCCAAAGTGACCTTGAACTTCTGGTCCTCCTGTCTCTATCTTCTGAATAAGTGCTCAGACTATAGATGTACAACACCAAGCCTGGTCTATGTAGTGTCTATGAAGATCTAACCCAGGGCTTTATGGATATCAACAGAGCTAAGAGTTCTCCTGTAGAGTAGGCTAGCCTACACCTCAGAGAATCACCTCAGACCTTGAACTCCCCATTCTTCTATTGCTGCCATTTTCCAAGTTCCCTCACCTTATAAAAGTTGATTTGTAGCCAGGAGGTGGTGCCCCACCTGTAGTCCTGCACTTGAGAGGCAGAGGCAGGAGAATCAGGCTCCAGTGGGATCCTGCTATTAAAGTCTACCAAGTCTGGACAACTCCCATGAACTCATTGCAAAATGGAGGACCCCTTTGCCCATCCGGGTTTCCCCTTCTCTGTCTGATCTGGGGAGCTAGACCCCACATCTTCTACCTGAGGCAGAAGATGTCACATAATCCTTGGCCAAGTTACGAGTTCAACTTCCTGGAATGCCTTTCCGTACAGACGAGACGTTCCGAGGACTTTAAAGTCCAGCTAATGATTTACATTCACCCTGGAAACCCCTTCCCACTCTCCAAGGCTCATATATCCTTCGTTCACCCCAATAAAGTGTGTGCACACAAACTCTTTCACTGAACATCGTCTAAGAGAGCTGTTCCACTGAACATTGTTGAAAAGAGCTGGAACACTGAAATCCTCAAAGAACACCCACAATACACACACACACACACACACACACACACACACACACACACTCACCCCAGGACAGGGATCCTGCTAACCCACCAAATTCAGACCCCTCTCCATCCTTTCCTGGTTGGTGTGCAGTGATACCTGAACATCCTAAGGAAGGAATTGGATGTGGAACCACACTTCAGCTACACAGTAAGTTTGAGGCCAGCATAAGCTACATGAGTCCTTATCTTCAAAATAATAATAAGGAATGGAGAGATGGCTCAGTGGTTAAGAGAGCACTGACTGCTCTTCCAGAGGTCCTGAGTTCAATTCCCAGCAACCACATGGTGGTTCACAACCATCTGTAATGGGATCCGATGCCCTCTTCTGGTGTGTCTGAAGACAGCGACAGAGTACTCACATACATTAAAAAAATAATAATAAAATAAATGTTAAAAAAAATAATAAAATTTGAAGTCAATTTGCTATGCTAGAATTCACATATAAAATACATCCTTTTAAAGGATACTATATAAAGAACACAGTAAACTGTGAGTGGTGCTGCATACCTATAATTCTAGCACTCAGGAGTTAAAGGCAGGAAGATCAGGAGTTCAAGGCTATCCTCACCTATGTAGTTGTTTTGAGGCTAGCCTATGCTACAGGAGACTCAAAAAATATAAAATGACAGTAATGTGTAGAGGTTAATGGCTTTTGAGCATATTTGCAGGGATACTAATTCACAACAAACATAACATCTCCTTCATCCCATTGGCAGCCATTTTTTCACTCATTTCTCATTTAAGCCCCAGACTTGGGAAAACAAGAATCTGTTTTCTCCATAGACTCTCCTCTTCTAGACACTTCATTAGATAGAACTGTACAACCAGTCTTTCTGACTGGATTTTAAACACAGCATAATGACTTCAAGATCCATCCACGCGGTGGCCTTCATTTGGACTTCTTTTTCATGGATGGGTAATATTTTATTGAATGGAAGTACTACATGTTTTGTCCATTTGGTGGATGGACTTTTCAGTTGTTTCTATACCTTCTGGCTGCTATAAACATTTATGTATGGATTTTGTGTGGCTATTTTTCAAACATTTTCTCTTGGGTATGTAGTCAGTTCCGTGCGTTTAAGGGTTCAGTCAGTGTTGGTGGACATGTGGGGGCTGGGGAGCTGCATCTGTCCTGAATGTGTAGGCGCCACTCCTCCTTGTTATTCCTAAACAATACAGCACAGCAGCTTTTTACGCCACATTTACGTTGTATTAGATGTCACAGTTACCAAGATAATTTACAGTGCACAGAATGTGTGGAGGCTGAGGAAGGGGTACCAGGAGTTCAAGGCCATCCTGGGCTACAAAGTGAGACCTTGGTCCCAAAATATAAACAAATTAACTACATTAAATTAAAAAACTTAACGTATATGGGAAAGCTCAAGGCCTGGGTTCAATATCTAATAGCACATTTGGGTGCACACACACATATGTGCACACACATGTATGCATATACACATATGAGCACACACAAGTGTTTGGGAAGATGTTTGCAGGTTCTAGGTAAATGTACTATTTTACATATAGAACTTGAAAATCTACAGTTTTTTGTATCTTTGTGATGTTTTAAACATTTATTATTATTATTAATTTTATATGTATGAATGTTTTACCTACATGGATGTCTTCATATCATATCTTGTATTCCCTAGAACTTGAGTTATAGTTGGTAGTTAGCTGTCAAGTGGGTACTGAGAATCAAACACAGGACTTCTGACAAAACGATCACTGCTCTAAATTGCTGAGCCATCTCTCCAGGATCCCACTTCAGGATTTTTGTTTTGTTTAAGATTTATTTTATTCTCAAGTGCATCTGTGTGTGTGTGTGCATGTGTGTGTGCATGTGTGTGTTTAAGTGTATGGTTATGCAAACAGTAAGTGTGTGCAGGTGCCCAAAGAGCTCAGAGGTGTTGGATTCCCCTGGAATGGAGTTACAGGCGTTTGTGAGCCATGCAGTATGTGTGCTGGGAACTGAACTTCAGTCTTCTGCAAGAACAACATGCCTCTCAATCATTAAGTCATCTCTCCAGACCTTAGAGGTTTTTTGTTTTGGGTTTTTTGTTGTTGTTGTTGTTATTTTTATGTTTTGTTTTTCGTTTTTGTTTTGTTTTGTTTTTGTTTTTGTTGTTGTTGTTTTTCGAGACAGGGTTTCTCTGTATAGTCCAGGCTGTAGACCAGGCTGGGCTCGAACTCAGAAATCCACCTGCCTCTGCCTCCCAAGTGCTGGGACTAAAGGCGTGTGCCACCACCACCTGGCTTGCTTTTTTTTTTTTTTTTTTTTTTTAAACTTGTTTGTTTGAGACAGGGTTTTGGTTTGTAATCCAAGCTTGCCTTGAATTCCTGACTTTCCTCTGTCTGCCTCCTGAGTACACTATGGTGGGTTTTGGGCAGTGTTTTCCCCTAATAAAGTAGCCTAACCTTAATGTTTTGGACTGAGCTCTTGTTGGTGTGACTATAAAAGACTGTGGTCACGGCCCTTTATTTTCCCTGCATATGGATGAAATAGTAAGAAGTGAACACCCAGGCGATCCCCTGGAGCCTATTCTTGGTTCTTTCTATTACCTAAGAGAATGAGTGAATGACTCATCTCCTCGTTGAGGCCCTGTATCTTCCCTTCAGCTTTTCTTCCCATCATGGAGTGGAGCCTGACCAAGTGGAAGGCTCAGTCTCGACAGTCATCAAAAGCCAATGCTGGCTGCTGCAAATGTAAGTCAGAGGTAGAAGGCTTGGCTAGCATGCAGAAGGCCCTGGGTTCCACCCCAGCACTGCAAACCTAACAACACTCACAAAAATGAAAGCCTGTGCTATCTGGTGTCATAGTGAAGAGTCGTCTGCAGCCAGGTACAGAGTGTCCCCTGTGTGTGTAGGAACAGAGAGGACATAAGCATGGGCTGACAGAAGGGTGGCGGTGACCGATGTACAGGCTGCAAACTGCAGTGCTGATCTTCTCAGAGCCAGCTCCTTCTCCCCAGGGCATAAACCTCACTTTCAAATGACAAGAAAAGACAGACTAGGAAACAGCTGTGGCAAGTTTGTGACAATCGGCTGAGATGCTTTAGGTGTCTGTTAACCAATGCTTAGGCATTTGGTGTCTACTAGAACCTAGACATAAAACATGTATTGTTTCCACACAGGAGGGTAAGAAGCCGTTTGAAGATAGAAGATTTAGCTCCAAACAAATGCTAGGACCCAGAAGCTGGGTGTCGTGGTACCTGCCTTTAATCCCAGCACTCAGAAGTCAGGAAGCAGGAACAGGGATCTCTGTGAGTCGCCGGATAGCCAGGGCTACATAGAGAGACCTAGTCTCAAAAAGCAAGCTATACTTGGCACTGGCATCCTTGGTATCTACTGTAGAAAGCCAGAACTTCATGGGACCAGCAAGTTCTCTAGGGTCAAGTGACAGAGCTTTTCCTGCAGCATGAACCAGGTGCAATTTTCTAATTTTTTCTTGCTCAGGGCTCTGTACAGAGCTGAGAGCATTTTCTTTTTCTTTTCTCTTCCTTTCTTTTTTCTTTCTTTTCTTTTTTTTTTCTTTTCTTTTTTTCTCTTTTTCTTTCTTTTTTTTTTTTTTTTTTGGCCAGGGGCTTATGTGACCCATGGCAGTCTCACACTAACTGTGCAATGGAGGGTGATCTTGAACTTCTGATCCTCCTACCACACCTCATGAGTGATGCTGTCACAGGCATGTGCTACCTTGCCTGGTTTATATAGTGCTAGGAGCTTCAGGCATGCTAGGCAAATACTCTGCCACACAAGATACAACCCCAGCCCCAGAACTGGGAGCTTTTAGATCATCTTGAAAATGGGTTGGGACAACATATTTAAAATTGATGTAATCCTCAAATCCCTGGAGACTCCCAAAGCATTGTGTCTTTTTGGTTGTGGGAGATGGAAGCTAAATTGTCATGCACTTTGGAGAGAAAACCACATGTTCATAATGCCAGATTCTTATTGAGATATCAGGCCTTGGTATTTTCATGGCACCTCTGTCATACTTAGGGTACTTTTCATTTCTATTCTCTGGCCCCCAGCAGCATGATGTCATCTGTAGAAAGTAGAGTAGTGGGGTATCTTGGGAAACAATCAAGTGTTAGTAGTCAGACACGTGAAGAGCTGTCAAAGAGCTAAGAGCAACCCATGACAAGAAGGAGCAGGCGATCTGATGACCCTGATGGGTGAGAGCAGTTTCTGATCTTTTTGGCTTCCTAGAATAGAGAAAAACACACTTGCCAGCTCAGTGACTGTGTCAGGTGTCAGGGATGGAATTTATTTTCTCTATCAATGGGACCACATCAGAAATAGCAGCTGCAACTGGAGTCACTGCATAATTACATTTATGGAAATTCACTGCCATTCTCCAAGACCCAGCTGCCATCTTCTCTAGCCAGGGTGAAGAATAATCTAGGAATTTAGTTAAATCATCACAGTCTTTCAAAGCCACGATGGTGAGTATTTTTCTTTTGAGTAGTAGATTATTGGCTTATTTGTTTTTATTTTATGTGTATGGGTACGTTGCCTGCATTTGTGTCTATGCATTGTATGTGGGCAGTGCCCAAACAGGCCAGAAAAGGGTGTTTGATTCCCTAGAATTGGAATTATAGACAGTAGTTAGACTGCTATGTGGGTGCTGGGAATTGAACTGGGGACTTCTGGAAGAACAGTCAGTATCCTTAACCACTGAGCCATTTCTTCAAGCTCCCTCTCCCCTTTAAGACTGGGTCTCATGCTGCCCAGGCTGATCTTGAAGTCACTGTTGATGACCGTGCATTTCTAATTCTCCTGCCTCAACCTCTATAGTGCTAGGATGAGAGATGTATACCATCAATGGCTCATTTATGCAGTGCTGGGGACTGAACTCAGGACTTTGTGCATGCAAGGCAAGCACTCTACCAACTGAGTCACAGCCTCAGCTCCTTGTGGGTTTTGTTGTTTTTCTAGTTATTGCTGGAGACAGGGTCTTACTTTGTATCTCAAACTAACCCAGAACTTACTATGTAGCCCAGACTGGTTTTGAACTCAAGGCGATCCTCCTGCCTTAGCCTCCTTCCTTCGATACTAGGATTATAGGCACGATATACCAGGGCAGCTTCATGGTATTATCAATCTTTTCAGTTCTGTGGAGGAAGCTAGATCTCTTTTGCTTATCAATCAGGAGTTTCCATTTGACATTTCTTATCATCAGATTTCTTATTCTGCCAAATTGAGAGCCAATGTAGTAATTGTGCCAGTAGCTGGATCATCTATTCCAGGCACATAACCAGAGGCTTTGAAATAATGTCACTGGGGTTGGGGGGGTCACATGCTTTTAATCCCAGCACTTGAGAAGCAGAGGTATCTCTGTGAGTTTGAGGCTAGCCTGGTCTACAGAGTGAGTTACAGGACTGCCAAGGCTACACAAAGAAACCTAATCTCAAAAAACTGGTCATAGACCCCAGCAGAAGAACTGAGTTTGATTCATTTCATACCTGTGTCATCGCAGTATCTTTATGTATGTGTAAGCATGTGTTAGACATCAAACCCAGGTCCTTGATGCACGCCAGATGAGTGCTCCACTAAGCTACATTCCCAACCCCATTGTCCTCTCCTGGGAGTGTCCAGGCTCCATTTCTTCCAGGGCCCTGGAGTTGTGACTGATTCCTGGGAAACTGGGAAAGTGGGAGACAGACTGTCCTAAGAATCATCACAGAAAGGTCAGCCTCCCGATCCCGAGTACCAGACCTGAAGGGTTTTATATCTTCTTCTTTTTTTTTTTTCAGTGCTGGAGATGGAACCTGGGATTTTGTGCACACTGTGTAATTGCTGTAACACTGAACTGTACCCCCAGCCCTGTAGTTTTTCAGGTTTGCTAATCAAGCACATACAAACACATACAAGCACATATAAGCACATACAAGCACAGCTGGCAGGCTGCTGCTCATCTGGTTTGTTCTGGGGACCCTGAGATAAACTGGGCACATTATTCTCTGCAGCTAAGACTGTTCCAGTAATAAGAACCCACTTAGCTCCCTCCCCAAAGAGTGCTGGACTTGGTTCCTACCACCCCAGAATCTACACTCCCTATGTAATGGGGGAAGCCACTCCCCCATTACATTAAATGGGGGAAGCCACTCCAACTCCCACCAGCACCTCCTACTCAGGGTTAATCAGGGGTGCTAGTATTTCCTTCTCTCACAAGGGACTTCTCAAGACCTTAGTTTTCCAGGAGGTCAACTTTTAATGTGAGAGGGAGCCATGTCTATGTTGGGAGTTAATTTTTATTTTGAAAGCAACTGGAAGCCTTTAAGTTGTTTTCCACAGTCAAGTAGATGGATGAAGTTTACATTTTCACAGGACTGTCGCTGCTATTTGGTAGAGAACATATTGGAAGGGGCCAGGTAGGAGAGAGGGAGGATAAATGATTCTCCGATGCGATGCAGTGATTTAAATGAGCCTTATGGAGACAGCAGCTGGGGCATGGGAAATACAGTGGAGGACATTTATAAACAGGATACACAGAACCCTTAGGGTGCCTTCAGCAGGGCAGATAAGTAGGTAATTCGTGGATGTCAGGAAAAAAGTATTTCTATAAATAGGCTTGATTTTTAAAATTTTTAAAAAGATTTGTTTATTTATTTTATGTATATGAGTACACTGTAGTTTTCTTTAGACACACCAGAAGAGGGCATCAGATCACATTGCAGATGGTTTTAAGCCACCATGTGGTTGCTGGGAATTGAACTCAGGACTTTTGGAAGAGCAGTCAGTGCTCTTAACCACTGAGCCATCTCTCCAGCCTGATTTTTTTTTTTTTTTTAAAGACAGGATCTTACCTGTAGGTTTGGCTAACCTGGAACTTGCTCTATAGGTCATGTTGGCCTCAAACACAGTCACGGAGATCTACCTGACTTTCACTTCTGGTGCTGGGATTAAAGGTATGCGTCGTTATAATTAGCCAGGCTTTGCCTTTTTCGCTCTTGCATTAGTGTTTTGACTACATGTACATCTGACTTCCCTTGGAACCGCAGTTCTAGACCGCCCTGAGCTGCCATGTGGGTGCTGGGAAATGAACTCTGGTCCTCTGGAAGAGCAGTCAGTGCTCCCAAGTGCTGAGCCATCTCTCCAGCCGCCAGACTACAACTTTTTAATGATTTTACTGGGGCTGAAGAACAGACAGGCTGAGAGCCAGAATGACTGGAGGAGGTCAAAGTTCTGTTCTTTGGAGACTGGAGCAAAGGTAGCCTTCTGCAGACATTCAGTTTGATGCCAATTATAAAGTTCAAAGTCCAAGTACCTTGTCTGGGGAAGTAAGTGGTTTAGACTCTTCTGGCCTGCAGCACGCTTGGTAATCGGACAGCAAGGAGAACTCAAATCTAGGGACATCTATCAGCAAGATGCTTCATGCTGCCCCTAAAATGACACTCTGCAAAGCCAGGAACACCCTGTTACCTTTCCACATTTACCCAAACCCTGGAAAGCCATCATCAGCGCTTTGTGCCAATGAACAAAGCAGAACACAGGCTGCCAGCCCTCGTTGTACTAAACAATAGCAGGAGCTTTCTACTTGATTGACAGCATGCTTGTCAAGCCTGCATCACTGTCTCTGACCCTTTCCCCATCACTGCCCTTCCTCTGTTCCCACGTATGCTGTATACGATGCCCCCATCTCAGCCTCTACTCTGAGCAAACCCACGCGTACAGCAGCCCACTTCTTCATCTGTTACACAAGGATAGTAGCATTCGGTTGCCTCAAGGATTAATAATAAAACTTGCATGTCTCTTCCCATGTCTGTGCACTAATTTTCTTACTTTTTGTTTATTTTTGAGACAGGGTCTCTCATATTTCAGTTTGGCCTCGGATGGACTGTGTAGTTAAGGGTGACCTTGAACTTCTGATTCTCCTCTGTCTCCATTTCCCAAATGCTAGGGCGACACCACTCCCAGTTCATGGGATCTTAGGAAGAGAACCTAGAGCTCCCAGAATGCTAGGTGAGCACTCTACCAACTGAGCTACATCCCTAGCCCTTTGGGCTAATTTTCTATCTGTTCCTTCAAATCTGTTTTTTAGTCCCAACTCTGGGCCCCAGGAGGATGATTTTCAGACCATATCAATTTCAAAGATCAGAAGGCCAGGGGGTCGGTGAGCTCAGCTTACTGTTCTTTTAGGTCTCTTTCCTGCTGGGCTCTTGACAGTGCTTTCTGGGTTCTGCTAGCCTATGCCCTTTCTTTCTGGCCTGCTCAAGCCTATGCATAGGAATGGTATCCAGCTGTCACCAGCCTCAGACATTGCAGCAGCATCCTTCCTGGATCCCACTTAGTGGTACCCGAACCTTGGTAAACAGGCCATTTATTAAAGTCTCTCTGCTTTTCCACTTGTTCCGTCTGTTTCCTCCAGACATGCTGATTGATCCAATCAATAAGCATCATCTCACCTGCTTCAGGCCTTCCAGGTGGCACCTCCAGCCACAACAAAGTTGGGGGAGGGGGGAAAGCAAAGGAGATAATTCCTTCATGTCTTTGCAAGAAGCAGGAAATCTCTGCCAAATGTTTCACCCTCCACCACTTCCCTCTACTGCCATTGGTAGTAATGAGTCATATACACTCTCAGATTCCCAGAAAAAGAAAAGGAAAAAAAAGGAGCTGGAGACAAAGGGACGTGCAGGTATTTTACTGGGAAGTGTGACCCTAGGAATCAGGAACAATAAAGAAGCAGAAACACTGGAGACATGATACAGGATTTCCCATGGACTCCATGCCAAGTGACCATGGGCTGCCGAGAGGCTATAAAAAAAAATGCCTCTGACGAGATATTCTGAGGAAATGAGGAGAAAGCAACTATCTGTGACCATCCCACATTGAGCAAAGATGCACCCCAAGGAACACTAGCTGTCCCTGCTTTCTAGGTGGGCTATGGTTGGATGTTTTGGGATTCCCATGCCCTAAGTTGTAGCAGAAATGGAGAGCACCCTGGACAGAGGGGAAAAGCACACCCTGCAGGTCTGAGATGCACCATAGCTCCCGGAGGCCCTCCCTGCTCTGTGCTGCACTGTCACGTGTACTCGGCAGGGACTGAGAAGAGTGGGGACCACAGAAATGGTGGGCATATGAGCTAGCAGGAGCTGGAGGATCTAAAGAGATGCACATGGGTATTCAGTAGACATGTCCAGCTCTAAAACAGACTCTGTCAGATGCTTCTGGAATCCTTGCCACATTCTCTACCTTTAGTTTTGGCTTCAGCTATAATGGACATTTGTGTGTGTGTGTGTGTGTGTGTGTGTGTGTGTGTGTGTGTATGTGTGCAAGCGTGTTTATGTGCATTTTCATGCATGCGTGCATGTATGTGCGTGTGTGTATGTGTGTGCACATGCACATGTGTGTGCGCCTGTGTGTACACGTGTGTATGTATATGTGCACTAGTGCATGTGTGCATGCATATGTGTGTGCATTGCATGTGCATGCATGTGTGCACTGTGTGTATGCACATGTGTGTGTACGTGTGTGTGTGTGTGTGTGTCTGTGTGTCTGTGTGTCTGTGTGTGATGCTGAGGATTGAGCCCAGAGCCTTATGTATGCCAGGAGCTTATGCTATAGCTAAACCCTCTGAGCAATTCTGAGATGGAGTTCCCACAGCAACAAACTCAGCCATCACCCTGCTGACTTTCTTAGTCTGATTCCACACCCCTTATTCCTTAGTGTTCCTTAGACTCACTCCAAGAAGACATTTCCACACATAAGTCTGAGTCTAAGACTCTGTTTTCAGAGGAAACCAAACTGAGAAGGCAAATTCTAGGAGTAACAGCCTTGAAGATGAATCTTCAAAGTAAGATGCTAGGAGACAGCAGTTACAGTCAGTTGTCTATCAGTGTGCACAGCAGTTACAGTCAGACGTCCATCAGTGTGCACAGCAGTTACAGTCAGACGTCCATCAGTGTGCCGCTGCTGTTAGTGAGCAAGATGTGACCCACCCTGGCCTGGAAGTGACATCACAGCGACAGAGTCCTGTCTGTGGTCGACTAATAAGTAGAAAAGGAGGTGCTGACACATGCAGCCTCTCCGGAAGTAAAGGAGCAGTGGGTCATAGGATGGCGGACCTGCTTCAGCAGCCTAGGAGGAAGAAGATGGAAGATTTGAATGCCCAGATACCAACTCAGGACACACAGTGAAAGCCAGAAGCCCACCAGAGCAGCAGTTCAAGGATCCTGTGATCTTCTGCAGAGGTAAAGCAGTTTGCTGAAAATAAGACCCAGGATCTAATTGTGAGAGTGGCTGAGGTGCAAAAAGATGGAGTAGGCACAGCCTTAGCACTCCTTAATGATAAGGGGTGGAACCTTCAAGTCCAGGAGAGGACATCTGCATGAGCCTGAAAACAGATTTCTTTACCTCCTTGAACACTCCAGAGCAGCAGATGGAACCAACCCCCTGTCACTTTTTGAAAGGAAGGAGAAACACCCTGCCCTTGTTTGGAAAATCATGATAGGATTCAACTGAGATTATAGCTTTCAGGAGGACATTTATTATTTTCAGGTATGGCTCTTTATACCAGCATTCTCTTATTATGGACTGGAATAAAAGCCTAATGGGAACATGTATAGGAATGGATTTCAGGGTGCTGGAGCATGGCACAAATGTCAAACTGAAAGGAGAGAGTGTCTTGGCAGGGACACTCTTGATTCATGGGCTAGAACACCCTGGGGGGAGGGGGGATACCTGGAGCCAGTACTGAAGTCATTCTGGGACAGCTCCCGGAAGTGGCCTACAGTAAGGAGACAAAGGTGCTCCGGCTACCGTGGCAGAATTCGCTTGCTCTCAAGTAGTTGTTAGGTTGTATACATAAATTTACCACTACATTTTTTTTTAACATAGTAGTAAAATGCACACACTATAAAATTGTCCATTTAACTTTGTACATGTGATGCTGAGGACTGAACCCAGCACCTTGTACATGCCAGGCAAAAATATTCTACCACGGAGATACATACCAGCTCCCTTAACGAGTTGTGTCAAATTCAGCAGTATTAAGAACATTCATTGCCGGGCGGTGGTGGTGCACGCCTTTAATCCCAGCACTTGGGAGGCAGAGGCAGGTGGATTTCTGAGTTCGAGGCCAGCCTGGTCTACCGAGTGGGTTCCAGGACAGCCAAGGCTACACAGAGAAACCCTGTCTCGAAAAACCAAAAAAAAAAAAAAAAAAAAAAAAAAAAAAAGAACATTCATTAAGGGGCTGGAGAGATGGCTCAGGGGTTAGGAGCACTGACTGCTCTTCCAGAGGTCCTGAGTTCATTTCCCAGCAACCACATGGTGGCTCACAACTGGTCTATAATGTGATCCGATGCCCTCTTGTGGTGGTGTGTCTGGAGACAGACAGGCAGTGTGTGTGTGTGTGTGTGTGTGTGTGTGTGTAATAAATCTTTGTTAGAAAAGCATGTATTAAGATCAGTGCTGCTCAGCCATCAGTACTGTCCATTTCTAGTTCTCTGTATACAGAAACTCAGTACCCTTTCAGCAATAACTCCCCACTGGCTTCTGCTACTTGACAGAATTTTTGTTGTTGTTGTTGTTGTTATCTTGTTTCGTTTTTTTTTTTTTTTTTTTTTTTTTTTTAGACAGAGTTTCACTGTGTAGCCCTGACTATCCTGGAACTCACTCTGTAGACCAGGCTGGCCTCGAACTCAGAGATCTGACTGTGTCTGCCTCCTCAGTGCTGGGACTAAAGGTGAGCACCATCACCGCCTGGCCTGGTAGTTTAGAGAAAGGACTCAGAAGACTCAGAGAAAGTGAGACGCTGGAGTGGAAATTACCATGCGAGGCCAAAGAATACACCAGTTAGTCCTGAAGGAAAACAGAGAGCATCTGTCTTGGTTTTCTATTGCTCCGAAGACACTACAAACAAGACAACTTATAAAAGAAAGTGTCTCAGAGGGTGAGGGTTGGAGTCCATGGTGGTGGAGCCACGGTGAGGTAGCAGGAACAGATAAAGGCTTACATCTTGCAGGCAGGAGCAAAGAGAGCTAACTGGGAATGGAAGGATGAGCTTTTGAAACTCCAAAACCATCCCTAGTAATATACTTCTTAATCTTCCCCAAACATGGTGCACCAACTGGGAACCGAGTAATCAAATGTATGAGCCTATGGGAAACATTTTTATTCAAACCACCACAGTATTCCCTCCACTAATACCACAAGGGATACATGGGTCTGGGGGCATCACAGAGTTGGGGGCATCACGGAGTCCACAGAGATACACTAACCATTACACCGTGCCTATGGATAAATTAGCATCTGGTTTTCTTTCTTTCTCTTTTGTGTGTGTGTGTGTGTGTGTGTGTGTGTGTGTGAAAGAGACAGAGACAGAGACAGAGAGAGACAGAGGGACAGACACAGAAAAAGGGGCAGGCCCTGAAATTCTCATCCTCCTGCCTCCACCTCCTAAGTGCTGGGATAACTGGCATGCACCATGTCCTGTTTATGAGTACTGGGCATGAAACCCTGAGCTTCATGCCTGTGAGACAAACACTCTGCCAACCGAGCTCTATCCCCAGCCCCGAACTGGCTTTATTTTAAGTTCTTCATGCTGGTGGATCAAGGGGCCTAGAAAGAAGAGGTATACTAGGGACAACCAACAACTTAACCTGAAGAACCAGGCATGTTCCTATCCAATGGTGTCAAGAAAGAGTATGGCTAGAACTCAGGGGAGCTATAGGGATGTCTATGCTTCTGTGCTCATTAATAAGGGTTAACAGGCAACTATGTCAGCTGAGGACTTAGGCTCTACATCTGGTCCTGGTGTGTAGCAACAGCGTTTGATCGTGGATCTCCTGGAGCTGTCAGCAGGAATCTGCAGAGAATTATCTAATGCCTGTGCCCTTTGAGGCTCCTGTCCATTGCTAATCTCTGAAAGACTTATTCTCTTATGCTCTGATAATTGTTTCACAGAGTCCCAGACAAAACCTCAGAACACTAGAAAATACAACCTCCATGGCTGGCCCCGACTGATCCTGTGCAGAGGGAAGTTTGTTCTGTCTGCACACCGTGGAAAGCCTGGAACCACCTTTGCCCACCAGTCAAGGGCTAGCAATTGTCATCTAGCCAAGGAGATGTTTGGAAGTTACCAGGACACAGGAAAGGTTTAGGGTGACCTCCAGGGTGCTTGGGGACCAAGGGCGTGTCAGTTCAAGCTTCTGAGTCCCCAGCACTGAGAACAGTACCCCTGGCTCTTGCCACATGGTCCAGCTTCTTCAAAGCAGCCAGCCCATTGCTCCCCCCAAACCTTTTGCTTTTGCAAAGCCCTGGATGGTCATACAAGACAAGCGTTAGCCACTGTGAGCTCAGAAGACAGCCCCAGGAGACAGCGAGAAGGCAGGCTCCTCCGCATGGAGTGGTTTGAGCCTAGCTGCTGGCTCTGCAGGCAGTCAGGAGTAGGAGCCGCCGCAGCCGGAACCGAAGAGGTTAACGTGCATCTGCCTCCGAATGTTAATGTGTCTAGGTGATGTCAGTGGGAGCTGGGAAGGAGGGAGTGGGGCGAGCAGTTGGGCTCAGAGGCAGCAGAGGCTGCCAGGCGGTAGAGGAAGACCCTTTTCTGGACTGCGGGGCTCACGCTCGGGACAAGGCGGTGGCGGGCGCTGGAGGCTGCCGCAGCCTGCGTGGGTGGACGGGCGCTCAACTCCAGGGAGCAGGCGACCTGCACCGGCTGCATGGATCTGCAAGCCTCGTTGCTGTCCACTGGCCCCAATGCCAGCAACATCTCCGATGGCCAGGATAATCTCACATTGGCGGGTGAGTCGAGTTGGAGTCCTCCCTCCTCCGGGATGGGTGTGGAAAATGGGAAGGTTTCACCTCCCAAGCCAAACTGCCTGGGAAACTTTATCTTACAGTTCTTGGCGATAAGATCTGCAGTCTGCTTTGCCTGAAGGGGAAGAAGAGAGGAGGGGACTCCAGCTAGGACAGAGGCGCAGGAAGGAATAGGGATGGGGCAGAGGCACATTTAGAAATAAGAAGGGTTGGTGACAAGGCGTGAGGCAGGCAGGGGAAAGCTTGCCGATGAGCCCCAAATATGCTTTGCAGGGGGGAAAAAAATCAAGGCTGGAGAAGCAAGCAAGCAAGACAGCGGGCGGGTAGCATGTGGGAGCCGGCGGAAGCGCTTTGATTCACCGCTATCCTGGGCTCAATCCTCTGGCCTCACACTGGGGTAATGGGGTCTGAGTGGTCCTTGCTGTCTTCTGGCAAAGGCTGCTAGGAGTAAAAGACTTCACAGGGCGTGAGAGGATTAACTTTTCTGGTGAATTAAGCTTCTTGACATTTGCAGAATGGCAATGCCTTGAAATTCTAGCTCTGAAGGAGAAGGGAATGAAGGAGAAAGAGGAAAGGTTTGTGCGGAGAAAATTCTCAAGCTTCTGAGGTGTAACACAGCTTCAATCCCTACCCTATTGGGAAAGCCCAGACTCAGGAGACGTGGTCCAAGGAAATCCCTGACAGAAAAAAACCTGGAGAGGGCAGGACTGTTAAACCTGAAACACACCCCATACCTATGGTGACAGTCACTTCTCAGATATGCCTAGGAACCTATCTAAAACCTTTGGCTATCTCTTTCTGTAAAGACAAGGCTGCAAATACACACACACACACACACACACACACACACACACACACACACGAATGTCCTTCAAGCCTTTTTGACAAGGTTCCCTGGTGGATCCCTGGGATATGAAGTTGTTCTCAGCAGATACCTGGGAGTCTTGACTCCTGGCCCTCCGAGTAAATGGACGAAGTGAAGAATGGGGTCCTTTGAGTAACAGGTGGATCTAGAAAATTCTGTAGGAGTCACCAGGGAACAGCAGAGGAGGGTAAGGTACAGAACTAACAATAGCCCGAGGAGGGGACGATGGGAGATGGTTCCAGATTCATGGTGACCTCAAGCTGCAACAGAAAGCATGAGGGATCAGCAGGAGAGCCGTCAGTTGTCAGCTTCTAGATTGAGGGCGGGTCACACTTGCTCTTTCTATCCTCAGGGTCACCTCCTCGTACAGGGAGTGTCTCCTACATCAACATCATTATGCCTTCAGTATTCGGTACCATCTGTCTCCTGGGCATTGTGGGAAACTCCACAGTCATCTTTGCCGTGGTGAAGAAATCCAAGCTACACTGGTGCAGCAACGTCCCTGACATCTTCATTATCAACCTCTCTGTGGTGGATCTGCTCTTCCTGCTGGGCATGCCTTTCATGATCCACCAGCTCATGGGTAATGGTGTCTGGCACTTTGGGGAGACCATGTGCACCCTCATCACAGCCATGGATGCCAACAGTCAGTTCACCAGCACCTACATCCTGACCGCTATGGCCATTGACCGCTACTTGGCCACCGTCCACCCCATCTCCTCCACCAAGTTTCGGAAGCCCTCCATGGCCACCCTGGTGATCTGCCTCCTGTGGGCTCTATCTTTTGTCAGCATCACCCCTGTGTGGCTCTATGCCAGGCTCATCCCCTTCCCAGGGGGAGCTGTGGGCTGCGGCATCCGCCTGCCAAACCCAGACACTGACCTCTACTGGTTCACTCTGTATCAGTTTTTCCTGGCCTTTGCCCTTCCATTCATGGTCATCACTGCTGCGTATGTGAAGATACTGCAGCGCATGACATCTTCGGTGGCCCCAGCCTCTCAACGCAGCATCCGGCTTCGGACAAAGAGGGTGACCCGCACAGCCATTGCCATCTGTCTGGTCTTCTTTGTGTGCTGGGCACCCTACTATGTGCTGCAGCTGACCCAGTTGTCCATCAGCCGCCCGACCCTCACATTCGTCTACCTGTACAACGCGGCCATCAGCTTGGGCTATGCCAACAGCTGCCTCAATCCCTTTGTGTACATAGTCCTCTGTGAGACCTTTCGGAAACGCTTGGTGTTGTCAGTGAAGCCTGCGGCCCAGGGGCAGCTTCGCACGGTCAGCAATGCTCAGACAGCCGATGAGGAGAGGACAGAAAGCAAAGGCACCTGACAATTCCCCAGTCACCTCCAAGTCAGGTCACCGCATCCAACCATGGGGAGAGATACTGAGATAAACCTGAGGCTACCCTGGGAGACTGCAGAGAAAGCTGGAGGCTGGGGGCTTGTAGCAAACACATTCCATGGGGCCCACAAATTGCTAAGGAGGCTTGCAGCCAGGTTTGGTGGGAAACTTCAGATTTCAGGAATCCCCTTGGTAGAATGGAAGCACACAAGAAGGAAACAGTGGTTTGACTGGTTCACAGGGTCTATGTCTGTTGGCTTGCATGTATCTTTCTCTCAAGGGGAAAGGCTGAAGGTGCCTAGCTTGGTTCCTTTAGACTAGGCAGGGCTAGGAACTGAACGGCTAAGGCTATACTGTGAGACTGGACAAGCTGAGCACTCCCTCCCACCTCTCACTGGTGTGATAGAAGGCAGCCTTTCTCCCAAGCTGGTGAATCATCTGAAGCATGCTGCCTGGGCTCCAGCATCCTGGGTGAATTTCACTTTCCCTTTAGGGAATGCATGTTTACATTGGGGTGGGGCTCTGAGCCCACAGTTTAAAAATCAAAGGAGCCCAATGTATGGAACGATCCAATCACCGAGAATGACAAGGCGACCTGGGGTGGATGTGGATCTTGAAACTAATAAAAAGGGGCTTTCCAAGTGACAGGGACATTCTCTTCATAGGGCACAGATGTCAGTCTATGGCTGATCCAGAGTGAGCATCCATGAATTCTGCATGTGCAGGGGTCACTGTCATGCCTGATATGTTGGTATCATCTTTGTGCTTGAGCCTTCCACTCCCAAATCGAAATGAAATAAAGGCAAATCCCCACCCACGTCATTCTGGAGGTTCCTGCATAATTGCTTGTGCTGTGCTCTGTGTGTGTGTGTGCGCGCGCACGCGCACGCTATACAAGAAAAGAGGGGTCCCTTGACTATAGTATTTTTTTTTCTTTCTTTTTTTTTTGAGACAGGGTTTCTCTGTGTTGTCCTGGCTGTCCTGGGACTATAGTATTTGGATCTTGTTTGGGGCTGCATTTCTGGGGAGCCTGAAGTTAAGGGAGTTGGTTTTTTGGACCCACTGGGAGAAGGTTAGTGGCATTAATGGAGCTACTGGGAATTCATTCAATTGCAGGGCTGCAGCTGGCCTTGATCTGGGGACTCAGCATCCTGGCTTGGACTCCTGTTGTCATCAATGCTGGTCCCTCAGGCCCCCAAGTTCTAGCTCTGTGTAACTCCCTCAGACCCTCCTCTACCACCCACCTGCCTCGCCTCTTGTTGAGTCATTAGCTGCAGGGCTGGCTCTTGAGGGAAGTCTGAGTTAGTCTCTGCTTGCTGCAGCTCAGATCTGCTGGGCACCTTAAAAGCAGATGACCACTCAGGCCGCTGGGAGGCAGTCGTGGCTGTTGCTTCTTAGCTCTGTCATCAAGAGGGTGCAGGAAGCTGGAGTGTCAGGATGCTGCTTAGCAGATGGTCATGGGAGCTGGGGCAGGTAGTCCAGAGGCATCCTAGAGAGTGGGCCTCCTCTTGCTGTTCACTTGTCACTGCAGAGTTGCAGAAGTAGCTACTTGGAATACTTCTGGGCAGCCTCCTTGGGTACTGCGAAGGCTGCCTCCTCAGCAGTAGAACTTCCTGATAGGAGGTTAGCTCTCCTTCTTCCTCTCACTGCCAGAGGTAGGCTTCCAGTCTAGATTAGGTGCAAACCCAGTGAGAGAAAAAAGGGTTCTCTGGGGAAAGTGGATCTGGTAGTGCGTGTGTGTAACCCCAGCACCAGAGATGCTGAAGCAGGAAGACTGAGAGAGAGAGCACAAGGCCAGAGGCCTGAGAACCCACACAGGTAAACATGGGAGGAGAGAGCTGACTCCACAAAGCTGTCCTTTACACACCACACACACACACACACCCCTCCAGATAATAATGTTTAAAGAATAAAGGAGTTCACTGTGAAAAGGAGGTGGAAAGAAAAGTAAGAGCTGGAGGATAGAAAGGAGCACTGGAAGGAGCCCTGGGAGGAGCCCTGGGAGGAGCACTGGGAGGAGCACTGAAAGGAGCACTGGGAAGAGCACTGGGAGGAGCACTGAGGGGAGCATTGGGAGGAGCACTGGGAGGAGCACTGATGGGAGCACTGACAGGAGCACTGACAGGAGCACTGACAGGAGCAGTGAGAGAAGCATGGGAGAATGCTGTCTTTGGTGCATGACTCCATCATACCCATGAACTCACTGCAACTGTGACAACTGCATTAGATCAAGTTCACAAGATGCGGCAACATTCCAACAGGCAGTATTAATCAGACTGGGTGGGTTATTAACACCACAAAAGGAATGGACATGAAGAAGGGAGGGGGCATGCTGCTTGGGGCACCTGGGAAGGTGAGGGGGGTTGGGGGTGTGTATGATCAAGGTGTATTGCTTACATGAATGAAATTGTTGAAGAATGAAAAGTATTCTGTTAAAAAAAAAAAAAAAAAAAAAAAAAAAAAAAAAAAAAAGGAGTAGTACCAGGCTACCCTAGGCTACAAGAACCCTGTCTAAGGAGAAAAGGAGTCTTACTGGAGCCTTGAGGCAAATCTAAGGAGCAGCTACTACCCACTAGTGTAGAAGGAGGCTTCCCTTTGCCCAGCCTGGCTATGAAGAGGTTTCCCAAGATCTCCACACCCACAACCCTCCACCGAAACTGGGAACCAGGTGAGATGGCCTCTCCTAGGAATACCTGTGACCAAGCCAAGAGCTAACAATGGCAGCGACCTGACCTCAGAAGCTCCAAGGAAGGGTCTTCCTTTTTCTGTTGATCTGACAGAGAAGAGACTGAAATGGAAACAAAGTATGCTGAGCTCGGAGAGTGAGTGGGTGGAGATGTAAATAGGAGGGTAGAAGGGGCGGGGATCTGAGATGAGAACAGCTCAGAGGAGCGGGTCAGGAAGGCTGAGAGAGATGGGACACTGTATTGGGAGTGTGGTGCCTACTACTGGCTCTTAGCTTCCTGACCTCATCAGTAGCCTGGGCAACTCCTGAGACCGTCATTGGGTAAGAGTAAACATAGCCAGCCAGGTGTGGTGGCGTAAGCATAGAATCCCTGCACTCAGGAGGCTGAGGCAGGAGATCATGAGTTTGAGGTCAGCCTGGACTACAATAAGACTTTGTATGAAAAGAAGAAGGAGAAAAGAGAGGAGGAGGAGGAGGAGGAGGAAGATGAAGAGGAGGAGGAGAGGGGGAAATCGTGTGTGGTGTGCTGAAGTCAGGATTAAGCCACAGGACAGCTTGCTGAGGTTGTCAGGAGTGAAGGATTCTGAGGAAGGCTGTCGGGCAGGTTCATGGAATGAATAAGTGCAACTGTACTGCCTTCTTTCTACTTAGGACCTGGCAAGCCAGAGTTGGGGTGGGCACTAAAAGACGCAGAAAGTAGAAGCATGAGGGCTGTGCAGCTGATCTCCCCCCCCCCCCAACTAGTTTGTCTCGGGGACCTCACCAAGTAATTTCCCAGAATGCAGCAGCGAACTTTCTACATTGCTTCTGTAACTCTCCCCAGGAAACATCTCTCCATAGTGAGGACGGCCCTCCTAAAATTCCCTGTGGTAAAGAAATACCACAGCCAAGCTTAAGATCTCACAGTAGCTCACAGGTACAGAAGACCACCCGGAAGGCCCTCTGCACAGGGCCTTCAGCGACAAGAGCCCCACCCAGCAGGGCTACCAGTTATCTTCTGCTTCATGTACCCTCTGTTATTCATTTTATTATTTTATGTATATGTGTGAGTCTGTGTGTGTACATATGTGGAAGTCTGAGGACAACTTTCGGCAGTTGGTTCTCTCTTTCCACTGTGGGTTCTGGGAGTCGAACTTTGGTTAACAGGCTTTTGTGGCAAGCTCCTTTATCTGATGGACCAGCTTTCCTGCCTCTTTCATTTTTGTTTTTGTTTTTTAAATTGTAGTAAAATATATACTTTGCTACTTAGACCTTTTGTTGGTGGTAGTGTTTGGTTTTTTGTTTTGTGTGTGTGTGTTGTGTGTGTGTTGTGTGTGTGTTGTGTGTGTGTGTTGTGTGTGTTGTGTGTGTGTTGTGTGTGTGTGTTGTGTGTGTGTGTGTGTGTGTGGTGTGTGTGTGTGTGTGTGCTTCTGTTTGTTTGCTTTTTGTTTTCTCTAGACAGGGTGTTTCTGTATGGCCCTGTCTGTCCTAGAACTCACTCTGTAGAACAGCTAGCCTCCAACTCATAGATCTGCCTGCCTCTACCGCCCTAATACTGGGATTGAAGACATGCACCATTACAACCCAGCTTTCTTTGATTACTACTATAAGTGTATAGCTTGGTAGAATCCACATTATTCTGCAGCTGCCGCCATTCTGGTCCAGAATATTCATCATCAAAACTTAAGCTGCGCCGGGCGGTGGTGGCATATGCCTTTGATCCCAGCACTTGGGAGGCAGAGGCAGGCGGATTTCTGAGTTTGAGGCCAGCCTGGTCTACAGAGTGAGTTCCAGGACAGCCAGGGCTACACAGAGAAACCCTGTCTCAAAAAAACAAAAAAAAAAAAAAAAAAAAAAAAAACCTTAAGCTGCAACAAATTCTAACTCATGGGCAGATAGGATGGCTCAGACAGTAAATGCATGCCATGCAAGCATGAAGACCTGAGTTTGACCTTCAAATCTGTGTGGAGAAGCTGGGTGCAGTGGTGTGTACCTGTGACTAATACCAGGGAGGCAGAGACAGGAGGGTCCCTGGAGCTCACTGACCAGCTAATTTAGCCTAATCAGTGAGATCCAGGCCAATGAGAGATTCTGACTCCAAAAACACAGTGGAAGTGTGGAGATGGCTTACGGATAAAAGTGCTTTCCACACATACAAAGAATGCATAAATGTAAAAGCATAAAAATAAAGACGCAGAAACATGAATGTTTCCTAAGCAGCAACACTAACGTTTTTCCCCTGGCTTTCACTGCCCTCAAATACACACGTGCACTCACACAGAATGAATATGAACTCAACATTCTCTCCTGCCACCAGCTCTTGGCAGTCACCATTCTGTTTTATAGGAACTGGACTCTTCAAGGCAACTTCTACAAAGGCAACTATATGTCATTTTGTCCACAATTTGCAACTGGTTTATTTCTCTTAGCGCGATGTCTTTAAAGTCCATCGGTACGGGGCTGTGTGCGGCCTTAACCACACTGTGCTCGTCTACAGCGACTGATGGGCTTGGATGTCTACAGGACTAACGGGTGCTTGTATGTCATCACCATTTTACAACTGTGGTTAGACAGTGCAGCTGGGTTAACTGTTGGAGTCTGGGCTTTTAGTTCCCTTGGGTATACAGCCAGACGTGAAATGGAGAGATCTTATAGCAGTTCTATGTTTAACGTTTTGAAGACCTGCCAAACTGCTCCCTACGGCAGCTGCATGCTTTTATATTCTCATCAACCACACACAAGGGATCCAATTTGCTACACCCTTACAACTGCTTGGCCTTTTCTCCTCTTCCTCCTCTTCTTCTTCTCTTAAAGGAAACCTGTTCGAACAGGTGCAAACTGGTCCTTGCTGCCTCATCTTTAGTGAGGTGGAAGATATTTTCATCGGTTCAGTCTTCATTTGTATAGACTCTGGAGAATTGTCTTCAAGCCCTTTGTCCATTTTTTTTTTTTTAAATTGGGATGTTCTTTTGTTATTGTTAGAATGATATTGTACTCAAATTAGTAATAATTGGTTCTGGATGCTTTGTTACTAGGGAAAAAATAAATTTAAAAAATCTAAGTTTTCTCAACTCTACAGTTTAATGAAATTCTTGCCCATTTTACAAAATTGAGTAGCGCCTTCTAGATGACTCAGAGGGAGAAGGCACTTCTCCACCAAGTTTGATGATCTGAGTTCAATCTTGGGGATTCACATGGTGGAATGAGAGAATCTATTCCTGCAAGTTGTCCCCTGACCCCAACATGTGTACTGTGGCGTACAAGTGCCTCTGAGATACATGTAAACACATAAATGCATAAACATAACTTTGCTTAATTTTAGGGTTCAGAGAGAGAGTTCAGTTAGCATAAAAACCTGAGTTTGAATACCAGCATTCATGTAAAAAGCTGGGTATGGCTATGCATGTTTATAATCCTGGAGACATGAGACAAACAGATTACTGGGGCTTGCTGCTCAGCTAGCTGAGCCTAAACACAGACCTCAGGTCCCAGTGAGAGACATTGTCTTAAAGAACAAGGGTGATGGTTCTCGACAAAGATAAATGAGGTTTTTCTTCAACTTCAACCTTCACACATACTTACATACATGCAATTTACACATTACACACATATGTACACATATACAACCCTTACACAAAATTAAGAATATGGCTGAAGAACATGGTTTTCCCACAGACTTCTTTCTCCTCTATGGTGGTTAGAATAAGAATGGCCCTGTAGGCTTATATATTAGATACTTAGTTATCAGGGAATGGCTATTTGAGAAGAATTAAGGAGTGTAGCCTTGTTGGAGTGGGTGTGGCCTTATTAGAGGAAGTGTGTCACTGGGAGTGGGATCTGAGATTTTAAAAGCCCACATCAGGCCCAGTGTCTCTTTCTCTCTCAGCCTACTGATCAGGATGTAGCTCTCAGCTACTTCCTCAGCACCAGGCTTGCATGGCACCATGCTTTCTGCTGCCATACTTCCTGCCATGATGATAATGGACTAAACCCCTGAAACTGTAAGCCAGCCCCCAATTAAATGCTTTCTTTTTAAAGAGTTGCCTTGCTTGTGGTATCTCTTCACAGCAACAGAACAGTGACTAAGACAGAAGTTGGTATCAGGAGTCAGGTCAGCAACTAAGACACCTTTCAAGGCTCGTGATCAGCAGTAAATCCAATGGATCCAATGAGTTGAGCAGGTCAGGAAAAGCAAAACAGCTAAAGAGTGGAGATGGCTTTTCCAAGTGGTCAGAAGAGGGCAGAACTTCCAAATGGTCAGAGATGGGATGGGTAAGCCTCTCATCCATCTTCAATGCTGCCTCCTGAGAGGAGAAGATGAATGGTGGTCATCCCAGGCTATGAAGAAGAGTAAGAGTCCTTATTAAAGGACGAGAGAGGGCAGGTCAGATGGCTCAGTGGACCAAAGTACTTGTCACACAAGTCTGCCAACCTGAGTTCAATTCCCAGAACCCACAGTGGAAGGAGAGAAATGATTCAAAAAGTTGTCCTCTGATTTCCACATGTGTATGGTGGCATATATGTGCACCTGCATTCACTGATAAACATCACACACACACACACACACACACACATACACACACACACACACACACACACACACACACACAGAGACAGACAGACAGACAGACAGATGGTGAAGTTTAATAAAACATATTTTATTATTTTTTGTTTTGTTTTTCAAAACAGGGTTTTTCTGTATAGCCTTGGCTGTCCTGGAACTCATTCTGTAGACCAGGCTGGCCTTGAACTCAGAAATCCCCCTGCTTCTGCCTCCCAGGTGCTGGGATTAAAGGTGTGAGCCACCACTGCCCCGCTAATAAAACATATTTGAAAAGAGAAAGCATATAACTTCTGTTTTTATGGGTGTGTTCTTTGAGACAGGGTCTTACTATGTAGCTCTGGCTGGGCTGAAACTCACTATGTAGACCAGGCTGGTCTTTAACTCACAGAAATCCTCCTGCCTCTGCCTCCTGAGTGCTAGGACTAAAAGTGTGTACCAGCATATCCTAATGTTTAAAGATTTCTCTGGTTGTTATTTAAGTTGAATAAACAAACTTAAGCTTCCAGCTTGGGAGGAGGGCCATAAGTAGGTCAGTCCCTTGGATGTTCATGGCCAGGTCCCTGTGTGTCACTTGCACCTGGTTCAAGTGACTTCTGTGGTGTCACTGACTCTCCAAGAAGCTCCTGCTCTCTGCACGGACAGCCTCAGATGTCCAGCACTAGTTCATGCCTGAGAGAAGGAAGAGGAGTGAGGGACCCTTATTAGGAAGAATGGGGGCTGGCTGGTAGGCCTTGAGTTGAGTTGTGGGCCAGTTGAAGCCTGCAGTGGGGACGTTCTCCCTGCCCTCACCTCCCAGGCCCAGCTGGCTGCCCTGCTTCAGAGCCATGAACACTGGACCCGAGTCCTTTTCTTACTTCTTGTTTCTTCCAAGTTCCAGGGCCTCTCAATCTCTCTTCTGGTCAACCTAGAGAGATGCCACAACTCAACATAGGAGTAAATCTGTTCATGCCGAAGAAGACATTCTTTTATGCTCCTGTGCATAGCCAAGTATTCCTCTAAGTCCCACCGGAGAAGGGGAGGCGAGAAGCTTCATCATCTTGCCCCTGCATGCACTGACGTTTGTTTAGTGCAAAATTCTTAGAGTAGAAGCCAACATCCAGTGGCTGAGGGCTGATTCAGAGTCACAGGTACAGGATATTCCCCCCCCCCCTTTTTTTTGTAACACTGGAGAATCAAACCTTGTGCATGCTATGTAAGTGCTGTACCACAGAGCTAGAGCCCTGCTCAGATATGTTTTCTTTCTGTTTTACGTAGTATGAAAAGTTACTAAACTAGTTGCCAACTTTCATGTTTACAGATTTACTTAAAATGTTGGGCTTCTATTGCTGTGACAAAACACCTGAAAATAATCAACTTAATTGAAAGAAAGGTTTGTTTTAGCTTATGGTTGCAGCCAGGGTCACTGTAAGGAGACAGAACACAGGGGTGGACTGCTCACCTCATGGTGATGGGAAAGCAAAGACAGAGAGACAGGAATACCATGTGAAGGCCAAACCCTGGTGATATAAGTTCTCACTAGGTCCCACTCTTAAAGCTTCAGTGCCTTCTAGTGGTGTTGCTTCCTAGAAACCAAGCTTCTGGCCTGTCTCAATGTATAAAGACACTTGCCACTTAGCTTGACAACCTATCCCAGGAACATGGTGGGTAGCTGAGAACTAGCACCCTGCAAAGTTTTCTGTAACCTCCACACATGCGCTGTGGCATGCACTATAAATACATTCCTTCTCTCACTAATAAATAAATGTTAACAAAATTATCTAGATGGCAGGGCTGGGGATGTGGTCCCCAGAACCACATAAATGCTAGAAGAATGTGACAGTCTGTCTGTAATTCTACTGCTAAGGAGCCAGAGACGGGATCCCCAGAGCAATTTTGCTAGCTTAGACTAGGAATCAGCAAGGACTGGGCTCACGTGAGAGACTGTAGCTCAATATATAGCATGGAAAGGGATTGAAGAAGACACATAAACTGCTGGCTTCCACACACATGTGCAACCCAACCTGTACATACACGCGCACCCATATCCATATGAATATGTGCGGTCAGTGTGGGTACACAAATCCTATGCCGTTCTTGTGGCAGTCAGAGGGCAACTTGCAAGAGCTGATTCTCTCCTCCCATCATGTCTGTTCAAGGGACTGGACTCAAGTTGTCAGGAAATGTCATTACCTGCTAAGGACTCTCACTGGCACCCTTCCCAGGATCTTGACCTCAGATGAATTCATTGTTTCTGAATCCATTGTGAAACTTCCTAGCTGCATCAGTAGATGACTGATCTCGCGGTGTCATATGTCTTGGGTTTCTCTTGTGAGTTATTGCCCTGTCTCTCCATTGTAAGCTGTGGTTAGAGAAGCTGCTTTCTCCATATCCCCCACACCCCCAGCTTCCAGCTTGCACACAGTACCTTGAGCAGAACAGACACTTGGTACAGCACGGTTGGCTGGTAACATGAACACTCGTCCCTAGAAGTGGGCACTGATTGTTTCGTCTGTGAAGCCTTCTTCCTTTTCTGGGAATTGTTAACCGTCTCCCCCCACCTCCCCTCTCATGGTTAAAAAAGGAAGCGCTGCTCCCCTCCACAGCATTCCCCACCCCCACCCCTGTTCATATTCTTCTGAGTTCCAGAAAGGAACACACAGTCTCACCAAGTTCTTGGAAGGGATCAGCAGTTATGACAAACATTTGTTGAGTGTGTGCCAGGGACAGCTCTGAACGCTGAATAAACATTGTGTTCAAGTTCATTAAATTCCCTACAAGGCACGTAATATTGTTTTGTTTTGAGACAGGGTCTTATGCAGTCCAGGCTGGCCTTGAGTTCACTGTCACTAAGGACCCTAATTCACTGGGTGCAGGAATTAGAGGTGGATTTCTGTGTGAGTGATGTGCCTTCTTAGTTCCACCTAAGCACAACCTCAGGGAAATGGGACCAGCTGACTGGCTAGTATAGGTCACGTGTTCAGCACAGTGGACAGTTTCACTGACTTCAATGCATGTGCGTGGTGTACAATTTATGTGGTGAGAGATGTGTGGTGTTTGTGTATGATGTGTGTCTTGTGTATGATGTACATTATATGTTATATGGACAGTGTATGTGATCTCTGTGTCTGTGCAATTATGTGAACGTGGAATGTGAGATGTATATATGTGGAATGTATGTGGGATATGCATATTCATGAGATGTGAGGTACTCTTTTTTTAATCTTTGTATGTATGCATCCATTCATAGGTGTGAGCGCTAGTACACACATATGTGTGCTTGGAGGTCAAAGGACAACCTTGGCTCTCAGTCCTTACATTCCAATTTGTTTGAGTCTCTTGCTGTTTTGCCATTATGTATACCAGGCTAGCCAGTCCTCAAATTTCCTGTCTCTGCTTCTTATTTTACCTAGGAATACTGGGACTGCAGATGAATACTGCTAAGCCAGATTTATGTATGAATTCAAACTCAGGTTCTCAAGCTTTATCCACTGAGCCATCTGCCCTGCTCTGTGTGTGTGTGTGTGTGTGTGTGTGTGTGTGTGTGGTGGGTGGCAGATCCCAAAGGAACAGGGCACTTCTGCAGCCTAAGCAGAGTGAAGGGTGGTAGGCACATGAAGTGACAGCTGTGCTACTAGGCAGGGTCTCCCCAAGTACAGATGAGAGTTCAGGGAAAGTGTGCAAGGAAAACGGAGCAGAGCAAAGGAGCAGGCTGGAAAGATCAAGGCTTTGTGAGCAGTTTCTACAAGGACTTTGCCCAGGGAGGTATCTTTGATTTTATTGTGGTACAGATTCCATGAAAACTCTTGACTTTGCTCTCCAAGGTGCACATCTGCACATTTTCCCAATTGCCAATAGGTGTGGAAGGTATAGAAACTCCCTCTCAGAGGCCAGAGGCAGAAGCCCTGGTCCTGGATCTCAGCCATGCCCAGCCTGAATCACACAATGGGCTGCAGAGTCAGCTAAAAAACCTCAAGGGTCTGGGGAGACTAGCAACTGTTTCTCCAGTCTGCAGGCTGCTGGGTTCCACCAAGCTCAGTTCTGGCTCTAACTACCCAGAATTAGTGGGGTTTTTGTTTTGTTTTTGTTTTTGTTTTGTGGGGGAGTATTGAGACATGGTTTCTCAGTATAGCCCTGACTGTCTTAGAACTTTCTCTGTGGACTAGGATGGCCTCAAATTCACAGAGATCTACTTGCCTCTGCCTCCTGAGTGCTGAGATGAAAGGCTACCACCACCAGCACCACCTGGCTACATCTTACTTATCGTGTATGAGACAGCACATGCTAGAACATGTGGGCAGGTGGATGCATGCCATGATTCTCACCTGTGGAAGTCAGAGGACAATTTTCAGGAGTCAGTTCTCTTCCTACCATGTGAGTTCCAGGTATTGAATGTCCACCACACCTGACACCACCCAGAATTAGGATAGATCACACAGGCTAATGATTTCCAGTCCCACAAGGCTGGCCTCCTACCCTCAAATGCCAATTCCAATGAGTGGGTTCCTTGGTTACCTATAACATCTTAACTTGGCTCCAAGTTGGAGGTTCCCATGAGTCTTTCTTCATGGTCAATAATCTACTAAAATAGCTCCCAGGAAACCTGTTCAGCATGGTGTATGGTACCTGCCCTAAAGGCAAGGGCAGGCAGGACTGTTCCTCTCACTGGGCTGCCAACTGGGGGAGATGGAGTTTTAGGATAACCTCATAAATAGTCATAACATTACTGATTGGACTCACCAACGAGAGGTCTAAGGGGGAAAGGCTGTGAGGAGTAACTCTGCTAGAGACTCTTCCCTGCCATAATCTAAGGGCCAGGGAGGAAGGTTAGGGAGGAGGGAAGGGCACCTTCCCAGCAGACAGTCACTGTACCTGTACGAGAGCCTCCTGCTTCAGCACATGCACGGTCACAGGATGAATCTGGGGATGTCTCAGCTGAGTGCTCTATTTTTAGGTCCTCCTGGGGTCTGGTTTGCAAGGTGTAATAAGATAGCAATCTGTCTGGGATTACCTGGTGCTGTCAACGGCTCAGAGAAAATCAATTCATTGCAAAGGGGGGTGGGACAAGCTTGTTGTTTCTCAGAGACATGGCTGGCTTCATCTTGGCTTCTCCTCAGTTGCACTAGAAACAAGCATTGGAAAACTGAAAGCCAGCAATATCTCCAAAGCGGACAAGCGACTGGCAATGGCAGATATATGGATTTTGAGCACAAGCTCTCCGGGTTCCTGTACCTTGCTTGGTGTCTCCTGTGGCTAGTTGGACCTCTCTGCTACCCACTCTCAGTGGAGAAGCCTGGAAGCACTAAGCCCAGGCTGCTCCTCCTGCTGCAAGGTCCACTTGAGGGTGTCAAGACTTCTTTCCCTTCTCCCTTCCCTCTCATTCTCTCCTTCATTCCCTTTCTTTGTTCTTCCTCAGTATATAGAGTAAAAATTAAAATAAAAAACTAAGAAATAACCTTCAAAAGCAACTGGAAGGGAATTCAAAATCCCATAGCACCTTTAGTGCAAAGGGCTCCAAAAAAGCTATCTTCAAATTCTAATCCCCGCTTGGTCTCCATCTCCTTGATTATTTAGTCAATTTCTCAGCCTCTTTGCCAATGTTCCCGAAATCCTCCCTTCAACGCCCAGGATTGAACTAGAAATCTTTAGTATGTATGTTTAAATGATGTACACATGTATGCAATGCATATGTCATAGTGCATGTGTGGATCTCAGGGAACAACCTCAGGTGTCAGTGTTGTAGATTGCCCACAAGCGATGACCACTCAGACACAGTTTATGGCCAATTGAAAGTGTTTATTCTAAAGCCAGTCAGTGGTGGCACATGGCTTTAATCCTAGCACTCAGAAGGCAGAGGCAGATGGATCTCTGAGATCAAGGTCAGTCTTGTCTACAAAGTGAGTTCCAGGACAGCTAGGGCTACACAGAGAAATCCTGTCTCAGAAAAGAAAAACAAAAGCAAACAAACAACTCAAAACAACAACAACAAAAGGAAAGTATTCTAGCTGGCTGGGATTACACTCAGAACCCAAATGTAGTCCTGAGCATTTAGAGCAAGTGACTTTTAAAGGCAAAACCACATCCTGTATCCTACTCAGCAGCAGCAGGAGGTTTTGTGCAAGCAGGGAACTTAACAGAAGCTAAGATAAGCAGTTAGCTGGAGAGGAAGGTTTGCACAAGCAGGTTGTTTAACAAACACTAAGAAAAGTTAGCTGGGCATCTTGGCCTCAGGTTCCTAGAAGACAATTGGGTAATCTTCCAAGGGATTCTCTATCACGGAGATCAAATTCTAGTTAAACATAAAATATCCTCAGCAAGAACACAAAATGGAGGAATCTCTTCACTGCCTTACCCTGTCACATCAGTTCTTGCTCTCCATTTTTTTGTTTTGTTTTGTTTTGTTTTGTTTTGTTTTTGTTTTTGTTTTTGTTTTTAGAGACAGGGTTTCTCTGTGTAGTTCTGACTGTTCAGAAATTTGCTTTGTAGAGCAGGCCGGCCTTGAACTCAGAAATCCACTTGCTGCTTCTCAAGTGCTGAGGTTAAAGAAGTGCTCTGTGATGCCTGGCTTATTTTCTTGATTGAGATAGGGTCTCTTGGTTGTTTTTCCCTGTGTTCTCCAGACTGACTTACAAGCTTCCAGGGAGCCTCCTGACTGCCCCCCTCCTGACTGCCCCCACCCCCCAGCATTACTAGGATTGCAGATGCTTATATTACACATCTGGCTTTACATGGGTCCTGGGGATTTTACCTTGGGTCTTAATGTTTATGTGGTAAATGATTACATACACCAAGTTGTCTCCCAGTCCACTCTCTCCCTTTCTCACCCTTTGGTCCAGTGTTTCCATTGTTCACACACCGTCTCCACCATCACAGACGTAAATCTGGCTGAACTAGAGTCTTCACAATCTTTCTAGTTCTTCCCATTCATGTCAATTCATTCTGCAGCATTCTCCAACTAGAGGCAGAGGTGTATGCTTGTTGCCTGTTATCCCTGAGAAGGAAAACAAAACCAGTTTTCTCTAATATTCTCATGGTACCTCAGTTCTGACACTAAGTGTGCACCTCTGGGAGTTTTTGCAGCAACCGCTCCTCAGGTTGTCGAGTCTTCCCAATGAGCTGGCCACCATCTGCTCAACTTGGCTACAAGCCAGAGGTTCCCATGGGCCATTCTTCACAGTTATATCTTCCAGATGGCTCTTGGAATCCGGGAAAACCTTATTTCCTATTACTGACTTCTCACAAGAATATTTTATTCATGTTCTTATTTTGGGGATGCTGGAGATGGAACCAAGAGTGTCAATTTCCTCCCAAGCTTAAAATGTGTTGAGACTCGGATGGTTTAAATGATATTCTGTGAATTTGAGGCCAGCCTGGTCTACCAGCCTGTCAAGCACCAGGACAGCCAGACAGGACTACATAGTGAGACTGCCCCTTCCCCCCCCCACCTCCACCCCCAGCCCCCCAAAAAAAGAAAAGAAAATTTCTTGGAAGAGATGGAAGGATTGTTAAAGACCAGAGTGGGTTACACAGCAAAATTACATAGCAAGACTCAGTCTCAAAAAAAAAAAAAAAAAAAAAAAAAAAAAAAGGCTGAACTCAGAATATAGCAAGTTCTAGTATCTGTAGACTCTGGGTTCCATCTTCAGCACAAAAACATACAGAAGCACAGGCTTATATTAATTAAGTTAATTTAAAGGGCAGGATTAGCAGCTTCAGAGCAGGTCAAAGCTGTAAGGGACCTTGTGGCCTTGTCATGAGCCAGGGGCATGTAGTTGCTCCTTGTTTGTATTCCATTGCTGCGCTTCCTCTCCTCTCTGCCAGAGGCATCTGTTTGCTAAGGAAACCAGGATGCAAAGCAAGGAAGAAATGGGCGCTCAGCTGTGAACAGCCCCCGAAATATTTCTGAGTCTGAGGCAAGCAAGGTAAGAGCTTCCAAACCCAGTCTGCCAAGGCAGAGAAGGATGCTCTAAATAGTTCAAGATTGTGGAAGAGATCACAGCCTTCCCCGTGGTCTGCATTGCTGAGCTGCATTCTGTGTGTTTCCAGTGGAAGGAGATCCAGACACAAAGGCTGCCCTAGGGTCACCATAAAGGGACAGAAACAAGGGTCAAGGAAGTCGCATATATGTGTCTCAAGCATCTCTGGGGCCAATCCAGGGGCTAACAAAGATTCGTACTAGAAGAGATGAGGAAGAGACAGTTAAAAAGTGTGGGGTCCTTGGCTCTCTTATTGGTTCAACCCTAGCAGAGCCTGCATCCTGGAACAGACACTGCCTACACCCAGCAAGAAAAACAGGGGAGCTAGAAAGATCCTGGGGGTTCATTGTTGGTTTTTTGTTGTTGTTGTTGTTTGTTTGTTTGTTTGTTTGTTTAAAAGAAAGAAAGAAAGAAAGAAAGAAAGAAAGAAAGAAAGAAAGAAAGAACTAGGATATGTTTTGTAGAGGTGCAGTATGGTGAGTTGGAAGGGGATGCCTCTGCAGACCCATGCTAAGCCATTTCTTTCCCCTGAGGTGCCAGCCATACAACGGATATAATATAGAATAGAGTTTATTTAGGGCATGGGGAGGAGAGTTAAGGGAGGAGAGAGAGAAAGAAAGAGAGAGAGAGAGAGAGAGAGAGAGAGAGAGAGAGAGAGAGAGAGAGAGAAGAGAAGAGAAGAGAAGAGGCTGGTCAGGAATACAGGGAGGGGGAGGGGAATGGGGAGAGAAGAGACAGAGAGAGGGTAAGAGAGAGAGCAAGAGAGTAAGACAGTGAGGAGAGACAAGCAACCCCTTTTACACTGAGTCAGGCACGCCTAGCTGTTGCCAGGTAACTGTGGGGCAGAGACTAGAAGAAACGCTAACAGTCATACTAAAAACTCAACTAGCATTGGACCCATCCCTACCACACTCTTAGTGTAGCTAAACCTGACCCCAGAGAAATCTAAGCTTCCTGCCTTTAGGCACAGGTAGTCATCCTAGAGGAGTTATTTGAGTGGAACATGCTGGAGTCTTGTCAGCCAGTGAATTACGCTTTCTTTCCTCTCTCCAATTGCTGTCCCTCAGAGGGCAGAGGTTCAGAGTGCATCAGATTAGTCACAGGAAACAAAGAAACTGGCTTCTCTCCTGGAACACTTCCTGTGCTCCTGCCTCAGTCACCAGGCAGTGCCATAAAGCCAGGGCAGAGAGCAACCTCCCAAGACCCATCCCTGAAGGGATCTGTCACAACAACCTGAAGACGGCCCTTGTAGATAGGGCCTGGAAGGTAACCACATGAATAGTCACTATTCTCCTGAGAGATGGCACCATGCCATGGTTGCATCTGGGATGAGATTTAGACAAATCAAATTCACTCATACAAATCAACACTGCTATTTACCTCCAACCTCCCCTGCCCTGACATTCCCACCCAACCCAATCCTGATGATGATGATGGTGATGATGATGATGATGGTGGTGGTGGTGATGATGATGGTGGTGGTGATGATGATGGCTTCCTATAGAAGAGCTCCCATTAGAGAGGTCAACCAAGGGAATTTTCCAGAAGCTGCTAAACTGAGATCGGGTCCATTTGAGGTTTAGAAGGATCATGTTATGGTACCTGTCTAGGCTCACTTAATCCCACCGTAGCCCTCAGCATTCCAGAAACAAAGCACACCCAGTCATCATTTTCCATGTTTCTATTGGGAGATTTGAATGCAGACAATGTCAGTGTCCCTACAGGCTGGAAGGATTCAGCCCCCCCCCCCACACACACCCTTATTGTCCCCAATACAGCCACTGCCTGATCAAAGGAGACATGCGCAATTTTGAAGGGGAAAGAGACCCAGTAATTTGGGTGGGGCAAGTCCCTCCAGCCTTTGTTGCTTAAAGGGAGATTTAATAAGTGGCTGCCATCACATCTGGGAGTAGGGACAGTCCCTCTACAGTCTGGTTTGTATCTCACAGTGGGTGAAGTGCTGGAACATGACCTTGCAATCCAGGCAGACTGAGGATCAGGGGCAAACCATTTCAGGCTGCACACAGCAGTCTCCGTTTTTTGGTCTGAGTGAAGCAATTGGGAATAAGGGTGGCCACTTTACAGAGCTGTTAAAAGAATTAGGTGAGGGGTTGTTAAATCGTGTGGTCAGCATAGAGCCTGACTCAGAACAGGTGAGAAACCAGAGAGAGAGAGAAAAGCAATTTAATTTGGTCCATCCATCTGCCATGCTCTCCCCAGCTCTATCCCAATCCACATTTTAAGGTTGAGGAGCAGTACAGAGTGACTTTGAACCAGGAAGACTGTTTTCAAAGGTCCTAGCAAGGTTACTTCCGGCGTTTCTAAAGAAAGATCTAGAAGGGTTCTTGTTGATCGAGGACAGAACAGTTTTGCTGGGGGCTTGGTCCACCTGTCTTTCTGGAAAACATTAGAAAAGACAGTCCTGGTCCATGGTGGTCTGTGACATTGGCCTTTGAGTCCAGCTACCCAGGTGGCCTTTGGTCTACAGCGGGGATGAAGAGCAGCCAGCTCCACAAACACACACCCAGTGAGGGAATCGGGGGAATCACGTCTCTCTCAGTGACGGTTGGCCACAGACAGGAAGTGTACTCTAACCTCAATAAAAGAACACCAATTCTGTCTTTCTTTCTCAAGTAACGTGGAAGGGAAGGAGTCCCTGCCAGGTGCAGAAGAAAGAAGAAAGCCTGCTCTTGGCAGCAGGGGAATCAGGTTGCCACAGCAACGAGCTTCTTCCCAAGTCCACTCATTATATGGCTTTTGAATTAGACTTCCTCTGTGTATATACACCAGTGGCTTTGATTCCCCCACTGCTTACCACCAACCTGCCTCACAGGCTTCTCCCCGGGAAAGTGTCACTGAAGGCAGCCGCCAACCCCTCCTTTCAAGGCTAGGTCCCACTTGTCCCTAGGATGCATAATATTTACTTGTTGGCTAACCCTAGGAAGAACCCAATGGGTACGCAGGGTCAAACAGCCTTCTGTCTGCTGTGGATGGGAGAAAGACAACAAGAATAACTTTTTCGGCCAGGCGGTGGTGGCACACGCCTTTAATCCCAGCACTTGGGAGGTGCAGGTGGATTTCTGAGTTCGAGGCCAGCCTGGTCTACAGAGTGAGTTCCAGGACAGCCAGGGCTACACAGAGAAACCCTGTCTCAAAAAAACCAAAAAAAAAAAAAAAAAAAAAAAAAAAAAACCCAAACACTTTTCAAGCATCAATTTGGCCAGACAGAAATGCAGACCCTTTAAACTCAACTCTCTGGGACTTCTGTTTATTTTTATTTTTTTATTTTTTTGAGACAAGGTATTTCTGCACAGCCCTGGCTGTCCTAGAACTCAACTCTGTAAACTGTATTGGCCTCAAACCCAGAGATCCACCTGCCTCTGCCTCCCAAGTGCTGGGATTAAAGACGTGCACCGTCACTATCACCTGACAAACTTTCTGGGACTTTAACCTTGGAACTACAGTAGGATCTGGAAAAGCAAGAAGCTTGAAATAGCCCTCCGGTGACTGATGTGGGTCACGGTAACTATCAGCTTAGACCAGGGCTCTCAACGTTCCCACTGCTGTGACATTTAGTACAGTTCCTTATGTTGTGGTGACCTCCAACACTCAATCATTGCTGGAACTACTTCATAACTGTAATTTTGCTACCATTATGAATCGAAATATAAATTATCTGTGTTTTCGAATGGTCTTAGATGACCCCTGAGGAAAGATCACTCGACCCACACATGACTTAGACGTTATGGAAGAACAGTCAGCTAGAACTGACATGCTCACATACAAAGATTATTCTGGTTTTTTTTTTTTTTTTTTTTTTAAGCAAGTTGTTCAAACTCATAGAATCAGAAAGAACAGAACTAGGGGGAGAGAGAAGGAAGGGGTTGTTTAATGATTACCAAGTTTTACCTCTGCAAAATGAAAACATTCCGGAAATAGTAAGTCACTAGGGGAAAAGAGGACAGAAAGGTGGGAAGGGGATATGTTGGGTGGTATTGGGTGCAGGGGAATGGGAAGGGGGAGTTAGGGATAGCTAGGATTGAGATACACTTACAGCCAGGCTGTGATGGCACATGCCTTTAGTCCCAGAACTCGGGAGGCAGAGGCAGTTGGATCTCTGAGTTTGAGGCCAGTGTAGTCTATAAAGGGAGTTCCAGAAAGCCATATATGTGTGTGTGTGTGTATGTATGTATATATGGTATATATATGGTGTATATATATGGTATATATATATATGGTGTACACACATACATGTATATATATATATGAAATTGTCAACAAATAAATAAAAGATAATTTTAAAAGTTGTTGAGACTGGCTAAACACCGGTATGGCCATATCCCTACTGATCTCAAAACAGTTAAGTTGAGAATAGTAAATCTATACCTATAATCCCAGCACATGGGAGGCTGAAGCAGGAGGATCTGTGCTATATAATGTGTCCTGGGCCATTCTGGGTTACAAATGGAGATTCTGTCTCATGCAAAATAAAACAAAAGATGCTGCATGAGTGGCACCTCAAGATAGTAATCTCGGTATCTAGGAGCTGAAGCAAGAGGGTCCAGAGTATAAGACCTGCCTGGCTGTGGAGTGGGAACCAGTGTTTGCTTCTCTTTGTTTTGAGACTGGGTCTGGTATAGCTTGGGCTGATCTTGAACTTGGTGTGAAGCTAAGGATGACCCTTACCACCTCTACACCTTTAATGTTGGAATTAAATGCCAACGTGGGTGGTAAGACCTGGGGTTTGTTTGGTTTTTAAGAAAATGTTATGCCTTGTGCTTGCTGTTACCTTTGCTTTTTAAAGACCTAATATATAACAATGCTTTTCTTTGTGTCTTTTGTTTTGCTTTGTTTTGTTTTAGAGATGGGTCTTCACTATGTAGCCTTTGCCCGATTTAAAACTCCCTATGTAGAACAACCTGATGTCACATTTACAGAAGTCTGCCTGCTTCTGTCTCCTAGTGCTAGGATTAAAGACGTGCACCATCATGACCCATTCTGCTTAAAAATTTTATATAAGGGTTACATAAGTTTGGAAGGGGATAAAATAAGCTCTTATGAGTTTTTATCTTTGAAGCTGGGATATTAACCAAGGACGAGGCTGCTAATTTTATTCCCTTTGAAAACTTTCAAAAACCTCAATCAAGGGGCTGGGGAGATGGCTCAGAGGTTAAGAGCACTTGCTGCTATTCCAGAGGACCTGGGTTCAGTTCCCAGAATCCACATCATGCAACTCACAACTGTCTGCAATGCCAGTTCCTGAGAATCCAATGTCTCTGGCTCCCAAGAGCATTTGCATTCCCATGCACAAGTCCCGTGCACACACATACATCTAATTAAAAATAAAATAATAAAAAGGAATCTTTAAAGCAGACTCTGTATCCATTATCTTTATAATTTTAGTAAGCTGATAAAAACAGAGAGCTGGAATTAACATGCCTGATCTGCTAAACCTATCAGTTCAACAGACACTGAGTGTGTACCAGCAAGAGGTGAATACAGGGGAGCCAGGCAGGGTGGCCTTCCCTCTCGTTGAACCTACACTCTCATGTGCAGAGTCACCAAGCAAGACAAATGAACTTTTCATGGCTGTAGAGGAAGCTGAAACCTGGAAGGACAGATGTGTGCAGAAGTAGAGAATGATGTGGGTAAAGGCTTGCTTTGTGCAGCGGTTCATCTCTTTGAGTGCCTCTGAGGAGGTGATGCATAAGCTGAGAGCAGAAGAATAAGAAGGAACTAGCCATGGGAAGAGGGGGTGGCAAGGCACCCCAGGCTTAGGAACAGAGAGACTGCAAAGACACAGAGCCAAGAGACAGCTTGGCTCGTGGCTAAGAGAACAGGTCATTTTGGTGAGAGAACAAGAGGGTGGGTGGAGGGTAGAGGTGCGGACACAGCCACGTGTTCCCAGAGCAATGGGAGAGCACCTGTGGGTTCCCAGCAGGGAATGCCACGATCCTGACTATGTACAAAACAGATCATTTGGCTGCTGTGGGAAGCTGGACACCACAAAGGGAGAGAGGAGAAGCAGAGAGACAGGATAATGATGTCTTTGTTAGCTTCCTGCTGAATGACATCAATGACAGTTTGGTTTTAGACGAGGTTAGAAAATTGCTGGTAATTACTGAAAGAGGTTAGAAGAATATGCTTTTACATAAGCCTTCTGTACACACAAAACAACTGACACTTGTTATCTTTGCTGGGGTGGGTGGATAGTTACGGCCAACTATTTTTGAACTTTAAGGAGCCTCAAGTTGGTGGGGTCTTACTTCATGAAAAGATCTTACAAGTCTGGGTAGAATCTCAGATTAGCTTCCCTCTCTCCTGTCTCCCCCTTCTTTCTGGCAGATTTTCATATAGCCCATGCTAGCCTCAAACTTGATATATAGCTGAGGATGCCCTTGGCTTTTTGACCTTCCCATATCTACCAGTACAGTACAGGGATTTCAAGTGTACACCGCCAAGCTCAGTTTAATGTGGCCCTGGGGAATCTAACCCTGTTTGCCCCTGCACAAGCTGGGAAACCCCAACTTCCCCTGCTTCCCCCCAACCTGGCCTGTGCAGAGAAAACTCCCCCCACCCCCAGGCCCCTAACTGCTTGGAGAAAACTCTAGGCTACTCGGCATCCCTCCTTGCTTTCTGGCAGTCCACCCAAGAGTGCCCGCCCAGGGGCTCAGTTTTTGACCATATATGGACACCATCCTAGTTCCTAGCTGGCACATCATCACGCCAAGCCTAAGCGCTATAAAATCCCATTGCTTTAGCCTGGACACATGACTTCACTGCCCCCCCCCCCCCACCTGTGAGATGATGGGTGAGCCCACCTGAGAGCCACCTCCTAATAGACCTACCTTTATCTACTTTTAATCTGGTCTAACCTGGCCAACATCTGCTGCACTGAGGGAGAGGAAAAGCCAAGCAGCTTCATGCACAGTAAACTCTCCACCATCTTAGTCCCACCCCCAGAGAGAGTCCACCATCCTAACTGGCTCCTGGGGATTGCCATAGCTGTTGGTCTACAAAACACATTTGATATAGCAAAATGTGATGAAGTTCCATCTCCAGAGTTTCTAGAAATATCAAATTCTTTTGTAAAACACATAATTTGAGGCTGGCAGTGTAAGGTTGAGTGCTTGCCTAGCAGGCATGAAACCCTGGGTTCAATTCCCAGCACCAGATAAACAGTGGTGGCTCAGGCCTGCAATTCCAACACTTGCAAGGTGGAAACAGGAGGATCAGAAACTCGGGATTATCCTTGGCTACATAAGGGGGTTTAAAGCTAGCCTGGGCTACATGAGACCCTGTCTCAAGAGAAAAAAACTTGCTCTTGTGTTGGAAAATAATTAAATAGATATTCCTCAGCTTTACTGACATACAATTGACAAATTAAAAATCGTACATATTTACAGTATACCCATGGTCTTTTGACACATATACACTAGGAATTATTGCTAATCAATCAAGCCACTTAACACGTCCACCACTTCGCATAGTCACGATCTAAAAGAACACAAGTTCTTCTCCTTTTCTTTTTCTTCTTGGTAGGGTTTTGCTACATGGACCAGGTGGGCCACACTCCTGACTCAAGCCTCTTGAGAGCTGGGGTTGTAGGTGTGGACCACCCTTCCTACCAACTGGCTCTCTTAAATTTCACATTTATGTCACCTAACACTGCCGACTGCTCATACGTGCCCATCTTTGTTGCTTTCAAAACACATTGCTCAGGTGTGGTTCCTAGTGTAGCAGCTCTGAGAGCCAGCAGGGTTGAAGGGAAGCAACTAAGTCATTAAGAGAGCTTAGTGGAGTTTCTGTTAGCTGCCCCACCCCCACCCCTCCACAGCAGGTGGCTACATAGCGTCCTTTCTTAGGTAAATACCAATCACCACTATCCACAAGAGCTTTGTAAGTACTAAGAAGGAGGGGCTGGGTAGGTAGGAAAGATATAGCTGAGAACAGGGCACTGTATCCCAGGCTATGGTACTTGGTGCATGGACAGAGTCACTGGGAGTGTCAAGATGGGGAAACTGAGGGAGGGCAGGGCTGCTGCAGAACCATAGGCCTGTGACGGTGATTTACCTTTGATGTATGTCTTCTGGTGTCAGGCATCCCTTGAGGCAGATTCGTCCAGGGTCCCGACTCTTGGGACTGAGATACTTGGATTCGATTTCAATGCGGTGTGCTGGCTGTGCACAGGTACATCTTACTTTCGGTTTCTGGGCCTCAGTTTCTTCCTCTGAAAAACAAAGACTGGTAAGGGTGGTATGAAGATTCCTTTATGTATTGTTGTTGAATGCCCATATGTTCGCATGTCTCAACGCATACATTATTACACATTAACGCATGCCAAGCATCTAGTATGATGCCTGGCATGGGAAGAACTTGAAAGCACACGCATCACTATTTAACCCTTCTAATGGTTCTGCGGCTCTAGGAATGTGAATGCTTGTTCTGTAGGGAAAGGTACAGAGACTTGGAGAGCTCTCAGCTCGTGGAGAGAATCCTATACTCTGCTCTCCACGCCAAGGGAGAAGCCCCAGGGACAAAGCAGGGTTCAGGATGCCGGGTCCTGCATCCTATTTCCCATAGCAGTCTTCAAACTAAATGCCCAGATGCCCCATGTTCACCCCAGATAATTGCAAAACAGAGCCACGCCTGCCTCCCTGACTTTAAACACCCCCCGCCCCCCTTGCGGGAGCTGGCAGCCAGCCGGGTCAGGCTTAAGTGTCTTTGGTCCCCAGTCTGCAGCATGTCCAGCTATTAACTCACTTGGCAACTCTAAAGCAGATGAACCACAAATCTGGAACTCAGCCCGCAGGGGCCACATTACAACGAAACCACCCCCACCGCCTTGCGCACAGCGGCCTCCTCCGTGAGATGAAACCAGTTTGTGAGATGAGAAAGCTAGCTCTCTCTATCTTAATCCTGCTGGTTGGATGCAAATTGCTTTCTCCCACTGAAGTGAAAGAACGCTGGTGGGTGGCATGGAATGACTGGCGGGGGTGTGCAGCTGAATGTGGGATTGAGGTTAGTGACAGGGCACCCCAGGAATTCCTCCTTCTGCACACACTCGCCATGCTCCATCCCAGAGCGCCTTCAGCACCTGCACTTTTCTTTCCCTTCATCCCAGCTCTTGTAATAGGTTTTATAGTCCATGGAATTCCAGCTCAGTGTTTTTCTCGACCTTGTATGAAGCAGGAAGCATTAAGGTGGGGCGGAAGTAACCAGTAAACAGTCTACTAGGCCCCCCGGGCAGGCTACACTGGGTAACGAGGGATCCTACAGAAGATGGAGGGAAGCCGGAGCTGGGTGTTGCACTTCACTCTGTGGGCGGTGCTACACATTCACATTTTGCTCATGCACTGGGATGGGGGCAGGGGACATTTTCATGCACATATATGTTCTTACCTGCTTCCTTACACAAAATGCCTTAGGTGGCTTACAAAAATTTATACAATGTCAAGGAACAGAATAGATGTCGTTAGAAACAGAGAAATTCAGAGGGAAATAACGAAGCTCGTAACTGTGCAGTAAGTTGCCCTGCACAGTTGTTAATGTGATCCATAAACTTGGCTTTGGAAACCCTAGAAATCCAAAGCAAAGCATGACCACTCTTAACACAGGAAGGAAATGCAGAATCCATAAACGAAAAAAAAAAAAAAAAAAAAAAAAAACTGTAGCATCACGGGAGAAGCGCTGTCTTGCACTGTCTTGCCTCCATGTTGAAATTTGGGAGGAATTCTTACATGGATCCATCCAAAGATGAGCAGTAGATAAAACAACCATTGCACTGGAGAGATGGCTCAGCCATTAAGAGCACTAACTGCTCTTCCAGAGGTCATGAGTTCAATTCCCAGCAACCACATGGTGGCTCACAACCATCTGTAATGGGATCTGATGCCCTCTTCTGGTGTGTCTGAAGACAGCGACAGTTAAAAGAACAAAACAAAACAAAAAAACCCCAACCATTGCTTATTAGACTTCTTAGGTTGAGTCAAGTTGCCAAAATGTCATTCAGGATCCTAACATTCATTATGTATAATACCAGAAATTAGGAATAGTTTGAATGCCACTCAGATACATTATTGTACAAATGTCCTATGGAGTATTAGGCAGTTATTAAGGGGAAAGATGAACAATTTAGGTTACTCATGTGAAACAATTTCCAAGATGTACTAGGAAATGAAAGAAGTAGGAGGCAGAAGAACGTCTCTATCAGGGCAGTGTCTGTGAAAATGAAATAAAAATCATGTGTACTTCCAAATGTTGTGCATGTCCTTAGTCCTTCCTAGGAGGGATCATAAGAAACACCAACTAAATGCAAATAATTTTCTGGGCAACAGTCTTTTCACTATACAGTTGTTTGAACCTTCTGAATTTTGTAGCATGGGAATATATTACTATACTTAAAAAGAGTCATTAAAAAGTATGAAAGTCAGGCAGTGGTGGTGTATGCTTTTAATCCTACATCTCATGAGGCAGAGGCAGGCAGACCTCTGAGTTTGAGGCCAGCCTGGTCTACAGAGTGAGTTCCAGGACAGCCAGGGCTATACAGAGAAACCCTGTTTCAAATTTAAGAAAGAAAAAAAGAAAGAAAGAAAGAAAGAAAGAAAGAAAGAAAGAAAGCTCAGCTCATTTATTTAAGTGCTTAGTCACCAGAGAGTGGCACTATTTGAAAGGATTAGAAGGATTAGTGGGTGTGGTCTTGTTAGAGGAAGTGTCTCACTGGGGTGGACTTCTTTAAATTTTAAAAGCCCATGCCAAACCCAAAGTCTCTCTCTGCCTGTGAAACAGGCTGTAGGTCTCAGCTACTAAGCCTCTGCCTGCATGCTGCCGTGCTTCTTGCTATGATGGCAGTGGACTAAACCTCTGAAACTATAAGCATGTCCCAATTAAATATTTTCTCTTATAATTGCATTGGTCATGGTGTCTCTTTACAGCCAGGGAACAGTGACTAAAATACATGGGTAATTCCCATCCAGAGAATCCAATGCAAAGAAAACACAAACAAAGGAAAATCAGAGAATCCATTGCAAACAAAATACAAAGGGAAAAACCAGTGCTTGTGCACAGACTAGAAACTTACTTCTGTTTATTATTTTGCTATAGTGTGCATCTTTTGCCCCAAAAGCCCTGCTCTCAATGCCTGATGCTACTGGGAAGTAGTAGAACTTTTAAAAGTGTTTTATTTTTATTCATGTGTGTTCCTGTTTGTCTGTATGTGCACCACAGAACACTACTGTGGCAAAAGCCTGAGGTAGAGAAGGCTGTTTACCTCATGGTGACTAAGAAGCCAGCAGGAAAAACAGCAGAAGGGGCTGGGGCAAGGTCTAAGCTGGTTTCTTTATTTTCCTTTTCAGATTTCTCATTGTTAGTATATGGAAACAAAACTGACCTAATTTTTTTTTACATTTATTTTATATATATAGTGGTTTGCCTGCATGTTTGTGTATGTTCCTGGTGCCTGCAATAGCCCAAAGAGGGCATCCAGAGCCCTTAGAACTGGAATTATGGAGAGCTATGAGCTGATATGTGGGTGCTGAGAACCAAACCTAGTCTTCTGGGTTAGCATCCAGTGCTTTTAACTGCTGAGCCATCTCTCCAGCTCCAAGTAATGGGAATTGTGATAGGCATGACTTAACTGAGGAAGGTTAGGTCATTGGAGGGAAGTGCCATAAAAGAGGATACTGGGGCCAGGATTCCTTTCTCTCCCTCTCTGCTCTCTGGCTGGTATAAGGTGAGCATCTTTGCACTACCACCCAGAGTCCGCTGTGATGTTCTTCTTGACCTCAGGCCCAGGAGCAGTGGTGGAAGCGGATGATGAGCTGAAACCTCTGACACTGTGAGCCAAGATAAACCTTTCCTTTTCATAATTTAATTTGGTCAGGTGTTTTGTTACAGTGATGAAAACTGACTAATGCAGATGCCAGTGTTATCTAAAGTAGTCAACAATTTTAAATGCAATCCCCATTAAAACTATTTTGGGTAATTATAGGGGGAAATCAGCTCTAAAATTCTCAGGATCTCAAGGAACCCCAAATAACCTTTGCCCCAGGTAAGGGGTGAAAAGAACAAAATTAGAGGCTTCATATTTCCTGGTTTCACAACTTTCTGCCACAAAGCTACTATGGTCAAAATATGCACAGTTTGTATATATCAGTGGGATAAAAGGTGGAGACCAGAAAGCAACTCTCAAATGTGTAATGTAGTGATTATAGCAAAGAGATCAGAGGTTTTTGATGGTAGAAAGAAGTCTTTTCAATAAATGATATAACATCTATATGCAAAAAGAAGAGAAAGAAATTGAACTTTTCCTTTATACCATACAAAACTTAACTTTTAAAAAATGGATCAAAGACCTAAACACAGGAACCAAAGCTGTGGAACTCTGAGAAGAAAACACAGGGAAATTTTTCATAATTTAATAACAATTTCTTAGATATGAAAACAACAGGGCCAGCAAGATGGCTTCAGCCAGAAAAGGTGCTTGCTGCTAAGCCTGATAACCTGAGTTAGAGTCCTCCTAGGCCCCATTTGGTGAAATAAGAGAATTGACTCCTGAAAATTATCCTTTGACCTTTACATATGTGTTATAGCATGTGTAGCTATACCACATACTAAATAAATTAGTAAAAAAAAAAAAATTAAAACTGGAAAAAAAAGGTGGGGGCTAGAGAAGTGGCTCAGTGGTTAATAGCATTGGTTTCTCTTCCAGAGATCCAGATTTGATTCTCAGCACCCTCATGATGACTCTCAAACATCTGTAACTCTAGTTCCAGGGGTATCCAGCTCCCTCTACTGGCTTCTGTGGGCACTGCACACATATGGTACACACCTACACACAGGCATGACACCCATACACATAAAAACAAATTTTTGAACAATTTTAAAAAAAAAAATAATTGGGCTACATCAAAACTAGAAATGTTTGTGAATCAAAGAGCTAAATCAGAGGGAACAAGCAACACAGAGAAAGGGAAGACGTGTTTGCAAATTGCCTATCTGATGAGGGGTTAAAGGTCAGACTACAGAAGGAACTCCTAAAAGCCAAGGAGAAAAACCATCCAATTATGAAATGAGCAAGGGAATTACCCCAAGGGAAACATGCAAACGGGCAACAAACTTAACGGAGAGACATTCCATGCCAGCAATCTGGAGCATCACAATGAGACTCCACTTCACACCCACCGAAATTACTATTATAAAAGGGAAAGAAAAAGTGTAGGGGAGGCCGTGAAGCTGGGACTCTTGGGCATTGCTGGTGGGAATGCAAAGATGGTTCAGCTGCCATAGGAAACTGCACGGTGACTCCTCAACAATTATAAATAGAGTCACCACGGGATCCAGCAGTTTCATTTCTGAAAACAGGGATTTGAATCTTCTCATACCCCTGTTCATAGAAGCATTAGTCATAAGACTGAAGAGATGAATGCTATCTGAATGTCCACCAACAGAGGTAGGTGGGGCCAGGAAGTTGGCTCAGTGATAATGGTGCTGGCTGCCAAGCTGGATGACCTGAGTTCAATTCCCAGGCCCCATGTGGTGAAAAAATGAGAACTCACTTCCTTAACTTGTCCTCCAAACTCCATGTATGTACACGCACACACTGCCAATAAATAAATACATTAAAAAATACAATTAAAAGAAATATATAAATAAACACAGGTAGGTTATAGTTTGGGTCCTGAATACCTGGGGCGTTCCATGCACTGGAGGATTGGTTCCCAGGGAGTGCTATCAGGAGGTTGTGAAGTCACTGGCAGATACTCAAATCATTCAGGGGTATCCCTGAAGGGAAGAACTGTGGGACCCCAGTCTCTTTCTCTTTTGTTACCTGGCTTATTCAGTGAGTGGGTTTTCTCTGCTTTGGCCTCTGTGGTGACAGATGAATAACAGGCCCCAAACAATGAAGCAAATTGATTGTGGACTGAAATATGAAAAACCATGAGGCAAAAGCAAGCCTTTTTCTTTATAATGTTAATCTCACAGATGTGAGAAGAAAGACCACCTACCCAAATCATCATGGCCAAATTAACTAATTCAAGCAATTAATTAAAGCAAGCTTGTTTTGTTTTGCTTGTTTTTTGAGACAGCATTTCTCTGTGTAGCCCTTGCTGTCCTGATACTCGCCCTGTAGACCGGGCTGTCCTTGAACTCAGAGACATCCTCCTGCTTCTCCCTCTTATGTTTTTTTTTTTAAATTCCTGTACATGAGCTGCCTCCCCCTAAGGTAGGGATCAAGAGGTCAGCCTTGGACATGAGTAAGATAAAAGCTTTTATACTCCAGGAGGTATAAAAGGGGGTTTCAAAGAGGGACTCTGGCAGACGAACAGGTAGGGTTACAGGAACAGAACATAACGACTTCCTGTAACAAAGACATAGTTGCTAAGTGGTCATAGCAATAGGTCATAACAATAGGTAGTCATAATAACTTTCTGAAATAAAGACATGGTCGTTGTTTCCTGAAACAGGCAGTACAGAGCCATTTGTAGCTAAGGTTATAGGTGGGACATAGACCAATATGTGAGAAACAGATTTAATCATAAACAGGAGTGAACCTGGTTTATCTTTACTAAAAGATGGCTTTCAAGCCTAAGATTGAGGCAGGCTTATAAATAAATAATTGGTGAATTTAATTATCTCAGGCATTTTGGAATACTGGTGGAATATTAATATGGTTTGCTAGTATATTTAGTGCTATCCAGCTTTAGGAAGGGGTGAAATTTTGACATAAGCTCCAACAGGGATGAATCTTCAGGATGTGTGCTTAAGTAATATATAAATCAGTCTCAGAGAGCAAGGTGGCACCAACCTAAAATTCCAGCACTGGTGAAGTGGACAGAGCCATCCTCAGAACTCTTTATGAAGGAAGCTGTTCCAAGCCAGCCTAGGGTTTGTGAGATCCTGTCTCAAAGAAAACCAACAATGGTATCTTAGTTAAGGTTTTACTGCTGTGAACAGACACCATGACCAAAACAACAACTCTTATAAAGAACAACATTTAATTGGGGCAGCCTTACAGGTTCAGAGGTCCAGTCCATTATCATCAATGTCAGAAAGCATGGCAGCGTCCAGGAAGACATGGTGCTGGAGGCGCAGAGAGATCCACATCTTGTTCCCAAGGCAAATAGGAGAAGACTGTTTTCTAAGAAGAGGGTCTCAAAGTCCACCTATGCAGTGACATACTTCTTCCAACAAGGCCACACCTCCTTAAAAAAAAGTGCCACTCCTTGTGGGGCAAGCATATTCAAACCACCACATAGGGCTAGCAAGATGTTCATCAGGAGATGGTACTTGCCACCAAGGCTGACAACCGGTGTTAGATTCCCCAGAACCAACATGGCTGAAGAAGGCAACTGATTCCCCCAAGCTCTTTCTAGCCTCCAGGTGCAAGATCCCACACCACAGATGCATTCACATGTATAACACTCAGCATAAACATGTATCAGATACACCATGCTTACCACACACATCACACACAACATCACAAAGACACAAATAATGGAATCATACTCTCCCCGACTACATATCTACTTCACCACGTATACCTTTCCCACACAATCGCATGTCACATATACCAGAAACACAGCAACCCCACCACCACCTTACCACACACGTTCTCCACATCTCCACAGACACAGACTACACACCTCTCCATATGTATCACACATACTGATGGCTCAGGCATCGGGCTCATTCAGACCCAGCCTAACTTGCAGGAGGTTTCCTGAGTGCTTGGAACACAAACGGAAAAATTTGTTACTTTCCTACGTAAACACCTCTTCCTCCCACTACCCTAGCTCCTGTGAAATGAGTCAATCATAAGTGTGTGCCTCCCCGGACGCCAGGGAAGCCCGAGTCTGTCTTCCCTCCCAGCAAATTTGCTGCTTCCTGCCCTGTTCTGCAATTCTTCTACAGCGAGCTTCATTTTACAGCTTAATACCCCGAGAGAGGCACAAGACAAAATCCAGAGGGAGAGTAACACTAGGTATCAGTCAGCGCGAGGAAGCCGTGAGACCGAGGAGTCAGGCCTGGGCTGCTTTCCAGCAGTGACAGAGGAGAAATGCTGGGCTGGATGAGGTGTGATCAGAAAGGCAGTCAGCCAGTGGCACCAGGAACTGGGGTGGGGACCGTGCCAGCCTCTCCGGAGTTGTATCTGGCCAGCCATCCTTTCTTCTCACTGCCAGCCGTATGAAAGCGGAGCCCCTAGCTCTCCAGGTCTCGGAGGCAGCAGATAAAAATGATCAGATGCCATGAACAGCCAGGGACAAAGGGTCCCAGCCCGGTGAACGCTGCAGAGTGGCTGAGAACAACAGAGCAGATCCGCTCGGCCCAAAAAACCCTCTCCAGGGCGATGTCCTGTGCTCCCCCATCCTCTCACTTTACCCCCATTGCTTTAGTTAGGATTCCAGCTGTTCCCCAAAGACCCATGTGTCAGCTTGTTTCCCCAGAGTGGCCCTATTGAGAGACTGGGGACCTTTAAGAGGTGGGAGAGATGGGTCCTAACGTGTGGGTCCGGAGGGGTGGGACGTGGAGTTGGGAGTGTGAGGTTATATCCTGGATCATTTGGGTGGCTCTTGAAGGGCGCGGTGTGACTGCAGCCACCCCTCCCACCTTGTTCCAGCCATGAAAGAAACAAGTTTTATACTGCCGCCATGATAGGCTGCCTTGCCACTGTTACAAAGCAACAGAGACAGCCAGGCATTGGCTGGACCCTCCCAAGCCTGGAACCACAACAGCACTGCTCTAAATGATGAAAATCTCAGTTGTTTCTTACAGTAGCACGAAGCTGACTGTATTAGTTGCTTGTTTCTTTGCTGTGACCAAGGCTGCTTAAGGCTTTTGGCGGGCGTGGGGGTGGGGGGTTGCTCACAGTTTAAGGGGGACGACAGTTCATTACGGCAGAGAAGTCACAGGAACTTGAAGCTGCTGTTTTATGGCGCTCACAGTTAGGAGCAGAGAGAGACAAATGCTGGTATTCATCTCACTCTCTCTTTTCTGTAGAGTCCAGAATCCTGATCCTTGTGCCACCCATAGTTAAGACGGGTTTTCCCACCTCCGTTATCCTGATCTAGGAAATCTCTACCTGCACGGCCAGAGGCATGTCTTCCTAGATCCTCGTGACTTAAGAAAACCTGCATCTATTAATTTAATAATTCTTTTTAAAACATTTTTAAGGGAAAAAAAAACCCCACAGATATGGCATGCCTGTAATCCCAGCACTTGGGAAGGAGAGGTAGGTGGATCTCTCTGAGTTCTAATCTAGCCTGGTCAACAGAGTAAGTTTTGGGTCAGCTAGTGCTACAGAGATGAGATCCTATCTCAAAAAAATGTATTTTAACCTTTAAATTCTATCAAGATAATGGGATCTGAAGAAATCAAAACCTTTTTTCTGATCATTGCTGATGGAAAATTCTGGAATTCTGCAGATACCAGCTCTGCTCCTTCTACACCCCTTACTGCTTTATTGCTCCTGCTGTGGTGGGTTATGGGTTGAGCCTGTGCAGGCGGAGACTCAAGGCCAATGCTGGGATCACCAATACTCACTCCTCCACGTTATTCATTGAGGGAAATTCACCAATATGGCTAACTTGCTCCGGGGAATCTCCTGCCTCCACCCAAGGCTGGAATTACAGGTGGGCTGCCACGCTTATCCAGAATTCACATGAGCTTCTGAAGAGCCAAATTACAATCCCCATACTTGCATGGCGAGCACTTTAACCACGGAGCCATCTCTCCAGCCCACAGCTTATATTTCAAAGAGAACAATGACATGGAAGAGAGGGAAGAAGGAGGAGGGAGGAGAGAGGAGGGAGGAGGGAGGATTGTCACAGACTGAAAGAACTGTGTCCCACATAACAGTGAAGCTGAGAGCCTGAATATGAACTAGTTGATTCCTTCTGTCTATACTCACCTGTCGCCTCCTACACCACTTCATAAATAGATTTGAGGGACATCTAAGTTCCCCAGGGACTGTTTGATGACTGTGTTTTCTTGCAGCTTTCCGAGGCCCAAGGAATGCCACAAAGATCACACCATGCAAGAGACCTCATGCAAGAGACTTACTGGGGGGTGCTGCCACAAAAGGCCACTTCTGAGCGGGGCTAGAATAGAAGAAAACAGGCCGTGACTTCATGGATTTTATGGGGAGGGGAGAATGGAGCATGCCCATGGTGGTGATGTGAAATGTGTCACATTGGCCTTTAGTGATCAGATGACCTTAGCCCCAAATCATTGAAGGCGGAAGGAACCTGGTTCTGGAATGGGAATGGCTCCTAAGGCTGACTTAAGTGTCATAGTCAGAACAGAAGCTGAAGGTGTCCTACCAGGCCTGTGTCACTAGCCACACCTCTACCCCCAGCTGCTGCACATGTTGACAATAAATGGCTCATACTTGTATCTTTATCTAAAGCTTGCTGCTAGCTAAGAGTACCTGGGACTTGGGGTCTTTCCTAGGATCAATGGCTGTGTTAATGAAAGATGACTGCAGCCTAGCTCCTTTGTGGGGAGCCACCTTCATGGGGTGACTTCTCCAGAGCACGCCAGGCAATTAGACTGAGGCTGGAGTCCTAAAACCACACTTCCCCACAAGTGCCCTCCCCTTGCACGTTTCTCCAGAGAGCTCTCCCTCCATAAATCCCTTGCCCAAGAATCCGTGCCCCAGGGATGAACAGTCCTGGGTCCTAGCCAGAGCTAAAGACTCTTGTTTTACATTTAACAGCATCCCAAGTGTCTGAGTTTCATTTCCTGTTTGCTGTGATAAAACACCCTGACAAAACCAACTTAAGGGGGACAGTGTTTATTTGGCTCGCAATCCCAGGTTACAGTCTGTCATTGTGGGGAGTCAGGGCGGACGAGCAGATTAGTGGATGCTGGTACTCAGATCACACCCTCTACCTATTTACTAGTTACTTATTTATTTATTTATATGGAGGGGCCCCTGGCTGTCCTGGAACTTGCTATGTTGACCAGGTTGGCCTTGAACTTGCAGAGACCTGCCTGTTTCTGTCAGTGTTGGGATTAAAGTGTGTGCCACCATATCCAGCTGCTCTTTCCACTCACACTTATACAGCACAGGACCCCCTGCCTAGGCAATACTGCTACATGGAGTGGGTGGGTCTTCCCCCTTGAGTTACCATCATCAGGATTGTCTCCTGGGCTAGAGAGATGGGTCAGTGGTAAGGGCACTTGTTGCTTGCAGGAGACCCAGGTTCAGTTCTCAGCACCCACATTCATAAATCCAGTTGTGGGGGATCTGATGCCCTCCTCTGAATTCTGTGGGCACTTTCGCCGTGCACATACATGTAAGGCAAGACACTCAGAGAAATAAAATGATTATTAAAAGCTGAGTGTGGTGGAGCACGCCTTTAATCCCAGCACTCAGGAGGCAGAGGAAGACAGATAGATCTCTGAGTTCAAAGCCAACCTGGCCTACAGAGCGAGTTCTAAGACAGCCAGGGCTACATAGAGAAACCCTGTCTCAAAAAACAAACAAACAAACAAACAAACATACAAAAAACCAATAGATAAATAAATACTTTTTTTGTTTTTTTTTTTTTGTTTTGTTTTTTTGTCTTTTTGAGACAGGGTTTCTCTGTATCTCCCTGGCTGTCCTGGAACTCACTCTGTAGACCAGGCTGGCCTCGAACTCAGAAATCCGCCTGCCTCTGCCTCCCAAGTGCTGGGATTAAAGACGTGCGCCACCACTGCCTGGCTTACATAAATACTTTTTTAAGAGTTAAGAGTGCTTTTTGTTCTTCAGAGGACCTGAGTTCAGTTTCTAACACCTATGTCAAATGGCACACAATCACCTGTAGCTCCATATGTAATCTCCAGAGGATCCAACATTCTCTTCTGGCCTCCTTGGGCATCAACATACAGGTGCACATGCATGCATGCTCACCACCCTACCACAAATCTTAAAAAGCAAAACAAAACAGATAACGATGTTTTGTTATGCCCACAGGCCAAACCGATGTCAACAGTCTCTCCCTGAGGCTCCCTTCTTAGAATCTAGAACCCTATGTCTGATTGACAAAACTAAATATCAATCCAGGTGACCCATTTGCTCCTTAAAGCCAGGCCTGGCTGTATAGATAGAGCCTACATTTGCCTTCCTTCTTTAGAAGATCACGTGATTTAAATGATACCTCCAAGTAGGAGTTTGGCCTCCTCTTTCTTAGCCTCCCCCTCCAGAAGCATCTCCCTCATTCATCATGACAGGGACCGATGTCACTCCATGTGCAACAGAGGGATGTCAGGATGTTTGAAATGTGGTTGTCTTTCATCCAAACCTCTCAGTACCTCTGTCCAAGTCACATCTACAAGATGGCATCATGCTTGTTGGTCTGACCAGGCCAAAGTCTGAATCCCAACAGTATTTTTCAGGGCTGTGACAGCAAATACTATAGACAAGGTAGCTTAGTACAACAGAAGTCTATTGATTTCCCTGCTGGGAAGCTGGGAAGCCTAAGTCAGGAGAGGGCCACGATCCCCAGAAACATGAAGAAAACCTTCCTTCTTTCAGCCTCAGACATCTGCCAGGAATCTAAAGTCCTCCTGGCTGCTATCTCCTTCATAGTGTAAACTGCTTTTTTCTTATAAACGCTGGTATGGCCACAGCATTTTCCTAGCTGTTCAACAGCTTGGGTTCAGTTCCTACCACCACACGAAGAAAAGAAAAAAGCTATTAGACACTAGACGTAGTAGATCTTCTCTGGGATATCATCACTGGAATTAATTATATCTGCATGTCCTTATTTGCAAATAAGGTTATATTCCAAGGGGCTAGGAATGAGGACTGCCATGCGGGGGACAAAATTCCCTAGAATTTTGTTGGACACAGAATTCAACCCAGAAGACCAGCTCTGCCACTTGTTAGCAGTGGGGTGGCATGATATCAGAACCTTGGTCTCACCAGCCATAGGAAGGTGTAAATCAGGAGAGGAATTAAGGAGACGATGCATGGACTTTTCCCACCAGGTACTTGGCCCAGGGTAATGCTCAGTACAAGGTGCCCAGAGACTATCATTACAGCCCGCCATCCTCCCGCATCCGCACCAGGCCGCCTCCACACTCAAACAGACTGCTAGGTAGGAGAGCTGAAGCTTTACAGCTTCCCCAGAGATCTATTTTGTATCAATGAAAGATTACCCAAGCCTCTCGGCAAGTTAGGCTTGAGGGCCCATTATTTAAGTGCAACTGCCTGTGACAGCTCTCTGAGCAACCAGAGACCTGAGTGCCTATGGGGGTGGGGCCACCTGGGTGAGCCAAGTGTGCATGAAAGACTCAACACAGGGCCCCTTTTGGCTCAGTGTACATGGTGGGTAAATCAATCTTCCTGGGGCAATTTCCTGTGGCTGGGGACAAAGCTGTCTCCCTTCTTGACTTCCTGCTGATTTGCTCCCCTTAATCTCCGGCTCCAATAAAGGGTTGAGCGTTGAGCATTTCTCTTAATTGATGCCCTGACAGGCCCTTTCACTGACATATCCTGACAACTGCCCACCTTATTCTTATCCACCTGAAACCTGTCAGCTGTTTCCAGAATAATCCATTCTATTCCTGGTCTGAGTCTCAAAGAACAGATTGATTTTATTCCCTCCTTGATGTGTGAAGGTCATTTCCATAGTCTCCACTCCTGGCCCACCCCAGCTCACCGAAACAATGAAGAGATCAACCCAGGCTTTGCAGGCTCCGCTGTCAGGCTTCGTGCTCTCTAATGTGAACATACACACGAATCACCCAGGAACTTGTTAAACACAAATGAAAACTCTGGGTAAGGCCTTGTCCTCTGTTTCCCTTCAAGCCTTTGCATGCCACAGATGCTGTTGGTCTCCTGACTACACTTTGAATAGCACATCTCTCAAGCTTAACAGAGATGCCTTGCAAAAGACAGGCCATGCAATTAGGCTGCTCCCAGTGCTAGCAGGGCAAGAGGGAGCAGGTATCTAACAACCTGGGGCATTAAAGGAGCCCTCTGGGTGAAAGGGAATGGGGACTGGATCACTCTGGCTATGGTCTGCTGTGTGGTGAATGGAATGGGGTCAGGCAAAGGCAGAGAGGCTATGAGGAGGCGTCTGCAGTAATCAAGAGTTCTCAAGTTGGTAGAGGGGGCTGGCAAGGAGGGGAAGCGTTAGAGACACAAGCAGAAGATGTACCACCGAGGTTCACGGCTGACTGGGGTGGGGGAGGTGCCAGGTGATGATGAAATCCCCACCCTAAGACCTCAGTCTGAAAGATCCTTAGGGAGTATAGGGGTCAAGAGAAAATGCACAGGAAAAATGAGGAAAGAGATATGGTTGTCTTCTGTCTAGGGTCCCAGTGGGAGGGATTACGCAAGAGGCTCCTGGTAGGAGGCAGGAGAGGAAAGCATACGGTGAGACACACAGGTGAGAGCAACTGAGGCCTTGAGGAGTCCAGTGGAGTCCCTTCAGAGAGAGCCCAGGCTCCCAAGGAGCAGCAAGCAACAGACTCTATCCAAGCTATGCATCACTGCTCAACTCAGTGGCTCATGGACGCTGCTTGAGGGCCCTGGTGATGCTTCTTGTTAGCCTTCCACGTCGGCTTCACTGTACCTGCTTGAGCTTACCCCATTAGTCTGTCAGTCTTTCTTCTTCTATAAGCAGTTAACCATACATTTCTCTTAAGTATGGCTCTCATGGCATCCTGTAATCTCTGATATGATACAAGCTTATTACCATTTGTCTTGACTAAGGTTTTACCTCTGTGAACAGACACCATGACCAAGGCAACAGCATTTAATCCAGACTGGCTTACAGGTTCAGATGTTCAGTCCATTATCATCAAGGCAGGAGCATGGCAGCTGCCAGACAGGCATGGTGCAGGAGGAGCTGAGAGTTCTACATCTTCATCTGAAGGCCCCTCAGAGAAGACTGGCTTCCAGGCAGCTAGGAAGTGGGTCTTGAACCCCACACCCACAGTGACACACCTACTCCAACAAGGCCACATCTCCTCCAACAAGGCCACACCTCCTCCAACAAGGCCACACCTCCTTCAACATGGCTACACCTCCTCCAATAAAGCCACACCTCCTAATAGTGCCACTCCCTGGGCCAAGCATGTACAAACCAACATACCATTTTTTTGTTTTGAGACAGGTTTTCCTCTATTCTGGAACTCACTCTGTAGACCAGGCTGGCCTCAATCTCACAGAGATCCACCTGCCTTTTCCTCCAGAGTGCTGGGATTAAAGGCATGCACCACCATCCAGCTGGCTCATTATCATTTACTTCTAAAGAATTTAATATTTAATCTTCTTTGTTCTCCGGGTTATTGAGAGAAGCATTTTTTTGGCTTTTCAAACACCTTTACACGCTTGCTTTTTTGTTTTGTTTTGCTTGTGGAGCTGGGGATGGGATCCAGGTTCTTGCAGGTGCCAGGGAAGTGCTTGCCGCGGTACTCACCTGCAGCCTCTCACGCAGGTGCTTAATCTTTTTATTTTTAATTTCATGTCCAGCTTCTATTTTCCACCTCATTCCTAATCGTTTGTTTCTAAATTTTCATTTTGTTTTATGCTTCAGAAGGGCGAGCGGGGATTATGGTCTGCGTGACAATGGTTCCATGCTATGGGAAAAGTGAGTCAGCAAACAGAATAATTACGCTCTCAGAGCAGGCTAAGCACTGGCTCGGCTTCCAGCAAGTGTTTATATAGAATTTCCTATTATCCAACACTGTAGTAGAGACATTTTTTATTTATTCCCTCATTTAACTAATCAATTTTTTGGTTTTATTTATTTTGAGATTTATTTATTTATTTTTGTCTGTAGCTATGGCTGGCCTGGAACTCATGATCTAGACCATTGGTTTCTCAACGTGTGGGTCCTGACCCCTTTAAGGTCGTGTATCAGATATTCTGCATATCAAATATTTACATTATGATTCATAGCAGTAACAAAATTACAGTTGTGAAGTAGCAAAGAAATGGTTTTATGGTTGAGGTCACCACAACATGAGGAACTATATTAAGGGGTTGCAGCGTTAGGAAGGTTGAGAACCACTGGGCTAGACCATGCTCGCTTTGGACTCACTGAGATCTACCTGTCTGTCTCCCAAGTCATATGCTTTTTAGATTTCAAAAAAAATTATTTGTGTGCATGGATGCATGGATGTGTGTGTGCATGCCCCCCGCGTGTGCAGATGCCCACAGAGGCCAGGACAAGCAGGTGTAAACTGTCTGGCAGGTCTTCTGAGAGCAGCAAGTGCTCTTTAATGGCTGACCATCTCTCCAGACAGGGTCTCATGTAACTCAGGCTGGCCTGGCGCTCAGGATGGAGCTGAGGCTGACCTTTGAACTCTGGCCCTCCCTCCTCTACCTCATGTCTGCTGCAAAGCCATAATCAAACCTAGAGCTTCCTGAATATAGATGAACACGCCCATCTGAACTATATCTCCGGCTCAAAATAATAAAAATAAAATAGAATAAACCTCCTGGGCCAGGCATGGTGTTGAAGACCCTTAATACCAGCAGGTAGACAGATCTCCGGGAGTTCAGGGCCAGCTAGAGACACATAGTAAAACCCTGGCCCCCCCCCCCCAAAAAAAAAAAAAACAAAAATAAAACAAAATAACAAAAACAACTTCTTCAAAATGAATGATTTATCTATTTGTAAATACAGCCCTCCGGATGTCACAGTACCACAGATTGGTAAATAAGGCCCTTTTTTACTTTGTTGCTTTTGTTTGAGTCTGTCACTACCTAGCCCACTGTGTTACCTCAGCCTCCAAAGTGCTGGGACCACAGGTGATCATCTCTATAGATTGAGTCTTTGTCCTTACATTTGACATGGGTCTGATGGTTTGAAAACAACTTCTTTTATGCATTACTAGAAATCCTGTTATGTTTGTTTCATGTAGCCCAGGCTAGCCTCTCACTCCTGATCTTCCTGCCTCTATTGCCCATGTAGCCCAGGCTGGCCCTCCATACCTGATCTTCTTATGTCCATCTGCCAAGTGCTGGGATTACAGACATGTACCACCACACTAGTTAGAAACCGTTTTTTTTTTTTTTTTTTTTTTTTTTATCATTACATTTGTGTCAAGAATTGCAGCAGAAATGAAGATTCTGTCCCTCCTTAGGAAATCTAATATTGTATAAATTGAGGCTTTCAACAAGGGATGGTAACAGTGGAAGGAGACAGTCCAGTCTCAAGATGAGCAGCCCCCACTGAGAGAGCTGAGAGCAAGCGACATTCATCCACCTATGCGCAGTGCAAGGACAGCCTCTCCGACACTGCCGGTGTGTGGGTGATGAAGAGCCCTGTTGTGCGGGCCTATTCCTGTGGCTGATTTTTAGACTAAGGTTGAACTGGAAATTCGTTTGAAGAAAATAATTGTCTCAAAAACAAAGCCTACCTTTAAAGGGAGAAAAGTGAGGTAGAGGGGGCGCTTCCCTTAAATCAGCTCTTTTCTCCACCTTCCAGTTGATCTGTCCCCTCAGACAAACAAATATGTAAGAGCCTGCCAATTATTTCGGAAATCAGTGAATTATTAAGACCCTTTGAGACAAGCTTTTCAAGGGAAAATCTGGAGACCATAGTCAGAGGCCACAGCACGAAACTGTTTATTGCCTGTGTCAGATTCTGTCTTTCTGCTAATGCCTAACTTGTGCCTTTTGTGATTGTTAATGTCGGTTATCAAGTGAGCTCCTCTGGGTTCCGCTTGTTCCCGCTCCTCTGAGTGACATTTTTCCTGATTTAATGGCCTAGAAACATAATGAGCTGCATGAATCCAAAGTAATAATGATGAAAAGGAATCAAGGTAGAAACAAAGCTGACCTCGTTACCCTGAAGGAGCGGCATTTTAATGTAGAAAGGAAAACTCCCGAAGGGAGAGGGTGGTGCATTTAACAGTGTACTGATGCCTCATCAAAGCACTCAGGGAAATTCACCCATTCAGTGCTCACTGAGGGCTCTGAGAGCAAGAGCGGTTAAGTGTGTGTATGTGTTGCATTCCGTGAGGTGTGTATGTATGTGTGTATATGTATGTGGTATGTGTGTGTATGCATGTGTGTGGTATGTGTGTTTGTGTGTGGTATGTATGCATATGTATGGTGTATGTATGTGAATGGTGTATGTGTGGTGTATGTATATGCATGTATGTGTGTGGTGTGTGTATGTGTGACGTATGTGTGTGAGTTGTGTGTATGTATATGTGTGTGGTATATGTGATGTGTATGTGTGGTGTATATATGGTGTATGTGTGCTGTGTGTGTGGTGTATATGTATATGTGATGTATGTGTACTGTGTGCTGTGTGTGTGTGGTGTATATGTATATGTGGTATATGTTTACTGTGTGCTGTGTGTGTGAGTGGTGTATGTATATATGTGTACTATGTGCTGTGTGTGTGTGTATGTATACACAAGTACAATGTCTGAGAAGGTCAGAAGAGGATGTCAAATCCTCTGGAGTTGGAGTTACAGATGGTTGTGAGTTACCCAACTCAGGTCCTCTATGAGTGCAGCTCTTACCTACTGAGGCATCTCTCCTGCCCCGTGCCCAGCCTTTGAGGTTAAACAGTTTAAGGTCACACAGTATGTCAGCTGCCTTCCTGTTTCTCTAATGAACACCTGAGGCAATCAATTTCTAAAGAAAAAAGGAGTTTGTGGTTCACAGATTTAGAAGTTTTGCTTCATGGACAGTTGGCTCTGCTGCCTTGGGGCCATCACACCGAGGAGGCATTGCATGGCGGGAACATGGGACAGAGCCAGGCTGCTTGGATCATGATTGGGAATGAAAGAAAAAAAGAGGGAGAGATCAGGATTGCAGCTCAAGACCATCTACAACTCTAGCTCTAGGGACAGCCTATGCTTCTGGCTTCCAAGGGCACCTACATGAGCACACACACAATTTAGAATAATTTTAAAATCTTTTTTAAAAATACCATCCTATACTCCATCTCTTAATTTCAACCAGTTACCCACAGCTCCATCCTGGGAACATTCTAGATTCAAACTACACTACCTAGCTTGGAAGCAACCACGATGGTACTTAATCAAGACAGTCTCACTTATCCTGGAGTACCTCAGTCCTTTAAAGGACAGGGAGTGGCAAAGACACAGAAAGACGATAAAACATACAGCCAGCCAGGCATGGCTGCACAAAGGTATAGTCCTTGAACTCAGGAAGCTGAGGCAGGAGGATCACAGATAGTTTAAGGCCAGCCTAGTCTGTGAAATGGGTTCTAGGCCTGCAAAAGCTATATAGATAGTGTATGCCTGTAATCCCAGCACTTGGGGGCTAGACACAGGATGATCAAGGTCATCTTTGGGTACATAATCAAGTTTGAGGCTAGCCTGGACTATATGAGACCAATCCTTAAAACAAGAAAGTATATATGTAAGTAAATATATCTTGTTTTAGCCTAGACCATGAGAGCCACAGTTACCAAAAAGTGAAGTAACATTGGATTAGGGCATTGTGGTAACTTCAGCACTTGGGAAGTTGAGGCAGGAGGATCATGAGTTCAAAGCCAACCTGAGCTCAGAGACCCTGTCTCAAATAGTAAAGAAAGGGCTGGGATAGAGCCCAGTAGTTGAGCATAAGATCCCAGGGTCAGCATTCAGCACTTCCCCACCTCTGAAGGCTGTTTCCACAGCACTCGATTAGTACTTTCATAGTAGACCAGAAGTCTGAATTAAGGAGTCCTCCTGCCTCAGCATACTAGGATTACAGGTGTCCCTCACCACACCTGCCCTGTTATGCCTTATTTCGCTGTATTCTGAGTACTGAACACAGGTCTGGCTCTTGCATAGCTATTGAATCAAGGTCTATCACATAAATGAGTGAGTAGGCAAGCAGACAAAGCTGGGTCAGGTTCTTAGAATGAAGCCACCCGAGTCACACCAATTAAACACGCACAGGTGGAATGTGTAAGAAATTGCGATTGAGAACAGAATGCCAATATTTTTTCTCTGCATGAGGGACAGTGCAGGGAAGGTCTCTTGTTATGTGAATCTGCCAGATGGTAGAATGTTACAGCTATTGGGAAGAGGGCTAAAATGTTACTAGATTACTTTTGTTTATAAGATTCTTGTATAAGTTTTTTCTCTGGACCAAACCTGCATTAATAAATACAAAAATTAAAAGATAAAATAAAAACGTTGCCTGATTTTGAAAGAGTTAAAAATTTTTAAACCTTCCACAGGAGTCAAGAGTGCAGATCAGCTTGTTCTGCGCTCTGGGTCCTAGGAAACTAGCTATCCACAAGACAAAATAAATAAAAAAAAAGAGTTCAGAGCTGGGAGTTCAGGACAGTGTGACCAAGCGCTATGGGTACCAGGAACTAAAAACTGTCCATAAGATAGATTGAATAGGGTTTGAGCTGAGAGTTCAAGTTAGCGTGTCTGTGCACCCTGGATACCAGGAGAGTTTGAGTTGTGCACCCTAGATACCAGGAGAGTTTGAGTTGGGAGTTCTCAGCATGCCCGTACATCCTGGATACCAGGAACTTGGCTGATTACATATAGGCTCCTAGAGAATAGCCTGTTTCTTGTGCCCTGTCACAAACTGAATAATGGGCTGGGACTTTCCACAGGTGCTCTCCAATAGCCCTCTTTTACTCCCTCTGGGTTGTGGTTCCCCCCTGAGTTGTGGTTTTGGGTTTTAAATTCTCTCTGTCTCCAAAGCCCCGGGGTCAGACCCCATTGCCCCTGCGTGGGTCATGGGTCTTGACCTCAGTATACTGATTAAAATATGCCTCTTGCTGATTACATCAAGTTTGATGTCTTACAGTTAATGGGTGGCCGCGAATTCCCGAGGCTTGGGTGAGGTCCTCCATTTGTGGTGGCCTTACAATTTCACACACACACACATGTAAGGCTCCCACGAAGGGAGGACCTCACCCAAGCCTTGGGAATTCGCAGCCACCCATTAACTCACAAGACACCAAACTTGATGCAATCAGCAAGAGGTATATTTTAATCAGTATACTGAGGTCAAGACCCATGACCCACGCAGGGGCAGTAGGGTCTGACCCCGGGGTTTTGGAGACAGAATTTAAAGCCAAAAAATCACAGCTCAGCGGGGGAACCACAACCCAGGGGGAGTAAAGGAGGGCTATTGGAGAGCACCTGTGGAAAGTCCCAGACCATTATTCAGTTTGTGACAGGGTACAAGGAACAGTCATGGGGAACATTTTGTATAGGCTATTCTCTAAGAGCCTGTACATAATCAGCCATCTATCTTGTGGTCAGCCAAGTTCCTGAAACACAGAGCTCATGACCAAGCTGACCTGTACTCTTGGTTCTGCCCAGCCTGTTAGGAGATTTTGAAAAATTTTAACCCTTTCACACACACACACACACACACACACACACACACACACACACACTCATACAACTGGATTTCATAGGAACAGTTAAGAGTAAGGCAGGTGTGGTAGTGCCAGCTTGTAATCCCAACTAACTACCAGGGAGGCTGAGGAAAGAGAAAATTTAAAAGAAAGTGAACGTAAAGACTGGGTTATAAATTAGTTTAAGACCAGTCTGGGCAACTCAGTGAGACTTGCCTCAAATGAAACAGTGAAGAGAGGAGCTGAGCACGGAGTCAGCTGTGGAGTGCTTGACTGGCACTGATAAAGCCCTGGGTTCGACCCCCAGCACTGCAGGAAACTACACAGGATGTGCATGCCTGTAATCCCATAACTTGGGAGGCAGACACAGGAAGATCAGAAGTTAAAGGTCATCCCTGGCTACATACTCAAGTTTGAGGCTAGACCTATCTCAAAAAAAAGAGTAATTATACTAAATAAACATGTTTTTTTTGTTTGTTTGTTTGTTTTTTTTTTTTTTTTAGTCTAGACTGTGAACATCAAGGTTGTAGGGAGATAAGTGTGGCAGCTGGGGACATCTCCTGCCAATGTCACCTTTTCCACCTTGCCTGGCTAAGCCCCTCCCACCTCCTTAGAGTCACTGGACAGTTTATATCTGCTGGGAGACATCCTTGTCTATGACATCCTTAGAGCATCATAGTTTGTGTACAGTTTTACCTACTGCTTTGTATTACAATGCATCTTCTTACATTTTTAGTGTGGTGTGTGTGTGTGTGTGTGTGTGTGTGTGTGTGTGTGTGTGTGTGAAAGAAAGAGAGAGAGAGAAAGAGAGAAATCAGGCACACATACACACACACACACACCCCACAACATACATGTGAAGGTCAAAGGACAACTTTCAGGATGCAGTTTTCTCCTTCCTCTAACAATGGTGAGTTTGTGTGACTTCCCATGCTCCTCCGACAATGAGCTCCTTGAGGTTAGAACCCATGTCTCAGTCATCTCTTTACCGCTAGTGTAGGGCCCATAACCTGTAACAGTAAGTATTCAAGAAACATCTTAGAACAGGGTAAATCTCAGCACAAGTTCTCTGAGGAGTGAAGTTCAGAGATGAACAAGAATGGTGAGTAGGAGTTGCCCTTCTTCAAAACCCACAGACAGCCACCATCCATGTCCAAGTGCACACTCAGCCCTGAAGTGAAGAGAAGACTATCCCAAGGAGTCAGGATATGCCGTGGCCTGCCCCACTTTACAGAAAGATGAACACAAGTCTCTTAAAAATTCACTAGAGAGGGGCTGGAGATTTGGCTCAGCAGTTAAGAACACTGGGTGCTTTTTCAGAGGACCTGGGTTTGATCCCAACTACCCACATGGTGGTTCACAACCATCTGTAATTCCAGTTCCAGGGATCCAGTGCCCTTTTCTAACTTTGGAGGGCACTGGCACACACCTACATACATGCTGGCAAAACACTCATATGTATAGAATAAAGTAATTTTTGAAGTCACCAGAGAAACAAATTCAGCCAACTGAGAGTTGGACAGCTGTGTGCATAGATAATGTTAAGCAGGCAGCAGATGAGGGCTTCAGTCTCTTTTGCTTTATGAACTCACTTCTGCAACTCCTGAAAAGTCTTTCTTTCAACATTAGAAGGATCCTTTTATATGTAAATGACATCCTCAGGGGATATTTATTATCTCTAGCACAATAAAGCCAAGACACAGCAGAAAGATAGACTATAAGTCACTATTGCAATAACGCACACATGCACATGCACACACAAGCATATGTATGTACAAACATTTGCATGTGTGTACATGTACATATTTATGTCTGTGTCTGTGCACATGTATCTATGTGTGTGCGTGTGTCTCCATGTGCATGTAATGTGTGTATCTATGTGTTCACATACATGTGTGTACTAGTGTGCACATACATGAGTGTCAGTGTGTGTATACATGCTTGTGTGTACATATGTGTATGTGTGTGCACATGTCTACATTTGTGCACATGTAGAAACTAGAGGTCAGTGCTCGGCTTCATTGGTTTTTCCATTTTCGTGTGTGTATGCATTACCTGTGTGTTGCATGTTTTCATCAGTATGTGGACACATGTGCAAGTGTGTGCTGGTGCATCCTCCATCACTCTTCTACCTTATTCTTTGAAGCAGGATCTCTCAGTCAAACCTAGAGCTCTGGAGATGCTTAACGTTGCTAGCCAGTTTGCTCTGGGGATCCCCTGCCTCTGTCTTCCCAGGCATGAGTTACAGGCTGGCTGTCACACCCACCTGACCTTTATGAGGGTTCTGGGGATCCAGGTTCTGGCCCTCATACTTGAATGGCACATGTTTTAAACATTAAGCTGTCCGCTTGGCTCCAGCATCAGTTGTCATTCTGAATCACTCTCCATCCTACTTAAGACAGGGTCTCTCACTGAACCTACTGTTCCAGCTGCACTGAGCCTGTGAACCTCCAGAGCTGTCTGGTTTCCACCTTCCCAGAGCTGGAATTACAGAGCATACCATCAATGGCCCTTTTTTTTTCTTTCTTTTGTTCTCTCTCTCTTTCTTTCTTTTTTGTGGAAATCAAACTTAGGTCCTCATGTATGCCCAGTAAGCCCTTTATTAATTGAGCAATCTCCTTTGCTTATTATTTTGATATGTTAAAAATAAGCAGAGCCTTTAATACCAGCCTGTTCTACATAGTGAGTTCCAGAACAGCCAAGGCTGTCTCAAAAATAACAATTAATTAATTAATTAATTTAAAAATAGAAGTATCTGGGAAAAGCCAGAAGATCTGTACTGGTTTCACCCATTCCTATGTAAATAGTCATTTGCTGGGTGGCCTTCAATGAGAATTTGTCCTCTCTGATTCCCAAGTTTCAATGATAAAATGAAATGTAAAAATGTGAATAAAATATATGACAATATAAAATATTGATGTCTTTCAGAAGGACTTCCAAATCTAAAAGTGCAAGACTTGACACCTTTGGTTTATGGGTTAGACTTTTGGACTGTAGGTTTTGTGCTGTAGACTCTGGATGAGTTGCCTCATGAGCTTTCAGGGGAATCCTCCTGCCTCTGCCTCCCATCTTCTTGTAGAAGTGCTGAGACTACAGGTGTACAGTCCATCTTGGGCTTTTACATGGGTTCTAGACTCAGTTCCCCAGACTTACAGGGTAAATGGCTTTTACCTCCAGAACCATCTCTCCAGGGTTACAGTCTCTTCCATGAGCAAGATGCAGACAGAACATCTTCCTGTCCTGTGAACGCCAGTCTTTCAAGGTCTTCAATGGATTGGATGAGGTGCACGCATATTACAGAGAGTAATCAGAGTCCACTTTTGCAAACACATCAGGTTTAGTTAAGTGCTAGGGATGGAACCCAGGGCCTTGCATGTACAAGGCAAGTACTATAGCATTGAGTGAGCATTGAGATGCTATTCACACCTGAAACACACCCCAGGGCAGCATCTAAACTGGTGTTCAACCGAACAACTGGGCATCCTAGCCCAACTCAAGCTGATATAAAATCTACAACAATAGTCAGGCAGTGGTGGCGCACACCTTTAATCCCAGCACTTGGAAGGCAGAAGCAGGTGGATTTCTGAGTTTGAGGCCAGCCTGGTCTCTGATCCACAGAGTTCCAAGACAGTCAGGGCTGTTACACAATGAAACCCTCTCTCAAAACAAAACAAAACAAAACAAATAAAACAGAGGATTTATCCTTTTTAAAAAGAAAAAAAAAAGATTAGTTTTGTTTTGTATATATAGTGTTTTCCTGGTGCATATGCTTGTGCACCACACAAATTCGGTGCCTGAGGAGGCCAGAAAAGGGCATTGGGCCCTTTGGGACTTGAGTTAGAGACAGTTATTGGCCAACATGTAGGGCTTGGGAACTGAACCCAGGTCCTTTAGAAAAACAGTCAGTGCTCTCAGGTGCTGAGCCTTCTCTCCAGCGCCATGATGTCCTTTTAAGAGAGGCAGAGGAGATGGCTTGCCCTTTTTCCTATTGTGTGATTGACAGTCTGCCACCAGGAGATAGGCTCTTATCACAGCCTTGGGACTTGGACTTCTAGGCTACAACTGTGAGAAAGGCATATTGTTTATAAGCTGGCCAGTTTACGGTACAGTGTCACAGCAGCCCAAGCTTTGAAATACAATGTCCTACTTATCTTCCCAGAACTTTGCACAGGCATGGTGCCTGAGAAGGAAACTTAACAACTGTTGACCAAATGGCAAGGGGCTCAAGTTCAAATTTGGTCATAATGTGGGCTTGCCACAAACCCACAGCCTTCCGCCAGATGCTAACAGTTTATAACAATTGGGCAAGTAAAAGGAGACATGGCTAGGTCTGACCCCATGTTAGTATAACAGATGAATAGATAAATGAAGGAACAAACAAATAAATAATAGAAAGTAGCTATTTTACTGTTGTGCAAAAGAAATAAAAGGGGACTGGAGACAGCTCAGCAATTAAGAGCACTGGCTGTTCTGTAGAAGACTTGGGTTCAATTTCCAGCAACCACATGGCGACTCTAGCACCTACTGTAACTCCAGTTCTGAAAGAGATGTGATGCCCCTTCAGGCTCCCCTCCCAGGTTCCCTCCAGTGCATGTATACACTGCACATAGAGGAAAACAGTCATACGCATAAAATGCATTTTTTTAAAAGGTAAGTGATAATAAAGGACAGAACTCAAAGACAATTTCTGCAAAGGTTGATGATATAAATGTGTTCACACACATCTAAAACCCTTTCGTTGAATAAATGTGTTGTGAACAAACAAATAGCCATAGTCCTTTTCCTACTGTGTACAGGTATTGTGATGTTTGGACCATCTGAGTGCAAGACTGTTGGACTCTGCCACACTCCTTCTCTTTCTATTATTAGCATATGTTTCTTATAAAGAATGACATGTGTTTATGTACTTTCCTGACCTTTACCCCCATGTAGTATCTTCCTGGGTTTATATCTGATGCTACAAGGGAGGAAAGACACAGTTGGGACAAATACCAGCTCTTAGTTATACTGCCAATGTCCCTAAGCATTTTGCAGAGCAGTGACTAAGAGAGAAATCAACAAAGTCGGTACACCCCCGCCTTGTCCACGCCACTGGCCTGGACGAGCCTGCAGTTTCTATAGCTACAAGCCTGTCTCTTAGGGAGCACAGTGCACCACATGGTTGTCTCCCTAAAAAGGCCACATCTGTCCATTATAATAGATGCAGATCTTGGCTGAAATGGAGATATAGTTTCTTTGGGAACTTTAATTAATAAAGTACCACTCAGTGTGAAACGTGACAGAACAGGGCACAATAGGAATAAATGGGTCTGCTCAGCTCAGATGGAAACAAACAAGCTGGTTTATCACGAGCGCCCACAGGAAGTACAGAGTCTGACCTGCAATTATCTGCTCATTGCCATGCGCTGCTCGCTACTGGACATGGCTTGTTTCCAGAAGGTCTCCTTTTGTGGGAGACACATGTGGGAGACCAGGCGAGTGAAACCCTTTGCAGATGTATAGTAAGCGAGATAAGTCACACTAATACTAAAAATAGCTCAGGCAGAGCCCTTAACCTTGCTATACTTTCTTGCATATTAGTGGCTTCTGTTCTTTCACTGCTGAGGACCAAATCCAGGGCTTTGTGGATAGAAGGCTCCACATCCCCATATTAGCAAATTAATCTAGTCCTCCGCCATCTCTCTGAAGTGGTTATGTAAGACATCCACTCTTCAGAGGAGAGAAGCAAGCCTCCAAGATGTCAAGCAGCATGCTAAAAGCCACTCAGACAATCAGAATGAAGGAGGCAACTAGGATGTAAGCCCAGGTCTCCTGGCCCTGGACACTGTGAGCTTGCTACCGAATCAGTGGCAATGTAAAAAAAAAAGATTAAAAAAAGAAAGAAAAAAAATTTTTTTTGTCTGAAGTCTTGGAGAATAATGAGATATAATGATTTTGGGTAAGTGAAGATTGAGGAAGAAATCACGAGACTTCACACGGTCACGTGACAGGCTTGTATAGCCCAGCATCTTGGAGCCCCAGGAAAGCTACACAGAGTACTCATCAAGAGGAATGGCCTTGGTTGTTATTTCAGGGTTAAAAATAATTAATAATATGCTGCATTTGCCAGAGGACTCTGTTTCCCTGAATTTACTCACATCCTTTCAGAACTAAACTTTAATATTCATACTGAAGCATGAAACACAGTTATCACCCCAGCAAAATAAAGGGCCTTGTCTAAAACCATAAATGGGGTTAGAGTAGACAGACAGAAAATATATTGTCTCTAATGTTTCTGACCTGCGCCAATAGCTAAGAAAATTAGCCACACACCTGTTCTTGAACACCAACTTAATTTATTCACTGTTCCCCTATTGCAGTGGTTCTCAACCTTCCCGATGCTGTGACCCTTTAATACAGTTTCTCATGCTGTGGTGACCCCCAACCATAACATTATTTTGTTGCTACTTCACAACTGTAATTTTGCTAGTTACGAATCATAATATAAATATCTGCTATTCGGGATCTCTAACATTCAACCCCTGTGAAAGCATCATTATACCTCCCCTACACAAGGGGTCTTGAACCTCGGCCCTGCTTCCTGTGAGGAAGTAACCATGATCATCTCAACATCACAGCTGAGGAAACCAGAGTCAACTAGCTCACCAGAGGCCCCAGTGAGCAAGTGCCACAGCTGACACTGTCCTAATCTACTAGTCAAATCAGAGGAGACTTGCACCCTTCTCGAGGGGAGAAGTGTGAACCAGAGGGTCCTAGGTTTTCTCCAACCTCCCTGCTTTACAGAGTTCCTAACTTGTGAGCTGAGGTACTCCCTGGGTCACATTAGCAATCTACTGGGTTATGTTAACAAAGGAGGACCAGTGAGATGGCTCAGCAGGAAAAGGAGCTAACATGACAAGTTTGACAATACAAGTTTGATTCCCAGAACCTGCATGACTGACAGAAGGAGAGAATTGATTCCTGAAAAGTTATCCTCTGACCTCTACACTGTAGACCAGATAGATACATGTGAATGAGAACCTACACATAAATAAATAAATAAATAAATAAATAAATGTAATCCACTAGCAAAGGTTATTAATAGTTATGGTTATGCACGTGTGTGTGTGTGTGTGTGTATGCACGTGTGTGTGTGTGTGTGTAGATAGAGAGAAAAAAGAGAGAGAAAGAGAAAGAGAGAGAGAAAAACAGGTGGCTTAGTAGTTGAGAGCACTGGTTGCTCTTGCAGAAGACCAGAGTTCAAATTCCAGTACCTATATGATGGCTTACAACCATCTATAACTTCTGTTCAAGGGGATCTGAGGCCATTTTCTGACTTCCTTGGCCACCAGGTACTTTAGATACATATATACAGACAAAACATTCATATGCATAAAATAAATCTAAAAAATGTTAATCAATAAGAATTTAAATTTAAAAAGGAATTACAGTTACCAGGGCTAAGGAGACAGCTCAGTTAGACTGGTTGCCATACAAGCATGAGGACTTGACCTCAGTCCTCCAGAATCCACATAAAACCCAGGCATAATAGCAAGCACCTGCAATCCCTGCACTGGGGAGGTAGAGACCTGTGGGTCTCAGAGCCTGCTAGCTGGCCAGTTTAGCCAAATTGGCACATGCAAGCTTCAGGAGAGATCATACTTCAAAAAACAAATGAGAGGCTAGGTGGTAGGGACACACACTTTTAATCCCAGAACTTGGGAGACAGAGGCAGGCAGATCTCTGAGTTCTAAGCACACACTTTTAATCCCAGAATTTGGGAGACAGAGGCAGGCAGATCTCTGAGTTCTAAGTCTACAGAGTGAGGTCTAGGCAGCCAGGGATGCACAGAGAAATCCTGTCTCAATCAATCAATCAATCAATCAATCATCAATCAATAATCAATCATAGTGATGAGTTAGAAAACAATCAAAGAAGACATCTGACATTGATTGTTGGCCTCCACACATAAGTGTACACACACATACACATCCCATACACACACCCCATACACATACATGCGCAAATGCATACGTAGTTTCTACCCACTTCCTAGCATGGGGAACTAAGTATGACCGCATGGAGAGTAATGGGGGCAGAAAGCAAATGACCTGCTATGCCGCCCTATGTATGGGCGGCAGTCACGGCTTCATACGCATGCGCATTGATGCTGGTTGTTTGGCAGTGAACTCTCCGTGAATATTTCTTCACCCACTTAGCTAATTGCTTCAAGTTTTCTTCAGTAAGGAAATGTGTATAATGAGAGCATAAAATTTTAAATCATGTTGAAGTCGAGAGTAATTTAGGGAAAGGATCCTTGGGATGAAGGAGTATGGAATAAAAAAAAAAAAAAAAAAAAAAAAACCTAAAAGTTCCAGTTACTACCAACCAAGAGTCTGTCCTAGAACAGGGCATGAGATGGGTGTACTGGACTTGGGAGACAGACCGTAAGGGGCTCGGAAGGGTTACCCACAGCTGTGACTGCCTTTCCCCCTTAATTCATAGAGCGTTTGAAATGATCTAATCACTCTGTGGCTGATATGGTTATCTCGGTGGTAAGGCCAGGTAAGCCTGGAGGGCCTGGCCTTCCTTGTGCTTAGCATTAAACATGCTGAGAGAGCGCGGTGTCACACATGCCCTTGGTGACACTGGTGGGGACCTCCCTGTCCCTCCTTCATTTTCATTTTTCTGCCTCATTTGGCTAGAGCTGGGGATGAGTCTGCGGAGGCTGTAAGCCAGACTCCGCTCTACAGCTGTCTGGCTCTGTCAATAACGTCTCTCGACTGTGCACACAAATCCTTGCCTTAAACCTTTGGCAACGGATGCAATTTCTTTTCCACAAAAAGCTCACAGTTCGTTCCAGAGACTTAAACTTGAAAGCACTACTTTTCTTTTTGGCATTGCTGGCAACCAAGCCCGATGCTGCTTACACTCACAAAGGCCAGGCAAGTGCCTACCACTGAGCTCCACTGCCAACTCAAGGGCTGTCACCTCCTCAGCTCAGCATCACCTTTAGCCAGCATTCAGAGCGATTATGTTACAATACACAGCGAAACAGAATACAGTCTCTATTTCTGTGGAGCTCCAGCTTTACCTCTGAAGAAGCAGTGACAGATGTATACAGGCAGTCATTTTTAAGTCCATAAAAGTAAACAGTCTTGTAATGCTGCTTATCTTCCAGAACAACCGAAAGCTTCCAGGAGTGGGGACCCTATTTCCTCTGACAGCCTCAGTGTCTCCATAGTGTCTCTGATACGATAATCCATCACGAACTGTTTTAAACTGAGAACTGCATGAATGTATGGCTCTCCTAAATACACAGCTGCATCACCCACTCAGCCAGTGGGCACTCCTGTGGAAGGATGCGTGAGGTACAGATCCTGACAGCAATTTGGTCAAGATAACCCAGCTTTACTGAGAGAGAGAGAAAGAGAGAGACAGACAGAGAGAGACAGAGGAGGGGTTGGGGGAAGAAGAGAGAGAAGGAAAAGGGGCAGAAAGAAAGAACATTCAAGAGAGAAAGGGGAGGACAATTACCCTTACCAGGACTGAGGGAAGAAAGGAAGGATTTTTATCATACTTTGAGAAATAAGGACACAATTTTAGGAGCTCTCTGATTAAAGTGTCACGAGCCACATGTTTTCCAATGTGGGTTGGGCCCTCATCAGTGGGATCAGTGCCCTAATGTAAGAGGCCTGAAGAGACACCCCCCTGCCGCTCCCCCAACTGTGAAAAGGTGTTAGAAGACCTGATGTGTTTATAAAAAGATAAAGAGATATAGGAATACGTTCTGTGAGTGTGTGGTGAGGTACGGGGGAAGGAGATGTCTCAGCGGGCCCAGGCTGAGGCATCTCTCCCCCCTAAGGGACCAGCCACACGACCATATAGTATAGAATAGAGTTTATTCAGGGCATGGGGAGGGAAGTTAAGAGGGTAGTAGAGGCAGAGAGAGGGAGAGAGAGAGAGAGAGAGAGAGAGAGAGAGAGAGAGAGAAGAGAAGAGAAGAGAAGAGAAGAGAAGAGAAGAGAAGAGAAGAGAAGAGAAGAGAAGAGAAGAGAAGAGAAGAGAAGAGAAGAGAAGAAAGAGAAGTAGAGTTAGGCCATGACTACATGGAGGGGGAGAGAAGGGGGAAGGGAGAAAAGCAAGAGGCATGAGAGCAGGAGATCAAGAGAGCAAAAGAGCAAGAGATTCAGAGAGGGAGGAGGGGGCAAGCAGCCCCTTTTATAGTGGGCCGCCTACCTGGCTGTTGCCAGGTAACTGTGGGGCGGAGCATACTTGGCTGTTGCCACATAACTGTGGGGGTGGAGTTTAGACAGAATGCTAACTAAGACCTAGGCGTTAGGTCTTCACTAGATGCCTTGACCTTGAATCTCCCAGAGCTGTGAGAACAAACTCCGCGCCACATATGGCACCGTTACTATTGCAACCCAAAAGACAGAGACACATTCAGTTGTATACAGGATAGAAGAATGCATTAGGTGAATGATGACTTCATCCTAAATTTAAGGATCTCTTAAGGGGGTGCAGGGGAGTATCAAGCAGAAGAGGCAGATTAGGACAGCAGCTAACTTTATTGTGCCAACTTGATTCCGTCAAAATCACTTGAAAACATTATCTCTGGGTGTGTCTGTTTCCCAGAGAATTAGCAATGGAAATTGGTAGATAGAGTTTAAAAGAGAGAGAGAGAGAGAGAGAGAGAGAGAGAGAGAGAGAGAGAGAGAGAGAGGGAGGGGGGAAAAGGGAGATGGAGAGGGAGAGGAAAAGGAGGAGAAAGGGAGGGAAGGAGGGAGGGAAGGAGGAAGAGAGAGAGAGAGAGAGAGAGAGAGAGAGAGAGAGAGAGAGAGAATGAATTACCCTCACCAGTAGCATTGTCCCACTCCTGAAAATGGGACAAAATGGTGGTGGAAGATAAATGTGTTCTTGGGGCTTGAGGTGAGATACCTTTTCCTGACCTTGGACAGACATCAGGGCTCCTGGTTTTTAGACTCAGACTGGGACTTAATTCCCTCTGCTCCTCTGGTTCTCCAACTAGCAGAATCAGGTCATATGATCTCTCTGCCTCCATTAGCGAAACAAGGGCTGTGCTCCTGAGGGAGGGAGAGGACAGGGACTAGTAAGCAACTCTGTACTCGGGAGGAAAGACAAACGCAGAGACCAGAAGCCATGAGTCAGCTCCGTGGCTGGAGACAGAGACGGGGTGCTAACAGAGCAGCAATCGACCAGAGGACAAAGAGAGTGGGTTCATCCTGGAAGCCTGTAACTGTGACTAGTCACTTTATACCTAGGCCATAGATGACTCTACAGTCACTAGGGCTTCTGACAAAGCCTAGGATTTGAGTTTTATCCAGCCCTCAACTGAACCCGATTTACAAACTGGCCCACTAAAGATCTATGGATCTGAACTGAGGGATTTTCACCCTTTAAGGGATACATTTGACATGTTTGTTGACATTCTGATTGCCAGGAGAAGGGACTGCCAGATTACAGTGTAGAAATTAGTTATTGCTAAACACACTAGAATGCACAGGACATTCTCCCTGAGACCAGTAATTATCTAACCCTGGATGTTCATAGGGCAGGGGCTGTGAAATCCGCCCCGACAATGGAGAGCCACTGATGGGTTTCAAATGGTTGTATGAGGTTTACTTAGGTATCCCTAGAGTTCTTTCTGACTGGCAGAAACTGTCCTTGGCAGGAGGGGCTCAGAGTTGAAAATAAAGTCTCAAGGAGCTGCCAGTGGAGGAGACGCACTGAACAGACACATCAATAAACAGAATAAATAGCAATCACAAATAAAGTCTACAGAAAAGTAAAGCATTCCAAGGGAAATAGCTAGGTTAAGAGAGAATGACCTATGAAAATACCACACAGTAGGAGGTAAGGTGGTGTCTTACATGGAAAGGTCAGAGCAGCCCCAACTCACGAGCGAGGCAAAGGTCTGGAGTCAGGAACTTGCCTGAGTCCAGTGAACATTGCCAATATGGCCAAGGGTGTGTAAGCCAACAAGAGAGGGGGAGGGGTGGGAAAAGCTTAATAATGAAGCCAGGGGTCAGATTGTGGTCTTGAGGCCATGCAAGGGAATCTAAATTTCACCCTGATTATTGGAAGCTCCTGGGGATGTGCAGGGGAGAGGGAGGGTCTGATTTATTTGTAAACAGATTATTCTGTTCCAGTGTGTCAAGGATGCAGCTGGTAGAGAAACAGAGACGATGAAATAATAATCTCTTCTGTGGACTGGACAAGAACAGAGGCCCAAGCTTGGTGGTAGAGGGAGAGCTCAGAGGTGGTGGGAGCTGCACTATATCCTAGAAGACTGGCTGATAGCGGGATGAGGGAGAAGAGCCTGAGCCGGAGGGTGCCAGTCACTCAGCAGTGAAGAAACCCAGGCTAGGAGATTTTCCAGTAGGAATAAAGACCACTCGTGACATGTCTGGCTTGAGAAATTTACCACCCAGCCAAGAACAGATCTTGGTTGCCTCTTCTGAAAAAGTGACATCATAGTCTATGCCAGGAGATAAAACGTTCAGGAAGATGGGCTGCTGTCCAGAGGGTAAAGGCACTTGCTGCCAAGCCTGATGATCTGAACTCAGTCCCCAAGTTGTCCTCTGACCTCCACACACAGATGCAAGACCACATATATACATACATACACACACATATATATAAATGTAATAACACACAAATGCATACACACACATACACACACACATATATAAATGTAACAACACATAGTGCATACACACACATACACACACACGCATATATATAAATGTAACAACACACAAATGCATACACACACACACACACACACACACATTAAAAGGAAGATGGGCTTCAGTTCACCAGATGATGGTGAATCACAAATCATTTAATTGTACTTGACAATGTGTCTCTCAATTTGGAATTCAGAAGAGAGCAAACAAATGTCTAACAGCCTTTTCCTGTTCTCCTTCACTTTCTTATTCATTATAGTACATGATGCGCCACATCTGGTACCCAAATTCTACATCAGGGTTGTCTTAGTTAGTTTCCATTCCTGCACATACATCATGACTAAGAAGCAAGCTGGGAGGAAAGGGTTTATTCAACGTACACATCCACATTGCTGTTCATCACCAAAGGAAGTCAGGACTGGAACTCAAGCAGGTCAGGAGGCAGGAGCTGATGCAGAGGCCATGGAGGGATGTTACTTATTGGCTTGCTTCCCCTGGCTTGCTCAGCTTCTTTTCTTATAGAACCTAAGACTACCAGCCCAGGGATGGCACCACCCACAAGAGACCCCGCCCCCTTGATCACTAATTGAAAAAATGCTTTACAGCTGGATCTCATGGAGGCATTTCCTTAAGGGAGGCTCCTTTCTCTGTGATAACTCCAGCTTGTGTCAAGTTGACACACAAGACAGTACAGGGTCTTTCTTTGTATATAACCTAGTAATTCTCAGGTAGATCTCCAAATACCAGCTGAGGGTATCTAATTCAGTTCTGACACTGTCCCAAAGGATGCAGGCTCAGTCTCATGAGAGTTCCCCCACAGATGCCAGTGCAGGATGTGACCTGGACTTCTGACTAGCTGTAAGGTGGACTTCCCCTCTTTAGGTCTGAACAGTTTGCATGAGTAGTTTATGGAACTCAGAAAAAAAAAAATGTTGGTCACTAGTGCCGGGTTAGTTTTCCGTTATTGTAACCAACACCCCAGACAATCAACTCACAAAGAGAAAACATTTATACTGCATGGCTTCAGAAGTTCTAGTCCATGATGCAGGGTGATGCAATTACATCAGGGTGAGGAGTACAGAATGGAGCAAGCCCATAGCCAGGGCCTCACAGCCCCTTTCAAGGGCACACACTTAAAGAGCAGGTCCCATCTCTTAAAGGTTTTTAGCATCTCCCATCAGATCGAAGCTGGGGTCTTTAGAGGACGCAGACACACACACTTACACATGTACCAATTTGTTAGAGAAGATATCACCATGGATACAGATAAAGATCCAGAGGGAAAAGCCAGAAAGGCAGAGGGCAAAGCAGGTGGGAAGGGGCACAGGACTTCCCACATCTCAGGGCATGCTAACTGCCAGGCAGCCCATATGCCGGGCTGCGGAGTGGCTCCGCAAGCCTTGCCCTTCGTCACACACACAACCGTGGCTGATTACACAACTGGCCTTTCGGGAGATCAATTCAGTCTCTCTCTTTTGCTCTGAAAGTCACAAGGTACAGTCACACCTAGTGACTACGTCACATCTAGTGACCAGCTCTTGTCTTGACAATGATTGGGTTATGAGGCTCCAGTCATCTGACACACAAAACATGCACAGCATTTTGTAAACAATTTAATTAAAAATTCGTATTTTAAAAACTGTGTGTGTGCTGGTGTGTATCTCTCTGTGTCTGTGCCATGTGGGTGGGGTTGTCTGAGGAGGCCAGAAGAGGGTGTCAGGTCCCCTGGAGCTGGAGTCACAGAGGGCTGTGAGTCATCTGATTTGGGGGCAAGGAACTCAATTCTGGTGCTCTGGGAGAGCAGGACATGCTCTTCTCTGCTACGCCAGCTCTCTAGTCCAACTCATTTCTGTAAGTCTGGTCTACAGAGCGAGTTCCAGACCAGACAGGACTGCACAGAGAAATCCTGTCTGAAAAAAACAAAACAAAACAAAAGATCTGTCGAGGGTGTGCATACGATAGTTCAGAGGACAGTTTTAAAGAGTCAGCCTTCTCCTTCCACCATGTGAGGCCCAGGGGTTGAACTCAGGACCCTGGGCTTGGCAGCAAGCACCTTTACCCACTGAGTCATCTTACTGGACCCTTCCCCCTTTTAATATCTAGAGAGAGGAGGGAGGGGAGGAAGGAGAGGGAGGAAGGGAGAGAGAGAGAGAGAGAGAGAGAGAGAGAGAGAGAGAGAGTTAGAGTTAGTTTGGGAATGGATACAAAGAGGCAAAGAGCATCGGTTAGTTGGTTTTCTCCACCATATATGTTCTAGGGGCTGAACACAAGTTGTCAGTCTCAGTCTCAGATGCAAGTGCCTTTTCTGTGTCAGGTCACTGATACTTCTGGGCCAGGAAATGGGACGATGGCCAAATACATTCACATAATTGTATACTATGTAATTATAAATTGCAACATCACAAGGTAAATGTCTGTGAGACACTGACATCAAATATTCTTCTAAGACGTCCAAGAGAAACCAACAGGTTTCTCCTGTTCCTTTTTTAATTACATGCATATGTTTGTGTGTGTATAAGTTCCTATGTATGTAGGTATGAGCATGCCACACACCCATGTGGAGGCCAGAAGACAACTTGTAGAGTCAGTTCTCTCCTCCTGCTAGGAGGGTTTGTGGACAGAACTCAGGTCATCAGGCTTGGTGGTGAAAGGACCTCTATCCACTGAGGCAGCTGTCTTGCTGGCTTGGATGTGTCCAGGTCTTGCAGTCATATGATGCGTTTGAGTCGGGCTCGGCTTGCCTTAAGCTTCCTACGGCTTCATGTTTTTTGTTTTTGTTTGTTTTTTTTTTTTTTTTTTTTTTACTAGAAATCTATTTGAAAGGCCTCATGACCTTTTCCCTTGTTATTTTAATTTTGTTGAGACAGGATTTTGTTATGTAGCCTGGAACTGAGTACATAGACCAGGCTGACCTTGTTTACAGTGATCCTCCTGCCTCCACTCCCCAAGTGCTAGGAGCATGCACCATGTTGACATCAGCCAGTTTCCCTTGCCTCAGCCTCGGTTTGCTACTGTGATCTCCTCCTCCCGTCCTCTTGCCTTCCCAACATGTAAACGCTGCCTTGATTTCTAACGCTGCTTTTGAGATTTGTTGGTACCACACAGTAAGTCAAGGTTACCCCTGTTTTCCTCTACACAGAGGTGTGTGACTTATCCTCACTGCCACACAGACTTGGGGTTTGCTCCCTTTCATGACTGTACAACGCTCCATTGTACATATTAATGTGACAACTGCTGGTTATTCAATTATCAGATGTGAGTCTTTGGCTATTGTAAATCATACTAGGATGAGTAAGATGGAGGGAGGGGTCAGCTAATAAAAACTGATTATGGGTATAGGTGAGGCACAAGGGACTAAACAAGCCCTTAAAGAAAAAGAAAAAAAAAAAAAAAAAAAACAATTTTACGTAGATGACAGAGCTGCCTCCCACCAGACTCGTTCATCCTGAACAGAGCTGAGCCCGAGATCTCAGAGGCACATAAGCACCCAGACAGGTCCTGCAAAGCTCCTGCACTTTAATCCAGGAGAAATTCTTCCTGTTTATATATCTCTTGCTTTGAAGAAATGTCTAAAGTTTTCTCTGGTAGCCTGATCCTCAACAAATCACTGGAAACCAAGGATGCTCTCAGATGTAGATGCATGAACCACAAGAAAAGTGTTAATAATTAACACCTAGGAAAAGCATAACTCATGTTAGCAAAAGAAGCAGATACAGAAATGCAAGCCCAGGCCGTTCTGCCCTGGACAAGCCTAATCCCTTCCCAGTCTGGAGTGAATCTCTGAAGGGACAGAGCAGCCAATTGTGGGTGACTGAGACAACTGTGGGCAGCTGCCTGTGGCGGCCAGCGGAGTCACGTGATGATGATGCACTAAAGCAGCAGCCTGCCAGGCAGTGGTGGTGCACACCTCTAATCCCAGCACTTAGGAGGCAAAGGGAGGCAGATCTCTGAGTTCAAGGCCAGCCTGGTCTAGAGAGTGAGTTCCAGGACAGCCAGGGGTACACAGAGAAACCCTGTCTTGAAAGAAAAAAAAAAAAAAAAGTAACGACTGAATATATACATCTTATTATATTTACTGTGGCCAGGGAGCATCAGCATTTTGAGAATGATTTAATAGTCAGGATGTCTTAGGGCAAGGCAGCAGCAAACCAATCGGCTGGGAGAGCCGTGGCTAGTGTACCAGTCAATGTGTATTCCTAAGCATGGTGACAGGTCACCCACGGTGACTCAGAGCGGGAAAGTGCACAGTCTTGCAAGGGAACAACAGGGGGCCTCTGGAACACCCACAGTTAGCATCACACTCTGTGGTGTGGCATGCTTTTGCCCCTAGTCAAAATCAAGACCAAACTGTCTGGTTTTATCAGTTGTTTCCTGTTGTGGATTGCCCTGGTGCTGGTTGTGTTTTGATGCTAACCCTGCTTCCTCAAGAGGGGCTGCCCCAAAGAGGAGTGGATCACACACTTCAGTGATTCCATGTGAACCTTCTCCCTATTTTAACTGGTCAAATAAAGGCTAGAGCCTGTGATCAGGCAGTGGAAGGGAAAGGTGGGGCTGGAGGTTTTAGAGAGAGGAAGGAGGAAGGGGAGACAAGGAGGTGGAAGGAAGATGGAGCAGAAGCACGTGGCCTGGAGGAACCGCAAGTAGCAAGGGATCTCATACCTGGGGAATAGAGTAGTGCAGTGCTCAACTGACTCCTCGGGTCATGGGTTGTCAAAATGCCACCGATCTCCGTGGCTTTGCGTGCTCCCGTTGCTTTTCTGCCTGCTTCAGCTTCTACAAGGAGGGTGCTCGCTGCTCGTCATTCAAGTTAGGCATTTTTATTAGTGGCAATAAAAGCCACAAAGAGGTGGACACTACCAGTGAGAGACAGGGTTTCATGTGTCAGCTTCTGTTGCTATTGGGAGGCCCTGAGTCTGCCTTGTGCTCAGAAAAGATTATTAATCATAGATGGCAACTCAAAAGTTAGGCACATGCTTGGGAAAAGGAATAAGGACGAGAATAGTATTTGAGGGAGGCACCACCTAGTTCTTTCTGCTAGATACAAAGGATGGTCACTCTCCTGTTCCAAGTCCAATCTACTGCTCCTCGTCGGGCTGTTCATTAAATGTGAAAGTGCTTCTTTTCCTGGAAACAGATTTCACCTGGCATCTCTAGAGGCCGTGATTTATAATGAAGCCAGTATCTAATGTTAACTACAATGCCCTCTGGTGGCTTGAAGTATTTTCCATAGCTACAACAGTAAAGTTAAAACAAAACAAAAACCCAGAAAACAAAAACAGCCATAAAAATCCCAGCACTCAGAAGGTTTTCCCTCTTACAAGGGAGTTCTTTTATAAAATCAGAAATCAAACTTGTAAAACTCTTCAATATTTATAATCTTTGTGACCACACAGCCTTTCCACAGAGGCTCATTACTTAGAGCTGAGTAGTGAGGAAGAGGGAGGGGCTGACACAGCTCAGTTAGTGTTTGCCCGGCACACCTGAAGTCCTCTGAGCCTCAGCACCAGGTAAACAAGGCGTGGTCATACACAACAGTAACTCCAATACTTCAGAGGTGAGCGAGGAGGAGCCCAAGTTCAAGGTTATCCTTGACTTTCTGTTGCTGTGACAATACACCATGACCAAGGTAACTTAGAAAAGAAAGGTTTTAATTGGGTTTTCATTCATCCTTCAGAGGTTGGAGTCCATGATGGCAGAGCAAAGGCACAGAGGAAGGAACAGATGAGAGCTCAAATCTTGATCCAAAAGTAGGAGACAGAGAACATACTGAGAATGCAGTCTTTGGAAACCTTCAGGGACTCACCTCCTCCAACAAGGCCACACCTAATCCTTCCTAAACAGGTCAACCAACTGGAGACCGAGAATTCATACATGTGAGCCTAAGGAAGGACGGCATTCTCATTCAGATCGTCACAGTGAGTCTGAGGCTAGCCTGGGCCACCTGTCAAAAAACTGGCGGGGGCTAGGGGAGCGGTATGATGAAGAATTCCAACATGCAGAAATTACAATCAAACAACGTCACATGACGTATGTGGTTGTGCAGACATGTGGAACCAAAGCTCAAGATGCAGAACTGTGGAACGCTCAGAGGCTTTGGGCTCTGCAAGACTCAGTAAGAGACACATGAGGTCTGTGACACCGATGTAAGCAGGAGGAGCCTACTTAACGGTAGCTATTGCTATGACCTATTTTAGTCGACAGTCCAGAATCTCCACTACCCCATAGGGTGAGAACTTTCAGCTATTGATCGGAGTAGCATTTACTTTTAGTAGACTTCATGTGACTCTCTGCGGGATTGTTAGGGAGAGCAAAGCCACACAGAACACGCAGTCCTGCAGATCCCCAAGCAGACGTGAAAAGAGTATGTCCACGCTACTCAGTCAATGACAGTGAATGTAAATGAGTCACAAGGGAAGTGGGAGGTGCATGTCCAGGGTACCCCAGGCACTGGCTTCTGTCTCGGGGGTTTGAAAGTATACTAGACAGGATAAGATGTTTATTTTTATTTTTATTAGTTTTATATATATTTTTTAACTTATGGTCTCAGAACATAGCTCTGGCTGTCCTGGAATTTACTTATGTAGGCCAGGCTAGCCTTGAACTCACAGTGAAGCATACCTGACTCTGCCTTTACTCCTGAGTGCTGGGATTAAAGATGTAGCATTTATCTGGCCTAATTATTGTTCTCATGTTACCTAGATTTAGCTCAAATTCACAATATAGCTGAGGCCTAGTTACTGCTTTGTTGAGCCAATGAGGTGATACAGTCTACGGATCTTAAAATCTCAGCCCTGGATCTTAAAATCCAAAGCCAGTCGCTCTACATTGTGTGCTGCAGGCCAGCCTGGCTGACCTGGTGAGACCCTGTCTTAGAAACTACAAACCCCTGCCTGGCAGTGTGGCACACACCTTTAATCCCAGCACTTGGGAGGCAGAGGCAGATGGATTTTTGAGTTCAAGGCCAGCCTGGTCTACAGAGCAAGTTCCAGGACAGCCAGGGCTACTCAGAGAAACCCTGTCTTGAAAAAACAAAATAAAAACCAAACAAAGCAAAACACACCAAAACCCCAAAAACCCCTAAAAACACCCTTGCACCAAAACACAGCCCCACCAAGGACAGTGGTTACAGGAAACCTAAGATGTTTTTGCGGGTTGATCTCAAACAGGAAAAACTAAGTTCATGTTATGATTAATTTAAAAATGTAATTACTTGGTGAGTTCAAGGTCATCATCTCATTAGACTCAATTCTAAATGTAAACAAGATGGTTAAGAAAGATGGGGTTGCTGACCACTGTACCCTCCATACAGGAACGTGGCCCACAGCTCTTCCCTCTGCTCCATTCAGTCTCCTTTCAATGCTCAGGCCTAGACTGGAATGCTTCAGATTTGGTTCAGATTAATGTAGAGAAAATAAAACGGCACCGTTTTTCTAACTGACAAATGCTCTCTATTTCCTCTGTCAGACAAGCCTCTACTCAACCACTTGGTGTGTTCCCAGGGCAAACCTCACCTTCTCACCTCAAAGTCCATGACAGAGTTAGATCCTGCCTCTCAAGCTCACAGTGATGTAGTGGCTGGAGAGGAGGCTGGGGGATTAAGAGAACTGACTGCTGTTCCAGAGGCTGGGTTTAATTCCCAGCATCTACATAGCAGCTCAGGAACACATGGGACTCCAGTTCCAGTTGATCTGATGCCCTCTTCTGGCCGCAGTGTGCACCAGGCACCCACAGGATATATAGGCATACATACAACCCAAGCACCTATACACACAAAATAATAATTAAAGAAAAATTAAGCCAGGTGGTGGGGGCACATGCCTTTAGTTCCAGCAGGAGGCAAAGGCAAGCAGTTCTCTGAGTTTGAGGCCAACCTGGTCTACAAAGGAAGTTCCAAGATAGCCAGGGCTACACAGAGAAACCCTGTCTAAAAAAAAAAAAAAAAAAAAAAAAAAAAAAAAAAATATATATATATATATATATATATATATATATATATATATATAATTTTCTTTTAAGATTTATTTTCTTTATATGAGTACACTGTAGCTGTGTTCAGACACATCAGAAGAGGGCATCAGATTCCATTACAGATGGTTGTGAGTCACCATGTGGTCATTGGGAGTTGAACTCAGGACCTCTGGAAGAGCAGTCAGTGCTCTTAACCACTGAGCCATCTCTCCAGCCCCAGGAAAAAAAAATAAAAAATGTCTTTGTGTGTGTGTGCGCGCACACACACACACACACACACGAGAATGCATGCATGCACACATGTGAGCACACACATGTATTCTTGTATGTGCACATGCCACATGTGTGCAGTGTCCATGTACACAAAAGTCAAAAGAGAGCATTAGGTCCCTGGAACTGGAGTTACAGATGGCTATGGGCTGCCCAGTGTTGGTGCTGGGAGCTGAACTCAGGTCCGGTGGAGAGCAGCAAATTCTCTTAGCCACTGAGCCACCTCTCTAGCCCCACAAAATGACTTGAACATTTACAAAACATTTTTTCATCAAACTTATCAGCGGAAGCAGTCTAAGCTGTTGTCGTCTGTCTGACTCCCACACTGACTAATGAATTAGAAGGGCAAAGCCTGAATATTGTTTATCTTTCCAGTCCCAGAAATTGGCAAGGTGTTTGCATATGGCAGATAATCAAAAAATGGTTTTTTAAATACACAAGCAGAGCATTAGTCTCAAAACCAGAACTGACAATTTAATAAGGCCTTCCATATGGTACCCACACAGGGGCTGCTCGCTCATTGGCTGGCCAGCCGCTCCAGCAATGGGTTCCACAGGCTCCATAGCAAGCAGGGATGAAACACACCCAGAGCAGCTAGCAGCTGGTACAGGGTAGCTGCCTATAAAGCAAAATCTAACAGTGTTTAAAGGTTGAATAAAAGCAAACTGAAGCCGGGTAAAGCTGTTCGCATGTAATCCCTGCACCTGGAAGGCAGAGGCGGGGGAATCAAGGGTCTTAAGTCAGTCTAAGCTATACAGAGACTCTGTCTCAAAAAGTATGAACTAATTAAAGAAATCTGAAAGCTGAAAACATCACAGTACAGGAATTATCAAAACATAAACTCTGTGTATGTGTGTGTGTGTGTACATGTGTGTATACATGTGTGCATGCAGGTAAGTGTATGTGAGCGTGGCAACTAAGAAGTCAAAGCTGGGTCTTTCTCGGTCTCTCTCCATCTTATTTTCTGAGACAGGGTCTCTTGATGACCTGGTGCTGGCTGATTAGGCCAGGGTGATCAGCGAGTCCTCTATGATTCTCCTGTCTCTGCCTCCTTGGCGTTGAGAAAACAGGCAAATACCACTGTACCTTGGTTGTCATCGGACTTCTGGGGAGCCACACTCCTGGTTGTCTTACCTACTGAGCCATCTCCTTAACCACAATATAAAAGCCCTTTAATTAAGATAGATTCAAACGGAAAACAATCAGTATCATCTTTAGCCAGAAGCAGTCAACACCATGAGGGCGTGAGATGGCTCTGTAGGGGTGTGTGCTCGCCGCCAAGCCTGACCACCGGAGTTCAATCCCAGGTCCCACACAGTGGAAGGCGTGAAGGACTCCCACGTATTGCTCTCTGACCTCCACACATGCGCACTGCCTACCCGAGGAGGCCGGAAGAGGGCCTGGGCTCCCCTAGGACTGGAGTTACAGACAGTTGTGAGCCAGCACGTGGGTCCTGAGAGTCAAACTGGGGTTCTCTAGAAGAGTAGCCAGTGCTCTAAATCGCTGAGTCCTCTCTCCACCCCAATACATTGTTTTTAGTAATGTTCGCCTCAACCTCCCCCTCACCTCCCCCAGGATCTACCTCCACCTATCTACTCTGCCTCAACTTCATGTCTTTTAGTTCAAGGCCAATCTGGTCTACATAGCAAGACCCTGTCTCAAAGACAACAATAACAAACAAACAAACAAAAACCCAAAAGAAAACAAACAAAAGAAGACAGAAACCTAAAAAAAATATTGACCTGTAGCTTCTCAGCTGGGGGTCAGGGCTCATGAACCCCTTCCCGCTCCCGCTCCGTTCTAGCTGTTGACTGGTTGCATCTTTTGTGAATGCAGTGATCCCTGCTACCTCCAAAAACAGTTTCCCTCTGGTCCTCTCCAACTTTTTAGCCTTTCTTCCCCTTTTTCCTTGATAGTCTCTGAACCTCAGTGTATGTGTGCCCGTGCGTGTGTGATTGTGTATGTGTGTACATGCATGTGTGTATGCATGTACATGTGTCTATGTGTGTATATATGTATGTGTGTGTATGTATGTATATGTATGTGTGTGTATGTATGTATATGTATGTGTGTGCATAATATAGACATCCCATTTGTGGCTGAGCATATGTATGTGTGTATGTATGTGTGTGTGTATGTGTGTGTGTATGTGTGTGTGTATGTGTATGCAATATAGACATCCCATTTGTGGCTGAGCCATGCATATGTGTGTGTGTGTGTGTGTGTGTGTATGTGTGTATGTATATGTGTGTGCATGTGTGTGTAATATAGATATCCCATTTGTGACTGAGCCATGTGTGTGTGTGAGATATAGATATCCCATGTGTATGTGTGTGTATATATGTGTATGTATGTGTATGTGTGTATGTATGTGTGTATGTGTGTGTATGTATGTGTATGTATGTGTGTGTATGTATATGTATGTGTGCATGTGTATGTGTGTACGGGTGTATGTATGTGTGTGTATGTATATGTATGTGTGCATGTGTGTATGTATGTATATGTGTGTGAATGTGTGTATGTATGTGTGTACATGTGTATGTATGTATATGTGTGTGTGCATGTGTATATGTATGTGTTTATGTATGTGTGTATGTATGTATATGTATGTGTGTGCATGTGTGTATGTATATGTGTGTACGTGTGTGTATATGTGTATATATATGTGTGTGTGCTGTGATATAGGCAGCCCATTTGTGGCTGAGCACTCTGGTCACTTATTCTTGCACTTTGATCAGGACAAGGTCTGAGAACTGCACTGGCCTGTGGATTCAGAGGTGAGAGTGTGCAGGGTGGTTTGACACTATGACCATTGTTGTGTTTTTGTGGGTCAGGCACTCTTTTGAGCTGTACTCCCAGCACTTTAAAAAAAAAGATTTCTTTTCTGCCGGACAGTGGTGGCGCACGCCTTTAATCCCAGCACTTGGGAGGCAGAGGCAGGCAGATTTCTGAGTTCGAGGCCAGCCTGGTCTACAGAGTGAGTTCCAGGACAGCCAGGACTACACAGAGAAACCCTGTCTCAAAAAACCAAAAAAAAAAAAAAAAAAAAAAAAAAAAATTTCTTTTAAACTATGTATATGTGTGTGTGTCTGTGTGTGGGCATGTTCACGAATCTCACATGTCCAAAGATGTGTTGGGTCCCTCTGGAGCTGGAGTTACAGGAGTTGTATAAGCTGTCAGTCATGGGTTCAAGGAACCAAATTTAGACACTCTCTCTGCAAGAGCAGTTCACACTCTTCACCTCCGGGCCGTCTTTCTGGTCCCACTGTGGGCAGCTTGTAGTGTTCTGCTGTTGTCTTAAAGAACATCTGAGGGTGCGGAGCGACTGTGCAGGAGTTCTGAAGTCAGTCCCCATCTGAATCCCCTTACTCACAAAGTACATGACTCTAGGTGAGTCCACGCTCTCATCTGTTCAAGGGAATGAACTCTGTATGCTTGGGCGTTCTTACAAGGTGTGCTGGCTGGTTTTATCTCAACTTGACACAGGCTAAAGTCATCTAAGAGGAGGGATCCTCAATTTAAAAAAATGTTTACATTAGCCAGGCTGTGCTGACTTAGGCCTTCAGTCCTAGCACTCCAGAAGGCAGGTGAATCTTTGAGTTTGAGGCCAGCCTGGTCTACAGAATGAATTGCAGGATATACAGAGGCTACACAGAGAAACCCTGTCTCAAAAAAATGAAACAAACAAACAAACAAACAAACAAACCAAGCAAACCAAACCAAATCAAACAAACAAACAAAAGCTTTCATCTATCCTGGTCTACAGAGTGTGTTTCAGGACAGTCAGGACCACACAGAAGCTCTGTTTTGAACTGTACCCCCAAATAAGTAAATAAGTAAAGCCTCTATAATAATGTCTAGGGTATTTTCTTAACTCCACTTGTGTGGCAATAACCTCTACCCTCTGACCCACATCTCTCACCAGTTATAACCTTTACCCTTTGACCCACACCTCACCAGTTGCCACCCTATAACTGGAAATTGTCATTTTCTTCTTTTCTCCCACTTAAACCCTAGAAAGCCTTCCTTCCTGCTCAGTTAGGCCCACTGAGCAGCTTCTGTGAGAAGTGCTGCACCCCACAAACATTAGCATGAATACAAAGCCTTTTTATTTAGATAGCTGCTCCAAGCCTGGAGCATCTCAGCCAGTCCACATTTTTCCCATGTATAAATGCCTTACAAGTGAGCTTTCTATCGACTTGGTTATTCTGGTAACATTCAACTGCCAGGTAATCAATGCCTGGCCAGCAGGATCTCTCTTAGCCCTGTGGCATTTGGCTCCATAAAGCCACTACTGTTAGCTTTTCTAAAGAGCACAGGTGAGTCACTAGCTCAGCCAGTGACTCTTGCTATTGAACACAGCCTGTTACTGAGTTACTGATAATTTCAGGGAGGGAAACATTATTGGATTTGGCTTCTGTTTTTGTTCTTCTCTGCTTATTTATGATAAATATTCAACACTCATTACTGTCTCCACTTTTTTTTTTTTTTTTTTAAGAGGAATACTTCACAAATCTGTGTCACTGTGATGGCTAGTCTTGGTCGTCAAACTAGTCACCTGGTGCAATCATCAGTATTTTCTAGAGGAACAGAAAAGAACCAATGGAATAAAGAAATGTATTGAAAGAATGTATTAAATAGCCTAAGAGATGGAGAACCCAGTAGTCGCTCAGTCCTTGCAGCTGGGTACCTCAGCAGTTGGAGTAGCAGGCTTCAGTCTAGCTCATTATAGGAAATACCATGATTGATCAGCAATTGCAAACGTCTGCGTGAGTCCTGCCATTATGGATATCACATTACCTGAGTTGCCCATTAGAGCCAGACTGTTACAAACAATGCTTGCCCTGTCCTGCCCATTACAAGTCAGACCGTTATAAACAATGCTTGGCCTGTCCTGTCCATTGTGAGTCATGCTATTACAGACACTGCTTTGCCAGTGCTCCCATTATAATACCTACAATCCCTTTTGCTACTCCGGTGCCCAATTAAACACATTGCATTTAATTCACCCAATTGAGCACAGCATCTCCAACCCTGGGACCTGGCATGAGGAGAGCAAGGACAGAGCTTGCACAGGAGCCCCTCACTGTTTTCTGTCATACAGCATTAGTGAAGGGTATGTCTTCTGATGTGATTTTAAACAACAAATTCACTCAAGCATTCCAATTTCTCTGAGCCTTAAAAAAATCCTTCAACTTTAAGCCAAAAAAAAAAAAAAAAAAAAAAAATAGCAGGCATCTCTGGCTCCTTCTAGCAGTACAGCTTTTCACAGACACTCAGTCAACAAATCAAATAAACTCTCGGTACCTTTAACTGTACTAGTTTCAATAGTAAACCCAGCATCTTTGCCCAGGACTCATATTGATAAACTCGGCCTGCTCTAGCTTCATAATCCTTTGCCTCGATACTCACTCCCTTAAAATCCATTCCCACACATATTCCTCAGATGTCTGTCTGAATGAGTTAACAAATTCACTGAGTTCATTTGTGTAATACAGCAGGCAGTGGGGAGGCATCCTCTGCTAAGGATGAGGAGACTGTTTCTTCAGGCAGACTGAGCCCATGAGCATCTGAGGATTCAATACCAATCTCCATAGGGTCCTTCCACACATCACCACCCCAAGTCACAGGATCCTATTCTTTTATGACCAGAGCTCTTGTTTTAACTGCTGGCACGCTCAGAGGCTGGGAATTACATCTGCACTGTAAGCCAGCTAATTGTATAAGGAGGGCTTGGGTTTGGTTTTCTGCAAGTTGAGTTCTAATGGCTGCTGGCTTCTCTTCCAGGGCACACTTAGGAACCTTTAGATTGTTGATGCACACCTGGGGAATCATCAATTTTATTACTCAACTCATTTTTTTCCTCGTTTTCGTTCATACAAAGACACCAAAAGGAAGCAGGTAGCATCATTACTTTCCCATGTTCAAAGGTTTTCTATAAAGTCACTAATGCTTGATTCTCTCTCGAGAGGAATAAGGTATATCGAATGCATTTATCTTGCGTACTTCTTTAAATCACTCGCACTATGGACTTTCAGTGCTCTCCATGCCACCCGAACAGTCTTTAGCAACCACAGGTTTCATCCAACTGGGAGATCCAGCTCCAGACACCACAAAGCCCATTAGAGAAATTCATCCTTATAATTCTGTTTCTCCAGAACCATTCCTGGTACATTCCTAGTCAATGTTTTCTGGATATATATATATATATATTCACATATATAACATGTATATTATATACACTTATATGTGAGTGTATCTAAAGAAATTACGTCAGCTTACATAGCTTATATTGAAGTAACTCCAACCACAAGGCTTGGAGCCTCAGCAGTCCCAATCTGATGCTGAAAACTGGAGAGTTTCTAGAGAGTCACTGGTCTTCAGTCAACAACGGAAGCCTGGAAATGTTAGCTGTGATATCAGCAAAGGAAGCAGCAGCAGCCACCTCCTCAACAGGGAAACTCAGCAGCAAGAGGGAAGCCCTTAAGGGCAAAAGGCAAATAATCTTCCCAGTTTTATTTTATTTTTTTGTTTTTGTTTGTTTGTTTTGTTTTAAATCTGGAATGCTCCCAGAAGGTGCTGCTGCACTGTGGGTGGGTCTTCCCTCATCAATTAAGGAAATCGAGACAACTCTACAGGTGACAATCCCTACCCGGTGACTGTAACTTGTGACAAACGGACATTAACACCATCGATCATGCTGGGAAGGAGGGACCCTCAGTGAAGCCTGCCTGGTCTCCATCAGAGCGTCCTATGGGAATGCCTGTGGAACTTTTCCTTAATTGTTAACTGATGTGGGAGGGTCTGAACTACTGTGTGTGGGGAGATATAGGGAAAGGTGACTTTTGAAAAGCCACACTAAAACCTACTGTTCCAGAAGCTTCCTAAAAACCTATCAAAGGATTTAAATGAAGCCACCATATCATAGGGGAGGCAGTGGCCCAACTAGACATTATATATAATATACCAAGTAAAGCCTCAGTGTCAGGAATGGTATTCATCTTTCTGAGTCATCGGTCAAAGGGGCCTCATAAGTCCCCCAAACGTTAGAGACTGTTGCCAGTGCTGCCACAGGCAGGTGGGCCTGGGCTGTATAAGAAAGCTAGCTGAGCAGGCCGGAAAGCTGTGTTCTTCCATGGTTTCTGCTTCAAGTTCTGGTCTTTGAGTTCTTGACCCGAATTCTCTCAGTTATGAACTGTGACCTGGAAGTGCAAGATGAAGCAAGCATCTACCTCCAAGTCGCTTTTGGTCGTTGTCTATCTCAACAAAAGAACACAAACTGTTAACAATCACCCTGCACAGGGCCCTGCTAATCTCTTTATCTTTCCAGTTTTACTTTCCTCTGAACCAAGAGCCTGGCTTCTCTTTGAAAAACATCATATATTAATAGTGTCCGATGTAGGCTCCACCTTGTGGAATGGGCCTTCAATCCAGTTTTTAAAAAGTGGTTGGCTACACCCCTAATGCCTGAGTCACTACCACCCTAGTGCGTCTTGTAGGCAGATCACTTGTGGAAAGCTGCAGGGCTGATAGCTGGGTGAGATTAATCATTACTTTTATCCCCTGGTAGCATGGAAAGTAACTTCCTGCACTGTGAATGCTGGTCAGTGGGGTGAAGCTTCTAGTTGGGTACCAAATGTAGTGGCACAGGCCTTTATTGCAGCACTTCACCGTTAACTCCAGCACTCGGGGTAGAGGCAGGTGGAACTGTTGAGTTAGACGCCAGCCAACTTGATCTATATATCAAATTCCAGGACAGCTAGGGCTACATAATAGACCACGTACGTCTCAAACAAACAAAAAAAGCACACCTACTCTCCATCTCCTTTTCTCTGGAAGCTCTCCTATTCCCTCTTGGTCCCTGGAACTCACTCTGTAGACCAGGCTGGCTTCAAACTCAGAGATCTGCCGCTTCTGTTTTCCAAGTTCCAGGATTAAAGGCGCTGGACAACACACCCAACATTTAGCTTTTTTGTTTTGTTTTCTTGTTTTTCTAGAAAGAACATAAAATTGGGTGGCTAGGAAGTTGGGGAGGATCTGAGAGAACTTTAGAATAAGATCTAAATGCTTTGTATAAAAAATTTTAAAAACAATAAAAAATAAAAACATGGCACATCAAAAGAAATATTCACACTGGGCAGTGGTGGCGCATGCCTTTAATCCCAGCACTTGGGAGGCAGAGGCAGGCGGATTTCTGAGTTTGAGGACAGCCTGGTCTACAGAGTGAGTTCCAGGACAGCCAGGACTACTACATAGAGAAACTCTGTCTCGAAAAAACAAAAACAAACAGAAAGAAAGAAAGAAAGAAAGAAAGAAAGAAAGAAAGAAAGAAAGGAAGGAAGGAAGGAAGGAAGGAAGGAAGGAAGGAAGGAAGGAAGGAAGGAAATATTCACAATGAAAATGAATAAAAAAGACACAGAATACCCAAGGAAAAGAGATTTCTTGGTTAAAACAGCACTTACTAAACACAAATACACAACAAATACCATGCCAGTGCTTGAGACCCCACACATCTGCCTTTTGCCCTCAAAAGTAATAATTTCACTTGACAGAAGAGGACACTGGCTTTGAAGGTGAAGTGATTGATCTGCGGCCACAAGGCTAGGATTACATGCTAGACAGAAACTGAGCCTACAGCTGGCTCAGAATCCAGAGTGCCTTCTGTGAGACCAGTCATACCCAGACAGAGATATCCCTGGTCAATATGGCAGTAATAGTTACTTACCCCTGATGTTTATCTGGTTCTAACAAGGCACACAGTGTGACTTCATCTGACACTAGTGATCACCCCACGGGTTAGCTTTATCAAGAACTTTACTCCTGAACTGGAGGGATGGCTCAGCGGTTAAGGGCTGTCCCACCAGAAGACTTGAATTGAATTCCCACCAGCACCCACATAGTGGCTCACATCCAACTGTAATTCCAGTTCCAGGAAGTCCAGTGCCCTTTTTTTGGCCTCCTTGAACAAATGGTGAACAGGCAAAACTGTCATACACACAAAATAAAGCAATATTGAGAGGCGGCGGGGGCGGGGGATATATTCCATGCCACAGTTAAGAAAACTGTTTCCTGAAAGTCCGGTTTGAGTGACAATCTGTCTAATCCTGGTACCTGTTCTCTTAATCTCCAGAATGCAGGAGACTCACTTCTGGCCTTGGGTCTACCTAGGCCAGTCCTCTTGACAGTTGTATTTCAATTTCCTTGTTAATTAAATGGGGCCATTGTTACTTGTCCCTATCTACTCCACAGAGATACTGGGTTGACAAGAAGAGAAAAAGCAAAAGCTTCAGACGGGAAATTGCTGTACAAATCTGGATACAGTCATGAGTTCCACTCAGTCCCCACAGCACCATCATAAAGGGACGGAGCTGACACCATTGGCTCTCACACACCCTCTGAAGTGGGTAGGAAGTATCATTATCTTCACTTATCAAAGAGCGGAAGTGCAAGGAGATGTGAGTTGGTGGCAGACCTGGGAATAAAATCTAGGATTTCCAACTCCCACTTCTTATGTTCTCGGGGTACAGTCTAGCTCTTAGAGTTCTGAGTTAATTGTAAAATAGTCAAGGGTAGAAACATCAGAGTCCACTTCAAAGCAGAGATTAAATGCTCACAGAAATTAACACTTCCACAGCAGTGATGTTGATGTGATCTCTAAGGTTCTTAATCCTCCTAAGTCTAAAGTAACTACACAATTCAGGAGGAGGAGAAAAAAAATCTCCATTCCTTCTAATGGACACCAGCACTTTATCATGCTCAATTAACCTGTTACTAACTAAAGGCTACAAAGCTGGGTGTTATCACCTAGAAAGCCTCATCACTGAACTGCCTCTCATAAGATCAGAGAAAAGGGGGCCAGGCGCGGTGGTACATGCCTTTGATTCCAGTATTCGGAGGCGCAGACATGGATCTCTGTGAGTTCAAGGCCAGCATAGTTTACAAAGTGAGATCCAGAACAGCCAGAGCTACAAGACCCTGTCTCAATAAAACAGAAGGACCAACCAACCAACCAACCAACCAACCAACAAAAAAATGAAGTATCAAATACATTCTCACATCAGAAACACTTGAGCATATTCTTCAGCATATTCGTCAGTTTAGAGATCATTGTATCATGTGACCCCATCAGCCCCCAAGATCAACACTCAAGTATCAAGGTGAGCAGCAGAACTAAAGCGGTCGTGAAGGCACACTAGCACCTCCTAAATCATTTTCCTCCTCGATGGAGCCCGAACGGTAGTCTCGGGGTTCCACCCAAAGACCTCCAACAGCAACACCCAAACCTTAAAGTAAAATAAAAAGTAGTAGTGGCAGAGGGGTGGGGGCTGGGGAGACGGCTTAGCCAGCAGTGGCTGCATGAGGAGCTGAGTTCAAGCACCAAGATCCATGCAGAAATGCAGCCTGGTGAAGCATGCCCAGCTCTAGGGAGGTGCAATTGGGTGGATCCTGGGGGCTGGCCAGCTGCCTAGTCTAGCCAAATCAGTGAGCTCCAGGTTTAGTGAGAGACTCTGGCTCAAAAAGGGGGTTGGGGGGGAGCCTGAAGGGGATAGCCAATGGCAACCTTTGGCTTCCACACGCAGGTGCACATTTCCCCCTGCTCCCACCCTCGCACATATACACATACATTAGTAATGGGACCAGTTCTGTCCCCACTAGGGAAAGTGTCCAGTCAAGCTCGCTTAATTCTTGTTTTCTAGAATGCCCCAACCCCCTTCAGTTATTTCTGGTTTAATAACCACACACTGTGAAATCATCAAAGGAGTGGGAAGAGGAAATTTCCAGAGTCTGAACCCACAGAATCCTCATTACTCTCCAACTGACTGAACGACAAACGTGACAGAAACCAAATCACAAAGTCAGTTATTCTACTAAGAGGAAGCCACACTTGATTTTGGCGAGGAGGCTGAGAAAAAAAAAAAAAGAATTCTAAAAATGTAAAGAGAATTTGCTTTGTGGGTAGCTTGAGCTATCTGAATCTGCTCCTGCTGTGTGCTCTGAGGGAAGGAATTGGCGACATGGGACTTCCAGATTTCTGAGAGGCCATCTTTTCTATAACAATGCAGTTTTCCTTTGAGAGAAATATTTATCTGGCCTCTGTAATTGAAGCCAATCCCATCTTCTGTTGGGCCCCTGGCCCTATGATCTCTTGAACTTTATTATAGAGGGGAACTGCCTGGGGATCTTGTTAAACTACAAAATATGACTCAGGAGGCCTGGGCTGCAAGCCTAGCCTGCTCTCAGCTGATGCCAACGCTACTGTTTGGTGGGCCATATTTTATAGTAGTAGGGCTCTAAGGAATGTTTCCAAATGGAAATAACCTGCATCAAATTCTTCTGAAATACAGCATCCACACAGAATCTACAAGGGAAGAGGAGAGCATTGCAGAGACCACACAAGGTACCTGCCTCCCAGCGCCCTGTACAGTCTTTCTCTAACCACCCGGTTGCACTGTCTCTGTTACTGTTCTGTGGCTGAGATAAAACACAATGACCAATGCAACTTGTAAAAGAAAGCACTTAACTTGTGGTAGGGTGTCGGAGGGATAAGGTCCATGACTGTCATGGTGGAAAGGTGGGCAGGCATGGCGCTGGAGCAGTGGCTGAGAGCTCCCACCTTGAGGCACAATCACAAGACAGAGAGACATGGTGTGGGCTTTGAAACCCCAAAGCCAGCCCCCAGTGACACACCTCCTCTAACAAGGCCACACCTAACCCTTCCCAAACAGTTCCACCCACTGGCACCAAGCATTCACATGGGAGTCCACAGGGCCATTCTCATTCAAATCACCACACACACACACATTTAAGGCCTTAATAAAGAGCAACTTTCACGAATGTTTTGTGTGTGTGTGCTGACAATTTATTGAGGCTTATGTGATTGGAGCTTGCACGAAAGGACATACAACATCAAGGCTTTTTTTGTACTAAAAGACAATTTGAAATAAATATGTATTAAAAAAAACTATGTCAAACACCAATGAATAATTGACATTTACAAATCTTAAGAAAATCATTTAGGTTAATAATTTTCATTTCCCCCACAAAATAAATAGCTCTCTTTAAGCAGGAGGAAGGAGTCAGACAGAAATAAAGTCATGCCCATGGCACAGTCATGATGTTGTTCTCAGTGAGGAGCCGTTACCAAGACAAGACAGGAGTATCTGAGGAGAGTTATGCTACTGAATCGTCTGGAACCCAGGAGAGCTTTAGAGAAAGAAAACAAGAGGTAAAGTTGAGAAAAGCCTCAGATGGAAAGTCCATTCCCCTTGAGGAAAATGAATGAACACCCACAAACTTCCATTTTCAGGGTTTCAGTATCTTCCTATCAGTCTAACCTCTACCCCCGACCCCACCGAATCCAACCAAACACCATAAAAACACCAAAAAACTATAAAAGCGATAGGCTTAGCTGGCTATACTCCGTTTAGCCTTTGATGCTTTTACAGCCATTGACAGGAATGTCTGTGGTGTGGATGGAGCCATCGGGAAAGGAACTGTGCCTCTTCTCTCTGTGCAGCGCCTGCGCCTCCACACTGTCCCCTGGGCGGGCCTCAGTGCTTATGTGTGCTCTTCAGGCCCATTACGGTGAAGGTAGCAGCTGTCAGTTTCTCGTACACAAGGAACATGAGGGCGGCTGTGAGCACTGTCTGCAGCAGCTTGGCTTCGAGGCCTTTGTAGAGTCCCATTATTCCAAAGCGCCTAAAAAAATAGATTTTCTTTGTAAAAATGAGCTCTTGGGTTAGATCTGCTGCTCTGATAGCTTCTCCCTGAGAGGTTTTCTCTTTAGCATCAAAACAAGCAACAGAGGTTTTCAATTCCAACACTCTACTGCTGGAGTATTTCTTAGCTTTGAAACTAAGGTGGACAGATGAAACTCAGTACAGGGGTCCATTGATACTGTCTTTATTACAGCTGTCATTAGCTAGAGGGTGCTAGCTGCACTAACAGGATGGAGACTCTGAAAGCTTCTGAAACCATCATAATGCCCAAGCCAGAGATCTAAGAATACGTTTAATGGGCCCCCAACTCCAGATATTTCAACATAACAGCCTCCAAGTGGTAGGAAAGCCATTAATTGGTTCAGATCATTTTAACCTCAAACAGAACTAAGGGAAGAGACAGAAACAAAGAGCTGTCTGAACCTCAGACTGCCTGTACATTTGGTCCTAGGGCTCAAATGAAATTCACCAAGCACTTGAGTCACCCAAACTGCTGGTTACAATACAGATCTGCTAGCCCAGGCCAAGAATATATGACTCATTAACTTTGGGACAGGACTCAAAGAATTTGCATGTCTAACAAGCAAGCTCCCAGGTGTTGAGGAGTGACATGCTAGCCTGGGACCAGCACGTAAGAGCTCCTCAGACAAGAATGTATTGGCTAGAACCAGAAACCCAAAGCAAATAATCACTCCAAAGCTTTTTGCTGAGAGTGAGTTAGTCTCTTATGCCAGCTCAATAACAACTGCAACCTATGGATTGACGTTAAAACTAATCAAGCTAATTTATATATGTGCTGTGAAAATTTATTGCCAGGTAATCATGTGAAACAGGGTGCAAGACTGGACCCATGCCAGACTTTCTTTCACTGACTACCCCTGCTCTTCAGGGTGACATCACCCAGGGCTGCTGAGACTGCAGACTCTGAGGCCACTCTGCAGGGAAGGTGCAGATCTACGCTGTGACAAGCATTTCAGCTATGTTTCCTTTTTTTACAGATAGGGTCTTCATGTAGCTCCACCTGGCCTCAAATTTCTTATGTAGCCAAGGTTGTCTTCAACTTTTGGTTCTTCTACCTCTACAGGTGTGTACATCACACCTGGCTTCAGGCAATGATATTGTGCTCAAACCTTTGGGGTGTGTCTGTGTGTCTGTGTCAGCGCTTAAATCTTTTTTTACACATGTAAAGCCCAGAGGTTGACTTGAATTTTTCTTTCCAAGAGACAGGGTTTCTCTATGTAGCTCTTGCTGTCCTGGAACTCGCTCTGTAGACCAGGCTGGCCTCCGACTCAGAGATCCACCTGCCTCTGCCTCCTGAGTACTTGGGATTAAAGGCGTGCGCCACCACTGCCCAGAAGACATAAGCATCACTGTCTACTGAAGCCTACCTTGTTTCTTGAGACAAGGCCTCTCATTGAATCTAGACCTTGCAGTATTGGCTAAACTGGCCAAGTAAACCACCAGGACCCACATGCTTTTGCCCACTGGTGCTACAGGGATGGGTATACACTGCTACCTGGGTTTTTATGTGGGTGCTGGACATCTGAACTCAGGTTCTCATGCCTGCATGGCAAACACTTTATCCACTGAGTGTCTTCCAGACCTTCAGGGGTTTTTCTTTCTTTCTTTTTTCTTCCTTTTCTCTTCTCTTTTGAGACAGGGTTTCTCTGTGTAGCTCTAGCTGTCCTAAAGCTTGCTCTGTAGACTAAGCTGGCCTTGAACTCACAAAGATCTGCCTGCCTCTCTGCCTCCCAAGTGCTGGGATTAGAGATGAGCCACCACCACTACCACACCTTTTAAAAAATATTTTTATTACTTAAAAATGTTTTATGTGTATGATGGTTTTGTCTGTATTTCATATGTGTGCAGTGACTGAGGAGGCCAGAAGAGGGTTTTGGCTCCGCTGGTACTGGAGTTATAGCTGGTCTCTGCAGGCACAATGTTATTGGGCACTGTATACCGATCACCCTATATTATTCAAATGCTGCTTCCTCTGCTCCCACGTCTGCTTGCAATCTGGACGAGGCACTCTAGTGCTTATCTAAGCATCTCCTGCCTCAGCGTTGTGTAACCATTGCTCCCATTTATTCTCTGACTTGTCAATAAAAGCTGATCAGCCGATGGCTGAGCAGAGGAGAGAATAGGGGGGGACTTCTGATCCAAGCCAGGGGAGGGAGGAGAAAGGAAAAGGGGAGTGTCCAGAAGAAGTCACCATGGAAACACACCCGACCAGAGAAAGCCAGAACAACTCGCTAAAATGGAAGTATCTTGGGGATTTTGGTTGAGAAGTAGTCAATTAGCTTAGAGTATTAAAACAGATTAATAACTGCTCAGCTATTGTGCTATAGAGCTTGATTAAATAAATCTTATAGTCTCTGTCTCATTTATTTAGGAGCTAGCCAGAATAAAGAAAAATCAACACTTTTAAAATTACAAAGTGCCTTGTGGGTACTGGAACTGAACCCAGGTCCTCTGCAAAAGCAGCCAATGCTCTTAACTCCTGAGCTGTCTTTCCAGCCCCTCTTTCTTTATTTTTATTTGTATGAGTACACTGTAACTGTCTTCAGACACACCAGAAGAGGGCATCAGATCCAGCTCCAGATGGTTGTGAGCCACCATGTGGTTGCTGGGAATTGAACTCAGGACCTCTGGAAGAGCAGCCAGTGCTCTTAACCACTGAGCGGTCTCTTCAGCCCCATTTCAGGTGTTTCTTAACCACATACAATTGGAGAGACTTGGCATGTTATTTTATTATCAATGACAGTAACCAGGGCTGGGGAGATAGCTCAGTGGTTAAGAGCACTGACTGCTCTTTCAGAGATCCTGAGTTCAATTCCCAGCAACCACATTGGTGGCTCACAACCATCTGTAATGGGATCTGATAACCTCTTCTGATGTGTTTGTAGACAGCATACAGTGTACTCACATACATTAAATAAATAAATAAATAAATAAATAAATAAATAAATAAAAATCTTTGAAAAAAAATCTTTGAAAAAAAAATGACAGTAACCATTAGCCAGATGTGGCAAATAAAAATTAAATCAATTTTAAATTGTTAATCAATTTAACTTGGGAGGCAGAGGCAGGTGGATCTCTAGGAGTTTGAGGCTAGCCTGGTCTACAAAATGAGTTCCAAGACAGACAAGGCTACATAAAGAAACCCTGAATTGAAATTGAAAATCAAAAAGATTAAAACAATGGAAACTGGGTTTCTCAGTAGCATTGCAGTATTCTATACGCTCAACAGCTCCGGGCAGCTGGTCACAACCTGCCTGGACTGTGCAGTTGTTTCAATCACTACAGAATGTGCTACAGCAGAATGGCAGTCATTCATCTGGCTCGGCCTTTCTGAAAGAAAGTACTGGGCAAACTGCTTTCTCTAAATCTGCTTCTTGATTTGCAAAATGGGAAAATAATTGCTTTTCTACAGGCTGAGTGAGGACCAAACAAGACCAAGAAACAAGATGTGAAGACAGTTCATTTGCAAATTATAGGACCTCATCAATTTCCAATTGAGAACATCTTAGTTAAATCTCTTAGTAATGCCCATCTTCCTTAACCTTCTCAGTGCTGGAGAAAATTTTAATTGCTGTCATTCTTGAGGGTCATTGGCAATGTCCAAATATATAATTTTTGAAATTGTGTCAGCATTGCATGTGTTCTAATTCTCTTAACTAGGTAATCCTCATCAAGGGCCCTCTCTACAATTATGGTTGCATAGTTGTACAAGGCTGTTTATAGTCTTCACCCAGCAATGTCTGTAAGGAGGAACCTTCAGACAGCCTGGGCACGCATCAGTAGCTGCACTGGTGAATAAATCACAGTGTATTACATTACAGGAAACCAATAAAAGTCTACAATTGCCAACAGAAAGGAGTGGGTGTGATATTAAGGTTATAAAAAGGAGAAGATGAGGCAGGACTGCCACAAGTTTGAAGCTTGCCTGGTCTACCTGAGAAATACTAGGCCAGTCAGGGCTACACTACAAGACTCTGCCTCAAAAAAGTTAAAAAACAAAACAAAACAAACCAAAAAAACAGTAAGATGTATAGCCAGGCAGTGGTGATACATGCCTTTAATCCCAGCATGCACTTGGGAGGCAGAGGCAGGCAGATTTCTGAGTTCAAGGCCAGCCTGGTCTACAGAGTGAGTTCCAGGACAGCCAGGGCTACCCTGTCTCCAAAAAAAAAAAAAAAAAAAAAAAAAAAAAAAGATGTATAATATACACATACACAAACATGCACACTGAAAACATACATATTGAAATATACGTTTTATATAATTCCCTAGAAATGTGCACACTTTACAGTGACTACCGCTTAAGAGAGCAACAAGAGAGGGATATTATTTTTAAAAAATATGTATATATGTAACTTTTATTGATATTTAACTGGCTTTATATTGGTGAGTTTTTCATTTTATTTATTTTTGAGACAAGTCTCACTATGGAGCTCCAGTTGGCTTAAAACTTGCTCTGTAGATCAGGCTGGCCTCAAAGTCACTGAAATCTGTCTGCCTCTGCCTCCCAAGTGAACCTCATTCTTCTTTTTCTCCTTGGTCCTAGCGTTTGAACCCAGGGCCACGTAACATACTAAGCACAAGCTCCACCACCAAGTTCTCTTCCCAGCCTTGGGGACTCCCTTTCCAAAGGAGTCCTGTATTTATAACTAGCAAGGAATAAGGAGCTGAACTTTTCTGTAATCCCCCAAACTGCGGTCAAATCACACTGAGCTCCTAAACTAAGAGAGGCCCGAACACACAAGAGGTTTCTGAGACTGCCTGCAGCAGAACGGCTCATGTGGCCATCCTCACCCCCACCCCCAGCAAAGGAGGCTGCTGAGAGGGAAAGCAGACTCACTTGACTCGTTGGTGAAGAAGAGAGAGAACATTCCGAAGACTCCCCAGTGTCCTGTTTTCTGGGTTTAGTCTATGACGTCCAAACTGGGATGGAAGGAGAAAAAAAAGATAGTTACTATTTATCACTGTTTTATCTTAATTTTGTGTTTTAAAAAGACGTATTTTTATTTTAATCATGTACATGTGTGTATGTCTGAGTATGGAGAGCTGGAGTCACAAGAGGCTGTGAGGTTCTCCACATGAGTACCAGAGAAGTGAATCTGGGTTCTCTGCTCTAAACCACCCATCTCTCCAGCCCCTCTTTATCTTAACTTCTACTTAGGAAATTACACTGGAGTAACATCTCATAACACAGCTTTTGATGATAAAAAATATCCAATTAGCAACACAGATTTTATTAATCTCCCTTTTCAATTAAGTAAATCAAAATAAAAAATATTTTTCAATAAAGAAAGCATACTTTTCATTGTTCTGGGGATTGAGCCAAAGGCCCTCAGTATGCTAAAATAGACCCCCCACCACCACTAAGCTCCACCCTCAGCAGGAGGAACTTTCACTTTTACAGAGGATTATGGAAAAATTCTATCAGCAAAGACTAAAACAAAACAGAAGCACATGCCTGGGGTGATAACGCAGATGTGGGGTGGGGGTGAGAGTGGGTAAATTCCAGGTCTTTAAGACATTCTGTCCGGTAACCACTGATCAGTCAGACCACCTGCAATCTACACTTTTCAAATCAGGAATATATTAAAAACATTTATGTGAACGACAGTGAAATCCCTTCCATCAAGAGCCAATTTCACAAAAAATAGCACATTAGCAAAAACACTAAAGTAAAGTAGTGTTTTTAACTGAGGCACCACCTTCATTTTCTCTAGTAAAAAATCTTTCAAATGTTCTCTCTAGAACAGATTTTTAACAATATTTTTGTAGAGCTGGGGATCGAACCCAGGACCTTGTACATGCTAAGTAAGCCCTGGTATAGTTGTATACCAAAAAACACACCAAGCCCCAGCACAAATCCTGAATTTGTCCACATCCAATCTCCACTGCTGCTAACCTAGCCTAGGCTACCATGCCCTCACCTGGATTACTAAAATTGTCTCCTACCTGGTTAGCCCTCTTTTTCTTTCTCTTTAGCCTGGAGGGTGGAGTGTAAAAGTAACTTATTTTCCTGTTGTAATTGTTGTTTGGGAGGCTCTCTGTCTGCTAACCTATGCCTAGTCCTAGAAGCTTCTAGGCTCACTACAATCTAATCTAGGTCTATAATGTGTTCAGCCTCGGTGACTTACTGCTGAACAAGCTTGCCTTTGTTGTTGTTTCTGAGCTCTGGCTTGTTCTAATCCAACTCAGCTGTTCTGGCTCAAACTCTTCTTCCAGCTGACTTAATCAATCTGGCTTTTCTCTTGGCCTCTGAATTCTGCTTGGCCTCAAACTAACTCTAGCAATCTGTTCTAATCTTCTGGCTCCTTCTCGTTCTCTGTGACATTCTGTCTTTACCTGTGTCTGGCTTGTTCTCTTCAATCTATCTCTGTAAAACTCTCCTGGTAAACCTGCCTCCTTCTCTCTCTGCTGCTGCTCTACTCTGCCTCTTAACTCAAACTGTACTGCTCTCCATGAACTCTACTGTATTCCCGGGCTCATCTCTTGAAAGTTGGGCATATCCTATTCTGTCAAATCTTTGGTTTGGCCAGGTGGTGGTGGCGCACGCCTTTAATCCCAGCACTTGGGAGGCAGAGGCAGGCAGATTTCTGAGTTCGAGGCCAGCCTGGTCTACAGAGTGAGTTCCAGGACAGCCAGGACTACACAGAGAAACCCTGTCTTGAAAAACCAAAAAAAAAAAAAAAAATCTTTGGTTTGTTACTTTGTCTGATACTTAATTAGAAATAGCTTTCAAACATGGTGCTTCCTTCTACAAACTTGTTTGGGATTAAAGGTGAGGTCTAAAGGCCAGTCTGGATTCCAGCCAGAGGGACTAAAGCTGTGTGCTAAGGGCTGAGCCACACCACAACTAGAAACAGGTTCAAATAGTCTGTAACAGTAGAGGATGAACCTGTGTGCCTGTGGAGGTGAAGCAGGGTCCCTGCCTTCATTCCAGAAGATGATTCTCACTGACCCAGAGGCTTGTCATTTTGGCTAGGCTGGCTGGCTAGCCAGCTCTTAAAATCTGCCTGTCTCTACCCCCATAATTCCCCAACCCCACGCTGGGGTTCCACGCCTGACTCGGGTGCTGGAAACTTGAACTCAGGTTCACATATCTGCAGAGCAAACACTTATCCAGACTCTACCCCTCAGATGACCAATTCACTGCAGAAGAGCCACACAGGCCTTCCAGAGCTGTACATTAGATCATACTACCTTCCAACTTAAAAGTCCCCCAGAGGCTTACTGCTGGGCTAAGAATAAAATCTTCCCATCCACTTTCCTCACCTACAGCTACCTTTTTCCTGTAATTACTCCACTTTCATGCTGGGCAAGCCACTCCTGGCCACAGAGGCCTCCTTTCAGTTTCTAAGATGAAGCAAGCTCTTGCCGGCTCTCCTCCCTCTTCCAGATATACAGTCCTCCCTCTTAGATGGCACAAGCTTCATATTCCCTTACATCTTGATTTCGGTATGCTTCTCAGAGAGCTGGGGATCCAGCCAAAGGACCTAGGAAGAACCCCACTGCTCCTCTTCAGTAAGCCAATGCGGCTCATGGTAACAGCTGACTCAGACTGTAATAATTACCTGGTTCTTTCACTTGCTGTCTCCATGAGGACAGGTACTACACTGTACCCCCAGCTCCTCACAGAGTGTCTAAATGCCTGAATGTATACACACCAAATGTTTGGAAATCTGAAAGTGTTTTGGAAAAGTTAAATTGTTAACTATCCATGAGTGAACTAAAGAAGTCAACCTCTGATTTTATGAAGCATCATCTGCTCCATGGCAAACAACGTGAATTAGAAGAGAGGACTTGGTTTGTCCTGAGTCCCTGAGGAACCTTTTTACACATACGGTTTTTCTGAGACCATATATTACTAAGAAATTCCAATGTAAACCTCATTCCATGTCATGCAGAAAGTCAGCCAAAAGCCTGGTTATCAAAATGTCATATACAGAGAAAAATGGGCAAAACCACACAGGCATAACCTGCATCGTTGCTTTTCTGATTTTAGGATGTATTTTAGGTGTCACTGGACTTATTTTAGGAGAACCCAAACACTCACCCTCAGAATCGACTGTACCGTCTGCATGGGATAGGTGACTGTGGTGGCAATCGCTTTGGCTACTGCACCAATGATGAACACATCCAGAGAAGAAAGCTGGAGAGCAGAGGAGGTACCATTTTAATCAAACAAGGAAACAGGCATTTCTTTTAGACAATTTTAAAATTAGGGATTACCTTCATCCGCTTCTTTAAAAGCTGCCGTTTTAAGCCTTCATAAAACATGAACTGGATGGCAGGGTTGAAGACCAACAGCAAGGAGGGAAAGGTGCCATTCCACAGAGCCAAGATCCCTTCATCTCGAATGATCTGGTGGAATGCATCTAAGCAAGAAGTCAGGCTTTTGAAAAGCACTATGACAGTGCCCTAACTAGAAAAGACATTTATTCTATTCAAATGGGTCCAGATAGAAACTATCCTTTCTTCCCCGACCCTTCCCTTCTCCCTCTTGCTCCAGCCCTGCTTGCTCCTGCCCAAAGTCCACTGTAGCTGTCTTCAGACACCCATATGAGGGCATCAGATCTCATTACAGATGGTTGTGAGCCACCATGCGGTTGCTGGGATTTGAACTCATGACCTCCTGAAGAGCAGTTGGTGTTCTTAACCGCTGAGCCATCTCACCAGCCCAGAAACTATCCTTTCAATAATATTTTGGGGGCAGATTCCCTACTTAGGTACCTTTCTGCTCATCTGTTTTGGGTTTTAAAGATGTTCCTGCTATGTAACCCAGTAGGGCCTTGAACACTGTTTCTTCCTGCCTTAGACAACAGGTGTGGACTGCCGTGCACTGGAGTTAACTAGCTTTTAATAACTATCAGAACTCAATGCCAGCCCCCATCACATGAACTTTTCCTGACAATCCTGGTTTAGACTGCTGCACTGTCAGTCAGCATAGCTGGGAACTGTGTACTGTACAAAACTGTAAACTGTAAACCATGGATTCCACAAGGCCAAGCATAGCACAAGATAAGCCCTTTTCTTGAAACCTATTACTAAGGACGTATAAGAAAACCACTTCTGTTACAAAGAGAAATGCATGAGAAATGAGAGCCTGGCCATGCAGCTTTACTAAAAAGCAGGCGCCAGGCCGTGTGTGGTAGCGCACTCCAGCAATCCAGCACTCTGGAGACTAAGGCCGGAGGATCAAGACTCCAAAGCCAGTTGTATGTTGGGGGCTTGGCTTTAAAAAGCAGAAGTTTAAAGCTATCAGCTACTATCCTGGCATCCAAAGACATCATTATGGATTAAAAATATTACATATTAAAATATGTAATATTTTTTAAAAATATGAACTTGGGCTGGTTGTACTGTAAGCGCCTATCCACCAGCATTGGGAAGGCCAAAAGGCAGGAGGACCTTAAGTTTGAGGCCAGCCTAGTTACATAGTGGGACTGTCTCAAAAATAGTAACATGCTGAGTTTGGTGGGTCACACCTGTAATTTCAGTACTTTGAGGACAGTGTAGGCCTCAAAGTGTTCAAGGCCAACCTGGGGAACAGCAAAACTCTTGTCTCAAAAAGCTAAAGCTGCTTGGACTGGGGATATAACTCAGTAGAGTGCCTGCCTAGAACATACAAAGCCAAGGGTTCAGTCTCTAGCGTGGCATTGTGATGCACTCCTGTAATCCCCACACTGAGAGATGAGGCAGGAGGATCAGAAGTTCAAGGTCATCTTAAGCTATGAGTATGAGGCCTGCCTAGGCTATAAGAGACTGTCTTAAAAACAAAACCCCAAAACAACAACAACAAACTTTACCTTAGGGGGAGAATGCCTGCCCAGCACACTTGAGGCCCTGCTTTAATCCTTGCAAAAAATTAAAAAGAAACTCCCACACTCCCTGCCTCCCCATCTACTCCTTGGGAACAGTCCAAGAGACCCCTTGTCTTAGGCTTGTTACCAGGTAAGCTGCAGCTGCACAGTAGGTGTGTCCTCTTACGTTGTGTCATTGTTATGAGGATGTTCAGGGCTGAGACTTGGCTGTGGTCAGCCCAGATGAGTTCCTATCAACCACAGGCAAACAATGGTTTCCTGACATTTGAAGCTGTCTGCTAGGCAGCTCTACTGTGGAATCAGAGTACAAACAAAAAGGACACGTCTCAGAGACACCTACCAATAATGCCTTTGTAGTTAGTTGGTATAATGTCTTCATTCCGAAATTTTGCCCCCTGCAGCTTCAGTCTGGTATTGACCACCCAGAGCGGAGTAGTTAGCAGCACATTCACCACTCCTTAAAAACAGAGAGAGACACCTGATGGCACAGTTACCTGTAATTGCTGCTGTCTTAGGTTACACACATAGGCCATTTCTATTCCTGCCACTGACTTCAGGTAAAGTTTAACGTTGTGCTGGGTACAACACATGCTACTCCCATTAGAAGCAATTGGGAAGCCTGTGCTTCCTCACACAGAAAGAGTAGACAACTTCCTTCCTCACTCAGTGAAGGCAATCATTTGTTGATTTTTTTTAAATAGGATTCAAAAATGGTGATTTGGGGATGGAGATTTAACTCAGGGTCAGAGCAATTGCCCAACACATGCAAGGCATGGTTTAATCACCAACAGTACAAAACAAAACAAAGTAGCAGTTTGATATAGTTTTAAACACAACTGTTAAATAATAGCTTAAGAGAGGGAGGAGAATTCTGTTGACAACATGCTAAATCCATGTCAGCATCACGGAAAACAACAGCCCACTCTCATGTAAGTAGCACAGGGTTTTAAACAGGTGTGATCTGGTACTCTGGGTGACAGGTGGGAGGACAGACTGACATTTCCAAGTGCTTCAACTGAGACCAAAAGCTCACAGAAGAGCTCATCACTCAGAGGATTAGGACAGCCAGCAGCAGGCAGCAGTTACAAAGTGTCACAAAATACCCGAAGGAGCTCCAGGAGCACTGTGACCCTTACTAGCACGAGGATGGACCTTGGCCCCACAAGGCTGCCTCAGAGCAGCACTGTGATCCAGGTGCTTCTTTGAAAACACATGGTCCCAATTTAACAGCATCTCCAGAAATTAAAACGTCTCATCATCCTGAAATGATTAAAGAAAATACCATATAGCATTGTAACAAAATGCCTGACAAATGTTGTCTACTTTAGAACTACAGGCCAACCAAGGGACAGGCAATGAGCAAGTGTAATGGAACCATCAAGTTCCAGCTGAGCCCTGAAGAACAAACAGGAACAATCCTAAAGAAGAAAGGATTTCTCCCCACCCCCTTGCTAAAAGTCATTTAAACACAACACAGAGGCAAAAACATGTTTTCATGTAAGGAATCTGAAAACACTCTACAGAGAAAACAGTTTAATCAAGGACAGACTTTGTGAAGACACCTCAGACTCAAACCTATCATTCTGTTTGTTTCACACAGTTACCAAAGTATGATGGTTTCCTGCTTATTCTCCAGGAGCACTGTACCAACATATTTCCCCCAAATAAAAGTCAGTACCAAGTAATCTTATGAGTTATATTTCTACAGAGTCACATAATACCCAGAAGCCTTCTGTAGCTCTGACCCTATTTATACGCTATTTCAAGGACTGACTCTCAAGGCACTGACCACAGTCTGAAAAAGCTGTGCCTGCCACAGGAGAGCCTTCTAAATTCTTTCCAAAGGCACCAGTGCCCCACAGTCTATCTGCTCAGAGTTCAGAATGGATGCCTACTTGATGTGATGATGTACACTTCACATCACAGAGACAAATCAGTATCTGGGAAAATCAGGCCAGAAAATGCTAGTGTCTGTGGCTTCTCCACCCCTACCCCCACCTCAGAGAAAGCAAGCACAGGAGAGCTTGGAACCCATGGATACCACAGAAAAGCAATGTATGCACCTTCCCAAACAAATGAAATGCATTGTCCATTAGGCAGATTCTTTAGAAATCAAAATGTCCTTCAGGCTCTATTCAAGAAGTAGGTGTACACAAAACACTTAAGGAGCAACGCAGCCAAGACTGAGAGTCAGCCATTATTTAAGGCTCCGCTTCCGTGTTCCCATTATTGATACAGCAGAAAGACTGAAGGGTTCTGAGGACAGCGTCAAGTGCAAAGTGCACACAATATTTAAGTGAAGGGATGGAAAGCTTTGCATCTGGGAAGATCAAGTACTGCCTTCACCCTCTAAGTCAGAATGGATGGAGAGGTGCCTTTCTACCATGATAATTTTATGAATTCTGGGGCGGAATGCACTCAAAAATACTTGACAATGCTTTTTTAAAACTTCACAAAAATTGCAACTTACATAATCAAGCAAATGGCAGCATTCCAGAGCTAGTCATGACTAACTTCAGGTCCTAATAACACACCACACAGGCAGACCCTCAAGGGTGCACTCCTGCTGGTTCTAATCTGTGGGTGTTGCTTCAGCTCTAAGGCCTGAGTTCTAATTAACACTCTTCATACCTAAGAGCAGAGGGTTACTTTTCTTTTGAGTATATATGAATCTACCTTTTCTTTCCCTTTTCAATGACAAATCATTTATGAGAAAGCAGAGCCAAAATCAAAAGCTGTGAAACAGTAACCAAACACATAAAACCATTTAGCCATCCAGGCAAAGGGGCATGGGATCCCACCGCACCCTCCCATCCAGGCAAAGGGGCATGGGATCCCACCGCACCCTCCCATCCAGGCGAAGGGGCGTGAGAGCCCACCGCACCCTCCCATCCAGGCAAAGGGGCGTGAGAGCCCACCGCACCCTCCCATCCAGGCAAAGGGGCGTGGGAGCCCACTGCACCCTCCCATCCAGGCAAAGGGGCATGGGAGCCCACTGCACCCTCCCATCCAGGTGAAGGGACCAGGAACCAGCATCCCAAATTCAGCAGTATTACAGTAATTTTTAAATGTAGGCTCTTGGAGTCTGGTGCTCCCTTATTTGCCTAAAGATGACATCCTTGAGTGTCATAGGAGAGAAACGTGGGCTATGCTACTACCCCTGGATAGACTGTCATAAACTGCATCTGTCTCTCCTGCCCACTCACTTCCAGAGAGAATCAGACAAACCACTCTGGTCTCCAGGCCCACTCGTTCTCTCTAAAAGCCATTTACTACCACTCAAAAATGACTCTTGGAGAGAAGGGTGCACAGGTTATTGTGTAGCCACTGACCTGAGGTTGCTTCCTGTGCAATTTAAGTACATTTGTTCTACTGCACACCATGGGCATTCCTCCCTACGGAGGCAGCAGGTATTTGTGACTTTCACTTGCCACTTCCTATCATTTTATCTTTTTTGGGGTGGGGATTGCTTTTTGAAACAAGATCTCATGTGTGTATCTTTTTCCTTGTTAACCTGTCCACTGTCAGCTCATTTCAGAAACCTTTCAGGGTAAAGAAGCAGCAGTTGCTTATCCTCACAGCAGGAATAACTGGGATATAACTGTTTACTTCTGAAATCTTCAAAATAAAAAACTTTGTTCAAGGGGGAGGATGAAAAATGTCTCAGACGCACGCTGGAAAGAGTGTGTGATGGCAGCCGATGCAGGGAAATGTCCCGTGCTGGGGAGATGGAGTTCAGATCCTCAGCACCCCAATAAACAGCTGGACATAGATGGCTGTATGTGCCTGTAACTCCAGTTCTCTGTGTGTGTGTGTACACGCATGCTTGTGCACGCATGCACACACACACTCCAGGCTCAGTGAAAGAACCTCGTCTCAAGGGAACATGGCAGAGAGCTATAGAAGGTGACATTCAATGTACTCTGGCCTCTACAAACATGAACGCATGCACATGCATGCATGCATACATACGTATACATACACGCACAAGCACACGCACATGCACACACACACACTACTTAATAAATTTTAAAATGAGAAAGAAAATGGGAAATAGGTTGGGAGGCTGAAGCAGGAGGATCATGAGTTTTATAGTGACTCATCTGAAAAATCAATTCTCTCCCCCTCAAGACAGAATGGAATAAAACAAAACAGCAGATGAAAGCCTCAAGTTTAACCTGCTGTCTCCCTAGAGAGGAACACAACACAATGTATGACGAGAATACACCCACTGGCCAGATTAAGGCAGAGGCAGGAAGTATGTTGTCAACTGGTTTTTAAAAGTACTGCTGCTCAAAATTACAATTCATAAACATGGCAAACACTGTCTTCATGCTATCTGTAAGGTTCTAGTCCCAAATTCTCCCAGGTATATCCATTGGATTTTTCTGTAGAAATACAGTAAGTAATAATAAACTTCTAAGTCTTAAGCAGAATCTGAATAGCAACAAGGCTAGAGGTTCTCAACCTGTGGGTTGTAAACCCTTGGGGGTCCAAATGACCCTTTGCAGAATGCTTTTATAAGTGTTGCTGAAGACTATTGGAAACCCCAGATATTTACACTATAATTCATGATTCATAACAGTAGTAAAATACAGTTATGAAGTAGAAATGAAAATAATTTTATGGTTGGAGTCATCACAACCCAAGGAACTATATAAAAGGGTTGCAGCATTAGGAAGGTTAAGAACCTGGAAAGCTGGGCCTTGCTCTCCTCAGAGAAAGGAAACTTGTTTCTCCAGAGCTAACACAGTGACAGGCTCAGAGAAAAGACAGCTCTGATTATTGCAAGAATGGGTATGGATTAAGACATAAATGTCATGGGGAGAAGTTTAAAATCGTAAAAGTCATTTCCAAGGACTTCTGTACCATCAAAAAGAAGGACTTGACTCTCAGAATCGCAATCTTGTAATAATTCTTTAATTTCAGGTTTCTTGAGTAAGCACATGGGCATTTTCAGGTGGTTCTTTGTTGTGTGCTACTGTGTAGAATGTTATTGGGGACAACTGTCCTCCAGGCATAGTATGGTCATCACTGTTTTCATTCCTCTTAAATTTTATGTTTGTACACTATGTGAACGTAAGCAGAGCATGTATGTACAGGAGCCTATGGAGGCCAGAAGAGAGCCTGATACCCTGGGATTGGAGTTACAGACAGTTGTGAGCCTGAGTAATCTTGTGGGTGCTGGGCACTGAACCTGCAAGAACATCTGAGGCATCTCTCCAGCTTTGGTCATCACCATCTTAACATTCACTCACAGAAGGAGTGAGGATGGACCATGGGACCCTCATCCCTCCACAAGCCCTCCCTCAGCTGTATGTAATTCTGCCCAAGCTGCACATGGTCTCAAGAAGTGCTAAAATATACAGAAAATGCAAATTTGACTAGAGGAGGTGCTTATGTGTTGGGAAGCATCAAAGGAAGCTGAGCCTCTAGTGCAGAGCATCTTGGGCTCAAGAGGGAGAGGATCTCTACACTGCTCTCCCTTCCCATGGTAGGGAATGGCATGACTTCCTGCTATCCTAAGTTACCTTGTTCTTGCCACACAGCCAAGGCTGCTCTGTCTGAAGGTGGTGTCTGTGAGGTAATCCCAGAGTGCCTGTCTTCCTCTATGTGGTAGAGTGCCACACGTCTTATCACATGAGTACAGGCACATCTCCAAAACGGCTGACAGATACAGAATGATTGGGATTCCTGAAATGTGCAGGTAGGGGATGGAACTGTAAGTAGACTGTGGCATTAGTTGGGGAGGGAGCTTTGCTGTGAGTGACAGACATGCAGAGAGGCTCAGCTGTGTGCCCAGAAGGAACACACACATATCACAGAATTACCAAGAGAAAGGGCTGTGCACTAGCCTCTGAGCTGGCAGGAGAAGAGGGAGAAAAGGATGTGATGGAGGGCTTGGCTACTGGGGGGACTGGAAGGGAAAGACAGGACAAGTTAGACCACTTGCTGTGGCCTGGATGAATGCCCTCATCAGTTCTGTATCTCTGCATGCATGGCCTTTAGCTGGTCACGCTGTTTGGGGAGGTTATAGAGCCACTTTAGGAAGTGGAGCCTTGCTAGAGGAGGGGTTATAGCCTTACCCCACTTCCAGCTCATTCTCTGCTTCCTGCTCCTAACTGATGTCTTGCTTCCTCTATTCTCAAGCATGTCAGCACAGAGGTCAATGGTTTCATGTTAGAACCCAAGTGAGAGCCTTGAGCTGCTGTCGAGGGCCCTCCAATCGCTTCCTACCTCTTGTCCTGTGAAGTACTACATGATCTGGTCCTTTGTTCTCTGCAGTCACATTGGCCTCTGCTTTGTTCTGGAACACTCCTGCCATGTTTCTGACTGTCTACATTGCCTCCTTTCAAATGGCCACAATGACCTGGGCGGTGGAGGTGTACACCTTTAAAACAGACGGACCTCTGCAAATTCAAGGCCAGCCTGGTCTACAGAGCTAGTTCTAGGACAGCCAACAACACAAAAAGAAACTCTGTCTAAAAAACAAAAAACAAACAAAACAAAAAAGAAACAAAGAAAAAGAAAAAAGCCACCTTGTCTAAAATGGTCCCTTGGCTAGCCCACCAGACTCTCTAACCTCCTGCTCTGATTAAATTTGCCCTGATCTTCTAACACACTACACGTTAGGTTTATCTTCCTGATTGTCTTTCTTATGTCATTGGATCGTAAGCCTCATGAGGACAAGGACTCTCATTTTACTTACTACTGCTGTCCTTGCCACCTAGAACCAAGGTCAACAGAAGCAGTGACAGACTTCACCGCTCAGAACACTCCAACGGTTTTAGGGGCTGAGCCAGGTACCAAAGGTTTATTACAAGGCATGAAGGACTCCTACAACTCAAGAACACAAAAACAGTAGCTTGGGTTTTTTGTTTTGTTTGTTTTTGTTTTTAAAAAGGCCAAGAACTTGAAGGGCCACCAAGTGCACGGAAAAACACACACTGATTAGGGTGACAGTTAGCACAAGAGAGAAAGTAGTGAGGAGAGAAGAGTGTGAGAAGCCTACATACGGTCACTGGACCATAAAAGCACACCTGGCATGGACACTGCCCCAGAGACAAGTATTATACAATTTCACTTACATGCAGTACCTAATGTAGTCAAATCCTTAAAAGCAGAAAGTAGGATGGGTGATGGTTACTAAGGGCTGGGGAAGGAGAGACGGAGAATTTACTTAGGGTGTATGAGGTTTGTAAAATAAACACCTCTGGTGTCAGTTTTAAAATGTAAGCATATTTCACATGACTAACTTACCTTAAAATGGCTATCGACAGGTTTTATGTCATGTGTTTTATCACATTAAGAAGACATGCCAGAAAAACTGGTCATAGTCTCTGTAGCATTACTGGGTGCTAAAATCATCTCTTACAGGATACATGAAGCACAGATCAATATTAAAATATACACATATTTTACGCATAGAAAACTTTGTTACCTGCTACAAATCCAACCACCAGATCTTTTCCTGTAGAAGAACGTTGACCTTTGACCCACACTGCTTTGAGGCTATTAAAAGTGTAAAAATAGACAAAATTGGAGCAGCAGAGACTGGAAATGACTGGAAACCATCCCCGGTATGGTGCCAGGCTGTGGGAAAAACACAATAAGCAAAGTAAAGATCATGGACAAAAGCCATGGGCAACTGCCAGAGAAGCCTGTCAAGGTTTGAATGTAAACCACTCCGCACAGGCTGATGTATTTGAACGCTTGATCCCAACACCTCTACCTGCAACTGTTTTAGAAGGCTGTAAAGTCTATAAGAGGTAGAGCCTTGCATGAGGGAACAGTCATGGGGGCCGGGCCCTGTCCCACTTCCTGTAGAGACACTGTGATCAGCTGGAATGTCTGACCTACTGTGATGAACTGTGAAGGAAGCCAGAGAAAGCCTTCCCTCCCTTCTCTTGGTTGTCACAGAACTGAGAGAAGTAAGTGGTATGAAGCCATGAAAGTCTGGTTTCTACTGACAATCTCCAGGTCTGACAAAGAGCAGGACATCTGCAGTACCTAGAATGGTTCTCTCTCCCCACAGAGCTTAGAGCTGCAGGAAGTAGCTAAATCATACATCAGAAAGCACATGTGGACCATAGGAGGCCAGCGGGAGAGAGGGAGATGTTTCATCATACTATCCAGCCTGACTTTGAACTCCTGACTTAAACAGTTCTTCCCCAGCCTCCTGTAGTGGGTACTGTAGAGGTACACACCATTGTACTACCTAGGCACTCATTGTTCTTATCAAGAATGTACTGGTTCAGAGCTGAAGAGCACTGACTCCTCTTCCAGAAGTCCTGAGTTCAATTCCCAGCAACCACATGGTGGCCCACAACCATCTGTAATGAGATCTGGTGCCTTCTTCTGGCATGCAGGCAAACTTAAAACAATTAAAATTCAGGAGGCAGAGGAAGGTGGATCTCTATGAGTTCAAGATCAACATAGCTTGTTCCAGGCCAGCAGGGCCTGATAGAAGACCTTGGGAGGGTGTGGAGGGAGAATATTATTTTAAAGCATCAATGTAATGTCATACAGGTTAAATGCTTTGATGCATGTAACTGATATTTAAATAACTGAAAGAGATCATGTGATATGCACGTGTGTGGTAAAGACAGAAGCAGAGAGAGAACAAGTGTGAGCATAACTGGGAGCATAAAAATGGTCAAGAAGCATGTAAAGTATGCAATGGTACTCTGTCTCTGAAATATCTCAAAATACAAATTCAAAGAAATTTTAAAAAGAAGAAAAAGAATGCAATCTGTCTGGATGCAATTGATAGGAATGAACTGTGTGTGTGTGTGTGTGTGTGTGTGTGTGTGTGTGTGTGTGTGTGTGTATGTGTGTTTGTGCACGCGCACGTGCACACATCTTGTGCAATGTGTGCTACTGGCACTGAAACCAGGCCCTGTAAAGCTAGGCAAACATGGTCAGTGAGCTGACTCCTCAACTCTTAAGCAACAACACTGTTGCTTTATTATACATTAAACTTAGCTGGGCAGTGGTGCCTTTAATACCAGCACTTAGAAGGCAGAGGCGGGTGAATCTTTCTTAGTTTGAAGCCAGCCTAGTCTACAGAGTGAGTTCTAGGACAGCTAGGGATACACAGAGAAAACCTGTCTCGAAAAACTAAAAAAGAAAAAAAAATTCTTAGAAGGTGCCATAAAAATTAATTAATTAATTAATTGAATGGTGGAGACTAGAGAGAGGGCTTAGCAGTTAAGAACATTTGTTGCTCTTGAAGAGGAACTGGGTTTGGATCCCAGGACCCACATGGTGGTTCACAGCCATGTATAACACCAGTTCCAGGGGACCCAACACCCTCTTACTGCTTCCTTGAGCATCTGGCACACACATGATACACAGACATACATGTAAGGAAAGCACTAACACACAGAAACAAATCTAAGAAAAGAAAAGAAAAGAAAAGAAAAGAAAAGAAAAGAAAAGAAAAGAAAAGAAAAGAAACCAAATGGCTAACAGACCCTTAAGGAATTAAGAACACATATGCCTCTACACGTCTCGAGCCTTATAAGACTATAAGCAGGGACTTCAAGTCTCCGTATAAGCCACTCTGATGGAGTTGTGGAATGGGTGGTACTCACAGGCCTTCTTCCTTAATTATCTCCAGGAGCACTGCATGTGTCGTTTTGGACTTTCTTTTCTCATCGACTGTAAGAATGAAGACAAGTATCTGCAGTATCAGCAAGTTTCACCAAGGTGTCATCACCTCATCTGCATAAACTCTCACCTGTTCTTTGAGTTCCCTACTTTGCCTCAGAACCTCCAGTGTGTCCAGCCAATGGCTTTACTTCCCCAGAGGAAATTTCTTGGGCTTCATCTGTTACTCAGAAAGAATTTTAACTTAAACTCTAACTGCCACAGTAAAGCAGAAATGCTATTTCTGGAGTTTTACTAAGCTCTTTCTTAAAATATTTATTTTATTTTTAATTATATGTTTGTATGTGTTTTTGTGTATCACTGTGTGCGTGAGTGCAGGTGCCCTTAGACACCAGAAGAGGGTGTAGGATCTCCTGTAACTGGATTACTGGGAACTGAATTTCGTCCTCTGGAAGAGCAGTATGTGCTCGTAACCACTAAGTCACCTCTCCAGCTCCATACAGTCTGTGTATCTATCCTTCCTTCCTGTGTATGTGTGTGTGCCACATGTATGCAGGGAATCTTGGAGGCCAGAGGGTATCAGATTCCCTGGACCTGCAGGTACAGGCAATTGTGAACCTCATGATGTAGATGCTAGAAACCAAACCTGGGTCCTCTGGACCCATAATGTTCTGAATCCATAAATATTCTTAATGGCTTAGCCAGTTCTCCAGCCTCATACAGTGCTCTTTTTAAAACCAACATGCATGTTCTCATTTTTATAACCATAACTTATAAAGGAAACTGATTACTTTTTTCTCTCTTTAAAAAAAAAAAGATTTATTTTATTTTCTTTGTATGAATGGTTTGCCTACATGTATACAGGCACTATATGTGTGCCTGGTGCCCAGGGAAGTCAGAGATGGTGTTGGATAACCTACAGCTGGAGTTACAGATGGATCAGAACCTCCATGTGGGTGCTGGGAATGGAACCGAGGTCCTTGGTTAGAGCACAAAGGCTCTTAACCTCTGAGCCACCTTTCAGCCTCTACTCTCTTCCTTTTATAAGAAAAGTCTAGGGAAACAAAAGCGAAGCCAGGCTTAAGGCTCAAATATCAAGCATTCTGGCTTCGTGCTGTTTCCTAACCTTGAATCCCAGAAGGACAACACCCTCATTTCTTGTACATTGTCACTGAAAATGCTATCCACATTTCAATTAACTTCAAATTTCCTGCCCATGCTATAAAATAATTCTGAAAACATAAAAATGTGGAAATGAACCAGTTTCTTTAGAATTAAAATTAGTACCAGTATATCTTATGAAATGGCAAGTTAGTCCCCATTAAAAGCAATCTGGCATTTACTCAAAATCACACATTTACCCCTTGATTTGGAAGAAATCACACATCTGGGAATTTATCCCATAAAGTTTACAGAAACAAAATGGCTTGTGAACAAATCTAGTATTACATGGTATTTGCAAGAACAACAATAACAAAAAAGTAAGACAACCCAAGAATTCTTTTACACTAGGGCAAGGGTAAGCAAGATACAGTGCATGTCCACCAGATTTCTTGACAACTGGAAGACTGAATAAAGAAAAACATACTGCCAGGCTTACAATGCAAATCTTTTGGGGGGGGGAGGGAAGGGAGCTGGAGAGATAGCTCAGTAGTTAAGAGAACTGGCTGTTCTTCCAGAGGACAAAGGTTCAATTCCTAGCATCTATATGGTGACTCACAACCATCTGGAACTCCAGTCTCAGAGAATCTGGTGCCTTTTCTGGTCTCTGTGGGGATGAGGCACACATGTACTATAAAGACATACATTTGGGAAAAAGACCCATATATAAATAAAATCTAAAAAAGAATATTTTTAAATGTAAGGTCTAGGACAGAGCAGACTGCTTTTATGAGAGTAAGACAGAAAACTCAGAAAACTCATTACTTGCTTGTTATTGCATAAAGTCTGAAAGGCTATTCAGAAAACCAGGAAGGCTGTCCGACAGTCTCATGCATCACTTCTATACAACAGTGGGCTCTAGACTCTGCAGCACTGATCACTCTTTTTTTATTTTGCTCTGCCTCTCTCATTCTCTCTCTCCCTTCTTCCCTCTCTGAAACAAGGTCTCAGTACAGCTCCTGTGCTCAAATGGTCCACAGACCTCAGACTCCCAAGCAGCTGGGACTGTAGGTGTGCACAGAGTGACCACCCTACACCTGCCATTCTGAAAGATGTCCAAATTGAGAAATCTTGGAGCTGGAGAGATGGCTCAGCACCCATATCAGGTGATTCACAATCACCTGAACTCCAGGGATTCCAAATCTCCTGGCTTCTGAGGACACCTACACTCATGTGCACATACCCCCAAACAGACACACAACATACATACAATTAAAAGTAATTTTAAAATTTTAAGAGACAAAAAGAGAGTAAGATCTTCCTAGTGATAAAGATACCAAGAGACTTCAGTGTTAGCTATGGTGAAGGCCGACTGGAGGTCTCCCTGTATAGTGCTCCTTTCTATGTACTGTGATTTGTGAATCATATAAATAACTGCCTATCTAAAAATTCTAACCACAACCAGTAGGCAAAGTGTTTTGAGTTAGTTTTCAAACTCTCTAAGCAAGTTGTGGCATTGGTTTATAATTTCAAGATGAAAAAAAAAAAAAAAAAATAGGAGAGGGGAAAAAGAATTACAGCAAAATGCAAAACCCTGTAGTGCTAGAGGCAGGTTAGGGTGACATTCTAGATGAGTGGGAAGTGGTTATTTGTCTCCACTGCTTCCCAGTTTCCATCTTCTTTAGAAAACCTTCCTCCCTTAAAAATGCCCAGTTTAAGCCTCAAAAGTCATCCTGGAGACAGAGCTCAAGTGAAGTTCTTGCCTAGCACATGTGAAGCCCACGTCCAACTGTCTACTGCAAAAGCCATGGGCTTGTAGAAAGAATGGCAGTGACTTGATTATAAATGTAAGAAGCCCTTTGGTCTCTCAGATTAGAAATGGCTAATGCCAAGGCTCATCCACTATAACTCCTCAAAGAAACTCAAGGCTGGTAGCCAAAGGGCAGTGGAAGAAGTCCTTCTTGTTAGACTATGTCCTTCTCATCAGGCCCTGGTGTCCCCAAGGTGGGCAGCCTCATGTGAATGATTAGGGTGGAAAAATCAGGAAAGCTGAATGAAGCTAACTAGGCCAGCTTCCCTGCTGTGTCTCTTTCTTGAAGCAGCTCCTCACTCTGTCCCAGCACTGATTCCTTTACCAAGCCGGCAGAACCTGGCCTTGGGGCTGACTCTCTTGAGACATTTTGGTTTCCAAGGTGAACCCTGCTTGAATTTGCTTGGCAGACATTACACTGCAGTGCCCAGACACCAGTGGTGTAAGTGCAATCCCAATTCCACTGCCCACTCACCCATCATGCAGTACATCGTCCTGATATAGAAATCTATTACATGTAAGCACAGAGAGTACATTTCCCACCTGTCTTTTTAATAACTGCTAAAGAAAAAAAAATACTTTTTTTTTTCACAAGGGGGCTTGCTACATGATAGAATCAGTGAGATGGATTTCAGAAGGGCAGATGTCTTGGGGTGCTGCCATGAGTAAAAGAGCTGTATGTCATCACTGGCTAGTGTGAGGAAATTCACCCATCTCTGGTCCCCTTGACTTAACCCTTCAGGCCACCCTTTTTCTCTTCTAAGAACCTGCAGAGCCTTGGTAATCGCTAGTCAGTTTATAATAGAAACTGCTCCCATACACTTAGGATTCTGACCTCTCTGACTATACACTGGGGAATTCCCACTGGGGAATTTCCTACAGGTGACCCTCTAGTTTACTTTAACTTGAGTTGCCATAGTTCTCCTTGGAGAACAACATGGGGGTGAGCACTCAGTGGCCAAGCACTGGTCTAGTTGCTGTGCAAAGCTTGTTCACCCCCAGTACAGAATGAGAAGGAGGAGGAATCAAATATTTAAGTCAGGTCCATAGCTATAATGCAAGAACTTCAGAGGTGGAGGCAGGAGGATGAGTCATGGCTAGGCTACATAGTGAGTTTGAAGGCAGATGGGCTATATATAACTCTATCACAAAACCAAGCAAGCAAACGGACAACAGCAGTGTGCAGGCAGAATATCCTTATCTTGGTGCAGTACATAGTACAAAATGCTTCCCAACATCAAAGGATCAATGCACGGGATCAATACTTACCCTGAAGCCGAAGTCTAGCAGTATCCAAGGGAAAGAACACTGTCATGGCAGTCACACTTCCCTGCAAAGTTTAAAAGGGCTTTAGCCATTACAGTAAGTAAACATGGGCCACAACTTTAAAGAGATGTGTGTGGTTGTTCTTTATGTCTGCATGCATATTTGTCTGTGCGTTATTTGCCTTCCTGCTGCAATCTAGAGGTATGAAGAGGGTGTCAGATTCCTTGGGACTGGAGTTCAGATGGTTGTGAGCTACCATGCGGGTGCTGGGAACTGAACCCAGGTCATCTAAAATAGCAGCTAGTGTTCTTAACCACTGATCAGTCTCCCCAGCTGCAGACTGTATTTTATTTTAAAAGGATTTATTTATGTATATGAGTGCTCTGTCTGCATGTTTGTCTATACACCAGAAGAGGGCATTAGATTCTATTACTATAGATGGTTGTGAGCCACAATGTGGTTGCTGGGTATTGAACTCAGGACCTCTGGAAGAGCATCGAGTGCACTTAATCACTGAGCCATCTCTCTAGCCCCAGACTGCAATTTTTAAATGATCAAACACTCATTAGTAATGTTTGGCTGTAGTACTCTGCATCTGCCCCCATTAATTGCTAAGAACATGGCTCACAGAATCAACAGACCAGAACTCATGGGAACCTGAGAGACCAGGGAGCCTATAGAGTCTGACCTAGGTCCTCTACATACATGCTGTGGCTAAATAGCTTGGTGTTCTTGTGGAAATCCTAACACTGGGAACGGGGGCTGTCCTTGATTCTCTTGCCTACTTGTAGGACCCATTCCCCTCTACTGGGTTGCCTTGTCCAGCCTTGATATAATGGTATATGCCTAGTCTTATTGTAGTTTGTTATGCTGTGTTTGGGTGATGTCCTTGAGAGACCTGTTCTTTACTGAGGGTCTGAGGGGAGAGGAGAGGGGAGAAGGAGGGAAAACTGCTGTTGGGATGTAAGAAATTAGAGAACAATATATATATATATATATATATATATATATATATATATATGAATGAACCGGGCAGTGGTGGCACACGCCTTTAATCCCAGCACTTGGGAGGCAGAGGCAGGTGGATTTCTAAGTTTGAGGCCAGCCTGGTCTACAGAGTGAGTTCCAGGACAGCCAAGGCTATATAGAAAAACTCTGTCTCGGAAAAACAAAACAAAACAAAACAAAACAAAAAACCAGTAACCTCCCAGGGCTTGTGAATGTTAATAACATAATAACAGACTTCTTCTGTTAGTTGACACTTATAGTAAGTACTTTACACATGAATCAGAAAAAGGAAATTGAAAGTGAATAGTCACGTTACAATATTCTTTGACCTTCGTTTTCCTCCAACATTCATTCATTCATTCATTTACTTTGTAGGTAAAGAACATCTCTGAAGGCTAGAAAACAACTTTTTGGAGTTTTTTGGTTTTTTCCTAACCTCATGCAGGTTCTGGGCAATGGAGGAAGATGCCACTAGTCAGGGAACATAGCAGCCTCCAGAAAGTGGTCAAAGGAAGGAAATGATTTTTACCCTAGAACAGTGGTTCTCAACCTTCCTAATGCTTCATCCCCTTAATATAGTTCCTCATGCTGTGGTGACCCTCAGCCATAAAACTATTTTGTTGCTACTTCATAAGTGTAATTTTGCTACTGTTATGAATTGTAAGTATCTGATATGCAGATGGTCTTAGGCGACCCCTGTGAAAGGGTCGTTCAATACCTCTAAAAGGGGTCTGGACCATGGGCTGAGAACCACTGCCTTGAAAAAGGAACATAGCTCTTGCAATGTCTTGATTTTTATCTCAGTGGTTTACTGAGTGCAGGTTTGCGCTGGCCTTCCTTGCAGATGATACACAGGTGTGGTTTTAAGCTACTTGGTAGGCATGCTCACATTTGTTAGGTAGAAACAGAAAACAGATACAACAGACGATAAACCCTGGGAGGCAGAAGGAGCCCTGTGGTGCCTCTCACAGCAGCAGGGACTCCCAGGCCAGCTTCTGGACTTTCCTACGGTGACCTGAAACATGCAGGTGGCATAGGAAGCTAGCTAGCCAGAATATCAGCCTGACTTGTCATCATCCCTGGAGACTAGTGCGTGCGCTCACACACTATGTTTTGTTAGAAACATGAATGTGAAGCTTAAAACTTGAATGCTGAGATGGGAGTTTCTGACTACAGCAATATGGTGTCTTAGGCAACATGCTGCCAATAATCCAGAAATGTTGAATAAAATATAACAAACACCCTTCTGCTTATTGCAATGCACTAGAAAGTACAGGAAAGCCCTGAAGGCCTAGAGATTAGCCATCCTTGGGGTTAAGCGGGTTTTTCTACTCCACTGGCCCCAGGAGCTTTTTGTCTTGTTTTGCTTTTAAAATTGAGGTAAAATCCGTACAGTATAACACTAACCATTGGAGAGTACACATTAAGGGCTGGGAGGCACTAAGCTGCTGTGTGTGTTTCCTCATCAAGAAACACAAAGGGCTGCTTTCACATGCATTGTTACCTGAAACAAAATATTGCACATGCACTCCTTATACTGAGTCATACAAACACATGATTTTCAGAATCTAAATTAAATTTCTCTAAATCTATTCATATTTTCCCTGAGAACAATTTGTTCAGTTATACAGAATGAGAAGACACATACAAATGAGAAGTGGGCATGATGTACCACACTGCTGTGCCAGAGGCATAAAATAAACCTACTGAGTCCCACAGAATTCTAACTATCTGAGTAGGAGTGCTATTGCAGACAATAATTACAATTTATAAGAATCTATTTCTAGAGAAATCTATTTCAGAGGTTTCGTTCTCTCACCAAAACCATTTTGAATTACAACATTCTGCGTTGGGAGAACAAGTAAATTCCTACGCTGCATTGGCACCTGAAGCTCGGAGGTCCCTTCAGCTGGAAACTCAAGGGCCTGGGCAGCCCAAAGGCAGAGTAGCAGAGGTGGGGTGTAAGCACCCGGACTCCTCACCCCTCTTCACAGTTAAACCTCAGACTCCACCAAACATAAAGATACCTTCCTTTCACTTATTTTTTATTTTTTTTAAAGTATTACATTAATTTTGTGTGTGTGAGAGATAGACAGACAGACAGACAGACACACACACACACTTGTTGGAGTCAAAGGACAATCTGTGGGCATTAGTTTTTCTTCTTCCACTGTGTGGGTTCCAGAAGGGAACGCAGCTCAGCGGCCTAGGCATTAAGAACTTTTACCCACTGAGTTATCTCACCAGCCCTTGATTTTTCCCCCTCTTTATTTCTAAGTGTGTGAGTATATACCAACATGTGTGTGGATGCCCACCAAGGCCAGCTATGGCATCAATCCCCCAGAGCTGGAGTTGTAGGTGGTTGTGAGCTGCCAATCTAGTCCTTCGTCAGAGCAGCAAGAGCTCTTAACCTGGGGACTGCCTAACACATAGACTTACTTTCATTGATTTTTTTAGACAAGGTCTCATATGTAGCTGTTGGCTGGTCTGGAACTCTCTATGTAAACCAGGCTAGTCTTGAACTTGGTGATCTGCCATCCTCTGCTTCCAGAATGCCGGGATCACAGGTGTGTGACACTACATACACCCAGCTCTTTTTGTTTCTTCAGGGTTAGTTTGTTGCTGTTTTGTTTTGTTCTGACCCACTTGCCTTGGATCTACAGTGGTGGGACTGAAGGTGCCCACCGCCGTGCCCAGCCACATACCTTCACTCTGCCCTTATGGAACTGTACATGATGCACAGGTACCACCATGCCTATCTGTAAATACCTTTTTTAAAAACGAAAGAGGGCCTGGGGATGTGGCTCAGGTGGGAGAGTTGGCACAGACACACCAGAGAGAGTCATGAAGCCAGCACAGCTGCTGGACACAGATCCAGTAAAGCTGAGCAGATTGCTACAATCGCTGTGCTTCTATCTCGAACTTTTGGTCTCTGTGTGTTGCATTATTGGGACCTTTTTGCATTATGATTCATTTTATGTCTTTTCCTGAGAATAAATATGTCTGAGTTATTTTAGGAACATCCTAAGATTAGCTTTATCTGGCCACTTTTTGGAAGTCTTCCTTATGCCCTGGAGATGGATAAGCACACAGCTTAATGAGGCCATTACTCCAGGAATCGGCTTGGAGTCTCTGCCCCTGAGCTAACTCAAACAGAATAATTGGTACAGGGTAAACAGAGACAATTGACAAACCCTGACTGGCCAGGAGAACAGGTTAAAGATTCAAGATCCATATATATTATTTATGGACTTAGAGCTCTTGGAGAATGCAGTTTATAGATAGGGAGACAGGGCACTGCCCTGGAGGAACAGAATTCAGTAAAAAAGATAGACTGACTAAAATAAATGGTTTTTTACTTTATATCCTAAACCTGATCAAACATATACTTAGGTATTAGTATTTGCTATTCATAAGAATACTGGTTCAGACATTTTTTGTTTGTCTGGAGTACTTTCAAACAGCAAACATGCCAATCTAAAAACAGGCTGTCATATAGTAAATGCTTTGGAGGAGACATTCTTTAGAGTCTTTAAATTGGAGTTATAGGGCTAACGTAAGAATAAAATCTGTTCTGTTTGGTTTTTTTTTTCTAGTTGTAACTGAACTGTAACCCTAGATATGTAATGAAAAGTCAAACAAACATGCTGTACCACTTGGATAATCATTAGTCTGTCTCTGTTCTGTGTAACTTGTATAAATAAAGAAGCACCTGGTTGCTAGCAAGTCAGGGCAGCAAAAATGTCCCCATTGCTAGACGTCAGAGCTGCTAAATTCCCATGACTGGCCTCTCCCAAACTCCTTCTTCCTTCCCTCCCCTCCCCTACTCCTTATCTCCTGTCAGCAAGGACTCCCCAACTCTGTTTTCTGTGTGGGAAAGGCCCCCAGCAGAGACTGCCTAGCATGCACAAAGCTCTAGGCTGCATCCTCAGCTTCACATAACTGTGTATAATGGTCTAGGTCTGTAATCCCCAGCACTCAAAGTTGATGCAGGAAGATGAGAAGTTCAAGATCATCCTTGGCTACACAAGAGCAATAAGGCCAGCCTGGGCTATAAGACTTTGTCTCAAAAAAAAAAAAAACGAAGCCGGGCGGTGGTGGTGCATGCCTTTAATCCCAGCACTTGGGAGGCAGAGGCAGGCGGATTTCTGAGTTCGAGGCCAGCCTGGTCTACAGAGTGAGTTCCAGGACAGCCAGGGCTACACAGAGAAACCCTGTCTCGAAAAACAAAAAACAAAAAACAAACAAACAAAAAAAAAAAACCCCAAAAAGCAAAAAAAAAGAAAAATATAACATTAATAACACACTCTATTATCTCCTAGCAATTATTTCTAGTATTACTTTCCCCAGATCTTGTCATATCAATGGGATACAAGCCAGCAGATGACATGGCCCTACCTCTATATGGCCCAATACCTCAACCAGAAAAACTCCATAGGCACCCACTAAATAGTTTTATTGTTTTTCTGTTTTGTTTTGTTTATTTGTTTTGAGATGGGGTGTCTCTATGTAGATGGGGTATCTCTATGTAGCTTTGGCTATCCAGGAACTCACTGTGTAGACCAGGCTGGCCTCAAACTCTGAGATCTGTCCGTCAGTGCCTCCCCAGTGCCATGATTACAGGTGTGCATCACCATGTCCAGCCACTTAATGGGTTTTTAGTGACGAATGGGTTATGATGACATAAAACTGGTGGTTTATTGGTGATATAAAAGAGAACGCTTGGTCCTCATCCTAGATCCTGGCATACATCTGTTCATAAAACCCTTAGGAAGGCATCTAATATCCTTTCAGTGTGGGGGGCTGCAAAGATGGCTCAGCAGATAAAAGAGTGATTTCAGTCATAACACCTATGTCTGGTGGCTCACAATGGCCTGTGACATCACCTCCAAGGATCTGATGCCCTCTTCTGGCCTCTGTGGGCACCAGGCAGGCTCAAGTACACAGATTTAGATGAAGGCAAAACACTCATATACACAAAATAGTAACAATTAAAAAATAAGAAATTATGAAGATTTACATTTCTGTGTTATGTAAGAGTTACATGGCTCTAGTTCTAACACTTAGGTCTGTGGTTTACTTTGTGTTAGTTTTTGTGTATGGCTGAAGAAGGTGTGAATGTTACCCCTGCCATTTACTGAAGAGATTAATGTTTTTTCACTGAGTTTAGGAGCCTCGCAAAAAATCAAGTGAATTCTGAAGATTTAGAACCTCAATTCTATTCTGTTGATCTGTATGTCTATTCTTGTGTCAGTAACCTCTTGATTGCTTAGCCTTATAGCACTTGAAACCAGAAGTCCAATTTTATTATTCTTTTTCAAGACTGCTATGGCATCTGTCCTCTGATTTTTGCAAAATGCAAGCTGGAATTTTGGTAGGATTGCTATGAATCTAAGAAGCCGCATGGAAAGTGATATAGTAAATCTTTCAAACCATTAACACAGCATCTCTTTCTACTTGTTTCGGTCTTTAGTCTCATTCAGTGATAACTGGGTCTTCAGCACAGCCACAAGTTTTAATGTGCACCATACTGTTATTATTCAGTTCTAAATACCGTTTCCATTATGGTTTCTTCTCTAACCCACATATTATTCAGGAACATGTTTTCACGTGGGCACAGCATCCTGTGCCTGTAGGCTTTACTACTTGGGAAGTTTAGGTGGGAGAAGCCCTGGAGTTTAACACTAGAGGGAAAAAGGGATGGGGAAGAGGAGAAGAAATGCATCATGGGGGCTGGCATTTGCTACCAAGCCTGACAACCATGAGAGCACAGGTCCCAGGAGGGAGGGGACGCTTCACTTCCTTTGGATCTCTTCTCTGTTTTTATTTGGGAGGAGAGTATTGGAGATTAAACTCGGGCCATTCTCACCACATACTTATTGACTTTCTGAACCCGGATAAAAAAAATTCATTTGCAATAACAAACTTAACCAAAATTGGATCCTTACTGCTGTAATATTCCATAACGTCACAGCGTTGCCCCATTACTGTCTCATGAGAACCCTGGGGTTGAGGCATTACTGTTGGTCTCATAACTTGGTAAACCCAAGTTCAGAAAGAAAGTTAGCCACCACGACACAGGGCTAAGCATTACTCCAAAACCTTCCAGCTTGTATACCACATTTACTTCTTTAAAAAGAGGTAAGAGAGGGCCAGCTTGATTGGTTCAGAGGGTAGAGACCCTGGTTGCCAAGTCTAATGACCCAAGTTTGATTCCCCAGAACCTGCATGAGGTTAGGAAAAAACCAAAAAACTCCAAAAAGTTGTTTTCTAGCCTTCAGAGATGTTCTTTACCTACAAAGTAAATGAATGAATGAATGAATGTTGGAGGAAAACGAAGGTCAAAGAATATTGTAACGTGACTATTCACTTTCAATTTCCTTTTTCTGATTCATGTGTAAAGTACTTACTATAAGTGTCAACTAACAGAAAAAGTCTGTTATTATGTTATTAACATTCACAAGCCCTGGGAGGTTACTGGTTTTTTGTTTTGTTTTGTTTTGTTTTTTCCGAGACAGAGTTTCTCTATATAGCCTTGGCTGTCCTGGAACTCACTCTGTAGATAGACCAGGCTGGCCTCGAACTCAGAAATCCACCTGCCTCTGCCTCCCAAGTGCTGGGATTAAAGGCGTGCGCCACCACTGCCCTGCAAGTTACTGATATTTTACAGATAAAGATACAAGTTAACTGAATCTGAAAATATAGTTATTTTTTCCAAATATCACAAAATTAGTGAAATAGGAGTAACAGGGCTATGGGAGATAACACTAACATTTACATTATACAAAATGTTTATCAAAGCAAAAGGGCTTAATGGCAGTGTGAATAACCATAAATAAATGAAATACTCTATACAATGGAACATTATATTTTTTGACAGGTGGTGGCGGGGAGAGGAGTGTCTCTGTGTAGCCCTGGCTGCTCTGGAACTTGCTCTGTAGACCAAGTGGCTTCAAACTCAGAGATCCATCTGCTTCTGCCTCTTGTGCCACCACACCCAGTTTTTTAATATTATATATTTTAAAAAGCAATGATATTTGAAGACTTAATTTTATAGACAGGGTGTCCCTATATAGCCCAGACTGGCTTAGAAATTTAGGCTCCTCCTTCCTGACTTAGAGTCCCGAGGTTTGGGATTACAGGTGTGTATCATCATTACACCGGGCTTCAGGGTATTTTATCGTCCTGATATACAGATGTCAGAAGTTTTGGGTAACACAGCATCACTCTCTTTTGCTGATTTTCTTTCCTTATTTTATGTATATGCTTATCTGCCTGAATGTATATCTGTGTACCACATGCATGCAGTTCCTATGGAGGCCAGAAGAGGGCACTGGATATTACTAGACTAGAATTAAACCATGGCTGTAAGACACCATGTGGGTACTGGGCATTGCAGCTGGGCTCTCTACAAGACCAGTCATAGCTCAGCTTAACTGCGGAGTCATAGTTCCAGCCTCTAATTGTCTTCTGAGGAATTACCTTGTCCTACTGTGTACAATCATGGCAGGACAGAAAATCCAGATGCCACCCTCAACTGCAGCCCCTGAAGAGGCTTCTAAAGGGCCCATGTCTCCCTTTCACACCTGCTAATTACAAGTGGTGTGTCAAGGCTTGCTTGGGCAAAGGGTGTTAAGTTCTGTTAGAAGGGACTCTACAAGAATTTGAGTTGTTTGTTTATCTGTTTGCGTTTTCCAACAAAGAGTTTCTCTGCAGCTTTGGCTGTCCTGAAACTTACTCTGTATACTAAGCTGTCCTCAATGGGTTTAAAAGGCATGAGCCATCACACACACACACACACACACACACACACACACACAGACAGACACACACAGAGCAGTATGAGTCTTACTTGGAATTCAGTAAGGACAGAAGGGCAGAACAAAAACCTCTCATTTCAGTGGTGGTGTCTGCAAGAGGCTTCAGTGACTATTTCAGAAATCTTTCTACTCCAATTTTTCCCATTTCCCCACTGACAAAAGCAGGTCTCACACAGCCTTTAAAATTCAACTTGCTTAAAATGCCCAGTCTGTTTTCCACTCTGCAACCAGGAAGCCCTAATTGATTCACATGGAATATTCTTCATCCAAAACAAACACTCATAACAAGTAAATCAAAAAGCCAGTATGTAAAATTCTATTAACAGTCACATAAACAACAACAAAAATCTATGCACACTCATTTGTATATAAACACAGACAGTACAGAGACCAAAGATGTAACCCCATTTCGACAAGCATTCTACCTGACCAACTTTAACCCAAACTTTGCGTGATACTGGAGACTCTCTGACAATCTCAGTTACTCAAGGATACACAAGGCCAGCCTAACCAATATAAAGAGACTGCTCTGCAAGATATATAAAGAGGGGAAGGAAAAAAAAAAAAACCAAGATGATTTAAATAAACAATTGGTTCAAAAGAAGTTCCTTGAAACTGCTGATCAGTCAGGCCAGAAAGATGAGCCAGAAGAAGTAAAAGCTCTTGCCCACAGCCTGAAGACCTGAGTTTGATTCCTGGAACCTTGTGGTGAAAGGAGACAGAGCCCTACACGTTGTCCTCTCATGTCCAAATGCATCTTAACAAACAAATACATAAAAAATTTGTTGTTACCGATTAATCATTATGGTTCTGAACCCTGTTCCAGTGTGTAATCTATCCTATGTAAATCTTATATTTAGCATTTTTTAAATTGTAGACTAAGGAAATCTTTTACTTGCAAATCGGTATTTCTGAGCTAGGGACTCAGCTAACTAACCTGGTAGAGTTTACCAAGAACATTTAGAAGCCTGTATTTTATCCTAGCACCAGAAAGAACCTAATGTTCTAATCTCAAATTTAGGAAATGGGAGGATCAGAAGTTCAAGGTCATCCTTGGTCACACCAACCTGGGCTTAAAAAAATAAGAGACATTTTTATTTATGAAGTATTTCAATGATAAGCTGATGATAATCAAAATATAAAAGCATAAATCTAATTACACTTTTTAAATGATTCTTTACATATGAAGCCAGTGAACTAACAGCATCTTTCTGAAGCAAGGTAACTCTTGTTTTGAGAAATTTAAGTTTATCTGTAATTATCCTAAGGCATGGCAATTAAAAATTTATAAATCAATAATCTGACTTTTAAAACATGCATAGTAGAGTGGGTACTTGGTGTATACCAAGCTGTAAGGTTGATACCCAGCACTGAAAAAACAAAAGTATAGATGCTTGCATAGCTTTTCTCTTGATGTAGGAGAATGTAGAACCTAGGAGGAGCTGAACAAACAAGCTGGAAATATCAATTCAAAGACGTAAATCAACATCTTCAACAATGATTCAACTACTTCTACCCAAAGTGCTTCTGCTCTTTACGTAGAAACAGTTACCCCAGGTACACATAGCAAGGCCATATACCTGCTTAGAGCACTCTAGTGCTTGGAGCCTTAGTGTTATTTAACCTTCATATAGAAACCTGCTAAGAGTTTGAAAACAACTCTTTGGCACGGAAGTTTAATAGTAATAGTGGTGGTGGTGGTGGTGATGGTGGTGGTGGTGATGATGGAGAAGAAGGAGGAGGAGGAAGAAGAGGAAGAAAAGGAGGAAGAAGAGGAGGAGGAACCACAGCAGCAACAACAACAAAGCATGACCAGGGATAATGTCCAGAGCAGAAAGAGGCAGGAGGATGATCACAAGTTCAATTCGAGCCTAGGCTACACCACACACACGCACACACGCACGCAGGCACACACACGCACACCATGAAGCAGCTGGGTATGGTAGTACATGCCTATAATCCCTAGGATTTAGGAGGCTGAGGCTAAAAGATTACAAGGTAGAGCCTATCCTAACCTGGGCTACACAGTGAGACCCTATTTCCAATAACCCAAACCAAAACAACGTACAAAACTACTTGGCATTCATATATGTACTAGAATTACTACTTCTCTGACAAGAATTATCTGACAATGAATTATTCTTATAAAAGCATATGATAAACAATTTAGGGGTAAATGGCAAAATCAGGGTGTGTAATTTCAAGTGAAACTTTAGCAAAAGAAAAACAGGCAAAAAAAATAAATAAATGAAAAAAATTTTTGCTGATTTATAGATATATATCACCCTGCCCATAATCATGCTTTATCACAGGGCTCAGAAACCTGGTCCATGTGCCAAAGCCAATGTACTGCCTGTTCCCATGACAACATTTTGTGGGAAACAAAGCTCAGCCCATTCATGTACTTATGACCTATGGCTGCTTTCCCACCACCACGGTCATACAACTTCATAAAATGTCACCTCACTAGAAGAGTGCTTGCTGGCCCTATTTGTTTAGCATTTACTATTTAAAATCATTTTGTTTACTCGTATACTGTCTGACCTCTCCACCAGAACCAACAATTAGTGAAGAGAATGACTGTTCTTCAAACCTAGAAGAGCTCACGGCCTACAGAATGAATTCAACCAATGACATTTGATAAGAGAAAAGAAAAGTAACAAGATTTTCTGTCTTCCTATGTTCTGCCTTGATTCACTTTGCCCATCAACCCACCAAACTGGTCTTCTTATTTAACCACTGGACTTATCATTTTGGTAAACCCAATATTTAGTTCTAGGTCCTCACCTTATTTGACCTCTCAAAGTCGATGACACACTTGGACAACACCCTCTCCTGAAATACTTCCAACAGCTGGCAAAGCCCTTTTCCTCCCACCCCACACTGGGTCTCAAGTCTTCTCTGCAGTCCGAGCTCCCTTTCCCACTTTTTAATGTCAGCAGCTTTCCACTCGGTCACTGGTCGCTGTTATTTTTCTTAATTACCCGTCCCCCCAACCACTACCACACACTTCCTTGGTGAGTTAATCATTTAATGCCATGCTATTCTCAGGGACTTCAACCTTAACTAGTTCAAAACTATAACCAAGTTTATCTTTTCCCCCAAACCTGTGTCTTCACCACCACTGTCAGTTCACATGGGAGAAAGATCATCATGTTCCTTGAGTCAAGTATTTGTCGGACACAAGCAACCCTAAGGGATACCCAAGCTATGGTTCTTATAAGTCCATTCTAGATGGTTGCTCACTTACCACTTCCACCACTTCACCTAGGCCACCTCGACTGAGAGAGGTGTGCCTTCCATACTCTAATCTCCATGGGGCAGCCAAAAAGATCAGGTTTGAAATGTCAATCAGTAAATTCAACCGCCGCCTCTCTTCTACATAAAGTCAGGAATAATTTGGTCCCCATTTGCATTTCCACTCCATTCAAACAGGTCTCTGTGACCAACCGGAAACATGTCACAGCAAACTTCCACCCCAGTTCTTGCATAACGAGCAAAAGGCACTTCTGGTTGATTTAAACAAATGTGGCTCCTTGAATAAGACCGAGTACTATTGCCTCTCTTAATTCTCAAGGTCTAGGAGAAAAGTGTAATATCTCTTCCCTCTTCACAGATTACAAATGTGAGGTTTGAGATTACCTAGTAAACAAATGATAGAATTGGAATTCAAAAACGCAGATTACTCTTCACCAGAATATGAGCTGGCCCTGAATTAATACTGGGCTAGGAATAGCGTTCAGTAATGGCTCACCGAATGGATAGGCATGGTCCACAGTGATTCTATGTGGCTAACAGTACATTTTGGAAGTTAGGGAAGAACATGGGAAACAGTTTGAGGAAGAGAACCAGAAGAGGAACGTTATTTGTGCCAAGAATGTAAAGTTTCAGAGAAAAGGGAATCGTCAAATGGAAGGAACTTAAGACACCTCTAAATCCAAGAGCAAAGCATTAACTCACAGAAATCACATGGAGGGGATAACAACACCGATCTTGACTTAAAAAACAAGCAAACAAACAAACAAACACCCTATCCTTTCCTGACAATAATGCTGATTAGAAATATTCTATTAGCTATTGCCACTTGCCTGTGATAAGGTGTGACAACAGGTTGTCTGTAGGCTTACATCAAGTACCTCATCTTCACACTCAGTTTCTCCGCAGGACCAATTTAGACTAAGTTTATGTGCCATGAGAGCTGGGTAAGGGAATGGTTGGCCTTAAACTTTTAAACTTCAGAAGGCAAAGAAAATAGCTCTTATCTTCTTCCTTATCCCCTCTGGACATTTGTGAGTGCTAGTCCAGACAGTCTCTGGAAAAGCTCAAGAGGGGACTGAGGCAGAGGGTGGATCCTGGCCTCGCCTTCCCTCTTGTAGCTGCAATTTTCTGTTTATGCTCCTTTTTGTTCCAGTTGACAGACTCGGCCCCCATATCTCCCTCGTGCCCATCTCCCCTACCCATCTCGAGATTTACTTCGAAGCCCCAAACCCCTCCTCACCACGGCTCCGGCCACGGCGTGTACCAGACTTTCGTAGGACAACACAGAGGCCATGGTGCTACACTTTTCACTCAGACGCCTCAGAGTGTGTGGGTTCGTGAAAGGACCGTCTCAAGCCCCACCTCTCAGAAGTCTGGCCCGCCTCCACCAGAACGACTACTTCCGGGTCACAGACTGCCCTCGTTCGCTGGGGAGAGCTGTCGGGGAGGCGAGTGTGAAGTACCCAGAAACGTTCCTGAACACTGATTGGCCCGGATCGATGAAGGGGCGGGACAATGCTAAACAGACTAGAAAGGCTGTGTTCAGAGCACAGCCTGCCTGCGCAGGTTCCTAGCTCCTCAGTCTGTCTGTGCTTGCACACTGACTTGGTTAGTCATGCCCATGGAATGGGAGGACATAAAAGTCCTTAATGACTCCTGCACCCCAATTCCTTGCAAACTACATGTTGGCAGACTCCGTTGTAAAAGTGCTTGCTTCGCATGATTACCAGCAAACCAGAAACACCAGTAATCACAGCACTCAGGAAACGGAAAGAGGTTTCAGGGAACTGAAGAGTTGACTCAGTTAAGAACAAGTACTCCTCTTGAAAAGGAACCGCGTTTAGGTCCCAGTATCCACATGCGGACAAGCAACTATAGCTCCAAGGGACCTGACCTCTGCGGGTTTCCGCACCCACTCACTGACACACACACACATGACTAAATATTTTGTTAATACTTAATATAACCCCCTGCTACATAGAAAGTTTGAGATTACACTGGACTGTGAGACCTGTCTCAAAACAAAAACCAAAACAGAGGACTGCCTAAACCCTAAAACGTAGCCTGTGATCCCAGTGGAGTTGGCTAGCTAGAACTACAGAAACCACAAGACAAAAACCACCTTCCAAGATAAGCTGATAGCCATAGATAAAGGAGTGGGTCAATGTCTCCAACCTTCGTTTCTCCGTTCAGCCAACCCAACGCCCGGTCCCCATCCCTGCTGTGAGATTCAGATTCTAGGCACTGAGGCCTGGGAGTCAAAGATCTAACATGGTTTGTCAGCAGGGTTAGGTTTGTTTAAAATGACAGTTTGGGGCTGTATAGATGAGTCAGCAGCTAAGAACGCTTGCTGCTCTTGCAGAGGATGTGTTCGGTTTCTATCACACAACCCGCTATGTTCCAGGGGACCTACCACACAGCTTTCTGTCCTTTGGGGAAATCTAGGACCGCTTACATAAATGCAAGCACTCATACACAATAAAGTATATCTAAAAGCAAAGTCAGTGTTTTACCCTTCCACTGTGATAGTCTTAGTCAGGGTTTATATTTCTGCACAAAATATGACCAAGAAGTTAGGGAGGAAAGGGTTTATTCAGCTTACACTTCCACATTGCTGTTCATCACCAAAGGAAGTCAGGACTGGAACTCAAGGTCAGGAAGCAGGAGCTGACACAGAGGCCATGGAGGGATGCTACTTACTGGATTGCTCAGCTTGCTTTCTTATAGAACCCAAGATTATTAGCCCAGAGATGGCATCACCCACTATGGGCCCTCCAACCCTTGATCACTAATTGAGAAAATGCCTTGCAGCTGAATCTCACAGAGACATTTCCTCAAGGGAGGCTTTCTCTGTAATAACTCGTGTCAAGTTGACACAAAACCAGCCAGTACACACAGGAAGTTTCACAAAACTGCTCAAACTTTCAAAACTAGATATTGCTGTATTTGCTTTCCTCTTCAATCCTCTTATTTTTAAAAGTATTATGTGTCTGTGCATGTTAGTGTACTGCTTTCGGAAGCCGAGAGCTACAATCCTCTGGAGCTGGAATTACACACATGGTCTGCCAAACATTGGTGGGTGCTTGGGAACGACCGGTCCTCAGGCAAGATGTGCTCTTGACTACTGAACCATCTCCCAGCCCAAACTATGGTTTTATTAGTTGCATACTCGTTGGAATTACTACGTGCTTTACTTTTCAGAGAAAGCCGTGCAGATTGTGCAGATTCTGGCAGCATACACCTAGTGTTCTTTAACCAGTATCATTCAAATGTGTACTTTGGCTTTCAGTTTTTTACAGCAGTAGGCAGCAGGCATGCTGATACAACTATGGTCTAATACTACTAGTCAAAAGGCTGAAGCAGAAAGATGGGAATTTAAGCCAGCCTGCATGACACAACAAAACCCGAGTCAACAAAACAAAACGCAGCAACCTGAAGTTTGTTATAGCCAGGCATGATGGTGCATGACTTTTGTCCAGCCACCTGTGGGCAGCCTGGTCTACTCAATAAACTTCAGTTTCAAGCCAGTCAGATACATCGTGAAATTGTCTTCCCCACCTACCTAAAATGGGGGGCATGTGCAAAGCTTCTGTAATCCATTAAAGGATTCACAAAGAGCTGTCAAGTCACAAGCCTGGGTCTGTAAAAATCCTAGTTTCACAAATGTTACACTGAGCAACTACCAAAGTGCTTCAGTTTCTTCACCTATAAAATATGGCAAAGCAATAAATGTACTCGCATTGTGGTCTAACAATTCAGAGATTCCTGGAGGCACTAATTACAACAGTGCCTGGAACCATACCTAGTATCATGTGTTCAATTCAGATCCATTAAAAACAGAAGCCATCACTCCTTTATGAAGCCACCTCCTGATGTGTGACAGCTAGTTGGCTCACCACACCTTTTCTTATCCAATAGTTTGTCCATATAACCACAAAGCTTTGTGTTTCCTCACAGCTAAAAGCTCACCAATGGAGTATGAAGATCTGTTAATGCCACACATGACCAGTGTGTCCCTGACTACCTACCTCCTGCTTCTTCAGGCGGTAAAACACACACCAGAGCAACTTCTCTGTAGATACACAAAGATGTTACTCATTTCAATATGGCAGAACTACTAACTTCTAAGCTACCAAAAGTCTTTTTGGAGTCCAGACTGGCCTCAAACTCAGAATCCTCCCTCATCTTCCCAAGTGCTAATTACAAACATGGACTGCTATACTCAGGGGTCTCCGTTAGCATTTAGTAATCAAAGTCTACTGTACCCATCACGTAACTTGAGCTAAACACTTCCACAAGGGGAAAAAAAATGTAATGGGCTAACAAATAGGGAAAGGTCAAGATCCAATTTGAAACAGTATTTTATTTCAGCATACTAAGGAATATTAACCATATATCTTTAAGCAGAAAGCCCCTTTATCTTCTTAGATTATTTTTCTTATCTTTAGTGAAAAAAAACCAATATTTTTGGTGTAGAAATTATACTGATTCTTTATTTAAAAAATGAAGACTATACTCTTTACTATCTGTGGAGCTTAGAAGTCTAAAAGCACAGGACAGTTTTTAGAAGAGCAATTTCACCCATTTATGGTAATATTTCCATATTAGGATATAATTAGGTCATGTGTAGTCAGAGTAGAAAAGAAACTGATCTTTAGTAAAGCACACACACACCATGGAAACTGTATGAAAGGAGAACACACTTGTACTAAGAACCGTGCAAAGTTCCAGTTTAAGAATATGTGATGAATATTTGTTAAGGACTTTTTGTTAAGAAAAGCATGCTCTGTTCAAATACAGCTTTTTCTTACATGTAACAAGATGCATCTGTGCCTGCTGTATGAAGCAGTTAAAACCTGCATCGACATTATTTCAAATATATGCTGTTTTAAATATGCACTCTGTGGATTTATCATTTTATCTTTGCAGCAGGAGAGAAAACAAGGCATTAAATACATCACAATATTTAAGAGCTAAGTGGAACAAATGAATCTTTCACCAAATATAAAGTTAGATGCTTCCAAATACAAAGATGTACACTTCACATAAACTCTAATATTTCAATTGTTTCTCAATTTCATAAGCATACCTAAAACCAAAGGGAATCCTTCCTTCCAATGACTTTTGATAGGACAGGAGTTCACAAGGGCAAAAGTTTAATATTTAAACAAGCAACCCCATGGCCAAGTAAAATACTAGCTATTAGAGATATGAGCCTACAATTACCTTATGTATTATATATGAAACTAAACTAGTAACGAATCTGTTTCCACCATTATGCTGTGAATGACAGAAGTGATGATGTTACTGAAAAGACTACCTTTAGCTCAAGAAGATTCAGAGGATGACAAGCAGACGGGTAATTTCTAACAGGAAAGGTAATTTCTGACAAAACAGCACTTTTTTTCTCTATGTGGGAATGCTATGGAACATTTATTTGAAACGACGGACAACAGCAGAGCTACGTAATCTAACTCCCCTGTAACACTTAAAAAACAAATCGACACCAAAGCAGTTTTCAAGATTGAAATGCAGCCTACACAGGTCAAAGCCTAGGACTGTTGCTGCTCTGCCCAACACTTCAGTCCTACCAAGGTCAGATCCAAATACTGGTGGTCCCAAAAGATTTACTGATATAGATCATTTTGAAATAAAACATTAAAAAAGACAAATCAAGATGCTTCAGTAACCATATGTCCAACTCAATCACCTTAAATGTGTTTTATTTGCTTCCCACTAACAAATCTTTATTTCATTCACGAAAGCTGTAAATCATCCACATTCATCTTCCTTGCCCAGTAATTCAAAAGGAGAAACCCAAAAAGATTAGTAAAGAAAAATGTAGGAATTGACATCCCCTAAATTTTTTAAAAATATGTTTAAGGTTGAAAAATGTTTTAAGTTTGTAATTCCTAGTAGGAAAACATTATCTGAATGAACACTCTAATGGCAAACCACTGTAAAATGCCTCAGCCGAATTTGATGCAGAGGGTAGGGATTATCTTCGAAGCGCCCCAGCTCTCCTGGTGAGGTCAGAGGTACACTGGTTTGTATTATTGCAACATCCAGTAAATGAGCTAAGCTGTTCTTCATTCAGCAAGGGCTTTGATTATGATTGACCTCCAAACTTGGCTGACAATTTACTGATGAGATTCATAACCTTTGGGTTACTCTGGTATTTTGACATATTTGCTGGGTTCTGGGCCACATCCTGGAAAGCCACCATGACTTCTGGATCCTGAAGGAAAAAAAGGGAAGAAGAGTGGTTTGAATTTTTAGCTTCATCTGGGTTTTATAACTTATTTTTTAAAAGTAGCTAATGGATGGACTTTAGGATTTAGAATACTAAATACCCTACTGACACATCACTGTGAAATGCTTGAGCCAAATTTGATACACCAGGATCAGATTATCTTTGAAGCACCCCAGCTCATCAAGCTTAATGCTGTAACATGAACTAAAACTAATAAAAAAGAAAGCACATATAACATGGATACAAAGAAGCATGAACTACTATTTCCTAAAATGAACTTTTATTAAAAATTTGGCCTTTAAACTGGGATTCAACAGGTAAGGGTACTTGCTGTTCTAGAGGACCTGAGTTTGCTTCTGGACACCTATGCCAGGAGCACGAAGCTCACAACCTAAGAGTTAAGCATGTAACTCTTAACTCCAGGGCATATGGTAGCATATATTGGCATCTGCACATATTTCATATATGTAAATATAAGCACATGCATATACAACAGTAATATAGGGGCCAGAGAAATATTTGTGCCTGCAAAGAAGCTGGCTTGGGTTCCCAGCATACTACAAAAGTCTTTAACTTCATTTTCAGGGAATCTGATACCACCATCTGCTGGCCTACCAGGGCACTGCATGCATGTCATGCACAGATACACACACAAATAAATGTTCATACACATAAACTAAAAATAAATAAATCTTTAAAAAATTAATCTCAATTTAGAAAGAAAATGCCACACACTACAAAATTACCTAATTGATAACTAAGAAAAAAAAAATAGCAAAGTGTGCTGTCCTCACACCAAATCTTACCTGCATTGCTGCAAGAACCTCTGGGTCACTGAGAATTTCGTTGAGTCCAGGCATTCCTGCCATTCCTGCCATTCCTGGCATGGCCCCTCCCATCCCAGGTATTCCTCCAGGAAAATTACCAGGCATTCCCCCAGGAAAACCACCTATGAAAATAAATAAAATAATTATGGACACCAACAAGTTAACCCTCTCCAATACTCAAGTGGACAGATAAAAAATAAGGACACCACTAGGCGGTCTGTAGTCATTCCTGAACACAGCAGCTCTGAAGCTTTAACTTATAATTTTTCCTAAAAGTTAAAACTATGAATCAGATTTCACTACATACTGGATTTGGTTTTTATTACTTAGAACTGCTCAACAAATTAACCTTGCCTTAAAAACAAAGAATCACTAGGTGTGGCAGCACACCTCTTTAATCCCAGCACTCAGGAAACAGAGGCAGGCTGATATCTGTGTGCAAGGTCAGTATGGCCTACAGAGTGGGTTCCAGGACAGCAAGAGCTACACAGAGAAACCTTATCTCAAAAAAGAAACAATAAATAATCCATCAACATGTGCTGGTCCTCCCAAACATTAACGCCAGGTATGTCAATCACTTGTTTGTTTTTCCCCCTTTTTGGGAGAATAGAGGGCTGAGGTGTTTGATAAAGGGTGGCTGTCCTGGAACTCTCCATTTCTGGCCTCAGCATCCACAATGCTAGAATTGTAGGTGTTCATCATCATGCCGGCTCAATCACCTTTGGATTTCTCATTCTTGAGTCTGTTTCAATTTAAAATTAATTTCTATCAACCTAGATTTGTTTTATTTAAAAATGCTGTGACGTGTATCTGGAGCAGTTACTCCTGAAGCCTTATCTAAAGTAGGGATGTCAAAAATGTATTGATTTCTTTCTCTTTCCATTTTGTTCGGGTAGCCTTGCAGAGCCAGAGCTGGCTCAGAACTGGCTTAGAAATCCTGAGCTTCCTGCCTCTATCTCCTAAAGTCCATGTCCTAGTCAGGGTTTCTATTGCTGTGATGAAAGTCCACGACCAAAAGTAAGGTGGGGAGGAGACAGTTTATTTGGCTTACGTTTCCATACCACTGTTCATCATCAAACAAAGTCAGGACTGGAACTCAAGGCAGGAACTTGGAGGCAGAAGCTGATACATGGGCCATGGCGGGGTGCTTCTCATGGCTTGTTCAACCTGCTTTCTTACAGGATCAACAGCCCAGGGATGGCATCACCCACAATGGGCTGGCACCTCCCATCACTCACTAAATGCTCTAATATCACAATCTTATGGAGGCATTTTCTCAATTGAGGTTCCCTCCTTTCAGATGACTCTAGCTTGTGTCAAATTGACATAAAACTAGCCAGGACAGACTGAGATGACAGGTGTGACTGGTGTGCTTCACCCACCAGGCCTGGTGAATCTATGTATTTGAGTCCCATTCTAAACAATCAAAATCTCTAAAAAGAATAATATACAATTACTTAAAACAAAAACAAACAAACAAAAACTTGGGGTTTTTGTTCTGCTTAGCTGAATCTCACCTATGGCTGGGCAGTGGTGGTGCACGCCTTTAATCCCAGCACTTGGAGGCAGAGGCAGGTGGATTTCTGAGTTCGAGGCCAGCCTGGTCTACAGAGTGAGTTCCAGGACAGCCAGGACTACAAAGAGAAACCCTGTCTCGAAAAACAAACAAAACAAACAAACAAACAAACAAAGAAATCTCGCCTATGTAGCTCAGACTACCCTGAAATTCATGGCAGTCCTCCTAATCCCTAAGGTAGTGTTGAGAGCCGACTTTTTAGCAGAAATCGGCTAGAAAGCAGCTATCATCTTTGCAGCCATCTGGAACCATATACTCTGATAGAGACTTGTTTTTCAATAGCCTACAACAGCGGAAGCACACTCTGACAAATATCTTGTTTATCCCAGATAGCTTGTTTTGCTGTTTAGTGACCCCAGCTGCATGGTGCATGTGGTAAAATGTTTTCACCTGTGTTCTCCTGCTTGTGCTTAAAAATACCCAGGATTTCCTTGTAAGGGGTGGTGGTGGTCAGTAGGAGGTGTGAATATAGTCTGTGGGAGACAGTAAAGGAGACTTGACTACAGATCCTCTGGCTTGTCTCTATTCTTCATGTCTCTTCCCCTTCTTCCCCCCACTCTCTCTCTTGGTAAACAGAGTGGGCAGTTACAGTTTGGTGCCCAATGTGGAGCTCCAGTAAGCATTACAAGGTAGGAGGATTAAAGGCATTTATCACTACATTTAGCAGAATTTGCACATCTAGTAAGCATTCCTAGAGATTCTTTCTAGAGTGATTCTCTAGGGAAAAAAAATGACTTCATTCATTATTCTAAGCACACTATTAGATTATAAACCCACACTATCTTGTACATGTTGTATGTGAATGAATGTGTGGGTATGCATGCCTGCACATGAACACCAGAGGAGGGCATTAGAGCCCTTGGAACTGGAGTTGAGGGTAACTGGGCCTGGCTTGCTCTGAGTGCAGAAGCAAGGATTGCTATATTAGATAACAAAATGCACAGAGAAGAGCTCTATATAGTATTAGTTCACATTAAGTAAAGCTGCCTCAGGGACAAATGGAACTGACAACGAGATTTATATTAAGTTGATGAACATGTTACATTTTCTAGCTTTGGTCCAAGTGGTTCTACCCAATGGCACATACACACTAACAAGTGCCCAAACTCTCCTTAAAAGAGACAACCACAGAGTAGAAGACAGCCATTAAAACAAAACAAACAAAAAAACAAATCCCCAAACCTAACTTTTAGAAGTGTATTTCTAGATAAGCTTCACAGTGCCTCTTACATACAGCAAAACTTATTTCCTGTGTCTCTGCATCCTCACCTTTCAGAACACCAGATCTTTGTGATCCCTCAAAAGCTTTGTTTTGCTAATAATTTCTCATTATAAAACATTTTCAAGACTGAAAAGAGGACCTAGAAAGACAGCTCAGCAGTTAAGCTTAAAAAGAGACCAGAGTTCAGTCCCCAGTGTCCAATTCCCAAGACTCAGAACTGCCCAGTAACTCTCAATCCAGTTCGCCTCACATACTGGATTCAAAATGTATTTATGTGCAGTAATAATCTGACATTTTTAGCAGGTTTTTTTTGTTTTTTTTTTTTCTTTTAATGTGTAGAAGTATTTTGTTTGCATGTATATGTCACATGCATTTCTGATGCCTGTGGAGACCAGAAAATGATAATGAAGTTACAGCCAGCTGTGAGCTACTACGTGGGTGCTCAGAATTGAACCCTGAATCTCTTGAAGAGCAGCCCATGCTATTAACCACCGAGCCATCACTCTAGCCCCATGTTTTGAGGCAGTATCCTCATGAACATAAATATTATCACATGTAACAGGACATAATCTTAAGTTCCCAAATTGAGATATATCTTAATTATTTATCCCACTGACAGATTTTCCTTTTAAAAAATAAAATAAATAAATAAATAAATAAATAAATACCTGGAAAAGAGCCAAACTGAGATCCAGATTGTCTTCTGGCTTCTTCTTCCTTGAAAATGAAATGAAAACAAATTATACAAAAGAAGAAGAAAAACAACAGCAGCAGCAACAAAAAGAAAGTTTTCTTCCCATACCTAACCTGTCCAAGGAAATCAGTAAGTAGGAGAAGACAGTGAAAATGATAACGTTCAGGATGAATCACTTCCTACCCAACACCATTTCCAGCTGTCACAGGACTAATGATTTCTAGCAGTTTTATTTCTCTGGAAAGTTAGAGCACAAATGCAGTCTGTAGTATTCATATACAAGCTATAAATTCTCACTTGCTTTAAAACTTCAAAATGAAAAGAGCATACTTAAATTTTAGGTTCATCTCTTGTACATTCTCCCAGTAAAATGTAAAACAGCACAGAAGGAGGCTTCCTGAGCTGGTTTTTAGAGTAATGGCCAACTAGAACTTTGTTTCATCCTGTTAGTAACAATCATGGAGATGGGCTATGTCCCAGTATACAGCACTTACATAGTATGTGTGAGGCCCCAGTTCAATCTCCAGGACATGGGAGGAAACCAAATAAAGCATATACGAATATTTTTATAAACATTAATAAGACTATATATGTGTGTGCGTGTGTGTGTATATATACATATATATATATATATACATATATATACACACACACATATATATGTATATATCATGATGCTTATTTTTTTAAAAGATTTATTTATTTATTTTATATATATAAGTACACTGTCACTCTCTTTAGACACACCAGAAGAGGGCATTGGATCCTACTACAGATAGTTGTGAGCCACAATGTGGTTGCTGAGATTTGAACTCAGGACCTCCAGAAGAGTAGTCAGTGCTCTTAACCGCTGAGCCATCTCACCAGCCCCATCATGATACTTATTAAATGACCCCCAATTATGACTTACTACATAATTGTATAGCTATATGTCCTTTCAACAAAGGTTGGAAACAAAAAAGTTACAATGGATAAAACCAATTGTATAACAGTTTGCTTCAGAATTGAAACAGTCCAACCTGCAGGGAAACCCTTTAAAGAAGGTAAACAACTCAAAATAGCTTTAGGATGTCCCTGAAACTGGTAAGATTAGCTTGGTCCCCTCCCCAAAAGCCAAGCTACAAAGACTCTGAGACAAGCAGAGCTGCCTAGAAAAAGCAGAAACAGCTAAACTGCCTGGAAGAGGTCATCTGGAAAGGTCACTCTGTAACCTGTTGAGCTGCCTGCAGGTTCCCAGCTTTGTGAGCTATATGTCACCCATTCTGGGTAGGCTTTGGTGATGCAGCTGTCTGCGTCATTTCTGCTCCAGTAAATAACCCCTCACCCATATTCCTGTAAATAACTGATAAAATTCATGGTTTACCAAGATGGACTTCGTCAATCTAGGGTGAGTAAATGTGTGTAGTGTCTCCCCAGGAAAGTCTTGTCATACAACACCAATATACATGGCAACAAAACCAGGAAAATCAAGAAGACTATTAATAATACTGGAAAAAACTATCAAGAATCTCTACATTTCTATAATATTAGGGTATAATTAAAATAAGGTAGAGTTATCCCCTTAAGATAAGACTATGTAGTCAATTTTAAGGTTTTCATTTTCGTTTGGTTTTGAACTTTTTACTTTAAGGTGAAAGTCCTCCCACTTCAACCTCCTGAGTGCAGGGGTTATAGGTGTGGCCACAATGCACAGCCAGAATTGTTTTATATAGTCATAGATTCACTATTGGAAAGAAGAAAATACAGGGAAGGACTAATACACAAAATAAAAGTACTATCAAGTTTTAATATGCCTGGCCAGAACATTTTGAATTTGGACAGGAGAGGGGTTTGCACTACTGGGAAAGAGCTCTGTAAGTTATACTCTTGGCCAATATTTGCAAATTTTAAAAGAACAAATATGTAAATTAGTGAAATATAAGTTCACTTAAGATGAAAAACAAAAAGAACAGAATAAAAGTAAAGACTCCCCCGCAGCCATCGGGCAAAGAAAAATGCCCTAAAGTCTAATCTACTGGGCTAGCTATAGGAATATACCCTTTGGGCTCTTTCATGCTCTTCTCGAGCCTTTTTCACCCTTTCTATTCGTTCTTTTATCTCTCGCTCTTCACGTTTTCGCTCATACTTTCTCCGATGTTCAGCAATTCTTTGAGCCTGAAAAAAAGCATAGGAAGTAAGTTTACCTGCAGTGTTTGATAAAGTCAAGTTAAGTTTTGTTAAGAGTTACTTCATGGCCTTCATAGTGGTGCATGCCTGTAATCCCAGCACTCAAGAAGCAGAGACAGGTAGATCTTGAGTTCAAGAACAGCCTGGTCTACAAAATGAGTTCCAGGACAGCCAGGGTTATACAGAGAAACCCTGTCTCAAACAAACAAACAAACTGACTTGTTTAATATATAGCTCTAAGAAATGACAGACTCATCTTAACAGAAAAATGAAAACCTAACTCATGGAAACTGGAGAGAGACTAAGGAGGTCCTACTCTACCCTGAGGAGTTATAGGCAACTGACAGCTGATGGTAGAGTGGTGGTCTTATGCACTGTGTAAAGACTGTCTCTGTGTTATACAAATGCTGATTTCTTAATCAAACAGCTCTGATTCCAGGCCAGACTTTGGTATTGCTAGGCATCATCTGTCTCTGTTTTATAAACACTTCCTCTCTCACCTCCTGATTGGTAAAATAAAAAGCTGATGGCTTACAGTAAAGGCAGGAAGTAGAAGGTGGGACTTCCAGGAAGAGACAGGAATTCTGGGAGAGAAGAGTGGAAGGACTGATGAAAGAAGAAGCAGGTAGGTACTAAAAAGGAGAGGTTACAAACGAGCCAGGTGGCAGAATTTAGAATAAAATAGATGGGTTAATAAGTTATGAGCAAGCCTAGCTATAAGGCCTAGGCATTCATAGTAAGTCTCCCCATCATTATTTCATAGCTGGCAGTCTCAAATAAAGTCCCATTACAGTGGAGGAAGAGGCATTCTCCTCAGTTGTACAGCCATTGGTAAGGAGCCATCCATGCTCCTGTAAATATCCTCATCCACACTCCTTTAAGAAAGCCCTAATAAAACTCAATGGGTAAAAAAAAAAAAAAAAAAAAAAAGCTAATGGGAAGTCAGAATAAAATACATTATGTGCATGTAAATGAAAACCATTATTTCATGTAAACAAACCTAAGCTAATGAACTCATTAAACACAACCTAACATAAAGCCAGGCTTCAAGAGCAATGTCAAATACATTAGACATTGTGAAACGAGAAGAGTCTAAGACATGCAGTTTAATCTCAAACAGATGACAAAACTCAAGGATAAATACAAGTTTTAGCACAATTCTTTTTTTTTTTTTTTTGGTTTTTCAAGACAGGGTTTTTCTGTGTAGCCTTGGCTGTAGCCCAGGCTGGCCTCAGAAATCTGCCTGCCTCTGCCTCCTGAGTGCTGGGATTAAAGGCATGCGCCACCACTGCCTGGCACAATTCTTGCTTCATGGCTTCTATTACATATTACTCAGGATTCACACGTCACAGATTAGTTCAGCAGAAAAACCATCAAAGATATCTGCCACAGGAAGGCAGCTACTCCATACGAATATCAAGTGCCACAGTCTGCCTAGACTTAAAGTTTCCTCCTCTATTAAATGGGGGACAAGGTGGTGCTGGGGAGAGACGGCTTCTTGGTTACAAGCTCTCACAGCTCTTACAAAAGACCTGGGTTTAATTCTTAGCACCCATCCAGCAGCTTACAATCACCTTTGTAAGTAAGTCCAGTTCCAGATGATCTAATACCCCTTGTGGGCATCACGGGAACATGGTACTCAGAAACACATGCAACCAAAATATCTATATATATAAAATAAATACTTTTTTTTTTTTTTTTAATGGGGACAAGGCCAGAAACATTTAGTTTTGTGTTAAGTATATGATTAACACATACAAGGCCCTGAGTTTGACCCTCTAAAACCACCTCAAGGGGCAAGGGGGAGGCAGGAAGAAACAGTCCTTTCAAATTGCTTTGTAGGTGAACAGCTGATATTCAAGTGTTACTTTAGTGTCTGTACAAACATTTCTAAGAACTTAAGTCTACAGTATATTCAACAACTAGTTTGCTAAATTTCCTGGGGCTTTAAAAAAAAAAAATCAAGGGCCAGTGAGAGGGCTCAAGGTTAAGTTAAAGCAATTGCTAAAAAATATTGATGACTGGAGTTCAATCTCCAGAACCTAATTCAAGATAAAAATGACTCCTTCAACCTTTACACACACCATTATACACATCATATATACAGAAGAAAAAGACTCTATTAATCAAATTAAGTCTGGTAAGTTTCATTTAATAAAACCTCTGTGTTAAAACATTTAAAGATAAAGTCACTGATATACTATTTATATCCTTTTCTTCCATCCCTCATCCATTTGAATGGGGACTGAACTGAGAACTTTGTAGCATTACATAAGCACTCCACCACTGAGCTAAATAAATAAATATATATATATATATATATATATATATATCCCCAGTCCATTATTTCTGATGTTTAAAAAAAAAAAAAAAAAAAAAAAAGGCTTGTAGCTAGGTGTAGTAACACATTCTTTTAAGCCCAGCTAGGGAGGCAGAGGCAGGTGGATCTCTGTGAGTTTGAGACCAGCTCTGCCTACAATCTAAATTCCAGGACAGCCAGATCTACAGTGAGATCCTGTGCTGGGAGCAAAACAAACAAAAACGTTGTATATAAAGGTTCTATAGTTTTTAGATTAAACATTTTCATTTAAAAAAAAAAAATCTTACCAGATAGTGGTAGCACATGCCTTTAATCTCAACACTGGAGAGGCAAGAGGCAGGTGGATTTCTGAGTTCAAGGCCAGCCTGATCTACAGAGTGAGTTCCAGGACAGCTAGGATTACATAGGGAAATACTGTCTCAAAAAATAAAAATAAATTGAAATTAAAGTCAGAAAGGCCACACCTTTGTATACATTATACCTACTACATAAGGTCAGAGTAGATATGAAACATAATCCTTCCCTTCTTCCTTCTCTCTTTTCTTTTTGGAGACAGAGTCTCTTTATAGCCAGAACTCAGAGATCCACCTGCTTCTGCTTCTTAAGTGCTGGGATTAAAGACTTGTATGCATGCCATCTTTCTGACTTCCTATATTAAGTCCACTGCCAACTTGGAGAAAAGTCATACAGTCTGCTCTCTAACACAGCATCCAAATTGGAAACATGACCAACTTACGAGGTTTCCAAATGGAGCACACTGTCTGTCACTGACTGTAACTTCTACATGTTTCTTCATCTGTGTTTCAGTCAAGCACAAGGCCAGAGTCTTAATGAATGACATACCCGAGGTTGAACTTCTTTCAGCATTGCACTGGCATCTTCATCATAATCCAGTTTACAGGCAAGGGCAAGATCATGAGCTGCTTCTTCCCAGTGACCCAGGAGTCTGAAATAGATGTAAACTCTCACAAAATTTATACTACCAGGAAAGTTTTCAGTTAATTATTAACTATAAATTTTTACCAACCAATTCAAGAACTATATAACAGTCAGGCAGTGGTGGTACACACCTTTGATCCTGACACTTGAAAGGCAGATCTTCCAGGCTAGTCTGGTCTACAAAGCAAATTCCAGAACAGCTGGGGCTACCCAGAGAAACCCTAACTCAAAAAAAGCTTAAAAAGAACTATGCTACAGTGATAACTAACTTTCTAAAAACTTAAAGAAACTGAAATTCCTACAATGGTGCTGGGCAGTGGTGGCGCATGCTTTTAATCCCAGCACTTGGGAGGCAGAGGCAGGCGGATTTCTGAGTTCAAGGCCAGCCTGGTCTACCGAGTGAGTTCCAGGACAGCCAAGGCTATAGAGAAACCCTGTCTCGGAAAAAAAAAAAAAACAAAACAAAAAAAAAAAAAAACTGAAATTCCTACAATGATAATTTTAAGCCTGTTCTACCACTATTCTAAATTGAGAGTACTGATGTACTTAGAAGGTAAAGCAGTTATTTTCTAACATGAAAGATATTTCATGATATTCTATGTAGGACTAAAGAAAAAGCCCTGCAACATGGGCCTGCTTTACTGAAGAAACAAAACATAACAAAATCTAGTACTCAGAACTAACAGACTGGGGGGAAGGGTGGTAGGGGGTATAGGTGGGGGAGAAGTATAAGTGTTTAGTTCCAGCACTTAGTAGGCAGAGGAAGGCAAAACTTGAGGTGAAAGCCAGCCTGGTCTACAAAGTGAGTTCCAAGACAGCCAGGGCTACAGAGAAACCCTTATCTTGGAAAGGCCCCCAACCCCACCCAAAACAAAAGAAAGAAAATGGGGTGGAGAACATGGATACCACAGCATGGAATCCTGCAGCCACTTATTACAAACGTGTAATAATTGGTAACACAAACCCTAAGCCTAAATATAAGCAAAAATGAGACTATTGCACATTCACAACACACACACATTGAAACTATTGCACATTCACAACACACACACATAAACATTCAAATTATACTTCTAATATTTTGCTTCAGCCACACATTTTAAATGATATATATTCTTAAAGACAATCTTGACAGCCAAGAAACCTTGACCGTTTATTTGGAGAGTATGCTGTGCTAACTGAAACACTATCACTTTTATGTTATGTTTATAAAAATAAATAGGGATACAGGTTGATAAAGCAAACTTTTTTAATTAGAAAATCTCAACATAAACTTATAAATTGTTCATTCAACTCATACATGTTTATAAAGGTATTGTTTCTTGGTTGTGTTCACTGATATGACAGTAAAGACAGTAACAGAAGCACTAAGTATACCCAACCACACAAATTTTAGTGTCCACAAAGTAAACTATGGTTTCTTAGAAAAATAGCTCATTTGAAATCTGTACAGAAAGCAAAATGCCATTCTGAGGACTGGTGACTGATTTCCAAAGCAACAGTAATATGTGAGCTTTCTTTCCCTACACCACAGAGCAGCAAAACATTTTACCTTTCTCTCTGACAAGCCTTCATAAAAAATGACTGCTGAGTCATCCAATAGAGTTTTGTCAAGAACATCCATTCTTATTTCTACTTATACTTCACCTACATAAACTTCTCAATCCACTTAAGACAAATACCAAACAATAAATTCCAACACTATAAACGATTATTAGACTGGGTGAAATTGATTCTTTATCCAGATTTTTTTTAAGAGTCCTAGTAATGAATAAAGATGTTTCAGGTTAGGGTAGTCAATATCTCTTCTTGTGTACTTGCCGGTAAAAGGAAACCAGGTTGTCTTTTATGTGCCTATGTGACTCGTTAATGTTGAGTGATTTTCCGTGGAGAGATTGAAATCTTTTCTCATTACTTTTCTTAATTCTTCATACTGAACACATTAATTTGAAATAAAAGCACTTAGGCAAAATTTGAACAAAGCATATTAAAATAGATTTAAATTAAGTCTTGAAAATTGCTTAGACTTGACTACTTTGTACACGCGTGTATATACAGTCTCAAGAACCATTTCACAGGTTCAGTCAACTTCTGTTTCTAGATGCTACCCTATAATTCACTCGGTATGCTAGACTGCCAGCAGAAAATCCTAGGGACTCTCTGACCTGTTCCCAGCCTCCGTAGCAGCACACCCAGCATTGAGGCAGGGTTTTTTTGCTGTAGCTCTGGTTTTCCTGGGCTAAGACTCCAGGCTGGTCTCAAACTCAGAGACTCACCTGCCTCTGCCTGCCCAGTGCTGCTGGGATTAAAGGTGTGTGCCACCACTACCTGGTCACACCCAGCTTTTTAGCTCATGGGTTCCTCCTATTGGTCAAACTCAGCTCTCTAAGCAAAAATTTGCTCATTTACCTGTGTGCTTTCCCTCGCCATTTGTATGGCTGAGCTGAATCAGGGTTTATTTCAATAGCTCTGTCACAGTCTCGGATGGCAGCTTTTGGCTTCTGTAATTTGACAAAGACACTAAAAAAACAAAGGTATTATTAAGAAAAACTTCATTTCAAACAATAAAACCTTTGAGATGTCTACAAAATCAAAATTACTTTAACAAATGAGTGTAAGAGTCTACAAAAGGTACTTTGTACTTTCTTACCTGGCTCTCTTGGCATACAGAATAGCCAAGCGAGGATTTAGCTTGATGGCATCTGTGAACAAGTCAATGGCTTTCTGGAGCTCACCTGAAGTGAAAGTAAACTTACTAAGAAAATGTCCAGAAGATAAAGATGTTAATAAAATATTTTGACTTCTTTCTAAATAAGAATTATACATCACTTCTCCGTCTACTTTTTAAAAAAGAGAACATACCAGTATAGAGGAGATAGGAGGCATGGCTCAGTACAGTATAGGGATAGGAGACATAGCTCAGTACAGTTTAGAGATAGGAGACATGGCTTAGTACAGTATAGAGAGAGGAAACAGGGCTCATGGCTCCGTACAGTACTTTCCACCAAAAACATTTAGTAGCCAGCACTTCAACATTTTTAAAATAAAGGACTAGAGAGATACCTCAATGGTTAAGAGCACAAACTGCTATTCCAGAAGTCCCAGGTCCAATTTCCAGCACCCATATATTGGCTCACAACCAACCATCTATAACCCAAGTTCCAGGAGATCTGATGCCTTCTTCTTGCCTCCATGGCACTAGGTAAACAGTGAACACACACATTGGCAAAACACCCATACAACATAAAAAAAAATTTTTTTTAAATATTTAAAAGAAAAAAAAATTAGAGGCAAGCCTAGGCTACATACACAATTAGTCCCAGGAAATCTGGACAATATAGGAAGACTGTCTTAAAAAAAAAACAAACAAGCAAGCAAACAACCCACATGGTAAGAGAATGAACTTCTGAATGCTGTCCAGACTTCTATACATGCACTGTGCGTGTGCACCCTACCACCAAGCAAAAAGTAAACAAACAAGAGCTGCAACAATGGCTAGGAATCTTAGTACTCTTGCAGAAGACCCAGGTTTGGTTTCCAGCACCCACAAGGTAACTTATAACCATTTGTAAGTTCAGTTCCAGAGGATCTGATGTTCTGTTCTGACCTCCAAGGATCATACATGCATGCAGGCAAAAACACACACACTTAAAAAGTAAATCTTTTAAAAAATCTAAAATATAGCCAAGAAGTGGTGGTACATGGTGTTATAGGCAGCCAGCCTGGTTCCAAGACAACCAGACCAACATAGAGAAACCCTGCCTTGAAAAATTTATAAACAAACAAACAAATAAATGCAGACTGACTATAGGGGCCTCAGTTTTACCTGATAACTAAGCTTCAAGGGGATAAACTAATTTCACAGAGTATGAAAACCAGTTTTCTCTTTTCGAGAAATATTGTTTAAATGAACATATAATAGACATTTAAGCCAATAAGAAATCAACCTTTATTCACGGTTATCATTATTTATTTGTCTGTGTGTTTGTATAAATGGATGTGAACATGCTGGAGTGTGCCCACAAAGGCCAGAAGATGGCATTTGATCCCTTAGAGCTGGACTTACGGGCTTCTGCAAGCCACCTAACATGGGTGCTAGGATCCTAATTCCAGCCCGTGTAACAGCGTGGGTAGCAAGCATTCTTAATCACTGAGTCATCTCTCCGGCCCCACATTCTTAGCTTTTTATATAAGGAATCACACCCATTTATTCTTATTTGTGTGTATATATATGCAGAATCAGGACAACTTTAAGAAGTTTATCTTCTTCCACCATGAGTCCCAGCGACTGAATTCAGGCTTGATTGTCAGGCTTGGTAGCAACCACTTTTACCTGCTAAGCCATCTAGTTGGCCCAAAAGTTTTTGAAAAAAAAAAAACAAAAAACAAAAACAAAACAAAAAAGTTCATTGCATATCCCGGTTTAATTTTCAAGGGCAAGAAAACTACAGAATTTTAAAATAAATGTCAAATTTTGTTGAGAAAAGTATTTACCCAATTTACCAATGAATGTAACATTTCAAAAGAATTTACAAAAACAAAAGACCAAAACAAAAAAAGTCTTGTTAATAATCTCAGCATTTGAGAAGGTACACTTCTGCAAGTTCAAGGCCAGCCTGGTCTACGAAATGAGTTCTAGGACAGACAAGACTACATAGTGAAACTGTCTCAAAAATATCAAAAACAACCCCCCAAAAAAAGCCTATTAATGCTACTACATGAATATGGTACACAAGTAATTCTTTCTGGTAACAAAGATATACCATGTTCAAAACTAAAATTCTGCCCTCAGTACCCAGATTCAAACTTAGGGCTTTGCACAATTCCATACAAATGTTCTACTACTGTAGCACCCCAATAAATAGTTAATTCTCACTTCATATCCAAATATATTTTCCATCCCCATTTCCCTGAACTACACAACTAGTATAAGAGAGGTTTTTCATTTTATTTGTAAGGGGGGTGGGGCAAAATAACATGTCAAGGAACAACTTCAGAGAGTGGAGCTCTTTATCTACTTTGTAGGTTCAGGTCAACAGGACTAGTGACAACACTATGGCCCATACCCACTAAGCCATCTCACTCACTGGCTGCTAGTAAAGGCTTTAATGAAATAGTGTGTGTGGTGTGTGTGGTGTGTGTGTGTGTGTGTGTGTGTTTGTGTGTGTGTATATACACATATACATATATACACTCAAACATATTTTACATACACACACACACATATATATTCACATACATATTAGAAGACTGTAAGGATGTGTAATTTCAAACAGGCAAACAGCCACTTAAGTAGCAGGACAATTAAAATTAATATAAAAAAGGACTAAGACAGTGGCTATGAAATGAGTTTGAATTCAAGGTGAAATTGGTGAACAACTTTATGGGAAGTAGTAAAGCACAAGTAAAAAAACAGTCTAAGGCAGTGAAAATGACTAGAATTTAAAAAGAAAAAAAGGTTTCCAGGGCAACCTGGCAAGATGATAAAAGCAGTTTGCTTAACATCAGAAAGAGAGAACCAACTACACAAAGCTTGCCTAGGCTTTCATGTAAAAAGGTGTGGGCTCAATCACACAGTTAACCATCCTAACTATTAAGACTATGAACTCCATTCCACTACAGGTGTGTGGGTGAATATGCATATGGAGAGAACAAGGTCGTAACAAAGCTTTAAGTGGTAGAACATACCATATTCAATATCACATCCCAGTAATGAAGAGATTGAGAGGCAACAGGCTCACAACTGGAGGCTTGCCTAAACTATATCAAAAGGACACTGTCTCTAAAAAACAAAAACAAACAAAATCTAAAATATAGATGTTCAAAGAGTCTGACCACAACAGGTAGGAACATCATGATAAATCTTCACATGTAAAGTACTGGCCTTAAAGAAAATAGTAGTAACTAGAGTTCTTGGGCATGAAGGTAGTACATGACTTTAATACCAGCACTTAGGAGAGGAAGGTGGATCTCGGTAAGTTCTGGGCCAGCATGGTCCACATAGTGAGTTCCAAGATAACTAGAGCTACATAGTAAGATCCTGTCTCAAAAAAACTAATAAAGGGGGCTGGAGAGATAGCTCAGAGGTTAAGAATACTGATTGTTCTTCTGGAGGTCCTCAGTTCAATTCCCAGCAACCACATGGTGGCTCACAACCACTTGTAATAGGATCTGATGTTCTCTTCTGGTGTGTCTGAAGACAGCAACAGTGTACTCATATCCGTAAAATAAATAAATCTTTAAAAAAATAAAAAGGACATTCTAATAAAGAACAACAACACAAAAAGCAATCAAACCTTTAAAACATGAAGGCAACTGTAGAATACAAAGAGTAAGCAGGCAACAAGGACCTAGCTAGGGGAAATGCCAAAGCCTATAAAACCCCCAGCACTTCTGAGCTTGTATGGGAAGATCTTGAGTTCAAGGCCAGCCTTGGTTTCAGAGTGGAAGTTCTAAGCCAGCTTTATTACATACAGAGACTACCACTTTCCAGCCCCACTACACCCACACCACCAAAAAGTCAAGTAGCCAATATGGAACAACACGGCTAAACACATCCTCAAGTAAAACTTTAGTCATCTTCTAAATCAAGTGCAAATGTGCATCAGCATCTGGCATATCAGCTATGAGTGACAGCCATCCAAGTTATGAAGCAGTCTCCATCAAACGTTATGCATAAGTGTCACAACAGTCCTAAGTTTATGATCACTTGTTCTAACTGCAATTAAACATTTTTTTGCTTATATTACATTCTTAGGGGCTTGATAGTTGGCTCAGTGGTTACAAGCACTAGGTTGCTTTTCTAAAAACAAACCAAAAACAACAACAAAAAAAACCCCTAAGTTTCATTCTCAGCACCCATAGGGCAGCTCGTATCACTCCAGTTCCAGGCAATCGGACACACTCTCCTGGCTTCTATAAGCACCAAGCACACACAGACATACATGAGACACACACAACAATCAAACATAAAAAAATTTAATTAGATTTTTGGCAAGGGTGGGAGGGAGCATGCTGAGGAACACATAGGAGTCAGAGGACAACCTGTAGAACCTGTCTTTTTCCTTCCATCATGGGGGAACAAACTCAGGCCAACTAGGCTTGGTATGAGTCCTTTTACATGCTAAGCTATCTTTTTGCCAGCAAGTTTTGAAGACCTAAAATGCAGGGACTCTATTCCCATTCTAACAAGTGTTTGACCTACAAACACCACTTATCAACAGTATCACTATGTCAAAAGTTAGGGATTACCAGGATATTTCTTTAAAAAACAAACAAACAAACAAACAAAAAAAACCCTTTCATCTTTTTAAGGGTGGCTTCCAAGCAGAGAAAGGCCATGAGAGATGCAGGAAGAGGCGGAGTCAGCCTTGCCTATGCTAAGGCAATGTCACTGATGCCACTTTGCCATAAAGAAGGTGATGACTGTACTGTAGAATCCTAACATCTTCAGTGTGGTAAAATAACAAACTCAATCCCTTCACCTTATACTACTAACAGTCACTGCAGCAGGAACAGAATCTACTGTTACAGAAATACAGTACAAAGACCTCTACTCACCGTCATTTAGAGCTTCAATGGCAGCCCCCTTCTTTTCATTTGCTTCATCCATCATCTCCTCAGTTATCTAACAGGACATTAAAGGTTAGCTCAGAAGTAGTGAAGCAAGCATGAGAACAAAAGTAATACAGACCATCCTAGAGGTGACAGTCACCTATGCAAACACTCCTGCACTCACCTCTCTAGCAGTAAGACCTAGAGAGTGGTTATGCTTCCTTTCAGTCACCTTTCCCTGTTCATGGGAACTACCCATCAAAATTAAATCTAGTCTCTTCATAAAAAGTGAACTAGTGCTTTTCATAGTTCAATCATAGAAGATTGAGGTCTTAACTCCTTTATTCCCACAAAAATCTTGTGAGTACCTATCTTAGTTATAAGCACAAATACCAAGAACAATGCTGACAGCACAAAGATTAACAAGAACATATGCTAAACATTCTACCTGAAGTCAAATGTTTGGTGGTAACTTTAACCACATCCACTTTAACACCGCTACTGTGTGAATACCTGCAGGTGCTGACTAAGAAAATAATCTCTGCCAAACATTAAAAGCACACCTTTAATCCCAGTACTCAGAAGGCAGAAGCAGGAGAATCTTTGAGTTCAAGGCCAGCCTAGTCTACATTATGAGTTCCAGGACTAATAGAGCTGTATGTCTGTGTATGGTTTTGTTGTTGCTGCTGTTGTTGTTTCAAGACTGGGCTTCTCTCTATAGCTCTGGCTGTCCTGGAACTCACTCTGTAGACCAGGTTGGCCTTGAACTCAGAAATCCACCTGCCTCTGCCTCCCAAGTGCTGGGACTAAAGGACTAAAGGACCACCACTGCCCATATATGTCATGTAGTAAGACCCTGTATTGGTGGTAGTGGTAGAGCAGGAAGGGGAGACAGAAATTATTTGCTATATCTAAGAACAGGAAAAGTTGGTTATCTTTATATCTAACTAGAAAATTCAAAGAACTGACAAGCTACTCAATCTGTAAAAGAAGAATACAAAAACACCAAACAAACCTGTTAGGACAGCACACACCTTTATACTAGTATTTAGGAAGTAGAGGTAGAGGCAAAAAGATTTCAAAACATCCAAGGCCAGCCTGGTTTACTGAGTAAGAACTATATGCTACAAAAACAACAAAGTCCGTTCTTGCATACCACAAAAAAAAACCTACATGAAACAGAAACCAAGCCTATAACATAATTTCTAAGACCATACAAGACTTCCACAAAAAAAAAAAAAAGAAAGAAAGAAAGAAAAAAAATTTCTTCCAAGAAATTTTATGTCACATATATAAAAATGGCTATGTATCTATATACAGCACAAATCAAAGAAAATGGTATTTGTCTCTGAGTGAGACATATTTCACTTACTAGGATTTTCAAGTTGACCTATTTTCCAGCAAACAATACAATTTCATGCTTCTTTTTAGTTTCGTAAAAACCACTATGTATAAACACACACGCTGTTTCCTTTATCTACATTGTGGTTTGAATGAGCATGGCTCCCATAAGCTCATTAATTTGCATGCCTAAACTAAGTTTACAAACTGGGAAGGATTAGGAGGTATGTCCATGTGGGAAATTCAGTGCCTTTCTCTGCCTGCTGCCTGTGGTTCTCAGCTACTGCTCCAGCAGCCTGTCCCTGCCATGACAATAATAAACTAACTCTCTATCTAAAACTACAAGTAAGCCTCAATTAAATGCTTTCTCTTCTAAGAGTTGCCTTGGTCACGGTGTCTCTTCATATCAATAGAGCATCCATTCACCTGCTGGCAGGCAACAAGTCCCTAACTTGTCTATTGTGAACAGAGCTACAATAGACATGGCTAACCAAGTGTGCCTGTTACATGTTGACCTACATGTCTGTATTCAAGAGGGGAATGGAGCAGGGAGTCAAAGAACATGATATATGTCCATCTGTCTTTATTACGAAATAAATGAAAAAGGACAAATACCCAGATCTGCTCAGTACACTGTATACATATTGAAATTAGTATGCTTAAGAAATAGTTTTATACTAAATAGAAAAATTTGTTAGATCTGTATCACTTTAACTGTATTCACTGAAATATTGATACATTTCTAAGTTGTCAATTAATTCAAGGCCAACAAAAATTCATTTAGCAAATTAAAAAAATTTTTTTAAAAAAGCACATTTTAAAAAACAAGGTCAGAAACTGTTCAAATAACAGCAGGCACTATACAAGGCCAAGGTAATTTTTAAAAATTAACAAAAGTTTAAAAACTAAGCTTGGAAGTGGTGGTATAATGCCTTTAATCCCAGAACTCAGGAGAACTCAGGAGCCAGAGAGACACAGAGAGAGGCAGGTGGATCTCTGTGAGTTCCAGGCCAGTGGTGTCCACACAGAGTTCCAGAACAGCCAGGATTACACAGAGAAACCCTGTCTCTGAAAAAAACAAAAACAATTAAAAAAACCCAAGAGTAAATGAAGGCTGCAATTCAGGGGGGCAAGTACTCAATCTACATTCATCTTTGCAGCAAAGGTCAAACCTGACTACTACCCTGGTATTTTGTTTTGAAGATAATAATGCAGACCATCACCACAAAGAATACATTCAGAGATGGGTTAACAAGACATGACTTCAAATGAATTTCACAATTGAAATGTCTACAACTAGCAAGACCACAGTAAGCAAAACCTAACCCTCCTTCACACAAGAGACAGTTAAGTAGAGGTGGAGAGGGAAAAGCTCTCCTGAAAATCCACAACTGGGCTGGTGATGTCTCAGCAGGCAAAGGTTCTTGACATCTAGTCAGACACGAGTCTGATCTCCAAGACACATGGAAAAGGGCTTGCACAAGTCTAACCTCCAAGTACACACATACAAAATAAAATAAATATTAAAAAGAATGTTTTAAAAAGAAAAAAAGCCAAAACCATAAAGTCGTTGCTCATTTGAATCCCATATTACCAATGTCAACAAAAGCTATCCTGAGAATTAATTAAGTGACAGCCTCAACTCAGACCTTTCATGGAAGCAAATACATTCCTTCTGAGGAAAACACACAACCTGCTCAGACCTTGAAAATTGTCCAAAGAAATTCCAAAGAACTTGGGGTCAAAACACTACACAGAAGAAAGGCACAGTGTGCACTCTGGTAATCCTAACACCCAGGAGGTTTTCCTGAGTTTGGTTCCACCATGGATCAAAAAGGAAGACTGTACTGCACAAAAATAAATCTTTTTTTTTTTTTTTTCTTTTTTCTTTTTTTTTGGTTTTTCGAGACAGGGTTTCTCTCTGTAGTTCTGGCTGTCCTGGAACTCACTCTGTAGACCAGGCTGGCCTCGAACTTAGAAATCCGCCTGCCTCTGCCTACAAAAATAAATCTTAAAATTAATTTATGTATTAAGACATAAATAACCAAGGAACCCTGAAAAAGAATCAACATGAAAGTGTGGTAGCTCACAACTCTCTGTAACTCCAGTTCCAGGGGATGCAACACCCTCACACAGACACACATGCAAGCAAAACACCAATGCAAATAAATAGATGAATCATTAAAAAGATTTTTATTTTTGTTTTTTTAAAGAAAGCTACTGAGGGGACTGGAGAGATTGGAAGGTTAAGAGCGATGGCTACTTCCCCAGAGGTCCTGAATTTAATTCCCAGCAACCAGATGGTGGTGGCTTATAACCAACTATATAATGAGATTTGGTGCCCTCTTCTGGTGTGCAGGCATACCTGCAGGCAGAATACTAACATACATACATAAATATTAAATAAATCTTTAAAAAAATTATTGAAAGGCATTTTAAAAGCCTAAAATTACACACCACATTCAGGAATGACCTCAATAATTAGAGGTATTCTTTCCCCAATTTGACTTAAGTTGAATGCAACTCTAATCAAATCTCCCTATCCCATCTCTTTCTCACCCCCCAAACCCCTGTGAGGGAGAGAGGCAGGGAAGGGCTGGAAACTGTGATTGAGAATAACTACGCTGGGACCCTGACAATCTACTTCTAAAATTTATTTGAAAAACAAAACATCAGGGCTGGAGAGATGGCTCAGTGATTAAGAGCACTGACTGCTCTTCCAGAGGTCCCTGAGTTAGTTCAATTCCCAGCAACCACATGGTGGCTCACAACCATCTGTAATCAGATCTGATACCCTCTGCTGGGTGTCTGAAGACAACATCAGTGTACTCAGATACATTAATTAAATAAATCTTAAAAAAAAAAAAAAGGAAAGGAAAGAAAAACAAAACATCAAGACAGCTAAAATATTCATCGTTTTATGGGTCATCGTTATCCTGGCAGACAAAACTTAGTACACAGCCTCATAAGAAAATGTGGCATTAATACAAAGAAAGCAATTAAGACATACAGAACAAGAGTCCCCAGAGTGCCAAACATAGTAAACAGTATGTCAGCACTGATGGAACAAAACCTCAATAAAGGTTCTGTTGAGTAAATTAACAAAAGGCAAATAAAGCTTTAGAGTCAGACATGGTACACACCAGTAACACCACACTTGGGAGACTAAGGCTATAGGATCACCTTGTTTGAGGACAGTGTGGTCTCAGGGTCTGTCTGTCTCTCTGTCTCTCTGTCTCTCTCTCCCTCTCCCCACGCCCCTCTCTCTAACACACACACAATCAGAAGGAAGAGGCTCAGATATAGGTGATCTGAGTGCAACTCAGTTCTGGATCTTATCTAATAAAATTGGGCATAGTGGCAAGGCCTGTATTTGCAGCATTTGGAGAGCTAAGACAGAAATTCTCAAGTCAGCCTGACCTAAGAGACCCTATCATATAAAAAGGTAGAGAGAGGGTAGACACGTAAAAAAGGAAAAGACAACTGAAAAAAAAATTGAGAAAATGTCTGAACAGAATTGTGCAAATGCCCACTAATGACCAAAATAGATCAGAATATATTCAACTGTATTACAAGTCAGAAAAATATAAACTCAAAGCCCCAGACTACTTCACACAAGACTAGCAAAGATGACTCTGAGGATCCCGGGTCTGAAGGTCCCAGTCTAAAGCTGCAATGTTTATAAACAACTTTCCTTAGTAGACGACACCATGGTAATTTTAAGACAGACTGTGGCCCTCTGGAAGGCCACTCCTCATTGCTAATTGAAACTGTATTCTACACTTCCTTCCAGTACCAGTTTTCACCTCTTTGAGGAGAGGCTCCTTGTGACAAAAGCATTTGGAAAATAATGTGCCACTAGATACTCCATCAAAAGACAATTCTAAGCCAGGTATGGTGGTACAGGCCTTTAATCTCAGCCCTTGGAAAGCAAAGGCAGGAGGATCTCTGTATTCAAGAACAGCCTTGAAAAAAAAATTATCTCAGAAAAAAAGACATTTCTAATTGTAAGTATGTATTTTAGGGGGAACAATTTTACAGGTTAGTAAAACTGAAGTAAATTTAAAGAACAAGTAAAGCAAAATATAAGACTTCAGAGATTATAATCAAAGATATGGGAATTTGCAAATATTTCAGTGAGATTACAAAACGTGTCGTGAGTCAAAGGAAGATTTATCATGCACATCTTGGGAGTTATAAAATAATCCCAACACTGGGGAACTTCACTTTTCCTAAAGTAAGTCATTAAACTTACCTCTGCATTTTCGTCTCCCATTTCCTGAGGGTCATCGGTGTCTGGTTCAATTACACCTTCATTGTCAATTTCTACAAAAATTGAAAAACCATGAGATTAAAAACTAAATTACGAGTGTGGTAGAGTTAACAGCCACTGCATTAAAACTGTAAAATGAGATGAACTGATCTGGGTGGAGCTCAGGGCTAAGTGCTACCCAACAGGATGGAGGTTACAGGTACAACCAACAAATAAAATGAAATACTTGCTAGTACAACTATACGCTACTTTCACCTAAACTCTGATACATTATAAACTACTTCCCTGCTAAAAACAACTACTAATAGATATTAGTAGGTAAGCTGGAGAGATGGTAACTCCAGGGGATCTGATGTCCTCTTCTGGCTTCTTTTCTGAGAGTACCACATCCACATGTATGTGGTATATAGGTACACCTGTACACATCAAATAAAAATTAAAAAAACAAAACTACTACTTAAAACTGTTGGTCAAAATCAGATAGCTATTGTAGTGATAATGACAGTTATATGCACAACATTTTACATAAAACACACCATTGATTTGGTCACTCTCCAAAATTCACTTGGGTAAGATTTGGGGGTTAGAAAGATGACTCAGTGGGTAGAATGCTAGCTCCAAAGCCTGAACTTGAGTTCCTGCCCTGAAACTCCACAAGGTAGGAGAAAACTAACTCCCAAGAGGTGTCCTTTTGACCTCTACAAAACCTTCCCCATAAACTTCTCTAATAATTTTTCCAGATATACTACAACAGTAAAATTTTTAGAGAGTAGCCACCTGGCATTTAGGAGGCTGAGGCAGGAGGATTCCCTCAAATTCAAGGTTACGTGTGCCACAGTTCCAGGCCATCCTGGTCTACAAACTGAGACACTGTATCAAAACAAACTGCTAAACAAAAACCCCAACCACGCAGGACACACACCACCGCAACGCGCTCACCTAGATCACTCTCCTCACTCGATGGCTCCTCTGTCTTTATGTTTTCCTCTGTTGTCTTGTCTCTTTTTTCTTCCTAGCAGAAGAAATTTAGATAGCGTTGTCAGTACTTAAATATGTAACACATTTTATGTGTTTGTGTCTGTACACACAACATACACAATGTATACCTTACTCGAATACACTAAATTTCAGTTGTTAATATCCTTTTACTTCTCATTTCTAATTAACTATAGGTCTGGTAGCATCCAAACCTTTAAGAATTGTAAACTGTCAGGGTTTTGTTTTGTTTTATAGCAAATTCAATTCATACACCACACGATACAGGACATTCTTCACAGGTACTGTACCCAAAGACGGACTCTCCATGGTCTATCACCTTGGCTGTACATGGAAACTCCTGCCTACAATAAAGGCACTGAGGATCAGGGGCTTATGAGATCAGATTACCTTGCATGAGGCTGTTTCAAAAAACCAAAACACAAATAGGAAAATTATATTTCATGCAAAATAAGTCATACTATTCCCGACTGATGTTTAAAAGACTGAAAACAGTCAAGACAGTGAGGTCACTTGAACCTACAAGTCTGAGGTCAGTCTAGGCAACAACATGAGACTTATAGGATGGGTGAACATTTTCAGTTTGTGAGGAGTTTTTTGGTTTTGGTGGGTTTTTTATTCGTTTGTTACTGTTTTCTCTTGAGTCAGGCTCTCACTATGTAGAGTCAGGTGGCCTTGACCTCAGAGATCTACCTGCCTCTGCCTCCAAGCGGTAGGATTACAGGTGAGTGCCACCATACTGGTGTGGTATGTTTACCATACCACATTTCCTGAACACTTCAGTTTTCAAGGGTTGCTCAATTTGAGAACTGTAAAGGAAAGTGTCTGTGGAATTGTAACACACAAAGAAATTACAAGACTTAGAAGAGCACATAATAGAAAGCAAATTTTCTTTCCACCCTTTACAACCACGTAAAGTCTTAAATATTAAGATACATTATGGATAAGAGATAAATTGGCACTGCCTTCTCTGGTTAATGAGGCTATGGATCTTACAAAAAATATCACTACCAGCCAACCTTTACCTACTCATTCAATTGTCAGTACATTGGAAGTAATGTATCTACACTCTAAGATTCCTTCCCCCTGTTCAATCTTTATTTTTGTTTTTGTTTGTTTTTCAAGACAGGGTTTCTCTGTATAGCCCTGGCTGTCCTGGAACTCACTCTGTAGACCAGGCTGGCCTCGAACTCAGAAATCTGCCTGCCTCTGCCTCCCAAGTGCTGTGATTAAAGCTGTGAGCCACCACTGCCCAGTCCCCCCACCCTTACCCCCATCAATCTTAAAAAACCAAAGTCAGGTCTGGGGTAGTAAGCATATGCATTTAATCTTGGCACATAGTACATCTATTGAATTAAGAGGTAACCTGGTCTACAAAAATTCAGGTCAGTCAGGGCTACATAGTAAGACTCTGTCTTAAAAAAAACAAGGCAAGGACTGGAGAGGTGGCTCAGTGGTTAAGAGCACTGACTGCTCTTCCAGAGGTCCTGAGTTCAATTTCTAGCAACCACTTGGTGGCTCACAACCATCTGTAATGGGATCTGATGCTCTCTTCTGGTGTGTCTGAAGACAGCTGCTGCAGTGCACTCATATATTTAAAAAATAAATCTTTACAAAAACCAAACACCAATGCCCCCCCCCCAAAAGATAAAATTTCTCCTAAAAAACAAATGCCTAAGTTTCCACTTTAATTCTATAAAATATCTGTTAAGTCCTTAGCAAACATGCAAACTGTTGATATGCTGGCATACACTTTTAGAATGCACACCTACAGTCTCTCGCATTTGAATGGTTAGGCACCAGGGAATGGCACTATTTGAAAGCATTAAGAGTGTGGCCTTGTTGGAGGAGCTATGTCACTGGGAGTCAGTTTTGAGGCTCCAAGCCCAGTGTCTCTATCAGTCAGTGTCTACATCAGGATATATTGCTCAGCTACTGTTTGTGCCTGCCACCATGCTTCCTACCACAGTAAAAACTGACTAAACCTCTGAAACTGTTAAGCATGCCCTTAATTAAATGCTGTAAGAGTTGGCTAGGTAATGGTACCCCTTCACAGCAACAGAACAGTGACTGACAGTGTCTGTATGTAGCTCACACTGGTCTCAAAAATACAGTATCTTATCTTAAACAAACAAAACAAATTTGCACTTACCTTGGTATTTTCTTCTGGCTTAGCTTTATGAGTAGCAGGTGGTACTTTACCCCCCATGCTTGAAATAAGAAAAAAAGATAGTTGTTTAGAATAGTTACTATAAGTTTATTAAAAAGCAATGAACTTAAAAAGGCTAAATGTTTCTGATAACTTTTCAAAGCTTAGAGTACATTCTCAATTAAAATGAATGCTTTATTATGAGTAAGTTTTTTTGTCAATTTCAAATTGTTTTCAGCACACCTTTCTCCTGCCTCTTATAAGCCTAATAAACTTGTATTACAGCTCTTCCTAAAGGCAAAACAAAAGGCAGAAAAACCAATAAATGAAGTGATAAATCATTCTCTAAGCCATTAGCTTAGAAAATAGGGCTGCAGGAGGTTGACATTTAACAAGAGTATGTCAGGAGCCTTGTGGTAAAGTGACTCCCTAGCATGCAGAAGCCACTGGATTCTTTGCAAAGCCCTACTTCCCAAGTAGTCCAGGACAACCTGAAAATAACAAAACTTAAATGGGAGAAGCCTACAAAAAGAATAAATTGACATGTCAACAGCAGAATGCCTACCAGGCTGCTAGGTAAAAACAAACCAGCAAAAACAAGGATTTAAGGATTTGTTAACTTTGAGTAGTACAAAAGTGCCTTACACAGTAATCTTTTATTACTGTTGTTATTTGTGGTATAAGTGCAAGAGACCACAGGGAGGTGGGAGGACAACTCAGTTCTGAAGTCCCAGACCTGAACCCAGGTTCTGTCAGCAAGCACTTGTGCCCACCCAGCAGGCATGGCTTCTCCTATAACTACAACTCTACTCCCCACATTTCCATTGGTGGAATCCAGATGTAGGATGTTTATCTAAGTTGAATTTAGATGAGCATCAGTTTCCAAGTTCTTCTCACTAATTTATGCTGGTTATCAACAGTGTGTAGTTATTCCAGCCTAGACTTCTAGCCTTCCTGAGTACATGGTGACATTTCATTGTATTAAGTCCCTTTTCATACAGTCTTGGCCATCTAAAGAGAGCTTTTGAAGTGCTCAACTCTCACCCAGGTTCTCATTACATTGTCTTATCCATGAGCCTGTGTCAGTTTCATCCTTCAATAAACCCAACAAAGTAGCAAGTAGGAAAAAAAGTCTTTAGCCTTTGTGGAGATTCTAGGTGGTGGATTGCTTTTAATGGCTGGAAAAATGATTCAGCAGTTAAGAGAATTCGATATCCTTACAAGGGCTCTGGGTTCAGCTCTCAACACAGACAAAGCAGCTCAGAATTGTCTGTAACTAGTGAAAAAGATTTTTATTTTGTGTTTGTCTATATGTATGTATATATATATATGTATATGTATATGTATATGTATATGTATATATATACACAGTCTGACTTCTTAGCCCAAGGTGAAGGTAGTTTTGATTTTCCTACGTCCTCTAAGATTGCAAGTGTGTATGTCACCAATTCAACCAAATTTGACATTTCTTCTTAAGAACCATTCATTCAAGAAAACTGTACAATTTATTTGTTCTAATTACACAAAGACACACACCCCTTCCATTACTCAATATATTAACAGATAATGGTTCTGACATGACAAAAGATTATATAATCCAAAATGTCTTCGTTTTTATTTTTAATTCAGTAATGCAAAATGAGTCAATAAAGAACAAGCATATAAACACTACAAACATTTCTACACTTTAAAAAAAGGGGAGGGGGCAAGAGATGGCTCAGCAGCTAAGAACACTGGCTGCCTTTTCAGAGGTCAAGGGCTTATCCCAGCACCCACATGGTAGCAGCACACCACTGTCTCTAATTCCAGCTCTAGAAGTTTTGACATCTTCACACAGATACACATGCAGGCTAAACGCCAATGTACATTAGAAAAAAAAAAAAGATTGTTTAAAAGAAGAAGAAAGAAAAGAAACACCTTTCAAAGGTACACAGTAACCAAACACTGGCTCTTAAGTTAAACTTTAATGAAGGGCCTCTTAGCTGTGTTTTTCCTAAGTTTCAAACTGCAGTGTCAGGAATGTAGGGTGACATCCAAACATAGTTACAACAGTTTAGCTCTGTGAAGTGACATCCCTGCCAAGAAATGTAATTCTAAGAAAAGCTCAGACAAATTCAAGTGGAGGGAATTGCTAAAATAACTGGCTTGTAATACTAAAATCATCAAAATCATAAAAGACAAGCTAAAACTGACCATTTTTAGAAGGAAATTGAGCTGGTAACAGAATACAAGCTGTAATCCTAAGGGCTGGACAGTATTAACTCATCTGTACAGTTGGCTGACTTGATGTCGCATTGTGGAGACTATCCTTACTAACAGGAAACACACACTCAATGGTATTGAGCATGTTGGCAGGCTACTATCAGCAATCAATTTTGAACCAAAACTTGTTCCAAAATAAAAAGATTAAACATAGAAAAATGTTTTTGTGAGCTATACCTCATGTCTCTCACATTCTAAATTGTTGTTCACTACTCCCAACACCAAACCAATTTTAAATGTGGATTATTTTGACCTAAGTTCTCTCTCAATGTTTCAAAGAAGGAAGCTAGCTTCCTGCAAAAAGTCACCATTCAGACTTTCTCAGCACTTTTTTTTTTTTTTAAATCACCAACCAGGCAGAATAGAGAAGAAACCTTCCTCAAATATAATCACACAAAGCTCCATTCATAATTCTCTTGAGAATGAGAATCTCAATCTTTTTTGTGCTATTGTTATTTAAGCACATGTACAAACACTTGGGTGTTACAGTCTAAATTCTGTACTGAGGGTAGAAATGCATGCTACTCACTTCAGATATGTCCTAAAAGCCATGTTCCATCAACTACTGAAAAATGTGTTTGTTGACAAGGACAGTTTATCTGGATTCACATTTATTACTGTAAATTCAGATCTGGTTCTGTTTCTTTATTTTTTTTTCTTCTTTTCTTGGAGGGTAACAGGGTCTCACTAGCCGTGGCTGGCCTTGATCTCACTAGATCTAGGACTACTCATGTTATTAACATTTCTAGAGTTGAAACCTTGAGTTCTCTTTCTTGTAGTCACACTGTCCACCCAAGGTTAAAATATTGAAAACAGTTTGTTCTAAATGTTACCATTGTTCATAGACTAACTTTATATTTGATATATCTTTTAAAATTGCACAGAGCCGAGGATGGTGGCATATACCTTTAGTCCTAGCACCTGTGAAGTAGAGATAAGACAGATCTCTGAGGTGAGGCAGCCTGGTTTACAAAGCAAGTTCCAGACCAGCCAAGGCTACACAGTAAGACATCATCTAAAAAGGAGAAAAAAGAAAAAAGAACAAGAAAAAACAGCTAGTTTTATTAACATCTCAATTTGAGTTTTGAAGGCTCTTAAGCATCCCAAGATTCTTCACCTCATACTGAAGTATGCCATGCCAAAACATCAGACACAATACTTGGATTACCCATGAGAAATAACACAAGATAAGACGCTATTGTAGCCGGGCGGTGGTGTCGCACGCCTTTAATCCCAGCACTTGGGAGGCAGAGGCAGGTGGATTTCTGAGTTCGAGGCCAGCCTGATCTACAGAGTGAGTTCCAGGACAGCCAGGACTACACGGAGAAACCCTGTCTTGAAAAACCAAAAAAAAAAAAAAAACAAAAAACAAAAAACAAAAAAAAAAGATGCTATTGTGGGAAATAGTGATGCCTAACAAGAATTCTACTGAATGTAATTTGGAATTCACTACATAGGCACAATTTCTCCAGGATAATTTTTAACATTCTTAAGAATGTTTTTAACTCTTCCTTTGGTATGCCTATTACAGAAAAAAATGTTTTTGTTTTGACTTTTTGGAATTAGGTTTCTCTGTGTAGACTAGGAGCTGACCTCAGAGATCCTCCTGCCCCTGTCGCACAAGTGCTGGGATTAAAGGAGGCATGTACCACCACCACCCAAGTTCTTTTAACAAGATGAGTGGTTGAAAGAACAGAAATATCTTAAGCTTTTGGGTTAACAGGCTATTCATTAGGAAAAGCCACTAAAATCTAGTCCTCAATTCCTAGTCCTAACAAATGTCTAATGGCAACTTGTGCATTTTTTGTTTTTGAGAAAGCAAACAAAACAGAATTGTTAAAGGGTATGTACCAGGACTCAAAGCCATATTACACAAGTACACCACTAGGGTTCTCCTCCATTGTTTTAAGTTACTATAATTTTATAAGTTCTTAGAGTTCTATATATTTAACATGAGTGAATATCCTACAACAGCTATAAAAGTGACAGAGGAAAAGAAGAAAAAGCTCAGCAGGCTTTGAAGAATGCCAGCACACCACCTCTGACTTTCTTTTTTCTTGAGCATATGCTTGTTGAAATAGTTTGCATTTTTAGTAATCACCAGGTGATTCACCAAAGAAAGTTATTCCACCAGCTTTTGCTCATATCTTAAGGAGTGCCTATCCACACTCCTGAAATGCAGCTTTACTGAGTGGGGTTTTGTTTGATTCTTTTGGATGGGAGGGGCCTGTCTCTAATTGGACCTGCTGTGTTTGGCCAGGTTGGTCTAAAACTCCTAGAATCATGGCTGCTGCAGCCTCAACCTCCAGAGTAACTAGGAACTCAGGCACATGTTGCCCCCTGTTCCTCCTTAATAATCCCAGCTAGCAGGCCGCTTTCCTGGGCAGGGAAAAGGTATGTTGGAACTAGCACTAGCCTACCCGTTAAAAGGTGGGTTGTTTTTTTTGTTGTTTTGTTTTTTTGTTTTTTTGGTTTTTTGGTTGTTTTGTTTTGTTTTTGTTTTTCAAGACAGGGTTTCTCTGTGTGGCTTTGACTGTCCTGGAACTCCCTGGCCTTGAACTCAAGAGATCCACCTGCCTCTGCCTTCAAAGCACTGAGATTAAAGGCAGACTGCCACTGTGCCTCTGCCACCTGATTAGTACTTTCCTAAAAAAAAAAAAAAATCCCTTCCTGGGCAACATTTGTGGCCCTCCTTTTAACAGTTGAGGAGCCTCTCCTCCAATACATAAACTGTTAAACTATTAAACCGTAATTACCAAAAACAAATTTGTATCATTTATCTGTACCCTTAAACAGTACTTAGGTAGCTATACTGACATTAGATGTCTTGAAGCCCAATCAAGATGGACAGACCTCTTCCCTCATCATCAGCCTTGGACTTGAAAACAAGCATTAGCTTTGCCCTTTGATACGATTTAAAATCTGCAAGGATTGAAAAGATTACATCTCACAACTAAGAGTACTTGCTGTTCTTTAGAGACCCCAAGTTCATTTCCTGGCATGTATATGGTGGTTCACAACTGTCTGTGACAACAGTTCCAAAGGATCAGATACCCTACTCTGGTTTCACTAAGAAGTACGCAGTGTACTCATTATAGTACAAGCAAAATACTCACACAAAATAAATATATCTTTTAAAAAAAATTAGACATATAAAAGGGTCCTTCCTAGGTGAAGACCATCAGGGACTTGGTGAGGCTCACTAAAGTTAAGCCACTTCCTTCCTCCTAGTCCACCTTTCCCTGGGAAGACTATATTCTTAACCACCCAAAACATTACATACTGGGGCTGGGAAGATGGCTCAGTGATTTAAGAACAATTGTTGCTCCTACAGGAGACCCAGGGTCCAGTTCCCAGCACCCACAATAGTGCTTCTGACCACTAGTTCCAAGGAACCCAATGCCCTCTTCTTTCCTCCCTGGGCATCAAGCATACATATGCATGCAAAGCACTCACTACACATAAAATAGCTTAAAAAATGAAACAGCTGCTGTGTTGGCAAATGTCTTCAATCCCAATAGTCGGGGCCTCACAGAGACAGGGGGATCTCTGTGAGGCCCGTCTGAGCTACACAGCAAGTTCTCAGCCAGCCAAAAAACAAAACAACAAAAAAAGTTTTAAAAAGAAAATAATTACACATTTACTGGATCCTCCCTTAAAGTTAATCCAACTGGACTTGCCGATCACCAGGCCAGAAAACAACCTCTCTGAAAAGCTGATTCATCTGAAGATATGCAAAAAAGCATGGCATAATTATCTTTAAAGGAGTAAAGCACGTCGACTACTCATGAGGCCTTCGCGCCACACCGCTGCTTTCAGGCCTTCGTGGCTAAAAGGGCCTGCTTGTTTTTTCTGGGTTCTAATTGAAAAAATATATAACTTTACCTTTCCCCATCTCTTTTTTGATATTAACCAAAGTCCTTAAACATGCTCTACATGACACTCTAAATTCGAACACCTTCTCTGAAGACCCTCCCCCACTTCTACGAGTGCTCGGGAGTTTCCAGTGCTGACCCTAATTCAGAAGGCATGACTTCGTATCTTTTCATCTCCCTCCTCTTGGCAGCTGTAAATTTACAGCTTGTCTGCACTGGTGGTTTTCACCCTCAAATTCTAATGGTGTCTAAGCTTCCTTCTAATTCTGTCTTTAAGAATCTCTTATCAACGAGACTAAAACAACAAAAAGAAAACCCAATTCCCCAGTAATGCTGTTTCCCAGCAGTTGGCACAATATCTATTCACGGAATTCATAGTACGCAAGCGAAATACTCTCCAAGCACAATGATCTTTGAAAAAAAAATCATTTTCCTAAAGCATCTGACGTGACAGCGCTACAACTAACGTGGGTATTAACTAGTTCCCAACACAATTCCACGCAATTAAAATCGCTGTAAGGTCAAGTACAGGTAACTTTAGTTATTATAGAATAAAGAAGTTACCACTACGAATATTTAAAACGAATATTTAAAACGATAAAAGTCAATGCGACTTAAGCAAGACGCCAGATTCAAGAAAAACAATCCCTCTGTAAAAGCTTTGTCTTAGTTCGCGCACTATTTCCACTGCTCAAATACCCACAACCCTCCACATTTATTTCTCCCCAAACACACCCCCTGGAGACTCCACTGCCGGAAAACGAGCTCTACCCTCTGCTTTTCCACCCATAAATTGCCCAACGTTCCAGTTCCCTCCGATAACCTCTCGAAGCCACCAAGGGCCGAACCACGAAGGGGCCTAGACCCGCTACCCTCCTCCTCAAGCCAGTTCGGGCCCAGCTCCCCCCCTTCCCGTCCCCAACGGTCCGCGGGGCCCAGGGCTCACCTCTCCACCCACTCCCTCAGGAAGCGCATTTCCTCGGTGTGCAGGACGCTCGGGTCCTGCCTACACATCTTCACGAAGGCCCGAAGCTCGCTCACTTTGCGGGGATCCATGGTGGAGAGGTTGGAAGCTGCAGGGGCTGGGCGGCTGCCGCGATGCCAGGCCCGGGAGCGGCTCAACGTGACCAAGTAGAAGGGGGCGGCTGCCGCGAGGCAGAACAGACTAGAACCTCCCCGGCTGCTGGCTCCTCCCCCCCAACGGCCTCGTGACCCCGGTCCTTCGCTCGCTCATTCCTACTCCTACCTCTGGGCCTGTGCTCCGCCTAGAACCTTCTAGAAGTGTAGCTGTCCGTGATAATGCCTGCTTCGATAGGCGAACATTCTTTCCTCTGATCTAGTTCCTGGGATAAATGAAGGACCTTGTGTGTGTGCTTTCAAGCGGGACACAGGAAGCATTTGAAATAGGGATATTTCTTTTGTGAAGGTAGGCACTAAGCAGAACAGGACGCCTTAATGAGGAGGGGGGAAAAAAAAATGCCCGTGGGGACCGGGTGACGTCACTGCTCTGCGCCGCCCGGGAAGAAAGCCCGCGAGCGGCGACTGCCGGAAGGGGCAGGCGGTTGACTAGTTTCCTGGCGACGCGCCTGTGCTAGTGGCTTTTCCCCACGACTTGTACTTTCTCTTCCTGACCACTGGGGTGCTGGCCATGCCGTCTCTGCTCTCAACCCCCAAGCTGGTTCCCGTTATAGGAAGGCTCCGCGGCCTCTCAGGTTAGAGTCTTTCCTGCCGGCGTCCCCTCCAGGTCTTCCCTTGGAGAAGCCTAAAGCAGCCCAAAGAGCTACAGGTTGATGATCTGGACCAGTCGGCTCCTGGTTTCCCCCCCCCCCACACACACACACACAAATTTTTCTTTTGACAGGCTGCTCTTGGAAAGAGTGGGCTTTAGGTTCTGTTATTCTGGGAAGCTGGAATGACTCGAAGAGCAGGGAACTCCAAGGGATTGTCTTCAAAGTTACTCGAATTCTAAATTTGTAGCTTTTATCATCACATTTGGTAAATTGTTTTATGTCAAGTAGCATGTGTGTGTGTGTGTGTGTGTGTGTGTGTTAGCTCAGGATAAGCCTTTCGCCTTTTCATAGGTTTCATCGGAGAACTAGCTCAAAAGATAGAAGAAACACTTTCAGAAACAAATTCAGATTATAAAGAACTAGACGGGGGACGTGCCTAAAGTCTTACATAAACAGTCAAGGTGATAAGAGCACGGAGAATGTGAGCCCTCCGTGTACAATCTGGTGAGCAATTAATCTAAACTAAAATGTTCCACTGAAAAGTGAATCATCTACCTTATAAGGGGACCTAATATTGGATTATACTTCAGATGAGGTGTGCAAAATGTGAACCAGAAAATAGGGGTATTTAACATTAAAATTGGTCTTGATATTTGTATATGATACTTGTGTTCACTGAAAATGAAATTATATCAGCTATTTAAAGTTTCTCCGTTGCACAGAGCCTGTTCTGTAATCCTGGTAGTTAAGACATGCCTTTGATGGAAGTGAATGAAAACGTGTGATTGATCAGTTATATTCACAGAGTCCACAGCCTGTGACTAGACTAGAACCAGCTTTTTATTTCTGATCGTTGACTTTCTTGAAGCTTCGTGTAAATCCTGACTTGATCCAGCTTTAGGACTAGATACTGAACTAACTAAAATAAATAAAAATCTAGTAAATATATTTTAGTTTGTTTCTAAGAAAAGTAAGTTCAGTATCTTGTTATATTATCACTAAATGATTTTTAGCTTTAATGAAGGAGTGACAATGAATATTCAGTTTACCACTGAGGGACCGAAACACAATTAAGCCAGATGTTTGTTACATGATTGTGTCCAGTCTTTTATGCCAATTCTTTTTTTTTTTTTTTTTTTTGGTTTTTCAAGACAGGGTTTCCCTGTGTAGCCCTGGCTGTCCTGGAACTCACTCTGTAGACCAGGCTGGCCTCGAACTCAGAAATCCACCTGCCTCTGCCTCCCAAATGCTGTGATTAAGGGTGTGTGCCACCACTGCCCAGCCAATTCTTTGTCTTAATTCTGCTTGGTAGAATCCTTTTGCAACTTCTCATTTCATGAGCCAGAAAGTGCAGTTTCATCCAGTAATTTTTTGAGTTGGTTATTGAGAGTGCATCTCAACTTCACAGTTGCTCACCATCAAAGGGGAGGCAGACAAGCAACCGATGACATTATAGCTGAATGATTATAGTCTTGACCCAACTGATACAGGAACTCATCAAAGAAAAGAGGAATGCTTTTTTTTTTTTTTTTTTTTTTTTGATTTTAATTATTGTTATCCTTGGAGTTTAGGTTTTAAATCTCATAAATAGGACTTGGAATATGTGGTATTCTTGGTTACACCTTTTTTTTTAAATATATTTTTATTGAGACGTCCATACAATATAGTTTAATCATTCACTTCTCCCAGAACTTACCTCCCAATTCTTTAGAAAGGTTCTGGAGAAGTGGTTCTCAACCTTCCTAATGTTACAAGCCCTTAATTCAGCTCATTTTGTGGTGACCCCAACCATAAAATTATTTTCTACTGCATAACTATATACTTTTGTGTCTGTTTTGAATCATAATATAAATAGCCAATATGCAAGACTTGATGCTACTGGCCCTCTGTGAAAGGGTTGTTTGGTCCCCACAGGGTTGTGACCCACAGGTTGAGAGTTGCTTTAACTACCATAAGAAACCAGGTATGGTGGTGAACACTTTTAATCCCAACACTAAGAGGTTTCTCAGTCAGAGTTTATATTTCTGCACAAAACATTGTGACCAAGAAGCAAGTTGGGGGAAAAGGGGTTTATTCAGCTTATACTTCCACATTTCTGTTCATCACCAAAGGAACTCACACAGGGCAGGAACTTGGAGGCAGTAGCTGATGCAGAGGCCATGGAGGGATGTTACTTACTGCTTCCCCTGGCTTGCTCAGTTGCTTTGCTTCCCCTGGCTTGCTCAGTTGCTTTCTTATAGAATCCAAGACTACCAGCCCAGGGATGGTACCACCCACAATGGGATTATAGTCATTAGCTCTCCTTTCTCTCTTAAGAGTTCCATTCTTCTGTTTCTGTTTTCCAAAACCTGATGGCTTCAGCTCCTGTCACACCCTGTCAGCATACCTTATGGCAGTGGATCCTATTGCCACCAACGTGGACCAAATGACTATAATCTCTTAAATGGATTGTGACAATAGTTTGATTTCCCTTTTTCTAACCTTGCTTACTTGAGTCTTTTAGCAACAACAGAAGAGCTCAATTTCAATATGTGATTCCTCCTCAAAACCTCCTATGTCTTAGTCTCTCCCCATTAACAGTTAACAGGCATGTTATGATCAGTCAGTCCTGAAGAATCCTTTCAGTGTTTGGTTTAATCCATTTGCTCTCCTTAATCTGTAGCACTGATCTCTGTGTTCCCCAGACTCTTCTCATGCAGCTTTTATCTCAAAGCTCCTCCGACTCCTCCTATGAAGCCTACATCAGGAATGTTGCACCTTGCTAGTTCAAGTGTCTGGATATCTTGCCAAATACCCACTTGACTTATCTTTTCAATCAAGCAACTAAAAAAACATGTGTCTCCAGTTTGTAGGCTCTGTGGCTTTTGTTTACTGCTATGAATGTATGTCTCAAATACCTAACACTTCGTGGTGCCATATGCCCTTTAGGAGGCAGAGGGAAGCAGATCTCCCAGCTTGAAGCCAGCCTGATCTACAGATCAATTTCTAGGGTAGCCAGGGCTACTCAGAGAAACTGTCCTCATCCCTCCCCTCCCCCCAAAAAAAACCAGAACACCTAATACTGCTCAGCAAGTAGTAGACCCTCAAATAGTAAAGTTAAATGAACGAAAGGATGAATAAAAAAGTATTTAGTTTAAACCATTTGTTTGTAATCTAATGTATTTGTAACTCAGTACTTTCTCCTAACGTGATCCTTAAATAAAATATCTGTGCTATTTTACAATAATGCACTTTTAGATCCTACATACAGATAAGATGAAACTAGAAAATTTCATATCTGGAGAGAGTGACCAGTGCTCTGCAGCACATATATAGCCAGGTTGTTCCAAGGAATCTTGGCTAATACTGGGTTTTTAAAAAATTGTGGTATAAGACACTAAATTTAGTTTACCATATTAGACATTTTTTCAATGTGTAGTTCGATGGTATTAGTATACTCACATTGTTGAGAAGTGGGGTTCCAGAAAATGTTTTTGTTTTGTAGGTCTGAAGCTCTTTAGCCATAAAACAACCTCGTGTCTACTTCCTGTCTCTTGCTTTGGACTGCTTTAGATACCATGTCGATATTAATCATTCGGTGTTTGTCTATGAATGACTGGCTTATTTCACTTAGCATCTTAAGATTTTAGTAATTCAAAGTGTCCCAAAATCTCATCCATATTGAAGCAAATGTGATAGTATTAACTGAAAGATTAAATAGGTCATAAACTCCACTGGAGGCAGTGGGGAGTTTATGCTCAAACTGCTCAGAAAGAAAACAATTAAGAAAAAAAAAAAAACCCTTTGTTGTTTTCCATAGTTTTAAAATCAGTCACCACAAATTCGTCTTTTTCTAACATAACTTATCTACATTCAGCTAACCAAATGTCCACAATCTTGTTTAAAATGTTTTTTAAAAAATAAAAAAGCCAGACATGGTAGTGTACACCTTCAATCCCAGCAACTAAGAGGCAGAGATAAGCAGATCTCTGTGAGTTTGAGGGTTAGCATTTCTCCTTAGCAAGCTCCAGGCCAGCCAGCGCTACAAAGTTGAAACCATATCTCTAAAACAAAACAAAGAAAAAACCCCACCTTCTCTTACATAGTATTAAACAGATGTCATCTATGAAACTCTGTGATTAACCAAAACACACAAGAGTGGTGTTCAAATGTTATATGATCATAATGTGTCTAAACAGTCAGTTAGCGATTCCTTTTGTTGGACTTCTTCTTCTGCCCCTCTTTGTGCTTCTTCTTTTTCCTCCTACCACCTTCTTTGAATCCTGCTGAGAAAATGGAAGGTTCCTTCTTATTGGTGACCCAAGGTGTTCCTTGTTCATTGTTGTCCACAAGAGTATATTGAGTTGTGCTTGAGAGGGTGTAGGAATTTGGTGAATAACTGCTGAACGACTGTCTTCTCCAGTTACATGTGTCTGTAAAACCCTCTTCATCTGCCGCACTATTTACAAGAAAGGATCTCAACTCACTGTCATCTTCAGCTTCTCTTTCTTGACGGTTCTCAAAAGTTTTCTTTTTATTAATATTTCGTCCATTAATAACTTTGCCTGAAGGTGTAATGGGTATATAGTTGCCCATCCCAGTATTGTCAAATGCCAGGGAAGAGAATGAAGTAAGGCCCTCATGCCCCAATGAAACATAAGACGAATATCCCGTGTCATAAGGAGAGAGCCTGGCAAATACTGGGTCGTCATAGGACCGGGAGAGAAAGGATCCTGTGCCTCTGCTTCTGCTTCTGCTTCTGCTTCCGCTGGAGCTTCTGGAACTGCTTAAAAGGTCCTCAAGTGAGTCTTCAAAGAAATGAAATGAAAATGGATCCCTTTCACCAAAAATTTCTTTAAAGACATCATCTGCCTTACGGAATGTGAAACCGTACTCACGTTCATCGTCAAGATGACTTCCACCTCCGCCATTTAATCCTTCCTTGCCATATTTGTCATAAATGTCCCGTTTTTCACCATTTGATAACACTTCATATGCCTCAGCGACTTCTTTGAATTTTCGCTCTGCTTCCTCTTTATTTTCTGGATTTTTATCAGGATGCCATTTAAGTGCTACTTTACGGTAAGCTCTTTTAATGTCTTCCGGTGACGCATACCTCTGCACTCCTAGAACTTCATAGTAGTCCACCATAGTTGGACAGTATTAGAAACAAACACCCTTGGTTGTGAGCACTGTTTTCGTTGCAGCTCAGGCTCTGTTGCTGTTGGAGGTGGCAGAAGTGACTGCAAATAGGCATATTTTTACATTGAAGGTAATGTTAGTACTGTGGGTGGGCCACTGCTGAAAGATTTGAGGGTTCTGATTGTGTGGCAAGCAGAGGGACAAGCATGTCAGAGCTGCATTATGTTGTCATACTGGGCTAGAGATAGGGACTGGATCCTCTAAATGCAACTTCTCCCAAGTCACTCTGTGTGATCTGTAGCTAGTAGCCACGACATTTCTTTTATATATTCTGACCTCCAGATTACTGAGCCTTAATTACTGCATAGTTCTATGGTGTTGGTTGATTGGTTAGTTTGGTTTTTCAAGACAGGGTTTCACTGAATAGCCCTGACTGTCCTAGAACTTACTCTGTAAACCAGGATGCCCTCAAACTCAGAGATCTGCCAGCCTCTACCTCCTGAGTACTGGGATTAAAGGTGTGCACCACTATCACCCAGCTTCTATGTTTTTATTTAGAAAAAAAACTCAGAAAACTTTTGTTGGAGTGCTGGAGAGATGGTTCAGAGGTTAAAGAGTACTGGCTATGTATGATTATTATCTGTAACGGAATCTGATGCCCTCTTCTGGCCTGCTAGTTTTTTGGTTTTCAAGACAGGGTTTCTTTGTGTAGCCCTGGCTGTCTTGGAACTAGCTCTGTAGACAGGGTTGGCCTCGAACCCAAAGATTTACCTGCCTCTGGCTCTGCCTCTGCCTCTGCCTCTGCCTCTGCCTCCTAAATTCTTGGATTAAAGGCATGAGCCACCATAGCTAATAAAAATAGATCTTTAAAAAAGAAAAAAAAAGGTTGACTTTCCAGGTAAATTATCCACAATTTAAAAAATTAATTGTTCTATTCTGTCATTTTGTTTTGGTATGTTTATTGCTACTTATTTAATTGACACAGGTTTCAATCAAAACAAATATTTCATGTTCATAATGAAACGGGGTTCTAAGAGATAATTTGTGGAAATCTGTTACTTGTTAATGAAAATTTAATATTTCAACTTGAGCCTGATTTCAAATTCTTTCTTTCCACTCTACTCTCATTTCTTAGACCAGAACTTTGGATTGTAGGGTCTAGACATTGTAAAATGTAAGACAGTCTGTGACCCAGAGAAAAGTTAGAAAATTGGGGATGGGAGCTCATCTCCTAAGAAGCCCTCAGAATTTGGGGAAACATACTATAATAAAGTATAAAAGTAAGCCAGTCTCTCAAAACCAAACCAAACAGTAAGCAAAATTTTGTCACACCTAGCAAAGAGCCTAAACCACATGCTACATTTACTGTGTCACTGAAAGTAATTTAATGGTGTGATAGAAAGCAAAAGGGTATGAACAGGGAGAGATGAAGAGCAAAGGGGGTTTTCTAGGAAAACAAAATGACAGAATAGAACAATGCTTTTAATGGTACATGCTTTTAATCCCAGCACCAGGGAGGCTGAGGCAGGTAAGTGCATGTGAGTTCAGGGCCAGCCTGGTCTACACAGCAAGTTCTAGGTCAGCCAAGGCTTCATAGCCCCAAATACACACAACACACACGCATGCACACGCACACACACACATGGATATATACATGCATCTGTATGTGGCTGAACTCACTGAGCCAATCCCTGCCAGCCTGGATTACATTGCAAGTTACAGGGCAGCGAGAACTATAGTGAAACCGTACCTCAGGAAAAAAAATTTATTTACCTAATTAGGTCATATAATTTAAATAAATCGACACTCAGAATAGTTGGCCAAATACAATTTGTAAGCATCAAGTATGGTGTGTTTCGCTGGGCAGTGGTAGCGCATGCCTTTAATCCCAGCACTTGGGAGGCAAAGACAGGTGGATTTCTGAGTTCGAGGCCAGCCTGGTCTACAAAGTGAGTTCCAGGACAGCCAGAACTACACAGAGAAGCCCTGTCTTGAAACCCCCCCCCCCCCAAAAAAAAAAAAAAAAAAAGTATGGTGTGTTTCTTCCTGTTGTAGAAAGGGAAAGTACAGCTGTGCTGTTTTATGTGAATTGTACTTGAGACAGTTATTGCTCACCAGTAAAAGTGAGATGAGTCTGATAAATTCACTTATTTCTACACTCAGCACTGGGCTTTGATATACTAAGAAAATGCTTCACTCCTGAACCAATACTCCCAACTCTTAAGTAGAGTTTCATCTGATTTTCAGTGCCAGGGATTGTACCAGAGCCCAGCGTGTGGAAATTAAAAGTTGTGTCTCTGAGCTGCAGCCTGGCCTCTTCATACGACTTCACTCCATTCACCCTACTAGCATGCTTTTACATATGCCTGGCCACTATGGTAGCCGTCTTGTTCTAGAAACAAATGTTGAGAGACAACTAAAAAATATAAGGGGCAAAGACTGCTGTGCTCTGGAGAAAGTTATTTCTCTGTAGGGGTAAATGTTTTAAAAATATTTAAGTTGCAAGTTCTAAAACAGAATGTAAAGTTGTTTTTCTGGTTCTGACTCATGTGGATTTTTTTATTTGTGGTGATAAGAGCATAAAAGTATATTTGGTAGTGAAAATATGACATGCAATGTAAAGCTCCAAAGCTTCCAATCCCAGATGGCTGCTCACTGCAGATGTTCACTGACATGTAAACTTTGGGGATGATTGATTTGGGAATGTGATTTTTTTTTTTTAAATTTTGGAAGTTCTCTATAATAAAGGTTTTTGGTTTATTTTTGTTGGTGGTGGTAGTGAGGTTTTTTGTTTTTTGTTTTGGGGGTGGGGTGGGGTGGGAGGTTTGAGACAGGATTTCTCTGTGTAGACCTGGCTGTCCTGAAACTCACTCTGTAGATCATGTTGGCCTTAAACTCAAAGCTCTGCTTGCCTCTGGCTTCTGAGTACTGGGATTAAAGGCATGTGCCACCACTGCCTGGCTAATAAAGTTTATTTTTTTTTAAATCTTAAAAGTTAGTCAACACCTGCTCTCTTTTTCTATCTGGCCCTGATTTACGAGCAGACATAGAGTTGTAATAAGTGCAGCCAATTATCAGTTGGTACCTTGAAAGCTTAGCAAGTCATTGCATTCGTCCCCAAGGCTGCTACAACAAATACCATAATACTTGGCAGGATCCAAGATTAGGAGTGTGCAAGTCTGCACATCTGGGTGTGGTGGTGTATGTCTGTAATCCTAGCATGGACGCAAGGGTTGAGGACCCTTGAAGCTCGATGGCCAGCCAGTCTAGCCAGATTGGTGAATTCCAGGGTTAGTGAGTCTCTGTCTCCAAAAATGCAGTGAAGTGCAACTGAAGTAAAGAAGACACTTGGTGGGGCACACCTTTAATCCCAGCACTTGGGAGGCAGAGGCAGGTGGATTTCTGAGTTCAAGGCCAGCCTGGTCTACAGAGTGAGTTCCAGGACAGCCAGGGCTACACAGAGAAACCCTGTCTCTAAAAACAAAAAAAAAAAAAAAAAAAAAGAAGACGAAGACACTTGTTGTAACCTCTAGCTTCCATGCATGCGTGCACATATGTACTCACAAACTCGCATATACACCACATACAGACTCCTAACTATCAAATACATGCCATCGATAATGCTTCACAGGCTCTGGAGAAATCTTTATCTTGACCTGACTTTTGGACTGAATATATGTCGAAGACTTTACAGTCAGTACTAATTGTGTCAGGATTAAATAAGATCTGCATTAAATCTGGATGGAAGACTAAGTCCAAAGATTTTTAATTTAAATAATCCCAAATTTGAATCTCATTTTGTCCAATGCTGTATGACCTTAAACATTGTTTTTCTGTATCTGATCCTGATAACTCATTTTTTAGGGGGGGTTGAGTCAGGGTCTCACTATAGCCATAGACCTCACTATGTAGACCAGTCTGGCCTCGAACTTAGATATCCATTAAAGCATACCAGGCTTTTTAGGTCTGCTAGCAGAGTAACCTGCTGTTGCACTGGTGCGTTTTCATGTGTTCTTTATGCCTCTTCCTTCTCTACATTCAAGCACATTTGCACAAGTGCCTGCAGGTATAAATCTTTCTCAACCTTCTTTAACAAGGGTTTAAATTCCTGTCTAGCCTGCCAACCACCAGAGGTAGTGGAAAGAAAGGTTATTAGAATACAGGGGAAGTGGATCTATTTAGAAATAGTGTTTTGGGGCAATTCCAATCTTCATTGTTCTCAGTCCAGTCCACTAGCAGACACCAAACATGAATTGGCAGCAGTCCAGTCCACTCAGCAGACAACACACACGAATCAGCAAGGGCAGTTCAATTCAGAAGAAATAGCAAGGCTCACCAATCACCCAAGCCTACAGAAAGGGCAAGAAGCCACAGGAACCTTACCAGAAGTTCTTTGGCGAGTTTCTCTCTATGAAATCACCACGAGCAAAGCTCAAAAGTGCAGTGTAAGGCAAACCAATACATATGTATTGTCAGCAAAGACGAGGGAGGCAGAGCAAGGCAAACTAATGCTCTTGTTTCTACTCTCTGTGGGGTCATATTTATATTCTTTCTAAACATCACATGTTCTTTCACCTGTGTCTGCTTCGGTGAAACATTCTTTCGCCTGTGTGCCCCAATGAAAACATCATTTGACATGACTGACTTTCCAAAGAAACTAGAGGTTTTCACTGCGGTGCCTGCTACAATGGTGTGCATCATGCTTCTTTTCACTTCTTTCCTCAAGGGGAAATAACTTGGATGGTTTCCATTCAGAACAGTCTGAGCACTGGCTTCTGCACAAATGAATGACCTCGCCTATCCTATAACAGTTGCTATATATATGAATCTATCACTTTATCATGTTCTTTATTATACTTGTATGTTCTGTTTTGTCTCTGCGCCACCTTACTTCATTTTGTCTACTCGGGCAAACAGTCTTACCCTTAGTAAAGTTCTGTTAAATTAATGCTAACCATATTCACTTATATGTCAACTATGATTAAGCATTTTCTCATACATTATTTTATCAGACTATAACCTTGATTAAATGAGATAGCAAGTACTTGTTTCCTTATAGCTAACATAGTCCCGGTAAAAACATTAACTCTAGTTTTCCAGATTTTAGAACTTAGGCTCAGGCTACCCTTGAACTCCTTTCTGACCCTTCTTTGTTTTCCTTTGTTCCTCCTTCTCCTCATAGCTCCTTATTCAAAACTGTACTGTGTGTTTGTGTTAAGTTTACTGTAGTAGACTAAAATCTGTGAGGGTAAAGACCTTATTTTTGTTTCTTAGGGTCCAGTACAAGCTGTGGCACAGAGAAAGAGCCACATACATATTGGAGGGAGGAGGAAAGAAATGCTAGTATGTATTTTGTAAGGGTCCAAACTGCTGGGAATAGTATGGATGTTATGAAAATGCTCATATCCACTGTTTCATTTTATCCTTTTTTTTCCCCCTCAGGATGCGTGTCATGTTTACAACGAAGGTACTCCCTCCAGCCTGTGCCAGTAAAGAAGATTCCAAACCGGTACTTAGGCCAGCCCAGCCCAGTTACACATCCACACCTCCTCAAACCAGGTAAAGCCTTTGATGGTAACAACTATCTCTCTAGTTTAGATACTCTGTCTAGAATATTGCTATTCATTAAATTTTTTCTCACTAGCTGTGTGTCATAATTATACACTGGTAATATTAATGGGACTGAGGTGTTGAAGTTTTTATTTTAATTAAGTTTAGATGCATCCATTGAACTACCAGTACTCTATTGACATCCAATTTAGAATAATAAATGCAATAAACTATGATTCAGAATAGCCAGTAAAAAGTTTATCTTTCAGGATTTTTTTTTTTTTTTTGATATGAGAGTTTTGCCTTTATGTCTATCTATGTACCACATATGTGCCTACTGCCCATGGAGGCCACTATAGCCTCTGGAACTGGAGTTAGAGATGGTTGTGAGCTGCCATATTAGTCCTGGGGACTGAACTCAGGTCCTCTAAAAAAGCAGCCAGTACTTTTAACCATCAAGCCATCTCCAGCCTCATATTTCAGTATTTTTTTTTTAAAGAAAAATTCTAATTCATAGTTTATAGTGCTAGTTTTTATAGATCCTTTGTTTCTATTTAAAATGTTAAATATTTGTTTGAAATTTTTAATTACTTCAATGTAGGTTGAACAGAATTTCCAGTTGTTTATTGCTATAAGAAGTGTCCTACTCCAGCTGATTAAAAGTCATGCGAAGGACTTGGAAGGTTTCTTTCTCTCCCCCACAACCCACCCAGAGCTACTTCTAGAACGTGTGCCATCACAGTTGTTCATGTTACAACTTTAGATTATTTTGATTTATGTTTAGGAAGATAGTGATACAGTTATGAATAGCATCCCAGAGATGGGATAGCAGAGTAAAACAGAAAAGACTTTAGAGAGAAAGCTAGGGCTTTGAGGAAAATTACTTATTTCTTCCACGGAAAGATAAAAGTATATTTCTGTGAGTTGCTACAAAAGCACATGTATTAATACTGTAAATTCCCTTTAGAAATATGTTACTCTTTCACTGTCTCCACTCAGTGAATGACACCAGTGTATCTCTCAGTGAGGACTTCCTTTGGCTGATTCTTCATCAGACTGGAATTCCTGCTGGGAAGTCTGCTGACACTCAGGAAATGCAGCTCACCACTGAAACACACAAGAAATCAGAGTTTTTCAAAGCTGTAAGGTAAGCATAATAGTAGTCCAGTTGATATTTTTTACCCTATCAACCTACTTGTAGTTTCTGTTTAAAGGAAGAAGAAAAGGTTGAATTGATACTTAAGTTTTACCAGCTTTGAAATTACTGATTTCTTGTGGTGAAATACTTTGTGGTAAGCTGCATTTCCCGGGCCTTGAACATACAGTCATGTGAATGACTTCATGTCTAAATCACTGCTTTCTACATTCTGTACATGACTTTTATTTTTGCCTTTGTCACAGATCTGAGTATCGCTCTGAAAAAAGTATTAAAAACAACTTGAAACAAAACATCAATATATTCAGTCTTGATACTGATCATATAGAACATGAAATTTTCCTTTAAGAGGAGAAAAATAGTACTTTGAGTAGTTTTTGTGGGTGAATATGCACGCTTTTTATATTCTATCCTCCTAATCACAGCTTACATGTGGGAGCTTCCCCCCATTCCTCAGTAGTATGAGCTCTGTGCTTGGAAGGAGAGGCCACTCTTCAGTATGGTCCAGTACCTGGTCAAAGTATTATGTTAGGAACAAAGATCTGTGGTATAGGTGCATACATTACATACATACATATATACATACATACTTACGCATGCATGCATGCATAAAACAGAATCATCAATGTCTTAAAGTCTAAAGAGTCCATGTGCCATGCCACTAAGCATGCGGACTTTACAGGGAAATGGTATTTAAGCATGAATCCTATACACTTACCCACAAATACATGTTCTTTTCATCTGTTTTAGCCAGTAGTGATGACTCATGCCTTTAGTTCTAGCACTTGAGAGTCAGAGGGAGGAGGATCTTGTGAGTCGAGGCCACCCTGATCTACATAAGAAGCTCCAGGGTAACCAGAGCTACATTGTGAGACCCTGTAAGAACTTACATAACTGAAGTCAACTTAAGGAATTGTCAGTTGTAGCTTTGCTCCAAAAATAATCTCACATTTAGCCTTTAGTATAGTTACAAAATGCCTACAACTTTAGCAGAATATATCAATCTCTCTCCTGTTAGATGAGTCCTATCATGAGACAAAGAGTACCAAATGTAGAAAAGCATACTTTAGTTGCTTATAATTTCACTACTTATAAAAATACTGTTCAGTTATAGATTCACAGTCCCAAGATGTTGCCCCTTAAATGTTTCTAAGTCACTTACAAACTCATCTTTTATGTAATTTAGCTAAGTTCTCCCTTTAAAAAGAAGTGTTTGAGTTGGGCAGTGGTGGCGCACATCTTTAACCCCAGCACTTGGGAGGCAGAGGCAGAGGCAGTTGGATTTCTAAGTTCAAGGCCAGCCTGGTCTACAGAGTGAGTTCCAGGACAGCCAGGACTACACAAAGAAACCCTGTCTCAAAAAACCTTAAAAAAAAAAAAAAGTGTTTGTTTGTTTGTTTGATGCCCCGTTGTGTGTCAAAACTATTGGATGAAGTTTATCAAAGAAAATATGCATACCAGGACCCCATAGACCTACTTCATCAAATTTTAGCAAGTCAGGAGATCTTTAAGGGTTAGAAAGAAGAAGGAAGAAGAGGAGGGGAGGGGAGGGGAGGGGAGGGGAGGGGAGGGGAGGGGAGGGGAGGGGAGGGAAAGGAAAAGGGGAAGGAGGGGAAAGGGAAATAAATAATGGTGTTTGCTTTTGACACAATCCTTTATGTAGCCCTTTCTGACCTGGAACTCATTAGTGACTTCCTTACTTCCCCTCCCCAGGTGCTAGGATTAGCACCATGGCCACCACCTCAACCTTTTTGTTGTTAGATTTATTTTACATTATGTGCATGCGTGCTTTGCCTTCGTGTGTGTGTGTGTGTGTGTGTGTGTGTGTGTGTGTGTGCGCGTGTGCGTGCGTGCGTGCGTGCCTCTGTGTGTGAATAGACACACACACATGCATGCCTTATGTCTGGATGTCATAAGAGGGCATCAGATATAAGATTCCCTGGAATTGGAGTTTTTTTAGAAACCAGACCCAGAACTTCATAAAGACTAGCCTTTACGTGTGTTCTCCACTGAGCAATAGCCTTCACCTCTGAATCCTAAACAAAGGCTGTCTGCTGTCTGTATTCTTTTGTAGCTTTTTACCTATATGTCTAATTCATATTGACTATTAATAGTTTTGGTTCACCTTTATATTATGTCTATCATCTGGAATTCTGTGCACCGTCATCTAGAGCTGAAATGTAAAAATTTCCTATTTGATTTCATTTTGTATCATTTATTTGTTTATTTACTTGTGTGTAAGTAAACTAGAGTTACATATGGTTACAAGCTGCTATGTAGGTGCTAGGGATCAAACCTGGACCCTCCGAAGGAGCAACCAATGCTCTCAATTGCTGAGTCAACTCTCCAGCCCTATACATCAATCTTATGGAGGCATTTTCTCAATTGAAATTCTCTGTTTCAAGATGACTTCTGTTAAGATTGGGGGGGGGGGGGGGGTAGGGGAAACCTGACCAGCCTACTCACTTCTGACTTGTTGCTGTTCAATGAGAAAACCAAAGACCTGAAACTTCTATGCACCTAATTACTTGGACATGAATAGTGATTTTCCACATCTATTTTCGTCTTGAAAAAGTCCGACCAGCCATTGCATTACTATGGTGACAACCTCTCAAGTGTAGTACTTTTTGGGTTGAGTTGGGTTGGGTTTTATATTGGCTAAAATGACTTTGAACTTGCTATGTAGCATAAGGATAACCTTGTTCTCCAAATCCTGCTACCTCTAAGTTCTGGAAATACAGAACCACACATACCTGATTCTACTGTCATTTTTGAGTTTGAGACGGGTGTTCATTGTGTAGCCCAAGTTGACTTCAAAAGCTTTCTCCTTTCTTAACTTTCTAGGTGCTGGTATCACTCATATGCTCTACCACACAGCTAGCAATTGTAAATTCTTAATTTTTGGTAATAATTATAGCTTGTACTTATATTGTTGTGTTTATTGTATTTTGGCAGCTTTTTTTTTCTGCTAACAACTTTGTGAAGTGCATACTATTTATTTGGTTTTGTTTAGTTTGGGCTTGGTTTTTTTTTTAAGATTTATTTATGTAATATATATATATATATATATGTGTGTGTGTGTGTGTGTGTGTGTGTGTGTGTGTGTGTGTGTGTGTGTTCTGTTTTCATGAACACCAGAAGAAGGCATCAGATGCTATTAAAGATGATTGTGAGCCACCATGTGGTTGCTGGGAATTGAACTCAGAACCTCTGGAAGAGAACCCAGTGGTCTTAATCACTGATCCGTCTCTCCAGCCTCTATTTTTTGTTTTATAGATGAGGAAACCGAGGCTCTTCCCAAGTTACTGAGTGATTTGCTAAACTAAGATTCCAACACACCAGAATTTGCCTCTTCTTTTCCTTTCATGGTGCTACTAAGGAATTGGCTAGGTGTATCATGCATACTAATACTATCTAAGTGCTCTACTGCTGAGCTATAGCCCCAGCCTATATTTTTAACCATGCATAAGTTCATAACACTTAAGACAGATACTAATCTAGTAGTATTTTCAGTCTCTCTTGCTACATAAAAAAGAAATACAATTGAGTTTAGGGGTTTGGGGAGTTTTGTTTGTTTGTTTGTTTTTTTTTAATGTGTTTTTGTTGTTGCTGTTTTGAGGGTGGTATACTGAGGTATAATGGTATACCTTAGCTCACATTAAAGAAATACTCTATGCTGAACTCTATCCCCAGCCCTGAAAGATGTGTCCCTTAATATAAAAGTTTAGAGGGCAATGTATGTTTTTCGTCAGATAAAATATATATCCAGTGAGTTTTACAAGTCTACAATTAAGTATGTTCTGGCAAAGAAAGCCACAAGTGTAACCTAGAACTTGGTCAATATATAGGACATTATATTATCTTATAAAATTTGTATTCAGGAGAATCAGAAGTTCAAGGTCCTCAGCTACACAGTAAGTTTGAGGCTAACCTGGCTATTTGAGGCTTGTTTAAAAAATAAAAAGGAGCAGGGTGGAGATGGTTCAGTGGGTAAAGTACTTGCTGCACAGCAGAAGGCCCAGAACACATGCACAGCAGAAGGCCCAGAACACATGTCAAAAGCCAGAGACAGTACTGCACATGTGTTGCCACAGCTCATGGGCCAGCTAGCCCAGCAGCAGCAAACAGGAGACCCTGTCTCAAACAAGGTGGCAGGTAAAGACAGAAACCCAGAGGCCTCTGACCTACACACACACACTGTGGCAGACAGACACACACACTCAATACTCTAGACAGTTCCCTCATGTGATGATCCCCCCCACTTCCATGGGAACCTATCCCTCTGGTTTCAAGATCAAAATGCCTGTTTATGTTGCCCTATAAGTGAATTGTATGGTATGTGCCCTTTCTGTCTCTTGTTTTGCTCAATACATGCAAATGAAGTCTACTTGAGTATTATTTCATTTTTCAGAAGCCCATGTCTCACATTACAAAGGAAACACAAAATAGTTTCTCTTTCCTGTCTGTGAATTAGTTCATAAACTACTTTGTATACAGTAAAAACTACCCAATATTAAACAATTCTTTTTGGAATAGACCACCTTAAAATATCAGTCTAGTTAGTTTTAGGAAATAATTAAACTACATACCTAGAGTTCAGCAAAAATCTGCAACTTTCCAGCCATTTTCAGTCTTTATTGCTCTTTTCTCTCTGGGTTTTCTGCTTGGCTAACAAAACATGAAGAACAATCTTCTTGCTCTCTTAGTAGGCCCAGCCCTAAATGTCTTGAAGGAACTTCCTTCTTGGCAGCAGTCTTAGAATTGTGAGACTTCTAGTCTTTTGATTGGTTCAGCAAAGTTATTAGAAGGGCCCCCTCTGTCTTTAATTGATTCCACAAGATCAAATGCCAACTTTAATCCTTAATCATTTACAGTTTCATAAAGTGCCAGCATGCCTACTCAGACATAACAGTTTTATCTGAAGAAATCCAGGCCAGATGAACTGTTGGTTCTGTGATCAAAGGCCTTTGTAACTGCCAAGCTTACTAATAGAGTACAAAGTTCATTCCTTTACATGCTTTCCACTCTCCCCACCAGATGAAAAAAAAGGTACCTTTCCTATGTAAGCTTTCTCTTATGATTTATTACTTTACTGCTATGAAATTTTGGGAATTTGAAAGCATTTAGCTAATGATCATTCCAAATTGTTGATAGTTATTAGACTTGGAAAATTTCAGCCAATATTTTAAAGACCTTAAAATAATCATTCTCATGAGACTAGACTTCATAAACAAGTGCTTTAAATGAGGCTAGGCCTATAGCTCAGTTGGTAGAATGCTTGCCCAGCATGCCTGAGAACCTGGTTTCAGTCCCCAGAACCCTGAAAACTGAGTGTGGAGATACATGCTTGTAATCTCAGCTCTTATTGATAAAGGCAGCAGAATTAGGAATTAAAATTATAACCAGTATCTGCTTTTATGGAAGTAGATCAGCAGGCCAGCCGGTTCTCAGACCTCCCTGCTGCAGTGAGCTGCCAGTCTGCTCCTCAAACCTTGCATTCCCTTCATACACATGTACACACACAGGCACATGCACACATGCTCCCACACACATTTGCTGCTTGGATAACTAGGAAATTTCCAATGTTGAGTAACAATGACAAATTTAACATGAATAGTTATTAAAGAGTTAAGCTGTGCTTTAGCTCTGGTACAAAGTTCAGATTTTTGCCCAATAGTTCTAGGAGACTTGGGAGGCTCCTAGAAGGAAAAAATATGGGGACGAGATCTTAGTTAATCTGGCTGAAGGAGAGTAAACACCATTACCCAAAATCTTTGGTCAAATTAAGCAAGCTTTATTTTCCATCGGACAGGGCTCTAGAAAGGTTGAGAAGAATAGCATTGAACATAGGAAAAAGTGGGGCTTATGTAGCCCAAACAAACTGCAAGGCTAGGGGGTTGCCAAGGGGTTTTAGTTATGTAGGAACTTGGCAGAACATTTCAAAATTATTTGGTAAAACATCTATTCAGGGAAGAGGTTAGGATATAGGGTGTGGAGCATGTCAGATTTCAGAAAATTTGCCACGACCTAGTTAAATCCAAGTTTCACAGAAAATTATAATGAAATCATTTTGACTTTATATCAGGGTGGCTTTTGATTATCAGTAACAGTGAACAAAATTTTTATTTTTAACTTAAAAAGGTTTTGTTATTGTTCTTTTTTTTTTTTTTTTTTTTTTTTTTTTTTTTTTTTTTTTTTTTTTTGACAAGGTCTCAGTATGTAGCCCTTGGCTGACCTGACATTTAACTACATAGACCAGGCTAGCCTTGAACTATAGTTTTATGTGTGTCTGCCTCTCAAGTGCTGGATCAAAGACAAGTGTCACCATATCTGGCTTAAACATAGTTTATTAATAGAGTGCATACTGCAGGATTTGCTGTTCTTAGTTCTACACAAGTAAGTAAAATTAGACAGTTTCAAAGTAAAGCACAATTGAGTTACGTATGCTGAACATAGTTACAAAGAGAATTCTCAAGGTCCTCTTCTGATTACTAGAATTGCTCTGGGAATTATGACAAAGGCAGAGAGAAAACAGTGGTCATAGGACATAAAACTACCAGGATACAAATGCAGTGATGTTTATAACAGCAGCAAAAAGCTAAATCTATAAATGCTTATGAAGGAGGGGATTGTCCAGAAGTGAGGGTCCATTTATGCCAGTGATGTCATAGACAACACACACACACAAAGGGAGAGAGGAAGAAAGGGAGGGAGGAAGGGCTCCAGAGGTCAGCTTCAAGCATTTGCTTTAGTACTCTCTGCCCTATTTTTAGAGACAGATCTCAGTATACCTGGAGCTGGTCAATTCAGCTAGACTGGATGGCCAGCAAATCTCCAGGATCTTCTGTCTTTTTTTCCAGCACTGGGATTATGTGTGTAACAACTTGCTCATCTTTACATGGACACTGAGGATCCAAAGTCAGGTCCTTGTGTTTCAGACATCTCTCTAACCCCAATGTCTTTCTTTAACAGTCTCACAGTGGACTAGACTGGCCTAGAACTCACAAAGATCAGATCTCCTGCCTCTGCCTGCCAAGTCCTGATGAAGGTATGCACCACCATGCCTAGCCCAAAGCTTCCCTTTTTTGCTTTTTTCTCTCTATGAAATTAATTATCAAAGCATATACTCTTTAGAATTCAAGTAGTATAAGAGCAGGTTAAACAGAGATTTTCATGTGTTCTAATCTCAGTCCCCAATAGAGTGCTATAAAGAGAAGTTTGCTTCTTTCCTAAAATTATGTTTCTGTCTGCTCTTACACCTGTACCTTTTCACACAGCACTGATACATAGTTGTCTTTGCATATTTACACCAGGAGATGGGTCACTACTGGGAGACTTAATAGTGCCAATCACTATATAGATTAAATGAGTTGATACAGGGTGATTAGTCTATACATGTAGTGGGCACTCAGAAAACATCAGGTGTTTCATATAATTGGAAAGTTGCCACAGATAGCAGAGCTCAGTCCAGGAACGGAGATTGGGAGTCTGCAATGTGAATTTAGCAGGGGGGACTAGGGATCCAAAGAGCTTGCAAGAATCTCTAAAGACACAGAGCCTCTTGCAGTGTGCGTTTAGCTATGTTCACAAGCAGTAGAAGTATGCTTAATAGATCACCAGGGAGGACAAAGAAGAAGTATGAGTGTATGAGTACAAACATACGAGAACATAACAAGCCCACACCTCTTCTGAAGTAGCAGATTCCAGTTCCCTTGAGGTGGAAGTGTCGGTAGTACAGATCACTTTCCTCTGTCCTTGGTGTGCCATAGGTCAAAGTGCTCTTGAACGTGGAATATGTTTCTTAGGTGAGGCTATTGGCAACAGCAAGTGAAGGCTGAAAGGATATGCTTTGGTAAATTTCTCTCTGTTAATTTTTAAGTTTTTATTCTTTAGTTGTGTGGATATGTGTCCATGAGTTCATATTTGGATGCCAGAGGCAGTGGAGCCCTGTGAGCTAGAGTTACAGGCAGTTATGAGCCATCTGTCATGGGAGCTGGGAACCTAACTTAGGACTACAAGAGAGTGTCCACTCTTGACCACTGAGCCATCTTGTCAGCCCCTGAATGATTGTTTCATTGGTTCTTGTGCTTTGGATATAGAATGAAAGTAGGAAAGGTTCACCCTGGCATCAAGAGATCTTGAAATTGGAGAAAATTTTTTACCAACTGTGTAACAGAACCTATAGACCATCAGCAAACATTTATCAAGTCTACTATATTCCAATTATTTTGTACCTTGATATATTGAACAGACAAAACTCTGGCGTTGTGGAAGTTACATTCATTTTACAAGGAAGTCATATAGAAATAATATATCAAAATGTTTTTAATATATTGAAATTTCAGGGAAACTGACTATATGCCTAGCAGTTCCTACCACATAATAATGTTCTATAAAAGGCTAAAGAGATAGTTCAGCAGCTAAGAGCACTGGCTGCTCTTGCAGAAGATCCAGGTTTAGTTCCCAGCACCACATGGTGGCACACAATCATCTGTAATTACAGTTCTAGGGGACCTAACAGCTTCTTCTAGCCTCTGAGGGCCCAAGCACACACATTATACTCAGACATACATGCAAGCAAACACCCATTCAGGAAAAATAAATATTTTTTAAATAATACTTGATTAGGTGAATAAAAGAAGGAACCTAAGATCTATACTAAATCTTATGAGGTCATAATCACAATTTTTCCAATGTAATGACATTTGACTACAATATTGCAGTGAAATAACAACCTGGATTATCTTAATTCCTTGTGTACTATATGGTCAATTAAAGAAATTATTGTATATGTCTCCATCTAATGGTAACAGCTTTAGATACTCAGCAGTAGAGCCATTCAGAGCATCAACTGACCCTTTTCTTTTCTTGCCATTTGTAGGGGAGGTGACACCAGGGCTATCTCAGGTGGAATATGCACTTCGAAGACACAAACTTATGACTCTGGTCCACAAAGAAGCACAAGGGCACAGTGGAACAGAGCACACAGTGGTGGTACTCTCTAACCCTACATACTACATGAGCAATGACATCCCTTACACATTCCATCAAGACAACAACTTCCTGTATCTCTGTGGATTCCAAGAGCCTGATAGCATTCTGGTCCTTCAGAGCTTCTCTGGGAAGCAGTTACCATCCCATAAGGCCATGCTTTTTGTGCCTCGGAGAGATCCTGGTCGAGAATTGTGGGATGGCCCTCGATCTGGCACAGATGGAGCAATAGCCTTAACTGGAGTGGATGAAGCCTACCCGCTGGAAGAATTTCAACACCTGCTACCAAAACTGAGAGGTAATGCTGGTAAAGCCAAAGCACAGGCCAACTCCAGCCTTCCTTGGCTTACAATAGAATTTTAAACTAATTCTCCTATAGCATTTCTTTGGGCATTGTGTAGAAAACAAAACTATTGCTAAATGTGGTGGTACATGTTGTGTCCCAGCACTCAGGGAGGCTAAGGCATGAACATTTGTAAAAGTTGAAGATCAGTCTGGGTTAGATGATGAGACCTGTATTGGGGCTGTGGAATCCTCATAAATTTTGAGCTCAAAGGCATTTCCTTTCTGGCCTTTCAATTTCTTACATAAATTGCTGCCTTTATTGTCTTTGGCAGTCAAAGTTAATCTGAGACTGGAGAGGTGACTCAGTGGTTAAGATCATTGGTGGGTCTTCCAGAGGACCCGGGTTTGGTTTCCACCCATAGGTAAAAGCTGGACTTGGAGCCGGGCAGTGGTGGCACACGCCTTTAATCCCAGCACTTGGGAGGCAGAGGCAGGTGGATTTCTGAGTTCGAGGCCAGCCTGGTCTACAGAGTGAGTTCCAGGACAGCCAGGGCTACACAGAAAGCCCTGACTCGAAAAACCAAAAAAAAAAAAAAAAAAAAAAGCTGGACTTGGGATACCTTTAATCCACAAAGTTGCCCTCGTGATGACTCAACAGCTGTCCTAACTCCAGTCCCTGGGATCTAACACCCTCTCTCTCCTGGCCTCCGCAGGTACCAGGCACAAACATGGTACATACACACATACCCATAATACAGTCAAAGTATTCCTACACTTATTTTTTTTAATTTATCTAACCGTTTATACTTAAATCCTCATGTGTTTCTTAAAAGAGCTTTTCTTATTCACTGTCTCCCCCCCACACACACACACCATTTCTTTAAAGTTTGTTTTTAGGTGTGTGTACATGTGCACGTGTGTGTGTGTGAGAGAGAGAGAGAGAGAGAGAGAGAGGGGGGGGGGGGGACAGATGTGCCACAACACATGTGGATATTAAGAGAGCAACTTTGTGGAGTCAGTTCTCTTCCTCCACTGTTACATGGTTCCTGAGTCTAGCTAAAGTTACTAGTGAAGCACCTTCAGTGTTCTTTTTGTTTGCTTGGCTTTTCTGCTGGCTCACTTGTTTTGAGACAGTCTCACTGTAGCTCTAGCTGCCTTGGAATTCACAGAGATATGCTTTTCTCTGCTTCCTTCCCATGTGCTGGGATTGAAGGCATGCCAAGCCCAGCTCTATCTACTGTTTTTCTTTCCAAGGCAAGGTTCTATATAGCCCCAGCTGTCCTGAAACTCACAGAGACCCAACCCATCTGGGATTAAAGGTGCTGTCCAAGTGCTTCCATGCCTGGCTAATCTATTATTCTAAATGTTAGTAGTTTGAAAGGTAAAAGTACTAGATACTGGAAAGTATTAATGAATCTAATAAATTTATTTACAAGTTTTATCTAAAAACCTGCATTGGAGTTGTATCTTATAGTATATCATTTGTCTGGCATGTACCAGGTCTCAGTTTCCGACCCCAGCACTGTCATACAAAACCAACCCAATAAGTGCTGAGCTTTGATTTCATACACTAAATATAAGTAATATAGATTTTTAATTTTCAAATAAATAAGGCATATACTATTATTACTTTCCATGTACTATACATTTAATGACTTGATTTATTTACTTATTTTATTTATATGAGAAGACAGCTGTCTTCAGACACACCAGAAGAGGACATCAGATCCCATTACAGATGGTTGTGAGCCATCATGTGGTTGCTAGGAACTGAACTCAGGACCTCTAGAAGAGCAGTCAGTGCTCTTAACTGCTGAGTCATCTCTCTAGCCCTGACATTATTTTTAAAATGTTTGGCCTGTAGCATCGTAATGTATACCCAGTCAGAGTTTCCTCAGTTCTTCCCCTATTGTGTCCCAATACACTTTTTAATCATACGACCCTACAGATTTAGTGAAGAATGTCATTTTTGATCCGCTGTTAGCAGAAAGATAAATTATATACAAGCTGCTGAGTGGTATACATCATTTTCATTATGAGCCCATAGAGCAGTGGCTCTCAGCCTGTGGCTCCTGACCCCTTTGTGGGTTACACATCAGATATCCTGCATATCAGATGTTTACATAATGATTCATAACTAGCAAAACTACAGTTATATAGTAGCATTGGAAATAATTTTATAGTTGAGATGATCACAAGTCATAGCATTAGGAAGGTTGAGAACTGCTAGCAGCCTTAGAGCACAGCCTTGGCGATAAATGTACCACCCTTTTAGATCTTACAGCAAAACAAATGACAGATACAGTGCATGACTGTTCAAACTGGAAGCACTGTGCTAGCTTGTCTCTGAACCATTTTACACAAGTGATTAAGCAGATGACTCTCATTTTCATGCCCAGTAATTCAGAAGGGCAGAAACCAGCTATGGAGGTAAAGAACAACTATTGTGTTTATTCTTTGAAAGTTAAAAAAAAAAAAAAAAAAAAAAAAACCATAATTCTCACTATAATAAAGCTTTAGGACCATCTGTCCTTTTCATAAGAACATTGAAATTTTGTGGTAAAAAGCTGTCTGTATTCCAGAGTGTCACACCACGTTCAGAGAATGACCTTTCCAGTGATTTATGTCAGAACCACCAGATGCTTCATTCTTGAGAAAGTGTCACTCAAACCTTTAGGATTCTACACAACAGATTTTTTTAGTTTTGTCTTACTCAATATATTCCTTTTTGTTACGCTGTTTGTGTTTCATTTTCGAAGGAATGAGTGCCTTGTGTACTAGGCAAGTGCCCCACCACTGTGCTAGCCCCTGTTCCAATGCAGTCTCCAATTAAAGTAGGCCTTCAGCCTCTGTTGCTTTTAAACTTATTTTTGGCTTCCCATTTTAAGCTGAGACGAACATGGTTTGGTATGACTGGATGAAGCCTTCTCATGCACAACTTCACTCTGACTACATGCAGCCTCTAACTGAAGCCAAAGCCAGGAGCAAGAACAAGGTTCGGAGTGTCCAGCATCTGATACAGCGCCTACGACTAGTTAAGTCTCCTGCAGAGATTAAGAGAATGCAAGTTGCTGGGAAGCTGACATCAGAGGTATGGCTGCTATTGGGAATATTTCTTTGTCAGGTCATAAAACTCAAGCCTTTCATGTTCAGAGGCCTCTGCTCCTCTGCCCCTGCCCCTCTGCCCCTGCCCCTCTGCCCCTGCCCCTCTGCCCCTGCCCCCGAGTACTGTAGGAGTAAAGGCATGCACCCACTGCCCAGCTCCTTTTCTCTATTGTTGCTTACACTTCCTAATGGACATACACACCATGGTGCGCACAAGGGATCAGAGGACAACCAGTGAGATTTCGTTCTCTCTTTCCACCATGTAGACTGTGGGGATCAAACTCAGGTCCTTAGTTTTAGTGGCAAGCAACTTAACCCACTGAGCCATCTCACTGGCTTTTGTTGTCTGTATTTAACCTGTACAGAAGGTTGATGAAACCTCAGTAAAAGTCTCCAAAGAGTAGTGTTATTTACTTGAGAATAGCATATAGCACAGATGTGCAAGCTGTGAGTATATGCAAAGGTTATGGCAAAGGAAAAACTTTCAAAGCAAAAGGGAAGATTGCAAAACATTTTGAAGCAATAATACTTGTCCAAAGAATGAATAACAAGGTTGGTGCCAATCTGAGGTTAGACAGACAGGTTTTACAGGAGTGTTTTTTCCATAAGGTTGCAGTGACCTTTTAAACATTTGTGGTTCTTGTATCTTTTCTGATACTTATTATCAGGCAATCATGCATGAGACCCTTTATTTTTTATTATTGTGTGCACATGCTGCAGTGTACTTGTGGGGATCATAAGACAGTTTGGACATTCGTTCTCTCTTCCCTTTACATGAGGAATTGTATGGCAGGCACCTTTACCTACTGTCCACTCACTGGGCCTTGTCTTATTTTCTAGATAGAATTGAATGGAGCTTCTGAGTTCAAGGCCAGCCTGGTCTACAGAGTGAGTTCCAGGACAGCCAGGGCTACACAGAGAAACCCTGTCTCGGAAAAAAAAAAAAAAAAAAAAAAAATTGAATGGAGCATCTTCATTTGATTCTGGTGACTTTAACAGTGTGCACAGTGAAATGGTTATTACAATCAAATAGATCGTCAATTTTAACGCATATTTTCCCACTGAAATTTTATCATCAAGCTACTCCACTGATACCATCATACAGAAAACATAAGACTCTGCTGTTGGCCAGGGCAGTTTTTATTAACACTTTGTGTTCTGGTGAGACCCAGTGTAAGATGTCAGAGCAGCACAGTACTGATCTCTTTCTTTCATTGATATCATAACCTTGATTGCCATGTCAAGAGATCAGACAAGCTATAGCCTTGTCTCCTTGAGTTCCTTGACAGAGGGTTTTTTTCGTGAGTTTCAGCAGCCCTCTGAACTGCCATGGAGGTTTCTCAAGAGCAGTTGCCTCCTGCCGGGCAGTGGTGGCACATGCCTTTAATCCCAGCACTTGGGAGGCAGAGGCAGGCGGATTTCTGAGTTTGAGGCCAGCCTGGTCTACAGAGTGAGTTCCAGAACAGCCAAGGCTATACAGAAAAACCCTGTCTCAAAAAACAAACAAACAAACAAACAAAAAAACAAACAAACAAATTAAAAAAAGTGCAGTTACCTATATGGAGGGGTCTCTTCCTTCCTTTCTTCTTCCCTCCCTTTCTTCTTCATTCCCGCCCTCCTTCCCACTTTTTCTTCTTCATACAAACAACTGTTACTGGAGACAACAACTGTAAATGCCAAGAAGGAACATGTTTACCCTCACTCCTGGGGCAGCATACCCAGACACATCACTGTTGGATGGGGGTCCTTGTCTGGTTATTCATGATCCACTTCTGCTTATTACAGCACTTGTATGTCTGTTGACAGTGAACCAAGTGAGCACTCACCCAAGTGCTTAGGACCCTTACTTCTGAGGGCCCTTACTAGTTCCTTTATCGGCTACAAAGGCAACCTGTGTTTTGGTTCAGTGGTCACATTGTTCTTCCATTGAGAGCTTACCCTCTTCTGAACTCTTGGTCAGGAAGCAGAAGAAACAAGAGGAAAGTATATTCAGACAGGAAAAACAAATTTAAGATTAGAGTATGAATAATTTGGGTGGACTTTAAAGGGGCTGCAGATAAAGACTCTGGTTTTCTGGTATCTTTGCCTAAGGTAATTTAGGGCAAGGTACAGTGTTCTGAACTGCAGAAGTTTGGTAAAAAGATTCAAATTGGGGGTGGATATGAGGAAGGATAAAAGATTCATGACTGGTTTGTTTACATGGTAAAGGGGTACTCATAGACAAGGTGGTTGCTGTATCTAAGACGTCTTAAGTACTAGCATAACCCTGGGAAGAGCAGTCCCTCACAGACAGCCACAGATGCCAGAGCATTACACAAATTAAGAAAAAATACTTTTAAGACACCAATTGTGCTAAATCTAGGTCCTCTCTCACTGAACTGTGGCAATATAGGGAAAATACTTATTCTTTAAATATTCCCTGAAAAGATGATTGCTAGGAATTGAACCCAAGACCTCATGGATTTGCTAAGCACATCTACCACTGAACTACACCTCCACTACCCTACGTATTCTTGAGGTGATTCTGTAAATATGTTTGGAAATATAAATTATTTTTGTTATTATTGTTGGGGTTTTTGTTGGGAATGGATTTTATTTTTTGAGACAGTTTCTCTATGTAGTCCTGGCTGTCCTGGAATGACCATTTGGTCTCAAACTCAGAGATCTGACTGCCTCTGCCTCCCGAGTGCTGGGATTAAAAGTATGTGCTGCCACCACCCAGATAAGGAATATAAATTGTTATTGGCACTCCCTGATGAGTCATAGTGAGAAAAATGTAATTGACAAGAGTTATACAGAATGCCACTCACCATCAACTTGTTCTCTCTGTTGGGTACTTTATCAGGTACTGTAGAGGCTCTTGGATAGTTTGTTTTGGGGCCTTGTATATTCTCAGTGTCTTAGTCTCCTGAGTTGTAAGCCTTCCACATTAGTATAGGCAGTAAGCTCTGGCTGCCATGTGAGTATTAAGTTGTTTCATATTTACTGTTTGGGTTGGTGTAGTTAATCCCAGTGAGTACTGGAAGAAGGGAAAGTTTGTAAATTTTGCATTTTTTCTTTAAATAGAGGGGTGGATTTCAGATGTTATATGCTTATCACCCACATATTCAGCAAAGAAGTACACCACCATTCATTTCAATCTTTAACCTAACTGCAGTATTATTCCAGCAGTATGTCCACAGTCCTAAGTTTTGTCATTCCTAAGAGACTCAGCAGCAGCCTACACAGTGCTGTGTTCTTGTGTCTCCTAGGTCTAAAGAGCTCGCTCTCCACCTCCAGGCCTTTTACTCACATGTTTGTAAGAGGTCTTGAGTTCTTTGCCAGAGTCTGAGTCAAGAAGTCCTAGATTTCAAAGTTTTCTTCTTCCATTTCCACATTAATGTTCAAAGCCAGTGTTTTTGGCATCTGATAATAAATACTAATTGAGTCTTTTTCTTTGTAAATTCCTTTAAGTTCCAATACTGTTGAGTGTGTCTGCCTTGGGAGTTTTGTGACCTGAAGAGCTTGATGAGAAGCGAATAACAGATCTCCTATCTCTACCTTCCTGTAGACATCAGGTTTTGTGTTGTTCTGTGTCATTGTTAATTAACTGTATAAAAGCCGAGTTGGTTTAGACTATAATTATTGTCCTTATTGTTTCCAATTGCATGTGTGCATATATTTGGTGAGTGTTTGTGAGTGCATGTGTGAGATATGCAGATACTTAAGTATTTTAAGTGTACAGATCAGTGGTTTGAGATCATCACCCAGACTTACCATCTCAAGTAAAAACTCTGTACTCAATGGGCAACTTCCCCTTTCCTCCCCCACCTAGACTCTTGCAACTTCCTTTTCATAGTCTGTTTCTACCAATTTGTCTATTCTTGCTGCTACTTACAAGTAGAATCATGAAGCATTTGCCTTTTTATGAGTAGTCTATTTCACCTAGGTAGCATAATGTTTTCAAAATAACAAAATTTTTTATACCTAAGTATTATCCCATTATGTGATTGATGTGTGTGTGTGTGTGTGTGTGTGTGTGTGTGTGTGTGTGTAATTTTTTATGTATCCATATATTTGTCTATTTGTTGGTGGATACATAGTTCTTTTATATGTTGGCTATTGTGAATAGTGCTGGTATGAACATGATTATTCAGCCAGAAGTAGACTTGTTAGATCATATAATAATTCTGTGATTTATATTGTTGTTTCATTTTTGTGATAGGGTCTTACTCTATAGCCTATACTATCCTTGAACTCATAATGATCTTCCTGTCTCAGCTTCCCAAGGTCTGGGATTGCAGGTGTGAGCCAACATCAATTTTTTTTTCCCAAAATTGCCATACTGTTTTCTACAGTGGTTGGGTTATTTTTAGTGTGGCTGAGCTACTCATAGACCTTATACACTCTAGTCACTAATCTCAGATCTGTAGATATATTCTCAGTCTTTGGGCCCACTCTTTCTTAGTTGATAGTATCCTTTTTTATTATTTATTTATTGCTGTGTGTGGGCCCATATGATACTCCACGACATATGCATGCTTTGTGAAGTTGTTTCTCCCCACCCTTACATGGGCTCCAGGGATTTGTCTAGCTTTACTGTAAGCACCTTGCTGGGCTGTCTTACCTGCCTGATGCACAATTTTTTTCTAATTTTTATGAGGTCAACTTGTCTTTTTGTTGTTGCTACCTGCACTTTTGATGTCATATCAGGAGGAAAAATCATTGGCCAAGTCAGTGTTAATAAACACTTGTTAAAGTATTGAACTTTAGTTTGTGAAAGGGTCTCAGTAAATAGCATGGGCTAACTTCAAGCTTTCCAAGTGTTAAGATTACAGATAAGTACCACCATGCCTGCTAATAGAGAAGATCTTAATCTTTTTTTACATCTTTCTGAGGTCCTACAGCCTACTCATGTAGTCTACTAGAAGTGCCTTTTCAGTCATCCCTACCCAAAAGACATGCTGTTGTCCTATAGTATCACATAGGCAAGCATCCATAGCATTCCTGCATCTTCAGTACACATTGATTTGACCAAGGAGGGGCATGATTATTTCATTTCAAGGCATTAGAGGGAATGGCCATTTCTTTTCATGCTTGATTTTTTTTTTTTTTTTTTTTTTTTTTTTTTTTTTTTGAGGTAGAGTTTCACTGTACAGACCAGGCTAACCCTGAACTCAAAATCCTACCCAGACTTCCAAATGCTGGTCTTAAAAGGTATACACCACCATTCCTGGTTTATGTATGGGTATATATGGTAGAATGCTCTCTTAATTAATTTTGATAAATACGGTACTTCTCCGTGAATCGGTGAACACACTTTTAGCCTGATCAGGCTATTGCTGTTTAAAGCAAAGAATCTCACTCATTGCAGAGCATGTTGGTACACACCTTTAACCCCTGTACTTGGGGGGCAAAGGCAGATATCTGTGAGTTCAAGGCCAGCCTGATTTACATACCAAGTTTCAGGCCATCTAGAGCTGCTTTGTGAGATCATGTCTACAGAGTGAGAAAGAAATGTCACTCCTTTAAAATTAAAACTAACAAGAAACACTTTTTACAGAGGCTTATAAGGCTGTTGTACACAGTGACCTAGAAAGTCACTCATTTCCTTCACTGACAACTCTTTGTTCCGTGATCTCTCACCCTGTGTCAGCATCAGCTTGTCACTTATTCATTTCAGTTGTAATCTCACAGCTCCTCAGATATTATTGTGAATGACACAAGTTATTTTGGTTAGCACTTCACCTGTTGACCAAAGAGAGACGCTCATCTGTAAGCATCCTTAGCCTAATTTGTGACACTGCTGAAGGTGGTAACTACACTCCTGAATATTTAGCAGACCTGTTACCAATCTTCATTTTCCTTCCAATCTACTTTTCCAGCTCCTTAAGGTTTCCAAATACCACTGATGTCAGTGTATCTGGTAATTCAAACCAATCATGGTCTGGTTCACTGGGGAAAAAAATTTTTTTGAGATAGGATTTCTCTGTGTGGCCCTGGCATGTGCCGCCACACCCAGCGATGAAAGGTGCTTCTTATTTAAACTCCAACTTTTTGAATGTTTGAGTGGCAGATAAGATGACACTGCATTCATTCTCCCCTCCCTCTCTTTGCAGGCTTTTCTAGAGACCATGTTTGCCAGTAAAGCTCCAATAGATGAAGCCTTTCTTTACGCGAAGGTGAGCTCCAAGTAGAGGGAAAGTCACATTGGGGCAGGCAGTGAATTCACTGGCTTACAGGTAGCATACATTGGCTTGCTGGCAGACACAGAAATGACAGTATATCCTTCTCAAATGTTAATTTTACTTGTTATACATGTAAAACATATAGTGTTTCATTGAAGAGATGTGCAGAGCAGAGCCAGTGAAGAAAGACTTAACCCTGTGAAAGGAGACCGATGCTGAGTGTGTGTACCAGGTGGAGTCAGAGAGTATCAAAGGTGACAGAGCTTAGTTTCCTAACATCCTTTTCCATCTACCCAGAGCATTTTGGCCAGTGAGACTCTTTGCAAGACTGAAATTAGCCACTTAGAAGTATTGTTTAAAAGTAAGCTGTACTTTGTTATTTAACTGATAATAGCCTTATATGTATTTTTGCATTCAGCCTTCTCTACAGATTTTCTCTGTCATCTTCTGGGCTTACTTTGAAAACCATGGGAAATTTAAATTACAAGAGATTAAATAATAAGGTTGGGGTCGAGGGTTGGAGAGATGGCTCAGGGGTTAAGAGAACTCTTTCAGAGGTCCTGAGTTCAATTCCCAGCAACCACATGGTGGCTTATAATCATCTGTAATGGGATCTGATGCCCTCTTCTGGTGTGTCTGAAGACAGCCACAGTGTACTCACATACATAAATAAATCTTTAAAAAAAAAAAAATAAGGTTGAAGCCAGATGTATTGGTGTATGTCGAATTGCAGCACTTAGGGAATGTATACATTGTGGTCAGGAGTTCAGAGTCATCCTTAGCTATAGTGTAAGTTTGAGGTCAACCTGGGCTGCCTGAGCTCCTGTCTCAAAATATACATGTATGTAGTAAAGTTGAATAACAGGGTTGATATAAGCGGATATTTATAGACTAGAATATAGTACAGCAGGAAAGAGTCAAAGAAATGTGGGGGTTGATGCTGTAAACCATTTGGTTAAGTATGGCTGGGTTCCCATAATGACTTACAGTTCACACAGCTGTAGTGCTTGAAGACAGCCTGGGCTGGGGAAGGTCCACAGAAATTGTGAGTCATACTTTGTTGTTTTCACAGTTTGAATTTGAGTGCCGTGCCCGAGGTGCCGACATCTTAGCCTACCCACCTGTGGTTGCAGGAGGTAATCGTTCCAACACTTTGCACTATGTGAAGAATAATCAGCTCATCAAGGTAATCACCAGAGCACCCCTGCATTCTGCTCCTAGAGAGCTCCCGGTCCCCAGTAGAGAGCTCCATACCTTTCCCCTCACAAATGGAGTGCCATTAAAACATACTTTATTACTTCTAAAATGGTTTAATGGATATTATTTCATTGGTCCTTGGAGTAGCCCTATTAGGTGAGAACAGTTACTAGCTTGCATGCTTAGTGGATAAAAAAGATAAGCGCTAAACATTAGCAAGCCATAGTACACAGGCAGGGTCTGAGCAGCACCTGGCTGGAGCCAGGCGGTTCCTGTCCAGAATGCAGTGTGTAAGCTTGCCTGTGGAGACGGAGACATTTGAGCTGGTATTTTCCTTTGTGGGTTTACTCTGCCTACTAATTCAGGATTTTCTTTTTCCATGTATTTGTTTATAGTGGTGGTGATCATATCTTTGTCTTTGTTTCTTTGTTTAGTTGGTGAGAATGGTGGTAGTGGTGTTTTAGAGACAGGTCTGATGTAGTCCTGACTGGTATTAAACCCAAGAATGACCCTGAACCTTCCTGTGTGCCTCTCCCTCTCTAGTGCTAGGATTACCGACTACAGGAGGATTCCATTATACCCAGTTCTGTATAGTACTGGAGATGGAACCTAAGGCTTTGTGCATCCTAGGCAAGAACTCTACAAGCTACATTCCAGCCCATACCTTAGTTTTTCTTTTTATTTTACCACTAATATAATCTTACATAATTTGATTTTATTTACTTTTGAACTTTATATACTTCAGAATGTTTTGGAATAGGGTTGTGGTATTGGCTCCATAGCCCAGGCTAGCTTAGAATTTTCTTCTGTAGCCTAAGCTATCCTCAAACTTGGAGCAATCCTCCTGCCTCAGTCTCTCAAGTGATGGCATTATAGCATGCACCACATGCCTGGCTTAAAACCATTTACCTTTTGGACAGCATTGTAAGCCATTCACCTTTTTGGACAGCAGTCCTAGTGACACACAGCTGCAGTTTGTCCATTTTAGTTTCAGTGATGTAGAACAAACTGTGGTCTAAAGGGTTAAATTAATTTTTGTAAAGACTGTTAGGATGTGATGTGTCTTTTCACTCTTGTCCTGTCACAAGTGTTCAATGGAGTGACCTAGAGACTTTGTGACATGATAGTCAATAGCTTGAACAACAAGGCCGTGGGCAGTGGTGGCACATGCCTTTAATCCCAGCACTTGGGAGGCAGAGGCAGGTGGATTTCTGAGTTTGAGGCCAGCCTGGTCTATAGAGTGAGTTCCAGGACAGCCAGGGCTATACAGAGAAACCCTGTCTCAAAAAACAAAAAACAAAACAAACAAACAACAAGGCCATTGTAAAGCTAGCTAGCTTTCCTACTGAACTAAAGAGAAATTCATAAAAATTAAAACATTGCAACATTTTAATTTTTTATTTAAAAACACATCATTTTTTTTTCATAAAAATATTACTTAAATACTAGAGTTTGTAGGTAGGATTAAATAGACAAGTCTAACCTGTGGCCTAGGCTGTCTACAAACTCCTATGTTTAAGCTGTCATCCTGTCTCAACCTTCTCAGAGTAGCTGATACTACAGGCATAAGCAGTGTTTTTGGGGTTTATGTTGTTTTCGGTGCTAGGGATGAAACATGGGTCCCACAGGTGCTCTAACACTGAGCTGTACCATATACAAACATAATTGTTATGTTTAAGTCACTTTAATACTATGAACTTTTTGCTTGATTTTTTTATGTGATAATAGACATTTACATGTTTTTTCCAAATTCACAATGTTATAAACAGTGTTCTTTGGAAATTATTGTCTTTGTCCTGGCATAATATGCTAATAAGTATATCCAACAGAAACATACGAGTGGAATTTCTGGGCTGAAAGACACACATACTTGCATCTTTGATAATACCAAAAACTTACAAAGTGATTACATCAATTGAGTTTATTTTCCTGAGACAACTTTACACATTTTTCTACTACTTTGTATATTTTACCTAAGACATAGTCATGTTTAAATCTGCTTCAAAAACATAATTAATACATCTTTTCTCAAAAATAGATTTCACTGGACAGTTTTTATTTTGTTTTTGTTTTTCTAGACAGGGTTTCTCTGTGCATCCCTGGCTCTTCTTGAACTTGACCAGGCTAACCTTGAACTCACAGAGACCTATCTGCCTCTGCAAGATCTAAAGACTTGTACCAACACGCTCTGATGACAGTTTCTTTAAGAAATGAACAGACCAACTGAACTTGTATGGCATTTTATAAAATGTTTATACAGAGCCAAGTTGCCATTTATCAGGGAGTTTATCCATCTGTTGCCATTTCTATTCTTTAAAATTGTTATTACTTGTAAATACCATCATTTTTATGCCAGAATTTGTTTTTATTTACATGTGACAAAAAATATGCCCTATCTCCTAAGTGTATGAAGAGATCAGGACAAGTACAAAGTTTTGTTCTTTCCCTCATGTATTATGGCAGCAGACAAGAAATGCTAAAATTAAGAGGCTAAATAGTGAATTCTTAGCCAACCTTGTCTACATGGCAAGTTCCAGACTAGCAGAGCTATACACTGAGAACCAGAGAAAAGAGGCTGAGTAATTGTGTTTAAGTAAAGAAGTGGGTACCAACTAACATACATAGTTTTCTTAATATTTATAGTAATAATAACGTTGGGGTTAGAGGGATGTCCCAGCAGTTAAGAGTACTTCCTAATTTTTTTTTTTTATGGGGCGGGTGGTATGGTGTGTATGTGTGTCTGCATGTATGTGTAGTATGATTTATCTTGTGTACCTAGCCTTTTAAAGGATCCACAGTTGCTAGTCAACTTGCGCTTAAAGAAATCTTAGCTGTTCGAACTGCTAGCACCACCCTCTACACTTCTTTCTCTGCCTCAGCTGGCTTTTTAAATAAATATTCTTTTTTTTTTTTTTTTTTTTTTTTTTTTTTGGTTTTTCGAGACAGGGTTTCTCTGTGTAGCTCTGGCTGTCCTAGAACTCACTCTGTAGAGCAGGCTGGCCTCAAACTCAGAAATCCACCTGCCTCTGCCTCCCAAGTGCTGGGATTAAAGGCATGCACCACCACTGCCCGGCATAGCTAAGAATTCTTAAAGGGCCAGTTGACTAGCAACAGGTGAGTCTTCAAAGAGCCAGAGGTACAAGATAAATCATACTACATGCGTGTGTATGTGTGTGTGGTGTGTGTGTGTGTGTGTGTATGCATGCTGTGTGCCTGGACACCACACACACACATACCCCATCCCCAGAAGCCAGAAGAGGACATCAGATCCCCTGGAACTGGAGTTACAGATGGTTGTGAGCCACCACATGGATGCTGGAAATCAAATCTGGGTCTTCTGCAAGAGTATTCAGTATTCTTAACCATTGAGCTCTCTCTCCAGGACCTAAATGATGTCTCTTTTGAAAGAAGGAATTTCAGATTGGTTTTCCTTAAAAGATTGCGGTTTGTTTGGTTTAATAAAATAATGGAGAGTGGTGCCACACATCCTTAAACTTAACACTCAGGAAGCAGAGGCAAGTGGTTCTCTCTGAGTTCAAGGTCAGCCTGTCCCACATAGCAAGTTCCAGGCAAACCAGAACTATACAGTAAGATTGTCTCCAAGAACAAATAATAAACTAGGAGGCCTTCTTGATGTTATTTTTACTGTGTATGTGATATGTGTGTAAATAGGTACATGTGTGGAGGTCAGAGAACAACTTTGTGGCATCAGTCCTCTACTTTCACCTTTATGTGGACTCCAGGGAACTTTTGATTCTCAGGCTTGTACAGCAAGCATCCTTACTCACTGAACCACCCTACTGGCGCAAGACTATGCTTGTACGTGGTTGGGTGGATGCATGGCTGGGTGGATGTGAGAGTGCTTTGCTTGCATGGACCCATGGAGGTTACAGGATATCATCAGATCCCCTGGACCTGGATATAAGGATGGTTGGGAACTACCTTATGGGCGCTAGGAACCCAACTCCTCTGTAAGAACGAGGGCTCAGGTGCTCATACCCACCAGCCGTCTCTCTGGTGCCCATAGACATTTAGAAGAGCAGAAACAGCTGGCAGTTGTGAGATTGCTACCTCCTCCCCTGTCTTTCCAGGATGGTGAAATGGTGCTTCTTGATGGAGGTTGTGAATCTTCCTGCTATGTGAGTGACATCACTCGGACATGGCCCGTCAATGGCAGGTAAGAATTCTACACAGTAACATGCCCTATAGCATCTTGAGATTTGAGTTAGTGTTTGGTAGTATCTGGAACAAATGGCTTTTACAGATCAAGTTTCCTGTCTTCACAAAGCTCTTACTGTTTTTGTTTGTTTGTTTGTTTTGTTTGGGAGGAGTTAGCTGTTTTCTTCATTTCGTAGCATAGTAAGGCACATAGAAAGATTTAACACATGAAGCACATGCACTTTGTTTTCATATATATAGTTGTGGTTTTCTTTTTCTTTCTTTTTTTTTTTTTTTTTTTTTTTTTTTTTTTTAAGATTTATTTATTAGTGCACTGTAGCTGTCTTCAGACACACCAGAAGAGAACATCAGATCCTATTACAGATGGTTGTGAGCCACCAAGTAGTTGCTGGGAATTGAACTCAGAATGTCCAGAAGAGAAGTTAGTGCTCTTAACCGCTGAGCCACCTCTGCAGCCCCCAAGTTGTGGTTTTCTTTGTTGCTTTTTTTCCTTCTAATTCCAAACTTTATTCAAGATGTAGTAGAATATCTTTATTGGGTTAACACATCACAGATAATGATTATAAAATTTCAATATAATATTAAGAACACCACTAAGGTACTTGAAAGTATCCACTATAGGCAAAAACTATAAATCTTATTTTTTAATATATGAATTTTTCATTTATGTATATGGGTACTTTTCCTGCATGTATTGGCACCACATGTGTATAGCCCATAGAAACCAGAAAAGATCATTGGATCTCCTTAAACTGGAGTTATAGACTGTGAGCCCTCATGTGGGCAGTGAGAATCAAACCCAGGTCCTCTGGAAGAGCAGCCAATGCTCTCAACCACTGAACCACCTCTCCAGCCCATGGAAATCTTCTTAAAATAAGTAGAGTGGGTAAATTTAGTGGTTGGGATTTTCAGGCTGAAGCTATTTTCTTCTTCTTTTTTTTTTTTTTTTTTTTTTTGTTGTTGTTGTTGTTGTTGTTGTTGTTTTGGGGGTTTTTTTTTGTTTTTTTTTTGTTTGTTTGTTTGTTTGTTTTGTTTTTCAAGACAGTGTTTCTCTGTATAGCCTTGGCTGTCCTGGAACTCACTCGGTAGACCAGGCTGGCCTCGAACTCAGAAATCCCCCTGCCTCTGCCTCCCAAGTGCTGGGATTAAAGGCGTGCGCCACCACCGCCCGGCGATATAGTTTTAAAAACAAACAAATAAGTAAATAAAAATTGAAACAGTAACATTAATACAAACAAAATAGATAACAGGATGAGTGTTGTCAGAAGTAAAGCAGAATATTGATGGTAATAATAGTGGTTATGAGTGCATAGATTCCTAAAACAGCTGCAAAACACACTCAGCTAAACTGGAAAGACTAAAGAGAAATGAATAATCATATGCAGTCATTTTTTACAGTCTTGTTAATTTATAGGACATGTGTTCATGGAGATCACAAGATCTTCCTGTAAAATGATGTGCTGAGTACCTTCAGGCTACGAATTCCTTTAAACACATATGAACATTTTCCCTGGCTATAAAACTAGTCCAAATGGATTTCAAAAGGCTGACGTGTTGTGAGTATGTTCTCTGACTACAGTGGAATTAAATTATAAAAACTGTAGCAAGCACTGAGCCTGTGAGGTCGTGAGATCTTAGCCAATGATCTTAGCCAAAAGGTCAAGAAGCCATCTGTCATTTTAGCTTCTTTATGATTGATGTTTTCATGGTAATATCTTTCTCCATCTTTTTATTTTCATGAGCTTAAGGGTTTATATTCAAAGTGACTTTTGTGCGGTGTGGCTATGGTGCATGTCTTTAATCCCAGCACTCCAAAGTTTGAGGCCAGCCCAGTCTACCCAGTGAGTTCCAGGACAGCCAGGGCAACTTTCCCTAGTTCCGTTTCTTCAAGAATTTCCCCCCACATTTCTTGTTTGCAGAACCTAAATCTGTTTTTCAAGACAGGGTTTCTCTGTGTGACCCTGGCTTTCCTAGAACTTACTTTGTAGACCAGGCTGGTCTTGAACTTAGAGATTTGCCTACCTCTGCCTTTGAACTACTGCGATTAAAGGCATGAGCCATCCTGCCCACTGACAAAATATATTTTAAAATCTTCAAATAGTAGAGCTAGAGAGATGTCTTGGTGACTAAGAACTTTTTTTTTTCTTTCTTTTTTTTTTTGGTTTTTTGGGGTTTTTTTTTGTTTTTTGTTTTTTTTGTTTTTTTTTTGTTGTTGTTTTTTGTTTTTTTTTTTTTTTTTTTTTGGTTTTTCGAGACAGGGTTTCTCTGTATAGCCCTGGCTGTCCTGGAACTCACTCTGTAGACCAGGCTGGCCTCGAACTCAGAAATCTGCCTGCCTCTGCCTTCCAAGTGCTGGGATTAAAGGCATGCGCCACCACTGCCTGGCCGTGATTAAGAATTCTTGCTTTTCTTCCAGAGGCAGTTCACAACTGTAAAAAAAATTTTTTTTTTTTTTTTAAATCTCCAAATAGTTAGAAAACCATGACTGAAACAGATGTGGTAGTGTGCTTCTCTAGCCCCAGGACTCAGGAAACAGATGTGGTAGTGTGCTTCTCTAGCCCCAGGACGCAGGAAACAGATGTGGTAGTGTGCTTCTCTAGCCCCAGGACTCAGGAAACAGATGTGGTAGTGTGCTTCTCTAGCCCCAGGACTCAGGAAACAGATGTGGTGGTGTGCTTCTCTAGCCCCAGGACGCAGGAAACAGATGTGGTAGTGTGCTTCTCTAGCCCCAGGACTCAGGAAACAGATGTGGTGGTGTGCTTCTCTAGCCCCAGGACGCAGGAAACAGATGTGGTAGTGTGCTTCTCTAGCCCCAGGACTCAGGAAACAGATGTGGTAGTGTGCTTCTCTAGCCCCAGGACGCAGGAAACAGATGTGGTAGTGTGCTTCTCTAGCCCCAGGACTCAGGAAACAGATGTGGTGGTGTGCTTCTCTAGCCCCAGGACGCAGGAAACAGATGTGGTAGTGTGCTTCTCTAGCCCCAGGACGCAGGAAACAGATGTGGTAGTGTGCTTCTCTAGCCCCAGGACGCAGGAAACAGATGTGGTGGTGTGCTTCTCTAGCCCCAGGACGCAGGAAACAGATGTGGTGGTGTGCTTCTCTAGCCCCAGGACTCAGGAAACAGATGTGGTGGTGTGCTTCTCTAGCCCCAGGACTCAGGAAACAGATGTGGTGGTGTGCTTCTCTAGCCCCAGGACGCAGGAAACAGATGTGGTGGTGTGCTTCTCTAGCCCCAGGACTCAGGAAACAGATGTGGTGGTGTGCTTCTCTAGCCCCAGGACGCAGGAAACAGATGTGGTAGTGTGCTTCTCTAGCCCCAGGACTCAGGAAACAGATGTGGTAGTGTGCTTCTCTAGCCCCAGGACTCAGGAAACAGATGTGGTAGTGTGCTTCTCTAGCCCCAGGACGCAGGAAACAGATGTGGTAGTGTGCTTCTCTAGCCCCAGGACTCAGGAAACAGATGTGGTGGTGTGCTTCTCTAGCCCCAGGACGCAGGAAACAGATGTGGTAGTGTGCTTCTCTAGCCCCAGGACGCAGGAAACAGATGTGGTAGTGTGCTTCTCTAGCCCCAGGACGCAGGAAACAGATGTGGTAGTGTGCTTCTCTAGCCCCAGGACTCAGGAAACAGATGTGGTAGTGTGCTTCTCTAGCCCCAGGACGCAGGAAACAGATGTGGTAGTGTGCTTCTCTAGCCCCAGGACGCAGGAAACAGATGTGGTAGTGTGCTTCTCTAGCCCCAGGACGCAGGAAACAGATGTGGTAGTGTGCTTCTCTAGCCCCAGGACTCAGGAAACAGATGTGGTAGTGTGCTTCTCTAGCCCCAGGACGCAGGAAACAGATGTGGTAGTGTGCTTCTCTAGCCCCAGGACGCAGGAAACAGATGTGGTAGTGTGCTTCTCTAGCCCCAGGACGCAGGAAACAGATGTGGTAGTGTGCTTCTCTAGCCCCAGGACGCAGGAAACAGATGTGGTAGTGTGCTTCTCTAGCCCCAGGACTCAGGAAACAGATGTGGTAGTGTGCTTCTCTAGCCCCAGGACTCAGGAAACAGATGTGGTAGTGTGCTTCTCTAGCCCCAGGACGCAGGAAACAGATGTGGTAGTGTGCTTCTCTAGCCCCAGGACGCAGGAAACAGATGTGGTAGTGTGCTTCTCTAGCCCCAGGACTCAGGAAACAGATGTGGTAGTGTGCTTCTCTAGCCCCAGGACTCAGGAAACAGATGTGGTAGTGTGCTTCTCTAGCCCCAGGACGCAGGAAACAGATGTGGTAGTGTGCTTCTCTAGCCCCAGGACGCAGGAAACAGATGTGGTAGTGTGCTTCTCTAGCCCCAGGACTCAGGAAACAGATGTGGTAGTGTGCTTCTCTAGCCCCAGGACGCAGGAAACAGATGTGGTAGTGTGCTTCTCTAGCCCCAGGACGCAGGAAACAGATGTGGTAGTGTGCTTCTCTAGCCCCAGGACGCAGGAAACAGATGTGGTAGTGTGCTTCTCTAGCCCCAGGACTCAGGAAACAGATGTGGTAGTGTGCTTCTCTAGCCCCAGGACGCAGGAAACAGATGTGGTAGTGTGCTTCTCTAGCCCCAGGACGCAGGAAACAGATGTGGTAGTGTGCTTCTCTAGCCCCAGGACTCAGGAAACAGATGTGGTAGTGTGCTTCTCTAGCCCCAGGACTCAGGAAACAGATGTGGTAGTGTGCTTCTCTAGCCCCAGGACGCAGGAAACAGATGTGGTAGTGTGCTTCTCTAGCCCCAGGACGCAGGAAACAGATGTGGTAGTGTGCTTCTCTAGCCCCAGGACGCAGGAAACAGATGTGGTAGTGTGCTTCTCTAGCCCCAGGACTCAGGAAACAGATGTGGTAGTGTGCTTCTCTAGCCCCAGGACTCAGGAAACAGATGTGGTGGTGTGCTTCTCTAGCCCCAGGACTCAGGAAACAGATGTGGTAGTGTGCTTCTCTAGCCCCAGGACTCAGGAAACAGATGTGGTAGTGTGCTTCTCTAGCCCCAGGACGCAGGAAACAGATGTGGTAGTGTGCTTCTCTAGCCCCAGGACGCAGGAAGCTGAGCAGGTGATAAAGAGTTTAAGCCCAGGGGCTAGAATGATGGCTCTACAGTTACTGCCCTTACTGCTCCATCCTAGGACTGTCCTTTGGATCGCAGCAATCACATCAGACTACATTTTTAAAAAAGAGTTCAAGGCCAGCCTACATTCTGAGGCTCTAATTTTACAAGGTCAGAAGCTAGTATTGCATTCTGTATAACTTACGCTGCAAAGAAACACCAGCAACCAAACAATAGTGACGCACCCCTTTAAGCCTAGCACTTGGGAGGCAGAGGCGGGTTGATCTCTGAGTTGGAGGTCAGCTCTCGTCTACATAGTGAATTCCAGGGCAGCCTGGGCTACATATAGAAACCTGTCTTGGGAAAAAAAAAGACAAAATAACAAAAAGGCATCAGTGAAGTAAATTACAGTGTATTTCTCAAGGAACAGTAATGGAAATACTATATGTAAATATTAGGGAAATACAGCTAAAGCAAAAATGTGTAACTTTTCTTTCAGGCAGGATCTCACTAAGTAACCCAAGCTATTGCAAACATAATGTGTAGCCCAGGCTGGACTCAAAGATATAGTCCTGCCTCTGCCTATGGAGTATTGAGATTACTGGGTCCTATACCACCATGCCCAATTGAGAAGTTTAAATGTTTAAACTGGAAAGGAAAATGTTAACTACTTGCCTAGTATACACGAGGCTTTGAGTTTAAACTGCAGCACCAGGAAGACATTAAAAGGAAAAAAAAATGTTTAAATCAATAATGTCTAAACTTCCTTAATGTCTACCTTAAGAAACTATTGAAGGTCCAGCAAGCTGCTGGCTGGTAAAATACTGCTGCCAGGCCTGACTCCTGGATACATAGCCCACATTCCTTGGTTTCCTGTGCTTAGATTCACCGCACCTCAGGCGGAGCTCTATGAAGCTGTTCTAGAAATCCAAAAAGCTTGTTTGACACTGTGCTCCCCTGGGATGAGCTTGGAGAATATGTACAGCACGATGCTGACACTGATGGGACAGAAGCTCAAGGACCTGGGCATCACAAAGACCAGCAAGGAAAGCGTCTTCAAGGTACCTCCCTCTTCACCCAGTCCTTAAGAATAGCTAGCAACATGCTGCCCAATATTTGCCCTGCTTAATAAAGCTAATGAGACTTGGACACTGTCTTGCAATTCTTTGTAAAATGGATCTACCTTTAATATTGATTAAAACAAAGGGAGTCAGTACTTACTTTTGCCAGAAGATGGCAGCACATTCTGATTCATTGCCTGCTATAGAGCCAGTGCAGTACTCAGAAACAAGATGAAGTCTGTATAGGCCGGGTAGGAAGAACACAAACAAGGAGAGAAGGTGAACTCCTAATCCTTTCCTGGGGATTCTGGAGGTCAGAAGGGAGGCTGTCTGTTGGTTCAGTTACACTATTGAGACTTAGCAAAATGCCCAAGGGCTTTTTTTTTTTTTTTGGTTTTTCAAGACAGGGTTTCTCTGTATAGCCCTGGCTGTCCTGGAACTCACTCTGTAGACCAGGCTGGCCTCGAACTCAGAAATCTGCCTGCCTCTGCCTCCCAAGTGCTGGGATTAAAGGCGTGCGCCACCACCTCCCAGCCAAGGGCCATATCTTTAATGGGTTTTCTCTACACCTAAATGTAATGGTATCCATTATAGTTGCAGACCCTGAGCCACACAAGCATTATGAATCCTCCATTTCTAAATTTAGACTTCCAGGACTCCTATTAGCAAAGAAAAGAAGTTATAAATTCCCTGAACCAAGCCAACAAATTTTTAATTAACTGATAGAACTATCCACACCAGTAAACACAAAATCATGCCTACTCTACAACATGGGATACTTAGGGTATCTAGAGTAGGCTTCCCAAGAGAGATATATGAGTATATCTTCTTTTTTTATTTCATTTATGGTGGGGGCAAGTTCTCATGTAACCTAGGCTTGCCTTGAACTCAGTAGCTGAGAATGGCTCTGAACTCCTGGTTCTCCTGTCTCCACAGAGCAGGGTTAGGATTTCAAGTGTGTGTTCATATTTTGTGTCCTCCTTTTTAAAACATATAAATTGTAAGGATACTAGAACGTTGCTGTCCTTCCTTTCCCCAGAAAGGCAATCCTCCCCGCACCTCCTTGGCTAGGGATCAAGTAGAAGACCGTGTGTGGTAGACAAATACCACTGAGCAGTACTTTGGCCCAAAAATGGTTTTCTTTTGTCAGTTATTACTGAGATTCCTTAGCCAGTGTATAACACATTTGACTGACAGTGATGGAAGGCAGTATGGTTTAAGTGTGCATTGAGGAAGTAACAGTTTGACAGACACGGACATGGCTCAGTGGGTAAAGTGCTTTCTAACCAAGCAGGAGGACCTGAGTTCAGATCCCCAGCATCCACATCATACGGTAGGTGTAGAGGCTAGATAGATGGCCTGAGTGTGGGAGCACTGGCTGTTCTCCAGAGGACTCAGATCCCAGCACACATATAAAGCTCAAAACCATCTGTAACTACAGTCCCAAGGAATCTGATACCCTCTTCAGGCCTCCGAGGTCATGAGTTAGAGACAAAGTACACATAGATACATGAAAAGACTGAGTACAGCAGCCTGATCCCATCCTCTCAGCACTGGGAGCTAGAGACTAAAGGAACCTCCGGGGACTTGCTCACTCCCTAATTAGCCAACCAATGAGCTTCAAGCTCATCAAGAAGTCTTAAAAAAAAAAAAAAAACCAGCTTGGGGGCGAGGGGGATGACAAGATATTTCGCTGTATAAAGTCACATGCCACCAAGCCTGATGGCCTGAGTTCAGTCCCAAGAGCCTAGGAGGTAGGAGGAGAGAACAGGGTGTGCTCTTCTCTCGACACATTAGGCATGTACACCCACACGAGAACACCGGCAGCCATCCACCATCGACTTCTACCTCCACAGACACATTCATGGGCCTGCACACACACACACCACATACCACACACTCCAGGTCTCAGAAGCATTAGTCCAAGGATAGGTTAAACATAAATTGTAGAAAGGACAGTTAACATCACATGTCACTGATTTATACATGCCAATTTCCCTGTGAGAGCTCACTGCCCTGATGACGCTGTGGTAATTATCTTTTCCAGGCTGCTCGAAAATACTGCCCTCATCATGTTGGCCATTACCTCGGGATGGATGTTCATGACACTCCAGACATGCCTCGTTCACTCCCTCTGCAGCCTGGTATGGTGATCACAGTTGAACCAGGTAAAGGATGGGTTAACCCCAAAGTATATATTGCTTATGTTTATGTAACATAAAATGTTTACGTTTGTCTAGAATTTTCTTATTTAACATCACAGTTTGTTTAATTTGACTCCTCCGATAAACAACAGATGGCAAATACTTTCTGTAAGTCGATATTAAGAAATAATTCTTTTTTTAATCCTGCCTTTACCAGAGCCAGCTCATGATCGTCTCACAGTTAGTAGTGGTGGGTTGCAACATCCTGCCACCTACAGTGAACTACCCACCATCCTCCCAGACAGTTGCCTGATACAAATGAGTGCCCATTAGGCAGAGTGGAAGAGTAAAGTGTGACCTCAGTGTAAGCAAAGGCAGTTAGCAGTTGACTATTCAAATGATGCTGCTTGCATTATGAGAACAGAACCCAAAGTCTGAAAATTAGGTGCATTATGACTGAGGAATATCTTTTACTGTCCTGTGAAGAAGCAGTCAGTCATGTTGCTCTGTGGCAGTGGAGGCTGCTCCAGTTAGTAATGGCCACTACAGTTGCCAGGCTTTTTATTGCAGAACTTCTGAGGATGTTTGCAGGTTCTTTTGGTTGGTTGGTTGGTTGGTTGGTTGGTTGGTTGGTTGGTTTTGGTTTGTCCAGACAGGGCCTTGGCTTTTCTGGAACTCACTCTGTAGACCAGACTGGCCTCAAACTCAGAGGTTTGTCTGCCTCTGCCTCCTGCATGCTGGGATTAGAGCTGTGAGCTACCATGACCAGCTAGTTTGCAGGTTCTTTACTGTGCAAAGACCTGAAATCTGTTTGCCTTGAGATTTAGGAAGAGGGTCTGGAAACCAGGCGTAGTAGTGCATGCCTGTAATCCCAGAACAAAAGAGGATTGGGAGTTCAAAACCAGCCTTGGCTACATGAGACTGTTACAAAAAGTTCCTGGGATGTCTAGACTTTGCCAAATGTACATTAATCTTTTTTTTTTTTTAATCTTTATTTTTATTTTATGTATATGGGTGTTCTGCCTTGGTGGATGTCTATGCACTACATGTGTACAGTGTCTATGGAGGCCAGAGGAAGATGTTGGATCCTATAGAATCTGGAGTTACAGACAGTTGTTTTGTGGTTGCTGGGACGGGTCCTCTGGAAGAGCAATCAGTGCTCTTAACTGCTCAGCCATCTCTCTAGTCCTGTAATGTCTTATATATACATTTAGGCCTTTTTTTTTTTTTTTTTTTTTTTTTTTTTTTTTTTTTTGGTTTTTCGAGACAGGGTTTCTCTGTGTAGCTCTGGCTGTCCTGGAACTCACTCTGTAGACCAGGCTGGCCTCGAACTCAGAAATCCGCCTGCCTCTGCCTCCCAAGTGCTGGGATTAAAGGCATGTGCCACCACCGCCTGGCTAGGCCTTTTTTCTTATAGTTTATTGAGGGGGGAAAACCGACAGTTTCTGTAGCTTTGGCTAATACCTCTATATTATAAATATGTTTTAATACATTTTATCTTTTTTCTAATTCACTTTTGGGGTTTTCTTGAATTGGGACTTAACTGTTTATTGTAAGCTAGTTTTAAATGTATTATCTGGCCCAGACTGACACTCCCTCCTTAGCCTTCTAAGTATAGGTGCATGCGGTCACAGCGGACTTCATACGTTATTTTAGCTAAATAGCCATTCTGCAGAGGATTTTTAGGCAAGGGAAGACACATTTATATTTATATAATCTGCTGGTTTCTTTGTATATAACATATTTATAAATTAATGCTTCCCTGAACCACTAGACTATGACAATGATGATTGGTATTATTGTTGGGAACCGCACTAGCCCCACGTTCGGGCGGCCAATAATGTCACGGCCCGAGCAAAATGTTGAGGCCCTGGCCGCCCCGAGTTTGGCGGCCACTGTATCCCGGTCCAAGCTGCCGCTCCGGTCTGCGGTCGGGGGTTCAGCAAGAGAAAGAGTGAGGACGGACTCAAAGAATGGAGACTAGACAGAGTGTATTTCAATCCCGTTTATTCTTCAGTCTCTCTTCCTCTAAGTGTCTCATTCTCTACCTCTGTCTGCCTCTGCCTTTTATATGTCTCACTTCTAAGCCATGCCTTTTGGTCACACCTTTAATCATGCCCTTAGGCCTTGTCTCTAAATCTGATCTCTACACTTCTAAGTTACACTCTTAAGTTACACACCTTTAATCTCACACACCCAAGTTATCTAAACCAAGTTTATCAGAGTGTTCTCAGCTGTTGTAGGCTATTGTAATCCAAGTCTCATGTCAGGGTATATGGCTCAAGATGGCTACAAAGCTGATAGCCGCTTTCTGCTAAAAGTTGGCCCCCAACATATTATCATAATTGAATGCAGCCTGTAGTCCACTAAACAAAGTGGCTACAGCAGTAGTAATCCTAGCTAATGAGAGCTACCTGACTGAGCTTCCTGTACACAGCTCAACTGTATGCAGTAGTTCATCTAATTATCAGAGCTCTGAGGTACACAGTGAAGAACCATCAGGCACAGATAAGGAATTTGTAACAGAGGTGAACTTGCTTCTGATCTACTGGTTACTGTCACTGATCACAGCCCTCTTCTCTGTTCTCAGGCATTTATATTCCAGAGGATGACAAAGATGCCCCAGAGAAGTTTCGAGGTCTCGGAGTTCGGATTGAGGATGATGTAGTGGTGACTCAGGACTTACCTCTTATCCTTTCTGCAGATTGTCCCAAAGAGATGAATGACATTGAACAGATCTGCAGCAGGACCTCTTGACCAGCACTGTAGCACACATGCACCCAGGTCCAAGGCTGGATCCCTGCCTATGCAAGTAGTGAGTGTCTCTGCGGGGATAGATACAGCTTCCATGGGAACTGCATAGCCAAATGAGCAAGGACGTTTTCATGTTAAATAGATGGAAATGTGGACTCTAGAATAATCTGTTATTAGGACTTTAGTGACATTAATTCTGAGAAGTTAATGATCCAGAAACTGTAACATGTGAATGTAAGGTTATGTGTGCCCTGAATCCCAGCTAACACATTTCAACAGGAAACTCTCTGCATCCATTTCCGCACTTCTCCTGAGATCCACCTAACATCCTAAGATGCTTGTGTGAGGCCCACATGTTTAACTTCTCACCAAAATTTTGGTCTATGATAAAAGCTACCAGTTAGTGTTTAAGGTGGCCAGTACTTACTTGCCATGGCCTCTGCATCCTGGTCCAAGTTCTCCACACCCACTGGGATCTCTCAGGCCTCAGGGAACACAAGTGACTTGCTGTGTTTCCTTCCAGCCAGAATATAGCAACACACCCAGCCAACAAGAATCTTAGATCTTTCTTGCCATTTGCTTGCACAGGACCTGGAAAGTGTCTAGGTTCTTCTAGGGAAGAAAATGAAAGAGAAAGAAATGTATCTATGTTTCTCCACAGATCCAGACCTTGAGCTCTTGGGGGGTTTTTGTTTGTTTGTTTGTTTTGGTTTTTGTTTTTTGTTTTTTTTAATTTAAAGGAGATTTTTTTTTAAATGTCCACCTTTGTCGCTACCTATTCCGACCTGCAGAAAGGAGCAACACAACACGGGATTCTTCCCAATGCAGTTTACTCAGGAACCTTTTTACAATATCTCTCTGGAAGCCCCAGATCCCAGTTCCACTTCCCCTTTTATCCCCATGCCTGGTCACTCAGAGCCTGCCATGTGGGCACACACCATTGGCACACGTCAAATGGCCTGATTTTGCGTGGCAGTGAGTCTGTGCAGTAGTTCTGCAGACGTGGCTCTGACCAGGGTGTGTGAGGAAGTCAGGCGCCATTCATAAAATTTGGCAGGTGCCATTCATAAGCTTTGGCAGGTGCCTCAGGCGCCATTTTAGCTGGCCGCCACACCCATTCCCCACAATTCCCCCTAATTTATTAGTTTTGGCAGAGAGAGTGCCTGTCCTAGGTTGCCTTTTTTTTTTTTTTTTTGAGACAGGGAGGTTGCCCCTTTCAAGCAACGCTCCTTACCCATCATGGGGAGTCAAACAGCTTTGGTTTGGTCCCTGTCTTAGGTTGGTAACGTGCCCAAGGAGTCTTACCCGTCATTGATTATTTAGCAGGAGTCTTACCCGTCATTGATTATTTAGCATGCCAAGCCACACTTGAGGAGACTGTCCCATCTCCACTGCTGCAAACGCTTGTTTTCTGTTGGGCTTTCATCTGACACATGCACCAAAAGGCAAGGCAACTGATGAGGATCAGGCACATAGCAACCTCCCCAATTCCTACCCACACCTTGATGTGGGACATTGCTTGGTCCAGAGGCCAATGAAGCATCCACTCTGGTCAAATTGATGTGGACGATAGACTGCCTCAGTTCTCTCATCAGTCCATCAAATTCCCCAGACCAGTTTCCTGTGAGATATCGAGAAAGACTCTGGGAGAGGTTACTGGCATAGCTTGCATTATGAAACGGAATAGATGTAACACACAGTCCTGTGTATTTCCATTGGCAACTCAACTGGGCCAATTCCATCCTGAACAAGATCAACTCTCTGATTATGCAATAAAAGGCCCGCCTTAAAGTCATTGTAGAAGGGGCCTCTACTGGCCAAGGAATATAGCAAGGCAATCAGAGCAAAAGGAAATAAAGAGGCAGCCGGGCAGTGATGGCGCACGCCTTTAATCCCAGCACTTGGGAGGCAGAGGCAGGCAGATCTCTGAGTTCGAGGCCAGCCTGGTCTACAGAGTGAGTTCCAGGACAGCCAAGGCTACACAGAGAAACCCTATCTCGAAAAAACCAAAAAAAAAAAAAAAAAAAAAAAAAAAAGGAAATAAAGAGGCATTCCAACACAAAGAATAAAAGCAACTATTATTGTACTATAAAAATAAAAGCAACTATTATTGTACTATTTAAATCTACCTTTAAACACTAACAGTTGTGTCAGCAGCCTCATCGAGGTCTTCTGCCTGTGTCAAGATTCTCTCTCTCTCACACACACACACACACACACAGAGAGAGAGAGAGAGAGAGAGAGAGAGAGAGAGAGAGAGAGAGATACACAGCGCTGCCAAACACAAATAAGAATATACCAAAATTTCCATCCTCGGCTGTCTTAAGGTCCTCTCCCGAAACCGAAACCTTATCCACAGCCTGTAAGAACTTTCCCTTTTAACACTTTCACTTTTAACTTGTCCCAAAACCGGGAACTTATATTGTCTCCTATCCTAGAACTTAACTTGCCCCACTGGCCTGGGAACTTTATAGTCTCTAAACCGAGAGCTTTCTTTTGTCCCACTTACCTGGGAACTTACCAGCTAGCTGCCCTGACTGCATTGAGTTCTGAAGTTCCCCATACGGGCCACCACGGGCCACCACGGGCCACCACTTGTCGCTACCCGTTCCAACCCACAGAAAGGAGCGACACAACATGGGATTCTTCCCAACGCAGTTTACTCAGGCGCCATTTTAGCTGGCTGCCACACCCACTCCCCACATACCTTTGTCTCTTTTTTTAGGTTCTTTTCTTAGACAAAATTGTCACTGTGTGTCTCTGGTCCTTCATAGATTGCTGTGGTTTGTGACGGATCTTATGAAGCCCAGGCTGGCCTCAAACTCAATATAAAATTATTGCTGACCTCAAATTATTGATCTTCCTACACCGTGCCCAGCTCACCTTTATAGATGTTTGTTTATTTATTTGTTTATTTTTTTACAAGGTTTCTCTGTGTAGCCCTGGCTATCCTAGAACTCAATCTGTTGACCAGGCTGGCCTCACTCAGAAATCCGCCTCTGTTGACCAGGCTGGCCTCACTCAGACATCCGCCTCCTGCTTCTCTTAAGAGCATTATCTGCTTCCACTCAGTTCTTTATAAGTTCTTAGTGAACTGATCCATGTAGCTGTTTGCAGCCATACAGTGTCAGAATCAGTGTGATACCTCTTCTCCCCCATGCCCCATGCTGACTCCCCTGGTCACAATCCTTGGGGCTAGTGAAATTGCCAGAGAACAGCTTCCCAGTAAACCTCTCTTTAATTTAAAAAAAAAAAAGAAAGAAAGAAAAAGGCATGACAAACTCAGTATGGACATAGCAGTTAGTGCCTGTAATTCAGCATTCTGAATGCATAGTCAGGAATAGAATATTGTCATAAGGTCAATGCCCAGACCAGCCGGGTCTACATAACAAGTCACAAGCCACCCATGGCTATATGATGACCCTATCTAAAAGTCAAAACAAAACAAAAAGTACTACAATCTTGTGTTAGATACCTGTACTACCAATAAAATTAAATATATGGAATGCACTCAGTAGTTGTGAATACCCTGTGATCCACCTCTTACTCTAATGCTAGGGATGGCATGGCAAGGCAATGGCAGAGCCGTGTTTGTTTCCCTAAACACAGCGTCAGGTTCAGTTGTACAACCCAGACTGCAAGGTGAGCAAGCCAGGGCCAGATGAATACAAATGGTTGACTCAAAAGTTTCCGTGAGCCGGGCACAGTCTCTTAACCCTAGCACTTGAAGCAGACAGATCTCTGAGTTCAAGGCCAGCCTGATCCGAAGATTGAGTTCCAGAACAGCCAGGGATACACAGAGAAACCCTGTCTCAAAAATAAAATAAGCTTATGTGATAGAGGGCAGCCCTAAGAGGGAGTGTGTTGACTTCGTTTACACCTGAGTGTGTGTAGGCCCATGATAAACAAAACATGCCAACTGTTACAACATAAATTCAATGGTTTTGTGGGATCTGCCCCCACCTCCCATATTTCTGTTAGGGAAGTGCAAGCTAGAAGATTAGCAAGCAGTCTCTGCAGTGCAGGTGGCTGACACATCTTAAGAAAATTTACAGTACACCTAGAAACCAGCAGAGGACAAAGGTAGTGTAAGAACTAAATATTAGGACACAAATGGCCCTCTGACTGCTCACCCACAAGGCCTTGTCAATCTCTCCTGAGAGCTGTAGCAGTGGAGGCTACCCACCCAGAGTCTGTCCTTTCTGCCTGCTGTCCATCTTCAGGTCTCAGACCTAACATACTTTTTAAAGAAGGAAGAATGAAACCATTACCATGGCTTCTCACTCACCTGGCTTCTGTGCCTTCCCTTGGAGTAACTTTCTGTAAGTCGCCATCTATAGTTCTCACCTTTCTAGCTGAAAGTCTGAGTTGCTTTTATAGCAGAATGGAAGAGGAAAACGACTTCTGCTTACATTACAGTCAAGTTCTGGAGACGTTACTGATGGTTAGGGTGACTTTGATGGAATTCTGGTGAATTTAGTCCATGGTCCAACCTGCTACCCATTGAGTCCCAGATTAACCTTGGCAGCCAAACCTTTCAGTTTGACTATCAGAACCATGCCTCAGCTGCCTCAGATGTGTGAGGCCTTGCAGGGGTTCCAGGTGTACACCAGCACGTACAGTGAGACTCACTGAGCAGGGAGTCACACAGAGCAATGTAACTACCTCGTGTTTCTAGAGTTAGTGGTTTGTGCATGTGTGCTCCAGTCTTTCCTCTTAAAGTCTTTTTACCTGTTAGCTTGCTATTTGGTGTTTGGTTTGGTTTGGGTTTTGATACGGGTCTCTCCTGGAACTCACTATGTAGACCAGGCTGATCTCATACTGAAAGAGAACCACCTGCCTCAGCCTCCCAAGGGCTGAGAGTAAAGGTGTGCACCAGCACTACCACCGCAGCTAGTAACTTTTCTTTATGATGCTGGAATTGAATACAGGAATACTTTAGACAACATCCTTAGCTCAGTTTTCTCCCCTGGGTTGGAGAGAGGTGGTTGTATCATTAATATAACCATTTGAATGAAGGGTACCCTATCTGGGAACCCTGTGTCACATGGTTTTATGCAGTTATTTCAGAATCTGGTGCATGTTTCCTGTAACAAACAGACTGTACCCAGGCATTGTAGTTCACACCTGTAACCATTGCACTTACAAGACTGAAGCAGGAAGATTGTTATGAGTTCAAGACTAGCCTGGGCTACAGATTAAGACCCTGATTCAAAAAAATGAAAATAATAATACAAAAACTGCATTAGAAAGTTTTATAACAGTGTCCCAGAATTCCCTGCCAGCTCAACAATTAAAACTGAGTTAGAACGGTCTACCATCAATGACTAGAAGAGATGAAGGTACCACTTACTAAACCAGGAGGTAATAGCACAAGCCTTTAATCCCAGCACTCATAAGGCAGAGACAGGCAGATCTCTTGAGTTCAAGGTCTACAGCCTGGTCTACATAGCAAGTACGAGGACAGCCAGGACTGCCTGGAAAGACTCTGTTTCAAAAAAAAAAAAAAAAACCAAACAAACAAAGAAGTGGATGCCCAAACTAATGGTATCATAAACTCTGTACAGAAGAGGGTTTTACTGTGTAGCTAATGTTTTTATTCTTAATCTCCTGAAGTGGCATCTAAGGCCCCAAACTGAGAAGATTGGGTAAGTTTTAGACCTTAGCAGGTCTTTAAACTGGCGTGTCTTTAGATGTTCCTGGTGGTGAAAAGGTGATGATGTCATCATGTATATTCACAACATTGCACTGGAATCCACATGGGAAGTGGGCTTCTTTGGCCACCAAGGAGCTTTGACTATCAGTGTTGTATGGGTCTGGGGTCACCCCCTGGACATGCGCCCACCAGAACCCAGAAACTACAATCTTGGTCAACATTTCTTAATGCTTTGTATAGCTTTTGTGCAATTATATAAGTTCTGTTTGGACAAAATGCTGTTACTTTTTAAGGCCCCATTCAATGAAAATGGATATCTCATTCCCAAATAAGAGGAATGCATTTGTTACTGTCGTTTTTAAATATACTATAAAACAATACAGAGTGATATGGTGTGTTTGTTTTACTGTAGCCTTGTGGTGGTTTAAATGAAAATTGTCACCAGCATGTGAACTCTCTATCTCCAGCTAATGGCACTGTTTGGGAGGTTACGGAACCTTTAGGAGGGGGAACCTTGCTGGAGGAAGTGTTTCTGGCAATGGGCTGTGAGAGATATAGTCCTAATTTACTTCCTCTTCTCTCCCTGCTTCCTGTGTGTAGACAAACAAGATCAACCAGCAGCTTCCTGCCACCCTGCCTTTTCCATCATTTGGACCCTTGTCTGGAAATGTTAGCCAAAATAAACTTTACTATAAGTTGCTTTCAGTCATAATATTTCACCACAGCAGCAAAAAATGACTAAGGCAGTAAAGTTTATAGATTGACATTAAGAACATCCTGCTTTAAAAAATATTAGCTGGTATACAGCAGGATGACAGTAAATCCAGTAAGATCATTGTCTGAAAGAAGAAAGCAATGGGGTTGATCCAGTCTATTAAAAGATTGACACAACACTGACCCATAGGGCTCCTGACAGTCCATGTCAGGCCCAGCGTGGTGCCACACAGCTGCAAACCCAGCTAGGAGAGAACTGAGGCAGGAGGATCACTAGTTTTGAGTTCCAGGTCATATGGACTACAAAACAAGATTCTGCTTCTGGAGGAGACACAAGAAGCCTTGTAAGCCGAAACCCTTGTGACTTAAAGGCCACTGCCCTGAACATCATACAAGAGTAGATTCTTGTGAGGAAATATGATCAATTTACAAAATTATGAATATTTAAACCTTTAAGGATCTGAGACTCAGGGCTGGGAGTTGGCTTAGTGGATCCCTACAGCACATAGTGTAGCCAGCGGCCACCCATGCCTCCAGCTCCAGGGGAACCAGACACCTCTGGCCTCTGGGCACACAGACACATAATTTAAAACAACAAAAACACATAGGAGGCAGAGACAGGAACATCTCTGTGAGTTTGAAGCCAGCCTGGTGTCTGCACAGGACTATATAGACCCTGCTTCAAAAAAAATTAAAAATAAATCAGACACATTCTAGAGATTCATGGTAACATTTTCATATTCTGCATGTCCTGACACACACACAAAAAGACACTTTTTTCTTTCTGAGACATTTTCAACCATGGATCCCCTGCTAGCCTCAGACTGTCCTACCTCAGGTTTCCAAACACGACTGCTGCTCGGCACCACGTCTGTGCCCTACAAAAGATGTGTGTGTATGGCACAGTGAAATAAACTTAGGGAGACTTGGGGGTTAAATACATGGGACTTGTAGAGAGAATGCATTAATTATGTAGGTTAAAATAGGAAAGTATGAACAAAATTGTACAGACATGTAATGAATGACTTTTTGGAGACAGCCAGGACTATACATAGAAACTGTCTCAAAAAAAAAAAAAAAAAAAAGGTTTGTAACTTTTTTTTTAAAGGCTTATTTTTTAATGATGGTTCTTAAAACACTTTAACCTCTCTTGTAGCCCACCACCCACAAGCATTGTGCAGCTAGCTCTATCAGCAAGCCAAGCTCAGGCTCCATCACTGTCCATTGAGTCCCATTTATATCCCTCTAAACTTCATGCATCCTCCCCATGTCTTGTCTCAGGGTGCATCTGTCTCAGTGGACATCACTCTGCCAATCAGCCAAAGTCCCCGAAGAGGCAGCAAGAAACTGCCGCACACCCTAGAAGTTTTTGGGTGTTTCTCTCTGTGAAATCTCAAATGTAGCTCAACTATGCAATGTGGGGCAGACCAATACATGCCTGTCATTTTCACAGAACCCTTCATCACGTGTCCTTTCACATGTTTGCTTTAGCAGAACATCCTTTCACCTGTGTCTGCTTCATTGAAACGTTCCTTCCTGAGTCTGCCATAGCCTTTCACCTGTGTCCACTTCAGCCAAACGTTCCTTCACACGTTTGTCCCAGGAAAACACCATCCAACCGACTTTCCAAAGAACCTTTAAGTTTCTACTTCATAGGTCTTATATTGTTTTTAAGAATTTTCTTAGATTTATTTTTTTTTAGTTTAAGTATTTCTATGTATGTGTACTTTGTCTGCATGTATGCATATATGCCAGAAGAAAGCACTGGATCCCATATGAGCCACCATGTAGTTGCTAGGAATTGAACTCAGGACCTCTGGAAGAGCAGCCAGTGCTCTTAACTCCTGAGCCATCTCTCCAGTCCCAAGATTTACTTATTTTTATTCTATGTGTATGAGTATTTGCCTGCATGTATGTATGTAAGGTACATCTGTGTCTTGTGTCCAAGAAGGTCACAGAGGATGTTGGATCCTCTCAGACTTGAGTTAGGTAGTTGGAAGCCGCCTTACAGACCCTGGGAACCCATGAGGTTCGCTACTCTGAACTGCCAAGCCATCTCTCCCGCCACTTATATATGCAAATGTATGTTTTTGCAGATGTTAAAGATTTTACTGCTCCGTGCCTGGTCATGCTTCTTAACCTGCTACATGCATTAAGTGTAGGCAGCCTCTACGCTGATTATCTTCTGGGCCACTAGATGACTAGAACTAGTCTTTCTAGTTAAGGGATTCTGCTACTTAGTCAGGACCACAGTGTATAGTGAATAGGACTGGTTGCCGCATGAAGTCGCTACAGCAGGAGTCCTAACAGATTGCACTCCCACAGACCATGTCTGACCCCATCCCTTGAGAGGTAAAGAGATCAGGAGTTGAAGGTCAGCCCCAGCTATATGAAAGCTAGCCTTAGGGGAAAAGGAGTCTGCTGTTGATGGAAAGTCTGTTTGTCAGTTTCTCAAATGAGTAAATAACACATACTCAGCAATTCCATTTCTGAATGCACAAAGAAAATAACTTAAGATCTGAATATACTTAAATCCATAGCTACATTGTTCACGATTCCCCAAAATTTGGGAAAACCCAAATGTCCATCAACAGATGAAAAGATAACAAGACACAGCAGCTACACGGTGGATTAGTCAAATGTAAGAGGAAATGGAGCCATTGAGCTAGCCCAGCAGCAGAAAGCACATGCCACATAGGTCTGAGGACCTCAGGCTGAAACTCAGAACCCACATGGTGAAGGCAATGAAGCAGCCTCTGCAAGTTCTCTGAGGTCCACATGCAAGCCATGATATACAGCCCCGTTCGTACACATCATACATACACACAAATAACTACCTTAGCCAGAGGAGTGGGTCCTTGCCTCTAATCCCAGTTGCTTCAAGGGCCAAATCCAAGTCCAGTTTAAGGCTAACATGTGAAAAAGACCTCAACTCTAATAGAAAAAGGCAGCCAACCGGAGATGCGGCTTGGCTCAGCAGTAAAGAGCAGGTATTGATTGCTCTTGCATAAGACCCAAGTTGAATTCCCAGTACTCACATTGGGTGGACAACAACAACGTCCCGTCACTCCAGCTACAGGGAATCTGATCATCTCTTCTGGCTTCCAAGGGCGCCTGCACATGGATAGCATAGATAAAATTTAATCTTTAGGCTGAATATAGTGGCACACATCTTTAAAGATTTTTTTAAATTTTATTTTATATTCATACAAATATATTGTAGATGTCTGGGTGTTTTACCTGCATGTATGTCCCATGTTCATGGTTGGCACCCAATGGCGAGTAGCCAGATGGTCTCTAGTAAGGCTTCTCCCATCTCCCAGGTGTGGCTCAAAGTGGAGATAAACTTGCACCTTCTAAAGGTCCAGCTTCAGGAGTTCAGCATCAGAAAGGTGGAGGAGTACAGGTGGTGGCAGTCAGTGGCGGTGCACACTTTTAATCCCAGCACTCCAAAGGCAGAGGCAGGCACACCTCTTGAGTTCGAGGCCAGCCTGGTCCACAGAGTGAATACCAGGACAGCCAAGACTACACAGAGAAACCCTATCTTGACAAAGGCCATTGGTTGTCCTTAGTGTTAAGACTCAAACCCTGAGACAAAGAGCTGAGGTGCCTATGTATCATATCTAACACTGGCACAGGGTATGGCTGGAAACCCCCAGCCGAGGGGTCAGTGCCACTGCTGCTCTTCTCTATATAATCCAGCCATGTTGGTTCCCTACTCTCCCCGTGTTATTCCCCTCCCTCCTCTCCTCCTCACTTTGGCTCAGGGTCATGCCCACTCTGGACATTCCCAGATGTCTCTGCCTCTGGCAATGCTCTCCCTTTTATCAATAAACTTTCTGATCCACCATACCAAAGAGCAGTCATGGCCTTTTTTTCTTTTCTTTTTTCATTCACTTAGAAAGATAATCAGAATTTTTATTCTAGTTCCTCAACTGAAATCTTTCCCCAAAGTTCCTAAAATGGCTAGAGCAGGAACTGGGAAAACAAAAAAGAATAAAGTCCAAAGGGAAGTAGGTAGTGCTTAAAACAAAAGAATTCTGTCTACAACGGCTAGAAAAGGTTGTAAGAAAGATAAACAAAAGCCTTGAGCAGTGGTGGCACACCCTTTTAATCCCAGCATTTAGGAGGCAGAAGCAAGTGGGACTCTGTGACTTGTGAGGACAGCCAGGGAACAGATCGAGAAACCCTGTCTCAAAAACCAAACAAAGGGGGGCTGGAGAAATGGCTCAGTGGTTAATAGCACTGACTGCTCTTCCAGAGGTCCTGAGTTCAATTCCTAGCAACTACATGGTGGCTTACAACCATCTGATGGCCTCTTCTGGTGTGTCTGAAGATAACTACAGTGTAGTCATTTAAATAAATAAATCTAAAAAAAAAAAAAAAAAAAAAAAAAAAAAAAAAAAAAAAAAAAAAAAAAAAAAAAAAAAACAGCAAAAACATCCCTGAAGCTGCACCCTAACTGCTGTGCACAGTGGGATCCATGAGGACTTCGTAGAACCGAGTGGGCCTGTGGGCCAGAGGGAATTGAATGGCAGCTGGCTCTGAAGTGTCCCTTCACACAACACAGGTGCACAATCCAAAGCACAGAGTTGAAACTTTGTCTCGTGTCTAAATAAACTCATAGGCAAAGGATATTAATTGTGAACAGAAGCAAAGATGGCTCAATTATTGTCCACAGCCAAAAAATAAATGCTTTTTTTTTTTTTTTTTAAATCCTGAGGCTTAGAGAGATGGCCAGTCCTTAAGAGCTCTTACTGCTTTTGTAAGGAGCTAGAGTTTGGTTTCCAGTAGCTACTCTGGGCAGCTCACACTGCCTGTAATGTTCAACTATTTAAAATAGCATGATATAGTTGCTAAAGTTTGATATTAGCCACATCTCAGAAAATGAACATAACCATTTACCAACTCTCAGATTTTTTGTTATTATTTTGAGACCAGATATTGCTATGTAGTTTAGACTGGCATGAAACTTCCTGAATGCTGAATCAAATAATTCGCCATGCCCAGTGTAACACTATAATCTTTTTTTAAAGTGCTTTATTTTGAGACAGGGTCTCTATATATAGCCCTGCCTATTCCAGCACTGTCTATGTAGACCAGGCTGACCTTGAACTCACAGAAATCCACCCGCCTCTGCTCTGCCTCCCAGTGCTAGGATTAAGGTTGTGTGCTACCACACCCACCATGTGTTCTTAACCATCTGAGCTATCTCTCTGATTCTCTTTTAAGTTTTTTATTAACATATCTTATGTATTGTAATGATATGAACAACATAGTTATACATAATAGTTTTATTATGATACTTTCATGCATCTGCATGCTTTTTAAAAACTATGTATTTGGGTCTTTTGCCAGAATGTATGTTCTGTGTACCACCTGTATGGTCAGTACCTGTGGAGGCCAGAACAGGGCATAAGAGCCCCTACAACTGGAGTTACAGACAGTTCCAAGCCACCTTCCGAGTACGGAGACTAGAACCCTGGTATCTAGAAGAGCAGCCAGTGTTATTGCCTGCTGTGCCATCTCTCTCACCTGAGTTAATGAAGTGTGCCTCACCACCCATTATGCTCATTTGTCTTCCTCCTCTCACTGCTCTTCCAGCTAATCCTCTTTCTCTTCCCATGGAGTTTTTTTTTTTTTTTTTCGGGGGATGGGCACCTGGGGGTGTCTGTATGTGTGTGTACTAATAAGTTTGAAACGGTTGCTTAATAGAAACATGGGTGTGGGGTCGTTACAGAAACATAAGCAACCAGTGGCAAGATCACCAAAGAAATGTCTCTCCCTTATCCAGCTACCATGAACTCCCTATAGATTCTTGGAGGGGAACCCTCATGAAGGAATGTTGATTGACCCAAATTTCTGCAAGCCTTGTGTAGGTAGTGAGAGCTCCTGAGCCATCATGGGTGTCATGGCCATGTCCTACCTGGAAGACAGCATTCCACAACACTCCACCCTTTATCTGACTCTTACAATCTCTTCATTCCCTTTACCCAGTATCTTCTGAGCCTTCTCAGATATCCCATTAGGGATGAACATTCAACAATCTCTCATTCTCTTCACATTAACGAGCTACAAGCCTCAATATTAACCACTACCTATTATGGAAAAGAAGCATCTCTGACCAAAGCTGACAGCAGTGCTAGTCTCCAGACAAAAACATAGAAGGCAACTTGATGGGTACATGATATGCATTTTAACAAAACAGAAGTAGTGTCCCTACTAGGGTTAATAGCCTCTCCTTGAAAAACAAACAAACAAACAAACAAAAAACCAAATAGCCTCTCCAGCCACAGTCCTTTGACCAGGTTTGCAGTATCTGATATGAATTCCCTTCTGTGGAACAGGCCTCAAATCCAACTAAAACCAAGAATGGTTGGTTACCACTATAACAGTTAATACCACTGGTGGGTATCTCTTGCCTGATTGGTTGAGTATGAGGACAGCCTGGTCTACAGAGAGAGTAGGGCTGCATACTGAGACCCTGTCTTAAAGCAAAACAAAACAAAATAATCCCTATGATCATCCTAATCCCATCCTAGTGCTATCTAAGCAAAGGATTTGCTGATTAATACTGTTTCCCTTCTTATATTTCTATAATCCATTCTTCGCAAAGTTTACAAACTAAAAATGTAAAACTGGGTGTGGTGGTGAACACCTATAATCCCATTACTACTTGGGCTGAGACAGGAAGGTGGTGAATTTCAAGCCAGCATAGGCTACATAGCAAGACCCAGTCTTCTTTAATCCCAGCACTTGGGAGACAGAAGCAGACAGATCTCTTGTGAGCTAGCCTGGGTTGCATAGCAAGTTCCAGGACAGCCAGAGCTACATGCAGAACAAGGGCCCTTGGGCATTGACAGGCCACATGAAGCATGGTCCGTCCTATGAGTGACTATGCCCTCTGGCCTAGTTAATATATAGTAGAGGACAAAACTCTGGACAAGGATATGTAAGGTAAGGATCTAAAAGTAATAATTAATAATCAAATAAACCTAAAAGCAAAAATAATAATCAACAGGCTGGTTCCTGACAAAGATTTTTGTGGCTCAGACAAATTGAAACAGATGAGTTTTAAAGATTCTTTTGGCTTTTGTGAGTTTTTGGAAGAGATCAAACGGGATGACAGCATGGCGCCATCGGCAGAGTGTTGTTCAGCGGGCACAGAGCCTGCATTCAGTCCCTAGCAATGCAGAACTGGGCTTAGCGGCCCACGCCTGGGGTTGTAGCACAGGGAAGGAAGAAGAACATGGATTAGAAGTTCAAGGTCTGTCTTAGCTCCACAAGAGGACTTCAGGCCAGGCTTTCTAAGTCAGACAGCCTGGTGGCTCTGAAAGACTTTCAGGAGAGATGACCCTCCGGTTGCTTACCACTCAGCATGACTCATCTGACGTCCAGTCCTGCAGACTTCTTTTATGAAAATTCTACTGTATATGTCTTCAGTGTCTTCTTAATTCATTTAAAGAGCTATTTTTTTATTTTTTGTATTTCATTTTTTGAGAGACAGTCTTGCTAAGTAACCCTAGCTGGCCTAGAACTCTGTGTAAAAGTGGCTGCTTTAGATTCATAGCGGCCGGGCAGTGGTGGCGCATGCCTTTAATCCCAGCACTTGGGAGGCAAAGGCAGGCGGATTTCTGAGTTCGAGGCCAGCCTGGTCTACTGAGTGAGTTCCAGGACAGCCAGGGCTACAGAGAAACCCTGTCTCGAAAAACCAAAAAATAAAAAAATAAAAAAATAAAAAATAAATAAATAAATAAAAATAGATTCATAGAGATCCACCACCACCTGACTCTTGAGGGTTGGACACCTGGCTGTTTTTATTATTTATATGTGTATGTGTTTCACTGAGTGTGTGTATGTCATGTGTATGTAGGTGCCCCTCGAAGCCGGAAGAGGGTGTCAGACTGGTCTGAGCTGGAGTTTCGTGTGGTTTTGAGCTCTTTAACAAGGGTGCTAAGTAGTCAAACTCGGAAGAGTAGCAAAGGGCGCTTAACCACTGAACCATCTCTTCAGCCCTCCATGATATGTGTGTGTGAAGTGACCTGTGCATGACACGTGTCCCTCAGCACACGGGGGTTTAGAGGACAATGTGCTGGAATCAGTTCTTTCCTTCCACCTTGAGGGTTGAACTCAGGCCCTGAATTTAGCGACAAATGCTTTTACCTGCTGAGCCATCTTGCTGATCTCTCTCTCTCTCTCTCTCTCTCTCTCTCTCTCTCTCTCTCTCTCTCTCTCTCCTCCTGCTGGATCCTGTCACAGACACACTTGGCATACATGGAGTCACCACTGTCCCTGCTGACATGCTTCTTTTGTCTTAGACAATCTCATAAGGACTTTGGGTCTCACAGCACGAACACTGCATGTGGATGTCGGTGCTTTCCTAACCTTCTTGGTATAAAGGTAAGCAATTCAGTTGCCAGGAGTTTGAGGCAGCCTAGTTTTGTTAGGGGCTGTATTATAGAAAAGCCTACAACAACGGTATGTCAACGCTGGATCATTCTGAGTGCCTCTAAGCACCATTCCTGGAAGAGGAAAAGGAAAAGCTGTTTCTTTCTTTTAAGATTCTGTTTTTACCATTTGTGTATAAAGTTTAACATATATGTATATATGTGTGCCATGTGGCCAGCTATGTGTGCCACCTTCATGCCCACGGAGGCCAGAGGGCACTGGATTCCCTGAAATGGAATTACTGATAGTTGTAAGCTGGGAACCAAACCTGGGTCTTCTGCAAAAGCTACAAGTGCTCTTAACCACCGAGCCATCTCTCCAGTCCCACCTGGTTGCATGTTCGCCACCTATTTGTTGCAGTGCTGGAGATATAACACTGAGACTTGTGTGCACTACAACTGAGTTATATCGCCAGAATTTTTAAAGCATATTTTAATGTATATTTGCTGTGTTTAGATATACAAATACAATTGTGTTAAGCTTGCTTATGGTATTCAGCATAGTAACAATGTGTAAAGGTTTGGAAACCAGTCATATAGCCTAGGTGTGTAAGAGGCTACCTCATCTAGGTTTTGTAAATACTTTATAGAATGTTCACACAATAACAAAATTACCCAATGCCTTTATTAAAATGTATGTGTATTAATCAAGATATTGCTGCCTCCTCCCCCTCAACCTCATCATCTTGTGTTCTATAGCATGTATTGCTACCTGAGGCTCCCTGATAGAGTTGTTGATTTGTGTTTTACTTCCTTCTTGAGAGTTGACTTCACTGTGGCTTTCCTGTTTAAAACAGGACCCAGTGTAGCTGAGCTTGGTGGCACCTCTCTCTATCCTCAGCACTTGGGAGGTAGAGGTAACATAATTGCTCAGATTTCAAGGCCAGCCTGGGCTACAGAGTGAGGCCCTGTCTCAATAATAATAATTAATAATAATAATAAACCAAAAATTAAAAGTCTAAGTACCATACTCAAGATAGTTGCTGAAGAATGGATACGTGTGTCCTCAGTATCTTAATTAACTATGGGTTTCTAGCATCTCTTAGGAGGTCTGTTGACACATAAATCAATGACAGTTTTAGTGTGGGAGGTCTAACATGGGCAAACACACACACACCCTGCAGGGCTCTCACAAGTCTTCTTTGTGCAAGTTAAAACTGTGCTGTTGTTTCAGGTTGTATTGCCCTGTTCAGCAAGGGCATCAACAACACGCTGCATTACATGCCAGTATCTCTTTTAAGAGGATATTTCAGATAAAACGTCTTTGTCCCTGTTGAGGGAACTAGAACATATAGGAAATTCAAGGGTGATGGATTCTAGTGATACCTCTGCAAAATTAGGAGATAAAACAGTGTAGAGCTGGACTAATCATGGAAGCTTACAAAAGGTACATGTTCTTTAGCTCGATGGTAATGACCGGTAAGAAAATCAGAATGCCTCACCCAAATTCAACTTCTGCCACTACAAATGTACTAATTTAACCGTAGCACAGTAGCAAAACTCAGATAGGAAATGGGGAGAAAGGAGGACCATTTAGGGCTGGCCGGTTATGGGAGTTATTATGGCATCTTGTCCTACGTGTTCCCCATCACCTTTCTGGTGAGAAGGTGAAGGCAGAGCTACAGAATGCCAGCTCTGTTCCTGGGCAGGACATTCAGGCTTCTTCTCTATCAAATAATTTCCCAAACTGAAATTAATAAGGCAGCCGGTACCCAGGCCTAGGAAAGCCCGGCCAAAGGCCTCGCGAGAGACTGCCACACCGCTTGGCTCCGAAGCCGGCCACGGTCAGCTTTAGGCGGGTGTGAAGTCTCGGGTCTCCACAGACCAGCTGATGCGCCTTGCACCGCGGACTCGGGGTCAGCGCTGTGAGTCTGGACCAGGTATAAATCCTGGGGCAGAAAAAGGAAGCAGCCGCCGCCCCAGATGAAGGGGATTTAGGCCACAGGGCTTCCCAGAACGTGAGCAGCAAGGAGACCTCACACACATTCCCACCGGTTGGCTCCCTTCGCTCGGCCCCGCCCGGCCCCGCCCGACCCCGCCTCAATCACTCCAGCCTCCTCCCCCAGCGGAGAGCGATGGGGGAAGAACCTCCGCCTGCGCCTTTAAGGGGCGTGACCGCAGCCTCCGCCCCTTCTACCCGCGCGCGCCAATAAGGGGAGGGGTGCGGGAGGAGGAGCCTGGCGTGCGGGGCAGGCGGCGGAAAGTGAGCCGATGCGCAGGCGCACTAGTCGCGCGACAGACAGTGTGTTTCCAAAATGGCGGCAGCGATGGATGTGGATACCCCCAGCGGCACCAACAGCGGCGCGGGCAAGAAGCGCTTTGAAGTTAAAAAGGTTGGGTCTCGCCAGCGCCTTCCTCAAGGAAGCTAGGGAGGCGCGGATGTGGCTGGCAGGCCCGAGGAAGAGCTAGGCGCGGGGGAAAGGTCTTCATTTCAGGGCGTTCCTAGGACCGGGTACCACGATAGGAAGCCGGGGGGCGGGCCTTGGGTTGATCGGCATGATGGTGGCCCACTATCTGGGGCCATATTAAGTTTCGCTGGGGGAAGCTGTGGGGCCAATCGCAGAGCAGCTTACTGGAATACGCTAGGTTGACTTCGATGCGGGAGCCAAGCGCTTGAGCTGTCACTGAAGTGACTGAAAGGTGGGGGAAGGACAGGGTGGGGTGGGTGCGATGGAGACTCGTGAAGAGACTGCGGCGGGTGGAGGATGGGGCAGTGTGGAGGAAACCCGGGAACGTGCGATGACACCGCAGAGGAGCTCTGCTGGTGTTCGTGCTCCGCCCCTTCCTGGATCCTAGAATCTATTGACTCCGAAGGACCTGGTGTGGGCCCTCGATTGTATGACGGCCTCCATTAGCCTCTGAACCCACAGTCAAGTGTAAAGCTTGGTTCTTCTGAGATGTCTACTAGTTGTCACATTGCTTCTGCCACTCCAATGGTTCTCTAATGTCCGTGTACACTTCTAACACAAAATGGTAATTAAAAAGTCTGGTGGGCTTTGTTTTAAAAGCAAGCCCGGAACTTGTGTCATTTAAGAAGGTGGAGTACTAATTGTTAATGACCTGGGAACAGAAAAACAAAAATATGAAACGTCCTTTCCTTTTGTATGCTATTCCTCCCTCATAGTTTGCTAGCTAGCACTTTAAGAGAAAAGTGTTGGTTCCTACCTAAGATTACATAAATCTGCTCAAAATGAAGATCTTGAAGTGGGGAAAGGGTTTTTCTTTTTATGTATTATTTTTGGATCGTGTCACTGAGAACACTCTCCACCCCCTAGCCTCCCCCCACCCCTTTTTTTTGTCATCTCATTATGGCCACTGCTGCTCAGTTACAGCCCGCAGCCATATTGAAGAATAGCAGAAGTAATGTAAAATTTACCAAACTCTTACACTTGAATTTGAGAAGACAAACCAAAGTAGTCCTTGAAAGGGATCTCCTGCCTAACATAAGAAGTCTTAGATGGACTTACTAGAACTGACAAAGTAATAGTTTGGACATAAGAACATTGAGAACAGCAGTTTATTTGGTAAGAGGAAAAGAACATTGCAGTGGATGCTACTTTACTTGCAGTGCTCTTGTAAGGTTTAAGTGATGACCTCATTCTGTGTACTGACACTGGGTAGGTAACTTGCTATCCAGCTTATCCTATGATTATCCACTTAGTGATCCATTTATTATCTTAGTTCAGTCTGTTCACATCCCTGCCTCCGAGTCCAAAACTGTGTGGAGAGCAAATACTTGGGCAGATTTTGAATTCTTCCACAACTGTCAGGGAAAGCTGCACAATAGCTCAAGGTTGTATTTATTTAAAGCTAAAACGAGTGTTCAAAAAATAGTTATAATATCCTCACGTTGGTTTGGCTAACTAAATTATCTTACATTATAGACAAAAAAAATTAAAAGCCATGTTCATATACTCCATCTTTTGAGGAATAAGGAAGTGTACATGTGGGCTGTTGTTAGCCTGTGATATAGTACAAATAGTATAATCCAAAAATCATTCTTTGGTAGGCCCCGTGGCCAGGGAGTTGGTAACTGAAGCTGCCAGCTGAGATCCTAATGCACCTCTTATGTTACAAGGAAAATGCATCGTTCCCTCTTCTCCTTGCAGTGGAATGCAGTAGCGCTCTGGGCCTGGGACATCGTGGTTGATAACTGTGCCATCTGCAGGAACCACATTATGGATCTTTGTAAGTAACTAGGGGTGGGTGGGAAGACGTTCAGGAAGTTCAGAAGTGGTGGTCCTCCGATATGCCCAGTTGTCGTCCTTAGCGGTGAATACCAAGTAGGTCAGGACTCTTAGGTACTTATGCATCTCATCCATTGGTGTGTGTGAAGTAGATTGTTTTGTTGTTTTTGGAGACTGGGTTTTTCTGTGTAGCCCTGGCTATACTGGAACTCACTATGCAGACCAGGCTGGCCTTAAACTAGAGATGCACCTGCCTCTGCCTCCTGAGTTAAAGTTTCTTAAAATGATGTCTTGGAAGCATATCTCGCTCTCAGGATGAATTACTCATTGTAAATTAGGCAAGATTTCATTTAGAATGAGGTGTAGGTAGAGTTACTTTTTATTTCCATCTTAGACACAAAGGCAAAAATAGTGAAAGAAAACAACCTTTGAATGTAGATGTGGTGTTACTCACCTGTAATCTCAGCATTTGGGAGGCAGTGGCAGGAGTATTGCGGCAAATTATAGGCCAGCCAGGGCTAAAGTTTGAACTACTATACTCTTATCTAAGCTAGTTTTTGTTATTAAGCTAGTTTTTGTTGGTCAAGATTACAGTCATAGATTGGAGAGATGGTTCAGGAGGTAAGACTATTGGCTGCCCTTCCAGGGGACCCAGGTTCAGTTCCCAGCTACACATGTAGGCTTCCTATAACCATAGTCTTATCACTTCAGTCCCCTGGGGATTCAGTGTCCTCTTTTGACCTCTAAGGGCACCAGGCACACTCTAGTGTAGGCAGCACACCATACGTACTAGGTAAATAAGTGAATACGTAATAAAGTAAATTTGCCGCCAGCCCTATATATTCTCAAGTTTTACATTCTCAGGTTCAAACAGCTTAGTGTGCATGCCTGTTAAAAATGTGTACCACGTTTACACATGCAACCAGAGGCTCTCAGCAGGTCTCTCAGATACTCCTGGGGACTTAACTATAGCATCCCTTTATGTCATCTAATCGTGGATCTCAGTTTTATCCACATTATTTAGTACCCTGACATGTTGTCTAGTACATAATAAAACTGCACTCAGTATTTGCTAGATGAATAACAAAAACCAAAGAGTGGAACAGTCTGTGATCACTGCAGCTAGGAAAGCATGAATCCGGTCTTGTGTGAGAAAATACTTGTGACATGTGCTGGTAGTCCACAGCGTCTCAGAGTTTCTTTGAACTTTGACCTTTTCATTTTTGTACTACAGTGAGAACAGATCAGCAGTGACCATGTTTAATATAGATGGGGGGAGCCATCACTGAAACACAGCAGTTTAAGCATGAGTGGAGTCTCTGGTGGATGTGTACCAGTCTCTGTCCCTTGTGTTTTCTCAAGTTGTACCCAGAGAACATCTTACTTCCTTGGAGCTTCCATCTGAAAATAGTGGAAGACATTACAATGCTCAGGTTCCTTCTTACCCCCCTTCCTTAACACAGTGTGTCCCAGGTAGGAAAGAGTGTACTCCCTAGGGACAACAAAGCAGAAGTGTGTTTTTCCATTAGATACTTTATGTCATAAATATGGTGTGGTTTGTTTTGGGTTTTTTTGTTGTTGATGGTGGGTTTTGTTTGTTTTTTGAGATGGCCTTATAGGTAGGCTGGCCTAGAACTCTGTATGCTGTCCATAGTGACTGCAAATTCATGACTCTTCTGCGTCTGCTTCCCTCATAATATGTTCAAAATGTCACATGAGGTAAAACATTGAACTTCTATAACAAAAACTTGTGACAGATCTGAGTGTAATGGTTTACACTTGGGATCTCAGTACTTGGGAGGTGGAGGCAGGAGGATGAGTAGTTCAGTGTCATCCTTGGAGACAAAGCAAATTCAAGGCAGCCTGACCCTGCCTCAAAACAAACAAAGCAATCATGCTGGTGAGATGGTTCCTTCTGCCCCTGCCTCTGAAGTGCTGGGAAAACAAACATGTGCCACTGTGTGGATCTTGATTTGGGTACTTGAGTTTGGGGTGATAATTTTCTTGGTTTTGTTTGAGACAGAGTCTCACTGTACAGTCCAGACTCGCCTGGAAGTCTTTCCAAAACTTGTTTTTCAGAAGGGTCTTTATTTGGTTGCCAATTTCAATAATACTTTGTAAATTCATTGCCAATTTCCCTGCTCTGCACATGAAAATTGAAAATTACTAGGGGGAGCATGTGAGTAACCCTAGCTAGCCTCAGACCCACAGAGATTATTGAAATTATCCTGCCTCTGCCTCCTGAATGCTGGGATTATAGGTTTGACCCACCACACAACCGTCTTCATCTTTTCCCATCCACTTGAAACAGCCAATGGCCAGTTAACCACTTGAGGATGTTGTTGGCCAGGTTGGAAGCCTCTGCCCCCAGGTCAGTGATGTTCTTACCCTTGTTCCCACAGGCATTGAATGTCAGGCCAACCAGGCGTCAGCTACTTCCGAAGAGTGTACGGTTGCATGGGGAGTCTGTAACGTAAGAAGCCGTCTTTACCTCGTCTTTACCTCGGAGTGGCTTGTGCATGCACTGCTGCTTTTCCTGCTTTGCCCGTATTGAGAGTTATTAGGGGAAATGAGGAGCCCACCTTTCTCCCAATAGGTGTACAGACAGTAAAAGCAGATTTAAGTCCTCGTAGTAGTTACCTTTAACTGGATAAACAGTAGTCCTTAAAAGAAAGACTAATTTTAATTAGCAATTAAGCTAAGTGGACCCTTCCTAAACAATGTCTTCAGTATTCAGCCACCTTCAGGGATTGTCTTCAAGAAAATTCAGTGAGGGGTCAGCAGTTACGGGCATACACTGCTCTTCCAAAGAACCCACATCCAGTTCCCAGAAGCCATAGTAGCATAGCAAGCCTCTCCCAGCCACCTGTGATTCAAGTTCCATGGCCCTTCCTAGTGCCCAGTGCTTTCCTTGTGGCCTGTGGCTCTCTTCCTGCCCGATCCTCCTTCTCCATCAGACCCTTTGGCCACTTCACAGCCACATTAGCCAGAGGATGACATCAAACATTGATGGGGATAGAGGAGATACTCTGGGTGCTCCTCCCTCATTACTTTGAGACTAAAGGTAGCAGTCTTCTGTATGAAGGGAAAGGGGTGAACCTGCTGAAGTGCTTCATTGGGCAAAGGTGCTTAGTGTCAAGCCTGACAACCAGAGCTCAATCTCTGCAAGCCCCACAGAAGAGAGACCGGGTATCACAGGGTGTCCTCTGACCTCCACGAGTGCCCTGTGAGTGCCCCGCATACTTGTGCCCACAAAAACCACAAATAAATGTAACTTAAAAATTTCATGCCGGGCGGTGGTGGCACACGCCTTTAATCCCAGCACTTGGGAGGCAGAGGCAGGTGGATTTCTGAGTTTGAGGCCAGCCTGGGCTACACAGAGAAACAAAAAAAAATTTTTTTTTATTGTTTAGACACTTTGTAGCTCTACCTGACCTGGAACTTACAGAGATCTGCCTTTATCTGTCTTCAGGTCCTAGGATTAAAGGCCTGTGCCAATACTCCTGGCTTTCATCTAAATTTAAGAATTTTTGAACCAGGTATGGTGGTACATACCTAATCCCAGCTTTCTGGAGGCAGAAATGGGTGGATTCCCAAGTTCAAGGCCAGCCTGGTCTACACAGCAAGTTCCAGGTCACAGACCTACACAAAGAAACCCTGTCTCGAAAAAAAAAAAAAAAAAAGTTTTTTTTAATGAAAAGTATGGATGAAGATGAATTTATTCCAATAGCTTGCCATAAAGGAGAGCCTGGGCATGCTGTGCCAGAAGCCTTTATACTAGGCTAGAGTGCTAATTTTGAGTCTTGTATGATCCAACTCTATGAATTAGACAAGTCATTTGTCCGGGGTTCCATTTCCTGTCTGTAAAGTACAGATAGTAATATCTGTCTTGCCGGCCTGGCAGGGTTGCAGTGGGCTTGCGTGAGGCAATAGGTGTCAACATCTATAAACTTGGGCACTGTAAATGTGCTGTGGTAAAACTGTACCATCTGCTAAATACACTCTTTGCTGCATTTTAAATTAAAAGGAAGATGCACCTGCACCAAAACCTCATTCACAGGCACCTTGCCCTTGAGCACGTGTTTCTCTGAGGTTATCTCCAGGTTCTGTAGGATGCTTGGCAGGGAGATGAGAGCCAAAGACAGGTGCCTTTCCTGTCTTTGGATGAGCTCTCCCCAGTACCTAGACATGGCAAGAAGAGTCTCAGCTTCTGCCTTTTGGAAATCCAGAGGGGTTTGTTTGTTTTTGGTTTTTCGAGACAGGGTTTCTCTGTATAGCCCTGGCTGTCCTGGAACTCTGCAGACCAGGCTGGCCTCGAACTCAGAAATCCACCTGCTTCTGCCTCCCAAGTGCTGGGATTAAAGTCGTGCGCCACCACTGCCCGGCTTGTTGCCTTGTTTCTTAAAAAAACAGGGTCTCAAGTCTGAAAGGATAGAATCTTCTAGAAGTTGTTGTTGAGAAAGGATAGCTATCTTTTCTCACATTTCAGGGCCTCCTTTCTCAGGGAAGTAGAAGCATCCTGTTAACAGTTGAATAGCACCAGGATGCACATTCCCTTAAAGAGGCAGGACCTCACTGTCAGAATGTAGTCCTGTGCTCCCTGAGTCAGTTCTTAGCAATAAAGGTATGTCACTTGTTCTTGTTGGAAATACCCTTGTATTTCCATAAGAAGGGTTCCTAGATGTCATGTGGCATGCTGCCCTCTAAGCTGTTGTCCCGTACCCCACTGCACAGTTCATGACTGGTGTTGTCCATAGGTGGCTGCATTGCCATGTAACTCTCTTCTCTTTCAGCATGCTTTTCATTTCCACTGCATCTCTCGATGGCTCAAAACGAGGCAGGTGTGTCCGCTGGACAACAGAGAGTGGGAATTCCAAAAGTAGGTGTTTCTTCTCTGTTTGGGGTTCTAAGTCTGGGTTTTCTGGTTACTATCATTCTACTGGCCTCAAGCTGAAAGCAGTTGGAGTGGTGGGACATCACCTCCAAGCCCCACCCCACCCCTTTACTTTTTTGAAACAAAGTCTATCTGTAACCCTGGCTGTCTTGGAACTTGCTCTGTAGACTAGACATGCCTCAAGAGATTTGCCTGCTTCTGCCTGCTGAATACTGGGGTTGAAAAGATAAACAGGAATTAGCTAGCATTTCACAGGCTGTTTTTTTCAACCTGCTCAGTCTAGCAGAGCAGAAGATATGGGAGTCAGAAATGATTGGTGGAGTGTTTCCAGGGCTAGCGTATGAAGCTCAGTGGTAGAATACTTTCCAGGCCTGTGTAAAGACCTGGGTTCAGTCCTAGACCCACCAAAATGAATCAGTGAATGTCCATGACCCAGCCTGGTAAGTCCATGATTGTCCACCTGTTACTTACTGTCTTTGGGTGTGGAGGGATTGTCAAATGGTGTTGGGGTGTCTTGGTATAGGGGTGACTGCCCTAGGGCTCTGGGGTTCCTCTTGCCTTTGCCTTCCCAGAGCAGCAGTCATGGATGTACCCACAACTGTTTGGTCGGCGGTTGTTTTTGTTTGTTTTTTCTCTCAAGATAAAAATTGATTACCACCCTGCTGCTTTAGCCTTCCAAGCCCAGTGCCTCAAGTGACAAATCCCTTTAGCTTAGCTCAGCTGATTGTGATATCAAATTTACAACTAATCAATTACATTTTTATTATTAAGCAAAGCTCAGTAATGTATGCCTTTTATCTTAACTGAGTTTGAGCCGGGCAGTGGTGGCACATGCCTTTAATCCCAGCACTTGGGAGGCAGAGGCAATTGAATTTCTGAGTTCAAGGCCAGCCTGGTCTACAGAGTGAGTTCCAGGACAGCCAGAGCTATACAGAGAAACCCTGTCTCGAAAAACAAAAACAAACAAACAAACAACAACAACAACAACAAAAAAGAACTGAGTTTGAGGTCAGTCTGGTGTACAGAGTGAGTCCAGGATAGCTGAAGATACACAGAGAAACCCTGTCTAAAAATCAAAAAAAATGTGTGTTTAACAGGTTTTATGGTTTTACTCTCCAGCATTCTAATGAGGTGAATTATTTTGTCTTTCAGGTATGGGCATTAAGAAAGACTCTCCCGTAAAACGTACCCATTTGTTCCTTGTTTAGTGACTTCCTGTTAATTATAGATTAGATAGAACCATGGTTCCTTTTCTTTCTTTTCTCTTTGGAGTTTGGTGTTCCTGCAGCCATATTGTATTTTGTGTCAAATAAAGCCTTTAAGTTGGAGGTGATTGCTGTTTCATGTATGTGAAAAGAGTGATCTGAGAAGGAGCCTCTTCAGAGCCAGGAAGCCAGCCTCAGAAAGTGCACTGTTCTTGAGGAGAACACACTTGTCCTATGGGTTCATCTACACGGGGTCACAAGGAACCTGTTAAAGCCTGGAAGTTCGGATCACTGGCACCTGGAAACGCCTCAGACTCTGTCTTCCTTCTGAGGTAGCACCAGGCAGGAATGAGGAAGGACATGGCAGCCTTGGACCAGCGAGGTCTGCTCTGGGCTTTCATCTGAGGGAGTCCAAGATCGAGGGAATGGCATAAGTGGGCACAGAAAGGCTTGTAAGCTCTAAACACTACAGGGGAGTGTTAATTGTGAGTGACCTGGCATCTCTAGAACAAAACTTGACAAAAAAACATACTGTGTAATCTTGACTGGCAACACAGTGATCTTAAAGTCTACTTGAAAACTGTGGACAGTTTGAGTATATATATGCCTATGATCCCAGGTACTTGGGAATTAGATAAAAGGATCCTTTGAATCCAGGAGACCTTGTTTCTAAAACATGGTAGTCTAGGGGGCGCTGTAGCTCAGCTGTAAGGCCTTGAGTTCAATTGCTGGCATAAATTAAAAAAAAAAAGTTGAAATTGAATTAACAAGAGCTCAAGTTTCCTTTAAACCTGCTGGCCAGGGAAGGAGCAGCCATCCTCATGCTGATTCCGTGGCTGTAGTCTACTGAGACGTTTCTGCTGTTATGGTTTTCATGTAGTTAACGATCCTACTACAAAGGTCCTGAAATCCTTCAGGGGAGTTTTCCTTTTTCTGGTGCCACTCCAGGTGAAAGCAATGGCCAGATAAAGCAGGTCTGAGACTCCAACTGTCTTCACTTGTGAGGCAAAAATGTGAAACAATGCTGTCATTATTCTTGTTTTCAAAGTTAATTTTAATAAAGATATTTATGTTAATGGCTTCTTTATGTCATTTTCTAGATTGCATTTCTGTCCTTTAGAAAATACTTTTGAGCTGGGCAGTGGTGGCGCACGCCTTTAATCCCAGCACTTGGGAGGCAGAGGCAGGCAGATTTCTGAGTTCGAGGCCAGCCTGGTCTAACAGAGTGAGTTCCAGGACAGCCAGGGCTACACAGAGAAACCCTGTCTTGAAAAACCAAAAAAAAAAAAAAATTTTGTTCTTTTTACGGGTAGTAGTTTAGAGGCTTTGGATATAAGTGTGCATGTGGAAGTTGCTGCTGGCTCTTAAGTTAGTCTCTATGTTTTCAATACAAGGTCTCTTCACTGAATATGGAGCTCACCAGTTGGTTAGACTGCCTGGGATCCTTCTGCCTCTGCCTCCCACCACCTTACCTGGCTATGTGGGTGCTGAAGATGCAGCTCCAGTTTGGAAGGGATGCTTTACTGATTGTCATCTCTGCAGCTTCAGCTTCCTCAGTTTGATAGAGTTGTATCTTTACTGTAGTATTCTGTCCTCTGAGCAAAGTGGCCACCATTTCCCTCAGGTCACTAGTGCCTACCTGCAAGACACCTGTTGACATTCCCTCAGAGAAGTGGTTCCAGCCATGCCTGCCAGCCATTCCTATACAGTTCGCTGATTTTTGTGGCCTCTGCATCTCTTCTATATGAGATGCCTAACTGAAAGCTGGAAGCAGGCGTCCTTGCTGTGTGGAGAACTTTCGGTCTGGTCATAAGCTCACCAGTTTCCCAAACTGAATCTGGGTAGAATTGCCTTTTGATCTGCCATTAGGACCTTGAGAGTGTTGGGGTAGATGTTTGTGTCTCTCCAGGAAAGAATTCTCCCAAAAAAAGATAACTGGGCTCACAGTTTTTAGGATCTTACTGTTTGGTTATTTGGGGGTTTTTTGTTACTTGTTTTTTAACAGTCTCACTATGTAGCCTAGGCTGGCCTGGAACTTACAATGTTGCTAGCCTCAAACTCATACAGATTTATTTTATTTTATTTTATTTTTTACTGTTAGAATTCTAAAAGGGATAATGGAGACCAGGAGTTGTGCAAACCTCTAGTATTGAATAAGGACTGCCGCCTTCACCATAGATCTATCTATTCAATACCTTTCCAGTTGGCATCCAAGCTGCATAAATAATTTCCTGGGTAAACATGTTGCTTGTTATTCCCCAAGTGACAGATACATTTGGAACATGCTCCTGTCTCAAAAACAACTGGAATGGAGAGATGACCAAACAAATTACAATTTTAAAAAATTTTTTTAAGTCCCAGCCCTTGGGATTAAGAAGCAAGAAGGTCAGAAGTTAGAGGTCCTTTTTTGCTACATACTAAGTTAAGGCCAAGCTACATATTACCCTGTATTTAAAAACAAGAAATTTGGGTTTGGAGAGGTGGCTCAATGGTTAAGAGCACTGACAACTCTTCCAGAGAGGTCCCGAGTTCAATTTGCAGCAGCCACATGGTGGCTCACAACCATCTGTAATAGGATCCAGTGACCTTCTGGTGTGTCTGAACATCTACAGACTGATAATTTGTTCAACCATGGAGACCTAGAACTAAATTAAAGCCCCTGGCCAGATTTCATAGACTGCTAGAGGAACTTGCTAAGAAGATGAGTAAGTGAATAGCTGAATATACTGATTGTGTAGAGATTCAGAAGGCCTGGGTCTGAACTTGATCTCAAGGTACCCAGCCTTCTCTGCCACCTGGCATCGGTGCCTAGAGACTTCTGCATCTGCCTTCTGCCATTTCCTTACGTGGCCTGGGAGACCTGGTCTTTCTATGTGGCCACAGCAGTGCCCTGGATCACATGGGCCTCTCCATCTCTCAAATGCTGGAATTATAGGCACTGTCCAACACGGTTGGCTCCTGCTGGCTCCTGCCCTTCAGTGATTCTGAACTACCTATAGGCTAGGCAAACACTCTGCCACTGGATTTATATTCCCAGTGAAGCCACCCACCCTTTTAATTTTCACCTTTTATGCTGAGACAGGGTCTCAGGTTATCCAGCCTCCCCTTGAGCTCGCCAAGGTAGGCCTTGAATTTGTTACCCACTCTCCTCAGCCACCATGAGGAGTTCATGTACCCTGTATCACCATAGGCAGCAACTCAGTCTCTCAGCATTCTGAAGGCAGAGACAGGTGGATCTCTGTGAAGCCAAGGCCAACCTGGTCTACTTGATACTCTGTCTCAAAACTACAAATAAATGAACAAAAATAACAGGGACTGAAGAGATGGCTTGGTAGTTAAAAGTCCAAATACACTCAGAGGACACAGGTTTGATGGCCAGCACTCACACAATGGCTCACAATCATATATCTCTCTCCAGTTCCAGGGATCTACCTGAAGCCCTCTGTTGGACACATGGACACATGTGATGCACATAAATAAGTCAAACATAAAATAATAACAATAATAATGATGACAATGAGCAACATTCAACTCTGAACAAAACCAAAATGAGCTGATTATAATCCCAGCACTCTGGAGCCTGAGGCAGGGTTGACTGCAAGATGGCTGCCAGCACCAAGCTAGACAACCTGAGCTGGATGTTAATGGGGATCTGCTAGTTGTCCTTTATCTTGACACATGTGCCACTGGCACAGTGCTCCCCCTCAGTAACACCACGATTTAGAAAAACTAAAACAATTTTTTTTTTTTTTTTTTTTTTTTTTTTTTTTTGGCTTTTCGAGACAGGGTTTCTCTGTATAGCCTTTGGCTGTCCTGAAATCACTCGGTAGACCAGACTGGCCTCGAACTCAGAAATCCGCCTGCCTCTGCCTCCCAAGTGCTGGGATTAAAGGCGTGTGCCACCACCGCCCAGCTTGTTTTTGTTTTTCAAGACAGGGTTTCTCTGTGTAGTCCTGGCTGTCCTGGAACTCACTCTGTAGACCAGGCTGGCCTTGAACTCAGAAATCCGCCTGCCTCTGCCTCCCAAGTGCTGGGATTAAAGGCGTGGGCCACCACTGCCCAACAACAATTTTTAATTATAAAAATAACCCCTAAGTATCAATAAAGGACTGAGGTCAAGTGACCTACCTACAGTCACACAATCCTCCATGGTAGGTCTGGACTTTTAGACTGAGGTTTATCTACTTCCAAGATTTCCCATTTTCACCAGCGGTGGTAGCAAGAGTGAATCACGGGGGATGACTTCGGTAAAGCCCTCTGCAAACAGTTACAAGCTACACAAAGGTCAAGCCTCCTTATTAATCAAGAGCTTGGCCAATCCGCCAACCCCCAGTTTAACGAAGCGCCTTATTATTGTTGACTTGGACACTCAACTCTGACCTTCTCTATATTAAGAACCGGAGCTCTAAAAAACAAAGCAGAGATAGAACAAGCTGAAAACAACAGCAGTTGGCAGTGGTCCTCACTGCTTCGCTCTGTAGCTTCTCCCCTAAGGAAACTGAAAGGGAATGTCTGGTTACAGGCAAACTAAAATCTACTCTGGATTGAAAATGATGCCGCTTCAGGAGGTAAAGGGTGTGCTGAGGAGGAGTCAGAACAAATTTGAGACTAAATTGACCTACATGAGACCAGTCTCTAAAAAACAAAAGATAAGAGACAGACAACACTGGATGGAGTTGCCTAAAGGATTAAAAGGGGTGGCTGCAGCCGGACTGTGGTGGCGCACGCCTTTAATCCCAATGCTCCAGAGGCAGAGGCTAGTCTGGTGTGCAGATCAAGTTCTAGGATAGTCGGGGGGGGGGGGGGGGGGGGGGGAGGGAAACAACAATAACAACAAAAGCAACGGCTGTTCTTGCCAAAACCTAGGTTTGATTCCTGGCACATGCGCAGTGTAGCTCAAAACCTATCTTCAACCCTAGTTCCAGGAAACTCTTAAATTTCCAGAAGAAGATTCCCTTCCTTCCTTCCTTCCTTTCTTCCTTCCTTCCTTCCTTCCTTCCTTCCTTCCTTCCTTTCTCTCTCTCTCTCCCTTTCTTTTTTTTTCAAGACATGCTTGTCTCATTAAAATGTTATTGTATTTTTATTATTGTGCATGTGAGCGCAGAGGCTCAGGAGCCACAGCGTGAACAAGGAGGTCAGAGGACAACTTTGAGGAGTCAGTTCACAACTCCTCACCTTGTTGAGGCCGCTCTCTCTTGTTTCTCACCCTCACAGAAAAAAATCACAAACAAACAAGCAAACATCTCACACTCACGAAAATAAATAAGTAAATAAGCAAATATATTAAAATAAATAAAATCTGAGCTGGTCTTTTCTGTCTTATTACTGCTAAGAATGGAATTCATAGTATCATCCATATAGTTTATGTTATTAATAAAAGAATCTAATGTTTTTAGTTTTGAGACTGGATCTCACTATGTAGATCAGATTGGTCTCTATCTCACAGAATTTGCCGGCTTCTGCAGGGGTTAAAGGTATGAACCAGAGCTAAGAGATGGCTCCATGTTAAAGATACAGAGTGCTCTTCCAAAGAATCTGGATTAAATTCCCAGCTCCTACATCAGGTGGCTCTCATCTTCAGCTGCCAGCATCCATGCACACATACACATAATTAAAGGTAAATCTATAAAAATAAAATAAAGGTGCACGCCATCATGCCCTGCTTTAGCCCTAGCTGTTCTGGAGCTCACTACAAAACCAGGCTGGCCTTGAACTCATAGAGGTCAGCCCGCCTCTGCCTCCAAATCGACGTTGTTTTTTATTTTATTTTAAAAATTACACATATGCATTTTGTATGTGCCTGTATGCGTGTGTCCTTGTGCAAATGTCATGGTGTGCATGCAGATGTCAGAGGACAACATAGAGAACTGAATTCTCCTCCTCCATATCTGGTCCGAGGGATGGAACTCAGATCTCTATCCCTAGGTCCAGTTCACAGAGAACGCGTCCATCACTCCACCTGAAGTGTCTGGACAAGGCGAACTTTACACTTGATCAAGAGAGTGTTATTGGAGAAGCAAAAAAAGAAGCAAGAAAGGGGTACCTGTGTGGGGGGACGAGACCAAAGATGGGGTAGTGATGGTGAGAGGCCATGGAGTCACATGAGGAATCCTGGGAATCAGACTCCGGACACCAGCATCAGGGGTCAGCTCTAAGTTTGTTGCACAGCGCATAAGCTTATGTAAGTGTCCAAGCCAATCCCAAGCCCTAAATTCCCGGCCAATCATATCTCTCGTCATACTATCACCAAGCCCCAGTGAAAGCCCTGCCTCATGAAGTTACCCAGAAGGGATGAGGCGTGGAGATCGTCACATCGTCACCTGTTAGGACTTCCAAGAAGACCAGAAGACATGGAAGCAGCCACTACCATGGCCTTGGGTTTTGTTTTGTTTTGTTTTTGCTGTCTCACGGGTGTTCCGGGAGCCATCTAAGATCGAATGCGGTGTACTGGTCGCAGGAGCCTGTAGCGCCTCGCTCTCCAACACGTTTTCCTTCACAAGGTTGACTTCCGCATCTTCCACACCTGTGTCTCTTCCCAATTGGATAGTCAGCAAAGAAATGGCACACAAGAAGTGGGAAGGGGCAGCTGTTCCCGGCCAACCAATTCCTAGAATAAACCAATAGGTCTTTGTAGGTTTTACTGGACGAGGAAGATTAAAACAATTTCATATGCTGGGCGGTGGTGGCGCACGCCTTTAATCCCAGCACTTGGGAGGCAGAGGCAGGCGGATTTCTGAGTTCGAGGCCAGCCTGGTCTACAGAGTGAGTTCCAGGACAGCCAGGGCTACACAGAGAAACCCTGTCTCGAAAAACCAAAAAAAAAAAAAACAAAAACAAAAAAAAAAAAAACAAAAAAAAAAACCAACCAATTTCATATATATACAAGTCTTACAAAGTAGAAGAGATAAAAAGATTTAATCCCTTGTCCTAAACATGAACTTTATAAGTTTTGGGGTTTCGGAGGTTTGTTTGTTTAGTTGGTTGGTTGGTTGGTTTGGGCTTTTGTTTTTTCCAGACAGTGTTTCTCTGTGTAGCCCTGGCTGTCCTGGAACTTCTGTGGACCACACTGGCTTCAAACTCAGAGATGCACCTGCCTCCTGGGATTTAAAGCATGCACTAACAATGCCTGGCTGAATCTTAGAGTATTTGATAGGAAAGACTCATACTTGGTATTTATTACAGTGGCAAGCACCTTTACCCAGGGAACCAGTTCACTGGTTCAGAATCTATTTTCTTTTCCATTCATTTTTCTCCAGTGCAGATTTTTTTAAAAAACTATTTATTTATTTATTATATGTAAGTACACTGTCACTGTCTTCAGACACCCCATAAGAGGGCATCAGATCTCATTACAGATGGTTGTGAGCCACCATGTGGTTGCTGGGATTTGAACTCATGACCTCTGGAAGAGCAGTCAGTGCTCTTAACCACTGAGCCATCTCACCAGCCCCCCAGTGCAGATTTTAAAATACTTTAAACAATTCACATAATTTTGTTGATTGCTCTGGATTTTTTGTTTGTTTTCCTCTGCACGATGGGACAGAGTGGGGGTATCTCACTATTTTGAGGCAGGCTTTGCTCCCACTCTGAGAAACTAGAACACAGGCACTCACCACGAATCTTGCCAAGCTGAGTGAGAATCAAAATGTAAGTTCACCAACCAGGTGTTGCATGAGAAACCTAGCGGGTGGGAGGTGGAGATAGGAGGATCAGGGGTCAGGAGTTCAAGGTCATCCTGGGCTACTAGAAACCCTGTCTCAAGAAAAAGGAAAGAAAAAAAAAAAGTTCCCCGGCCCCGGAGGCTGCACCTGATGTAGAGCTCTCTGGTGAGACCTTCCCTGGCTCTCTAGTGATAGTCCCATATGGCCCCTGCTCCTCATTTCTGGAAACCCTTTTTACTTGTTCCCATCTCACTTCTTCAGAAATTGCATCTATTTAATTATTTTTGTTTTGTTTTTGGTTTTGAGACAGCCGGATGTTTTCTTTTCTTGACTGTTATTCTCCTTGGAGCTCAAATTCAGGTACGGCCTCTCCCCCTGACTATAGTGTTCAACCAAATAAACGGTAATGTGCATCCAGCTCCTGGTTTCCAAAACCCACCAAGGTAAGGTGTCAGGTCTTACTAGGCAATGATGGTGCATATACCTTTAATCCCAGCACTCAAGAGGCAGAGGCAGGCAGTTCTCTGATTTCAAGGCCAGACTTGAACTACAGAGTGAGTTCCATGACAGCCAGGGCTACTACACAGAAACCCTGTCTGGAAAAACAAATAACCAAAACAAAAAAAAAAAACAAAAAACAAACCAAAAAAAAAAAAAAAGAGGAGGAGAAAGAGGAAGAAGAGGAGGAGGAAGAAAAAAGAAAAGGAGAAGGAAGAAGAAACAAAGAAGGGGGGAGGTCAGGTCCCTAAGAAACCAGGGGCAAGAACTCTCCAAGTATTTCTCAGCCCACTCCCTACCCCGAGCCTCTCCAGCCTATGGGTTGGGCTTCCATGCCCCCTGCCTTCTGATTCCTTATATAGGCCGTTTGGCCACGTGCTTTCTTGGTTCCCGTGTGCTATCTTGGCCTCTTGGTCCACTCCTCTCTCTTGGTCCTCTTGCCTCCTGTCTTAGTTAAGGTTTTCCTGCTGTGAAGAGACACATGATTCGGGCATCTCTTATAAAGAAAAACATTTAATTAGGGCTGGCTGACAGTTTCAAAGGCTCAGTCCATTATCATCATGGCGGGAAGCATGGCAGTGTGTAAGCAGACATGGTACTGGAGATGAAAGAGTTCCTCGTCTTGATCCATAAGCAGCCAGGAGGGGACTCTCTTCCCACAGGCAGCTAGGAGAGACAACCGTATGCACTGGGCGGAGCCTGAGTATAGGAACCTCCTCCAAGGCCACACCTCCTAACAGTGCCACTGCCCACCGGCCATGCATACTTAAACCACCACACCGCCACCCTCCTCTTCTTTTCCCCCTCCTCTTCTCCTCCCGTCTCTCTGCTCTCATGGCCCAGTGTAGTCTGGACCTTTCCCAATGTCTCTGGCTGCCCTCTCCCTCACATCTACAGTAAAACTCTTCTCCACAATCATAGCTTGAATTGGTCACATCTCCATTTTCTTTTTTTTGTTTTGTTTTGTTTTGTTTTTCGAGACAGGGTTTCTCTGTGTAGCCCTGGCTATCCTGGAACTCACTCTGTAGACCAGGCTGGCCTCGAACTCAGAAATCCGCCTGCCTCTGCCTCCCAAGTGCTGGGATTAAAGGCTGGGATTAAAGGCGTGCGCCACCACCGCCCGGCTACGTCTCCATTTTCATTCAAAAGGGAAATAGGTGTCCAACCCTGCTTCCTTCTTCCTGTCGGAGTCAAAAGAGAACTTGTTTTGTTTGAGTCAGGGTCTCATGTAGCTCAGGCTAGCTTTAAGTTACTTTGTAGTCCAGGGTGACCTTGAACTCCTGAACTTCCTGCTTCTAGCTTCCAAACACTGGGATTCCCTGTGGGTACCATGTGCTGGGTTTCGTCTGTGATAGACAAGTACTCTACCAACTGGGCTACATTCCTCTATCTATCTATTCTTTTTTTTTTTTTCCAGTAATAGCTAATGGCATGGAAAGCAGAAAATAATGTCAGCGGAACTTATTAGCCCGGGCCTTTAATCCCAGCACTCAGACGTTGAGGTGGGGCTAAGTGAATTAAAGGTCAGCCTGGTCTACATAGTGAGTTCCAGGACATCCTGAGCTACATAATTTAAAGATCCTGTTTTGAAAATAAATGAATGAATGAATGAATGAATGAATGAGGCTGGACAGTGGTGGTGCACTCAAAAAGTCAAAAAGAGAGAAAAGGAAGGTTTGAAGGAAGGAAGGAAGGAAAGAAAGCAGGCGGACAGGCAGGTGGGCAGGGAGGCAGGCACATATCCAGCCCAGTGCAGAGAAAAACATGCTGCCTGCCTCACCAGTAGCATCTACAAGAAGTTTACTGCCCGCCCGCCTGCCTGCCTGCCTGCCTGCCCGCCTGCCTGCCTGCCCGCCTGCCCGCCTGCCTGCCTGCCCGCCTCGCTACTCCCAGCTCCCCACCTGAACACAGAAGATGAATTGCCACGGGGAGAACTGGAATTGCTGGAGCAGGAAGACATAAATTCAGCTTTTGACTTTCAGAATGAGCTCTTGAGACCCGTAAGGGAAGAAAACATAAATAAAACAAGCCAGAAGCAGATCTGTTTATTCAACAACCATTTATGAAGCTTCCGTGTATGAGCTGGGAGCAGTTTGAAGGGCGGGACTCAATCTGTGTGAAGGCGGGGCTTTGCCTAGTCCACCATGGGACCATCTCCGGAAGAAGAAAGAGTAACATCAAGTCAGTGGGTAAAAAAAAAAAAAAAACAAAAACAACTAAGCATAGGGGAGCAGGGGGGAGCAGGGGGGAGCAGGGGGAAGCAGAGGGAAGCAGAGGGGAGCAGGGGAAGCAGGGCTGAGTTAGGCAGGACCTTCTGAACAGGCCTGCTCTTAGAGACAATGACATTAGACCAGAGCTTTGAAGGCAGGCATGGCCTTTCAGACCCAGGTCAGATGTTGGAGTTGGAAGTGACACAGATAAGGCTGCAGTAAACCCTGTGAGCTGTGTTGGGCTCTGGGTGGGCATCGATTGCACAAGACATCTGGCCTATGGCGTGGGGTTGGTTCAAAATGGTAAAAAAAATAGAGGTTTCTTGGAGTTTTTAAGTGAGCAAAGTTTTTCTTTTCTTGCACTTGAAGAACTCTTCGACGGCATCCTTGGCCTGAGATTCTTTGCCATACTCCCTAACCACACAGCTGCAGCCACCTACTTTCCATGGCTCCCTCCTCAGTCGATGGCACAGAGGCCTGCTTGTTACTCTGGTTCTTCCTGTACCTTCATTAGGCTGATTTGATGCTCAGCACAATGTCCCCCACCCTCACCCCCATGAACTTGACTATAACATAGACTTGTCACAGTTGGATACAAGCACACAAGGATAAGGATTGACTTATCTATGGCTTTGGAATCTTTGCGAAGGGCTAGACTTCTGTGGATGAAGACAGTCTTTGGTACCTCTTGGAGAGTAGCATTGATGTTCATTGTACTTCCAGCCGCAATGCCTCCCTTCCTCGACCATGGGGGTGGGTTACAGGTGAGGCTGTCCTGGACTTGCTTTGCAGACCAGGCTGGCCTCAAACTCACTCACAGAGATCCAGCTGCCTCTGCCTCCCAACTGCTGGGATTAAAGGTGTGCACCATCACACCTGGCTGAGGCCGAATCTTGAATGCACCTGAGCCTCTGTCTCCAAGAACTCAGCTGTAGCAAGTGGGAGAACCCAAGGGTGACTTCTTAGTGTTTGTCCTAAGGGTCAGAGGGATGGTGGAGCTATGCTTTTGGAGACTGGCAGATTGGAGAGTTTCAGCACCTACCTGCGGATGTCCACCATGCGTGGTCAGAGCCCAATGGGCTTGCGGGTTCTGCAGGTGAAATATTCTAAGCATGGGACCATGGGCCATCTATGGAGTGGCTGTCCATGCAGAAAAGTGTTCCTAGGGCCCCAAGAGGACCAAAGCGTACCCCACTCCACACTGCCCCAAACCTACATTTTACAGATGACATCACCCCTTACCTGCCCAGCCCTGTAGACTCTGATTGTCCCTTAATCTGCCCTCATCTCTCAATCTTCCTAGTATACCTCATGCTCCTACTACCATGTTCTGGCTAAACAAAGCCTTTCATTAATGAAGCCCAAATCCCTGGCCTCTTATCTGCTGGCTTGGCTCTCCTCAGTTCCTTTCATCCCTTCAGTGGGGACTCTTGGAGCAAGGGCTTGGGGTTGGAAGGTTGTGCACAGCCTCTATTTCCTCAGCCATTGCCCTCTCACTGGCCCTTGGTGTGATGATTTCCCTGGTTTCTGCCTGGATCACATTCTTGCCTTCATTTGTTGTTTTTTATTTTTAGAATACATTCTATTTATTTTTTGACAATTTCATACTTCTACACAATGTATCCTGATTGTACCCACCCTTCACTCCCTCCTCCCACTCTCCCCAGACACCTCCAAAGAAGTACCTACCCCTCCCACCTTCATGTCATACATACAAACATACACACATATACACACACATACACACACATGTATCCCAATGAGTCCAATTAGTGCCCTTTTATTTTCCACTATGTGTGTGTGTGATGTGAACATGAGCTCTGTGGGCCCCAGAGGGCTGTGTATAGGTTGTTGTGATCTACTCCATGTAGGTACTAAAATTTGAACTCAGGTCCTGCACAAAAAGCATTCTTAACTAAAGTCATCCCTGGGAGGATAGTTGGATTTGTTTTTTTTGTTTGTTTGTTTGTTTGTTTGTTTTTTTGGTGTTTGTTTTTGATTGTTTGTTTGTTTTTGTTTTGAAACAAAATCTTACTCCTTGGCTGGCCTTACAAACTAGAGCTACCATGCCCAGCCTGTCATCACTTTTCAAAATGTTATTCTGTGACCGCTAAAGAATCTGTGTGTGTTTCTAACTCTCTTTCTCTCCCCTTTCTGCTTCTTTTATTTATTTCTGTGTGCTGCTGCTTCTTCTCTCTCCTCCGTCTCTTCCTCCTCTTCCATCTTCTCCTTAAGATTTATTTAGTGTATGTGAGTACACTGTTGCTGTCTTCAGACACACCAGAAGAGGGCATCGGAAACCATCACAAATGATTGTGAGCCACCATGTGGTTGCTGGGAATTGAACTCAGAACCTCTGGAAGAGCAGTCAGTGTTTTTAAACCACTGAGCATCCTTCCAGCCTCCCCCAACCCCATGTGTGTGTGGGGGGAGGCATGTGGGGGTGTTCGAGTGTGGGGGGGTTGTTTTCACTCATTTGTTCGTGTTTGTTCTTTAAAGACAGTTTAAATGTATTACTGTCGTGTTTGTGTATATGTGTGTGTGAGTGATGTGGAGGGCAGTGCAAGTCACAGTCACATATCACAGCAGAGCTGAGGAAGTGAGAGGCTGGTTTGCAAGACACTGGGTCCATGACTTCAGGGGATGGAACTCAGGTCCCTCAGGCTTGCAGAGAGAGCACTTGTGCCTAAGCAAATCTCTAGCCTGAATGAAAGAAGCCAGGGCTGACACTCTTTCCACCTTTCATATGTTAATTAAACTCCTGAATGTCCTTCTCCTTTGTCTTCTAGTGATTGTCTTGAATTTCAGGAACCCTCAAACTCCTGATCCCCCTTCCCCAGTTTTTTTGAACTGTATAATTAAATTGTGCCACTGTCAGATCTCACTTTGATTTTATAGTATAGAAACTCAGTAAGAACTAGACATGGTGACCCTTATACACAAGCCTAACCCTTGGGAGACTGACATGCTGCAAGGCCAGCCTGGACTACATTGGAAGATTTTGTCTTGGGGGGAGGGGGGCGGGAAGAAGCAAACAGTGTGATGGTGACATGTGCCTTTAATTTAAGCCCTCTGAAGGCAGAGGCAGGCAGATCTCTGAGTTTGAGGTCAGCCTGGTCTACAGACCGAGTTCCTCTGGACAGCCAGAGCTACACAGAGAAACCCTGTCTCAAAAAACAAAAAGAAGAAGAAGGAGGAAGAGGAGGAGGAGGAAGAAGGAGAGAGAGAGGGAGAGAAAGAAAGAAAGAAAGAAAGAAAGAAAGAAAGAAAAAAGAGAGAGAAAGAAAGAAAGAAAGAGAGAGAAAGAGAAATCTTTAGACAAAAGAAAGTCATACAAAACCAAAAAACAAGGCCAAGCAGTGGTGGTGCACACCTTTAATCCCAGCACTTGGGAGGCAGAGGCAGGCGTATCTCTGAGTTTGAGGCCAGCCTGGTCTACAGAGTGAGTTCCAGGACAGCCAGGGCTACACAGAGAAATCTTATCTTGAAAAAACAAAACAAAACAAAAAAAAATAAATAAATCAAACAAAAAGCATCTTACTGAGACAGAGAATAGGAAGCACTAGACAGACAGACATGTATGTAACATGTGACACATGGGTGTATAGAAAGCAGAACACCACTAAGGGAGGAAGGGCTCCCCAGATTGAGACGTTAGGAGAGATGCTACAGTCCAACGTTTGGCTCTGGGCTTATAGGAGAGATGGAGGGAGGTGAGGTGAGCCGGGAGGGCAATGTCAAGCACGGAGCAGGCCCAAGGCCAGGTGGGGTATTGCATGGGTCACCTATGTCAACAAAGGCACCAGTCCACAGACAGGGGTAGAGTGTGAAGAGTAGCTGGGGCTACAGTTGATGTTGATTAAATGCAGCTGTGCAGGTGGGGACTTGAATGGAAATGAAGCTTTTAGGGTCAAGAATGGGACTGGAGAGATGGCTTAGTGGTTAGGAGCACATACTGTTTTGTGCAGGACTGCAGTTTGGTTCCCAGCACACACATTAAGCTACTTACAGCCCCCTATAAATCTAGCTTCAGAGGGATTTCATACCATTGGCCACCACAGACCCCTGCACACAGGTACATATAAAAAACAGATTAAAAAGCAGAGTGCTTGCTAGGCATGGAGTCACAGGCCTTTGATACCAGCACCACCGAGGCAGAGGCAGAGGCAGGAGGGTCTCTCTGAATTCAAGGCCAGCCTAATCTACACTGTAAGTTCTAGGCTACTTATGTAGCCCCGTTTCACTGACCCAACCCACACCCCTGAAAAAAAAAGAAAAAAGAGTTAACTACAAAGAATGTTCCACAAGAAACCTCAGGGTTGGCTGCAGAGGGCAGGGAGAATGAACCTTGACTCAGGGAGAGAAGCATGGGCCCCTACAAGGAGTCTGGCTAGAACAGGACCTAAACTGGTGGACGAGAAAGCAAACCCTAGTTTGTTTTTTGCTTTCTGAGAAGTTAAGCCAGTATAAAAATAATAACTGGATATTTTTTGGCTCAAAAAAAAAAAAAAAAAAAGAAAAGAAAAAAAAAAGAGAAAAAAGTTTTTGTTTGTTTTTTTTGTTTTTGTTTGTTTGTTTGTTTGTTTGTTTTAGTATATATGAACCTTAAGCTGGAGAATCTGCTAAATTTGGTGTATGAGGCTAGCCTAGGTTTCAAATAAAACAAACAAGATGGCTATGGATGTAGCTGTTTGCAGAGTGCTTGCCCAGCATGCACTAAATTCCACATAAAAGCAGGCATGGTGGTTCAAGTCTATTATCTGAGTACTTGGAAGGGAGAAGAAGGATGAGAAGCTCACAGCCCTCACCAGCCAAGCCACTCTGAATGTGCCCGAGCAAAAAAATTATTCTCCAAAACATAGAGTCTGGAGCCTGACTGGGCTACAAGGGACCGTCTCAAAAACCCAAACCCAAGCAAAGCGGCCCTAGGCAACTGCATTCTCAAATGTTTTTTGTCTTCGCCAGTTGTGAGTTTAAGTGGAATGTCACGTGGTTTATCAGTGAGGCGAGCATGGACATCTTTTGTAGGTTTGGGAGCCAGCTGTGTTTGTTTCCTTTTCTCAGGACCTGTCCTGGTTCATGGCTGCTTTTCTACAGGAATTTTGGGGTTTTGGGCTTTGATTTTAAGAGTTCTTTCTAAGGGATGGAAGTTACTCTGTCATACAGGTTGCTTGCTGTTCAGTTTGTACCAACTGTAAACAGCTACATCCCTAGCCATTCTGTTTATTTTATTTGAAACCTAGGCTAGCCTCATTCACCAGATTCTCTTGCTTAAGTTTCATAAATTTAAAACAAAAGTTAAAAAAAGCCGGGCGGTGGTGGCGCACGCCTTTAATCCCAGCACTTGGGAGGCAGAGACAGGCAGATTTCTAAGTTCCAGGCCAGCCTGGTCTACAGAGTGAGTTCCAGGACAGCCAGGACTACACAGAGAAACCCTGTCTTGAAAAACAAAAAAACAAAACAAAACAAAAAAAAGTTAAAAAAAAAAAAGGTTTCTTTCTTTCTTTTTTCCTTCCTTCCTTCCTTTCTTTCTTTTTTTTTCTTTTTCTCCTTGTATCTAGGAGAAAAGCACTGGTTTGTTGTAGGTAATTAAGAGTATTTCACTAGCCCAGGCTAGCCTTGAACTTTTCAGCAGTCCTCCTGCCTAGGCCTCCAGAATGTTAGGAATTCAGGCATGATACACCTGGCACTGATAGAAAACTTTAAGCTTTTTCTCTTTCCTGTGGTCAGAGCTAATTTTTGAGTTTGGAGTCAGGTTTAAATTAGGCTGCAACAGAGTGACAAAAAAAAATTCTCTTTCTTTGTTTCTTCTAATTTCATTTTGGTTTGGTTTTCTTTTCTTCCTTTGTTTGTTTATTTATTTTATAGAAGTTTTAAAAGTCAAGGTGGGGCCGGGCGTGGTGGCACATGCCTTTAATCCCAGCACTTGGGAGGCAGAGGCAGGCGGATTTCTGAGTTCGAGGCCAGCCTGGTGTACAGAGTTCCAGGATAGCCAGGGCTACACAGAGAAACCCTGTGTACACAGAGTTTTCTACACAGAGAAAACCAAAAAAAAAAAAAAAAAAAAAAAAAAAAAAAAAAAACCAAAAAAAAAAAAAAGTCAAGGTGGAATCCTAGCCCAGGATGGACCCCAACTCAGGCTAGTATCAGCCTCCTAGTGCTAGAATTACAGGTATAAGCTATCTATCTAGCTCTGATAGATTTTGTTTGTTTTCTTTTTTGTTTTGTTTTGTTTTTGTTTGTTTGTTTGTTTTTCGAGGCAGAGTTTCTCTGTGTAGTCCTGGCTGTCCTGGAACTCACTCTGTAGACCAGGCTGGCCTCGAACTCAGAAATCTGCCTGCCTCTGCCTCCCAAGTGCTGGGATTAAAGGCATGCGCCACCACCTCCTGGCTGTTTGTTTTTTTTCAAGACTGGATTTCTTTATGTAGCCCTGGCTATCTTGGAACTAACTCTATAGACCAGGCTAGCCTCAACAGAGATATCTAGTGGCATTTTTGAGAAATTTGGATTTTTGGTTTCTTTAAAAAAAAAAACACACACACAGAAATATTATAAGAATGTGCTTTTGTTTCAGTCCCAGATGATGGCAATGTGGGGCTGCTTTAGACTGTCTGCAGCAGCTGACTATGATTTGCCTCCTGCTCAAGGAGAGGCGTGGTTTTTCCAGCTGCAGATAGTTTCTGATTGTGAGATGTTTGGAATTCTGGGAACTCTTCAGAGGGTATATAAATGCTAGGGCCCCAATAGGTGAAGTTGTTCAGGGGGCTTGTTTGAGGTTTGTTAGTAGGCATGGTCAAAGAGGAAACAAAGAAATCAGATTCCGGGATCTCTGACTCTCTCCCCTCTATCCTTTTTTCTCTCTTATCTAAAAAGGTAAAGGGGGGGTGGGGTGGGAAAAAGAAGACCCATAAAGTAGGAAGGCACAGCTACAGAGATCTGCCTGCCTCTCTGCCTTCCTAGTGCTGGGATTAAAGGCATGCACTATCACCACTGCCTGACCGATAAGTTTTTCTTTCTTTCTTTCTTTTTTCATTATTTATTCACTTTACATCCTAGTTCCACCACAACCTGCATCCTCTCCTTCTAGTCCCATCTTTATTAATCCTCCCCCCAGTACCCTCTCCTCTTCTCCTCAGAGAAGGGAGGAATCCCCCCTAGGGTACTACCCTGCCCTGAGACATTCAGTTGCAGCAGAACTAAGCATTCTCTCCCACTGAGGCCCAACCAGACTATCCAGTTAGGGGAAGGGGATCCAATGCAGGCAGCAAAGCCAGAAACAGTCCCCACTCCAATTGCCAGGGGACCCACATGAAGACAAAGCTACATATTCACCACAAACATGCAAGAGGCCTGGGTCCAGCCTCGGCATGTTCTTTGGTTAGTGGTCCGGGGTCCAGGCTCTGAGAGCTGCTATGGGCCCAGATTAGCTGTCTTGAGGGTCCTCTTGGGGTGTCTTTGAACCCCTCGGCTTGCTCAACTCTGCCACTCACTCTTCCACAAGACTTCCCAAGCTCTGCCTGATGCTCAGGTGTGGGTCTCTGCAGTTGTTTTCATCAGCTGCTGGATCAAGCGTCTCAGGAGACAGACACGGGGAGCTTCCCTGGGACATTAAGTCACTGCCAGACCAGGCCCATCCTCCCACTGAAGCCAGACAAGATGGCCCTGTTAGGAGAACAGGATCCACAGGCAGAGTCAGGGACAGCCCTGGCTCCAGCTGCCAGGACCCACATGAAGACCAAGCTACACCTCCACCAACCGCGTGGGGGTGGAGGAGGACAGGGAGTAGAGGGTGGCTTGGTCCAGCGCATGTATACTCCTCGGCTTGTGCTTCAGTCTCTGGAAGCCTTCAAGAGTCCAGGCCAGTAGACTCTGTTGATCCTCTTATCTATCTCCTCAGGCTCCCTCAGTTTCCCCCCGGAGCCCCCAACTCAGGGACTGATTCCTGTCCGTAGGATAGGTCCCAAGCTTGGCCAGCCATTGGCTGCCCAGTCCCTCAGTCCCTGCTCCATCCCCGTCCCTGCACTTCCTGTAGGCCAGAAAAACCCTGTGTGGAAGGTTGCCTGGGTGAGCCTGTGTCTCCATCTTTCCTTCTTGAGTCCCACCTGGCTACAGAAGGTAGCCACCTCAGGCTCCACATCCCCCACTGCTAGGAATCTCATCTTGAGTCACCTCCACAGACTCCCTGGAGCCTCTGCCAGCCCAGGTCTCTGCCACAAATCAGAGATCACCCCCCCCACACACACACACACACACACACACCTCCTATCCTGTCTGCCATGGATTTCCTTTCACTCTCCTGACCTTCCCCACCCTGTTTCCCAGTTCCCTCTCTCCACTGACCTGCAATGACCATTCTATTTCCCCTTCTGAGTGAGACCCAAGCATCCTTGCTTGGGTCCTCTTTGTTATTTAGCCACTTTGGGTCTATGGGTAGCATGAGTATCCTGTACATTATAGTTAATAGCCACTTGTAAGTGAGTACATACCATGTGTGTCCTTTTGGGTCCGGGTTACATCACTCAGGATATTTTCTGGCCCGTTTATCCTTTGTATAAAGGAGGGCTACTGACTTTTTTGAGTTAATTTTGTATGCATCCACATTGCTGAAGGTGTTTATCAGCTGTAGGAGTTTTCTGGTAGAGTTTTTGGAGTCACATATGTATACTATCATATCATCTGCAAATATTGATATTTTGACTTTTTCTTTTCAAATTTGTATCCCCTTGATCTCCCTTAATTGTCTTATTTCTCTAGCTAGAACTTCAAGTACCATATTGAAGAGATAAACTGGGCAGTGGTGGCGCACGCCTTTAATCCCAGCACTTGGGAGGCACAGGCAGTTGGATTTCTGAGTTTGAGGACAGCCTGGTCTACAGAGTGAGTTGTGAGTTCAGGACAGCCAGGGCTACACAGAGAAACCCTGTCTCTAAAAACCAAAAAGAAAAAAAAAAAAAAAAGAGGAGGAGGAGGAAGGGGAGGAAAAGGAGGAGATACAGAGAGAATAGACTTGCTTTAAGCTTCTCTCCATTTAATTTGATGCTGGCTAGTGGCTAGCTGTACATTACCTTTATTGTGTAGGTATTTACCTTGTATTCCTGATCTCTCCAAGACTTTTAGCATGAAGGGTGTTGAATTTTGTCAAAGGCTTTTTCAGCATCTAGTAAGATGATCATGTTTTTTTTTTTTTCCTTCAGTTTGTTTATATGGTGGATTACACTGATGGATTTTCATGTATTGAACCACCTTGCATCCCTGTGATGAAGCTTATTTGATTATGGTGGATGAGGTTTTTGATGTGTTCTTGGATTCAGTTTGTGAGTATTTTATTGAGTATTTTTGCATCACTGTTTGTAAGGGAAATTGGTCTGGTCTGAAATTGTCTTTCTTTGTTGAGTCTTTGTGTGATTTAGGTGTTAGGGTGACTGTGGCCTCATAGAATGAGTTTGGCAGTGTTCCTTCTGTTTCTGTTTTGTGGAATATTTTTGAGGAGTGTTGGTATTAGCTCCTCTTCAAAAGTCTGGTAGAATTCTGCACTAAAACCATCTGGCCCTGTGCTTTTTTTGGTTGGAAGATTTTTAATGACTGCTTTTATTTCCTTAGAGGTCATAGGACTATGTAGATTGTTTATCTGATCTTGACTTAACTTTGTTAAGTGGAATCTATTCAGAAAATCGTCCAATCCAATTTTGTGGAGTGCAGGCTACAGAAGTAAGATCTAGTGATTCTTTGAATTTCCTCAGTGTCTGTTGTTATGTCTCCCTTTACAGTTCTGACTTTGTCAATTTGGATATTGTCTCTCTGCCTTTTAGATAGTTTGGCTAAGGGTTTGCCTATCTTGTTAATTTTGTCAAAGCACAAGCTCTTGGTCTCGCTGATTCTTTGTATTGTTCTCTTTGTTTCCAATTTATTGATTTCAGCCCTGAGTTTGACTTTTTCCTACCATCTACTCCTTTTGGGCGTGTTTGCTTCTTTTTTGTTCTAGGCTTTCAGGTGTACTTTTAAATTGCTGATATGAGAATGCGCCAATTTATTTATGAAGGCACTTAGTGCTATGAACTTTCCTTTTAGCACAGCTTTCATTGTGCCCCATAAGTTTGGGTATGTTATGCCTTCATTGTCATTGAATTCTAGAAAGTCTTTCCTTCCTATCTTATGCTTTTTCTTTGACGCAGTGGCCATTGAGCAGAGAGTTGTTCAGTTTCCACGAGTTTGCAGGTTTTCTGCTGTTTCTGTTGTTGTTAAGTCCAACTTTAATCCATTGTGATCTGATAAAATGTAAGGGGTTATTTCAATTTTTTTTTTTTTTTTTGTATCTGGTGAGGCTTGGTTTGTGCCTGAATATATGATCAGTTTTGGAGAAGGTTCTGTGAGGTGCTGAGAAGAAAGTATATTCTGTGTTTGGATGAAATGTTCTGTAGATATCTGTTAGGTCCATTTGATTCATAATGTCATTAAGTTTCATTAATTCTCTGCTTAGTTTCTGTTTCAAAGACCTGTCCATTGGTGAGAGTGGGGTGTTGAAGTCTCCCACTATTAATGTGTAGGCTCTGATGTGTGATTTAAGCTTTAGTTATGTTTCTTTTATAAATATGAGTACACTTGCATTTAGGACATAGATGTTCAGAATTGAGATGTCATCTTTGATGGGGTTTTTTCCTTTGATGAGTATGAAGTATCCTTCTCCATATCGTTTTATTTTATTATTTATTTATCTATCTATCTATTTATTTATTTATTTTTGTTTTTTGAGACAGGGTTTCTATCTGTAGCCCTGGCTGTCCTGGAACTCACTCTGTAGACCAGGCTGGCCTCGAACTAAGAAATCCACCTGCCTCTGCCTCCCAAGTGCTGGGATTAAAGGCATGCGCCACCACCACCTGGCTTCCATATCATTTTATTACATTTTGTTAGAAGTCTATTCTATTAGATGTTAGAATGGCTGATCCAGATTGTTTCTTTGCTCTGTAACCTTTTCCAGCCCTTTACACTGAGGTAATGTCTGTCTTTGTTTTTGAGGTGTGTTTCTTGTGTGTAGCAAAATGATGGATCCTATTAGCTGTGTCTTTTTATTGATATTGAGAGATATTAATGACCAATGATTGTTAATCTCTGATGATTCTCTCTCTCTGTCTCTGTCTCTCTCTCTCTCTCTCTCTCTCTCTCTCTCTCTCTGTGTGTGTGTGTGTGTGTGTGTGTGTGTGTGTGTGTGTGTGTGTGTGTTTCTCTTCTTTGGTTTCACTTGTGTGAAATTAATTATGTCTTGTGTTTTCTTGGATGCAGTTACCCTCCTTATGTTGGAGTTTTCATTCTATGTCCTATGGAAAGCTGGATTAGTGGAAAGATATTGTTTAAATTTGGCTTTGTCATAGAATATCTTGTTTTCTCCATCTGTGTGATTGAAAGTTTTGCTGGATTCAGTAGTCTGGGTTGACATCAGTGGTCTCTTAAGGTCTCCAAGACCCTTCTGGCTTTTAGAGTCTCTGCTGAGAAGTCAAGTGTAATTCCGATAGGTCTGCTACTTAGCCTTTTTTATTTGCAGCTTTTAATGCTCTTTCTTTGTTCTGTATATTTAGTGTTTTGATTATTATGTGGCAGGGGGATTCTCTTTTCTGGTCCAATCTGTTTGGTGTTCTGTAAGGTTCCTATATGTTTTTAAGCATCTCTTTTTTTAGGTTAGGACTATTTTCTTCTATGATTTTGTTGAAGATATTTTCTAGGCCTTTAAGCTGGGAATCTTCTTATTTTTCTATTCCTATTATTCTTAGGTTTGGTCTTTTTATAGTGTTCTAAATTTCCTGGATGTTTTGTGTTAGAAACTCTTCAGACTTAGCATTTTCTTTGACCAGTGTAACAGTTTCTTCTGTCATAATTTCCATGTCTGAGATGCTTTCTTCAGTCTCTTGTATTCTGTTGGGATGCTTGTCTCCTGTAGTTCCTGTTCTCTTTCCGAGGTTCTCCAACTCCAGGATTGCCTCAGGTTTGCCTCAGTTTCTTTATTGCTTTTATTTTTATGTTTCAGGTCTTGAACAGGTTATTTATTTCCTTCAGCATTTGATTGGATTTTCCTGTATTTCTTTAAGGGATTTATTCATTTCCTCTTTTAAAGGCCTCCTCATAGGATTCATAAATCATCCTAATAAGATTAGATTTAAGGTCATTTTCTTATGCTTCATGTGTGTTAGAATATCCAGGGCATGCTGTAGTAGGATAGCTGGATTCTGGTAGTGCCTTATTGCCCTGGTTTTTGTGTTCTTATGCTAGCACTGGTGTTGGCAGTTTGTCCCTAGTGTTGGCAGACCTGGTAGTTCCTGATGGCAGCAGGCCTCTTGGACTGCAGGTAGAGCTGGTAGTGTCTGATGGCAGCAGACCTGTGGGATTGCAGGTAGAGCTGGTTATTCCAGGTGGTAGCAGGTTTCCAGGGATGCAGGCAGAACTGGTAGTCCCAGATGGCTTCAGGCCTCTGGTTGTCCCAGTGGCTTCCATGGATTCAAGCAGAGCTGGTGGTCCCTGATGGCTGCAGGCCTCCAGGATTGTAGTAGAGGTGTGGACCGGAAGAAGATAGAGTACCAGGGAAACAGGGCAGAACTCACCACTGAGGGACTTGCTGGCAGGCAGAGGATTGGAGTGTGAGGCTCTCACCTGGTTGTCCTGGGTGCCAACAGATCCCCAGGGATGCAGGCAGAGCTGTGGCTGAGCTCTTTCATGGTTACATCTCCCACCCCCAAGCCCCCATGTTTTTCAAGACAAGATTTCTCTGTAGTCCTGGCTGTTTGGAACTGAGACATTTGCCTGACTCTGCCTGTTGAGTATTGGAAAGGCATGGGCCACCTCCACCCTCCCTAGTCACATCCTTTTTTGATCTCTTGTCTTTGAACCTTTGGAGACTTATTGTAGGTTGATGCAGGGAGCAGGCAATGGGTTTGTTTCCAGATGACAACCAACTCCCTCAAAATGAGCATCATCTACCCTACCCCGTGTTTTCATTTATTTGTTTGAGTCTTCTGTAACCAAGATGATCTCAAATTCACTGGGTAGCTGAAGATTAGATCAAATGTCTGATGGTCAGACACCACTGTCTAAGTACAGACCTGCAGGTATATGAAACTAAGCTGGTCTTGTTTAGTGCTGGGTAGGATCCAGAGCCTCAGGGATGCTGGGCCAGCACTCTGTGAACTAACCACCCAGACCCCCTTCTATTATATTTCAAACTGGACTAGAGAGGTGGCTCATTCTTGCAAAGGACCTGGGTTAATTCCCAGCATCCACACAGCAGCTCACACTCATCTTAACTCCAGCTCCAGAGAACCCAACTTTCTCTTCTGATTTCTGAAGTCAGCAAGCACATACCTATATGTAGGCAAAGACCTCATACACCTAAAAATAAATAAATCTATATTGCATACTAATCTTTCTTTTATATGTGCAAAAGCTTTGGGGTTTTATAGATTATTATATTTGTACATAGATTCCTTATTGAATTAACCTTTGTGGTGGTTTGAATAGGTATGGTGGGCCTAGATTCATGTGTTTGAATGCTTTGCCATAGGGAGTGGCCCTAGGAGGAGGTATGGCCTTGGAAAAGGTGTGGCCTTGTTAGAGGAAGTATGTCACTGTGGAGGCGTGGCTTTGAGGTCTTTGCCGGTTAAGCTCTGCCCTGTGTGAAACACATCCAGTTTCCTGCTGCTGTCTGCAGATCAAGACATAGAACTTCCAGCTCCTCACACCAAGTCTGCCTAGACTCTGCCCTACTTCCCACCATGATGATAATGGACCAAATATCTGAAGCTATAAACCAGTCCCAATTAAATGTTTGCCTTTATAACAGATGTTTTCCTCATGGTGTCTCTCTCTCTCTCTCTTTCTCTCTCTGTCTCTCTGTCTCTCTTTCTCTCTCTGTCTCTCTTTCTCTCTCTGTCTGTCTCTCTGTCTCTCTGTCTCTCTGTCTCTCTCTCTCTCTCTCTCTCTCTCTCTCTCTCTCTCTCTCTCTCTCTCTCTCTCTGTCTCTCTCAGCCTCAGGAGCCCTAGCCTGGACTCTATGAATGAGCACTACACTAGCCCCGCACTATGCATTTTTTAGTTAAACTTCTGAAATGTGCTATTTCCATTTATAAATGATAATTATTTTATTTTTATTTATTTACTTTTTTTTTTTTTTTTTAATTTCGGGGGCAGGATCCCATTATGTAGCCCTAGCTGGCCTGGAACTTGGTGCATAGACCAGGCTCTCTGGAGACTCACAGAGATCTGCCAGCCTCTGCCTCCTGAGTGCAGGGATACACTAGGGTACCACCATACCCAGATACATCTATATTTTTAAAAACATTATGTTTCTGGATTTGGGTGTTTTGCCTGTATGTATGTTGGTACATTAGGTGGATACCTTGTGTCTAGGGAAGCTAGAAGAGAGCACTGGCTCCCCTAGAACTGGAGTTACAGAAGGTTGTAAGCCACTATGTGGGTGCTGGGAATTGAATCTGGGTTTTCTGGAAGGGTAGACAGTGCTCTTAACTGCTGAGCCATCTCCCCACACCCCACCCCCAACCTGTCTTGTTTTGTTTTGTTGGTTGGTTGGTTGGGGTTTTTTGTTTTGTTGCCTGAGCATCTTCCACCACCACTGCCCCCTTCATGGGTCCACACTTGGATTGCTGCTGTCCATTCTAATTTCCAAAGTCATTACAGTTCCCACCACCATAGTTTCCTCCACCAACATTTCCTCCTTCACTGTAACCATCATATCCTGCACCACCACCACCATATCCACCACCTTGGTTTCCATATCCCCATCCACCACGTCCCTAACCTCCTCTACTACTGTAACCAGGACCACCACCATAGATGCCACCATCACCTCCAAATCCATTATATCCACCGTCACCACCTCCATAACTACCTCTGCCGCCACCACCTCCACCACCATAGTCTCCTCTTCCACCAAAGTTTCCTCCACGACCCACAAAGTTGCCAGATCCACCTCCACGACCTCTCTGTGATCCAGCAGACTGCATCTATTGTTTAGAAAGGGCCTTTTTCACTTCACAGTTATGCCCATTAAAAGTGTGGTATTTCTGAATAACAATTTTATCAACTGTGTCATAATCATCAAAAGTTACAAAAGCAAATCCTCTCTTTTTCCCACTCTGCCTGTCTTCCATAACTTCTATGGTTTCAATCTTGCCATCTTTTTCAAAGCAGTCTCTCAGACTATATTCTTCCGTATCCTCTTTAATACCACCAACAGAAATTTTCTTCACCATTAAATAGGCACCAGTCTTTACAGAATCCTCTCTAGAAACAGCTCTCTTTGGTCCCACCACGCGCCCACCAACCTTGTGTGGCCCCGCACACAGTGCAGCATCCACCTCTTCAACACAAGAGTAGGTCACAAAACCAAAGCCTCTGGAACATTTTGTTTGGGAATCTCTCATTACAGATATCTCTGTCAGTGTGCCCCATTTCTCAAAATGTTCTCTTAAGCTATCATCTGTGGTTTCAAAGCTCAGACTGTAGAGTGAAAAATTATAAAGGCCATTTTATGAAATATGTGTAAATTTTTTGCCTTAGACCTTGGGCAGAAAAGCACCTGCCAGCAGGTTTGGGTCCATCTAATTAGTTACAGAGGAGGGGGAGTTACAGGACAAAGGCCTGTTAAGAACATCCCAGAAACTGACTGGCCAAGGGAGGAACTACACCCTGCCCCCATGGTACGGCCTACTAGTGTTCAAAAAAAAAAAAAAAGTAAAACAACCAATCCTGTGCACCCGCGCAAAAGTTCGCTTTTTCCCCACCCCGCCCATATATAAGCACTAGACCACTGAGCCAAGAGGTCAGTCCCTCTATCCCCTATGCGAGATATGGGGATATGGGCTGGCCCAGAGCTCTGATTTAATAAACCACCTCATGTGCTTTACAGCAAGACGGTCTCTCGTGTGTCTTTTGGGTGCGTGCTATCCTGTGACTTAAGTCGACCTCCTTTCTGGGGAGTCCCAGACCTTTCAAGACCACCAATAAACAGCTTCCTCAGCTGCTCTGGTTCCTTTGGATCATGGCCCTCCATTTTGAGATTAGACTCACTGCCCAGCTAGAGAATGGTTTTTATGGGTTAAAAATACATGTTGCTCTTACAGAAGATCCTGGTTTGATTCCCAGCTCCTACACAGCATCCACACAATTGTTCACGGCCATTTGTAACTCCAAAGACCTTTTCTGACTTCCATAGGCACCAGGTATGCATGTGATGTACATAAATGTTCACAGGCAGAACATTTGTACACATAAAACAACAGCTGGGCGGTGGCAGTGGTAGTGGCTGTGGTGGAACACACCTTTAATCTCAGCACTCAGGAGGCAGAGGCAGGCAGATTTCTGAGTTGGAGACCAGTCTGGTCTACAGTACACTTTCCAGGACAGTTAGGCCTACTCAGGGAAACCCTGACTTGAAAAACAAACAAAACAGCCCGGCATGGTGGCACATGCCTTTAATCCCAGCACTTGGGAGGTAGAGGCAGGCGGATTTCTGAGTTCAAGGTCAGCCTGGTCTACAGAGTGAGTTCCAGGACAGTCAGGGCTATACAGAGAAACCCTGTCTCAAAAAACCAAAAAAAAAAAAAAAAAAAAAAAAAAAAAAAAAAAAAAAAAAAAAAAAAAAAGAAAGAAAAAGAAAGAAAAACAAACAAAACATTAACTGTATTCCTAGTGCTAGGATAAAAGGCATGTACACCTGACCTGAGGAACAATATTTACAAAATAATTATTTAATGGGGGCTGGAGAAATGGCTTAGTGGTTAAGAGCACTGATTGCTCTCTTCCAAAGGACTCAAGTTTGATTCCCAGCACCCCCATGGTGGGTCACAACCATCTGTAACTTACACATGTGATGCCCAGATACAAATGCAGGCAAAACACCAATACACATTAAACTAAGTCAAATTAAGTTAAAAAATTAAAACACTCTCTAAAAATAATTACTTTTTAAGGATATGAGAAGACTACTGTCTTTTAACTCTCATGCTTAAAAATTAAAAATTAAAATCTGAGTGCTGGAATTAAAGGGGTGTGCCATCACTGCCCAGTTTTGTCGTTAGTATTATTCTGTTATTATTATTACTCGTTTTTGTTAGGCGCCATAAGAATCTCGCCCCAAGATGGCGATGACCACCCAAGGGCCGAGTGATAAACAAGTCCTTATTAGGTATGAAGGCTGTGCTTCAAGGTGGCCTGATCCTACGCAAGCGTCAGGAGCCTATGGAGGGATGATGCGTGGCATGAGTTCATGGGCTCCTGGCAGGGTTTATAAGCTGCCGGGAAGGGATCATGGGCTCACCATCTTGACTACAAACTGCTAAGCATCCTGAGTAAACTGCTGTGAGAAGGAACCGGTTGTTCCATGTCTTAATTCCTGCTGGTCAGGGTTGGCTCAGCACACGTTTTTAAAATATAATTGCTTTTTTGGGATGGTGTGCACATGCCTTAGCATCCATGTATATGCCCGAAGACAACATTTAGGAGTCAGTTCTCTCCTTCTACCATGTAGGTGTGGTAGATCAAACTTATGTCAGCAAAGCAGACTTGGTGGCAAGCTCCTTTACCCACCAAGCCACCTTGTTAGCCCAATTATTTCTTTATTTCTTTCATGTCTTTCTTTCTTTCTTTTTTTTTTTTTTTTTTTTTTTTTTTTTGGTTTTTCAAGACAGGGTATTTCTGTGTAGTCCTGACTGTCCTGGAACTCACTTTGTAGACCACGCTGGCCTCAAACTCAGAAATCCAAATCCACCTGTCTCTGCCTCCCAAGTGCTGGGATTAAAGGCGTGTGCCACCACTGCCTGGCATGTCATTTAATCTCAGCTCAGCACTTTGTTGGCCTGTGTTAACAACCCCCATCAGCTTAGACAGAAAAGTGTTAACTAGTTTAGTAAACCATCTACTACTGTTTTTGTCCTGAATTGTCCATAGCTGTTACCATGGCAACTATGTGAGCTTCCCATGATATCTGTTAACTTGGGTGACTCCAGAGAGACATGTGGCCATGTAGAAAGAACATGGTTTCATTGTTCATTTATTCTCCCCCCCCCACCCCCCCCACCCCAGACAGAGTTTCTCTGTGTAGCCCTGGCTGTCCTGGAACTCACTCTGTAGACCAGGCTGGCCTTGAACTCAGAAATCCCCTGCCTCTGCCTCCCATGTGCTGGGATTAAAGGCATGCACCACCACTGCCTGGCTCATTTTTTCTTTTATCAACTGATTTTTGTCTTTCTTCTTCCCCCTGCCCCCATGTATGTATGTAATATGTGTGTATGTGTTTTAGATATTATGTGTCTCACCTATCCCTGAACAGCCTTAGTTACTATGTAACTGAAGATATGTATTTTAGACAGTGTCTCAGGTATCCCAGAGTAGCCTTCAGTTACTGTGTAACTGAAGATGAACTTGAATTTCTGTTCCTCTTGTCTCTGCCTCCCCAGTACTGGAATTACAGAAGTACACCACTGTGGGCAGTTTTATATGGTGCTAGGGATATAACTCATGGTTTGTGCTGGATAAGCATGTGCTCTACCATTTGGGCTACAGGCACAGCTTTGTTTGGTTTTGTTTAGAGTTTCTCTGTGTGGTCCTTCCTGGTTGTCCTGGAACTGGCTCTGTAAACCAGACTGGCCTCCAACTCAGAGATCCTCTTGCCTCTGCCTTTCAGTGCTAGGATTAGTGTGCCCCACCACTGCCTGGCCATGGCAGAACTTCCAAGGTAATACTGGCCCACCTTGAATTTGGGGCTGACTTCCTATTTCAGCTTCCTGAGTGCTGAGTTTTCACCCACTTTAGTTTCCATTACCCTCAACCTCCATGATCTCAAAAGTCCTCCCCAGTGCTAGGGGGGGGGGGGGGGGCTCAGCAGGAGAGAACCTGCCTAGTGTGCAGGAGGCCCTGGGTTCTAAGCCACCAAAGATGAAAACAAACTCCCTCCCAGATCTGAGATCCTTGGAACCTGAAGGGTTAAACACATGCCTTTGGAGGCCTTATCCTTCCCAGCCCAGGAAGTACAGTTTCTCAAACCACAACAACCCTCAGACACAGGTTTTCCTGGGCAGGGCTGAATTCAACAGGGAAAACGATTCTTGTTAGACCAGATTTCCTGGTTTGGGGTTTGGGAAATCCAGTTGCCCTCATGTAGCCTTGCTTGACAAGTCCCTCTCAGTCCTTACTCCTCTGCTCCTGAGGCTGAAGAGTCTCTAAAGCCTCCTAGTCCAGCTGACAGATTTATGAAGGACAGCAGAGCCTTGGGACTCAGGGACCTCACTGCATTCTTCATAAAGGTTCCTCCTCACACACCTGTTTGTTTGTTGTTGAGTTTTTTTTTTTTTTTTGTTTGTTTGTTTGTTTTTAAGTCTGTATCCTAGTTGTCCTGGAACTCAATATGTAGGCCATGCTGTCTTCAAATTCACAGAGATCTACCTACTTCTGCCCTCCCCCCCTCCCCCCCCCAAGATCTGGGATTAAAGGCGTGCACTACCATGTGAGACTTTTTTTTTTTTTTTTTAAATCTCTTTCTATTTGGGACTCTAGAGACTGCTCAGTGGTTACGATTGCTGGTTGCTCTTTTAGAGGACCTGCTATTCTTCAGGCAACACACACACACACACACACACACACACGCATTAAATAAAGATTAGTATAAAGAGTTTTTAAGATTTTTTTTTTTTTTTTTTTGGATTTTTGAGACAGGGTTTCTCTGTGTACCCCTGGCTATCCTGGAACTCACTCTGTAGACCAGGCTGGCCTCGAACTCAGAAATCCGCCTGCCTCTGCCTCCCAAGTGCTGGGATTAAAGGCGTGCGCCACCACCGCCCGGCAAGATTTTTGTTTTTATTCTATGTGTATGAGTATTAACCTGCTTGTGTGTATGTCTAATATGTTTATGCAGCGCCCACAGAGGTCAGAAGAGGATGACAGACCCGTGGAACTGCAGTTATAGATAGTTGTGAACTGCCTTGTGGGACCTAAGAAGAGGCCCTCAGGAGGAACACCAGTGATCTTTAACAGCTGAGTCTTTCTAGCTCCAGGTTTTGAGGTTTTGAGACTGTATAACCCAGGCTTGGTTTTAAAAATAATTTTCCACCCGGTGGTGGTGTTTCCATTACCTCAAACCTTTACCCCAACACACACACACACACACACACACACACACACACACACACACACACACCTTTAATCCAAGCACTTTGAAGACAGAAACAAGTTTATTTCTGTGAGTTCGAGGCCAGTCTGGTCTACAGAGTAAGTTCCAAAGCAGCCATGGCTACACAGAGAAACCCTATCTCAAAAAAACAAAACAAAACAAAATTATTATTATTTTCTTTTTTTGCATATGTACTTGAATTAATGTGTATGCACTGGTGTGTGCATCTGTTTGAGCGGAGGGCAAAGGAGAACACCAGATGGCCTGCTTGTCTGTATGTCCAATATGTGTATGCAGCGCCCACAGAGGTCAGAAGAGGATGACATCTTATTTCCTTTGTCCAGGGTCTCACTGAACCTGGAGCAGAGCTGGGGACTGACAAGTCCTGGTGATCCTCCTGTTTCTGTCCCCTACAAGTCTGGGGTTACAGGGTCTGAACAAGGATGGTCATGACAAGTGTTTCTTTCTATAGTTGCTGGCAATTCAGGTCTTTGTGCCTGTACAGAAAACACTCCATCTCTCCAGTCCATTTTTTTTTTCGATTTTTTTTTTTTTTTAGTTTTTCAAGACAGGGTTTTTCTGTGTAGCCCTGGCCATCCTGACACTCTCTGTAGACCAGGCTGGCCTCAAACTTAAGAGATTTATCTGTCTCTGCCTTCGTAATACTGAGATTAAAAGCCTGAGCCACCACCTCCTCTAGGCTGGATTTATTTTTAATTATGCATGAGTATGTGAACCTATGTATATACATTTGCATGTGTGTGCATGTGCCTAATGAAACCAGAAGTAACAAGTGGTTGTGAGCCATCATATAGCTTCTGGGAACCAAACTTGGTTCCATAGCAAAAGGTCTTAACCACTGAGCCATCTCTTCTGTCCTTAAAAAAAAAGGTCTTCTTAAAGTATCTTCATAAACAGGCCAGTGGAGCACACCTTTAGGCTCAGAACTCTCAAGGCCAAGGCAAATGGATTTCTATAAATTCCAGGTTTACATAGTGAGTTTTACAATAGCCAGAGTTCCTGTCTCAAAGAAAGCCACCTCATGTGTGCCTGTGCTCACCTGCACACACACAGTTTTACTATGGTGGGCTGTGGTGGAGCAGCCTTTAACCCCAGTATTCTGTAGGTGCCAACAAGAAGGATGAGGAGTTCAAAAATATCCTTGGTTACATAGCAAGTCTGAGACCAGCCTGGAAATGTGTGAGACAAAGTCTGAAAAACCACACCACCAGCTGAGCATGGTGGCATGCCTTTAACCACAGCAGAGGCAGGTGGATCTCTGCGAGTTTGAGGCCAGCATGGTCTACAGAGCCTGTTCTAAAACAGCCAAGGCACTAGGCAGAGTGGCACATGCCTTTAATCCCAGCACTTGGGAAGCAGAGGCAAGTGGATTTCGGAGTTTGAGGCCAGCCTGGTCTACAGAGTGAGTTCCAGAACAGCCAAGACTACACAGAGAAACCCTGTCTCGAAAAACCAAAACCGGGGCTGGAGAGATGGCTCAGAGGTTAAGAGCACTGGCTGCTCTTCCAGCAGTCCTGAGTTCAATTCCCAGCAACCACATGGTGGCTCACAACCATCTGTAATGGGATCCCATCCCTCTTCTGGTGTGTCTGAAGACAGTGACAGTGACAGAAAAACCAAAACCAAAGTAAACCCAAACAAAACAAAACAAAAAAACAGCCAAGGCTACACAAAGAAACCCTATTTCAAAAAAAAAAAAAAACCAAACACGCATATACACACACACACACACACACACACACCTGGAATGTATGCGACCCTGTCAAAAAAGTAAAACACACACACACACACACACACACACACACACACACACACACACACACACACCAGCCAGCTACAGGAAGGAACTATGTTGAAAGCCCCAGGGCAACCAGGAGCATTGACAGGGTTAGGGGGTGGAGCTGTCGGACAGGGCGGGAGGATGGAGAGGTGGAGTCCTGTCCTACTGAGCTGGGCAGGGCTAGGGTGGGGCATGCAGGGCTGCACCCCGGGAGGTCAGCCTGGCCAATCACCCCCCCCCCCTTTTGCTAATGGCTATTGCTCTATGCAGAGGTAGCAGCGCCCCCTGGCCCAGCTTCGGTCTCTGTTTCTGGTTGCTTCCTTCTTCGGGCTCCTGTACTTAGTGCTGGGTGTGTCTCCGTGCCTCCTTCAGCTAGAGAAGCTGCTGGGGAGACTCCCACCAAGGGGCTAGTGGAAGGAAGCCCTCTCGGTGCATTTACTTAGGCCTTTGAGACACTGTTATTTAGACACTAGGAACCAAGCCCTTCCCGGGTAAGGTCCATGACTTGCTAACCCAGGTCTGAGTCCCCTTTTTAAGATGCACAGGGCCTGGAGTCCTGGTGGGGGAGGGGGAGGGAGGCTTGCAAAATATTTGCTGAATAAGGAATGAGTGAGTGAAGCCTTTTTTTTTTTTTTTTTTTTTTAAAGATTTATTTATTTTATATATTTGAGTACACTGTCGCTGTCCTCAGATCCCATTACAGATGGTTGTGAGCCACTATGTGGTTGCTGGGAATTGAACTCAGGAGCAGTCAGTGCTCTTAACCGCTGAGCCATCTCTCCAGCCTCAAGTGAAGCCTTAGAAGTCAGAGAGCCAGGGAAGGAAGAGCCTGGAATCCCAAAGTTAGATGGGCCGACCTGAGTTCCAGTCCAGAAACTGTCTGAACCTCAAGTACCTTAAGTGCAAAATGAAACCAAGTAATCCAACCTGGTCTAGGACATTGGCCTGGAATGCTTGTGCGTATGGGACATGGTAGATTTACAAAGTGGTAGATTTACAAGTGCTAACAAGCTCTGGCAACAGCCCACAAGGGTTTATTATCTCCAGCCACCAGTGGACCAGTAAAGGAACAGTCAGTTATTCAATATAGCCACATTGGGGAAAGAAACAAAGATCTAGTGGTTCCCTAGGTCCATCTGGGGTGTTCTAGAGAACAAGTGGGTATGCATGGTTTAAAACTCCTGGTCAAAGTGCTGCCTATGGAGCCATTCGACCTCAAAGGTGATTCAGTAAGTCTTGCAGAAAGTTTCTTCTCTAGCTAGCATCTGACATTAGCCTTCTCTTGTCCTGGCATCAGGTTCCTGGAGAAATCCCACCCACCTCTGGCCCCTGTACAACACAGTTAATTGTATACACACATACACAGACCACATTCACAGACCATGTGGACCTCAGGGACTAAATTCCAGTTGTCCGGCTTGGTGGCAAGTGTACTCTCCCCCCCATGAGCAGGACTGAGAGACCTTGGTTGCCACAGCAAGGTCAAGTGACGGGATCTAGGTGGAGTTACCCACCTTGGCTGCCGGAACACAGCAGAACTGCCCCTGGGCTTGCCTTGAGACATCTCCAGCCGTGACCTGGAATGGACTATGGATTATCCCACCCATCTGAAACCAGGAGGGGTTGTGGGTTGGGTCTTCCCCTTTAAATTGAGAGCTGAACATTAAAGCTTGGGGTCTTGATCAGAGAAATTTGTCTTGGCCTCATCTCTTCTCGCCCTCCTTCCCCTTTCGGGTGAACCCAGTTGACTTGTGGCCACGGGCAGCTACAGGCAAGTGTTTTTACCCACTGAGTCATCCTGGTTTTTTGTTTGTTTCTTTGCTTGTCTTGTTTTTCTGTTTTGTTTGAAACAAGATGTCATTGCATAGCCTTGAACTCACAGAGCTCTCAATCTGACTGCTTCTACCTCCCAAATGCTGGAGTTAAAAGCATATATCACCACCATCATCCCGGTTTTCTTTCTTTCTCTCTCTTTCTTTCTTTCTTTCTTTCTTTCTTTCTTTCTTTCCTTCCTTCCTTCCTTCCTTCCTTCCTTCCTTCCTTCCTTCTGAGATGGGATCTTTTGTAGCTCAGGTTGGCATCAAATTCACTATGTAGTTGAAGCTGGCTTTGAACTCCTGATCTCTTTTCTTACCCCCACCTCCCAATTGCTAGGATTACAAATGCATGCCACCTTGCCCAGCATTTACCCTTTAAGATGGAAAGTTTCATTAGTTAAACAAGCAGGACTTGAACATGAGACTCTCCTGCTTCTGCTCTCATAGTAGCTGAATGACAAGCCTGGCCACCAGGCCTGACCACAACAGTGATGCTTTTGAAAGCTGCTCATGCATTTCACATCGGTGGTTTGTCTTCTGTTTTCTCATTATTTGGTTGAGGTTCTGCTTGGGAGTGGGTGGGAGGGACGGGAACAAGACATGCCATAGGAGGGCTGAGGCCCTAGCTCAGCAGAAAGGATGGTAACCATGAAACCTGAAGACTTTGCTTCATTCCCTAGGGCCTACATGGTACAAAGTATCTCCAAGTCATTTGTCCTCTGACCACAAACACAAGAGCACACACAAATACATATACACAAATGCATAAATAAGTATTAAGTAGAAGACATGTAGAAACTCTCTTCTGGGTATGTCAGACACCCAGTGTCTATTCCTTATGAGGTTTCTTTATTATCTGATCATCTTTCCTTTCTCCCTTTCTTCTCTCCCTGGCCCCTGTCCTTTTTTTTTCTTACAAGGTCTCACATAGCCTAGGATAGCCTCAGAACAGTTGTGTAGACAGTGAAGACCTTGGACCTTAGATCCTCGAGGTCTGTGCCTCATCCATATTAGGATTCTAGGTGTAGGTGTGCACCATCGTGTCTGGCCAGATTTATGTGGTGTTGGAGAGCAAACCCAGGACTTCCTGCATTCTCCAGATGTTGAGGGGACAGATGTTGAGACTAGATCTCACTGTATAGCCCAGACTGGCCTTGAACACACTGTATGGTCTAAAATTGCCTCCAACTCACAGGGGAATTCTCTTGCCTCAGCCTCCCAGAAGCTATGATCACAAAGGTGTGATCCATCATTTCTGGCAAACTTTTTTTTTTTCCTTTCTGTTTTTTGTCTTTTTGTTTTTGACAACTGCAATGTCTCATGCAGCTCAATGTACCTTCCAGCTGTGAATGACCTCTGACTTTTGTGGGGAAGTGGTGGTATCGAAACAGGGTTTGTCTGTGTAGCCCTGGCTATTCTAGAACTCTCTCTGTGTACCAGGCTGGCTTTGAACTCAGAGATCCACTTGTCTCAGTCTCCCAAGTGCTGGAACTAAAGGTGTGCACCACCACTGCTTGGCTTAATGATTCTTAATGATTCTTTTTTTTTTTTTTTTTTTTGGTTTTTCGAGACAGGGTTTCTCAGTGTAGTTCTGGTTGTCCTGGAACTCACTCTTTTGTAATCCTTAATTTTTCTCATGACTTTTAATTATGGGACAGGAGATGGCTCAGTGGTTAAGTGCATAACTGCTCTTCCAGAAGATTCAGACTCAGGTTCAATCTCCAGCACCCATATTAGGTGGGTCATAACCACTCTTTTTTTTTTTTTTTGGTCTTTCGAGACAGGGTTTCTTTGTAGCCCTGGCTGTCCTGGAGCTCTCTCTGTATACCAGGCTGGCCTCAAACTCAGAAATCCGCCTGCCTCTGCCTCCCAAGTGCTGGGGTTAAAGGCATGCGCCACCACTGCCCCGCTATAGATAAACTTTTAAGATGTATTTTTACCTTGTTTTTTTTCTTCATTTTTTTTTTTTCAGAGAGTTTCCTTATGTAGCTTTTGCTGTCCTGGAACTCACTCTGTAGACCAGGCTGGCCTTAAACTCACAGAGATCCCCCCCTCCCTCTGCCTCCCAAGTATTGGGATTAAAGGCAAGCGCCACAAACACTTGGCTACAGATTGAGATCTAGACCAGCCTGGGTTACTGGAAATGAGTGCTCCATTTCCTCCCTCCACACCCCCCCACCCAAAAAAAGAAGAGAAGATGACAGTGAAGAAGGCTTGAGATAAGCTTCTCCAGCCTCAGAACTTTCTGCAAATCTGACCTGTTTATAAGGGTCCTAATTTGTCAACAGCTCAAAAGACTACCAGTTCTTCCTTTTTACAGAGGAGACCAAAGCCAGAGGGCTTTCTTCCCCCTCTTTGAGATAGGATCTTACTACATAGTCCTGGCTGGCTAGGAACTCTATGTAAAGTAGGCTAGCCTCAAACTGACTGCCTCTGACCCTGGAGGACCAAGACTAATTGCCTGGTAACCGGGCTTTTTTGTTGTTGTTGCTTTGTTTGGGGGGTTTTGGATTGTTTTTTGGTTTTGGTTTGTCGTTGTTTTGTTTGATTGTTTGTTTTTGAGACACCGTTTCTCTGTGTAGGCCTGGCTGTCCTGAAACTCGATCTGTAGCCTCCAGGCTGGCCTGGAAATCACAGAGATCCACCTGCCTCTGCCTCTGCCTCTTGGGAGCTGGGATTAAAGACATCTGATACCACAGCTGCCAGGACTTTCTTCATAGCCCCACAGGGTGAGTACAGGTTAGAAGCTGGAAGGCTTTTCTGTTGCCTTCAATTAACTGGCTCCAGGCTAATGTGTCTCTAACACATGGTCAGCCCTCGGGCCTCTTGTTTTTCACTGTCCCCAGCCTGCTCCCTTACCTTCATCATTCTTAGAGTTTCGGAGACACCTACATTTCCGACAGCCTTTACCCTCAGAATTTCCTCATTTGTAACCACTGTTGGTGGAATGTATGCCTCCCACTGAGATCACAGGGAGCAGGAGCCGAGGGTGTGTTCAGGTCTTGGCTGAGTGAGTTCTGACTCCCAGACTTCAGGGCAGGGACAACAGACTTGCTGAGCCAATGGATGCTTATCACTGGGACAGTAATGAGGAAAGGTTTTGTTCACTTGATTTTTCCTTGTGGGATTACAGATTGAACCTAGGACCTTGTCCATGCTAGCTAAGAGCTATGTCACTTGAAGAGGAGGAAGGAAAAATAGATATGATCTCCTGTAGCTCAGGGCTTGGCCTTTTTTTTTTTTTTTTTTTTTTTTTGAGACAGAATCCCTTTTCTAGCCTGGACCATGCTGGCCTCCAGCTCAGAACCTACAAAGATCTATGTGCCTGTTTCCTGTTGCTGGGATCAAAGGTATGCACCCCTCTATCCAGTCTTGAACCCTTCAACTTAACATTCATGCCTTTGGGAGCTAAAATTGAAAGTAATGCCCCACTATGCTCAGGTAAGTTTTTTTTTTTTTTTTTTTTTTTTTTTTTGTTTGTTTGTTTTTTTTTTTGGGTAATGGTGTCCTATAACCCAGGCTGGCCCCAAATTGAACATGTAGCCAAGGATGACTTTGAATTTCTGGTCTTCTTGTGACTACCTCAGCTGCTATTATGATGACTAAAGTTATGTTTTAAGTTTAAATTACTGTGCTTAAGAGACCTATAAAACAAAAGTGCCTCTCACCTGTAAGCCCCCCTTTCCCAAGGACAGAAAACTCTCTGGAATGCTGGGGTCATTGTTCCTGTAAGTTACAAAGCTTCGGCATGTTCTCACTTATCGTAGATAAGCTCGGTTGCCCAAACTGCACAGCACGTGCTCAATCACACTTTGGGGAAGGTACATGGGCAGGAAGTACTACATCAAGAGTGTGCTTGTAGCCTGCGGTGGTGGCGCACGCCTTTAACCCCAGCACTTGGGAGGCAGAGGCAGGCGGATTTCTGAGTTCGAGGCCAGCCTGGTCTACAGAGTGAGCTCCAGGACAGCCAGGGCTACACAGAGAAACCCTGTCTCGAAAAAAACCAAAAAAAAAAAAAAAAAAAAAGTGTGCTTGTCTCTGATTGAATGCAGGCAGAAAGAATGTAGCACCTTGTGGGTTTTGCTTTTGCAAGCCTCTGGCTAAGGTCATTCTTGTGGGTTTTGCTTTTCCAAGCCTCTGACTAAGGTCATTTGGGGTCATACTCTTGGAGTCCTAGGTATGGACCTGGCGAGTGTCCATCTTCCTGGCCAGTATTTAATACTCTAAATTGGCTCAAAAAATTGTGGTAGTGGTCTGATTCTTGACTGGTGGGATTACCGCTACCTCCTCAGTGCTGAGACCATAGGTTTGAGCCGCCATGCTTGGTTTGTGTGGTAATAGGAATGGATTTTAGGGCTCCATGCTAGCAAGTACTCAATCAACTGCTCTGTATCCCAAGACCTTTCTTTTTATTTAATAAGATGTATTTATTTTCATCTTATGTGTACACCTGTTTTTCCTGCACGTATGTAAGTGTATTGCATCAGATTTGGTGGCATGTGCCCTAACACCTGAGCCATCATCCTGCCCTGATGTGGCTTTAGGGGGAAAACACCTTTTGGCAGAAATACCTTCTGTTTGTTTCATGGGTGTTTTTTAATAGGTGGGAAGATACCTTGGAACCACAAAGGTCTTTGAGTATGGGGGAGGGGGCTACTCCATGATAAGTGTTGTTTTGGGGTGCTTTGTCTTTTGGGATGCGGACTCAGCCAGAATAGGTACCTGCACCTGGTTGGGATGGGGGTAAATCCACAGGACCCCATATCATTGGGCCTGTCCAAGGTCTCATTCAACTCCCTGGAACCCCAACTTGTGCAGCCACTTCATCTGCAACCAGTTCTGGTTGCCCAGCCTTTCAGACCTCTGTATGTGCCCACAGCAGGATCAGTGTTGCCATGGTAACAGTGCCCCTGACAAGTCTCCTCAAATTCCCTTTTAAGTCATTCTGTAAGGGAAGACCAGGGCTTTATCAGATGCTGCTGGGCCCTGCAAACCAGTAAGCCAGGAAAAGCCTCACATTCTTTATCCTTCATTCAAGTCCCAGTAGAGCAAGACAGACAACATCACTCAGTTCAAATCCCAGCTCTGACACTTTCTGTCTTCACAAGTCCCTGAACTCTAAAACAAGACTGTGGTTATTTGGTGGGATTATAAATGGGCAGCTCTAGTTTATTCCTGGCCTATGGTAAAGGCTAGCCCATATGACATCACCACTGAGAAAAGTCTGATGGAAAAATCCAGAGGGGTCCTCGCACAACAGAGACACCTGAGAGATCTGTGGAACATTCTAAAGACCTGGGCCTGGAATCCCAGCACTTAGGAGATTGAGTTGATCATCCTCAACTATACAATTATTTCCTTGCTGGCCTAGGCTACATGAAACCAAAAAACACAGCCTGAGACTGCCACCTTCCCGACAGGAGTGAAGAAGTCCTAAAGAGACACTGGCTATTAGACTGTTAAAGCACCGGACCCCAAGGGATTTGAACTTCCCCACAGAAGGGAAAGGCTAATGCCTGGTGCCAACTACAGGGAAACTTGTCCCCCAGGAAGGGACTTCACACAGTTCTAACATTGGTTAGGCAGTTTACAGTGGAAGTTGAGACAAGAAAGAGTTGGTAGTTGGTAGGACTACACCTTGACCAGGACTGCTTACTTCTGCAGACCTGTTGCCTTCTGTACAAACCCACACCTCATGTCAGGTGGCCCTGGATCTCTTAAATCCACCTCCCAGAGTAGCCTCGTAGAATGAATCTGCTTTCTCTGTTGAAGTGGCCTAAAAGGACAGGAGACTGAGCCCAGCTTCTTAGGGCTGCTGGAGCCTGGCCTCTAAAATGACATGAAGGATGTGAGGGATGGAAACTTTTTTATTTTTTTTTATTTTTTTGAAAAAGGATCTTGTTCTGTAGCACAGGTTCTGTGATAGCTTTGGGATGATCTCAAACTCTCAGCAATTCTCCTGCCTCAGCCACCCAAGTAGCTGGAATTATGTGTATATGATTTATCAAACCATCAAAAGACAGAACTAACTTTCTTTCTTTCTTTCTTTCTTTCTTTCTTTCTTTCTTTCTTTCTTTCTTGACAGGGTCTCATGTAAAACAGGCTCTCCACAAACTTAGAAAAATCTGTTTGCTTCAGTGCTATCATGCCTGACAAAAATGAATCCCAGGCTGGCCTGAATTCTCTATTTATGATCCTCCTGTCTCTGCCTCTTCAGCATATCCTACACCCACCCCCAACCTTTAAAAAGATCAATTTACCTGGGCAGTGTTGGCACACACCTTTAGCCCCAGCACTCAGGAAGCAGACGCAGGCAACTTTCTATCAATTTGAAGTCAGCCTGGTCTACCTTGGAGCAAATTCCAAGACAGCCAGGGCTACACAGAATAACTCTGTCTTAAAAAAACAAACGAACATGTATAAGGTTTTGTTTGCAAGAATGTATATGTACCATGTGCATGCTAGTTGCCTGCAGAGACTGCAGAAGGGGTCAGTTACAGAGTGTTGTGAGCCACCATGTGAATACTAAGAACAGAATTCAGGTCCCCTGAAAAAGCAGCCAGTGTCTTTAACCACTGAGCCATTTCTCAGGCTCCTCCTCTCAATTTTAACCCAGTGAGTTCAGTTAACACTTCCAACTAGAATGTTGACTGATCTCGATGGTTCGATTTTTGTTTGGTTGGTTTGGTTTTGGGTTTTGGTCTTTTGAGACAGGGTTTCTCTGTGTCCTGGTTTCTCAGGCTGTCCTGGCCTTGCTTTGTAAACCAGGCTGGGCTCAAAATCAGAGAGATCTGCCTGTCTCTGCCTCCCAAGTGCTGGGATGAAGGCATGTACAGCTCCTCCTCCCAGCCTTTGATGGCTTGATCTTATAGGTAACCATGCTGCAGGGAGTTTGTGAGTTCATCGACCATGTCATGTCCGAAGAGAGCTTTTCACTACACTCCTCTCCAACCTCTGGATTCTATACTCTTCTCCTTCCAGGATGCACCCTTAGCCATGGTGGCGGTGGTAGAGGCATTGATACAGATGATCTGAACTGACACTCAACTGTCACTTATTCTCAGTACCTCGATCAGTTATGTCTCCTCATTAACTGCTGCCCATCCCCCACTTTTTTTCCTCCTTAGGACAAATTTTCACAAATTCATCATCCTCCTGCCTCAACCTCCCATGTGCTGGGAGTTGTTTCATATTCGAAGCTTAAGGTGGCACTAAGGAAAAAAAAGACTCAATTTCGGCCCAAAGCCACTTGGTGAGGGACATGAGATGTCATTCTCTATAGCTCTCCACCTTATTTTTTGAGACAGGGTTTCTCTCCTATTCAGCTATACTACCTGGCCAGCAAATGACAGAATCTTCTTGTATCTGGGTTGTGGTTGGGACTGTGGTTATGGGCTAGCCATGCCTGGCTATTTTATGTGTGTGTTTGGAATCCAGCCTCTTCAAGCTTGAGCAAATACTGCCTTTATCAAATGAGCCATTTCCCCAGCATCCTCTACACATTTTATTGCTGTTTTCTTTGAGACTGGGTTTCTCCATGTAGCCCTGGATGTCCTAGAACTCACTCTGTAGACTAGGCTGGACTTGAACTCAGAGACCTGTCTGTCTCTGCCTACCAAATGCTGGGATCAAAGGCCTGTGCCAACCACTGACTCCACTAGGTTTTTTTTTTTTTTTTTTATAAGTTTTATTTATTTACTTTATGTGAGTACAATGTAGCTGTCTTCAGACACACCAGGGCATCTGAAAAGGGCATCAGACCCCATTACAGATGGTTATGAGCCAACATGTGGTTGCTGGGAACTGAACTCAAGACCCCTGGAAGAGCAAGCAGTCAATGCTCTTAACCACCGGGCCATCTTTCCAGCCCCTCTACTAGGTTTTTTTAAAAATGGAATTTGTATTTGCAGGGAATTGGAGGAGTGGTAACCTGGGGACAAATAGTGATCCCTAAAAGAACCTGAGGAATACTCACAGGTGGTTAAGAGTAGAAACTGGACCATGGCTAAGCTGACGGCCCATCTTTCTGTGTGTAAGCTGACTTTCTGTGTGGAAAGTACTGGAGATATCAGGACACTGGACCACCACTATCTGTCTTTATATTCATGAGCGTGTACATGTTTATGTATGTCTCTCTCTGAGTATCTGTCTGTCTGTCTGTCTGTCTCTCTCTCTGTGTGTGTGTGTGTGTGTGTGTGTGTTTCAAAGAACTTCTACCTTGTTCTAAACAAAGTCTCATCCTTAATGGGGGAACCAGGCTGGCTGGCCCTAGAACCTGAAGGAATTCTCTGGCCTCACCTTAGGAACAACAGAATTAGAGACCTGTGCTGCAGAGTCCATCTTTACATAGGTTCTGGGGTCCACACCCTGTCCTTGCCCTTGAGTGGCAATTGATTTCCACACTGGGCCATAACCATCATCCATCATACTTGTTTTATTTTATGTGCATGGGTGTTTTCCCTGCATGTGTATCTATGCCATGTGCCTGGTGTCTTTGGAGGCCAGAAGAGGGTATCAGACTCCTGGAGCTGCAGTTAGAAGGAGTTGTAGCCCCCATGTGGGTGCTATGACTTGAACCTTGGAGAGAAAAGCACATACTCTTAACTACTAAGCCATCTCTCTAGCACCCACACTCAGATTTTAAGCACTTAACAGAGCAGGATTACAAACCTGCAGTCAATGCCATAATCGGCCTGGCCTTAGTTTATCCTCCAAAATGACCAGTCTGTCCTCTCTTACTGAAAGTTGTTCATTCCTTTGGCTTTGTGTGGGGGCAGCGTTCAGGAGCAGACAATAAAATTTCCACCATACATTCACTGATTGGACAGAAAGCCTTCTTCCCTCTCTATGGCTGGGGGAAAGCCATGGACAGAACCCATAAAGCCTTTATTATTATTATATTATTATATTTAAATCACTCAACTTAATGACTGAAATAGTCTTCCTAGGTAGACATGATTGTCCTAGAACTGCCTTGGATTTGCGTGGACCCTCTTTGCTCAGCGTTCTAAGAAACAGGATTACAGGAAACAGGGTACGTTGAGGAGTTAGGGGAAGGACTGAAGGAGCTGAAGGGGTTTGCAACCCCATAGGAAAAACAACAATATCAACCAACCAGGCCCCCCCCCTTCCCCGAACTCCCAGAGACTAAACCATCAACCAAAGAATACACATGGAAGGACTCATGGCTCCAGCCGCATATGTAGCAGAGGATGGCCTTGTTGGGTATCAATGGGAGATGAAGCCCTTGGTCCTGTGATGGCTGGATGCCCCAGGGTAGGAGAATTCGAGGGCGGGGGAGACAGGAGTGAGTGGGTGGATGGGGGAGCACCCTCATAGAAGCAGGGGTAGGGGAGATGGGATTCTCAGATGTCTTGTTAACTCTATAATCTACATGACTGCATGCCTGTGAACATACATATAAAACAAATAAATGTAATTAAAATTTACTTTTAAGGAGATTCTGGTCGGACAGTGCTATTGCATGCCTTTAGTCCCTGCACACTCAGAAAGCAGAGGCAGGCAGATCTCTGTGAGTTTAAGGCCATCCTATTCTACAGAATGAGTGAGTTCCAGGACAGCAAGCAATACACAGAAAAACACTGTCTTGGAGAGAGGGGAAAGGGAGAAAGGGAGGGATGGAGGGAGGGAGGGAGATGGGGGAGAGGGAGATTGATTTTCAGAACTGTGACCCACAAGGAGCCTGGACAGGCTGGTTTTTGGCATCTTCCAGCACTCACTTGAGTAGTGACAACTGCTGGGGGGCGGGGGTGAACTCAGGCAGGTGTCGTACCAGAAGTCACAAGTCTCGATTACTTGGGGTGGGGGGAGGGAGAATTAACGGTCCTGATTGACTGATTGAATGGCTTGAAACTATGTAGACGTCTGTTACAGCCTGTTCACTGTGCCTGTTTTGTTCATCTCTCAGAAGCAGGCAGCCCAAGGACTAGGATTTTTTCTGCTAAAGCATTGCAGGTGCCAAGCCCAAGGCTCTATTTAAAAGTGCCACTCCCATTACACGGAACAGGAAACCCAAGCTTCAGGAGGTCACTAGTTGAGAGGTGTCAGCACGGACGTCCCATAAACCCAATCACTGAAGCTCCGGGTTGTAAGGGTGGGGATGAGGAGGAGGGGAACTCAGGAGCCTGGGTTTGGCGGGAGGAATGACTCAACCGCCCCGCCCCGTGCGCCTTGGGCTGAGGCAACAGCCATCCTCATTTTCGCTTAAGTACCCCATATTCTTGTGTCCCAGACCTTGATCTGCAACTGGGTGCGAGGTTAGGGGTTCAGAGCCTGGGACAGCCCCGTCTCAAACCAGCTCACTCTAGTTCCCTGTGCTTTTGTAGCTGGAGGCAATTGCTACACCTGTGTCCGGCTAGTAGTTTGGCCTGAGCCGGGACACAGACGCCATTGCTGGAGGAGGCGCGTAAGGGGAACGCAGACGCACGGTGGCTGGGTGGCTGTGTCCGCCGCTTTGTTGGTAATTTTTTTCTAATTTGTTTTGTTTGGTTCGAATGAGTCTTATTCCTAACCCTGTTGGTCCGGAACTCCTTAATGAAACCCAGGCTGGCCTCGAACTCTCGGCAATCCTCCTGCTCAGCCAAGCGCTGGGATTGAGGTTTGAGCTACTACACTCAATAACGCATCGAATTTGAAATGAAAAAGAAAAAAAAAAGAAAAACTTTGTGTGTATGTGTACTCTTAAGACTTTCTACCCCGCTCAGTATGGGAGCTGTAGGGGACAGTGCAGCACCCCAGTGTATGAGCCGCTTGTTAGGGGTAGAAAGGGAGAGGGTGTGACCACTAAGACAGGAAGGTAAACTAAGATCCTGGAGGTTTGTTTTTTTTTTTTTTAATCTACGCAAGGGTGACAAACACAAAGGCGGTGGCTCCGGCTACTTCCGCAGAGGAGGGCCATCACCCCCAGGCGTGGGCTGGGCGTAGCCACACCCAGATACCTGGGCAAGCGCTGGTCTTGCTAGGGTAGTGCTGGGGGACCCGGACTCGCCCTTCCATGCTGGGCGGGGGTGGGTGAGTGGGCACCATCTCTCACCCGGACCTCTAACGAAGGTCTAGGTCCTCCTGAGGCTCACCCAGGTCAGAGGGCTCAGCTTGAACCTGGCGTGCGCGCCGCAGCTCCGCCGCAAGCCATTCTGCGCACTCGCTCCCTCCAGGGAAGCTGGTCACGTGCCCGGGGTGGGGGTTGGGAGGACGAGCAGCAAGAGCCCCAGGGCTGCACGTGCCGAGCTAGAGGAGGGCGGAGCTCCAGTGTCTGGGGCTGCCTTCTAACCCCGGGATTCGCAGTAAGGTGGCCTGGCCGCCTGCCTCCAGCCTGCTGTTGGCTGCTGGGCAAGCTCTCTGTCCCCTGCTTGTATCAGAAAGGTTTAGCGTTGGGGTCGCACTCCAAAAGAACAGCATGCCCTCTCTAAATTGTTCCTGTTGTACCGAAACCTTTCAGTCAGATACAAAGAGTTCCTGTCGGTGAGGAGGGTTGCGACAGAGCAGTGGTTCATCTGCGGCTTTCTGTTGACTTGGATTAGGAAGAATTTCGAACATGAACCAAAGTCACGGTACTAATGTGCCCCCCCACCCCCCTGCACATCTCCTAGATAAACAGTCAGACTCCTGACAATCTGGTTTTGTCCACCTCCCTCCCACCCCCACCCCCACCCCTGCCCTTCCCCGGGATTGTGAAACAAATCCCTGACTGTATATTTCGGTTTACGTCCGGAATGATTGCTGTGTTCTGTTGAAAGTTTCATTGTGTCTTTAGAAACCTTTCTTTAAAAGCCCGGTAGATTAAACAGAAAAAAAAAAGTTGAAATAAAGATGGAGGGATAAATTTTTAATTCTTTGTCGTGTACATGAACATCGCCGGCAGGAATCAAGAAAGACTTAAGGAATATCAGCAAGAGACATTTTCTGAGCCATCCGATGGCCAGGTTGGAGTCGGGTGTGGACCTCAGAGCTGGTGGAAATAGGCTTAATTAAGACTACTAGCTGGAGAGTGAAAGTGACCATATTAGGCGAGGGGCTGGACTGGGGTCTTGAGAAAATGAAAGCTTTAAGGATGAAAAACTGAACGGGTGTTTGAATCCTAAAGTGAGATGAGGACTCCCGGGAGTGAGCAGCCGGAGAATGTCTCCCCTACCCACCTTGGAACTTAATTTTTTTTAAGTGTGTGTGTCCGTGCGCGGGCAGTTTGTTTATAGCTGTCCGAAGAAGTCAGAAAAGGGCTTCAGATCCCCTGGTGTTACAGGAGGTTGAATTGCCCAACATGGGTACTGAAAACTCAGATCCTCTGCAAGAGCAATAAATGTTTTTAAACGCTGAGCCATCTCTCCAGCCTCTGCTTCTTTAGTGTTTTTTTTTTTTTTTTTTTTTTGTATGTTTATTACATTTATTTGTGTATGTGTGTGTTCCACTACAATCCCTCTGAGGTCAGAGGATGTCTTTGTTTTTTGAGACAGGGGCTGGCCTGGAATTCACTATGGAGATTCAACACCTTTCTCTGCTTGCTGGGATTGAAGGAACTGTTTGTTTGTTTTTGAGACTTCAATCATGAGCTGATTCTCTTCTATGAGGTCTGTCCCAGAGATCCAAGGCAGGTGCTTTTTGGAAGCACATTCACTTGCTCAGCCAACTCACGGGCTCTGGCCATTTTCTGTATCTTTGTATTTATTTATTGATGTAGGTTCTCAGGTAGCAGGCCCTGACCTCTTGATCTTCCTGCTAACTACCACCTTCCTAGTGCTGAGATTACAAAATAAACCACTATGCCTACTGGCCTGTCTGTCCCTCAGTCAGACCCTCTGTCTGTCCTCAGGGTCTCCTGTAGCCAGGTTGACCTGGAATTAGAATTTTTTTTTTTTGGTTCGAGACAGGGTTTCTCTTTTTAGCCCGGGCTGTCCTGGAACTCACTCTGTAGACCAGGCTGGCCTCGAACTCAGAAATCCGCCTGCCTCTGCCTCCCAAGTGCTGGGGTTAAAGGTGTGCGCCACCACCGCCCAGCTTGGAATTAGAATTTTTTAATATATATAAATGTTTTCCCTGCATGCATCCCTGTGAACCATGTGTATGCAGTGACTTTGTGTGTGTGTGTTGTGTGTGTGTGTAGGCTAGCATCCTTCCAGGCTCCGCCCCACAATTCCCTGGTAACAGCCAGGTATGCCTGACTCACTATAAAAGGGGCTGCTTGCCCCCTCCTCACTCTCTTATCTCCTCTCTCTCTCTCTCTCTCTCTCTCTCTCTTCTCTTCTCTTCTCTTCTCTTCTCTTCTCTTCTCTTCTCTTCCTGCCCATTCCCCTTCTCTCCACTTGTTCCTGTTCAGCCTCTCCTCCCTCCCTCTACTCTCTCTGTCTCTACTCCCTCCTCAACTCCCCTTCCCATGCCCTAAATAAACTCTATTCCACACTGTATCCATTGTATGGCTGATACCTTGAGGAGAAGGGATGCCTCAACACGGGCCCACAGAGCACCCCCATCCACCTCACCATGCCGTGCCTTTACAAAGCATAGCCTGGTTTGTTTTTTCTTTTCTTTTCTTTCTTTCTTTCTTTCTTTCTTTCTTTCTTTCTTTCCATCTTTCCTTCTTTTTCTTTTATAAAACACAACAACGGTGTGTGTGTGATGGAGCCGAGATTTGCCTTGAACTCCTGATCTTCCCGCAGCCATGTCTTAGACATTGAGATTTCAGAGTTTGACACTGTTTCATTAGGATCCTGTTTCCAAAGTAACAACACCAACCAAATCAAGTGGATAGAACCATATAGCTCAGTATTCCCCTGTGCTGATCACCCAGAAGCAGCTGCTACTGTTAGGTTTTAGGAATTGAGGTGGAAGGCACTGAAAAGGATGTCCCCTGTTATATACAACACAGTAAAGACTATGACTCAGCCATCAATAGATCATGCCAGGGCTGGGGGTGAAGCTCAGTGGTAGAACATTTGTTTAGCATCCGGAAGGGCATCGGTTCAGTCTCCCATACTAGACAATGTACCCATGAGGCTGTGTGAGGGTTTGGAAGGAGGAGTAGCTTCTGTGGTTGGTGCAGGTGTTTGTAGTTCCCTGCTTCGACAACTTTGAGCTCTGATGAGAAGTTTTTGCTGCCAACCGTGGGGTGTTTACCAATATCAAGTGGCACGATGATGTAGTTCCACTGAATTGGGATCTGAATATTTGGTGCCCAAATATTAATTAATTAATTAGTGAATGAGGACTGAGATAATTTGCACCCATTACCAACTTGAATTGTTGTTATACAATGGGAGCAGAAAAGCTGTGGCAATACAGAAAGCTCTGTGTAGCACCTCCTAGAGCATCCATGTCCAACAGAGAGTGGGATGCACTGAACATGGGGCTGAGGATGCCTGGCTTGCAGGAAGCCCTGGGTCTGATCCTTAGTGTCATGCCATGTGGGAATATTGACTTAGGCTGTAATCCCAGTGCTTAGGAATAGAGGCCTCAATTACAACAGACAAACAGACAAACAAACAAACAAACGGTGAGAAATTAAAGCAACCTTAACAAAGCAGGACCACTGTGAATTCAGAAACTTTAGAAATGAGCCGGGCAATGGTAGCATGGGCCCTAAATCTCTGAGTTTGAGGCCAGCCTGCTCTACAGAGTGAATTCCAGGACAGCCAGGTTTACCCAGAGAGACCTGTCATGAAAAACAAACAAACAGGATATGGAGTTTGACTGACTCATCTATGTAAGGAACCCTAACTTTTGTTTGTTTGTTTTTTGAGGCAGGGTTTCTCTGTATAGCCTGGCTTTCCTGGAACTCACTCTGTAGACCAGGCTGGCCTCAAACTCAGAAATCTGCCTGCCTCTGCCTCCCAAGTACTGGGATTAAAGGCGTGCCATGCGCCACCACTGCCTGGCCCGAACCCTAACTTCTTAAATCATAGCAATGGGTGAGCAAACCTTGGATAGAATAGCAAAGATATTTACGAATATTAGCTGATTTCTTGTGAACATTAACAGACCTGCTACAGGGGACTGTAGTGGTGGTATACCTTCACGGAGCTTTTACACTTTATTTATTTATTTTTTATTTACAATATTATTTTGGTTGGTTGGTTGGTTGGTTGGTTTTTCCAGACAGGTTTCTCTATGTATCCTTAGATGTCCTAGAACTCACTCTGTAGACCAAGCTGGCCTAGAACTCACAGAGATCCTCCTGCCTCTGCCTCTCTGCCTCTCTGCCTCTCTGCCTCTCTGCCTCTCTGCCTCTCTGCCTCTCTGCCTCTCTGCCTCTCTGCCTCTCTGCCTCTCTGCCTCTCTGCCTCTCTGCCTCTCTGCCTCTCTGCCTCTGCTGGGATTAAAGGCATGCCCCACCACAGTCCAGCTATATTTTATTCATTATGTGTGTATAAGCATGTGCTAGAGAGTGTGGGTAGGTGGATTCATCCCATGACTCACTTGTCGAAGTCAGAGAACAACTTTCAGGACTCAATTCTTTTCCCATCATGTGGGTTCCAGGTATTGAACGCCTACCATACTTGGCTGAACTCAGGCCTGCAGGCTTGGCAGCAGAGGCCTGCATCTGCTGAGTCATTCTGTCAGCATGGAGTCTAATATTCTGTTAGACCCACAGCTTCGAGGGAATATGCTTTAGGGTAGAATCAATGTCAAATAAGTTAGACTATACGTATTACTTTGCTAGAGATCAAACTTCCTTGTGCACGCTCTAGGCCTGCTTGCTACAACAAAACTGTGCCCCTACCCATGAGATATATTGGTTTTATGGGTTTGTTTGTTTGTTTGTTTGTTTGTTTTTAAAGAAAACCTCTCACATTTGTAGCCCCGATTAGCTGGAATTTACTATGTAGGCTAGGCTAGGTTCTAACTCATTGGAAGGCCACTTATATATGCCTTCCAGAGCTGGGATCAAAGGCAGATGCCACCAGATCTGGCCAGATGTGGTCTATATTACAATAGAAAGCAAGAAAGCTAGTCTTGAGATGAGAATGTGGCCTGCCATCTGTCACAGATGAAAGTAAATTGCTTCAAGTTACTCTCTTGGTAGCTAGATCCAAGCCAGATACCACGTAGCTGAGGCTGTGGTCTGTGCACAAACCATTCCATCTGGCATAATGCTGGGTATGGAACCTTGGACACCCCACACATGAACCCCTTTCCCTGCGTGCTAGGTGAGAGCTCTATTCCCGACCTTTATTATCTCCAGGAATTGTGAAGTTGCTTCCGATTGTCTATGAAGCCAACAAGGGCTCCAACAGCTTAAGACACTTGATTTGTTTGTTTGAGGTGTGTTTTGTTGGGATAAGAGGTGTTATAATCACTGTGATCTTCCTGCCTCAGCTTCTCAAGTCCTGAGGTTACAGGCATTTGTCACTTTGCCCAACTGTTCTGTTCTGATCACTCAATCAGAGGCTTGAGAAATGATCATAGCTCCCCAATTCTATGTTCTGTCCTCACTAGTTTCTATGCATTCGTTCCTTCAAGAGGGCTGTGTAGGCTGCTGGCCTTCCTTGAAATTCACACTTGTGTCCAACAGCCAGCTGTAAGAAAGCCAGAAATTCTTCCATCTTGGGAAGAACAGTAAAGGAGGAATTTAATTAAGGACAAAGAGACCCTTTGGAGATGTTGAACAATTTCTCTTGCCTTACCTGGTGTGACACACTGGTCCTTCTTCAAGAGAACCCAGCCTTCCCTTTATTCAGTAGGTTTTAAGTATAAGAACTAGCTCATGTCTGCCTAGGAGGTGGCATTCTCCCATCAATGGCTGACATCAGCCATCAGTTGAGGCTGTCCAGAGATCTGTGTAAAGACTACCTAGTGGTGCTGGGCAGTGGTGGCACACGCCTTTAATCCCAGCACTTGAGAGGTAGAGGCAGGCGAATTTCTGAGTTTGAGGCCAGCCTGGTCTACAAAGTGAGTTCCAGGAAAGCCAGGCTATACAGACAAACCCTGTCTCGAAAACACCTTAAAAAAAGGTTCCACTTCAGACCAGTGAGGTGTCCTCCTCTCCTTTTCCATGTATGGTGGGTTTTATCAGGCTTGGTGGCATGTGAGGAGCCCCAATAACCCACTGAGGAGCCCCAATAACCTTTTAAACTGTCCCTGGTCCACTGTTCTAAATATTTACTCCCAGGTGTGCTGGATCATATTAGTCAAACTCTAAAGCTCTTTTGCTATGAACTGACCTTTGCATTTGGTTGAGAAATCTTGAAGGTCAGGGAAAGGCCTTCAAGGAGGGCAAGGAAGATTATTTTTCTCCTGAGCCCTTTGCAAGGTCTACAGGCAATGTCAGGCTGCTGCCCTAGTGCACAGAAATGGTACGGGTGAATCTGGGCATTAAGGTTTTCAGCTGCATCTACCAAAAAGTCATACACAGCCCAGCTCAGGGCAACCTGCCTGTAATCCCAGAACTTGTGAGGTAGAGGTACCAGTTCAAGTTCATCCACAGCAACATAACAAGTTACAAGTCAGCCTAAGCCTCATAAGACCTGTTTTGTTTTGTTTTTGTTTTTGGTTTTTGGTTTTTTGAGACAGGATTTCTCTGTGTAGCCCTGGCTGTCCTGGAACTCACTCTGTAGACTAGGCTGGCTTCAAACACAGAAATCCACCTGCCTCTGCCTCCCAAGTGCTAGGATTAAAGGGGTGTACCACCACTGCCCTGCGAAACCTGGGAGCTCGGTAAGAAAGTTTAGTAGGTGAAGGTACCTCCCACCAGACCGGATGACCAGAGTTCAGTCACTAAGGCCTGAAAGGTAGAAGGAAAGACCCAATTCCCACAAATTGTCTGCTGACCTACACATGCACACATGCACACATGCACACATGCACACATGCACACATACATACAGTGTGCACATAAAATAAAGAAATGATGGAATTCAATAGTGCCTCTCACACAGCCTCCTTGGAAGCTTCAGTCCCAGCCTGTGGGCTACTGCTTGAGGCTTCCTGGGCCTTTCACCTCAGACTCTTCTCTTTGTTTCCCTTCCCAGTGGTGAGAGCTTCTTCTTGCTTCACAGCTGTGCCTGGCATGTGGATAGCCTCAGCTCCCTCCTTCACTGTCCCTTGTCAGTGTTACTCAGTAAACATCCTGCTGACTGACATTGCTCTCCTAACGTTGAGACTGGCTTGAATGTTCCTGTAGAGACATCTTAAAAATCTCTGCAGATTGAGGCTAGAGAGCTGGCACAGTGGTTAGGAAGGCACACTGCTAGAAGACCTAATTTCAATTCCCAGCACCCACACTGTGTGTCCCACAACAGCTGTAAGTCCAGCTCTAGAAGATTCAGTGCCTCTGGCTTCTGTAGACACATGTACTCACAGGCACATACCCCCACACAGGTACTATTAATAATAATAATAAAAAGAAAGCCGGGCACTGGTGCCCACCTTTAATTCCAACACCAAGGAGGCAGAAGCAGGTTCATCTCTGAGTTTGAGGCCAGCCTGGTCTACAAAGCAAGTTCCAGGACAGCCAGGGCTACACACAGAAATTCTGTCTTGAAAAAACAAAAAATTTAATAATAATAATAGCAACAACAGCAACAGCATCAGCAACAACAATAATGGTAAATCTCTGCCTAGACTCTGCTCCATTCATCTTCCTACTCATACAGCTCCATCCCTCAACCTTTACCTGGATGTCCTTTTTTTTTTTTTTTTTTTTTTTAAGACAACTAATATAGTCCTGGCTGGCTTGGAACTTACTATGTAGACCAAGCCACCCTAGACCTCAGATCCACCTGTCTCTGCCTCCTGACCCCTGAGATTTTAATCGCAGCTTTTACAGTTTCCTTCAAAATTTTGGAGGAAGTGCTTTAAGAAAGGGAGCAAACAACTTAAAATAGCTTCAGGAAGTCCCTGAAACTGACTGGAGGGCTTTAGGGCTTTATCTCCGAAGAGTATATAAGCCTTAAAGACTGCTAGGATCCACCCTCAGACCTCCTGAGCTACTTTGAAGAGGCACAGGCTGAGCAGCCCAAAAGCACCAGAGAGAGCAGCTGAGATGCCCACAACACTGGATCTTAACCTGAGGGTTGAGACTCCTTTAGGGAATGTTAAACGACCCTTTCACACATATTTAAGATTCATAACAGTCGAAAAATCACATGTATGAAGTAACAAATAAGTTTGTGGTTGTGGGTCACCACAACATGAGGAACCTTGTTAAAGGGTTGTAGCATTAGGAAGGTTTCAAATCACTGGCCTCTAAGAAACAAAGATTTGCCTGAGCAGACTCAGACCCCTGAGCCACTGGGAAAGGAAGCTCTCCAGGCTGTAGAGCCACTTGCAGGTTATCCAGTGTGCTCCAGCTTTCATGAGCTGTCACCTGTGCTGAGGCGGGTGCAGCTGTCTGAGTCATTTATTGGTCTGGAAGTAACCCCTCACCCGTATTCCTGGAAGTGCCCCCCCCCCAAAAAAAAAAAAAACCAACAAAAACCAAGCCTCATCAAATTGGACCTTGGTGGTATGAGCGCTTTTTTTGTTTTTGTTTTTTTGTTTGTTTTTCGAGACAGGGTTTCTCTGTGTAGCCCTGGCTGTCCTGGAACTAACTCTGTAGACCAGGCTGGCCTCGAACTCAGAAATCCACCTCTCTCTGCCTCCCAAGTGCTGGGATTAAAGGCGTGCACCACCACCACCCAGCGGTATGAGCGCTTTATTCTGCTGGTGGTTTCACATCTGGGGTGAGTAGATGGTTGTTCATGTTCCCAGAAACAATGTTTCATAACAGCAACCACACCCACCTGGCTCCTTCTCTGAAGACAAGGTACCATGTAGCCTAAGCTGGCCTTGAACTCTTGGTCCTTCTGCCTCCTTCTCCAGGGTGCTAACAAGCCCAGATATTGAAAGCAACGGTTGCTGTGGAGCCTAATTTTTTTCTTCTGATTCTTATCTCCCCTCTTCCTCTTCTCCACCTCCCTACCCCCAGTTTTGCCGTATATCCCTGGCAGTTCTGGAACTCACTCTGTAGACCACAGTGGTCTCCAGCACACAGACATCTGCCCACCTTGGCCTCCCCAGTGCTGGGATTAAAGGCATGTGACACTACCACCTGCCTCTTCCCCTTTTTGAGAGAATATGTGTGTGTAGTTTGGGCCAGCTTCAAAATTGCTACGCAGGGCTTCTGAAATTGCTCAGCAGATAAGGGTAGTTGCTCTGCAAGCTTGGGGATCTAAGTTTGATCCCCAGAAAAAGCTAAGAAAATCGATTCCATGAAGTTGTTCTTTGCACTAGATGTATCCCTCCCCCATACATTCAATAATTTTTTTTAATATTTGATTTTTATTTTTAGTTCTGTGAATAGTGTTTTGGGGGGTGGGTATGGGTTTCTGTGCAGGTACCTCACAGAAACCAGAGGTATTGGATTCTCTGGAGCTGGAGTGAGAAGCAATTGGGAGCTATTAGACGTGGGTGCTGGAACCCGAACTTGGGTCCTCTGGAAGAGGACTCTTATAAACAAACAAACAAACAAACAAACAAATAATCAATATGTGCTGGTCCTCCCAAACATTAATGCCAGGTGTGTCAATCACTGTTTTTTTTTGTTTTTTGTTTTTTGTTTTTGTTTTTTTTCTTTTTGAGGGGAGAGAGGGAAGAGGTGTTTGATACAGGGTGGCTGTCCTGGAACTTGCAGTACTATACACATCCCAGGCTGGCCGGGGACTCTGACTTCCGGCCTCAGCATCCTCATTGCTAGAGTTGCAGGTGTTCAAACAAACAATATACAAGCAAATAAATAATTTGCTGGCTTTGAACTAACTCTCTTCCTGCTTCAGCCTCCTGAGTGCCTGGGTTACAGGCGGTGCCACCATGCCTGTCCCGGTTGTATCCCGTGGTAGCAAAACTCTTGATTTTCTGTCAAGACCTTTCTGAACTAATCCCCTCTCTTTTGCCTGACTGGTTTTCCCAAGCAGAGTGATTTCCGCTTTTCAATTTACATATGCATACATGCAGCTATTGTGTGACTAGTCTTAAGCGCCTTTGTGAGCACTGGCGCTGCCTTCCTTTAGGGTCTCATTCATTCCTGTACCTTCCCGCCTTCATTCATCCAACAATTCTATTTTTGAGTGCCTGTCTATCCCAAGCGTGGGAGCAACTCAGTCAGTGACTGCCGGAGGCATGAATGGAGTGGTGAGAGCTTGTTACCCCAGTGGATGCTGGGTTGCTAGGTTACAAACTCTAGAAGAGGGGGTGTGACTTTGTGTGTGTGTGTGAACAGTACCAGCACACATTTTCATACAGGATCAGGAAAAGCAAGTGGGTGGAAATTCTATGTTTCATTCTGGCCACTTAATACTTTCATTTTGGTTTGGGCTTTCTTCTTAGTATGACAGGGCCTCGCTGTATAACTCATGGCTATCCTCCTGCCTCAGTCTGACTTACCACACCTGGTTTTTCATTTCATGTTTCTTTGAGACTGGGTTTCGGTTTGAAACCAGGAACCAATATGTAATCTAAATCTGACTTCAAACTCATGGCAGTCCTCTTGCTCAGCTTCATGGATGCTGGACAGACCTGTGTGAACAACTATTCCAGGCTTCTGATTTTTCAGTGTTGAAAAAAAATAAAGCAGGGGACTCATCAGGTTCTGGTGTTCCCCTGGCCCAATGCTACTTCCTGGCTGCTCTAACAAGCACTTCAAAGAGAGAAAACCTTTTATCATGGATGTCTTCCCAGCCCCAAACAGCCCCTGGTGCAGGGTGGTTGAAGGCAGTCTTCACTGGCTCCTACCGTAAGTCTGTAGGTTGCAGTGTTGTTGAGTTTGCCTCCTTTCTGTGCCAGCTTCTGGGCCCATAGCAGATAACAGTCTCCTCTAGCCGGTGAGCATTCCAGGGACTAAGAGGGTTCTGTTTGGGTTTAGTTGGATTTTGATTTTCCCCCTTTCTCTCTTGTTGGTGCTTGGGGGCTGGTTCCAGGGTGTTGAGTGTACTAGACAAAAGCTTTACTGTTGGGTCACCCAAGCCTACAAGATGGACTTATTAGAGAACATGAGTTTTCCGTTACAGAGGCCTAGAAGTCTCATAAGAAGCTGCATAAATGCTAAATAGCCTGTGAGACCTGTTGTATGGTTCTGTCACAGTCTAAAAGCTTCAGAACGAACCAGGGAGACCAATAGGGTAATTCCCAGTGTAAAGCTGAAGCCCTAAGAATCCCAGGGAGGAGGTGCTAGTTTAAGCTCTGGAGTCCTGAAGTGAGATTTTGTCCAAAGGCAAGAAGGGGATTGTGTCCCGGTTCCAGGAGAGGGAACAGGGTCCTTGTCTTTTTGTATTCGTCTTTTTTTTCTTAAACATGTTTGTTCTCTTTGGCTCCAGCTGATTGGATGATGCCACCTACACAGAGGGTGGCCTTTTCAGACCCACCCAGAAAACAGGCTTGATCATCTCTTCAGGTTTTGTTAATCTCCTCAGCTTGGTGTGAAGGAGTAACTATCTCAGGGGCAGTTAATACTGATGTTTAGTTTTTAATTTTAAAATTTTGTTTATTAATCTGTATGTGCAGCTTTTTAGAAACAGTCTGTTGTGTAGCCCCAGCTCTTGGCAATGCTCCTGCCTCAACGCCTTAAGTGCTGGGATTACTCAAGTGTGCCTCCGGCATGGCATGTTCCTGTAGACACATCCAGAAGAAAATGACTTGGCAATGAGGTAGGTGGCCCAGAGGGAGAAAATGAGCTCAGAATCCAAGAGATGTCCCGAGAAGAGAGAGCCTGACCACCACCAGACGTGAGGGAAGGAAGTTGAGCTGCAAGAGGGCTGTGGTAGACCAACCATATCCTACAAACATGGCAACTGTGTCTGCCATTTACCCTGAGGTGCTTCTTGGGTGATGGCATCGCCAAACTCTGAGAGAGTCCTTCTGGGCATTAGTTTCTTTTCTGTAGCTGTGATAAAACCTCAGGACCAAGGAAACTTATAGGAGAGAGGGCTACAGTTCCACAGGGTTAGAATCCATGATGGAGGTGCCAACGCATGTCAGCAGGACCAGGAAACTGAGGGCTCATATTTTGGCCTGGGATGACAAAGCAGAAATAGTTAACTCAAAATGGTATGAGTCTTTAAATTCCCAATGCCTGCCCCCAGAGACATACTTCCTCCATTAAAGCCATACCTGCTGCCTGGCGGTGGTGGCGCACGCCTTTAATCCCAGCACATGGGAGGCAGAGGCAGGTGGATTTCTGAGTTCGAGGCCAGCCTGGTCTACAGAGTGAGTTCCAGGACAGCCAAGGCTACACAGAGAAACCCTGTCTCGAAAAACAAAAAACAAACAAACAAACAAAAGCCATACCTGCTAAACCTCCACAGTAGCCACCAACTGAGGCCAAGACTAATGGGGATAGCACATTCATGCCACCAGAGCCACCATGCCTCCTCTGTTAGGTCTTCCCTCTGATAGTCTGTACTTGTCTGATAGGATGGAGGAATAACGGAAAGAACTGAGCCTCCGAAACAATTGTGTGGCCATCTTTGTGTTTGTGACTGAACTTAGTGCTTCTCATGTGCTGGACAAGGAGGTTGTCCTTGAGCTTTAGGTGTAAACCCCACCTTCACCCTTCTTGAAAGAAAGAAAGAAAGAAAGAAAGAAAGAAAGAAAGAAAGAAAGAAAGAAAGAGAGAGAGAAAGAGAGAAAGAGAGAAAGCAAGCAAGCTGAAGCAGTGGTGGTTCTTGCCATTAAGCCCAGCTCTCTGGAGGTAAAGGGAGGTGGGTCTCTGTGAGTTTGAGGCCCAGCCTGTTCTATAAAGCAAATTACAGGACAGTCAAGTCAAGAAACCCTGTCTCGAAAAAACAAGCGAACCAAACCAAACCAATAATAATAATAAACAAAAAGGTGTACAGCATGAGTATTTGCATGTATGTACATATATGCATACATATATGTACATCATATATATGTATGCAGTGCCCATGTATGTATATATACATATATATGCACCATATGTATGCAGTGCCCATGTATGTATATACATTGCATGTATGTACATATATACATACATATATGTACATCATATATATGTATGCAGTGCCCATGTATGTATATATACATATATATGCACCATATGTATGCAGTGCCCATGTATGTATATACATATATATGTGTACCATGTGTATGTAGTGCCCATGGAAGCCAGAAAAGAGCATCTTTGATGCCTAGATTTATGTCAACTTGGCATAAGCTAGAGTCATCAGAGAGGAGGGGACCTCAGTTGAGAAAATGCTTCTATAAGCCTGGGCTCAGGCTGGTAAGATGGCTCAGCGGTTAAGAGCATGACTGCTTTTCTGGAGGTCCTGAGTTCAAATCCCAGCAACCGCATGATGGCTCACAACCATCCATAATGAGCTCTGATGCCCTCTTATGGGGTGTCTGAAGTACAGCTACAGTGTACTTACATATAATAGATAAATAAAAACCTTTGGGCAGGAGTGAGCAAGGCTGGAGCAAGTCAAGCTGGAGTGAAAGGAAGAAGGGAAGGGGTTAAAAAAAAGTTTGGGCTGTAGGACACTTTCTTAGTGATTGATGTGAGATGGTCTAGCCCATTGGGGGTGTGTCATTCCTGGGCTAATGGACCTGGATGCTATAAGAAAGCAGACTGAGCAAGCAATGGAGAGGAAGCCAGTAAGCATCATCCCTCCATGGCCTCTGCATCAGCTCCTGCCTCCAGGTTCCTGCCCTGATGTGGAAGTGTAAGCCGAATAAAACCTTTCCTCCCCAACTTGCTTTTTAGTCATGATGTTTTATCACCACGATAGAAACCTTAAGACAGCATCAAAATCAAAATGGAAATGGAATTTAAGATGCTGGGAATCAAATCTGATTCCTCAACCACTGAACCATCTTTCCAGTTTCCTCTCACTACCCCCACCCCCATTTTTATTTGAGACAGGATCTCACTATGTAGCCCTCCGCTGACTTGTAACTCATTCTGTAGATCAGGCTGGACTTGAATTCACAGAGACCTGCCTGCATCTGTCTCCCAAGTGCTGGGATTAAAAGTCAATGAAAAGCTATGTCTGGATCTTCATTTTTCTCTTATTCATTTATTTACTTGTTTTTTTCAAGACAGGGATTCTCTGTGTAGCCCTGGCTGTCCTGGAACTTATTCTGTACACCAGGCTGGCCTCGAACTCACAGTTCTGCCTCTGCTTCCCAAGTGCTGGCATTAAAGGCTTGTGCTACCACCTCCAGGCTCTTGTTAATTTTTGTCTGTTTATTTTGTTTTTTAAGAAAAAGGATTCAGTGGCGCAGAATTTTCAAAAACACAGTACGTATAGTGAATATCGCCTTCAGAGTCCTTGTCACTGATGTAGCCTAGATGGGTGGTTGCTTGGCAACCACATTTGTTAGAGAGAAAACCTCAGAACCACAACAAAGGAAAAGCTGAAACCTGTGCCCTGTTAGGGGTTTATGTAGTAAAATAAAGCCCTGGGTCTGTCTCTGAGAGGATGCCAGCGATCTCCAAGAGGAGGACCCAACTGGCAGGGCCTCTGCCCAGGACAGGGTGTGGGGGACCTACAAGATTTTGTCTGTACTTGGGTAGATTTATGTAGGTGTGTAAGCCAGAGATAGGACCGCCTCATGCTAAAGTGAAGTCAGAATGCTGTGTGGGCCTAAACTGTCACAATAACAAGGATTCATAGCATACCCTAGTTTCAAATCTAAGGTGTATTACATTCTTTTTGTTATTACTGTTGTTTTTTGTTTTGTTTGTTCAAGACTAGACTTTCTCTGTGTAGCTCTGGCTTCCCTAGAACTCGCTCTGTAGATCAGGCTGGCTTAGACCTCAGAAATCTGCCTGCCTCTGCCTCCTGGAATGCTGGATCTAAAGGTATGCACAATACAAAGTTTGAACTTCCTGTGCCTAGAAACACAGATAAGGAGGGGTCACATGTTACATTCTGGGAGAATACTGCCAGACAACTCCGATTTGAGTTTGAGTTTGAATTACTTTTGGGTAGTTTGGTTGTGGATTCAGACCTTTTGCTATATTTTTCACCCAAAATAGTTCCATGATCCCATGGGGGGGGGGGGAGGGGGGTGTCATGGTCCACAGTTTAAGAAGCTGATCTGAGCTATGGGTTGTTGGCCTGAGTCTGAGTGAGCCTGAGTCTTTCATCCCAGCACAGGGGAGGCAGAGGAAGGTGGATCTCTGTGAGTTAGAGGCCAGCCTGGTCTATGAATCAAGTTTAGGACAGTCAGGGCTTGCCACACAGAGAAACCGTGTCTCCAGAAAACAAACAAAAATGAAAACAAAAACAACAAAAAGTACAGACTGCTTTTGTAGAGTACCCAAGTTTGGTTCCAAACACCCATGTTGGACAATTATTTTTTAAATTCAGTTTCCAGCACCAACATCAGGCAACTCACAACAGCCAATAACTCAAATTCCAGGGCCTCCAATGCACATTTCTGGCCTCCACATGTGTGTTTATGATACATGGTTGACTAGAGAGTCAGGGTTATTGCATACAGCTGCACAAGGAGACAGGATTATTGCATACAGCTGAACAAGGAGGCAAGTTAGCTACTCTTGTTTGGAGCAGTCTCTTCAGGGGAGCAGACTTTAGGACTGTCCTGGCTCGTTTTGTGTGTTAACTTGACACAAGCTAGAGTCAGCACAGAGAAAGGGGTCTCAGTTGAGGAAATGCCTCCATGAGATATAGCTGTAAGGCATTTTCTCAATTAGTGACCAACAGGGGAGGGGCCAATCTATTGTGGATGGTGCCATCCCTGGGTTGATAGTTCTGGGTTCTATAAGAAGGCAGGCTGAGAAAGCCAGGGGGAGCAAGCCAGTAAGCAGCATCCCTCCACAGGCTGAGAGTCAGCTTCTGTCTCCAGGTTCCAGCCCTGTCTGAGTTCCTATCTTGAGTTCTTTCAATGATGGACTATGGTAAACCAAATAAATCCTTTTCTTTCCAACTTGCTTTTTGGTCGTAGAGTTTCGTCGAAGCAATAGAAACCTTAAGACAAGGAAATAAATGTGGGAGAGGAGAAGAAAGGTACGATGGACATATTCTGTACACACTGAACATTCACACTCAGACCAGAGGAAGGCTTTGCATACTTGGGGTCCCTCTGAGACTCACCTGAGAAAGGCTTTGCCAATCCCCAGGGGCAGAGGTACTAGGGTCCTTGACACACCTACATCGACAATACACGTTAACTTAAAATTCACTCACTCCTTGCAAAAGAGTAGGAGAAAGCAAGTTTCCTTTATTATGAATATAACATAATAATTTTTGTGACAAGAGCTCACTATATAGATCAAGTATGCAGAGATTCTTTTGCTTTGCTGCAGTTTCTTTTTTCTTCTTTTTCTTTCTTTCTTTTTTTTTTCTTTTCTTCTTCTTCTTCTTTTTTTTTTTTTTCGAGATAGGATCCTCTACCAGGAGGATAGACCATAGCCTGGCCATGGTACAGCGTTTAGAAATGTAAAGGTAAGTGGGGGTATATTGCATGCCTATGATTCCAACATTTAGCATGTAGAGGCGGGAGAAATTAGTTCAAGGCAGCCTGAGCTACCTGAGTTCCTGTCTCAAACAGATAAACAAAAGGGCTGAGGGGATGGCTTTGGTGCAGGCACAATTTCGGATCCCAGCACTTACCTCAAATGCCAGCACTGGTGGAAGTGGAGATAGCCTTGCCTAACCACTTTGTTTTGTTGTTGCTTTTTAGGAGCAGAAAATTCCTTTAGGATCAGAAAAGGCTTTTTCTTTCCAAATTTCAGGACTAGCAATATGAGACCCCCACCCCCACCCCAGGGTATCAATCCTCTTATTCCACTTCATGTCAGACCTCTCCTTATCTCTATCAGCATAGGCTTTGTCTCTGAGATTACATTTTCTGGTGCCCTTTTTCTTCTCAAACTGTACATTTTATATCCTTCTAGTCCCACTTGCTCTTTCTCATTGTTGACCTGCAGAAGAGGGATCACTGATAACTGTTGAGGCCCACATTTTGCCTCAACACTTTGCCTCAACACTTTTGGGGCTAAGTGCTCTGGCAAGAGAGAGTGTGGCTCTTGGGGCAAGAGATGCGAAGAATGGAGACAAGACAGGGTGTGAGTCAGTCTCTCTTCTATTTTCTCATGTCTCCCCTAGTGAAGGGAATGCTGAGGTATTTATATACACAAGCAGGAGAACACAGGTGAAAACATTTTACCACGTGCACCATACAGCTGAGGTCACTAAACAGCAAAACAAGCTATGTGGGATAAACAATATACTTATCAGAGTGTGCTTCAGCTGTTACAGGCTTTTGACAACCAAGTCTTTCATCAGGGTATATGGTTCCAGATGGCTGCAAAGTTGATCTAGCCGCTTTCTACTAAAGTCGGCTCCCAACAGGTCCCCCTTTTTAAAATTTTTTTTAAAAGGGAAGGCTGGGAAAACTTATGGAAACCGTGCCTGTCCTAGGTTGGAACAAAGGACCCCAGCCTCACTTAAGATGGTGAGGCCTCCCTTATTTTAGGGGCAAGGGTCTCGATATGCTCTCTTACCCGTCATTGGCTAACCGGCTTAGCACGCAAGTTAGGGGTTAATCCTCATCAGTCTTGACGACAGAGGTTTCAGAGTCCCCTACTTCCAGCCTGTAATAGCGGACCTGTATGGGTTTCATTTGTTATCTGTTGCCGTACCAAAGCCATCAGTTTGAACAACATGAACCTGAGAGACAAGAGACTTAATATCTAAACCGTTGATATAAAAGCAACACTCTTTAAGGCAACACACAACTTCCCCTGTTGGAGAAGTGAAAGGTCTAAGCCTTGTACCCACAAATTTATACCAATGAAATCCTTGAATTTTGCATCAGCTTAGTAACAATTATACAGATAAAGACAGCCTAATATTAACCACCTCAGTCCCCAAGTCCAGGGAATTGGGGCGCCGACTCCTCATTAACTTCTTCAAGCTGAACATGGGCGTTGACTTTTAGAAGAGGAATGAGGGGAAGGGTAAATTGAAAGCATCTGAAGTCTGTCTTAACTGCATCCAGCTGGAAGTCCAGGGCATCAGTGAACATGCAGGTGATAAGATTTATTCTCCAAAGCTGAGTATTTTGCAATATACAAATCTCAAAACAAGTTTTAGTATCAAGATAATTATTTTGATTCTCTGAAATCTAGTGTTCTGGAGGCCTACCTCTGTCATGTCTGATCCATATAATTCTGGAAGACATAACTACTACCTTAATGACCTCATCAGAAAACTCATAGAAAAACCTTTTTTTCCAAATTAGCCTTTCCTTAAGCCAGTAACCAGAAAAACCTTTACATTGAGTTTTTATCCAGAAAAATATAACTATATAACTCAGAATCACACCCATTTTGAAAGTTAAATCAATTAACATTATCATTCTGCTTAGCTCTCTGTCTAGAGCAGCCTTCTATTTATTCCTCGCATCTTTAAAGCCCTTTTCATCTGTTTTTACTCACTTATTTCTTGCCCCATTTTCGTTACTATAACCTTTATTTATTTATCTGTTTGGCTCTCTTGACTCAGAGCAGCCTGCAATTTACTCCTTGCATCTTTAAAACTTTTTTCATCTGTTTCTGCTTATTTTTTTTCTTGCCCTGTTTTTGTTACTATAACCTTTATTTATCTGTTTGGCTCTCTTGACTCAGAGCAGCCTGCAATTTACTCCTTGCATCTTTAAATCCTTTTTCATCTGTTTCTATTTACTTATTTCTTGCCCCGTTTTTGTTACTATGCAATCACCTTTGTTTCACTTCGGAATTCAGCCAGCTCCATCAGTCGACTGGTTCTCCAGCGCAGGGTGTCTTCCACTGTATCCCGCTTACTGGAGTTCAAACGTTGAGGCTCTGTCAGTTGACTGGTTCTCCAGCACAGGGTGTCTTCCACTGTATCCCGCTTACTGGAGTCCCTGTTCGGGCGCCACTAATGTTGAGGCCCACATTTTGCCTCAACACTTTGCCTCAACACTTTTGGGGCTAAGTGCTCTGCCAAGAGAGAGTGTGGCTCTTGGGGCAAGAGACGCGAAGAATGGAGACAAGACAGGGTGTGATTCAGTCTCTTCTATTTTCTCCAGTCTCCCTCAAGTCTCTCTCATTGAAGGGAATGCTGAGGTATTTATATACACAAGCAGGAGAACACAGGTGAAAACATTTTACCACGTGCACCATACAGCTGAGGTCACTAAACAGCAAAACAAGCTATGTGGGATAAACAATATACTTATCAGAGTGTGCTTCAGCTGTTACAGGCTTTTGACAACCAAGTCTTTCATCAGGGTATATGGTTCCAGATGGCTGCAAAGTTGATCTAGCCGCTTTCTACTAAAGTCGGCTCCCAACAGATAACCACACAACAAAGTCAATAATAGGCTGTCTTGAAATCTCATCTGCCAAGGAAAACAGTCCCTTACTTTTCAGTTTAGCTTGAGGGAGATTCTTAAGACAAGGGGAAAAAGCAGCCACGTTCTTTGCCAAAACACCACAAGAATTTAGCTCAGTCGTGACTGTTGTTCCCCTCTGAGACATCTTGAGCCTGGCCTCATTACTCCACATTACTCTCAGCATCCTTGTTCAAACCAGACTGGTCTGTTAATCCACATTTATAATATCCAAGAGTTTTCCTAGTCCAAATTCTCAAAGTCTTCCATAGTTTTCCATATATGGAAGTCTTCCACAGTTCTCCATATATGGAAGTCTTCCACAGTTCTCCATATATGGAAGTCTTCCACAGTTCTCCAAAAATCTCCCAGCCTAGTCAGGCCTGACATGGTAACAGCCCAATTCCTGGTACCAATGTCTATCTTTTTTTTAAAAAAAAAAAAAAAAGATTTATTTATTTATTTATTTATTTATTATATATGAGTATACTGTTGCTGTCTTCAGACACACCAGAAGAAGGCATCAGACCTTACTACAAATGGTTGTGAGCCACTATGTGGCTGCTGGGAATTGAACTCAGGACCTCTGGAAGAGCAGTCAGTGCTCTTAACCTCTGAGCCATCTCTCCATCCCACCAATGTCTAACTTAGTCATTCTATTGTTGTGATAAAACACCATGACCACGGCTCCCTCCCCCCTCCTTCCCCCCAGGATTTTTCTCTATAGTCCTGGCTGTCCTGGAACTCACTCTGTAGACCAGGCTGGCCTCAAACTCAGAAATCTACCTGCCTCTGCCTCCCAAGTGCTGGGATTAAAGGCATGCACCACCACTGCCTGGTGACCACGGTACCTTACAGAGAAAATAGTGTAAGAGGCAAAGCAAGCTAACTAGGAATGGCATGTGTTTTGGAAACCTCAAAGTCCACCTCCAATGACACAGCTCCTGTAACATAGTCACACCTCCTAATCCTTCCCAAAGAGTCCAACTAACTGAGGGCCAAATATTCAAATACACATCCCTAAGGAGGCCATTATTCAAACAACCACTAACCTCAAAGCCAACCCCCAGTAATATATTTTCTCCAGGAAGACCACATCTAAAAAGCTTCTCCCAAGCCGTGCCACCCACCAGGGACCAAGCTCTCACATTCCAGAGCCTTTGGGGGATATTTCCATCCAAACTACCACAAAAGCCCATCATACATGCACTAAATGACCAGTGAGTTCACTGTCTCCTAAAGTGTACTTGTCCAAGATATATCCTGCTGCACCAGACTCAGGCACTCCCATCTCATAGGAGTTGCTTATATGGGCACCCAATTCTTTGATGGATTTCATCTGTGCATTTAGGGGATGAATCTCTATGATGTCAAAAATCAATGTTTCTTTAGCCAATGGTCAGTTTGCAATTACAGTAAAGTCAGACTGTCACTTTTCCCCAGTTTGGTGTCTACTCATTGCACACAGCAGGCTTCCCAGGGGACATAGTCTGGTTCCTGATTCTGCCACCGCAACGGCCTGAAGCTTCACCAATTTCTCTGAATGCTCCTTTTCCTTCAGGCTGGTAAAGAAAGTATTTGATAGCTGGGTGGTAGTGGTGCACAACTTTAATCCTAGCACTGGGGAGACAGAAGCAAGTGGATTTCTGAGTTCCTGGCCAGCCTGATTTATAGCGCAAGTTCCAGTACAGCCAGGTCTACACAAAGAAACCCTGTCTCAAAAAACCCAAAGAAGAAGAGGAGGAGGAAAAGAAGAGGGAGAAGGAGAAGGAAAAGGAGAAGAAGAAGAGGAGGAAGAAGAAGAGGAGGAGGAGGAGGAAGAGAAAGGAGAGGAAGAAGAACAGCAAGAAGAAGAAGTAGCAGCAGCAGTAGTAGTAGTATTTGGCAACCCTCAAAGCAACATTATTGGGATCCAAACAGTAAGACACAGAAAGAGGTGACTGCAGGTTGATCTGACAATTGGTGGTATTTCAGTCCTGAGGACAGTTCTGGTATACTGGTAGAGGGGACTCTGTTGTCATGGCCACAGATAGGTGAAATGTTATGATTAGTGTTAACAGGATCTAGAATCATCGGAGAGATGGGCTTCTGGGTGTGCTTGTCTGAGATCACATTAATTAATATGTGAAGAGCCATCTTGGCTATGGGGAGGACTATGACCTGGGCATTGTGGACCGCATAAATGAAGATGGGAAGGAAGCAGCTGCATGCATTGTTCTCTGACTGATGATGAAAGACAGCTAGCCGCTTCAAGGACCTGCTGACTTAATATCTCTGCCGTGGTGGACTGCATCCTGAATTAAGAGCTTAAAACAAAGGCCCACTTTCCCTTAGGTTGCTATTGCAAGAGTATTTTATCACAACAACAGGAAGAGAAACTAAGACAAGAGGCATGGTGGTGGAGTACTGACTCTGTGGTATAGTCCCAGGGTGCTGGGAGTAGGTGGTGATGGTCCCCTGGCTCTGACCTGTCAGCTAGAATGTTTTGAGTATTTTCTGTTCAAGCAGTATTGAATCAGGACACCACAGTAATTCTCTGTGTAGATTTCTGGTTTTATGTCTGAGATGAGTGTCTTGTTATGCAACCCAGGGAGGCCCTGGACCCGTGAGTCTCCATCCCTAGCTTCTCAAATGCTGAGATGACTGGTCTGTGCCACACTATACATCTCTCTGTGTATAGCACTAGTTAACCTGATGCTGGTAGACCAGGATGGTCTTGAATAATCATCCTCCTTCGGCCTTCTGAGTTCAGGGAATACAGGCTTGACCCACCTCTCTCAACAGCACTTTTTAACAGCAGCCCCCTCCTCCTTGCATATGTGTGTGTTTGTGTATACATGTTCACATCTATGTGTGTGCATACATGTGTGTGCATGCATTTGAAGGCTACAGGTTCATGTTGGGTATCTTCCTCAAACATTCTCCACTTTATTTACTGGTAAAGAAAGTATTTGGCAAACTTCTTTGAAGCCACTTATTGGGATCCAGCTAGTAAGACACATACAGTATATCATGACTCCAGGTTTCCAGGTTATTATGGCAATTGACAGCAGTAATTCAGTGGTGGGTCTCTCTCTCTCTCTCTCTCTCTCTCTCTCTCTCTCTCTCTCTCTCTCTCTCTCTAGCAGGGACTCTCAATGCACCAAGAGCTCACCTAGCCAGCTTGCTCCCTCCCCTACTTTGTCTCTGCCACTTGATATCTAAGATTTATGTCATTCACCATGCCCACATTTGCCTTGTATGGACTTGCCTGTGTAGCTGTGTCCTCAGCCACTACACTGGCTTCTTGTAGTGATGCTGAGAGGTATGTTATGCTAAGACCTGCCTGTTGGCTTAGTGATTTTTAGTATTGTTTTGGAGGTTGTGGGAGGTCAGGGACCAAATGAGAGGTTGTAGAGAGCATCTTCTGCCATTGAGCTCCGTCCCAGGAAATTCAGTGATACAGTTCTGTACTGAGAACTGTGGTTTCTTTAAACACACACACACACACACACACACACACACACACACACACACAGAGAGAGAGAGAGAGAGAGAGAGAGAGAGAGAGAGAGAGAGAGAGAGAAACATTTTTTTGTTTTCTTTTTCGAGACAGAATTTCTCTGTATAGCCCTGGAACTCACTCTGTAGACCAGGCTGGCCTCAAACTCAGAAACCCACCTGCCTCTGCCTCCCAAGTGCTGGAATTAAAAGCTTGCACCACCACTGCCTAGCTAAGAACATATTTTTAATCCCAGGTGTGGGATATGGGGCTGCTTCAGATTATACACAGTAGCTCACTTTGACTTGCCTCCTGCAGGTGTGATTTTTGCCAGATACAGATAGTTTCTGCAATTGTGTAATGTTTAGAATTCTCAGTACTTTTTAGAGGGTGTATCAATTCTCTGGCCCCAAGAGGCAGGGTGGGTTGTTGGTTGCTTTTGGTCACAGTTGGTTGTGGTTCATTAAGTGGTCAGGCACAAAGAAGACAGAAGAAGAAATTAAGAACTGTAGGCCCCTATTCATCAGGATACTCTAACAATAACATCACCTCTTTCCCTTCCACCCTTTTTTAAATCTCCTATCTAGTGTTAGGGGGTTGAAAGAGTAGAAAAGGGGTGGAGAGGATGGAAGAAAGAACCCGCAAAGAAGCCAAAGACCAGCTACAGTTCTCCATCCCTAATTCTAAATCATGGATGAATGGGAACGAAGTGAGGCAGGTGACTGTGGAATGCTGTCAGGGCACAGCACAGCACAGCCTTTACGGTCTCAGCAGATGTGCTTGTGAGGACCTGCATGAGATTCAGTAAGAGGAGACCTGCTGATGTTCCTTCATCGAATGAATGGGTAGACCCTCACCTAAGAGTCCAACTCGTCCCTCCTGTGCTTGCGGAGCAGCTGTGTGTAATTCTATCCCCGCTGCACATAAACTCAGAGTGTACCAGAGAAACTGTGGGAAATAGCCCAGTAGGTGAGGGTGCTTGCCACCAAGTTTGATAACCTAGGTTTGATCCCCAGAATCTACATAGAGGGAAGAAAGAACTGACTCCCAAATGTTGTCTTCTGACCTCAATTCATGGGCCCTAAAGTATACACATATACATGCATGCAAGCATGCACACACACATGTAGGTAAATGAATATAATTTTTCCAAAACAAACATGCTCACATACAAATGAGGTAGACACCATCTAGGAAAGGCTATAGCAAGCGAGTGAGTTTTCTGGATATGGTCCACCATTTTGTATGGATGCAATAGGTACACTCTGAGATGCAGGTTCCTCAGAGACTTAATCCCAGGATTGCCTCTCACTGCTGTTATGCCTTTCCTATCACTATTACATAACCTAATGATTCCTGGGCATCAGCTCATCCAATTGGGCAGATTTTCTGCAGAATCAATATGAAGATGTGCTTTCATGTAGTAACGCTGTGTAGACAAATGGATGGTTTCATAATTCCTGACAATGATTTTATAGAATTCCCAAATTAATATAAGTAATCTCAAGGCCCCTATAGAATAAAAGCTGTAATAGAGCTCTGTAAACCTTTATGTGTCACAGGCTAATTACACTAAGAAAAGAAAGCAGGCTTGGAACAAATTTACGATCGAGAAAAACATTCCTTCTAGGTTAGGAATGAAGCCACTATCTGGTAACTAAAAGTCATAAACTGGGAATGGACAATTTATTGTAGGTGCAAGGACAGAAAATAAATAATGGACTAGTTTATCTATACAAGACTTCAACATAATAAGACACAAGGCAGATGATTTGTCTCTTGACAGATTGTGATAACATGATATAAAAAGTATTGCTTTAAACTTATAATGAACTTATGGAGCTTGTAACTGATAATGAATATTTAGTCAGGTACTAGTTTTAATGGAAAGACATGTAAACAATTCTGCTGTAACTCCTTAAGTCTTATCAATCTATGACATGAACTATTGCCTTAAACTTACTATGAACTTATGGAATGTAAAAATGCTTAGAAACTCATGTGATCAATTATCCTGAGAAAGCATAAAAACTAAGAACAACAATAAAGTGGTAGTGCAGGCTTCCTCAGCTTCATCTGGTATGTGTGTTGTCTATGTGTGTCTTCCTTCCTTCCTTCTTTTCTTTTCTCTCTGGCTTAGGAAGAGTTAAGGAATTTCAAGCCTTTCACTTGGCCAGCCAGAGGCCTGAGTCAAAGAGAAATGCAGCCAGGTAACTAAATTTCTTTTCACTGCTACTATCAGCTTTTGGCTCCACATAGCAAGAAAGAGAGAAATTGCCAGAAGCTAGTAGCTTTTTGGCCCTGGACTAACAAGAGAGAGTTAAATGGCCAAAGGTAAGCAGCTTTTGGCTTTTATCATCAGACTTCATACCCCTTCTTGGCCTGCCTCGGTTTGCCCTGTGATGTCAAGCTGGTCCTTGACAGTTGACTAAAAGGAGCATTCCATCTGTGCAGCTTTTGAGTATTCATGTCACCCATGCTGGAGTGGGGCTTTGCCGCTGTTTCAGGGTCACCCACACTTCTTCTATAAGTTCTCACACATGCAAATGTAAGTAAACTCAATAAAGTCACTGGCCCACTCACCTGGACTTACACGGAGTAACTGCTTTCAGCTGTCCTTGATGCCCTATCTAGCATGATTAGATGTTTGCTTACTGATCCAAAGAAATTTTCTCAGTAGTGGTCTATTATGACATGTGTGTGTGTGTGTGTGTGTGTGTGTGTCTGTGTGTCTGTGTGTCTATTTGTGTGTGTATATGTGTGTATGTGTAAAACACCTGTTCCCTTCAGAGGGTAATATCATATGCCATAAGGCAAAAGTTTTAATTACAATGACTGACTATTTATACATATTTCAAGGATATTTCTTTGATATTACAGTATAATGTAATTGATAATGTCTATGTAAGCATGCATCTATCTATCTATCTATCTATCTATCTATCTATCTATCTATCTATCTATCTATATTTGAGGCAATGTATTACTATGGATCCCTGGCTGGCTGAAGCTAGGATAAGTAGACCAAGCTGGCCTAGAACTCACATAGAACTGCCTTTCTTTGCCTCCCAAGTGCTAAGATTAAAGGCACAGGCCACTATGCCCTAAGTATTTAAGATAGCTATGGTTTGTTGGGCATAATGGTTTACACACACTATACTCAAAACATTTTAGAGATAAGGGCAGGAGGATCAGGCATTAAAAACCATCTTTGGCTGGGCCGGAGAGACATGATGACTCAGTGGATTAAGGCTAGTGCCACCAAGCCTGACAGCCTGAATTCAACCTCAGAGTCCATGTGGTGAAAGGGAAGGGTGAAAGGTGAAAGGGTTCCACCTTTCAAAAAAGGAACCCCATCCTTGGCTATATTGCAAGTTAAAGCCAGCATGAGCTACATAGTAAGAATCAAACAAAAGGCCAGCAGAGTGACACATGCCTGTAATCACAGTACTCTGAAGACAGAGGCAGGTGGGTCTCTGAGTTCAAGGCCAGCCTGGTCTACGTAGAGTTGTAGGATAGCCAGAACTATCTAGAGGGATCCTTTCCCAGAGCAAAACAAAACAAGAAACATAAAGTTAATCAAATTAGAAACAATAACAACAAAGTAATTATAGGAAAGAGAACTAGCAGTTTATGCCTGTACCCCCCTCCTAGTGTGGAGGCTGAAGCAAGAGAAACAGGTTCACTCACGTCTAGCCTGGGCACAATAGAAAGCAAATAACCCCAGGGATGAAGCATTTGTTCAGTATGTGCAAAGCATGAGGTTCAAACCTCATTATACATGCATAAAAATTGAACGATTTTCTAATCAAAATTATACAGTAACAGGAGTAGATGAAAGCTGATAATTAGAGACGGCTAATTATGTGACACCGTTTCTTCTACCTCAGCAGAATGATAGGCAGCCATTGAGATGAGACCGAGACAACGTTAGTTACTATTACTATCATGACCAAAAGCAATCTGGGGAGGAAAGGGTTTAGTTTGCTTACATTTTCACATCATAGTCTGTCACTGAAGGAAGTCAGGACAGGAATTCACACAAGAGCAGGAACCTGGAGGCAAGGGTGTTGCTCACTGGTTTGCTCCCCATGACTTGCTCAGCCTGGTTTCTCATAGAACCCAGTATCATCAGCCCAAAGATGGCACTACCTACAATGAACTGGGCCTTCCTCTATCAATCCATAATTCATAAAATGCCCTAGAGCCTTGCCTACAGTCCATTCCTTTAGAGGCATTTCTCAACTGACATTCCTTCCTCTCTGATGACTCTAGTTTGTGTCAGGTTGACATAAAGCTAGCCAGCACATGTAGCAAGACTTGTCTCAATAATAAATAAATGAATAACAAACCAGAAGATACACAGTGTGTGCATGTATAAAAATATCACTTTGTCTACTATGGAAACACTCATACATACACACTTGGTTTTCTTTTTAATTATTATTTATGTATGTATGTACTTATTTATCTAATGTGCATTGGTGTTTTGCCTGCATGTATGTCTGTGTGAAGGTACTGGACCCTCTGAAACTGTAGTTACAGACAGTTCTGAGCTGCTAGGTGGGTGCTGGGAATTGAACTTGGGTCCTCTGGAAGAACAGTCAGTTCTCTTAACCACTGAGCCACCTCTCCAGCCCCCATTAAAACAACTTTTAATTATTTTGTTTTATGTGTTTGAGTGCTTTGCCTTTCTGTAGTTTGTGCAGCACATGTGTGCCTACACAGAGACATACGTGTAGATACCCAGTATAAATAAAGATGTTGTACAACTTAAACTTTTATTAATTGGCCAAAAAAAAAAAAAAAAAAAAAAAAAAAAGTAAAGCCTATAATTCTAGCACTAGGGAGTCTGAAGGAGAAGGAGTGCTTGTGTTAGGGTCCAGCCTGGACTATAAACCAAAAAACCAAGTCAGCAAAATATCTTAAGACCAGACCTTGAATTTGTGCCTTTCTTTGAGCTCAGGCTGGCCCCAACTCATTCCATAGCCAAGAATGCCTTTGAATTCTGGACCCTGCTGCCTTCACTTCCCACAGGCTGGGATCATAGACACACACAGTCTGAGTGTGGACCAGTACCTTTGTTTTCTACTCTCTCCTGCTTTACTTGCCTTTATGAATCTACTGGTTAAAAAAAAAAAAATAGAAATTACCGATACTATAAATATTTTTTTTCTTTCCTCTGCCCATTTTCCTTATTTAAAAAAAAAAAAAAAAAAGTTGTCATTACCAACCTTTCTGTGTGAATGAAACAGGAGCAAAACAAATGGCCTGGAACCCACTCTCCTCAGATAAAAGTAAAATCCAGCCTCCTAGTGTCCTGCAGGGAATGTACCCTGGGGCTGCATTTGCATTTCATCCTGGATCCAGCTTCCCTAGCTGAAGAGAGCTGCCTGGGCTCTGGGCTCTCAGCTCAGAGCTGTGTTTTGAGCATTAGTAGATTAGTTGCTTCCGGTTCACACTAGCTTTCTCAGAAGAGTGTTAGGCAGATGGACATAGGAGAAGGCTTATTGGTCTCCCTGTCCCCAGAGTAAAACAAAAAGTGACACCCCTGTTGTTGCAGACACTCTTGTGCCATCTTTTACCCCAGCCCTATGGTGCTCTGTTGTGTGGGCTAAAGACCCTTAGTTGTTGAAAAAAATATTTTCATGATTCAAAGCCCAAAGCAATCCACTCCTGGCTTGAATGCAATGGGTAATGTTGATGGGAGGTTCCCGGGTCCAGAGCCCACACTTGTTCCCTGCCCCCACCCCAAGGAGCAGTGCTTAGTGGATCCAGCTGCTGTCCTTACTGATTTATGACCCAGCTGTTGGCCTTGAATCACAGCTGCTCAAGGTTCAGCAGGTCCTGTGTGAGGGACGTGACAAGAAATGGCCCTATGCAGTTGTTCCTCTCTGGGCTATGGGGGTGATTACATTGCCAGTACCATGTTCCTCCTATCTTTACCCCAAACAGGGTTTCTCTGTGTAGCCCTGGCTGTCCTGGAACTCACTCTGTAGACCAGGCTGGCCTCGAACTCAGAAATCTGTCTGCCTCAGCCTCTCAAGTGCTGGGATTAAAGGTGTGCATCACCACTACCTAGCTGGTACATGCCTTTAATCCCAGCATCTGGGAGGCAGAGATAGGCAGATCTCTGTGAGTGAAAAGCCATCTGAGCAAGGGCTGAGAAAGACAAGAAGGGACCATCCAGTTTTTGTTTTTTTTTGTTTTTTTGGGTTTTTTTTTTGTTTTTTTCTGACTCGGTCTCAAGTGGTGCAGACTGGCCTCAAATTCACTCTATAAATGATAACCTTGGACTTCTGGTCATCTTATCTCCACCTCCCAAGTGCCGAGATCACAGACATGTGCTACTCACTCAGTTTAATGAGGTGCTGAGGAATCGAACCCAGGGCTTTGTGCAGGCTAGGGAAGCACTCTACCAACTGAGCCACACTTCCTTTCCCAGGAACATCTGACTGCAGGACCTTATGTGCTCCAGCCCCTGTCTAAATGCTGTGGTAGCAGCTTCTCTTGTCATTCTTGCCAATAAGCGTGTGAGAGAATCAGAATAGGAGAATAGATTTTCTCAGTATTTCATTAAATGGAAGGCCAGACAAGTTATAGGAAGTGATTGAGTAACACAGCTAGTTATCTGTCTGAGGAGCCAGAACCTTTTAACAACTACTGTGCCTGTTCTAGGTAGGTTTTTAACAACTACTGTGCCTGTTCTAGGTAGCTTTTAACAACTACTGTGCCTGTTCTAGGTAGCTTTTAACAACTACTGTGCCTGTTCTAGGTAGCTTGCATGTCCTACAGTACTGTTCTCTCTGTATAAAAGCTTACAGGACCTTCAGGATTGGTCCTGTCGAGGAGCTAATGAATCAATGCAGGGCCATTCTTAAAGTTACTGAGACTGTTGCTGGTGTAGGTGACACAAGAAAATTCTCTTTTTCTGTATCCTTTAACTTACCTAACCCTATTTCTGTGGGAGATTTTGGCTGGTCCCATTGCTCTTTTTGTTTGTTTGTTTGTTTTTTGAGACAGGGTTTCTCTGTGTAGCCCTGGCTGTCCTGGAACTCACTCTGTAGACCAGACTGGCCTAGAACTCAGAAATCCACCTGCCTCTGCCTCCCAAGTGCTGGGATTAAAGGCATGCGCCGCCACCACCCGGCTTGCTCATTTTTTCTTAAAGGTGTAGGATAGCTTGAGATATCCCATGTGTTACCCTGATAGCCTCAGCCCACTCGGTGCCCTTAGCACCTGTGACCTGTTCTTCCCCATTTTCTCTTGGTTCCAGCATGTCCGCCTTAAAAATATGTATTAAATTTGCAGGGGTTGATGGGGGAAATGTATATGCTGCTCTGTGTGTGTTGTGGATGTGTGAATGACAGGGACAGCTGCTGAAGTCACTATGGTGGTCATGTGGATTAACTCAGGTTGCCAGGTTTGGTGGCAAGCTTCTTTGCCCACTGCACCCTTGCCAGCCCTTTATCAACAGGTTCTAGGATTCTTGACTGACTCTATGGGGCTTGTTCCCTTCCTGAAGCGTCCACTCTGTTTCTCTCCAGTGTGGAAGAACCCCAGGACTTGATCCTGAATGTCTTAGAGTTTCACTGATGACCAAGGCAACTCTTATAAGGACAGCATTTAATTGGGGCTGCTTTACAGGTTCAGAGGTTCAGTCCATTATCATCAAGGCAGGCAGGCATATTAGCATCCAGGAAGGCATGGTGCACGTGGAGTTGAGAGTTCTACATCTTCATCTAAATACTGTTGGAAGAAGACTGGCTTCCAGTTAGCTAGGATGAGAGTCTTAAGGCCCAAGCTCACAGTGACACACTTCCTCCAACAAGGCCACACCTCCAAATAGTGCCACTCCCTGGGCCAAGCATATACAAACCATCACACTAAATTTGTGTGCCTGTCTAAGTGTCCTTGCAGTGACATTTTGCTCATTCCTGCCTGTGTCACTAGCTTCTAACTTATTTCTCCTGCTGCAGCCTCTTCTGTAAGAGATTGAGCCAACCATTCCTTCCACAGTGTGCAGATGCTTCATACCGCAAACCATCCATGATATCTACAGTTCCATGGCTTGCAGCACAGCCACATTCTTGCATGAACCTTACTACCATTGTGTTTTGTTTGCTAGGCCTGTTTTTTTCTGAGACAGGGTCTCCCACTTGCAGTCAAGGTTGGCCTGGAACTCACTATGTAGCGTATAGGCTAACCACAGTTCATTTAAAAACATTTTTCTAGCCAGACAATAGTGGCACATGCTTTTAATTTTGGCATTCAGGAGACAAAGGCAGAAGAATCTCTGAGTTCCAAGCCAGAACAGTCAAGGCTGCACAGAGAAACCCTGTTTTGGAGGCAGGAGAAGGGATGACCAAAAAAAAAAAAAAAAAAAAAAAAAAAAAAAAAATTAAACTCTCTGTTACCCCCAATTTCTATATGCTCTTACCATTATTAATCTGCTTTCGGCCTACCTACATTATTCTGGACATTTTATATAAATGAGATTAGTCAACATGTACCCTTTACGGATGCCTCCTTTTCTCTCCTTTCCTTCTTCCTTCCCATTTCTCTTTCCTCACTTTTTTTGAGACAGGCTTTTGTGTACCCAAGGCTGGCCTGGAACTCAATATATAACCCAGTGTGACCTTGAACTTCTGATCTTCCCACGTTTACCCTCCTGCCAAGGGCTGAGGTGATCCTCACAGACCAGCACTCCCATTGGAACTCACTGATAGCATCTGTAGACTGGCAAGGGTGTGACTCACCCTCATCTTGCCTCAGCGTGTCCAGTGGCTTTGATCACAAACCTGTCCCACCAGGCTCAGCTTTATATTTGCCCTTCTTCACCTTCCGTATGTGTGTGTGTGTGTATGTGTGTGTATGTGTGTGTATGTGTGTGTATGTGTGTATATGTGTGTGTGTATGTGAGTGTGTATGTGTGTGTATGTGTGTATGTGTGTATGTGTGTGTATGTATGTATATGTGTGTATATGTGTGTATATGTGTGTATGTGTGCGTATGTGTGTGTGTATGTGTGTGTGTATGTATGTGTGTGTGAGTGTGTGTGTGATAACCCCCATATTTTTCTTTTGGGTAGAACTGCTTGCTACACTATTTTCCATAGTAATATGCCATTTTATACTTCTACCACTCACTAATGAGAATCTCATCTTCCCTGTATCTCCAACACTTATTATCGTCTCATTAAAACATATATATTTCATTGTTTATGTGGGTGGATAGGTGTGGGTGCCTGTGGGAGCCCACAGAAGTTCACCAGGCCACTTGGAGGTGGAATTACAGTGGTTGTGAGCTACCCACTGAAGATGCAGAAAACCAGACTTGGGTCTCTTAACCACTTACCCATCTCTGCAAATCCTGTTCAGTTTTTGTTGTTGTTGTTATTTGTTTTTGAAGCAGGGTTTTACTACATAGCCCCGACTTGTCTGGAACTCCCTATATAGACCAGTCTGTCAGCTTTTGAATTTTGAATTAGAGATGTGTCTGCCTCTACCTCCTGGGTGCTGAGATTAAAGGTGCTTGCCACTACGGCAGGCTCCTGTTTAGATTTTATGTATGTATGATTGTGTACCATCTGCATGCCTGGTGTTTTTTGCAGGGTAGAAGAAGGCAGTTGATACCCGGAACTAGAGTTACAGATAGTTGTCAGTTGCCATGTGGGTGCTGAAAATCAAACCTGGGTCTTCTGGAGAAGCAGCCAGTGCTCTTGATTGGCAGGCCCCATATTTAGTCTTTTGACAAAATATAACTGTGAACTTCTTCTCTGACCTGGAACTCAGGACTTTTCTTTCCCAGTGCAAGTGTGAGCTACCAGTACTAGTATTTATTTGTTGGTTTTGATACAGGGCTTTATGTAGCCTGAGATAACCTCAGCCTTACTATCAAGCCAAAAATGACTGTGAAATCCTGATCCTCAGGCCTCTGCTGGGATTACAGACATGTACCCCTATGCCTAGCTCTTTTTAATATTTTTTAAAGTGTGTGTGTGTGTGTGTGTGTGTGTGTGTGTGTGATTTTGTTTTTATTGTTGTTAATTTTTTTTTTGTTTGTTTTGTTTTGAGATAGGTTCTCTCTATAAAGCCCTGGTTAGCCTGGAGTTCCATATGTAAACCAGGCTTTTCTCTAACTCAGTTATCTGCCTACCTCTGCCTCTTGAGTGCTAGAATTAACAGCCTATGCAACCATACCCAGTCCAGATTATTTGGTTCTTGAGACAGAGTCTCAATGTGTGGCCCAGACTAGCTTCAAATTTGTGGCAGTCCACTTGCCTCACTCGGCCTGATGAATTCTGGGATTATAGAATGAACCACCCAGCCATACTCACTTTTCTGAAAAGCCCTCACTGTCAAATATAGTGATGTGAAGCTGTACACGCCTTTATCTCAGAACTAGGGAGGCAGAGATGAACAGATTTCTGAATTCAGAACTAGACTTGTCTCCTTGTCTACACAAGGACTTTCAGGACAATGGCTACACAGAGACACCCTGTCTCAAAAAATGTACATACAGGCCAGGCAGTGGTGGCACATGCCTTTAATCCCAGCACTTGGGAGGCAGAGGCAGGTGGATTTCTGAGTTTGAGGCCAGCCTGGTCTACAGAGTGAGTTCCAGGACAGCCAGGGCTACACAGAGAAACTCTTTCTCGAAAAACAAAAACCAACCAACCAAACAAACAAAAACATACACACATATATACTACAACTACATATGTATATATGTGTGAGTGTATGAGAAAAGCTTTCTTTTTCTGATAGGTAAGCTAGCCTGCCAATGACTAAATGCTCCTCTATCTTTCAATGTGTCTCTTTGTCTAACACATGACCTATGGCTACCTTTTCCTTCACATTGATAGCTAATTGGGAAAGATTGTGAAGTCGAGCTCCTACCAATGGGATGAGAGTTTCTTCTTGCCTTATAATAAAAACTAAGTGAAGCCAGGTGGTGGTGGTGTACATCTTTAATCCCAACACTTGGGGAAGTAGAGGCGGGTAGATCTTTGTGAGTTCCAGGCCGGCCAAGTCTACACAGTTCCAGTACAGCCAGGGCCATACAGAGATACCTTGTCTCAAAACAAACAAACTAACTAACAAACAAACTAACTAACTAATTAACTAAGTGAAACTGTTGCGCAGCCTTGTGCCTGATGGGGAGGGGGGATGGGTAGTCACGCCCTTTTTTCTGAAAAGAAAATGCCTTGCCAGGTTACTTTCTTGTGTTTTCTTGTGCAACAATGAGAATCTTCTTTTCCAACAGTGGCAAAACCTAGACAGCCCCAGTACTTGAGAGGTTAAGGATCATGAGTTGAAGGGGAGCCTAGGGTACATAGGGACATCCTTCTAAACAAACATACAAACAAACAAAAAACCCAAACAAACCAATAAACCGGGCATGGTGGTACCCAGCCTCTGCCTCCCCAGGTCCTGGGAATCCCTGGAATCCCTGACTAGTGCCAGGAATCCCAGGTCCTCAGAATGTATGTTTCCTGGAACTACTTCCATATAGGCTTGGATCAAAGGTTAGTGACAGTACTGGGAACCGGTCACTTTTCCCAGTTCTCAGTTCCATTGGCTCCATTCCTGATTCCTATACGATTATTTCTCACTGGAGCCAGCAAATTAAAGACTTAAAATAGAAATTTACCTGCTCTAGGTAGCCAGGGTCACATCGTGAACTGTCTTGGGTTATTGTATTTAAGAGTGCTGTGGTGGCACACGTCTATATTCATAATACACAGGAGGCTCAAATAGAAGGGTCGGGAGTTTGAAATCAAGCTAGACATGGTGCTCTCGCCTGTATCGCAGCAGCTGGGAACCTGGGGCAGGATTGCCATGAGTTTCAGAATCGGATCGATTAGGCTTAGTGAGACTCTGTCTCAAAAACAAACAAACAAACAAAAACGAGGAGTAGTTGGAGAGAAAGCTCAGGGGTTGAAGTATTTGCTATTCAATCTTGAAGACTGGAAGCTGGGCTTCCCAGAACCCAGAAATGCCACAAATGCTGAGTATGGTTGGAGGCTTAACAGTAACCTCACTTAACTGTAAGGTTGTTTTGTTTTGTTTTGAGATAGGGACCATGTAATGTAGGCTAGCCTTACAGTCACCACGATCTAACTGCCTTCTGTCTTCCAAGTGCTGAGGTTAACTGTGCTTTCATGCCTGACTGTTTTCTTCCTTCACACAAGCACCTATGATTGTGCCCCTTATAATTCCCAAGCACCTCTTTCCCCGTTTCCTCAGGCTGCCTTTCTGCCTCCAATGGGCTTCTGCCCCTCAGTTCTCTGGCATGAATGGTTCATCTATGAAGGAAACTCTCCCTGCTTGTTCTGTTTTTCTCTCTATGCTGTGCTTCCTAAGTGTCCTGAACCCAACACATTGTCTTTTCATTTTTTATTATTACTATGTACGTACATGATATATGTGCAGAGGAGGGGTATCATCGTTCATACCATGATGTAGGCATGTATGGAGGAGGAGTATGAGTCATTCCATGATGTATGAATGTATGTATGTGTCGGGGAGGAGTGTCAGTCATTCCATGATGTATGCATGTGGGGAGGGCAGGGAACAACTTTGTAGAGTCAGTTCTCTCATTTCACCTTGAAGTGGCTTCCGGGGTTGAACTCAGGTCTTTTAGCTTGTATGGGATCTTAGTTAGGTTTCTATTGCTGTGCTAAAAACCATGTCCAAGAACAATCTGAAGAGGAAAGAGTTTATTTTACCTCACAGCTTATAGTCCTTCATGAGGGAAGTCAGAGGAAGGCCTGGAGACAGGAGCTGAAGCAGCCCACGGAGGAGCCTGCTTGTTGGCTTGATCCTCCTGGTTTGCTCTGTATGTTTTTTCCTTCCTTCCTTCCTTCCTTCCTTCCTTCCTTCCTTCCTTCCTTTCTTCCAGTTTAGTTTACTTTACTTTAGTTTCTTTCAGCCAGGGTTCTTCTGTGTATCTTTGACTGCCCAGTAACTCTCCCTGTAAACCAGGCTGGCCTAGAACACAGAAATCCACCTGCCTCTGCCTCAGGGGTACTGGGATCAAAATTTTGAGCCTCTATGCTAGGCCTATTTGTTTTCTTGTACAACCCAGGCTCCTCCTACCATGGCCTGGCCCCTCACACATCAAGAATTAATCAAGAAAAATGCTCAGGCAGGCTTGCCTAAGGCCTTTCTTAGGGAGACATTTTCTCGGCTAACCTTTCCTCTCCAAGATCACTCTAGCTGGGGTCAAGTAGACAAAACACTAAGAAGCACATATGGCTAGTGGTTTACCCACTGAGAAATCTTGCCAGCCCCACCCTGCTTCTCTACAGCACTGGCTCACTAGGATCACTCTAATCCTGGTCACTAAGTCTCCTGAGGTCAGGGTTAGGGAGGGTCTGGTTTGCCTCTGTGCTCCTGGGCTTTGCCTGTGTTCATTTATAACTGTGGTGAGATGCCTGACACCCGAACAGAAAGGAAGACTGGTTTTTGCCTCATGGTCTCATTCCATTGTGGTAGGGAGAGTGTTGTAAAGATGAACAGGTCACGTAACTGGGAGGTTGGGACAGGAGGTGAAGAAGGGAGAAAAGAATAAAATGGGAGAGGAGAGGGGAGGAGGGAAGGGAGAATGAGGGGGAGGGGGAAAGCAGAGGGAGGAGGAGGTAAAGGAAGAGAGTGGAGAAGAAAGGGGAGGAAGGAGGGTAACTGCTTCATCTGGCAATGTCAAGGGAAGATGCTTATCACGTTCTGGGTGACTCCTCCCTTTGTAGGTTTATCCTCTCTGGACCTTTGGTCCCAGACACATCCAAAGGCGTGTTTTAGTAATCACCTCTTAGCCATGATTCAATCCAATCCATTCAAGCTGAAGGTTAGCTAGCAAGGTAGACCCTGGCGCACAATGTTTGGTGATATCTGGCAGACCAGGACACAAACATTGGTTTCCTTTCCTTTCCTTTCCCTCCCTCCTTCCCTCCCTCCTTCCTTCTTTCTCTCTTTCCTTGCCTCCTTCATTCTCCCTTCCTCCCTCCCTCCCTTTTCTCACTATATGATCTCAGTACATGGTCCTGGCTGTCTTGGGAACGCCCATGTAGACCAGGCTGGCCTCCAATTCGTAGAGATCCAGAAATCCCCTTTCCTTTACCTCTGGAACCCTCAGATCAAAGAAATTCAAAATTATACTCAGGTACTTTGGTTTCTCACCCACTGGTTTTCCAAATGAAGATTGCAGATTGTTGCTGGAATTATATCTCCTACAAACAGTAGTTCATTCTGAAAACCATCTAAGGGCCAGGCCATTCTGGCACATGCTTTCAATCCCAGGCCCCTGGAGGTAGAAGCAGGTGGCTCTTTGTGAGTTCTAGGCTAACTGGTCTAGAGAGGGAGTTTCAGGGCAACCAGGGCTGTCATACCACACACACCCACACCCACACACACACACACACACACATACACACACACAAACCCTGTCTAGAAAAACTAAACCAAACCAACAACCAAACTAAAGCAAAGCAAAATAAAACAGAAACCAAAAGCCTATCTTATCTTCACTTTCTTCTTAGTCTCTCAGACTTTGCTTTTCTTTGATTTTAGCCACGGTTGATAGGCTAATGATGTACCAGTCCCAGTTCTCAGCTCCGCACCGTCTCTCCAGCTCCCCTCTCTCTCCCTTCTTGCACCCAGCAGTACTTTATGGTACTCAATCACTTGGACATCAGGCAGAGACTTTATATATTCAAATGCTCACATCCCCTTTCAAACTTTTTTCCTTTCTTGGATTTTCTCTTGATAAATAACATGTATCAATAGGGGGATGGCTCAGCAGGAAAAATGCTTGCCCTGAAAGCTTGAGGACCAGAGTTCAGATCCCCAGATGTGAGGAGCCGCATTTGCCATTAAAAAATGGCGCAGGCTTCTGCTTCCTGGTTCTTCACGGAAGCTTTACTTGAGAATGCGCCTGCGCATGGCGCGAAAACCGAGTATGACAATTGGATGAAAGATTTGAGCCAATGAGGGATCTGCACGTCTCACAAAGCTCTATTTAAGCAGCGGGCTTTCTGAGCTCGGCGTCCTTCCCTCCACCTCACCATATTGAAGAGCTGTTCAATAAATGCTGTCAGAAGAATCCTGAGTGTGGCGTTCTCCTTATCGGGCGAGGCTGTGCGCTACACCCAGAACCCATGAAAACACCAAGGCACAGCTCTTTGTAATCCTAGTACTCAGAAAGTAGAGATGAAATCCCCAGAGCAAGCCACCTAGGTAGACTAGCTGCATCCTTGTGCTCTGGACTCAGTGGAAAGACCTTCCTTCAATGAAGGTGGAGAATATTCAATGAAGACATCTGATGTCAGTTTTGGGCCACTGCATGATCCAGAACACATATGTGTTCACACACTTACAAACACATACACACATGCAACACATACACCCCACATACATAAACACATGAAAACTAAGATCATCAACTGTTAAGTTATTCAGACTTGAAACCTGGGTGTCACCTAGAACATCTTAGGCAATGGGTTAAAAGCCTGAACTTGGCAGTTAGACAAATGGCTTTAAATATTATTTCTAAGAAAATAAATATTCTGGGTAGTGGTGGCACACAGCTTTAATCCCAGCATTCAGGAGGCAGATTTAGAGGCCAGTCTGGTCTACAGAATGAGTTCCAGGATAGCCAGTGCCACACAGAGAAATCCTGTCTAGAAAAAAAGAACAAAAAAAGAGAATACTATCTACCATATATCACAAAGAAGTTTCTTATCCTCTTTAGCTTTATTATGTTATTTTTTTATATTACATTTGTTTGTTTGATTGTTTTTTTCTGGCAGGGTCCCACTATGTATCCTTAGCTGGCCTGGAACTCATAGACTGGCCCTGAACTCACAGAGATCAACCTGTCTCTACCTTCCCAGTACTGGGATTAAAAGTATGTGCCACCATGCCTGGCTTGCTTGCCTGTTGTTGTTTTGTGACAGGGTTTCTCTATATAGTCCTGGCTGTCCTGGCTGTCCTGGCTGTGTACATAGCTGGCCGCAAACTCACGGCGCTCCTTCTATCTGTGCCTTCCAAGTGTTGAGATTATGCCCAGCTATGTCTTTCTTTTTAAACATTTTTTTTATTTTTACTTAAAAAAATTCTATGTGTTTGTTGCACAGTGGTTAACGAGGTGGCAGAAAAGTTAACTGCAAGAGAAATTCTCCTGTTACTACAGAGTCATTCCAGGTGTAAGCACCTGGATGTGGGCCTGGACGTAACCCTCTGATGTTGGTGTTGGCAACAAAGCCTAGCCTGCCGGAGTCTCCCAGGCTTGGGCTTCAATTTGTGAGCAGAGTAAAAAGTTGTACCATGATGTTCTGAGAAGGCAGCAGCCGAGTGATGCTCCTTCTGGTGGCCTCACTGTCTGTTCTATGGCCCTCTGGCATCCGAAAACATCTGAAAACCTCTTACAAGCTCCCAGGTGATGCTTGGTTCAGGAGTCAGTCACAACAGAGTGCTGTTACTTCAGTGATTTCCTACTTGAGAGCACCATGTTCCAGCTTCTTCTTGAAAGCTGAGGTGCTACCTAGCCTACATGGCAGAGATCAGCTGACAACGCCTAAATTTCTGGAAATAACGTCAAGCCTTAAAGACCTGAGTACAGCATCTCCTTTCATTGACCAGTGCAGCTTCTAGAAGGCACCACATTGCAAGGCACCATAGGAGCAAGAAGGGAAAGGAGTATAGGAAAACTTCAAACCCAGAGGTTTCCTCCAATCATGGAACACATCTTTGTAGCATCCTTTCCATGTGCTAACACTGACCAGGGTATAGGCAGCCTGTGGTCACCTTTGTTTTTTGTTTTGTTTTGTTTTTTGGTTTTGGGTTTTGTTTTTTGTTTTTTGTTGTTTTGTTTTGTTTTGTTTTGTTTTTGAGACAGGGTTTCTCTGTATAGCCCTGGCTGTCCTGGAACTCACTCTGTAGACCAGGCTGGCCTCGAACTCAGAAATCTGCCTGCCTCTGCCTTCCAAGTGCTGGGATTAATGATATGCACCACCACTGCCCGGCTGTGTGGTCACCTTTGAATGCAGGGTCTATTTATTTATTTACTATGTAGCCCAGGGCCAGCATGGAACTCAGTACGTGAAACAGACTGGCATCAGACTCACAGAGATCCACCTGCCTCTACCTCCCATATACTGAGGTTAGAAAGTATGTTCATGTCTGGAAGGTTTGGTTTGGTTTGGTTTTTTGAGACAGAGTTTTTGAGACAGGGCTGTCCTGGAACTTGCTGGGTAGACCATGGGGCAAACCCTCAGAGATCGGCCTGTCTCTACCTCCCAAGTGCTGGGATTCACAGAGTGCATTCTCAGAGGCTGTCTTAGTTGCTGTTCTGTTGCTGTGAAGAGACACCATGACCACAGAAACTCTCATAAAGAAAAGCACGTAATTGGGACTGACTTACAGTTTTTAGAGAGTTAGTCCATTATCATGGCAGGAAGCATAGTAGCCGGCAGGCAGACATTGTACCGGAGAAGGAGCTTGAGAGTTCTACAGTGGACACATAGGTAACAGGAAGAGAGAGACCTGGAACTAACTTAAGCATGGAAACTCCTAAGCCTGCCCCTCCACCCCCATGACATACTTACTCCAATAAGACCACACCTACTCAAACAAGGTCATACCTAACCATTGTCAAGTAGTGTCACTTCCTAATGACCAAGAATTCAAATACATAAGCCAATGGAGGCCATTCTTATTCAAACTACCAGTTGAGGTTAACAATTGCTTTGCTGAAGACCTGACTTCAGTGCCCAGCACCACACGGCAACTCACAACTGTCTGTAACTCCTGTTCTAGGGGATCTGTTGCTTCCTTCTGGCCACTGTGGGCCCTAGTCATTCAAGCATTGCAAATATATATATATATATATATATATATATATATATATATATATATATACATATACATATATGATACAGGTGAAGTATTAATGTAATAAAATAAAAATAATCTTTTAACAAAATATCATATTTTACTTATATGTGTATATGTATGTGTGTGTGTGCAAGTGCCCAGAAGTCAGAAGGGAAGCGCATAAACATCATTTGAAGCTAGAGTCGTGGATTTCCGAATTTGAGGCCAGCCTGGTCTACAGAGTGAGGTCCATGACAGCCAAGGCTATACAGAGAAATCCTGTCTCGAAAAACCAAAAAAAGGGGGGGTGGGGGGAATGGGGATAGGGGATGCCATCTGAAGTGTAAATAAAATATCTAATAAAAAAAAAAGAAAGAAAGAAAAGAAAAAAAAAAAGAAGCTAGAGTCGTGGAAGATGCCTACCATAGGTGAGTTCTAGAATTCTGGTCCACCAGTACATCAGTAATTCTCTTAACTACTGTGCCACATTTCTAGCCACCCCCTTGTTAAAAATCATTTATTTATTTATTTATTTATTTATTTATGTGTGTGAGTGAGTGAGTGAGTGAGTGCAAGTAAGTGTGTAAAAGTATGTGAGTACAGGGCTGCCATGGTGTGAGGCTGGAGGCCAGAGAACAACTGTGAGCCTGTTCCCTCTACCACCCTGGGTCCTGAGGCTTGATACCAGGTCCTAAGGCTTAGTGTCAGGCACCTTCACCCACTGAGCTATCTCATAGGTCCTCTTTTAGGTTTTCTACATCCCTCTACCTCCAACAAGGCCACACCTCCTAATCCCACCAAGTAGTACCACTCCCTAATGACCAAGCACGCAAAAATGGAGGCCACGCTTATTCAAACCAGCACAGAGACTGAACACAGAGGCTGCAAAGCTTTTTTTTTTTTTTTTAAAAAAAAAAAAAAAAAAAAAACAGCCTGTGATGCACACTCAGGAAGCAGAGGCAGGCAGGCAAATCTGAGGCCAGCATGGTCTACAGAACAAGTTCCAGAACAGCCAGGGCTAAGCGGAAAAATCCTGTCTCAACAAACAAGCAAAGAACAAAACAAAATCACTTTTTTAAAAAAACATTTATTTATTTATTTATTTATTGGGGAGAGGGCAGCCATTCCAGAATGGGTATGTCAGAGGACTGTGAAGAGTCAGTTTCTCCCTCCACCATGTGGATTCCAATTACTGAACAGTTACACCAAATTATTAGACTTGCTGTGAACAGCCTCGCTGTTCTTATGATAAAGCTGCTGCTTTCCCTCCTCTTCTTCCTCTTTCTCCTTCTCCTCCTCTCCTGCTCCTCCTCCTCCCCCTCCTCTCCTCCACCTCCCTTTCTTCTCCTCCGTCTCCTCCTCCTTCTTCTTTCTGTCTTCTTGTTTTGTTTTTGTTTGTTTGTTTTGGGACAGAGACAGAGTTTCTCTGTGTAGTCCTGGCTGTCCTGGAACTCTGTAGATCAGGCTGGCCTCAAACTCAAGAGATCTCCCTCCCTCTGCCTCCCAAGTGTTGGGATTGAAGGTGTGCACCACCACTGCCCTGCTCTGCAGAAGCTTCTTAACTGATTTTTTTCCCCCTTGAGACAGAGTCCCACTCTATAACACAAGCTGCCCTAGAACTCACTATATAGCACAGACGCCTTTCAAATTTACCACAATCCTCCTGCATCTGCCTCCCACTGGCTGGAATTACAGGCATGCAGCACCACGCCCAGCTGGTCTTGTCCCTTTTGGGTTTTTTTTTCTCCATATTATACCTGGTTTCTTGCATGGCTTCTTCTAAACAGGCTCTTGTCTACTTCCGGCTGCACAGAATTTCTTTCAGTTCCTCAAATGGGCTTTGGTCTGTTCCCTCCAAAAATGTTGTTTTCTCTACTGGAGCTTCTCTTCCTTTAAAACCACTTCCACTGGTTGGTTTTCTGTCTCTCTCTGTCTCTGTCTCTCTCTGTCTCTCTCTCTGCCTCTCTCTCTGTCTCTTTCTGTCTCTGACTCTCTCTGCCTCTGTCTATCTCTGTCTCTCTGTGTCTCTCTGCCTCCCTCTCTGTCTTTCTGTCTCTCTCTCTGGTGCAAATCTGCTCCCAAGTCCACTCCAAGTAAATCTTAGGCCTCCTGCCCACCTATAAGACCACCAGATGTCCCTGCTTCCTGTGTCTTTGTGTGTCCAGTCACAGAGCTTATCACACACAGCTGCTTTGCTGGATTCAGTGTGTGTCTCCGTATATTCATGTTTCCTGTTTAGTTCAGTGCTGTACCTTCAGACCTTAGCCCTAGCCTGGCCTGTAATAAGAATTCAGCCAGGCGGTGGTGGCGCATGCCTTCAAACCTAGCAAATGGAAGGCAGAAGCAGGCTGATTATTGATTTTTGTTTGGTTTTGCTGTGTGTGTGTGTGTGTGTGTGTGTGTGTGTGTGTGTGTCTAACATTCCTTCCCAGGAGAAGACATAAGCAATGAAGAAACAACTACCCCTTCTCCTAAGGTCCCAATGACAAATCAAGGCACAATTTAACCAAAGTTCATTCTGGAAAACCAGTGAGTTCATTGGGTTCCTTACAGAGAGGCTACTTACAGGAGTGTCGGTGCCTCTCCGCCAAACAGGCCGTACCTGAAAAGCCATTACCTAGCAGGGATGAAGGCTTTTTCTTAACCCAATAGATGAAATTTTCTTTAGTTTTCCCTAGACCACATACTCTAGCCCTACCCTGACGCCAAGTTCAGTTAAGGCACAGTTTCGAATCATGTGTGATAAGGAGGAGCTGGATACTCCTTAAGAGTAAGAGTCCCACAACCTCCTACCCCTCCGTTGGGGGTGTAAACAGTCAACAGAAGGTCCAGCTGGATCTTTTGAAAGGGGGTGAAGCTGACTTCTCCAAGATGGTAGTTGCTTGAAGGGCAGTCACGAACAATGAATGTGTTTGTTTGTGTGTGTGAGTGTGTGCAAGTATGCTTGTGTGTACTTGCTCATGCAGAAAGCCAGAAGTCTACATCAGGTGTCTTCCTCTGCTTTCTTTTATGAGAGAGGGATTCTCACTGGCTTGGAACACACTGATTGGTCAGACTGATTGCCTAGGTAGCATAAAGGTCCACCTGTCCCCACCCAGCATCATCATCATTACATATAAATTAATTATATAAGAAAAGGAATATCTCCCAAGATATATGCTATGGGTAAGGAGAACTGTACTGGTACTACAACTCAGTGGGAGAGACTTGGCCAATATGTACAAGACCTTAGGTTCAATCCCCAGCACTACAAAAAAAAAAAAAAAAAAAAAAAAAAAAAAGAAAATAGGCAGACAGAAAAAGAATCCTGGGGTTGGAGAGATGGCTCAGTGTTAAGTACATTAGCTGCTCTTGCAGAGGCCCCAGGTTCAGTTGCCAGCACCCACGCTGCTCACAACCATGCCTACAGCCAGTGCCGGGGAGTCCCAACACCCACTTCTAACTTCCTTAGGTACCAGTACACATACAATGCACAGCCATACACATAGGCAAAACAGTCATACACAGAAAATAAAATAAGTGAATCTAAAACAAATGTATTGGATTCTTTCTTTCTTTCTTTCTTTCTTTCTTTTATTTTAGAGGTAGGTTTGGAGACAGGGTTTCTCTGTGTATTTCTGGCTATCCTGGAACTTGCTCTGAAGACCGGGCTGGCTTTAAACTGAGATCTGCCTGCCTCTGCCTCCTAAGTGCTGAGTTTAAAGGTGTACACCACCACTGGTACCACTGCAAAGGCAGATTTATTTTTTATTATTTTATTATTTTATTTATTTATTTATTTATTTATTTATTTATTTTGGTTCTTCTAGACAGGGTTTCTCTGTGTAGCCCTGGCTGTCCTAGAACTCACTCTGTAGACCAGGCTGGCCTCGAACTCAGAAATCCACCTGCCTCTGCCTCCCAAGTGCTGGGATTAAAGGCGTGAGCCACCACTACCCAGCCAGCTAGTGCTTTTAATTGTAAGTCTGATGACCTGAGTTCAAGTCCCATAGACCCCTGTGGGGAGAGAGAACCAACTTCTGTTTGTTTTGTCTGTGTAATCTTGGCTGTTCTGGAGCACCAAGTGTGGTGTGGTGAGCCAACTCTTAAACCTTGTCTTCTGAACTCTACATGCATTTTGTAGTATGTGCTGTCCCATACTCAGACACAACAATAGCAGGTTTTTTTTTTTTTTTTAAACAAATAAGCTGTTGTTGTTTTGTTTTGTTTGTCTGCTTTTATTTCTTTTTTTGTGTGTGTGTGTAGCCCTAACTATCCTGGAACTCTTATAGACCAGGTTGTCCTTGAACTTAGAAATCCACCTGCCTTTCTTGTCCAAGTGCTGGGATTCAACATGTGGGCTACCACTTCCCAGTTACAAATGACTTTAAAGGAATGATTTAAAAACCTCCTCCTTGGCAATACTTTTTAAAGAACACTAAACTTAGCCATGTGTGGTGCACGGCTTTAGTCACAGTACTAAGGAGATAGTTAGATGAATATCTGTAGGTTCAAAACCAACCTGGTCTATATAACAAGTTCCAGGCCAGCCAGGGTTACATGGTAAGAACTTCGTAAAACACACAAACAAAAAAAAGAATATTAATCTGTGCTTAACCAGTCTTTGGTCATCGGGCACTTAAATTGTTATGCAGTCCTTGCTCGCCTGGCTGGTCTGAAACTTTATACTATACATGTCATTTTGGCCTTGAAATCAGATATCTTCTTGCCTCTGCCTCCCAGATACTTGGTTTAAAGGCTCGTATCACCACACCAAGAACACGGTTGGTTCCCTTTGATCATCCTTAACTGGTCTTCTTAAGCTGCTGCAGTTTGGATAAGACACTTATTTGTTTAAACATTTGGTTTCCTAATGCCAGGTTTAGAGAATTCATAGTTAGATATTACATATTGGGAGGTAATGACAGGGTGAGTGGTTGGAGGAAGTCGATTGATCCCTCAGAGGATGTTTTTCAAGGGTCCAATTTATTGAATTTCTCCCTTTTCTCTCAGCTTCCTGGCTGGGCAGTGGTGGTGCACATCTTTAATTGTAGCACTCAGGAGGCAGAGGCAGGCGGATCTCTGAGTTTGATGCCAACCTGGCCTACAGAGTGAGTTCCAGGAGAGCCAGGACCACACAGAGAAACCCTGTTTCAATCAAACAAATAACGAACAAGACAAAAACAAAACAAACAAACAAAACAAAACAAATACTGGGTATGGAACCAAGACTGTGATCAGCCATAGAGCACTTGCCCAGAAATTCAAGGCCCCAAATTGTTTGGGAAACACTAACCAACACCTACAATCCCAGGCAAGAGAGATTCAGGATGGAGGGTAGGAAGTTCAAAGTCATCCTTTGCTTTTATCAACCAGAGGCTAAAATTAAGAAATTTGACAACACCAAGCTGGGCAGGATGTCCCACGCCTTTGTTTTCAGTCCTTGTGAGAAAGAAGCAGGTCCTTTCTGTGAGTTCTAGGGTAGTCAGGGTTGCAAGAGATCTTCTGTTAAACAAACAATCAAACACACAAATACACATAAAATAAAAACACATGACAAACTAGTAACTACAACAAAAGTACAACAAAAGCAGCAGTTCTTGCTCTTTGGAGTGGTTAAAATTGACGAATTTGAAACACCAGGCTGAATGTGATGTCATGTATCTTTGATCACAGCACACCCAAGAAAGAGACAAATAGATCTCTCTAAGTTTGAGGACAGCCTATATAGTTTACAAGTGAGGTTCAGGATAGCCAGAGCTACATAATAGAAACCCTATCTCAAGGGGAAAAAAAAAAAAGGAAAAAAAGGAAGGAAGGAAGAGAAAGAAATTTGATAATAGCAACACATGGGCCATTTTCTGTGGTTTAAATTCATCAATACTCAGAAGTTTGATATTATCTAGAAAAAAGGATAGTAATATCCTATAGCTGACCAATTCTGCCCTTAACATATATGATCCTTAAGTCATGTAAGTCTGTGTTCAAAGTTATATGGTCTGTAACCCAACAAAAACCAGGAAGATATTTTGTTAACTTTTTTTGGTACTGGGGATCGAGTGGGGCCAGGGTATTGTGCATGCTATGTATATTCTTTGCTATCAAGCTGCCCAGCTTCCCCCAGAGTTATAAGTAAGATGTCAGCTAGCTCTCTTTGCATGTGCATGGGTGGGAACATCTGAGTTTGTACTGCACGAATGCATGAGTGACAATGCTTGTTTAGCTTAGCCTAGGGTGGAAAGATCAGAGGATAGCTTCAGCTATCTTTCCTTCTTTCTACTTGCTTGAGGCAGAATCTCTTCCTTGTTTCTAGTTGTATAGCCCTTGCTCACAGTTCTTTCTTTCTTTCTTTCTTCCATCCTTCCTTCCTTCTTTCTTTCTTTCTTTCTTTCTTTCTTTCTTTCTTTCTTTCTTTCTTTTGTAAGGGTTAAAATTTTTCAAAAACTCCTAACAAGCTGAGCAGAACCAAGAGTGCAGGTCAGCTTGGTCGTGAGCTCTGTGTTTCAGGAACTTGGCTGACCACAAGGTAGATGGTTGGTTACGAATAGGCTCTTAGAGAATAGCCTATACAAAATGTTCCCCATGACTGTTCCTTGGACCCTGTCACAAACTGAATAATGGGCTGGGATTTTCCACAGGTACTTTTCAATAGCCCCCCTTTACTCCCCCTGGGTTGTGGTTTTCCCCCTGAGTTGTGGTTTTTGGCTTTAAATTCTCTCTGTCTCCAAAGCCCCGGGGTCAGACCCCATTGCCCCTGCGTGGGCTACAGGTCTTGACCTCAACATGTTGATCGAAATATACCTCTTGCTGATTGCATCAAGTTCAGTGTTTTGTAAGTTAATGGGTGGCCTCAAATTCCTGAGGCTTGGGTGAGGTCTTCCCTTCATGGGGGCCTTACACTTTTTTTCTTTTCTTTCTTTCATGTATATAGGTATTCTATCTGCATGTATGTCTGCACACACCAGAAGGAGGAATCGGATCCTGTGGGATACATAACTACATCTATAACTACAGTTATGGATGGTTGTCAGCTGCTTTGTGGGTGCTGAGAATTGAACTCAGGACCTCTAGAAGAGCGGCCAGTGTGCTTAACCGCTGACCCATCTTTTCAGCCTATTTTTTAAAAAAAGATTTATTTAATTTCTCTTTATGTGGCTGTCTATCTTGTCTGTCTGTGTGAATATATTCTGTGGGGGAGTTGGGGGCTGGGATGATATTTGCAGAGGCCAGAAGAGGGCTGTAATTTTCTCCAAGGCCTAATAGGTCTCCTGGGAAAGTCAAGTCTTAATCATTGAGCCAACACTCCAGCTACCTGTATGGTTTTTTTGAGACAGGCTCTTGTGAATTCCAAGGTGGACTGGATTTAGTATGGAGGTCATGGTGCCACCATGACACAGTTACTGTCCTGCTGGGTAAGTATTCTATAAACTGAGCTACATTCAGAGCTCTAAGACAGGATAATATCCTGCTTTCTGTTTTAAAATGTTACACTGCATTTATTCCTTTATTTTTGTGTGTCTATGTGTGTGCCTGGTGGGGGTGCATTAGTGCAAGTCAGAAGACAACTTGTGGGAATCAGTTCTCTCCTACCATCTGGGTCACAGGAACTAACATCATAATACTTGAGCTATCTCTATCCCCTTCCGTCTCTCCTTCTATACAGAATTTTGCTTAGTAGCCCAGGCTGATCTAGAACTGTGTATCCCAGACTTGACTAGGCCTCCTAATTTATGCTAAGGTGAGTTAAGAAAGTAGTTTAAAGGATTAACCTGCAGTAAATCTTGTGGTTAAGAGGATAAGTAGAGGTTCCTTTTGTGTCACCTGAACTTGTACCTGATGTCACATGGTCTGGGGTCTTTGTCGCATTGAAAGTGTGGTTCCATACAGCCTTGCTGTCCTGCTTGCCTCTAGTGACCCTTAGGCTATGCATTTAGCTCCCCAATAATCTACATCACCAATGCCCATGGTTCAGACTAAACACTTTGCCCATATGGATCCAAAGAGATATCTGATTATATCGCATGAGTTTTTCCCAGTTTTAAATAAAATTTAATTTAAAATTTATTTAATTTAGGTTTTTTTTTTCAAGACAGAGACAGGGTTTCTCTGCTTCTCCTTGGTTGTTCCTGTGTAGACCTGTCTGTCCTAGAACTCATAGAGATCCACCTGCTTCTGCTTTCCAAGTACTCGCATTAAAGGCCTGTCTCACCACTACCCAGGCAAAACTATCTATTTTTATTTTAAATTACATGTCTGTGTGTCTGTGTGAGTATATGCACATAACTGCAGGTACCTGAGGAATTCAGAGGCATAGAATTGCCCTGGAATGGGCTGGAGAGATGGCTCAGTGGTTAGGAGCACTGGCTGCTCTTCTGAAGGTCCTGAGTTCAATTCCCAGCAACTACATGGTGGCTCACAACCATCTATGACAGGATCTGATGCCCTCTTCTGGTATGTCTGAAGCCAGCTACAATGTACTCATAAATAAAATAAAATCTTAAAAAAAAAAAAAAAAAAAAAAAAAAAAAAAAAAGAATTGCCCTGGAATTGGAGTTATAGGTAGTCCAGTATCCGAATTTCCAGGCCAGGATCCTCAGTGCATTGTCCTATTGTTGGCTCTAGAGTATTGTGGTTGGTATATTGTACTCAGACTGACTCTGTCTGACTCTAGCAGATATTTCAGCACAAGGATTTTCTGATTTTACTACTGGACTGTCTGTCCCATGGCTGAATCCTCTATGAACATCCAGCAATCATGTTGCCATGTCCAATGCTGAGCTCCTCTGAAGTGCTCTTCAAGAGAGGTTGCACATTGGGTCCACATTGTGCCCAATAAAGCCATTATTCTATCAACTGTCCTATGGTATTGGTCCTCATTTGTGAGTTTGTCGTTCTCTAAATAACCAGCAGAGGAAGATAGAAAACATATGACTTTTATTAACTTTGAATCTGGAGCCCAACTTCAAGTTCACAAATGTCCATTGAACTCACACTAGATGTTTGTTTTGTTTTGTTTTATAGACAAGGTTTTTCTGTGTAGCTCTGGCTGTCCTGGAACCCAGTAGACCTGTCTGGCCTTGAACGTTGATATCTGTCTCTGCCTGTGAATTGCTGGGATTAAAAGGAATGGGCCACCACTGCCCAACTAGAACTAGGTTTTTGTTTGTTTGTTTGATATTTTTATCTCCATGTGCTCTAGGGTCCTCCTGAGATGCCTTGGGTTATATCTCCTGCTGATGACATTCCAGTTACATTAGATTCTGGGAAAGATGCTCTTCCAAATGCCCTCTGCCCACCCTCCCTCTTTGGAGGCTGGGATTAGGGTTGAGAGCCAATAGTTTGTCACATAGCAACAATAGTAAAGAATGTGCTATTCTGATTGGAGCAGAGGCCGGCCAGCCATAGCAAGCAGAGCAGAGCTATTTTGAGATCTTTTAGGTAGCATCCCAGTCTGATAGGTCCACACATTGCAGTCATAGTTACCATGCATAGCCCGAGCTAAGGGGCTACAAGGCATCAGAAAGACATCTCCTTTGCATATCGTTTTTTTTTTTTTTTTTTTTTTTTTTTTTTTTTTTTTTTTTTTTTTTTTTTACCATCCGTTGAAGCTTTCTTTTGATTACATAGGAACAATTCTGAATCATGGTTTTGCTTATTTTGAGTCTATCAGAATGTATTTGCAATACATTTAGTATATCATGTATGTGTTGTGTGGTGAATATGTGTGTGTGTGTGCATTCATGTCTGTTTTGCATGTGCCTGGGCTGGCTAGTTTTATATCAGTTTGATGCAAGCTAGCATCATTTGAAGAGGGAACTTTGGTTGAGAAAAGGCTCCCACTGGATTGGCCTTGCTATTTTCTTAATTGATGATTGATGTAGGCAGGCCCAGTTTACTGTGGGCAGTGCCACTCCAGGCTGAGTGAATGAAGAAGCAGCACTCCTTTATGGTCTCTGTATCAGCTTCTATCTCCAGGTTTCTACCTAGATTTCCTGCCCTGGCTTCTCTGGATGATGAACTACAAGCTGTAAGATGAGATAGACCCTCTCCTCCTCAGGTTGGTTTTGATCACGATTTATTACAATAGTAGAAACCCTGACTAAGAGAGTACCCCTGTATGGGGCAGTGTGTGGGGCATGTGCTTAGGCCAAGGGTTGATGTTGGCTGTTTTTCCTTTCACTTTCCATATTATTTTTTTTTGAGACAGGCTCTCACTGGATGTAGATTTCATTAATTAGGTAGACTAGTTGGCCAGCAACCCTCCTTCCTCTGCCTCCCAGCACCGGGATTGCAGGTATATAGTATTTGCTATCTGGATTTTCTTGTGGACACTAAGGGTCCAAGCCTAGCCTCTCATGTTGTGTAGCAGGCACTTCATCCACTGAGCATCTTACTGGATCCACTGGTCTCTCTTTCTTTCTTTCTTTCTTTCTTTCTTTCTTTTTTTAAGATTTATTATATATATATATATATATATATATGAGTATACTGTCACAGTCAGATCCTATTACAGATGATTGTAAGTCACCATGTGGTTGCTGGGAATTGAACTCAGGACCTTTGTAAGAGCAGTCAGTGCTCTTAACCGCTGAGCCATCTCACTCAGAAATCTGCCTGCCTCTTTAATTTTTAAAAATTTTGTGTTTGTGGGAATTCTGATTGCATGTATGTTTGTGTACCACCACATATGTGTCTGATACCCTCAGAGGCTGGAGGTCAAAAGGTTTTGAATGCTTTAGAACTGGAATAGAAGCCTGGCGATGGTGGCGCACGCCTTTAATCCCAGCACTTGGGAGGCAGAGGCAGGCAGATTTCTGAGTTCAAGGCCAGCCTGGTCTACAGAGTGAGTTCCAGGATAGCCAAGGCTACACAGAGAAACCCTGTTTCGAAAAACCAAAAAAAAAAAAAAAAAAAAAAAAAAAAAGTTATTAGAACTGGAGTAGAGGGTTGTGAGGGGTCATGTGAGTGTTGGCGTTGGAAATCAAACCCAGGTCCTCTACAAGTGCTCTTGAGTGCTGAGCCATCTCTTTAGCCTGAGAATTGTACAGAATGTGTACTGTATATGTGTGTTTATATGCAAAATATTTCATCGGGCAGTGGTGGCGCACGCCTGTAATCCCAGCACTTGGGAGGCAGAGGCAGGTGGATTTCTGAGTTCGAGGCCAGCCTGGTCTACAGAGTGAGTTCCAGGACAGCCAGGGCTACACAGAGAAACCCTGTCTCGAAAAACCAAAAAACAAAACAAAACAAAAAAAAACAAAAAAAAAAAAACAACAAAAAAAACCACCACCAACAACAAAAAACAAAACAAAAAAAATTTTCTTTTGCCTCTTTTCCTCCCTTTCATCCTGGTTTTTGTTTTTTTCCATACAGTTTTTCTTCTTGTGGTCCTGGCTGTCCTGGAACTTGCTTTGTTTATCAGACTGGCCTTGAACTCAGAGAGATTTAACTACTTCTGCCTCCTAAATGCTGGGATTAAAGATGTGTGCCACCAATTTAAATGTTATTTAGGGTTTTTTTTTTTTTTTTTTTTTTGAGACAGGATACAACAGGTGTGGTTTACCATATAGAGCAGGCTGGCCTTGAACTCACAGAGATCCACTTGGCTCTGGCATTAAAGGTATGGGCCACCACCAATCTGCTAAAAATCCTAGTTTTAAAGACAGCTGTGTCTGTTTCCTAGGCTGGCTTTGGACTTTCAGACTTTGACTCTTTTGCCTCTGTCTCCTTAGTGTTCATGGGTCTGCGCTGCCATCCTCAGCTTGTTTTAAGTTCATAGTTCAGTGCTCTTATATGGACTGGCATCGTCTTCAGCATTTTATTTTCCCAAAATGACATTCCATATCTAGTAAGAACTCTCCACAGTCTCTCTCCCTGTGCCCTATCAAGAACTGTTCTCTCTAGTGCTCTCAGGTATTCACTAATCCAGATATCCTTAAGTAGCAATTGACTAATTTCTGGAGATGGTTCATTAAGAGTATTGAAATAAAGCCAGGTGGTGGTGGCATTCACCTCTAATCCCAACATTTAGGAAGTAGAGGCCAGTGAGTCTCTGTGAGTTCAAGGCCAGCCTGGTCTACAAAGTGAGTTCCAGGACAGCCAGGGCTACCCAGAGAAGAGACTCAGTCTCAATTAACCTAAAAAGAAATTAAAGAAAGAAAGAAAGAAAGAAAGAAAGAAAGAAAGAAAGAGAGAGAGAGAGAAAGAAAGAGAGAAAGGAAGGAAGGAAGAAAAAAAAAAGAAACCAAAGAAAGGAAAGGGGGCAGGACTGGACAGAAATTAAATATGACGCTATGCCCGTGGATCGTGTGGAGATATCTTGACCAAGTATAACTGATGTGAGCACAGACAAGGAGATCGTGTTCCCTCTTCTGTCTAGGGTTCAAATCTATGGCAATCATCAGGGTACTTGCAAAGGTTCACGAGGAGGTTTCAGTGTTAACATGTTCATGCTGCTGTTCCATTTTTCATTCTTCCGGTAGCTGGTGTCACATATGCATGAGTATGTGATCGTGTGTACGTCAATGTTGGATGTTTTCCTCTATACCTCTGCACCTCAGTGTTATTTTTTTTTAGGCTCTTCAAAGACAGGGTTTCTCTGCATATCCTCTTATTTTTTGAGATAGGATCTCATTAAGCTTGGAGCTCACTTGTCTGATTGAGGTCTGTGCTTCCTCTGTGTCTTTGTCCTCCTCCGTGGTAGTGTTACAGGTATGTGCTCCCCTTCCTTGGAAATTGTATTTCATTATGAGTGATGGGGATCAAAGCTTGGGTCTATGCTCTGTGGCAATCACTTTTTTTCCCAGTGGGCCATCTCCTTAGGGCTCTAGTGCCTCCTCTGAGTTACATACACTTCTTACTTTTTCACTGATTTAGTATTCAGAGTTTTGAGTCTATCATCTAGGCTGTTCTCAGACTTGAGTACCTTCTGCCTCCATCCCTTCTGGATTCCATAGGACGGTGTAAAATGGTAAAGGTATATTGAGTGGTCACTAGCTACTAGGCATTATATGTAGTATCACTATTCTTTCTCCACCCCTTGGATAGAGGCCAAGGCTTTGTTGCAAACTAACTCCATGCTCTACCTCTCAGCCATAGAATAAAGTAGGCCTGACTATGAAACCCACCTTACAGGTGATTAATCAGCCTAAATTTTAAAGCTTCTAGTTGATGAACCCAGACTTGAAGCCCTCCTGGTTCTTTCTGGCTTCATTGTCTCAGTTCTTACCTGCTAGTCTTTATTGTTTCCTTGGTCTACTAAATGACAATAGACAACTTCTTTTGCATGTTTTCTTTTCTTTTTTTTCAGTGCTGAGTACAGATTCTAAAATTCCCATCAGCCCTCTACTCTACCAGAGAGCTACATCCCCAACCCAGTGATCAGTCTTTTTCTTTTGGTTGTTTCTATGTAGCCTTGGCTTTTCTGGTAGACTAGACTGTCCCTGAACTCCCAAGATACCTGCCTGTCTCCATCTCTGGAGTGTTGAGATTAAAGACATGTCCCACCCTGCCTGACTACCACAATCTATACATGTAAACCTATGACTGATTAAATCTCCCTTGATTGCATTACATGTAATCCTGCTTTAGGAGTGTTTTGTCTACATGTATGTATGTGGGCCATGCCTGGTGTTTTTGAAGAAGAGGGTGTAGGGCCCCCTTAAACTGAGTTATAGACGGTTGGAAGTTGCCATGTCGATGCTGGGAATCAAGTCTGGAGTCTTCTGGAGAGGGTGGTCTTTCCAGCCCCTAAAATCCCTTGGTTTTGTTTGTTTGTAGATAGGGTCTCTCTAAGGCCTCAAACTAAGAGATCTTTCTGTCTCTTCCTCCCAAAAGGCATAATCCCACTTCTGATGTAGTACAGGTTAGTGTTAATATGAAGGTCCTGTTCTTGATCTGCCTTCTCCTCAACCTCTGGGCCCCCAACTCTTCAATGCTGGTATTACAAGTATGTATAAGCCATGCCCAGTCATGATGTTAGAGAGTTGAACCCAGGATCTCACACATGCTGGGAGAAGAGCACTCTTGAAAATGAGCCGCATCCCCAGCCTATCCTGTGACAGTTGTCAGGAGGCACTGCATGTGGTGGGCTACACCTATCATTACAGTGCTCAAGGGACAAGACAGGTGGTTTGCATGTGCAAAGATATCCTGGGCAATTTAATGATGAGACCTTGCTCAAAGTAAAAATCGACTTGCCTCTCTAAGCCAACCCATGGCTTCAATACTCAGGTTCTGCATCCCCCAATTCCCCCAACTAGTTTGCCTGAACTAGGTTTAAAGATCACAGGGCAGGATTCCTATGGTGGGCAGCTAGAGTTGATACATAGGATCAATCCCATCAGTTTTAGATGCCTGCCATGTCTCAGAGCTAGTTCTCATTCTACCACATGGTTCCTGGGGATGGAAATCTGGTCTTCACCTCACCAGCTTAGAGGTCTCTCTTCTTGGAGAGAGGGCTTGTCTGTGTAATCCTGGAACCTGGAGACCCACTGCTCCCCCCCACCCCCAACCCCTGCTAATTCTGGTTTCTCAAGCTATACTCTTAGAAGTCAAACAGCAAAAACAGAGAATGTCCGCCCACTAGCAAAACAGGTTAAGATATGAAATATGAGAAAATAAGACCCGATGAGACAGTTGAACAAGTGTAGAACCAATTGCTCAGCCTGAGTTTTTGGATGGATCCTTGGAACAATAACAAGGGTACAGAAGGAGAAATGACTCCTCCAGGTTGTCCTCTGACCTCCCCATGGGGGTCATGGGTATATATGTTCACACATTTATACATGCCTACAGACAGACAGACAGACACACACACACACACACACAGTAAATATAAAACACAAATCTGACAAAAAATTTTATTTTTTTGATAGTACTGGTGACTGAACTTTTAAGGCCACAGGAATATTAGGCAAGTTTACTACACATCCAATAGGTAATGTCTTGAAGGTTTCCTTTAGTGTCACATAGCACCTTGGTACTTTCCCTATATTTGAGGATCCTAAACACAGAGACATCCTGTAATTTGAGAACTCTAAAAGCGTGCTGCTTGCTTTCTGCCTGGATTTGGGCTGCCCTACACACTAGACTTGATAGCATTTCCTCACTTTTTTCTAGTGTTACATTATTTTTAGCACCTAACATTTTTTTGTCCTCTCCCATATTTATATTTAAGGCACTGCAGAAAGTGGTCTTTTATTAAGCTCATCTGCTAGAAATGCGTGGAAATACCTTCAAAAGAACTTGGAAGTTTCAGGGAGGTTCAGAAAAAGAGTTCTCAAGGATTTTAAGAGTGGTAGCTGGTAAAGATGTATAGACACGTGATGGGCAAAACTGTATGTAGGGTCTAGCCCTGAATAGCCTCCCATGCTGTGGTACCTTCTTCCCCCAGGGTTTTTCTAACAATCTTATCGTAGTTCAGATTTTTCATTTTTGAATCAGACATTTCAGAGAAAACTTAAAGGACTAGCTAGCAATGTGCCTTTGAGATATGAACTGCTCCTTCCGAAAAGGCTATGAAGAGGATGGAAAGTGTTTTTACTCTGAAACACAGGGGCTTGGCCGATTTAATGGGGCTCCAAAGATCAATCTGAGAGGGCAAAACCAGGGCGCTCCGACCCTGGTGAGCTCTGATTACATTCTACGCAGAGACCCAGCCCAGCCACCTAAGTGTCTACCGACTGAAAATACGTTTTAAGTCCACTCCCGACCCCCCCCCCTTCAAGACCTCCCCTTTAAAGGGAGCCACCGAGTGACGCCGGGGGAGTTTGCGGAAGCGCCTACCGCGTTGGGCCCTTGGGCGGATCCCGTGATTGGAGCCGGCACCGCCCCCCGGCGCCGCTTCCCCCATTGTGTGAGCTGCAAGGCAGAGGCCCCGCCCTCGCCCCGCCCCCGGTTCCTCAGCCCCTCCCCTCTCTGCTCCCCCCCCCCCCATCTTGGCTCATTTCCGGCCGCCGCCGCTACCGCTATCCTGTAAGGAGGTTTCGGCAGAGGCAAGAAACAACAGCCGCCATCTTGTTTGTGTGCTAGCCTGTGGGGGGGTGGGGGGGGAGGAGAGTACTAAAGGGACCGGGCGAGAGTCGGGCAAGCGGGACGCCCGGCTGAGTGAGAACTGCGCGAGCAGGGAGTGCGGAGGGTACCTGGCCGGAGCGACAGAGACAGTGGTTGGGGGCCCGGGGCGCAAAGGCTGAGGCGACCCTTAGCCCCCTCCTGCCCGCACACACCCCCACCGCAGCCCGGCCAGCGTCGACGCCTAAGGGGGGACCATTACATAACCCCGCGCCCCGCGGCGCCTTTGCCCGCCGTCCAGGGCGGCCCCCGAGCCGAGCCCCCGGGTGGGGGGCGGGAGCTCCCGACACCTGGCTGCCGGGGGTGAGGGCCAGAGAGGCGGCCGTACTTATTTCTCCTCCACGGGCTTGCGAGTGGAGGCGGAGAGCGCGGCGCGCGGAGAGGCCGCGTCGGTGGGCTTGGCGTCAGCGCGGGCTTGCGGGCGGGCGGCCCTGCTCGGCCCGGCCCCCCTGGCCCTCCGGGCCGGCGAGCTCCACGCTCGGCGTCGTCGCCGCGCCTCCGCTGTCCGCTGCGCGATGTGAGCTGGCTCCGGTGCCAGTCTGGCTCTCGGCTCGGGTGAGCTCAGTGCGGCCATTAGGGGCCGGTGCGGCAGCGGCGGCGCGGAGCGCAGCGGCAGGAGGAGGAGGAGGAGGGCTCGCAGGGTGGGGGCGCAGGCCCGGGAGGGGGCACCGGGAGGAGGTGAGTGTGTCTGGTCGCCTCCTCCTCTCCCCCTTTTTCGCCCCCGCCTCCTTGTGGCGATGAGAAGGAGGAGGACAGCGCCGAGGAGGAAGAGGCTGATGGCGGCGGCGGAGCTCCGAGAGACCTCGGCTGGGCAGGGGCTCGCTGTGGCGGGCTGGGGACTGCGTCTGTAGAGCTGTGAGTTCCCGAGAATTCGCTGCAGCGGACGTGCTCGTGGGATCAGTGTTGCTGTACCCTCCTCCCGGCCTGCTTTAGGCCCGGCCCCTCGCACTTGCCCCTACCATTTCTGTTGAGTCCGCATCCCTCTCCGGCCACCGCAACCAGGCGAAGAGAAAAAGGAACTTCCCCCACCCCTCTTGGGTGGCGGCGGAGCTCCGGAGCCCACCCTTAGGAGCGGGGCGGGGACCCCGTTTTGAAGAAGAGATTTCCTCAGGATTCTTGTTTTTTCCTCGGTTGTATCTCCGAAAGAATTAAAAATGGCCGAGAATGTGGTGGAACCCGGGCCGCCTTCAGCCAAGCGGCCTAAACTCTCATCTCCGGCCCTCTCGGCGTCCGCCAGCGATGGCACAGGTTAGTCTCGGGACTCCCGGCCTTCCATAGTTCCCTTCTGCTTTTCTGCTCGTTGCACCTTCATTATAGGGTATTTCTGTGTATCTCTTCCCATTTCTCTGCCCGGTGTTTAATTTTAAAGGTTTTTGAATGGACTGGTCGAAGGCGTCCAGTAGCCCAACCATTTTCTTTGCCTTCTGATACATTCATTGCAACACTGTGTCATGTCAGATCGTTGTGTGTTCTGGAATTAAGAGCTTGGAAGTGTGAGCTGCATGGACCTTTATTGTTGGTTCCATGCAATTTAATTTGGGAAATGCCGATACAATTGTGTGTAAGGGCTTTTATACTTTTATACACTTTTACTATTTTTTGTTACTGGCGAATGAGGGTTTTCCAATCTTTCTCCACTATTGCACTTAATTCTTTTTCCTCAGCTTTCCCACCTTTAAAGATTTTTTTGCTCCTGTGAAGCAGGAATGGGGGTGGAAGACAAATCTTGGTGTCTGTGATCCAAGGTTTTAAGTGTAACGTAAAGTTCAGCAAAATACTGTTAAGTCCCCTCTCTCCATCCTTGCCTTAAGAGGCAGTATGAACTGCAGTTTATTTTGTATCTGTTTGGTTTGAAACTAAAATGTCTCAAACTGTGTGTTAAGGTGAGGAGACCTGAGACGTTTGTTTTGCAGGTTGTCACTTTTTTATTTAGCAGGGAAAGAGAAAAGATGAAGACTTTCTGCAATTAGGTACTTAAAATGGAGATAGTAAGTTGGAAGAGTCCCAGTCATGAACTTCCAACTAAAGTGATTGTACAAGTTTAAAAGTATACAGTAGGTTTTGTACTTGCATGTTTGTTTTGTTTTGCTTTTTGGACCTTTGTAATTTCAGTTTACAAGATCAAGGAATTCTTTTCTTCAGTCAGCCCCTTTGTTAGGAGACCTTCAGGGAGACTTTCTTTCCATCATCTGTTCTTTTTTTTTTGCTTACTGTCAGTTTAGTGTTATGATTCTGATGATCACTGACCTGGTCCTCTTTTGCTGTCTGACTTGTTTGAGAGGCCAGGATAATGAGGAATAATGGCTGGTCATCTGACAGTTCACAAGATGTTCCCCCTTACTACAAGCATCCCTTTAACTCAGAACAGGCTCAACATCCCTCCATCTGCCAATGAGAGTGTATAATAGAGTTAAAGGTACCCTGCAAGCGTAGAGAACCTGTGGGCCATGTTTTTGAGTAGGATTTATATTAAGGCATGAAAATAAGGTAGAGCCAGTGCTTTCCTCTTTTAGCAGCTGTATTATGAACCATGAGTTTTGCTCACCTGCAACAGTTGGGAAGGATGAGTCTTGCAGTGTAACTTTAGTTATATTGAGCATTTACCTGTGAAGTTCCTGTAGTCTTAGAGAATTTTTTTGAAAGTATGTCTTTGAAATTCATAGGCATAGACATTAATATTAAAGACTCATTCACTTTGCAGTTTTGTTTCATCCCCTGGCCCCCATAATAAATGTACTTTTGTAACATGTTCACAAGTTACTATATTTGACATAGCCAGTAGTATGAAATATTGTATGGAAAACTTTTTAAAATGAAATTTTTGATGTTCTGATTTGAGAGACTTAGTCTTTTGTTTTTTGTTTTTCGAGACAGGGTTTCTCTGTGTAGCCCTGGCTGTCCTGGAACTCACTCTGTAGACCAGGCTAGCCTCGAACTCAGAAATCCACCTGCCTCTGCCTCCTGAGTGCTGGGATTAAAGGCGTGCGCCACCACCACCCGGCGGAGAGACTTAGTCTTAAAGTCTGTTCATACATTTCTGTTCAGGTGGAGGACTACTGGACTCTTTGATCTGTGTATTTTGCTAAATTGTATATCTTTTGGCTAACTTTCATGGTTAAAAAAAGCAAAACTTGCTTTGTATATCTCTGAATGCAATTACTGGAGTCCTTTTTTGGGGCAAGGGGTAGGGTCTGGGGTTTTCTTTGTGTAGATATGGATGTCCTGCAACTCAGATCACCAGCCTCTCTACCTCCTAAGTGCTGGGATTAAAGGCAGGTGCCACCACTGACCTGCATCAATTACTAGAGTCTTTTTTTTTGGGTGGGGGGGTTTAAAGACAGGGTTTCTCTGTGTAGCCCTGGCTGTCCTGGAACTCACTCTGTAGACCAGGCTGGCCTCGAACTCAGAAGTCTGCCTGCCTCTGCCTCCCAAGTGCTGGGATTAAAGGCGTGCGCCACCACCGCCCGGCTTTTTTGTTCTTCTTAAAATTTTTATTTCAATAGGCTTGTTTTGTTTTGAGGCAGGATTTTTGTAGCTTTGACTGTCCTAGAACTCCTCATGTTGATCAGACTGGCCTTAGACTCACAGAGAGCCTCCTGCCTCTTCCTCCTGTTTGTTGGGGTTTAAGGCCCATGTCAAAGGACTGGCTTGCTTTAAGTTTTTTTTTTTTCCCCCTTTTTAATTTGATACATGGTGTCACTACATAGCCATCACTGGCCCACAGTTGAGACAGAGATGATTGCCTCTGCCTCCCTCCCTGGTGGGATTAAAGGTGTGTGCTACCAAGCCCAGCAGGTATATAATTTAAATTATACCAGCCTAGTTTTCTTTGTTTTGTCACAGCTGGGAGATTGAATTTACCATGAGGGTGCCATTACATTTTGGTGGTTCTTTGGATCCAGAAATGTGGTAGCAACCCGTTTTTAGGCAGCTTGTAAGGAAGCATTTTACATTTAAAACCTGGCAGTGTTTTTATTTGATCATTCTCCCCACCCCCCGCTCCCGCCCTTGCCCCCTCCCCCTCAGGGTTGTGTGGTCTTGGTCATCCTGGAACTCATGTGGAGTTCAAGATCTGTCTGCCTCAGCCTGTTGAGTGGTGGGATTAAAGGTATTGATCACCACTGCCTGGCTTGCATTTTTAAGATGTCCATTGGGTATTTAATAAACATGAAAGTTGGTTGTTGTGCCTGATTTTAATTTTATCTAGAGCTGGCCAAAGTTCTAAAAAAATTCTTTAAATTTGCATTGGTGTTTTGCCTATGTATATATGTGTGTATGTATGTGTGCATGTATATATGTATATATATGTTTGTGTGACAGTGTGGCATCTCCTGTAACTGTTGTTACAGGCAGGGGTAAGCTCCTATGTGGTTGCTGGGGATTGAACTGCTGCCCTCTGGAAGAGCAGCCAGTGTCATTATTGCTGAACCATCTCTCCAGCTGGACCCTATAAACTTTTTAAAAAGCAAATTAGGCTTATATAATATGTAGTGTATGTATATCTATCATATTTGAATGCATTTTCTTTATAAGAAAGCAACTAGCAGGGCGGTGGTGGCACACGCCTTTAATCCCAGCACTTGGGAGGCAGAGGCAGGCGGATTTCTGAGTTCGAGGCCAGCTTGGTCTACAGAGTGAGTTCCAAGACAGCCAGGGCTACACAAAGAAACCCTGTCTTGAAAAACCAAAAAAAAAAAAAAAAAGCAACTAAATCTGTGAGTTGGTAAGCGCTGAAGTATCACAAAACAAGTAAGTATTTACGCCAACTTGTGACACACACACACCCCCTTAACACCCTTATTTTCTTTTTGGGCTTTCAAGACAAAGTTTTTCTGTGTAACAGCCAGTCTGGCTTTCCTGGAACTCTGTATGTAGACCAAGCTAGCCTTGTGTTCATAGAGATCTGTCTGCTTCTGCCTCCCAAGTGCTTGGGATTAAAGGTGTGAGCCAAGTCCTGCCAACTTTTGGATTTAGGTGGTAATGCAGAATTAAGAGGACCCCAGGTACATTATGAAATTGCCATGTTGAGTCCCATGACTTGATTTATTGAAATGGGAAAGAATAAAAGCCTGCCCTCTTTTTTTTCTTTCTTTGTTTTTGTACTTTAGTATTTTTTTCTCTTTTCTGAGGTAGAGACTCATTCTGTAGCTCTAGCAGTCCTGAAACTATGAAGACCATGCTCACAGAGATTTGTTTGTTGCTTGTCTCTGAGTGTCCTGCTTGAAACTTAACTTTCTTCTATTCTTTCTCCCCTAGAAGAACATAAAAGCTATTTGTAAACTTTATATATATATATACATATAAAATTGTTCACAGAAGTTAATAGGTAAGTTTTTGAATACTTGTTGAACTGACTATTTCAGCTGATCTTAAATGATGGCAGTGATGAGTGTGATCTTTTTCCTTCATTCCTCAGTGAACATTTTGTCACTGCCTGAAAATCACTTAAAAGACACTTAAGAACAGGCTATGTAAAGATGAGTTTTAGGACTTATCACGGTTCTGTAGGGTAAAGATTTTCTTCTGTAACCCTACTGTGTTGATAACTGAAGTGGCTTGGATTTATGTTACAAACCAATATTCTCTACCCCAGTTTCAAAGGCACTAAAGACCCAGTGTATGAAGTCTACTTTGAATTTTGACCACTGGGTTAATGTATGCCCTAGAGAACTGGTAAAGATGATTACTTTGCTACAGCTTTTTTGCCTCTGCCTCCCCAGTGAGGGATTACAGAGGCAAGCCACACCTTTTGTTTTGTTTTGTTTGTTTGTTTGGTTTTCGAGACAGGGTTTCTCTGTGTAGTCCTGGCTGTCCTGGAACTCATTCTGTAGACCAGGCTGGCCTTGGTCTACAGAAATCTACCTGCCTCTGCCTCCCAAGTGCTGGGATTAGAGGCGTTCACCACCACTGTCCTGCTTTTTTTTTTTTTTTTTTAAGTTTTATTTTTCTCAAGATAACACTGTATAAAGTAAATGACTTACTATCCTACCTAGAATACCTCTGTTGAGTTGTGTTTTGTTTTTGCTTAGCTCTTGGCATTATGCTTTAATTTTGTTTTTTTAATTGTTTTGTTTTTAATTGCAAAATGTGTATATTAGAGTTGCTTTAAAATCAGATAGGTTGAACAATCAACCCCATGGTTTAGTGAGGTATTGCTTTGCTGACTGGTGAAATATAGCAGAACACTTTTGCCCCATACCTTAAATTTCTCAAGGCCTTGTAAATTCAGTTGATAGGTCCTCAAACTGATTGCCTGGTTGGCAGTGACTTTTATAGTGTGGGTGCCTTTCCCCAGCAGGAGCCTGTGTTCAGTGAGAGAAGAGGGCTAGTTCCCTCTGGCACTTAGTTTTCTAACTCCTCTTGTCTATTCAACGTGAAGAAAATAATTTGAAACACTTGAAGATGAATGCGAAGTGGTGTTTGTAGACATGCTAAATATTGCCTGATAAGTTGGGGTATAAAGTAATTAATTATTTGTGGTAAATTTACAAAAAAATTTAGATGTCATTTTTCCAGTTTAATACCCAGCAATTAATTAATAAGAAATAGGAAATAGTCATTTTGTGGTTTTTGTTTTCATTCAGTTTTTTTTTTTTTTTAAACTTTCAAGATGGGGTCCTGTGGTGTTGCCTAGGCGGTCTGAAAACTCTAGGGTTCAACCAACTTTCCAGTTAAGCCTCCTTAGTAGCTAGGACCACAGGTATGCTGCATTACACCTGCTTGAAGCTATTGTGAGTGTGAGGAACTTTAGTGAAACAATTTCTACTAAAGATTAAGACAAACCAAACATTTAACTTTGTGCTTGTTTTGGCTGCACATATACTAAGATTGGAATAGTACAGAGAAGATTAGCATGGTCCCTGCATAAGGATGACAGGAAAATGAGTTGGGCATGATCATTTGTACACACTGTAATTCCAGCAGTCAGGAGGCTATGGCAAGGAGGATTGAGTGTTTGAGCTCAGTCTTGGTTATAATGTAGCAAGGCTCTGCCTACCTCAAAACAAAAAAATGAAGAAATCAAAACATAACAGTGTTTTTTTGTTGTTGTTATTTTAGCAAATGACCATTTTTTTTCATATGATGGCTAGTTTCTGAAATTTTAATACTTTTTTTCTGTTGCTCATTTCTTGAACAGACTATTAAAATGGGGCTGTTAAGATGGGTGAATGGGTAAAAGTACTTGCTTATGCAGTCCTGTAGATTTGAGTTCAATATATAAAACCTATGTAAAAGTTAAAAAAGGAGAGCCAGCTCTACAAATTTGTCCTCTGACAACCATATGCATGACTGTGACTAGCATGCATAGACAGACACAGTGGGGAGCTAAGAAAATAAATACTAATTAAGCCTTTTAGCAGTTTAGTATGGGTTTTTTTTTTTGTTGTTGTTTTTTTTTTTTTACTTTTTTAGTTTTAGATTTATTTTGTATATGAGTATTTTGCTTCCATGTGTATGCCATAAATGTGCCTGGTGTCCTCAGATCAGAAGAGGGTGTGGGTCCCTGAGACTGGAGCTGTCATGTGTGTGCTTGGAACTGAACCCAGATTTTCTGTAAGAGCAGTAAGTGATCTTAACCATTGTGCCATTTCTTCAGCTCCATATAAAATTTGTTTTTAGATAACATTCTTTTTATATGCCTCTAAGAACAATCCTCAGTTTTGTTGAGAAGATAATTTTGAGGCTAGCGGGGTCCATCTACATAGCAAGTTCTAGGTCACCTAAGGATATGTAGTGAGAGCCAGTCTCAAAAAACAAAACAAAACCCTGGACAACAAAGATGAGTGGTGAAAGAGAATGGCATTGGAATCAGTCTTTTACCACTGAGAATCCCATGCCTTTATTAACTGAACCAGTTCACAGTCCATCTTTCTTACCTCTGGTACCCACTATTACAGGGCTGTGGTAAGGAATAAATGAGAATGTTGTATACAATGTTTAGGAAAACTGCAATCCTAAAACTCTGGGAGGATCAGGCTAATTATTTCTAGTTAGAGTCTAGCCTGGGCTACAAAGTAATACTGCTACATAAATGACCCTGAGACAAAAGAAAACTAAAGTTCAGGACAGCACTTGATGTACAATGTGTACACACATGAAGTGTTAACTAGTTATTGCCAACTCCACCACAGGACATTAGTGGCAGACTTTTATTTTAATGGACATACAGATATGGTGGATAAAGACACAGGGAAGGACTTAGAGTGTAGAGAGGTAGTGATCAAGTAAGTCTTGTAGCAGACTTCTATATCACCCACCTAAATATTAAGTCTTCTAGCACTATAAGAATATGGGGTGCAGAGAGGCAAACTTAAGAATAAAAGCACTCTTAGTCATGGTGTACCTATAATCTTAGAATTTGGGAGTTGGAAGCAAGAAACTGCAAGTTTTCTAGGCAGAAGTGTATTAGAGTGAGAGTTTGTTCTAAGAAAATTAACCAAAGCAATGTATGTGTTTCCTACCACATAATGTTTTGTATCTAAATAATTAAAAACTAGTTGGTATTTTTAAACAGTATGAGAAATGGGGAATCAAATTGTTCTTATTGGCAGCATTCAAGGTTGTTTTTTTTTTTTCTTCAAAATTTGGTTATTGAATACTTTTTAAAAAATTTTAATTCAATTTTTAAAAAATTGAATAATTTTTTTCAGTTTTTCAATTTTCATTTGCTAGTCTAGATGGGTTTTATTATATATTTGTTTTTATTTTGATTATTTTTATTTATGTGTGATTGTTTTGCCTGCATGCACGTATGCACACTGTCTGTGTCTGGAACCCACAAAGGCCAGAAAAGGGTATTGGATCCTTTGAAACTAAAGGTACAGACAGTTATGAGGTACAATGTGGGTGCCAGAAATTGAACCCTAGCAGTAGCAACAAGTACTGACTACTGAGCCATCTCTTCAGGCACTGTTTTTGTTGTTTTGAGACAAAGTCTCATTTTGTACTACAAGGTGGCCTGGAACTCACTGTAATAATAGCATAGTAGCTCAGACTTTGCTTCTGCTTGGCCTGGTTATCTGAGGTAGAATCACTGTGCCTGTCCAAAAAGATCCATTTATTTATTTATCTATCTATCTATCTATCTATCTATCTATCTATCTATCTATCTCTAGCTATCTATTTATTTTGAGACAGGGTTTCTCTTTGTGTAACCCTTACCTTGCTGCCCTAGAATTCACTCTATAGACCAGGCTGGCCTAGAACTTAAGATCTGCTTACTTCTGCTTCCTGAGGCATGATCTACCATCACCCAGCCAAAAGATACTTTCCTATAAAGAGGAAGAAAAATGTAGTGCTTTTTAGTTTTCTTTTATCACACCAAGACATAAATCATACGTACATACATATATACATACATGAACGACAGACTCATACTATAAGTCAGGCTGACTTCAAACTATGACAATCCTACCTGCTTCCTGTGTGTCAGGATTACAGGTCTGAAGCATCAACACCTAGTTTAAGGATTAAGAACTACATTTAAATGTAAAGCCAGAAATTTTGGTCACAGTGTAAAATTTATTATTGTGTATGTACATGTGTGTTTGTATGTTGGTGTATATGTCTGGACCAGCAGATGATTTTTTTTTTTTTTTTTTTTTTTTTTTTTGTCTTCTGTAATCACACTTCACCTTATTTTTTTGAGATGGGGTCTCACTGAATCAAAAGCTCGTTGTTTAGGCTAGATAGGCTGGGCAGCAAGGCTCAGGGATCCTCCTCTCTCTACTTCCCCAGGGTTGGGAATACATTGGGAATATATATCACTGCTTGGCTTTTACATGGGTACTGGGGGCTCAAACACAGGTCTTTATGCTTGAGTAGCAAGCATTTTATTAACAGAAGCCATCTCCCCAACCCTACTGATAAATGGTATTTCCTCCCTTCTGCCTTAGCCTCCTTGAGTGCTGGGATTACAGTGATGTGCCACCATATCCAGGTATTTAGTTTTGGTTTTTCAAAGCACTGATGCTACCACCCCCTTGATGAGTTTCATGACCTATTGTTAGCTTGTGAACCACAATTTAAAGAGTATTAGAACAAAGAGTTAACAAGATGGCAGTAGTCTTTTGGTCTAATGTTTTTTATATACTTGTATGCTGGGTGTTTATGCTTGCTTGGTTTATGAAACACTTCATGTTCAAACAGACATGTTTTTGTTACTGTTTTTGTTTTCCCTTCTCAGAATTTACAGATAAAGGGTAAAAGACTGATATTGGAAAAGTTGGACGTGACCAGCATGTATTTGGGAAGTATAGATAGGAACAGATAGGTGAATATGAAGCCTAGGTTATAGACACTGGTGGGTGTCTGTGAGGAGTTTGTGTCTTGTCCTGGAATCTCATAATACTTACGATGTCCCTTGGCTGAACAAGGGTACATGGGGCTAGAAAGTGTGATCATTCTAATAACCTGTATATCCCAATTGACTGGAGAGATAGTAAGTTTAGAGATGATAATCAAGGGGTTAGACATGTGTAGCTGACAATATTTATAGAAACTTAAACTGTACATTTTAGCCATTTAAATGGATGCAGAGCTATACTTAAGATATTAAAGTGAGGTAAGACTTGGAAAGAGGCAGTAAGAGAAATGAAATGTAAAGGATTCTGGCTTTAGTAAGGGTGGTCTTTATCACAGAAGATGGAAAAAAGTAAGGTTTGACAGTTAGGTGGCTAAGATATAATGTGGTATTGATTCCCAGTATAAGTAGCCAGGTGGGGAAATCTACGATTATTTCCAAGTTTCAAGTTGGGGAAGATGGTAGGGTAATTAACTAAGAGATTATAGGAAGAGAAGTGAGTGTGGGAGGTGTATGTATGTGTTACATGAACAAATAAAGGAATGAATGGGTATACTGGGGAAGTGAGTAAAACTTGGACATTTGAAGTTGCTTCTGAATTGAGAAAGGCACTGTCTTCATTTGATGTCTATTCCTTTGTAGTAAGCTGTTGCTAAATATTTACCAAAGATTAGGCTTTTGGAACATAAAGATGAACCAAGGTAGTTTCTGCTCTTGTGTAGGATCTGCTAAGGTGGTGGTATACACACACACACACACACACACACACACACACACACACACACGGAGTTTCCTTACAAACAGTGCACTGGTAATCTTTAAAGGTACATGATAGGGGCCAGGCGGTGGTGGCACACACCTTTAATTCTAGCACTGGGGAGGCAGAAGCAGGTGGATTTCTTTTGAGTTCGAGGCCAGCCTGGTCTACCTACCGATTGAGTTCCAGAAGAGCCACAAACCTGTAGGCCTGGTTGAATGAACACTACCTCCCCCAAGCCCCCCAAAAAGGTAGCTAATAGAGATATTTCAGATTTCAGACGTGGGTCTTGGATATTGCTGGAAAAAATTCATATAACAAAACATACATTTTAACAAAAGTCATTAGGGTTCAAAGTACTTAGCTTTTGTTAGACATGAGGAAGGGTATTTCACAGAAATGCAAATGATGTGGCTAGAACGTATGTTGTGTGGTTGGATGTTTTCATGGAGACAGAAGTGGGTAAGACAAACATGGTAAGGAATTTGCCATTATTGGGTTTTCACAGCAAAATGTAGGAGTAAGAAAATGATTGGAAAAAGACTGTTCTGATGGCCATGTATTCGGGGAGAGCCTGATAGCAGAAAAGCTGTTCTAAGAGACTCCCTTTTAGACCAAGCTGGACTAGAAATCAAGAGATCTGCCTGAGTAGATTAAAGGTGTGTGCCACCACTGCCTGGCCAGACGGTTTTTATTTATTTTTATTGAATCTACATTTGGTGTGTGGGTTAGAGAACTTTGTGGAGTTGTTTCTGTTACTTTTATATGTATTCTAGGATTTGAATTCAGATGGTCGGGCTTTTCGGGCAAGTTTCTTTACCTACAGAGCCATCTATCTATCTTTTTGGAGATTTAAAAATAAATGCTATGACACTTTATCTGTTACTGAAAATCAAGATGTTGTACAGTGATAAATTAACATGAAGTTTGGGTTTAATGTGAATATACCATTCACTTGATTTTTAAAATCAAGTGATTTTTGTTTGTATATGTAGGTGCACCTGTGTGCATGTGCGTGTGCTTACAGAGACCAGTAGAATATGTCAAATCCCCTGGAGCTGGATTTAGGGCAGTTGTGAACTGCCCACTTTGGTGCTGGGAACTGAACTCAGGTCTGTTGCAAGAGCAGCAAATGCTCTTAACCACCGAGCCTGTTTGTAGCCCATTCAGCTAATGTTTATTTACTTTTTTACATGTGTTTGCCTGTACATATATGTGTGCGTACCATGTATATGCATATAGGTTCTTTGACTAAAACTGAGTCATCTGCAAGAGTAGCAAGTGCTTTTATTTCCCTCTGAGCTGTCACTCCAGTCCCGAGTTCTTATTTTTATTTATTTTTATTTTTTATTTATTTTTTTTTAAGGTAAGGTTTTACTATGTAGCCCTGGCTGATCTGGAACTCCCTGTATAGACCAGGCTATTCTCAAACTGGAAGAGATCTGCCTACTTGGTATTTCTCTTATTTTTCTTTTGTGTGTATGGGTGTTTTACCCCTATGCATGTCTGTGTACATGGGGTATTGGATCCTCTGGAACTTTAGTTACAGACGATTTTGAGCCATCAGTATATTGATACCATAAATTCAATTGGTTTCTCTGTAAGAACAACTATTGCTTTTAACTTCTGAGCCATCTCTCCCGCTCCTGCAATTTATTAATTTGTTTTAGGTTGTTTTTTGTTGTTGTTGTTGTTGTTGTTTTGAGAGAGTCTTTCTGTCCTGGCTGGCCTTGAACTCACAGAGACCCATCTGCCTCTGCCTCCTAAGAACTGGGCTTAAAGGCCTGTGCTAAGCACATACATGTAAGTAGTAGACCTAAACTGGAATTCTGCAAGAACAATATGCTCACCTGCTGAGCTATCTGGGCACTCCTCAAGACTAGTTTTGTTTGGGACTGGGGAGGAAATCTACCCATCATGTGTTTTAAAACAATTCCTCTAACAACTGAGCTGTATTCCCACCCCTTAGGGTGTTTGTTTGTTTGTTTTGGTTTTTCGAGACAGGGTTTCTCTGTGTAGCCCTGGCTGTCCTGGAACTCACTCTGTAGACCAGGCTGGCCTTGAACTCAGAAATCCGCTTGTCTCTGCCTCCCAAGTGCTGGGATTAGAGGCGTGCGCCACCACCGCCCAGCCACCCCTTAGTTTTTAAATGGGTTTTCTTCTCATGTTATTTGTGTGTGCCACTACTGGACAACTTGTGTGAATCCAAGTAGTCTCTTTTTCCACCATGATGTCAGCTCATTTTCAAACATCCAGTGTCGTCTGCCTTTACTAGCTGAGCCATCTTGGTGGACTGCCCTGGCTATTTTTATTACTGTTTATTTGGTGATTTTTCTCCATAATTTGTGACATGTATAAATTTTAAGTAGTTGAAGGTTATCTTTCTTAGTTCCTTCACTATGTTCAGTATGCTGATAATAGACTATTTCCTTGGATATTCTAGTGTAAAGTAAAAAAAAATACTTAAAATAATCTTAATTATGTAAATATCAAGGATATAATGAAAAAAGTATTAGTTTATTAAGCAATTTTTGAATGGTAGCTTTAGATCACTTTCATTCAAAATTTATGTTCCAAAACTATCCATGATTTTTTTTTTTTAACTAATTTTTATTTTCATCATCTGTATATCTGTGTTTGGGGTTTGTACACATGAATGTGCTGCTTTTGGAGGCCAGCAGAGAATGTCAAGTCTCTTGGAATTACAAATGGTTCTGAGCTTCATGAATTGAGTGGCTTGCATCCTCTGCAGTAGTTGTACACTCTGTTGTCTGAGCAGTCTCTTTAGCTCCTGCATGGCTCCTTATTATGTGTTTGTGGTGGAAGGAAAGAAAACTCAAACACTTGAATGTTAAAACAGGTCAATAAGATGTCAATGTCTAGAAACTTTGGTTTTTGGCATTGTCTCATAGGCTAGAATGACCTTGAACTCCTTATCTGGCCTCTACTTCTCAGATGCTGGAATTATAGGCTCATGCTGTAACTATGGGCTAAAATAATACTGGCCACACATGCGTGTGCGTGTGTGTGTGTGTGTGTGTGTGTGTGTAAGGAAGTTTTGTAGTCAAATGCAGAGAAAAGTATCTGAATATGTTAAGAACCATTAAGATATTCTCCCCTTGCCACACAGTAAAGCATTTGCTGGTGTAGAATGCTAAAAAGTACCAATATTGAGGAGCCCAAGTCTATAATATGTACTATAATTCTTGGCTGAGGTAGAGAGTGGCTGACAGCCCATCACCTGTGGCTCATACTATTCTGATTCTATTCTATTGCATCCAGACTTGTGTGGGTTCTATATGTATTACAGTACTTACTTAGTTTTCATTTTAACTTTCTTTCTAAGGAACACTGGAATTGCCTTTTTTAATTTCAAAAGTTAGAGGTTTTTGTTTTGAGACAAGATTTCACTGGCTAAGTAAGCCCATTCTTTCCTCCTGAGTGCGAGGGCTATGGGCAGGAGCCATCACACTGAATTTAGATTAGCATTTTGAAAAAATTATTAAAGGTCTGGAAAGAAGGCTCAGTGGTTATAAGCATCTCCTGCCTTTCTGCATCTTAAGTTCAGTTTTTAGCACCCAAGTCAGGCAGCTCACAAGTGCTTCTAATTCCATCTGCAGAGAAGATGCTCTTTTCTGATCTCTTGACGGCATACACATCAACACTAAGAAGTAATAATTAGAAAACAAAGTTTTTACATTAATTTGTTACATGTCTTTGTGGTTGTCCTTGTGGGTGTGAATGAAAGTCAAAGGACAGCTTATAGGAATCATTTCTCTTCTTTATTCATGAGGGTTCTGGGGCATGAATTCAGGTTGTCAGGCTTAGCTGCAAGTGCCATTCTCTAGTGAGTCTCTCCAATCTCTCTGATCCAGCATATCTTCTAATAATTGTTGGTACTAAGTTTTCAGCTACTCATTTAGTAAGTATTGTGCCAACATGCAGTCCTTTTGACTTGGTGTTATGCCTCAGTTCTTAGGTTTTGGGTTGGGTTTTTGTTTTTTTTTTTTGTTGTTGTTGTTGTTATTGTTGGTTTTGGTTTTGGTTTGTTTTTCAAGACAGGGTTTCTCTATGTAACAAACCCTAGCTGTCCTGGATTTTTTGTAGACCAGGCTGGCCTCAAACTCACCAAAATCTGCCTGCCTCTGCTTTCTGAGTTCTGGGATTAAAGGCACACGCCATCATATCTGGCCAGTTTTTAAGTTTTATAGCTTATTTGGCTAACCAAAATTAACCTTTTAAAAAGAATACAATACTGTTTTAGTAAATGAAAAGCTTCAATAAAAAACACTTATTTTGTCTTTGGAGAGTTGTAGATGTAATTAACTTATGCTTACCAAGAATTAAATTGTCTTAAGATGTTCTGATTTTGGTTGTGTCATGTTTAACCTTTATCTTTTCTATTTGATTTTAGATTTTGGTTCACTGTTTGACCTGGAACATGACTTACCAGATGAATTAATCAACTCTTCGGAATTGGGACTAACAAATGGTGGCGATATTAGTCAGCTTCAGACAAGTCTTGGCATAGTACCAGATGCAGCCTCTAAACATAAACAGCTGTCAGAATTGCTAAGGTCTGGTAGTTCCCCTAACCTCAATATGGGAGTTGGTGGCCCAGGCCAAGTTATGGCCAGCCAGTCCCAACAGAACAGCCCTGGATTAAGTTTGATAAATAGCATGGTCAAAAGCCCAATGGCACCGACAGGCTTGACTTCTCCCAACATGGGGATGGGTAGTAGTGGACCAAATCAGGGTCCTGCTCAGTCCACAGCAGGTATGATGAACAGTCCAGTAAATCAACCTGCCATGGGAATGAACACAGGGATGAATGCTGGCATGAATCCTGGAGTGTTGGCTGCAGGCAATGGACAAGGGATAATGCCCAATCAAGTCATGAATGGTTCAATTGGAGCAGGCCGGGGACGGCCAAACATGCAATACCCAAACGCAGGCATGGGCAGTGCTGGCAATTTATTGACTGAGCCACTACAGCAGGGCTCTCCTCAGCTGGGAGGACAACCAGGATTGAGAGGCCCCCAGCCACTTAAGGTGAGTACTGTTTGTGTTTGTGTATATAGTACCCTTTTGACCATTTTAGCGGTTATTTATTTATATACCAAGGATCTAATATGTTGGTTCAAGTCATAAGCTCTTTTATTACATTTATAGAAAATATTTTTATACTTGACTGGTATCCTGTACCATTATGATTCTTCCAAAATGGTGGCCTATGAATTCCTAGTCTTTCTGGCCTCTTAACTATTGGAATATTTTTATCTCCTTTTAGATTCCACGTTATCCTTGCAGCTTCCTTATAAAAGTACAATTTTAAGATAGTAGGTATTAACAATGTTTAGGTAGAGAATTCATTTGTTCTACTTCTTCAGTGCCTCTGTATATTTGTATGCTTGTGTGTGTTTATTACAAGACTAGATTTGGACTGTTTTTTTGTTTTTTTTTTTGTTGTTGTTGTTAGTTTGTTTTTGGTTTTTCTTTTTGGTTTTTCGAGACAGGGTTTCTCTGTGTAGTCCCGGCTGTCCTGGAACTCACTCTGTAGACCAGGTTGGCCTCGAACTCAGAAATCCGCCTGCCTCTGCCTTCTGTGCTGGGATTAAGCATATGTGTCACCACTGGATCTTGGGCTATTCTTACAGAACACTAGAGTTCAGTTCCTAGCACTCACAACAAGTGTCTCACAATTGTCTGTAACTCCAGTTCCAGAGGATCCAGCTCTCTCTGGCCTCTGCAGTTACATGGATATGTATACATTGTGCATAAAAACTAATCAAGCACATACACATATCCACAAATAGAAATATATTTTTAAAAAAAGCCGGGCGTGGTGTGGTGGTGAAATGGCTCAGAGGTTAAGAGCACTGACTGCTCTTTCAGGGGTCCTGAGTTCAATTCCCAGCAACCACATGGTGGCTTACAATCATCTGTAATAGGATCTGATGCCCTCACTGGTGTGTCTGAAGACAGTCACAGTGTAGGCATATTTAAAAAAAAAAAAAGGCCAAGGTGTTGATAGATATTTTGGCTAACCTAGAATTCACTATGTAGACCAAGCTGACCTGAGTCTTAGTGGTTTTCCTGCCTCTGCCTCCTCTGATCCACTGATCAGCTCCCCTTCCAAATCTTAATTTTTTTCTTCATTCAAGGGGTATGGGAGAGGTGAGAGAGGGTAGTTCTGTCTTTCACTTTAAACATTATTTATAGTTGATTGAGAATTAAAAAACAAAAGAAACTTAAGAAACTTAATAACCAAATAGTTATTGGACCTTGTTTGAGTTTTTGTTGTTGCTTTGAGACAACGTTTTGCTTGTATCCTTGATTGGATTGGTCTCTAACCCAGAGAGCTGCCACTCTCTGTAATGTTGGGATTAATAGCATGGGCCTTTGCACTCAGCTTTTTGTGTCTTAATTGTTGTTCTTTGTGACCTGCTGAGTTTAGTTAGGATCATGAGGTGTCACTTACTGGAGCATGAGCAACTGTCCTGTGCCCTCAAGAAAATGAATTCTCCTTCCCCAGCAACATTAACTGCCAGTAATAAATAAACTTTTCCCCTGTCTATGATGAGAGGTTAATGGGCTCCATCTTGTACAGGCACCCCTTTTCCTTGTGGTCCTTCTCACTTCTTTTAAAAAAATATATAATGTGAGTGTGCATTGCATGTTACAGCAGGTGTATGAAGATCCCAACAACTCTGGAATTTGTTCTCTCCTTTTCACCTTAACGTGCATTCTAGTTGAACCCTGTTATCAAACATGTGTGCACACAAGCTCCTGTACCCACTGAACCATCTTACTGACTCTGTTGCAGGTCTTATTCAGGGAACGACACTTGTGCATTCATTTACTGTAGCAGTCATATTGTGTCTGGCATTTTACAGAGGAGTCGTCCTTCATGTTTCTTGAGTCTAGGGGTGATAAAGTATCCCATCTGTTCCTTAACACTCAACAGTCACTTTTTCTCCGTACCTTGACCAGTTGTAATTAATGCAACTCTGTGTTAATCACTCTCCTGTGCAAAACAAAGCTTCTCTGACCAAGGACCAAGGCTTACAGCAGCATTGGTATGTAGGTATAAACAAAAATATTAAGAAGGTACTTTGGCACCCTATTAATTTGGTTAGCAAATAGCTATGGGCTACTACATGAATTTCCTCCCATGGAGTAGACCTGAAATCCAATCAAGAAACTTGGTTTACCCTCATAATAGTAAGGATGCTATTGCAACATTGGGGACATCTTACTTGGAAGCTTTGTTGTAGCTTGCAAGGTGCATGGCTTGGTAAGACCATCAGTGGCTTTACTCCCTAGCAGCCTGCTGCATTTTACCTTCTAGCAAATTAAAGCTAGTCAGCAGGGATGAGTCTTCCAGCTCCATTCCATCTCCATTCTCCATGTTCTGTAACCAAAGTGTGTGTTTTTCAGAAGTAGTGTTCTACTATCTAGATCAGGTAGACAGTTGAAACAACAGCAATAGTCGATATTGGTGGCTTCTGGAGCATCTCCGATTGGCACTGAGAGTTTCGTGAAGTAACCCTATGGCTTTGGGAGCAGACTTATGCAGAATACTTACTTTTAATTTTTTTTCCTGCCAGAGTGGTGGTACATTTTTAATCCCAGTACTTGAGAGGCAGAGAGAGGCAGGTGGATTTCAGTCAATTCCAAGCCAGCCAGGGCTCTACAATGAGAACCTGATTCCAAAAACAACAACAAACCCAAAAAAACAAAAACAAAACACTTTTTTTTTCTTGTTCACACGTAACAGCTGTATTTTTATTTAATGTTTTTGTGTATAAGGGTGGGCAGCAAGTTTAGTATTAATAGGTATTTAATGTGTGCTAAAAATAAGGCTCATTTTAGAATAGGAAGAATGACACCTTGAAGACTTTTGTAGGGTAGAGGATGTTTTTTCCTTGTCCTTGCCTGGTTGTTGTGTGACACAACTTTCCCTGGGGAGACACAACACACAATGGCTACTTACCCAAATAGGGAATCACAGACTAAAGTATAAATATCACCAAAATCCAATTTGGTGAATCAGTGAGCTTTATTAGGGTATTTTACCAGAGTATGAGTTAAGGGGTTATAAGAGAAGAAATGACTCAAAGACAACTGCATTACTAAAGCCCATCCAGCCTGGGTAATAATTCACAAAGCTGTGAACCTAGACAAGCCTGCAGGCAGCTCAACAGCTTGAAGAAAATCATTTCCACGTGCCTCAATTGGTCTAAGCCTCTTCGAGACAGCTTGGTTACTTTCTACTGCTGGTGTGTCCTCAGAGTCCTCTTTTGAAGCTTTTCTCTCAGCTGCAGCTCAGCTTCTGTCTGCAGGGGAACCCAGCCTTTTGCTTACTCTGGCAAGGAGGGAATCTAGTGAATCTGATCAGTTTCAGGAAGTTCCTGAAGCTATTTTTAATTGATTGCTTACTTCCTATTTAAGGAGCTCCCAGCAGGGTGGAATGTTTCAATCTGGGATTATAACACTGGTACTTTCTTTGCCTTTTCAGGTTAGGTCAGTGTATTATGGTGGGTAATCGGACATCAGGAACTATCATCTATAAAAGGAAGTAAAATCAAATAACTGTGTAGCAGATACAAATGTAGTCTTGTCTTAATTCTCTTTGGGGGAGAAAAAAAAGGCTTCATGAGACAAAGTATAATAATGGGAAGGTGGCAATTCTGAGATAGAACACCAATTTGTATTGAGATATATGTAAATGCAGACATTATACTTATTTATAGACACTGAGGCAGCTTACAAGTGTCTGCATTTTATTTTCTTCTGTGAACTTTTAGAAACATTTGTTATTTTATTGTGCCATTCAGAGTTCTTTCATACTATGTGTCAATGAATTTCCATTTTTAATTATGGACACAATTATAAATTATAAATATACTGTAATTCAGTATAGTCATGGATATTATAATTATTTTAGAATAAATATTACTACTTTAAAATCCAAATAAGCAAAGGATTGAAGAGGACCCAGGCACTATTCCCAGAATCTATGTTGCAGCCAACCCTAACACCAGTTGCAGGGATCTGATGCCCTCTACTGTCCTTGAAAAGCACTGCATGTAAGTGGTACACAGACATACATCCAGGCAGAACACTCACTTACAAAATAAGCACAGTTGTGGTGATACATGTTCATGATCTAGCCTTGGGAGGCTAAGCAGGGGGGTTGCCCTTCCAAGGCATCCTTGGTTACATAGTGAGATTATGTCTTAAAAGAGTGTAAGTGGTACTACTTAAGAAAACCACTTGCATTATTGTGATCTTAATGTTTCCTTTACAAGTTAATAATAGTCCCATAAGAGTGAGAATGTGACAGCCATGGTACTGGTAATTCTGCTTCTCTTTCCTAAGTGCTAGGATTATAGACTTCACAGAACCAATCCTGGTATGAAAATGCAGTTGGAGTGGGGTTAAGAAAGATTATTTGGTTAAATACTTGCCACAAAAGTACAGTGACTTATTAGTTCCCAGCACCCAAGTAAAAAGCTGCCTCTGGTGCTATTTAATCTCAACAATGGAGAGGCAAAGGCCAGACTCCTTGGCCTAGTCGGCAAGATCCAAGTTTAGTGAGAGACTTGCTTGTGAGATGTCTTGGTAGGTAAAGACACTTGCCAGGCATGGTGTCTTGACTCAGATAGTTTTCTAGATTCTTTACAGGCACTATGGTAAGTGCTTGCAAGTGCATGTGGCTGGTGGTCACACATGAGTACACAAACAAATTCAATGTAAAAAACTACTTAACATTCTTCATTGTATAGTAGGATGGCTCCAGATAAACTGAGCTCAAAGAAGATAATGTTTCTAAAAAAAAGTTTTATGTAGCCCTGGCTTTATAGCTGAGGCTGACCTTGAAATTTTGGATCCTTTAGCCTCTACCTGTTGCTCAGCTTTTTTAAACCTTAATTTGTGAAATACACTTTGATAAGCATACACTTTTATTCAGTGTGTTTTTGGGTTGTATTTATTTATTTTGATTGTATAGGCATTCTTTTTTTATTTTAGAACTATTTATTTTATATATATGAGTACACTGTAGCTGTCCTCAGAACACCAGAAAAGGGCATTGGATTCCATTGCAGATGGTTGTAAACCATCAAGCGGTTGCTGGGAATTGAACTCATGACCTCTGGAAGAGCAGTTAGTGCTCTTAACTGCTGAGCCATCTCTCCAGCCTGTATGCACATTCTTAAGAGCATATATACCACCCAGGTGTATCGGTTATAGAGGACAGCCTTGTGGAGTCAGTCTTCTCCTTTCACTTTTACAAGTATAGGGGATCTAATTCAGATTGATAGAATTTTGCAGTAAGCACCTTTACCTGCTAAGCTATGTTCCTGAGTCTTGCAGTATGTTTTTTAGAATAATCAAAGGATTTTATTTAAGATGGTTTTCTAATATAGAACATGAAGTATGGTCATGGTGATGTCTTAGTAATATAGAGAATGACACTTTGTTTTCTAATTTTATGTAGATGGGAATGATGAGCAATCCCAGTCCTTATGGTTCACCATACACTCAGAATTCTGGACAGCAGATTGGAGCAACTGGCCTTGGTCTCCAAATTCACACAAAGACTGTTTTACCAAATAACTTATCTCCATTTTCAATGGACAAAAAGGCAGTTCCTGGTGGGGGAATGCCCAACATGGTGAGTACTTAGCACTGTTTCATTAAGACTTTTTCTTGTCTTTTGTTTTGTGTTCTCTCTCTCTCTCTCTCTCTCTCTCTCTCTCTCTCTCTCTCTTCCCTTCTTTCAGTTTAGTTTTTGGAGATGTAGTTTCTCTGTGTAGCCCTGGCTGTACTGGAACTTGCTCTGTAGACCAGGCTGTCCTTGAACTCAGAGGTCTGCCTGCCTCTGCCTCCATCTCTGCCTGGCTTTTTTCTCATTTTAACATTTATGTACCCGCAGAGTAGGTGTGATGTGACTCTTGAACCTCACTTAGGTCATCAATTACTTACCTATTGAGCCATTTTGTGAGCATATTAGGTTTGCATTTAGTACACTGGCATTTAGTATATATTTATTATATATACACTCGCGCCTTAGGATACATGATGTATATCATCCTTGTGCCTTGGAATGGAATTTCCACATGGAATTTTTTATTTGCTGTGCCTATTGATCAGTTGGAAGAATAATTCAGAATAAGACTAAATGTGTGTTACTATGAGAATCCTTCAGCAGGCTCTCTGGTAAGCATTGTTACTGAAGGACAGGAAAATAGAACCTTTCTGCTCTTGGAGACAGACTCTTATGGAAAGGCTTCTCTCAACGACTCTGAATACTAATTTTATTTCTGTAATTTTTCAATTAACAAAATGATTTTTTTTTGTTTGTTTTTTTGTTTTTCTCTGTTGGAATGGAACCAAGTGCATGAGTGGCTACCCTTAAGCTTCATTCAGTAGCATCTATAATGGACAATTTTCATATGTTTAAAATTTCTAGTAAGGTGGCTCTCAGTAAGCTTAGGTCAGCCATATCTATGTAGGAAGTTCCAAGCCGTCCTGAGCTGATATCAGACCTTATAAAAGACCAAAGGAAGGGGACATGTTAGGCATGGTAGAACACACTTTTTTTTTTTTATGTTTATGTTTGTTTGTTTATTTATTCTTTTTTTATATATAATTTTTTATTAGATATTTTATTTACACTTCAGATGCCATCCCCTTTCCCCATTCCCCCCCCTTAGAAAACCCCTATCCCATGCCCCCTTTTTCTTTTTGCACATACACATTTTTTTTAAATGTTAATCATAGGCTTTATAAGTTTGGTATTGCTCAATCAGAGGTGTAACCCACTACCCAACCTAGATATATCAACTATCTTTGACTGGTGGAGATACATGAACATCTGCCTCCCTGTCTCCCCCCTCTTTCTCTCTTTCATCACCTAGCTTCTCCTCTCCTTCTTCTCCTCCTCTTCTTACTCCTTCTCTTCCTCTAGGTAGAACACACTTTTAATCTGTGGAGACGGAGACCCACACCTGTGGAGGTGAATCTGATTTGGGTTCAAACAGTTTCTACTTAGGAATTAAATGGTTTGTTTTTACTTTTTAAAATTTGTTCTAGAGCAATTTTATCTTACAAGTTTATATTATTTTGTGTTGTCTTCATTGTCTGTATTTCAAAAAATATGCAAAGATTCCTAAGGAGTAATTTCTACAGGGAAAAGTTATTTTTTTTTTTTTAGAGGTATAAAAACTAATTTTTGCTGGACATGGTAGCACATGTCTTCAGTTCCAACACTTGTTTTTTTTTGTTTACTTTTTTTGTTTTAAGATTTTTTTCTTTTGTGTGCGTGTGTGCACGCATGTATATTAGTCCCCAAGTAGGCTAGAAGAGTGAGTATCTTGGGTTTCTAGAGCTGGAGTTACAGGAGTCCGTGAGCTCTGGATATGTATGCTGTGAACTGAATGCAGGTCTCTGGAAGAATTAGCAGTGCATTGAAGCACTGTGACTTCACTCCAGCCCCCTGTATGTTTTTGAGGCAGGATCTGGGACAGGCTGGCTTCAGACTTGCTCTGTAGAAACAAGACTAGCCTTGAGTCTGGATCTTACAGTTCCCTGTGAGCCTCTGATACTGAGAATGTGGAGTTTACCTATTCTTCCTTTTGGTTTAGTTCTCTTAGTCATAACTTTGACTATTATTGAAAGGTGTTATAATTTATTTTCTTATTGCATGAATCTTTCTAATAATAAGAGCTATTTATCATGTATATATTGAATTCTTCCCATCCAAATGAAAGAATGAAGTTTAGCCATATAGTAGATCATCACCACCAAGGGTTTAATTTGAAAATACTTAGTCTCTGTTAAAAGATGGCACACTGTTAAAATATATCTTTGCTACATTTGTTAGGGCCAGCAGCCTACCCCATCGGTCCAGCAGCCAGGCCTGGTGACACAAGTTGCCCCAGGGATGGGTTCTGGAGCACATACAGCTGATCCAGAGAAGCGCAAGCTCATCCAGCAGCAGCTTGTTCTCCTTTTACATGCTCACAAGTGCCAGCGCCGGGAGCAAGCTAATGGGGAAGTGAGGCAGTGCAATCTTCCTCACTGTCGCACCATGAAAAATGTTCTAAATCATATGACACATTGTCAGTCAGGCAAATCCTGTCAAGGTGAGTAGCTTTTAGGATATTTTATTTAGTACTTTGATTATGTTGATGACATTTTAGACACAGACATGTTCTGACAGTATATTTTGCTCTCCCCTTTTATAAGTAAAGCAACTTGGTACACCAGGTGCATTCCTGACCAATAAACTACACTTCTTAGTGTATGTTTTCTTTGTGTTGTTCCTAAAAATTGAACCCTGAGCCTTGTATGTGGCAGAGGAGCACTCTATTGCTGAGCTACATTTCTACCCTTAAATTTGCCAGAGGCTACTGCTGAGGCTACTGTGGCTATCAGCTAGTTTGTTCTGGGAGTTCAGTATCACCAGCTCCGAAGCATTGGGGTTAACATGACATAGTTCAGGTCCTAGGGTCTGAACTCTGGTCCTCATGCTTGTATTGCAAACCCTTAACTGACTGAGCTGTCTTTACAACTTACACATTACTCATTTGCCTCTCACGATGCTTTGAAAGGCTACCATATGGATGAAGTACAATCTATGTACTTTGTTAATTGTATTGATTGTATTTTCTTTGGGAAATCATGAAGATAGCTGCTATATGACAACAAAAAATATTCTTATTAAGTAGTGCATGCTAAAAGAGGAAGTTGTGGTATTTGTTGATTTGTTCCAGTATAGCCATATCAGCAATTACTCAACACAATACAGTTTTGCCCAATTGAATACTTTTGTGTCTGGTGTCACTGTTGTATAGGCATGTATTCTGCACTATAGCTTAGGTTGTCTTTACACTTTGAGCACTTACTAAGTTGGATGTTATTCCTGTAAAAAAAAAAAAAATTACAATATTTTGTTTTGTTTTAGTGGCACATTGTGCATCTTCTCGGCAAATCATCTCACACTGGAAAAATTGTACAAGACATGATTGTCCTGTGTGTCTTCCTCTCAAAAATGCTGGGGATAAGCGAAATCAGCAGTGTAAGTGATTAAATTTTCCTTTCAATCAAGTATTTTGAGCAGCACACTAGTGCCCTTTGACAGAGTGTAGACTATTGCTTGACTTTTGAGACTCTGGTCCTGCCATGCCATTCTGAAAGAAAGGTTTTCTATTTCTCTTTTAATTAGTAAAACCAAAAAAAAAAAAAAAAAAAAAAAGTGCAGGGCAGTGGTGGTGCAAACCTTTAGCCCCAGTGCTTGGGAGGCAGAGGCAGGCGGATTTCTGAGTTCGATTCCAGCCTGGTCTACAGAGTGAGTTCCAGGACAGCCAGGGCTACGCAGAGAAACCCTGTCTTGGAAAACCAAAACAAAACAAATAAGTATTCTTTATTCTTGTGATGGAGAGAGGGCTCAGCGGTTAGGAGCACTGACTGCCCTTCCAGAGGTCCTGAATTCAATTCTCAGCAACTACATGGTGACTCATAAACATCTTTAATGGGATCAGATGCCCTCTTGTGATGTGTATGAAGACAGGAATAGTGTACTCACACATGTAAAATAAGTAAATATTTTTTAAAAAAGTGCAGCTGCCATATTTTTCTTAGAAAACATTTTTTTGTTTTGTTTTGTTTTTCGAGACAGGGTTTCTCTGTGTAGCCCTGGCTGTCCTGGAACTCTGTAGACCAGGCTGGCCTCGAACTCAGAAATCCACCTGCCTCTGCCTCCCAAGTGCTGGGATTAAAGGCGTGCGCCACCACCGCCAGGCTAGAGACTATTTTAAAAAACTAATTGGAGACATCTATACTACTCAGACACTTTATTAAATGAGACTTTAAATTTTTTTATTCAAGTATTTTAATATTTTTTTTCTTATTAACTATAGTAGTCTAATACTGTGTTTTTTCTCTTTTCTAGCAATTTTGACTGGAGCACCAGTCGGGCTTGGAAGCTCTAGTTCTCTAGGAGTGGGACAACAGTCCACCCCTAGCCTAAGCACTGTTAGTCAGATTGACCCCAGTTCTATAGAGCGAGCTTATGCTGCTCTTGGGCTACCCTATCAAGTCAACCAGATTCCATCACAGCCCCAGGTACAAGCAAAGAATCAACACAGTCAGCCATCTGGACAGTCTCCCCAAGGCATGCGGTCCATTAACAACATGAGTAAGTGCATCTTTCAGTCCAGAGGTGATACTGGTCAAATGTGTAAATAGCATGTATAAATCAGAATTAACCCGACTGTAGGCATGCTTCCTTTCCCCTCCCTGGCCCTGTCCCTGTACTTCTGTCTCTACCTCTGCTCTTCTCCCTCCCTACCTTTTGTCTCTTTCTGCTTCGTTTTTTACTAAATGATTTGGGAAATTGAGATTTTTTTTTTTAAGTTATACCATAAAGAGCACTCTTATAGTCCATATGCCGAACACAATTACTGCCAATGCTTGATACCTTTTTGATACCTTCCTTCTTCCGTCTCTTCATAGTTGAATTTGAATTTACAGACATTAGAACCTTTCTAATAATTTATCATCATATGTCTCACGGGCCTTTACCCCAAATGATCTCATTGGTCAACCCTAGGCATTCTTGTTTTACATTTGTTTTTTCAGACAGTATCTTTCTATATGGTCCTGGCTGTCCTAGAGCTTGTTATATAGACCAGGCTGACCTCAAACACCTGCCTCTGCCTCCCAAGTGCTGGGATTAAAGTCATGCACCACCACACCTGGCTAAGCTATTCTTGTTTTTAAACTGTTAAATTTTTGGTTTGCTGGAATGCCAGCAAGTGTTCTTTTTGGTTTTGGTTGCTGCCTGCCCTCCCCCCCCCCCCCGTGTGTGTGTGTGTGTGTGTGTGTGTGTGTGTGTGTGTATGTATGTGTATACATACTTATACACAATGTTTTATTGTTGTTTTTGTTTTCAGACAAGGTCTCTGTATAAACCTAGCTGTTGAGTAACTCAATTCACCAAGCTGACTTCCAACCTCTGAGCCCTTTGTCAGTCCTACTCTTTTCATTGGCTCTTAAGAGGTTGTCTTTTTTTCCTCCCCTTGCTTGTATGTCATTGTTCTACATACATACAGAGTCCAGAAATGAGGTGGCAGTACCCTGAAACGAAAGTTACCGATGTTGGGAACCACTGTGTAGGTGTTGGCAATCAAACCCAGGTCCTATTGGAGTCAGTGCTCTTAAGATCTCCAACCTCTGTTTTTAAAGGTGTTTTTACTTTCAGTATTTTTAAACTATCTTTATTTTATGTGCATCAGTGTTTGCTTACATATTTTTCTGTGTGAAGGGGTTGGATCTATGGAACTGGGGTTCCAGACAGTTGTGAGCTACCATATAGGTCCTGGGAATTGAACCTGGGTCCTCTGGAAGAATAGCCAGTACATGCTCTTAACCGCTGAGCCATCTCTCCAGCCCCTGCATTTCACTATTTTTATTTGTAAGAGTGTGTGTTTGTGTGCAAGCATGCTTTAGGGTCCACCCCCATGTTTATTTATGTGTGTCTACGTTTCCCTGTCCATAAGTGCATGTTAGTACATGTGCCCTTAGAGGTCAGAATTACTGAATTTTGAGTTAAGGTACTCGTTGTGGTGACTTTGTTTTTTCTACAGTTTCTCACTGGGACCTTCAGCATGCCCTTTATGCTCTGCTGACTACCTACAGTGTTCTAGAGACTGTGTTGTCTTCTCCTTCCCATCACTGAGATTACAAATACACATACTATATCATAGGTGGTGTGGAATCTAAGCTCAGAGAGAACTCCTTTTAGCATGGCATGCATTCTATATCAAGCCCTCTGGTCCTGTTTTTGCTTTTTAATTTTTTATTTATCTAGAATTTGCTTGTTTTTGTATTATTAAATTTCTTGGATTAGAAATTTGTATGATGGTGGGCTGTCATGTGTTAAGAACTGAGCCCAGATCCTCTTCAAAAACAAGTAGTTTTTACCTCTGAGTCAATTTTCCAGCTTCCATTTTTGTTTGTTTGTTTGTTTTGAGAAAGGATCTCACTGGATAACTCCAACTGTCCCAGAACTCACCTCTGACTTACAGAGATTAGCTTTCCTCTGCTTTCTAAATGCTAGGATTAAAAATGTCATGCCCCTGACACCCTGTTTTGAGGCAAGGTCTGTGTTTTCCTATTTCACTCTCTGCCGTATTGAGTCCATGTCTTCTTTATTAGCCTGGAGCTCCCACATTAGCCAGATTGACTGACCAATAAGGTCTGGAGATGATCCCTTTTGCCAGTAGGTGACATTGGAGCATCACCACAGCCATGTTTCACATACGTACATGAGATTTGGACTCTGGTACTCCTGTAGCAACACTTCACCAGCTGAGTCTTTTTTTCCAACTTCTGTGCCTCTTTTTTTTACTTCATATGTTAGTCTTTATATGTTGTTAATTGCATTGTTAATAACATGTAATAACTTTTTTCTAATTTGACATTTTTCTTTGTTTATGGTATGTTTTACAGTGGCCATTTTATTTGTTTTGCCCTAGGTGCTAGTCCTATGGGTGTAAATGGAGGTGTAGGGGTTCAGACGCCAAATCTTCTTTCTGACTCCATGTTGCATTCAACCATAAATTCTCAAAAGTAAGTTTGCACCCTGTGTTCCTTCAAATTCTTAAGAATTCCTTGAGTGTTTTATTTAGTTTTTTAAATTTGCAGGTAGATTTTAGGACAGGAATGAGCAGGATGTCCACGTACAGCCTTACTTGATGTTTGAGTAACTGAGTAATGTGCTTGGGTTAATCTATACCCTCCAAAAGAAATAGGGAGTTGCAGTGTGGAACCTCAAGTGCATTCATTCTTCAATGATGGGTATTATCAGAATGTATTGTGCACATGTATGAGGTTTCTTTTAATGTTGTTTTCCAGTTATTGCTTAATAGCTTTTGTGAAAGTTAACAAGTGTCCACCGTGTCTTGGATTTTAAATAAAGAACTCCTTCCTTCATAAAGAAATGTAATACTTTTCTTTACTGAAGTACATATACACAGTGTGTAGTCTCATACACATGCCCCTTACATAGACTCAGTCAACATTAATGGCAGTAATTACTGTTAGCTCTAATTAAATGAAGTCTATCTCCAGTACTTTTTCACTCACCAGTACTTTTTCACTCACGCTATTTTCTCTTTCATTTTTAAAGCCCAATGATGAGTGAAAATGCCAGTGTGGCCTCCCTGGGTCCTTTGCCAACAGCAGCCCAGCCGCCTAGTACTGGAATTCGAAAACAGTGGCATGAAGATATTACTCAGGATCTTCGAAACCACCTTGTTCATAAACTGTAAGTAAGACTGTGTATGGCATGTATCATTCATAAGAGCTGTGTCAGCTGGGTTGTGGTGGAGTGAGCACTCAATCCCAGCACTTAGAGGCTGAGGTTGACTACACAGAGAATCTCTGTCTCAGGGAAAAAAGTTTTCATGAAAATAATGCTTCTAGGGGACTGGAGATATGGTTCAGTGATTAAGAGCTCTAAACATTCTTCCAGAGGTCCTAAGTTCCATTTCCAGCAACCACATGGTGGCTCACAACCATGTGTAATGGAATCGGATGCCCTTTTCTAGTGTGTCTGAAGACACACTAGTGTGTTCTAGTATTCATACATTTAAAAAATTTATTAAAAAGACATAATGCCTCCAAAGTGTTGGGCATATTAGCACCAATGACGTTACTACTTTTGTGTAACCAAGCTATTGATAATTTACTTTGTATGTCTTTCTCTCTTTTGAGGAGGAAGCAGGTTGTGAGAGGGTCTCTATATATCCCAAGTTAACCTTGAATTTCTAATCCTCTCTTCTCCTGTGTACTTGGGGTTGCTGTGTGCATATGTATGTCATAATGACTGGCTTCTTAAATCAATTCTCTGCTTCCTTCTTTGTTTTTCTTAATTTTATTTTACAAGTCTTTCTTCATTAAAATATAAATTAATGTGCCTAGATCAGAATAACTATTTTTAAATTTACTTTAAATTTGTTATCTGATCATGATATGGCTCAGTTGGTAAAGGCTCTTGCTGTCAAGTCTACCCCCAGACTCACATGGTGGAATGGGAAAATTGACTCCTGAAGGGGTGCTTTGCTCTGGCCTTCACACTCACTAATCCCATAGACTGCACACATGAACAACAAACAGGTTGAATAAGAATTGTTGATTTTTGGGTCTAGCAGTATGGCTCAGTTGGTAAAATTTATATATTTTATGTATTTTGAGTATTCTGTCTTCATTTACAACTTACATACCACAGGAAGACCAAGAGTCAACTAATCTGGACCCTTGGGGGTTGAACCATCAAAGAGCATACAAGGGGTAGACCAAGTCACACCCATCCCAACATATGTAGCCGATTTGCAGCTTGAGCTTGCCTTGTCTGGCCTCAATAAGAGGAAGTGCCTAGTACTGGAGAGACTTGATGTATCACGTTAAGGGGATAACCAGGGGGGACTCCACCTTCTCAGAAGAGATGGGGAGGGGAGAATGGAGAGAATGGGAGAGGGGACGGAGAAGTGGGAGCAATGATTAGGATGTAAATAAAGAGAGAGAAAATACCCCAAAAACAACTCAAACATTTTAAGAACTCATAAAGAAAAGAGAATGCAAATTAGCTACTGTAAAATTTTCCAATTGTAAAGTTGGGTATGGTGGCCGCCATCTTTAATCTCAGTACTCAGCAAGTAGAGAGGCAGAAGAATCTCTAAATTCAAGGCCATCCTGTTTAACATATCCAGCAACAAGACGACTAAGACCCTACCTCAAAATAAACAGGTATCCACTATATTAACTCTTATTTCATTTAAAAATGTGTGTGAGGCTAGAGATACAGCTCAGTAGTTAAGAGCACTGTCTGTACTTCTAGAGCTCAATTTCCAGCAACAACATGGCCCGTCACAACATCTATGAATACATGGTGTGTGGATGTGATGCTAGACGGTGTTTGATCCACTGGAGCTGCCTGATATTGGTACTAAGAAGTAAACTGGATTCCTCTAAAAGAAAGGAGTCCAGAAAGTATTTTTATGAGGATACTTTTGATGATTACAATACCTTTTGACTATCACTATAATACTATAAGTATTCTGTGTTTTTGTATTGTGAATTTATGTAAAGCTGACATGTTACTACAGTGGGTCTATTTTATGTTCTAGTGTTCAAGCCATATTTCCCACTCCGGATCCTGCTGCTTTAAAAGACCGACGGATGGAAAACCTTGTTGCATATGCTCGTAAAGTAGAAGGGGATATGTATGAATCTGCAAACAATAGAGTGAGCATGTAATTTTTTTTCTTATCTGAAGTAGGACTGTTGAGTTTTAAATGGCTTGTCTTTGTAAGGCATGGTAGTATATGTGAATTTGAGGCCACATAGTGAGAGCCTGTCTCAAAGAAAACCCCTAAACATACTTCTATAAAATTATAATCTTGGGGTTTTTTTTATTTTTTTTGGTTTTTCGAGACAGGGTTTCTCTGTGTAGCCCTGGCTGTCCTGGAACTCACTCTGTAGACCAGGCTGGCCTCGAACTCAGAAATCCGCCTGCCTCTGCCTCCCAAGTGCTGGGATTAAAGGCGTGCGCCACCACCACCCAGCTGTGGGCTCATTTATTAATGACTTTTTGTTTGTTTTTGTTGGTGGTGGTTTTTAGTTTTTTTTCAAGACAGGGTTTCTCTGTGTAGCCCTTGTGTCCTGAAACTTGTTCTGTAGACCAGGCTATGCTCAAACTCAAATCTGCCTGCCTCTGCCTCACAGCCTGCTTTAGTTCTTGCCTATTGTTTATATGAAACCAATATTTGCTTACTTTATTTTTTTCTGTTACTCAATTTTTTTCTTCCTTTCTTGAAGGCGGAATACTATCACCTCCTAGCTGAGAAGATCTATAAAATCCAGAAAGAGCTAGAAGAGAAACGGAGGACTAGACTACAGAAACAAAGCATGCTACCAAGTGCTCCTGCCATGGTTCCAGTGCCTATGAATACTGGGCCTAACATGGGACAGCAACCAACAGGAATGACTACCAGTAAGTACTTTTAATTATACATAATAAAAAGAAAATAATGCATCCAATTTTTTAAAGATTTGAAGAATAGAACATTTCTGAATATGATAATTGGCATAAATTGATAATCTACAATTGTTTTTACTGCCCAAGGGAGCCTTTCAAATAGAAAATGTTTCTATTGGCTCTCTCTAGCATCCACTGTCTTGTGTTTGAAAGGTAGCCAGTAGGTTTTGGTATACCAACTATCTTCAGGGTTCACTCAAAACTTCACTAATTGCTTTTTATTATTCAAGGTTTGTTGTTGTTGTTGTTGTTATTTTAGTTGGTGGGCTGATTTGGTATGGTTTGGTTTTTGCTTTTAGTTTTTTTGAGACAGGGTATCTTCGTGTTCTCTTTCTATAAAGAGATACTGTGACCAAGACCATAAAAGAAAGCACATAACTTGGGAAATGTTTACAGTTTTAGAGGATTAGTCCATGATCCTAGTGGGAATTAAACATGTGTAGTATGGGAGCAGGAGTTGAGAACTTTACATTCTGATCCACAGGTGGAGAAAGATAGAGACAGACAGAGACTGGGTGTAGCTGTGCTTTTGAAACCTCAAAGCCAGTGACATACCTTCTTCAGGGAGACTACACTCATTCCATAAAGGCCATACTTCCTACTCCTTCCCAAGTAGTCCCACTCACTGGAAGCCTGTGTGGCTGTTTTCATTCGGACCACTGCATGGGGTCTCACTATGTAGAGCAGGCTGTCCTTGAGCTCAGAGTTCTGCTTGCCCCCGCCTCCCATGTGCTGGGACTAAAGGTGTGGACCACCACCTTATACTTCAATATAAACAGCTTCATGTTACAATAACATTTTACTGTATATTCTAAGGCTAAAGACAATTCATTTGGTAAAGGTATCATTTCATAGCATGTATTAGCTCTATTTCTCATTTAACACCATTCTGACCTGTTAAGTAATCATTCATATATATATATATGTATATATATATATATGACTATTATGAATTATTTAATTTATTTCCTGATGAACTTCTAGATTCTAAGTAGTAAAATACAGAGTAAGAAGTAGTTGCGAAGATTAACACAAGGTGCATAAGTTATGTAGTCTTTGTTGTGTTGAGGAAAACAACAGGGCAGGCAAGTGTGAATCTTAGCAGCTATAGGAGGATGGAACAGGAAGCCATGCCTTTGTCAGTGGAGGTCAGCAACAAAGACATGTACAAAGTGAAGAGAGGAGCTTCAGCAAATAAGTGTAGAAATCCAAAGTGCCCTGGGAAAGCATACTTTAGGCTTAAGTTTTTGGCTAGTTAACAGAAGGAAAACTATTGAAGTATGAAAGCTGGCAGGCTCTGTATAATGGAAGGTCTGCAAGCAGCTCTTGTTTGTTTGTTTGTTTGTTTGTTTGAGACTGGCTCTTAAATTGGACTTGAACTCAAAATAATACTTCTTTTAGTTTTCTAAGTGCTTGGTTAGAAATTTAAGTCCACCTTACCCAGAACAATAGAAACTGCTGATGGTGGTTGACTTGAACACACCATATAGAGGTCAGAGGACGACTTGACAATAGTCACTTCTCTACTTCTGCCCTGTGGATCCTGGGTATCAGACTCTGGTTATCTGGTTTTAAAAAAAGTACCTTTATTCAAACACCTGTCTTACTGGCCAGCACACTATTCTGTGTACCTTGTTGAAAGTGTTTAACTAGAAGATATAATCTAACAAGATACCACCACAAGTTATATGTTTTAATCTCATTTTAAGTTTTATATTTAAGAAGCATTTAAGGGTCTAGTATAATATGGAGGCCATTTCTTGAGATTCTTGCCTAGTTAGAGATTGTTTAAGCTATTATTAATACTTATTAATTTTGTTGTTTTTAAGAAACAAAAGGATATTTAACTCTTTGTATTTTCCACTCCAGATGGTCCTCTACCTGATCCATCTATGATCCGTGGCAGTGTGCCAAACCAGATGATGCCTCGGATGACTCCACAACCTGGTAAATATTGAAAGAAAAAAAAATACATGATTTTTTTTTTTTTTTTAAGTCTCTGATGAAGAGCAAAATGACTGTTGCCACCTTAGTTCTTGACTTAACCCAGTAGCAAGTCTCGTAATTTTCTGCTTTGGAAATTTGAAAGTTTCTTGTGGAAATCTTCCAAGAGTGAGAGAATTAGGTTGTCTGACAGGTCCAGGAGTACAACCCAGTAAGTAAGCAAGCATCTATTTAAAACCAACTCTGGAGTCAGAGGCAGGAGGATAGCACTCTTGTGAATTCAAAGCCTACCCGGTCTATATAGTGAATTCTAGACTAGGCAGAACTACATAGTGAAGCCGTGCCTCAAAAATGAACTAAAATGAACTAAAATAATAATACCAGTTTACTAGCTGTCAGTGAGCATTTGGGAGGCCAGGATCATGTGGTGTGGGTGTCTGAGTTCAGGCTGGCCAGCACTGCAGAGTGAGACTCTTTCAAAAACTTAATGTTACAAGTAATATATAGCATGTTGCAAAATTTAGTTCAGAAACTATCAATAATACTCCTGCTTTGGGCTAGAGAATTGGCAACAGAATTGGCTGCTGTTCCAGAGGAACGCCATTATGGCAGTTTCACAAAGAAACAAACTAATAAATCAAAAAATGTCCAATGGTGGTGCACATCTTTTTTTTTTTTTTTTTTTTTTTAAAGAACTATTTATTTATTTTTATGTGAGTACACTGTCATTGTCTTCAGACATGCCAGAAAGGGTCATCTGATCCCATTAGAGATGGTTCTGAGCCACCATATGGTTGCTGGGAATTGAACTCATGACCTCTGGAAGAGCAGTCAGTGCTCTTAACCACTGAGCCATCTCACCAGCCCTTTTTTTTTTTTTTTCAAGACAGGGTTTCTCTGTGTAGTCCTGGCTGTCCTGGAACTCACTCTGTAGACCAGGCTGACCTCGAACTCAGAAATCCGCCTGCCTCTGCCTCCCAAGTGCTGGGATTAAAGGTGTGCGCCACCACCGCCCCGCTTACTTTCCATTTTTTGATTCCAGACAGTGCTCTTAACTGATGAACTGTCTCTCCAGCCCTAGTGGTACACACCTTTAATCTTAATACTCAGGAGGCAGAGATAAGCAGATCTCTGTAAATTCAAGGACAGCCAGGGTTACATAGTAAGATTCTGGCTGGAAAAACAAACATATACATATATCCATATATGCATATATACATACATACGTGCATACATACATTGCCCTTGTTTAGCCGGTATGAATGAAACAAATTGATTCAGAGTTTGAATATTATTTTGTTGGTTCTGAGAAAATGAGGAGAATCTCATCTGAATTTATGTCTTTTTCTTAAATTCAACAAAAGTATTGAGATATAATATTTTACATGTATTCACAGGTTTGAATCAATTTGGGCAGATGAACATGCCACAGCCCCCTATTGGACCCAGGCAGCCCTCTCCTCTTCAGCACCATGGACAGTTGGCTCAATCTGGGTCACTGAATCCGGTTAGTTTTATCCTTTCTGTCTTTTTTTTTCTTTGTTACTATTTCAGGAAGCACTAATGTTCATACTTGTCTTAAGCAGAACACTTTTTAGTCCATGACTAAGGTATATGTTCCTGCAAGGTTTATGCAGAAGTCTGAGTACAGATTAAACAAATTATCTGTCCTTCCATGTGTGTTTTCCAGTGATCAAAGTCAAGGGTCTCAATCTTAGTGACAAGTGCCTTTTATCTCTGACACATCTTGACTACTTGAGGTCTTTTTAAATAATGTAGTTTTCTTATATTTGGCCTTTAATATTACATAGTTGTTATAGCTCAGATTGTATCTCGGTGAAGGAGCATTTATGTAGCACATGGAAGATTTAGTTGTCTCTTTAGCACCATAAAATAGCCCTCAATCCCAGTTAAGTAGACTGTATTTTAGAGATGAGAGTAAGTTTAGTTGTATGTCATCCAGGATTTCACTACATAGCTCTTACTGTTCTAGAATTCTTTATGAAAACCAGTCTGACTTCAAAGTCAGAAATCCTGTCACTGTCTGCTTCTAGAGTGCTAGGCTTAAAGGTGCGTGCTATCATGCCTGGCTAAATACAAAATCTGAAAAACATGGGAGAGCAGAAATTAATATACAGCACAGTTGATTTGTGCTGAGGAGATGTTGTGAAAGCTTAAGCAATTGAGTCCAGATCCCCAGCAGCCTGTAAAATCCAGGCGGTGTTGGAACACACTTTGAACCCCAGTGCTACAGTTGGAGATTTCTAAGAGCTCACTGGCTATCCATCCTAGCCTAAAATGTGAACTCCACGTTTAATGTGAGATCCTGTCTCATAAAAGGAAGTTGAGGACCCTGGGTATTTGCTCAGCTAATAAGAGAGTTGTTGCTCTTGCATAGAATTCTGGCTCAGTTATGCTAGCAACAGATCTAAGTTATATGATAACCCCATCTGACTTCCACGAGTTCTCGGCATGCATGTGGTGTACATATATACATATAAGTAACGTATACACATAAAATATATCATAAGAAAATAGCAATAATTTCTTTTTAAGTAAAATGAGGTGGAGAGTAAGTAGGTACATTTCTATTGCTATGGTAAAAATACCATGACAAACAGCAGCTTAAGGAACAATTTTATTTTGGCATATAATTTCAGAGGCTAGACATGTGTAATGACATGCAAGGTATGGCAGCAGGTGCACAAATCTGAGAGGCTACATTTCAGCCACAAACAAGGAGCAGAGTGTTCCAAAAAGAAGGGGGTTAATAAGTCTATAAACTCAATCCTCACCTACTGACATACTTTGTCCTACAAGGCTGTACTTGATAAAGGTTTTATAACAGTGCCCCTAGCTGAAGACCAAATTTTCAACTACCCAAGACTGTGGAGAGAGGTTTCTCACTCATATTACCATAGTTTCTTAATTCTCCATGTTTCCTTTTATTAAAGGTCTAGACTCATGTAAGGCAGTTTTAGAAGGGAAAAGTGGATCGGTCCCAGCACGTTTGCTGATCATGATTACCACATTAGCCAGTAGTCATGTGACTTTTGCTTGTTTCCAGCCATTTAGGTTTGTGCTGTTTCAGCACCAGTAGTGAAAACAGAAAACTCAGGCAGTTACTGATTTTTTTTTTTTTTTTCAGTGTGAAGAAAATACTCATTTGTTTGTTTCTTACTAGAGTTCTAGATATCTCCGAGGCATGTGTCTCTTCACCCTCTTCTTTCTTGACCTTATGTTTGGTACTTAGAAGCCTGTTGTTACTTGTTTCTCTTAGTTTTTAAGTAATTACTAGTTCTTTTACTTATATTTCTCCTCCTCAAACTATTGTCTTTTATTTTCTCTGTGCAAACATCTGGATAGCAGAACAAGAATTATTGATAATTACAGTTGGAGAATAATTGTAAAGAAGCATTTGGTGATTTATGTTTTGGCATGGGTTTATTTTATTTTATTTTTCCTCTCTTGTTTATTTTCAGCCTATGGGCTATGGACCTCGAATGCAGCAGGCTTCCGGCCAAAACCAGTTCCTCTCCCAGACTCAGTTTCCATCTCAAGGAATGAATGTAACAAACATGCCTTTGGCTCCATCCAGTGGTCAAGCACCAGTGTCTCAAGTATGTTTTTACTATTTAAAATGATGCTTAGTGTGCAAGTATAGACCCACGGGGCACACACATAGGACAACAGTATATACTCTACTCTCTCCTACGTTTATGTGGGGTCTGAGGATTGTATTCAGATTCCCAGGCTTGACAGGCAGACTTTCTTTCTTGCTGATAAAAGTTTTCATGAGAGATGTGCCATAGAAATAGTCTATTTTTTCTTCTGTTTAAAGACAGGTCTCACCATTTAACCTTGGCCTTTAACTCAGAAAACAAATCTTTTCAAAAATATTTATTTGGAGTTTTGATATTAGATCTCATGTATTTCAAGCTGGTGTGAACCTCACTGTGTAGCCTAGGATCACCCTGAATGTCATACACTTCTGCTTACCCTCACAATTCCCAATTGCTAGGATTCTAGGTTTACCTTATCATAGTTACTCTGTTTTGTACTTATAGTGTCTTGAGCAACAGGACAATGGTTTTGTAATATTAAGCTAGACATTTCAACCTTTCAAAAAAAATACTTTTTTGGTAGTATTAGGGATCAAATCTAGTATATGCATATGCATTGAAAGTATTGTACCTGCCGGGCAGTGGTGGCACACGCCTTTAATTCCAGCACTTTGGAGGCAGAGGCAGGCCAACTTCTGAGTTTGAGGACAGCCAGGGCTACATAGAGAAACCCTGTCTCAAAAAACAAAAGAAAATAAAGTATTGTGCTTTATGAACAAATCAGCTTAGGATAACACTGAATTTTTTTCAGGTAGTCTAAGTTTCAATTCATGATACTCCTGCTTCCTAGCAACTGGCTGGAATTAAGGCCTGTACTACCAGGACTGGCCAAAGATGAACGCTTAAAAGTAAAATTTTAGGGTTGTTAGAGATGGCTTTGAAGTTAAGACCACTTGCTGTTCTTCAAATAGACTCTTGTTCAGATTCCATCTTTGTGTCAGGTGTCTCACAGGTATCTGTAACTCCACTTCCAGTTGATATGATTTCCTCTTTCGCCTGTTTTCTAATCAGGCATGCATAAATTCTAACCCTATATGATTTTGAATGTTCCCCCTTTGAAAACTGATTGTGTTTAGGTATGCACACCTTTAATCCTTGCTCTAGAGACAGGCAGGTGCATGGATCTGTTAAGGCTAGCCAGGTGTACATAGTGAAACTTTATCTCAGAATGAAAAACATTTAGTATGGGTTTTTGTTTATACTCACTGTGTGTACTAAGTACTATATGTCCTGCCTTTGTAATACTGTATATTTTTCATTTTTACAGGCACAAATGTCCAGTTCTTCCTGCCCAGTGAACTCTCCTATAATGCCTCCGGGGTCTCAAGGGAGCCATATTCACTGTCCTACTCTGCCTCAACAAGCTCATCAGAATTCACCTTCTCCTGTTCCTAGCCGAACCCCTACTCCTCATCATACTCCCCCAAGCATAGGGACTCAACAACCACCAGCAACAGCAATTCCAGCACCTGTTCCTACACCTCCTGCCATACCACCTGGACCACAGCCCCAGTCTCTACATCCCCCATCTAGACAGACACCTACACCACCAACACATCTGCCTCCCCAAGTGCAGCCCTCACTTCCTGCTGCTCCTTCTGCTGACCAGTCCCAGCAACAGCCTCGCTCACAGCAGAGCACAACAGCTTCTGTTCCTACCCCAACAGCACCATTGCTGCCTCCTCAGCCTTCCACTCCAGTAAGTACATGTTGATTGGAGTGTCCTTAGAACAAGTTAAACTCCAGCAGTGTTTTAGGTTTTCTTTCTCATTGTTTTGTTTAGTTTTGCTCCCCATTTTGCTTTATTCTGTGTTCTAGGGCCTGAAGACTCTAAGGGTAAAAGAAGTATGTCTTCACAGTAATCATAAAAATATTCTGAAACAGATTAAGTTGCAGTACTGAGAAGTTAAACTAAAACATTGTGGGACTAATTACACATAAACACACAAGTCAGAGGACAACCTGTAGCAGTCGGTTCTCCTTTTCTACAATATGGGTCCCAGGGATCAAATTCAGGTTGTCAGACTTTGATAGCAGGTGCCTTTACCCAGTGAACCATCATACTGTCCCCAATTTTATTTTTTAATACTTTGAGTTTCTCTGAGGAAGTCATCTTTGGAACGAACACTAAAATTTTGGTAGCCATTCAGGTAAAACTAACCTGCCAGCATTGGCAAACCTTGTACCTCCCATTCTTCAGATGAGCTGAGTAGTAAAAGGAGTCACCAGTGGGTCCAGTGGCACTGCTCCCAACAGAAACGGTCACTGCTGTGCAGCTTAAAGTTAAACTCTGATTGAGCAATTGACAAACTTTTGTGTGCTTTTCTTTTTTTCCCCTTCAGCTTTCTCAGCCAGCTGTAAGCATTGAAGGACAGGTATCAAACCCTCCATCTACTAGTAGCACAGAAGTGAACTCTCAGACTATTCCTGAGAAGCAGCCTTCACAGGAAGTAAAAATGGAGGTTAAAATGGAGGCGGGTCAGCCAGAGCAAGCAGATGCTCAACCTGATGGTAAAAAGGAGGTGAGGTTCTATTAGGAAAGGAGATCTGTGGGTTTCCCTAGTGGAAAAAGTAAATAAATAAGGTGATGGTCATGGACTTATTCCCAGGGGTACGTCTGTGAAATACTGAAAGTTCCTGACTTGTCTTTCAGACTAAAGCTGAGGATGGTAAAGTAGAACCTACAGAAACAGAGGAGAGAGGCCCTGAGTTAAAAACTGAAGGGAAAGAGGATCTGGAAGACCAGCCGAGCACCTCTGCTACACAGTCCTCTCCAGCTCCTGGGCAGTCAAAGAAGAAAAGTAAGTAAAGGCACAGAAGATCATCCATTTGGTAAAATGCTTGTTTCATAAACAATCACGATTTGAATTTGTTTGCCCCAATTGTGTGGATACGCCAATTGTTTACACATCTTTAATCCTAGTGCTTGGAAGGCAGAGGCAGAACAATTTGAATTCAAGGCTAGCCTTGTTTACTACACAGCAAATTCCAGGTAAAGTTAAGTTAGATAGTGAGACCCTGTGTCATAGCTGAGCATTGTGATACACTTGTAATTTGACTACTGGGGAAGTAGAGATTGCAGGTTCCTGGAACTCGCTTGTTAATGAGTTCAAACTCTACTATGACTCCTTTTTCCCAGGGTTTGGGGATAGAGGATGGAGAGAGTTAAGAATCTTTAACAGCTTTTATAGAGGACCCAGATTTGACTCCCAGCAACCACATGGTAGGTTATAACTACTTGTAACTCCAGTTCTGGGGACCAAACACCCACATTGTCCTCAGGCTTTAGCACATAAATTCATTCAAACATAGGAACGCATAAAATGAAATATTAAATGTGAAAAACAAGGTTATTAACCTGAACAAAAACACTCATCTAATGTGGACCCTTGGTCTACAGACACAGAGAGACACACAGACATATGCACATGCAGCCATGCTGGAAAGAGTGTTGACTCCTGCAAATAGTTCTTTGACCTCTACAAATGTATTTGTGCACAGATACACAAATTCTCACTGAAAAATAATACTAATATAACTTAAATTTTTAAAATTATTATTCTCTTATTTACTGAATTCTTCATTGCTTGCACTCCATAATCGGACCTTGATGTATCCTTTTTCTTTCTTTCTTTTTTTTTTTTTTTTCTTTTTTTTTTTTAAGACAGTGTTTCTCTGTGTAGCCCTGTCTGTCCTGGAACTCACTCTGTAGACCATTCTGGCCTCGAACTCAGAAATCAGCCTCCCTCTGCCTCCCAAGTGCTGGGATTAAAGGCGTGCGCCACCACCACCTGGCTTAATCTCTCTGTATCCCACAACCCTACCTCAAACATCTTCCTGCATTATCATGCCTGGTGTTAGGAGTGCTCCCATGTCCAACCATACCAGTTCAAAGAGGGCATTTCTAGCTCTGCTTGACAGAACCCTTCTTTCCACAAACAGCTTTTAGACTGCTTTTTTTTGAGAAGTTTCTTCTTGTGTTTCTAGGAGCCTTTGATTTCTGTTTTTATTTGGCCAAGTTGATTCTCAATAAATCTGTAGCTGGAAAAGTAACTCAGCTAGAAAGGAATGGAACAGCTCTGTGTTACAGGAAGTGGTTAAATCGGAGTAGGAATTAAAATTAGAAAGTGAGCCCTTACTCAAGTTTCTCTGAGGACAGTGTCACTTTAGTGTTCTGGGATACTTCAGGTACTTTTAGAACCTTTAATGTGAATATGGTTTTAACATCCCTTTGTTCAGTCAGTAATTGATTTCAATGGACTCTCCTTAAAGTTTTCAAACCAGAAGAATTACGCCAGGCTCTGATGCCAACATTGGAGGCACTTTACCGGCAGGATCCGGAATCTCTTCCCTTTCGCCAGCCTGTGGACCCACAGCTTCTAGGAATCCCTGTAAGTATTTGGAACTTTTTTATTTCCTTTTAGATGGAGAAACAGCTTTATTAGCATGATTCGTGTTACAGAAGTTACTCTACTTACTGTGTACAAGTTTTAGCATTTTCATTGTTATACAACTATCACCATGGTTTTAATTCATTTTCAAAACTTCCCCAAAATAAACCCTACCTCCATTAAAATCACTAGTTGCAGTGCTCTGACTTCTCTAACCTTAGGGCTGCCTAATTCCTCTGGTGTCTTGTAGTTTGGCTTTTCTATTCTAGTGTTGAGAGTCTCACTAGGTGTGGAATGAAAGCTTAGCAAGTGCTCTACACTGACCCCAGGCTCCAGTACAACCGTTGAGGTTCTTCCATGTTATGTTACTGTGTCACCCACTGCTTCCTTTTAATCATATAATATTCAGTTATGTTGATATTACTGCATTTTGTGTATGTATTTGATTGGCAAGTCTTTGATTATTTCTAGTTTTTGGCTATTGAGAATATGACTTCTGTGAATGTCATTGTACAAGAAAGCACTGCTTTGCCTATTTGTTTAGATTTTGAAAGAGAGTCTTAATTTATACCCCCAGTTATCCTTGAACGTTTAGGTCCTGCCTTGGCCTTCATGCACTGATATTACAGAAGTGTGTAAATTTTTATGTTTTATGATTTATGTTTTTCTTTGGTATGTTAAGAGGTGCAGTTGTTGAGTCAACAACTTATTATCATTTGAACAGCTATAGATTATGGCAGAAAGATGAGTCCCTTGGTTCTGAAGATTTATTTATATTTTGTGTGTATGAAGTTTTGTGAGTGTACGTGTGTGCATGTGTTATCCTGGTTCCTTGGTCAAAAGAGGGTGGTGAATCCCCCTAGAACTGGCGTTAAAGATGGTTTTGAGCTATCCTGTAGATGAAGAAAGCTGAACCTATGTCCTCTGTAAGAGCAGCAAATGCTTTTAACTGCTGAGTCTCTTCCTCTATTTCAACCCTCAGATTTTTGGGTTTTGTTTTTGTTGTTTTTTGTTTGTTTGTTTGTTTTGTGGGGGGGGGGTTGAGACAAGGGTTGGGTTGAGGGGTGTGTATATATTCCTAGTTGGTCTGAAATTGACTATGGAGACCTGTAGAGCAGGTCATCTATCTGCTCTCTCCTAAAGTTAGTTTTGAAATGTTTGGAAATTGTCATGCACCCAGGTTGCTTGCAGTTTTTATTCAAAGATTTCCTGAGTATTATTGAGTGGATATGGTATTGGAGTGCTGTTCAGGGGCACAGTTTATTTAAGATTTTTTTCATGTTTTCCTGTTACCTTAGAACACTTAATTCTCCAGGATTTTTAGGCCTCTTCTAATACTTAATCCTCAAAGCCTCTTAATACATTAATAGATTAATACTTTAAAGAAGTGACAGGCTTAAGTCAACTCCTGAGACGTAAGACATATCAAGACGTATAACATTATGTGGAAAATTAATGATGATAATAGAAAGACACTCCCTCTTCCCTAAATACCTTGCTCATGAGTATGTGATGTGGTGTTGCTTATACTTCTAGGATTACTTTGATATTGTGAAGAGCCCCATGGATCTTTCTACAATCAAGAGGAAGTTAGATACTGGACAGTACCAAGAGCCCTGGCAATATATAGATGATATTTGGCTTATGTTCAACAATGCCTGGTTATATAACCGCAAAACTTCAAGGGTATACAAATATTGCTCCAAACTTTCTGAAGTATTTGATCAAGAAATTGACCCTGTCATGCAAAGCCTTGGATACTGTTGTGGCAGAAAGGTAAGAAGTAGCTTTCAGATCTATCTTAAACTTCTAAGATACCTAGAATCTAGTGATGACTTGGGCTAAAAATACTCTGCTTCTGACTTTGACAGAATCTCTGCATTTCTGTTCCTCTTCTCATGTGGTTGGAGGTCAAACAGATTATTGGATCACTTTACCAGTGCACTGCCAACCCTAACAGGCATTTTTTCTCAACACATGATAATGACTATTTAGAATTTGCTTTCTGTGAGGACTTTTATATATATATAAATAATATGGATTATATGGCAGAGCTGAGCCTTTAGTGTTAGTGACTTCTTGACTCATCAGACTAAGCTTATGGAGTAGAAGGTTTACTATGTCTCTATAGGTGCAGCTTGTTCTGCACATGATGTTTTCTTGTCCTCAGTGTAACTACACATGTTGCCTGTAGGTATCTATAGATGTGTGCACATATACCTGCTCAGCCTGATGAAATTGTGTAGTAAACTGCTGGTGGTTTTTATAAGTTGATATGGCCGATTGTGATTTCTCTAAGTGAGGGCTGAGTTGGCACTGGCTTGTTTCTGATTTGCCCTTGTGACTATTCTGCCTTGTACTTGAGGTCTTTGCACTCTTAAACAAATACTATCTTTTGCAGTTGGAGTTCTCTCCACAGACTCTATGTTGCTATGGCAAACAGTTATGCACAATCCCCCGTGATGCTACTTACTACAGTTACCAGAACAGGTAAGCTCAACCACGTGTGGACCATGGTCCATGTGTCCTTGTATATAGATATACATACAATCTAGACACATTGGTGCATGTGTGCACACTCTCTAGTGTGCAGACTTACACACATTGTGGTTCATGTTACCTGCTTGAAAACATCTGCATTGCGTACATTTTTTTTCTATAGTATTTCCTAGTTTCAAAAAAAAAAAAAAAAGCCAAAAAAACTAGTTTAAACAAGTTTTTGACCCTTATCTCATCCTAATTTCTTATTTTTGGATTATAATTAAAAGGTATTCAGGCCAATTAAAAACAAAGTTATCTCCCAGAGCTGAGGCCTAGCTAATTTGTAGAGCACTTGTCTGGCATACATGAAGCTCTGGGTTTGAGCTTAGCACCTTGTAAACGGGGTATAGTGGTTCAAAGCTATAATCCAAGTACTGGGAGGGTAGAGGTTCAGGGATCACTTGAGAGTTGTTCTTGGCTGGCTACATAAGTAAATTTGAGGGCAGCCTAGCTAGATGGCATGAGACCCTGTCTAAAAAAATAGGGAAAAAAAAAAACTATATGTATGTATATATAGTTTGTTTTTCTCTATGTAGACATGAGTATCTCTGCCATATTCTTCACTTACCCAGTGGCTATAATCACAAAGTTGCATACACTAATCTCTTGATTGTGAATAATTAATCTCTTGTTGGTAGTAATCAGCCTGCATTAGAGATTATTCTAGTGGTTCTTCTTGAACCTCTCCAACAGACTTGTACGTCTAAGCAGTGACTGCCCTGGCTTGTTCAACACTGCCAACACTGGCTCAGAGGTTAAGAGTAACCTCATGGTGGCTCACAACCCCTTGTAATGTAGCCGTGTCCTTCTTCTGGTTTTGCATGAGAACAGAACACTCACATACATTAAATAAATAATAAATCTTGCATGATGGTGGCAGTGCACACCTTTACTCCCAGCACTGGGGAGGCAGAGGCAGGTGAATCTCCAAGGTTTAGACCAGTCTTGTCTACAGAGAGAGATCTAGGGTGGTCAGGACTATTCAGAGAAATCCTGTCTCAAGGGGGAAAAAAGACATGCAATACACACACAATGTATATGTGTGCGAGCGCGCACAGTAATAGTAGCACCAGCACTGGGTAGTAAAAAATCAAGTAGTATGGGTCTAAGTGAAAGGTCTTTTATTTGGTGTAATCATTTGCTACTTGTGATCCCATTGAAATAGTTAATGCTAATATGTGCTTTGCGTTGGCTTTCTGCTTTGTGTTGTCTTGTCTTGCTTTTGTTTTTTGTTGTCTTGCAATCCCTCATTTCTTCGTTTGTTTTGTTTTTTTTTTCTCCCTCATGCTTGTCGTTGTCTGCGCTTGGCTTTGATTGCAAAAACACAAAAACACAAAAACAAAAAACAATTAAAAAAAAAAACCAAAAACCAAAACAAACCCATACTATGGGTCCCATAAATCTGCATCATTGAATGTCCTTGTCGCCGTTGATGACCTGCTCTCTGCTCCCGTTCCCCTCCTTGGCCTGCTGTGATTGGTGGCTTCGTTGCTTGGCTTGGGCTGTGTTGTGTGAACGGAACAGTTCACCCCAGTATGGCCTTCTTGCCGACAGGTATCATTTCTGTGAGAAGTGTTTCAATGAGATCCAAGGGGAGAGCGTTTCTTTGGGTGATGACCCTTCCCAGCCTCAAACGTAAGTAACTGTGTCATTTGGAATCTGCTGTTTTAATTCTCCCTTCTCACAGGAGTGTTCTCAGGCACGTTGGAGTTGTCTTATACTGTTGTCTGTCTAATAATGTATCCCGCCAGTCATAGGTTACTGTTGAAATTCATATGATTTTGAGATAAATTAGATACTGGTCTCAGTTTCCTTCTCACATAGAGGTACCTATACTTTTCTCTAGCTATTGGCTACTCAACTGGTTAGCCTAGATTCTGGGATAAGTGTTTTCTGAGCATTGGACAGTCATCTTAGTAATAATAATATAAGTACTTATAAAAGTATACCTTCTCTAATCTCAGACAGGAATCTAAATTTTAGGCTAGGACAGGGAAATGGGCTCAGATACTTTGGTCATCCTGATAAGCCTTTAGAAACAGTGATCACGAGAGGGTTTGTGTAATTGTGTTTAATGCCTTGCTTTTTTTTTTTTTTGACTATTTGTGTTATTGTATTGCTTGTTCCTTGACTATCTGCATCTATTGTATTGCTAGACCCTCAACCTAGATCTGACCTTATTACATGCATGTAATCAAAATGGTATAAAAGCATAAAGGAAGAGGGGGTATAGGATAGGGGGTTCTAGGGAGGAGGGGAAAGGGGTTGACATCTGTATTATAAATAAATAGCCAATAAAAAAATAAGTATACCTTCTCTTCTAAAAATTGAAAGGTTTGTACACGAGCATTTTATTATTAAGTATATTGAGTTTAAAGGAGGCTGGACTCATAATGCTCTTCTATCTTCTCTAGTAGGTTAACAGAATACCCCCAGTTAGTAGACTTTACTATATAGCTTTAGGTGAGCCTGCCTGGAGCTTAGTAATTTCATAAGTTTTTAGTGTTTAGTAAATGCTAAGAAAAATTTCAACACATGGCCTAAACTGTGAACTATTATTGTTAATCTCTTTAACATAGAGTTAGACACTATATTTCAACTAATTGGAGAATGCTTACATTGAATTTAAAATTCGTAGTGCTGAAAAGATAGTATTAGTGAAACAAGTCTCTGTGGCACCCTGGGTCATTTAGTTTATTTTATACAGCAGCACTCCCCCCCCCTTTTTTTTTTTTAATTTAATTTTTTGTTTGTTTGTTTAAGGTTTATTTATTTTATGTATATGAGTACACTGTAGCTGTCTTCAGACACATTGGGAAGAGGGCATCAGATCCCATTAGAGATGGTTGTGAGCCACCATGTGGTTGCTGGGAATTGAACTCAGGACCTCTGAAAGAGCAGTTAAGTGCACTTAACTGCTGAGCCATCTCTCCAGCCCAACACTTTCTTTTTCAATTACTGTTGAAATACAATGTAATAGCTGAAATACAGCGTAGTAGACTCTGGGTGCCCATGTAGAATGGATGCTGAGAACCTACAAAGAGACACTTGACTCAGAACCAGAGAAGTTGACACTAGGGAAGCCTTTCCTGCTGTGGGAAGGGAAGTCAGTCAGTTTTACCCTTGGAACCACAGAGTGGCCTGTTGGTTATTCTACACTTTAAATGAGTAAGGCTGTAAGGTTGGAAAGTATCGGATTTCCTTTCTGGTTCTGCATGTCTATAATGAGCCTAAGAGACTACATTTTTAAAAAGCTCCCATGTCATTCTGGGATGTTCTTGGCCTTTGGGTCTTCCATCAAGATCTTAGGACAATCAGGAAGGTGAATGAATCTTGAGACTTACTAATTTTTGTAAGATATGCTTTTAAATTTGGATGCTGTTTTATGGGGGAGTCAGGGATCCTGGGCAGTATGGGAAGTGATAGCATATAATACTATGAAATGAAAATGTTTTGTCCCTTCAAATTTAGTCTGAGATAACTGTAGGAACCTAAAGCATGCACTTTAGTCTCTGTTCCCACCCTTGATAAATACAAGACTTAAAACAAAACAAAACAAAACAAAACAGGACATGACCATCTGGTTCCTAAAACCAAACTCCCCTACCCCTGTAGGATGTCACTGTGTAGCCCAAATTGGTCTGTAATTTCAGATCTTTTTGCCTCTGAACACTGGGATTAGAGGTGCACACCACCATAGCTACCTGTTACCTGGTTGATTTCTTTGTGCTTTTTGGAGGAGTTATAAGGGTAGGGTATTACTCTCTTTTCTTTTTTCTTTTTTTTTTTTTTTTTTTTTTTTTTTTTTTTTTTTTTTTGTCTTTCTTAAGACAGGGTTCCTCTGTGTAGCCCTGGCTGTCCTGGAACTCACTCTGTAGACCAAGCTGCCCTTGAACTCAGAAACCCACCTGCCTCTGCCTCCCAAGTGCTGGGATTAAAGGCATGCGCTACTGCTGCCAGGCTAGGGTGTTACTCTCTATTCAGCCTCCCAAATAAAACTATTCCTTTTTTTTTGTTTTGGTTTGTTTGGTTTGGTTTTTTCCCCAAGATAAGATCTCAACTACATACCTCTTGCAAAACTCACTATGTAAACCAGGCTGGCCTCAAACTCACAGAGCTCCATTTGCCCTTCCCTCCAGAGTGAACACCAGGTTTACAATCTGGAAACTGCAGATTAAGAGAACTTCATAGAACCAGATTTTAAATAGAACTGTACGTGTTAACAGACTCTTTAGTCTGCACTATAGAAGCAGAGGGAGGTGAGCTCTTGTGAGCTCAAAGCCAACCATAGCTACATATGACCTGGTTTCAAAAGGATGTATCTATGTCTGTTATTATGATGTACAACTGCATTTTCTTTTTTTTTTTCTTTTTCTTTTTCTTTTTCTTTTTTTTTTTTTTTTTTTTTTTTGGTTTTTGGTTTTTTGAGACAGGGTTTCTCTGTGTAGCCCTGGCTGTCCTGGAACACACTCTGTAGACCAGGCTGGCCTTGAACTCAGAAATCCGCCTGCCTCTGCCTCCCAAGTGAAATACTCACAGAGAATGAATTTTGTTCAGGGCATATTCAAATAGTCATTATTTTTGTTTATTTTCTCTTGTCTATTTTCTTTCCTTAGTACAATAAATAAAGAACAATTTTCCAAGAGAAAAAATGACACGCTGGATCCTGAACTGTAAGTAGTTTCCCTTGAATTATCGGTACACTCGCTGACCTTTTTTCAAGATAGCTTAATGTTCTTGGGCTAACATCTGCATATCATACAGGGGCTAAGGCTGTCACCTTACAGTGTTCATTTAGTTTTCCCTGTCAAGCATCACACTACTTCTGCCTAGTGTTGTGCTCTCCTCACTGCATTTCCTGTGCATCCTTAGACTCCCTTAGTCTACCTGACAGATTTTTCAAGCCTAGCACACTGAAGAGGACAGGTTTCCTCTTCTTACTCTGAAAATGGATGGGATGATTCTAGGGCCTCAGAAGTGATAACTGCCTTTCTGGATTGAAATTTTAGGTCGTTGATGAATAACTGTGGTTTATTGCTTCTGAAATTCGCCCTCACTGTAACATTAAAGTCAGAAAAACTCCACTGAGCTAATTTTTTTTTAACTCTTTGGGCATGACAGTTATCTTTTGATTTGTTAGAATTTACAGAAGATATTGGACATTTTTGTTTGATGCTTCAAAATCTTACAATTCGTAATGTTTATTTCCAGGTTTGTTGAGTGCACAGAGTGTGGAAGAAAGATGCACCAGATCTGTGTCCTTCACCACGAGATCATCTGGCCATCGGGGTGAGGCTTAAGACATTAGCAGATCTGTTTTGTTTTCTTTCCATGAACATTCTTTTCCATATTTTCCATATGTTTTGTATGTTCAAGGTTGCTGATTTTGATAGGGCCTCACTATGTAGCTTTGGCTGAACATGCTACCTCCTGAGTGCTGAGATCAAAGGTGTACATCGCCCTACCTGGACAAAGCTATGTTCTTCTAAGTATTTTCTTTGGGATTAGGAATCTATCTAGCTTATTGGTACAGCACATGCCTACCACAGTATGGATTTTATCCTAACACTACCAAACTGTTTTTTCTTTGGATTGTAAAAGGATTAGTACAAACCCAGTTTAAAACTATAAATAGTAGCTGAGGAGATGACACACTGGATAAAGCACTTGCCATTTAAGTGTTAAGATTCCCAAAACATCTGTAATAGCTCTATAGGTGTGGCACCCACCAATAATCCCAGCCTAGGGTAGGCATGTTTCCATATATATATATTCCATATATAATATAAAGTCTGGACCACACAGTGAACACCTATCTCCATAAAAGGAAGGAAATGTTAAATGTTGGTTTAAAAGCCAATATGGCTATAACAGAATTTGCCATATTTGAAAGTGTTTACTGATAACTATAGTCTTAAAAAGGGAATGGGTATTGGTATAAAGCCAAAGAACACTTAGTCGTCCTTCCTGAAGCATCCTAATTTGAATGATAAACTAATGACTCTTGTCCAGGCTGGAGGACCAGTAACTTATAGACTCATAGTATTTCACATGAAAGTTAAAAATGATACTTTTCATTTTGGGAGAAAGGGGCTGACCTTTTGGGTATGTGGTTTTTTTGTTGTTTTTTTTGTTTTGTTTTGTTTTGTTTTCCTCTGTAACCCTGGCTGTCCTGGAACTCTGAGATCTACTGGCCTCTGCCTCCCAAGTACTGGGATTAAAGGTGTACGCCACCACCATTTTCTGTTATGTATGTTTAAGAGACATGCTCGGTAAGATTGACATGTTAAAAATGGCTTAAGAAATTTCTTAATTGCAATTCAGAATTGAAGACCAATCTGCTTATTAAAGACCGTCATTGATACTAAATTGTGGCTGAAATAAATGGCTCTTGCAGAGGGCCTAGTTCAGTTCTCAGCTCTCAAGTCAACAGTTTACAACTACTTGTAACTGTTATTAGAATGAATCCATAAGTAACCACATATACATACGTGGCACATACTCAGCCTTTTTTTTTTTTTTTTTTTTTTTTTTTTTTTTTTTTTTTTTTTTGAGGTAGGGTTTCTCTTATAGACCTGGATGACCTTGAACTCAGTGTTGGGATTGAAAGCGTGTGCCGCCACCACCACCTGACTAAATTATTTTTTAAAAAAAACATATATTAAGTTTGCTTTGGTTTTTTTGTTTTGTTTTGTTTTGTTTTGTTTTTAATTAGAAGTTCTTTTATTATAGAATTTAATGTCAATACTCTAACTTCAAAGGTTGACACAGGAAAATTCAGAGTTGAAGATCAGCCTGGGTATAATAGCTAGGGATACATACAGTTCAGTAGTAGGGAACTTCCCTAGTGTGTTCTTATAGAAATCTGTGTGGGTATGGCTATGTGGTTGAGTGATTGGTGTGAGGAAACATGGATCTATAGACAAACTTGCTTTATAATATATATAGAACCTTGACCAACCCTTCCTCACACCCCTTTTAGGTTCTGGGATTATAAGCATGTAGCACAGAAGTGCACAAAGGCTTCTGTTTTGTTGGTAGTTGTTTTTTGAGATGCTCTCACTGGCTGGCCAGGGTCTCCTTGCTCTTCCTGTCTCCCATTCTCAGTTGGGATTGCAGTTGTTCTCTTGTTTCTGTCAGCTAGAAATCCTATAACTCTCATCTAAAAGTTGTATACCGGTTCTATCAACTTGGTTAAAGATACAGGAACTTATGCCAAGTTGTGTTTTGAGTTTACCTGGATTTGAATGATAGATTTTGTTACATGGTGCTTTAATTTTTATGTTATATAAGCAAAGTCCTGGTTTACATTTTAGGTTTGTCTGTGATGGCTGTTTAAAGAAAACTGCACGAACTAGGAAAGAAAATAAGTATTCTGCTAAAAGTAAGTCTCATTCTTAGAGGTAAACCTTGCTTTAAAAAATTACCAGTAGCTGGGAGGTGGTGGCCCACGCCTTTAGTCCCAGCATGTGGGAGGGACGGGCAGCCAGAGCTCTGAGTGTGAGGCCAACTTTCCCCGTCTTTAAAATTATCTCCTGAATCTTAGTGAAAATGAAACTAGCCAAGATTAATCAATTTTTAACTCTTTATAACAAGTATTGTGGTGCACACCTCTAAGCCCTGTACTCGGAAGGCAGGCGGATCTCTGAGTTTGAGGCCAGCCTTGTCTATATAGTGAGCCCCTCTTTCAAAAGAAAAAAAGTAATTTAGCTAAAATAATTCTATAGCAGAGTGAATATTGAACTATAAAAATTTGCTGAAAATTTTAATACATTTTTCCTCTATATTTCTGTTTTGGCACATGTCGTAATGTGGGGCACATGTCAAAGTGATAGTGACTAGAATCACTATAGAATTAATTTACAGACAACTTCTAGCCTTACGTAATACTTTGTTTTGAGGGATAAGATATCAGAGTTACCTTACTATATTGAAAGACAAATACATCAGGCTAGTTGAGCCTCAGTATTGACAGTACAATCTGAGCCATGGTAACTTTCTTCCCACTCTTTAACACTAGGAATTGTACACAAGGCCTTGGTAACTTGTAACTTTTTTATTCCTAGGATTGCCATCTACCAGGCTTGGGACCTTTCTAGAGAATCGAGTGAATGACTTTCTGAGGCGACAAAATCACCCTGAATCAGGAGAGGTCACTGTTCGAGTTGTTCATGCTTCTGACAAAACTGTGGAAGTGAAACCAGGCATGAAAGCAAGGTGTCTAGTAATCTCCATTTCATTTTTTATAGATCCACAATTGTGCACACTCCATTATTGTCGATTTCAACCTGAATGATTTGTGGTTTCCCTTTAATCTTAATTATGTAGGTTTGTAGATAGTGGAGAGATGGCAGAATCTTTTCCATACCGAACAAAGGCCCTGTTTGCCTTTGAAGAAATTGATGGTGTGGACTTGTGTTTCTTCGGCATGCATGTTCAAGAATATGGCTCTGACTGTCCCCCTCCCAACCAGAGGTAGGACTGGATGTGACCAGCTTCTCACTTTGTGGGAGAGGGAATGGCAAGAGGATTGGGTTCATGTTATAACTAGTAGAAAGGCACACTGGGCAGGAACAGGTTAGTGAGCATAGCATGTGCCAGGCTAATCAGACATGGAAGCCAAGGCTAGCCCAGTCCCCTAGTCACACCTGTGACTGAGCACAAGAGAGGATGGTGATGTCTTTGCCATATAAATAGTAATGTATGTGATGTAATGTTTTCTTTTCTTGTTTTTGATATAGGAGAGTATACATATCTTACCTCGATAGTGTTCATTTCTTCCGTCCTAAATGCTTGCGGACTGCAGTCTATCATGAAATTCTAATTGGATATTTGGAATATGTCAAGAAATTAGGGTAAGCATATTAAAAAGTGGTATGTTGTGGAAAATGTGTAAGTATTTTGGCTTTCTCATATTGGTTATAATATAGTGAAGCCATGACCTCAGTTTGTTAGTTCTGTGATATGAAGATGATATATCACCATGTGTTAACCAATAAACTAATCCTTTAGTCTGTTTTGAAACCATTGGTATTATTCATTTGAAAATGAAATGTTTCTTGAGCGTTTTATAAATGAATATAAGGACTGAAAACAGGCTGGATGTGATGGTATACACTTAGAATCCCAGCATACAGGAGGCCTAGGGGAGAGAGCACAAGTTCATTTGTCAGTTACCATGTGAAGATAGTCTTTACCTTAAAGTACATCCTGGAGAGTACTTGGCACCTAACTTGTAGCAGTTCACCTTGCACTTAATTTGTTAGGATGGGTTTCTTCTTTTTGGTCTTAAAATACAGATTTGGGGTTTTAGGATCAAGAATCAAGCCCTTCTATAAATAAAATCCACAGCATTCCTCCATGCCTTTCAAAATAATTAGGTAGTATGAGAACTGTTAGTGCATCTGGTTTTGGGTCTTGGGGTGGGGGTGTTTGTTTGTTTGTTTGTTTGTTTCTAGACAAGGTTTCTCTGTGTAGTCCTGGCTGTCCTGGACTCACTCTGTAGGCCAGGCTGGCCTCAAACTCAGAAATCCACCTGCCTCTGCCTCCCAAGTGCTGGGATTAAAGTCGTGCGCCACCACCGCCCGGCTGGTTTTGGGTCTTATTGAGAGTAAGCATTGTGTCCTTGTCCTTTTGCCTTCTTGTTTACGATATACTATGTGCAGTGGTTTGTACCGGTAGCCACCACTACTCTAGTAGGACTACTTTAACCTTCTCTAACACAAGTGATATCTTGATGTGTTAGATACACAACAGGGCATATCTGGGCCTGTCCACCAAGTGAAGGCGATGACTATATCTTCCATTGCCATCCACCTGATCAGAAGATACCAAAGCCCAAGCGCCTGCAAGAATGGTACAAAAAGATGCTGGACAAGGCTGTGTCAGAGCGTATTGTCCATGATTACAAGGTCAGTGGGGACATAGAAATGGACCAGTCTGCTATTTTCTGTCTTCTCTGACAAGTCTTGTTCAATCTTATAACGTGTAATAACTGTTATATTAATTCACTAAAGTTTATTTTTAATACATAAAATTTCAAATTTAGAATGGCTAGGTATTAGGTGATTTGATTTACAGATGAGCAAAGTAGTGCTTGCCTATAATCTCATTTTGGAAACTGAGGCAGGATGATTCAAAGTTCAAATGTGTCATGGGGGTTTGGAGAAAAGGATCAGCAGTTGAGAGCACTTGTTCTTGCAGAGGACCCAGATTTGGTTCCCAGCAGCCACATGGTCACTCACATCCATCCTTGACTTTAATTCTAGGTGATCTGTCTTTCTTTTTTGGCTTCTGTGGGCACATGGTGCACACATGTGCACACACATCAAACACTTATAAAATAAATCTAATTTTTAATAGTCATGGGTAGGATATAGTGGTATATGTCTTTACTAGCAGTAGATAGGCAAAGGCAGGTAGATCTCTCCCATACTTGTCTATATAGGGAATTGCAGGCCATCCTTGGCTAAGTAGGGACGCTTAGTCTCAAAAAGAAAGAGCTAGGTATGGTAATTATATGTGTTTAATTCCAGCATTTAAGAGACTGAAGTAGATGGAGCTCCAGGAGATTTGAGGATACCAGCCAGCCTGCTTTACATAGTGAGCTTTGTGTGTAGTGAACCAAGGGTAGATAGTGATACAAATTAGTATTCTAAATATCTCTGGCATGTGCTCTAGAGTAAGTCTTCATTTTTGCCATACAGTGAAAGCTTTTTAAAAACAGAAAGCCAGCTGGGTAGTTGTGGTGCATGTGCACACCTTTAGTCCCAGCACTCAGGAGGCAGAGGCAGGTAGATCTTTGTGAGTTCGAGGCCAGTCTGGTCTACAGAATGAGTTCCAGGATAGCCAGGGCTATACAGAAAAACCCCATCTCAAAAAATAAATAAAAATTTTAAAAAGAAAGCATAGACATTTCTAATCATATTTACATGGGGTTTTGTTTTGTTTTACAGGATATTTTAAAACAAGCTACTGAAGATCGATTAACAAGTGCAAAGGAATTGCCCTACTTTGAAGGTGATTTCTGGCCCAATGTTCTGGAAGAAAGCATCAAGGAGCTTGAACAGGAAGAGGAAGAAAGGAAGCGAGAAGAGAACACCAGCAACGAGAGTACTGATGTAAGAGCTTTCTGTGTCCACAGTGTTTACTTTGACATCTCATTGATAATACAGAAAGGAGTTGACACTTTTAGTATGGCATGAAAGAGCAATTTAAATTCAGCTAGGTGTAATGTGCTTAATCTCAGCACTTAGGGCCACATAATCAAGGCCAACCTTGGCTGCATAGCCGGCAAACTATCTCAGAACTAAGGGTTTCTGTGTTTCTAAGTAGTTTCCTGGACATTGAGTAATATAAGTTCTTGAAAAACTATACCAAAAAAGTATATCTAATAGGCCAAATTATCACTGCTACAGGTTTTGCTGACTACATATCCTTTCTAGTGTATTTTTCCAGAAGTGCTGGGGATCACAGCAGGCACAAGCCTGGAACTGAGTCAACTTGTCTCCTTCATAGTAGCCTGGTCAGTTATTGACCAGAGCACATCTAGACTTGTCTCTGGATTTTAACTTAATAAAGTCAGGGGGCTGGTTAGGTGGGTTAACACACACCTTTTTAGTTCAGCACTCAGGAGGCAGAAGTAGGCAGGTAAGTGTGAGTTCCAAGGCCAGATATAGTGAAACCTTGTCCAAAAAGAAGGAAAAAATAAAAAGGCTCGGGCACTTGGCCACCTGACCTCTACAGGTGTGTGCCATGGTGTACACAAATACAAGGGCCCTAGATGGATGAGTTTGGACTCCCGCACCAAAAAAAAAAAGTGAAAGTTTTTAAGGCAAGCATAGCAGTACCTGTACCCACAGCAAAAATCTCATAACTTTCTATAACTTAAGTTTTTGCATCAGAAAGCCTCTAAAAGAACCTGCACACAGATGGCATACAATCATCAAGCTATACATATACAGACAAAAAAAAAAGCCTTTGCTTGTAAGTTTAAAAAAAGGAAACATTAAAAGGAAAATAGTAGGTGTGACAAGCAGCTACAGAAAATTTTAAAGATTATCAGCCAAGCGTCAAAGAGGGTCTTTTACCTTCAGTGTCATTTCTAAATCTGTCTTAGAACCGAGCATTTTCATGTCTCCTTTGTGCTGCCCTACAGGTAACAAAAGGAGACAGCAAAAATGCCAAGAAGAAGAACAACAAGAAAACCAGCAAGAACAAGAGCAGCCTGAGTAGGGGCAATAAGAAGAAGCCTGGTATGCCCAATGTGTCTAATGACCTTTCTCAGAAACTGTATGCCACCATGGAAAAGCATAAAGAGGTGAGAGGCAGCCACCAGGGTAGAGGGGCGTGGCAGGCAGGTGGGGTTCTAAACTGCTCTCCCCAACTGGCATGATGAGAACTCCAGGATGCTGGAAAGTCGGAGGGAAGAAATGGTTTGACTGGAAGAGGGTTGACTGGGATAAAGAGAGTTTGTATGCATATATAGAGAGTTTGCTTATGAGAAAATGTTCTAACTGAGGCTTTTATAAATTTACATGGTGTTGTATTGTGTCTTAAAGTAGAAGCATGGTTTGTCTATTGATAAATTTTCTTGGGTTTCTGACTTTTTTTTTTTTCCCCTTCATTTTTCAAGACAGTTGTTGTTGTTGTTTCCCGAGACAGAGTTTCTTTTTTGGTTTTTTGAGACAGGGTTTCTATGTGTAGCCCTGGCTGTCCTGGAACTCACTCTGTAGACCAGGCTGGCCTTGAACTCAGAAATCGGCCTGCCTCTGCCTGCTGGGATTAAAGGCGTGTGCCACCACTGCCTGGCAAGGGTTTCTGACTTTTTAAAGACAGGGTCTTCTGTAACCCCCTGTGTAGCCTTGATAGAGATCCACCTGCCTCCTAGTTCTGAGATTGATGTCATGTGCCAACATTTTTTCAGATTTGCTATAACCGTGCTTAATGTTAGATACAAGCACTGACTCAGACACATTCACAATCATAGTCATGTATTTAAACCCCCTTCTAAATTAAAACTTAACTACAGGTCCCTCACATGGCTTTACTTATTTTTATGTGTATGAGTGTTTTGCTTGCATGCCAGAAAAGGAAGCCAAATCCTTTGCAAGTGGGTTAAAGACAGTTACCATGAAGGTATTGGGAATGGAACTTGGGTCCTCTGCAAAAGCAGCTAATGACAGAGAACAACCCCTAACTCCACTGAGCCACTGTTCTCTGTCCCCTTAACATGCTTTTCTGAGAAATTTGGGAATGGAAACAAAGCATGATTAGTAAGAAAGGAATTGTTGAGATCATTTTATGATGTAGCTGGTTCCCACTCATTGTAGCTGAGGACAGTCTTACATGCCCAGTCTAACTACCTGGTACCAGGCTCCCGAGCTCGGCTGCATCCCCAGCCCATGTTTTTTTTTTTTTTTTTTATGACAGTTCAACTCTATTCTAATATGAAATCATAACCAGTTTATTTTTATTTTATATTTGTTTATTTTGCTTTTTAAGATGTGGTTTCTCTGTATAACAGCCCTGGTTTTCACTTTGTAGACTTCCACATACTGCATCTTAAATTATAGTACTCAATATATATGTTCTGTCCCTGAGCTGGTCTGTGGTGTGGTTTGTTTCAGACAGGGTCTAACTTTGTACATTAAGCTCATCTCAAACCCCCAGAGCTTGTGTGCCTGTGCCTTCTGAGTGTCGGGATTAAAGGTGTGCATCACCACACCTGGCCTCACAATATTTTTTTTTTTTAAAGCTTTACTGAAACGAAGTGACAGGATATGAATCTTGGGTTTTTGTGGGGTTTTTTTTGTTTTTTTTTTTTTTTTTCAAGATAGTGTTTCTCTATGTAACAGCCATAGCTGTCCTAGAACTTTCTTCATAGACCAGTCTGGCCTCAAACTCTTGCCTCTGTTTCCTGAGCGCTGGGATTAAAGGTGTCCACTCAGTGTATACCTGGGTTGACAAGTTTTGGGTTCTTTAAAGTCTCAAAATGAACAAGGATGGAGAAGGGCTTCAGGTAACCCTGACCCACACCTCCTGCTGTGCTCTCCTCTCCTGTGGTGCCTTTCTTTCTATTACAGTGGCATTGTAGTTTCAGAGTCACAATGAGCTTGTCTGTTGGCAGGTCTTCTTTGTAATCCGCCTCATCGCTTGTCCAGCTCCCAACTCCCTGCCTCCCATTGTTGATCCTGACCCTCTCATCCCCTGTGACCTGATGGATGGTAGAGATGCATTTCTCACCCTTGCAAGGGATAAGCACCTGGAATTCTCTTCGCTTCGAAGAGCCCAGTGGTCTACCATGTGCATGCTGGTGGAGCTACATACACAGAGTCAAGATCGTTTTGTCTACACTTGCAATGAGTGCAAGCACCACGTGGAGACACGCTGGCATTGCACTGTGTGTGAGGTAGGTATTACATGTGGGAAGGACAGGACAGGCCAAGGTCCCCATTGCCTGAGCTGTGATGTGGACATCTGCCCTCTTGTTGGGAGTGAGAGCTGAAGAGATGGTTTTATATAAAGGGAGCTTGTATTTCAGTCTTGCATAGTTGACCTGCATCCTCTGTTTTTTCCCCCTTCAGGATTATGACCTGTGTATCACCTGTTATAACACTAAAAATCATGACCACAAAATGGAGAAACTAGGCCTTGGCTTGGATGATGAGAGCAATAACCAGCAAGCTGCAGCTACACAGAGCCCAGGAGACTCTCGCCGCCTGAGCATCCAGCGCTGCATCCAGTCTCTGGTGCATGCCTGCCAGTGCCGCAATGCCAACTGTTCCCTGCCTTCCTGCCAGAAGATGAAGAGGGTTGTGCAGCATACCAAAGGCTGCAAACGGAAAACCAATGGTGGATGCCCCATTTGCAAACAGCTTATTGCCCTTTGCTGCTACCATGCCAAGCACTGCCAGGAGAACAAGTGCCCGGTGCCATTCTGCCTCAACATCAAGCAAAAGCTTCGGCAGCAACAGCTGCAGCACCGGCTCCAACAGGCTCAGATGCTCCGCAGGAGGATGGCCAGCATGCAACGGACTGGTGTGGCGGGACAGCAGCAGGGCCTGCCGTCCCCAACTCCTGCTACTCCAACTACCCCAACTGGCCAACAGCCAGCCACCCCACAGACACCCCAGCCCCAACCCACCTCTCAACCGCAGCCCACTCCTCCCAACAACATGACACCCTACTTACCCAGGACTCAAACTGCTGGCCCTGTGTCCCAGGGTAAGGCAGCAGGCCAAGTGACCCCGCCAACCCCACCTCAGACTGCTCAGCCCCCCCTTCCAGGGCCTCCACCTGCAGCAGTAGAAATGGCAATGCAGATTCAGAGGGCAGCAGAGACACAGCGCCAGATGGCCCATGTACAAATTTTCCAAAGGCCAATTCAGCACCAGATGCCCCAGATGGCACCCATGGCCCCTATGGGCATAAACCCACCTCCTATGGCCAGAGGTCCTGGTGGGCATTTGGATCCAGGAATGGGTCCCACAGGTATGCAGCAGCAGCCACCTTGGGCCCAAGGAGGAATGCCTCAGCCCCAGCAGATGCAGTCAGGGATGCCAAGGCCAGCCATGATGTCAGTGGCCCAGCATGGTCAGCCTTTGAACATGGCTCCACAACCAGGATTGGGCCAAGTAGGTGTGAGCCCTCTGAAGCCAGGCACTGTGTCTCAACAAGCCTTACAAAATCTTTTGCGGACTCTCAGGTCTCCTAGTTCTCCCTTGCAGCAGCAACAGGTGCTTAGTATCCTTCATGCCAACCCCCAACTGTTGGCTGCATTCATCAAGCAGCGGGCTGCCAAGTATGCCAACTCTAATCCACAGCCTCTCCCTGGACAGCCTGGCCTGCCCCAGGGACAGCCAGGGCTGCAGCCACCTACCATGCCTGGTCAGCAAGGTGTCCACTCCAATCCAGCCTTGCAGAACATGAATCCTATACAGGCAAGTGTCCAGAGAGCTGCCCTACCCCAGCAGCAGCCTCAGCAGCAACTCCAGCCACCCATGGGTGGAATGAGTCCCCAAGCTCAGCAGATGAACATGAATCACAATAACATGCCTTCACAGTTCAGAGACATCTTAAGACGGCAGATGATGCAGCAGCAGGGAGCAGGGCCAGGAATTGGCCCTGGAATGGCCAACCACAACCAGTTCCAGCAGCCCCAAGGACTTGGCTATCCACCCCAACAGCAGCAGCAGCAGCAGCGGATGCAACATCACATGCAGCAAATGCAGCAAGGAAATATGGGACAAATGGGTCAGCTTCCCCAGGCTCTGGGGGCTGAGGCAGGAGCCAGTCTACAGGCTTATCAGCAGCGACTTCTTCAGCAACAGATGGGGTCTCCTGCTCAGCCCAACCCTATGAGCCCTCAGCAGCATATGCTCCCAAATCAGGCACAGTCCCCACACCTCCAAGGTCAGCAAATCTCTAATTCTCTCTCCAATCAAGTGCGCTCTCCCCAACCTGTCCCTTCTCCTCGACCACAGTCGCAGCCCCCCCATTCCAGCCCATCTCCGAGGATGCAGCCTCAGCCTTCTCCACACCATGTTTCTCCACAGACCAGTTCCCCACATCCTGGACTGGTGGCTGCCCAGGCTGCCAACTCCATGGAACAAGGGCATTTTGCCAGCCCAGACCAGAATTCAATGCTCTCGCAGCTCGCTAGCAATCCAGCCATGGCGAACCTCCACAGTGCAAGTGCCACGGACCTGGGACTGAGCACTGACAATGCAGACTTGAATTCAAACCTCTCACAGAGTACACTAGACATACACTAGAGACGCCTTGTAGTATTTTGGGAGCAAAAGATTATTTTCTCTTAACAAGACTTTTTGTACTGAAAACAATTTTTTTGAATCTTTCTTAGCCTAAAAGACCCATTTTCCTTGGAACATGTAAGAACTGTGCAGTAGCCATTTATGGTTTCAAACAAACATGCCAGATGAACCTGAGGGATAATAGATTACAAAGAATATATTTTTGTTATGGCTGGTTACCCCAGCCCTTTTTTCCCCTTGTGTGTGTGGTTCAAGTGTGCACTGGGAGGCAACTGAGGTCTGAAGCCAACCATATGCTCCTGCCTTGCACCTCCAATAGGTTTTATTATTTTTTTTAAATTAATGAAAATATGTAATATTAATAGTTATTATTTACTGGTGCAGATGGTTGACATTTTTCCCTATTTTCCTCACTTTATGAAAGAATTTAAAAAAAAATTTCTAAAACCAGAGGACAAAAGGGGTTAATGTTACGTAAAATTACATTATATATATATATATATAAATATATATAAATATATTAAAATACCAATTTTTTTTCTCTGGGTGCAAAGATGTTCATTCTTTTAAAAACATTTAAAAAAAAATTAAAAAGCCTCCGCTTTCCACCCCTCAAGTCAACTTTTGTGCTCCAGAAAATTTTCTATTCTGTAAGTCTAAGGATAAAACTTCAAGTATTAAGATAATTTGTACATGTAGAGAAAAAATGACTTTTTCATAATATACAGGGGCAGCTGCCAAATTGATGTATTATAATATTGTGGTTTCTGTTTCTTGAGAGAAATTTTTTTTTGTTATTTTTACATCTAACAAAGGAAAAAAAATTTTAAAAAGAGGGTAAGAAATGACTCCAGTGGGGTGATTTTAACATGCAAATGTCTGAGGTTTCTTCACTTGCTTTCTTCCTTACTCTGCCCCCACACACGTACACTTTCTGTAAAACTTGAAAATAGAAAGCAAAAACCCTCAACTGTTGTAAATCATGCAATTAAGGTTGATTACTTATAAATATGAACTTTGGATCACTGTATAGACTGTTAAATTTGATTTCTTATTACCTATTGTTAAATAAACTGTGTGAGACAGACACCTGGACTTTGTGTCACTTCTTTAGGGCTCATCTTTTTTCTTGGAAAACACAAGGCTAGGCCTGGAGATGAAGCTGCTACATGTACAGACCAGTCCCCCAACCAGCCATGGGAATGCCGCAGTGGCCATCCCCCTGCAGTCCAGTGCTTACAAGGTAGAAGCAGAAGGATAAAAGCTGGAAGTCATTGTCAACTGTGTTGCAAACTGCAGGACATGAGGCCTAGGCACATGAGGACCCAGCTTAATGGATCTTGTCACAATAGAAAAAATGTGCTACTTAACAAGCCTACTATTTAGGGCAAGAGGAAGTACATGTAACAGTTTATTACATTTTGATGAGTTTTTCCAAGGTTCAGGTGACAGTGTCATCTATACCAGCCAAATGTCAAGTGCTGTTAGTACCAGATGTGAAGGCCCCAGGAGAAAATCACTGTAAGAACAAGCTAGCCTGGGTTAATTAATAAATAATAAATTGCATTACTGAAACTTAGCCAGAGTCCTTTGCTGACAACTCATTCAAGCAGCAAGTAAGAAGCCACTCAGTCAGCTCTCAGACCCATGGATGGATGACTTCAGAGGTTTTTCTGTCTTAATGCAGGCTCTCATGTAATCCTGACCTCAGACTTGTAGCAATCCTGCTCCTTTATCTTGAGTGCTGGGATTGTAGGCATTCTGTCACTAATGACACAAATTAGTTCTTCATAGAATTTTAGTCTTGAAATAGAAAAGCATTATCTTAATATAAGATGGGTTTCAACATGCTAGCATTCACTACGAACAGCCCCACCTCAGATCAACTCATACAGCAGACACAGCACCTGTTTGTGGGGCAGGCCTGACCAATGACAAACATACGAATGTGTTTCCCTGTCCTTGAGCTAGCTGGCTGTGCCCTCATGTCTCTCTCTTGGGGGAAGGGGTAGGAGTGGGCTACATGCACTAGATGAACAGGGTTGGGGGTATAACTGAGTGAGTAGAGTGCTTCCTTGGAAGCTAAGGCCCTGGGTTTGTCCCTACTACCCTACTATTACTGTCCTCCCTCAAATGGCTCTGTATGAGATCTACCAAGAAAGAAAGCAGACCATGGGTTTTTTTTTGTTTTTTGTTTTGTTTGAGACAAGTGATTTAACTGAAACTTAGCAGACCAGGAATGCCTGTTGAGTCACAGAGATCCACCTGTCTCTGCCTCTGAGTGTTGGGATTAGAAGCATGTAAGCTTCTTTTAACTCTTACTGCACTTTCTTATTTGGTGGAGATGGTAATGATGGCTGGCCAAGAGTCTGCTGCAACGAGCTTTGTGGTTCTTCCTGGCATTCAAACCTTCCTCATATCTAGTTAGCTTGACTATCTCAGATCGATCTGTGAGCCTTCTTATTTTTGTTGGTGTTTCTGTTTTAATCCTAATGTTTGTTGGTCATTAAAGAGCCCTGGAATGGAAGTTACAGAAAGCTGTGAGTCACCATGTGGGTGCTCCTTATGTGGCAAACCTTTTCCCGGGGAGGTTAAACACTTATCCACTTGTGCTTAGATCCAACTCAAACACCTAGCCAATGCAGATGACAAAAAGTTATTATACTCATCAGTCAGGGCCTGGCTCGAAATAGGGAACCCACATCAGTCCAGAGTAAAGATACAAAGTCCAATCTGGTAAACTAAGGAGTTTTGGGGGAATTACTTGCAGGAGCAGGAATGACTCAGACAGCTGCATCACCAAAGCCTACCCAGCATGAGTTACATACAGCTCACAAAGCTGGGAACCTGGAGACACTGCACTGCCTGCAGGCAGCTCAACAGGTTGGAGAATAGCCTTTCTAGGTGTCTCAGTTGGTCTAAGTCTCTTGCAGGCAGCTCTTGTCTGAGTCTTCTCTGCAACTAGGCTCTCTTTGCTTACTCTAGCAGGGAGGAATATAGGGAATCTGGTCAGTTTCAGGGAGTTCCTGAAGGTATTTTTGTTGTTGTTTACCTCCTTGCTTAAGGAACTCCTCTGCAGGATGAAATGAGTTGGTTAGTTGGTTGGTTGGTTGGTTGGTAAATTTTTGGGTTTTTTGTTTTTTGGGTTTTTTTGGGGGGAGGTGCAGCAAACTTTTATTCAAGAGAGTAGGCAGAGCTCCCTAACCCCCTCCTGTTGTTACAGGGGTTTGGGATGGAAATTGTGAGGGAGATGCTCAGTGTTGTGGACAGGGACTCCTCAGCTACCGAGGGCCTCTCTCTTGCTCTGTGTCCTTGCTGGGGTGGGTGGTCCAGGGTTTCTTACTCTTTCAAGGCCATGTAGGTCATGAGATCCTCAATCCTGTTGCTGTAGCCGAACTCATTGTCATACTGTTGGACCCTAAGATCCAAACTGGGAAGATGTGCTCCCCCAGAAACAATCACAGACAGGGGGTTCAATGCAAAAGCAAGAGGTTTATTGATCCAATGAACTGGGGTTCTCCCATGTGCAGGCTAGAGGAACCCCGAGCTAAAGCTAAGAGCAGTTTTTACACCATTTTCATAGGGTTCACAAGTGCAGTTTTACAATCACCTCCTAAACAATGTTAACCACAAAATCTGACCTTAAACAGCCTTCCCACGCCCAGTTTCTTGGCAACATTATCTTATGACAATGAATGTTAGCTAAGTCTATCTTACCATAGCTCCTGTTTACCCAGGTTTATTTTGCTAAAGGCCCAGCTTCCTGATAACTTTTCAATTCTCTTATCTCGGGCCCTTCTCCTGGAATGTATGTTTAAGTCTTTGGAATGTGCCTCTCCCGGAGCGTGTCTCTGGAGAAGTTAATTTTTTTTAGGATTTATTTATTTTATATATGTGAGTACACTGTCACTGTCTTCAGACACACCAGAAGAGGGCATCTGATCCCATTACAGATGATTATAAGCTACCATGTGGTTGCTGGGAATTGAACTCAGGACCTCTGGAAGAGCAGTCAGTGCTCTTAACCACTAAGCCATCTCTCCAGCCCGAGAAGTTAATTTTTAAGTTTATGCTGAGACCTGAGATTTCTTTCATACCAGGAAATGAGCTTTACAAAGTTGCCATTGAGAGTAATACCAGCCCCAGCATCAAAGGTGGAAGAGTGCCAGTTGCTATTAAAGTCACAGGAGACAACCTGGTCCTCAGTGTAGGCCAGGATGCCCTTCACCTTCTTGATGTCATCATACTCCAGGCGGCACGTCTGATCCACAACGGACACATTGGGGGTAGGAACACGGAAGGCCATGCCAGTGAGCTTCCCTTTCAGCTCTGGGATGACCTTGCCCTCAGCCTTGGCAGCACCAGTGGATACAGAGATGATGTTCTGGGCAGCCCCACGGCCATCACGCCACAGCTTTCCAGAAGGAGCATCCACAGTCTTCTGAGTGGCAGGAATGGCATGCTCCTCTCTCTGCCTCTCTGCCTCTCTCTCTCTCTCTGCCTCTCTGCCTCTCTGCCTCTCTCTCTGCCTCTCTCTGCCTCTCTCTCTGCCTCTCTCTCTGCCTCTCTCTGCCTCTCTGCCTCTCTGCCTCTCTGCCTCTGCCTGCCTCCTGAGTGCTGGGATTAAAGGTAAGCCTCACCATATCCATCTTATTTTTTGTAATCTTTGTGTTTGTGTCGGTGGATATTACCTGTGCCTTTGCCTGCAGTGTCCAGATGAGAGTGTTAGAGCCCCTGAAGATGAAGTTCCAGGCTGTTTCGAGCTGTCTGAAATGAAGACTGAACACAGGGTCTCTAGAAGAGCAGCAAGTATTTGTAACCATGGAGCTATCTCTCCAAATCCACATCCCACCACCTTTTCTCTTTCTTTTCTGTTTGTAAACAAGATTTTACACTGGAATGGCCGTAGAGCCTGGAAATTGCTGACTTCAAACTCAATCTCCTCCCTCCATCTCCTGAGTGCTGAGATTGTAGGCAAGAGTCACAAGATCTTGTAGTCCTGCTTGAGCTCTTACTTTAATTGTGATGTCCTTTTGTTGTTTTGTAGCTCAGGGCAACTCAAGGTTCCCTCTGTTTCCCACCCAAACTCATTCACTCTTCCTGAAGTTCCATTGTGTTTGAGATAAGGGCCTGGGCACTGCAAGGCCTGCCTCAATGCCTGTAATCCCCTTTACATAGTGAGTTCAAAGCCAGCCTGAGACACATGAGATCCTGTCTCAAAAAACTCTCCATTTCCCCCCAGCACCGCCCCCCCCCCCAAATGCACACTGTCATCGCCCATCGGCCTTTGCCCTGGTTGAACCTATTGCGTTATTACGGGAAGTTTCTACCTGGCCTACCTGCTGCTTCTCCTGACCCACCTTCAATTTGTTCTACACACAGCAGCCAGAGAGTGATCTTTGTGACAGAAACTCATTATATAGCAGAGGATAAACTTCAACTGGTCATCCTCCTGCCTCTGCCTTCCTAGTGCTAGATTAAGTGTATATATCCCAATCCCTGGCTGAGCTCGTCTTTTTAATTCAAGAAGGCATTTCCTTTATGGAAACTGTATCTCATCCTCCGGTCCTCACTTTAAGGTCAGCTTCATCTTGGTGTCCAAGAATAGAAGGATGCACCTAGCAGAATCGTGAAGGCAGGAAAGAGAACACAGGACATGTCACTGAGTCTTAAGGGATTTATTTGAAATCCAAAGGAGGCTTATTTTGGTTTTGTTTTGAATTTGTTTGTTTGTTTGTTTGTTTCAAGACAGGGGTTCTCTGTGTAGCCTTGGCTGTCCTGGAACTTGCTCTGAAGACCAGGCTGGCCTCGAACTCTGAGATATTCCTGCTTCTGCCTCCGGAGTGCTGGGATTAAACAAGAAAAACCAAAAAAAAAAAAAAAGAAAAAAAAAGAAACAATAACAATGAGCTGGAGAGAGGACTCAGTTTTTAAACTCACTGGCTGCTCTTTCAGAAGACCAGGTTCAAGTCCTGATACTTCCACGGCAGCTCTTTTTTTTTTTTTTTTTTTTTTTTTTTGGTTTTTTTTTTGGTTTTTTGACACAGGGTTTCTCTGTGTAGCCCTGACTGTCCTGGAACTCACTCTGTAGACCAGGCTGGCCTCGAACTCAGAAATCCGCCTGCCTCTGCCTCTGCCTCCCAAGTGCTGGGATTAAAGGCGTGCGCCACCACCGCCAGGCCAAGGCTTTTTTTTTTTTTTTTTTAAACGTGTTATTTATTTAGCTTCTGTGTGTTTGTTTTTACGTTTGTGTTTGTTTTATGTGCGTGACACGGAGGTCAGGACAACTTTGTGGGGCAGGTTTTCACCTTCCAGCTTTATGTCGTGGACTCGGGGATTTTAACTTAGGTAGAGAGGCTCATGCAGCAAGATCCTTTACCTGCTAAACCATCTCACCAGCCTCAGCAAACAGACGGCCATAGGGTTTAAAAATATTCCTGTTCCATTAGGATTATTCTAATGGGATTAGGCATTTCTGGAAGGCATTCCGGTACAAGAGCACTTTTACTTCCTACCTGGGTGAGAGTGCGACGTTTTATCTGGGGCCTGGAAGCGTCCATTTCAGGTGCTTAGAAGGTTTGAAATTTGACTTAGAGAGGATCAATGCGAAGTACCCTCCAGGAGATTTCCGCAACGCCCCTTCTCGTGCACACTGGAGAAAACTACAATTCCCATAATCGCCCGAGCTACCCAGCGCCTCCTTAATGGAGGCGGGGCGCGGCCGAGCGTAAACCCGGCTTCCTATTTTCTGCAATGTGATTGGTCCGCAGCTCGGGCGCGGTAGCCAATGAGCACACTCTCGGAGAGCAGCGAGGGCAATATGGCTTCCTGCACCTGGTGACGGTTGAGGAAATTGAATTTGGTATCATGGAGAAATCGCGGGGCACTGAGGTAAGAAGGGAAGGGCTCAGGGCAAGCGGGAAAGGGAACCTCGAACGCCTCACCCGGCGGACGCTCCGTTTTAGTGATGTCTTGGTCGTGGAGAGTTGCAAGATTGGTAAACTGAGGTACGGAGGTTAGTCCCGGCTGGAGGCCACAGGGGTTCCTTTTGGTCTGGGGACGAAGGAAGCAAGGCAGTGCCTCCCTAGCCAGGGGCAGGGAAATCGGGCTCTGAACTTTGTCAGGGTTTCATGGTTGTGAGCTTTAGGATTATGTGGCCTGTCCCTTCCACGCGGGCCCGACCCTTCCACGTAAAGGGAGATCAGAGTTGATTATTACTCCACGCCTGGAGCGTTCACGTGCCGGTCTCCCAGTAAACTCACAGCCATCTTCTTTAGGGAGGGCTTAAAACACCCTTCTGGATTTTGGATTGACATAGCTGGAAAGTGCAAAAGGTTGTCACCAAGTATGTCAGTTTCCAAAACCGCGATATGGTTTTTCCATGGTACAGCAGCCGGTGACTCACCGGCTCTTTCCAGTTCCAAGTGGTAATAATTGCTAACCGTTATTGAGTACTGTTCTAAGTGTTTTACGTTTATCATCCCTTCCCAAAATATTATTAAATAGTGGTACTGTCCTCATTTGGTGGAAACCGAGGCAATGCAGTTGACTTGTTGTGGATTATACAGCTAGGAAGCACTAGAGATCGTATTTGAACCTTGGCCCAAAGCCTCATTCTCTTTACCTTTGTCTTGCCCTCCCCCCTTTTCTACTACAAGCTAGGTACGTTTTTATGTAGTATCTCTACCTCACTTTCTGTGCCCCAACACCTGTCATAGATGAGAAAATTGAGTCCCACAGACCTTAAATGACTTGCCCGAGGATCAGTAGCTGATTTCAGTTAGAGCTAGACTCACAGCTGTGGTACATACCACCATACAATTAGTCTTCTCAAGTCGTCCACCCAAAGCCTTCTTGGGATAGCCTGGGTCTCATTTTTTTTTTTTTCAGCCTTTTTTTCTTTCCCCTATTTTCCTTTGAGGAAGAAAACAGATTTATTGACTACATTGCAAGGGATGGTGGGCTAGGCAGCTACAAGAGGGCCACTGCCAGCCCTAAATTTGTTTCTGAGTTGAAATCATTTGGATGTACATATACTGAAGAGGGAAGAATGAGTTTGAAATGCCTTCTAACCCAGTACAAAAACTTTTGAGGTGCTTAGGATATTTCCACATTATTATATAGATCTCTGATCCCTGGCATAATTTTTTGACTATGTGTGGCATGGAAGCAATATGTTTTCAATAGATGAGTACTTTGAAATTGGAATTTTGCTCTGTACCCAAGCTCCCAGTATGAGAGGTCTTGGTGCTGGGCGGAAGCGCAGACCAATCACAGCTTGCAGTTATAGCCATGCGCTCATGGAAGAATCAATCCGTTTCTTTTTCTTTTCTTTTTTTTTTTTTTTTTTTCCTGTTCTGATTTTGGTTTTGATTTTTGGGGAACTTGTTTTATAGACCAGGCTGGCCTCAAACTCATATAGATCCACCTGCCTCTGTTTCCTGAGTGCTGGTGTTAAAAGCATTTACTACCACACCTGCCTTTTTTTTTTTTTTTTTCTTTCTTTCTTTCTTTCTTTCTTTCTTTCTTTCTTTCTTTGCATTTACTACCACACCTGCCTTTTCTTTCTTTCTTTCTTTCTTTCTTTTTTTTTTTTTTTTAAAAGAGGATCTACTAGCCAGATGGTGGTGGCACATACTTTTAATCTCAACATTCAGGAGGCAGAGGCAGGCAGATTACTGCATTCAAGGCTAACATGGTCTGCAGAGCTGGTTCCAGGACAGTCAGGGCTACTGAAAGAAACCCTGTTTCAAAAAAGGAAGAAAAAAAGAGGGAAGGAAGGAAGGAAGAAAGAAAGTGAGAGAGAAGACAGAGAGTGAAAGAGAGAGGTGAGAGTGTTGGGGTCTACTGTGCAGTCCTAGCTGACCTGGAACTTGTTGTGTAGACCAGGCTGGCTTCAAGCTCAGGGTGCTACGTCTGCCAGAGTGCTAGGATTAATGGTGTGCACCACGATACCTAGCCTCCTAGATGTTTTAAATGAATGTTCAGCATGCATATGTTGAGTATATTGGTTTTTCATGACAGGATTTCTTTGTGTAGCCTTGGCTGTCCTAGACCAGGCTGGCCTCAAACTCATAGAAATCTGCCTGTCTCTGCCTCCCCACTGCTGGGATTAAAGGGGCTGCCGTTGCCAGCTCAGTTAAGAGCTCTCACTGCTCTTTCAGAGGACTAATGTTCACATCCCCAACTCATATTGAGTGGATTAGCCAGTTTGTAACTTCTTCCCAAGCCAAGCACATGTCGTTTTCCCACTAGAAGACGCCGCCTTCAGAGCCAATGGAAGAGGAGGAGGACGACGACTTAGAACTCTTCGGGGGCTACGACAGCTTCCGGAGTTACAACAGTAGTGCGGGCAGTGAGAGCAGCTCCTACTTGGAGGAATCAAGTGAAGCAGAAAATGAAGATCGGGAAGCAGGGGAGCTGCCCACCTCACCTCTTCATCTGTTCAGCTCTGCAAACAACCGCTCCTTGGATGGAAGTGGTTCTGAGCCAGGTGCTTTCACAGTGGCCTCGAAGATGGAGAGGAGGCAGGAGGCTGTGGAAGAATTAGGGATGTGGGTGGAGCCATCCAGATATCTAAGGGACTGTCCTTAAGGCTCATTTCCTCTCTGCAGTCTAGTTTTAAAGTCTTATTCTCCAAAACCTCTTGTGTGTGTTCAGCACTTGTTAAATTTCATTAGATTTGTGTGACTAGGCTGGTCAGTCCCTAAGTCTGGATGTGAAGACAGTGAGACTCAGTGGTGTGAGTACTTTTGAACAAAGGGACAAGAGAGCTTGTGGGCTCTCCCCACTGCAGGCTGGCAAGTGGGGGGTAGAGATGTACAGGATAAAGTGGTCTGCAGGGCAGAAGGCAGGCATGGAGGTGGGCAGAAGAGAGTGGTCATGAATCATCTGAAGCCAGTTTACTTCAAAGAGGTGGTACTTGGATGCTGCTAGACCCTATGTGAGTGTGGACAGTGTGTCCTTGAAAACAGGCAGGCTCCAAAAGTGTGTCCAAGAGAGGACAGCCCTTCCCGTCCTTTCACATTGGCACCCTTGGACCGTGGGGTCAGCTTTCCTTCTATTCATCCTGGCTTCCCCTCTTTTGTCTCCTTTTTCACTTTCTTTCTCCCTCTGTCTTCTTCTCCCTCTTCTCTTAGAGTCTGAGAGCACTAGCAGGAATCATTAGAGAGGCCCTGGCTGCGGATTAGGGTCCTCTGAGAGGCTGGGAAAGCCCTCAAGATGGCTGTCACTGGAGCCACAGTACTGTTTGCAGAAGGCTCCTCAGGTGACCTAGTGTGAGGTCAGACAGTGCAGCTTAGGCACTTGCCCCTGTGAGAACAAAGCTGCAGATATGAAGGGACTGTGGTACCTGTCCTCATCACACTCCCCTCTATAAAACTTGTTCATGTGGATTTCCAGTCCCTTAGCCCCAGCCCTGGATCCAGAGCCAGGGGAGGCGCATAGATGGAGTAGCACGCTGGTCCCAGCTGCTGGAGAGGCTGCTGGAGGATCAGTTGAGCCTGCAAGTTTGAGTCTCACATAGTGAGACTTGCTCTTGGACGAGAACTCCATACACTGTTCACCCCCTCCTCTCTGTCAGCCTCAGAGCCGAACACTCACATGGTTAATGCAGTGCTCTGGCATTTGAAGAGCCCATGGTTTTGTTTGACTTAAAGTAATTATGTCAGGGAGTCTCATGCCGAGTTCTCTTCCTAGCTGTCTGTGAGATGTGTGGTATCGTGGGCACAAGAGAAGCTTTCTTCTCAAAGACCAAGAGGTTCTGCAGTGTCTCATGTTCCAGGAGCTACTCCTCCAACTCCAAGAAAGCCAGTATCTTGGCTAGACTGCAGGTGAGAGAAGCCACTTTACACCCATCCTGGGGCCTTCATGCTGAGCTGGAGCCTTTATGTGACTGATGGCAAACGGCTTAGCCAGCTTAGGGGACTCATTCCTAGAGGTCATCGGAGGTGCATGAGACCCTGCCTTAAAAAGGGCCCCCTTATTTATTTATTTATTTATTTATTTATTTATATTTTATTCATTTTTATGTGTGTGAGTGTTTTGCCTATGCACTACTTGCTTACAGTGACTGAGAAGACCAAAAGAGGGTATCAGGTCCCTTATCAAGTTGGAGGCAGTTGTAAGCCACTATGTGGGGCCTAGGAACTGAGCCTGGATCCTCTGAAAGAGTAACCAGTGCTCTTAACCAGTGAGCCATCTTATTAGCCCCCTTACTTTATTTTTGAGACAAGGTTTCACTGTGTGACTCTGGCTGACCATACTGGTCTCAAACAAAGATCTGGCTACCTCTGCCTGCCTCCCATTGCTGGGATTAAAGGTATATCCTCCCACGCCCAGCAGTTCCTCTTTTAAAGGCCAAAGCTTTTGGTGTCTTTAAGGCAGTGTTTCTCAACTTTCCTAATGCTGTGACCCTTTAATACAGTTCCTTAGGCTGTGGTGGCCCCAACTGTAAAATTATCTTCATTTCTGCCTCATAACTGTAGTCTTACTACTGCTGTCAATCATAATGTAAGTATCTGACACAGGATATCTGATATGTGACCTCTTTGAAAGGGTCACATATTCAATCCGAAGGGGTCATGACCCATAGGTTGAGAACCAGTTCTTTGAGGTCAGACTTTATGCAGCTGTGCCTCCGCTTGGCTAGTGTGCTGTATGGACTCCTTTATCATTTATTATCTTGTGTAAGTGAGCTTTCCCTGAGACACCTGATGACAGGTCCTCAGAATGTTCTTTCCAGGACATTGACATGTACAAAATGTTGCCTCTGGGAGCATGGAGAGGACTAACTGCAGGGAAAGTGGAAAGTATTAGGGAGAGGGGCTGGGGAGGTCGGAGGCCTGAGTGACATGTGTCTGTCACCTGCAGCTCTGCTGACCCCATCCCTCTGGAACTGTCTCCTGAGTGTTCTCACTCATCATTCCTTTAAAGAAGAAACCCTAGCCCTGAGGTTAGGTAGCTGCACCAGGAGCTCACCCTCAGGAGTTTCAGTCAGACTCCTTACTTGGCATAGTGGCTCATGCCTGGAAGCCCAGCTCTCAGGAGGCTGAGCATAGTAGCTGCAAATTCCAGGCCACCGTATCTCAAAAAAAAAAAAAAAAAGAAAGCAAAATAGAAACAGATTCCGGTTCACAGCTAGCTAACAACCTGCACACTTCTATTTTTTTGCCCTCTAGGGAAAGCCACCCACCAAAAAAGCCAAAGTCCTGCACAAGGCAGCCTGGTCTGCCAAAATTGGAGCCTTCCTCCACGCCCAGGGAACAGGACAGCTGGCAGATGGGACACCCACAGGACAAGATGGTGAGACAGAATCCTGGGGTGGGACTCTAGGGTGGGGATGGCCTGCTGGGAAGTTGGGGATGCAGGTTTACTACAGTGAGCTGTCTCCACCTGATGGCTTGTGTGGAAATGGCCTCAGGCCTTCCTTTCCGTGGTCCCCAGTGGCTGCTTCCTCCACCACACAGAAACCAAGAGTTAGCTGCTTTACTTCTCTTTGCATCTGTCTTTGTGGTTTCTCTCTCCTTGGTGCAGAGCAAGTTCAGGGTGTGTGGATCAGGTGGAAAGGTCCCCTCAGTTTTCCAGGCATAGTGATGCTGGGCCCCACAGTGCAGGCTGAAACTGCACTGTGCAGCTAAGTGGGCAGTTGCGGCTGCTCCTGCCCATGTTGAGTAGGTGTGGCCAGCAACTGGATACAAGAGGATCAATTTAATCCTAGATCTGAATTTCCTTTTCTGTGGAGCAAAAAGGGAGAGAAGTTTCTCTCTGATGCTTCACAGTCCTGATGGCCATGAATGGCCAGGGACTTGTTTCTAGTGCCCCATGGGGCCTCCAGGTTCATGTTGTAACATGGTTGCTGTAGGTACCCTGCCTCAGCTCTTCCTTTGTGCTCTGCAGCTCTGGTCTTAGGGTTCGACTGGGGGAAGTTCCTGAAGGATCACAGTTACAAGGCTGCTCCTGTCAGCTGCTTTAAACACGTGAGTGTCCTGGCAAGAAGGGAGGGACTGCCAGGGGGACAGCACAGCTCCGGCTGCCTGCCTCATTGCTTCCCATGCACTTGAGTTGTGCTGCTCTAGGCTGTTCTAGGCTGGACAGCATCCTTGAGAACAGTGGCCAGAAATCGGCCTTCATCCTGTAGTCCTGGAGAGATCATTCAGCAGTTCAGGGCACTTGCTCTTCCAGTGGTCCTGAGTTCAATTCCTAGCACCCACATGGCAGCTCACAAGCATCTGTATTCCCATGGACACCTGTACCCTCTTCTGGGGTATAGACACAGATGCAGACACGTCACTAGTGTGTGTGCGTAATTATATACATACATAATTATATATAATGTATTATGTATATATATAACTGTATACATAGATATATAATGTATATACATATATAATATATGTCAGGTGTAGGGGCACACACCTTTAATCTCAGCATTTGGGCAGTACAGACAAGTAAATCTCTCAGCTACCTTGGTCTACAGAGTCGAGAGCTAATAGCTAACTATTTCAAAACAAAAAAAGAACAAAAATTAAAAAATAAGAGCGTCTTGTGCCTTACACAACTGCCCCTGGGTTTTGAAGGGCTGACATTATTTACACAGTAGAGTTTGGTTGTTCTGAGTTCAGGGGTGTTCTGATTTTCCATTCTTCATGTTTTGTTTCCCCTATTAAAATTGTTTTTGTTGTTGTTGGTGGGACATACGTTTATTCCTAATACTCAGAAGGCAGAGGCAGATGAATCTGTAAGTTCTAGGCCAACCTGGTCTACAGAGTGAGTTCCAGGACAGCCAGAGCTACACAGAGAAAACTTGTCTACAAAAACAAAAAAGTTGTTTTTTATTTGTGGGACTTTTGTTAGTATATTTTGTTCATTTTTTAATTTTTTTAGATTTATTTGTTTTCTATATGTTTTCCCTGTCGTGTGTGTGTGTGTGTGTGTGTGTGTGTATACACCACATCTGTGCCTGATACATGTAGAAGTCAAAACAGGACATCAGTGCTGGGCATTGGTGGTACACGCCTTTAATCCCAGCATTCTTGAGGCAGAGGCAGGCGGATCTCTGAGTATAAGGTCCACAGAGCAAATTCTAGGACAGCTGGGGCTACAGAGCTAAACCCTGTCTCTGGGGAGAAAAGGGAGAAAAGGAAAGTGCTTCACATTCTCTAGAAGTGGGGTACTGCGGCTGGTTGTCAGCCACCGTGTGGGTGTTGGAGACTGAACCCTGGTCCTCTGCAAGAGCAACAAGTGCTCTTAATCTCTCAGCCTCTTCAGCCATGTGTTTGGTTTTGAGGAGTTGGTTTTTGTTTCTTTAATTTTGGTTTTATGGCTTTTGGGTTTTCAAGGCAAGGCTTCTCTGTGTAGCCCTGGGTGTCCTGAAACTCACTAACTCACTCTGTAGAGGAAATTGGCCTACAACTCACAGAGATCTGCCTGCCTCTCTCTCCACCAGGCCTGGACTGGTGTTTGTTTTGTTGGTTGGTTTGTTTTTGTTTTTTGAGGCAGGGTTTCGTGTATCCCAGGCTGGCTTCTAACTTGCTGTATAGCTGAGGATAGCCTAGAACTTCTGGTCTTCCTGCTTCAACCTCCCAAGTATGTATCACCATGCCCAGCCTTCCACAAGTTAACCCTCAAGGCCCATCTTACTTTTTTGCTGGCACTAGGAATTGCATGCAATTTAACACCAAGCTGCACCCTCAGCCCTGTGTAAGGCCCTTTCTGATCCAAACACCCTTCAGTGGGGGACTCCCAGTTCTTCCTGAAGTGAAGGGTTGAGGCCATTTTGGATGCCTTGGAGAAACTTGAAGTCAAGAACTTAACAGTGCCCAGCAGTTGTACCTTGTGCTAGCCTAGAACAACATCTACAACAGGGCTTCTTTTGTCTCTATTTTTATTTTAAAATTTAAGTCAGGGTCTTACATTATAGCTCAGGCTGGCCTAGAACTCACTATGTATACCAGGCTGTCCTGAGAACAGTCTTCCTACCTCAGTCTCCCAAGTACTGGCACACAGATGTCAGACATCAAGTCCAGTTTCTTCTGCTTTTGAATCCCATTTCCTAACGCCTGACAGAAGGCCTCCCGAGGCTGTCTTTTGACCTCAGTAACCCATGCCTGGCCTTCCTGGATTGTCCTGCTTGCCCTGCGCTATGACAAGTTGGTCCTAGGTCCTACTATGCCTTTCTCTGAGCATGGCCACTCCATGCTTCCCCAGGTCTGTCCACCTAGGGATGTGGATTGTTACTGGTTTAGGTCAGGTCTGAGAGTGAAAGAAGATACTTTTCCCAAAGGAGTATCCAGTTCCCATTGGCGGCAAAGCAAGGACTAAGCATTGGGAAGGTAGCCAGAAGCCAGGGACTGGGTAGAGTGTGGCTGTGTTCTGCCAGCTCGGTGTGTGAGCCAGGTTGAATGATGTTAGGGAGGTAATGTCTGTGCTGAGATACTGTTGTACAACTGGCCAAATGACAGATATCCAGGTGCACCGCGGTGTCCACACTGATAGAGGCAGGAGCTGGTTCTGCAGTGATGAGAACCATGTCTGTCTCTGGCCCTCCACCCATGCCTCTGCCTGATACCCCCGCCCTTCCATGCTTCTAGACAGTGGACATGCTTGATAATCTCTCTGTTCCTAGTTTTCTGCACTGTGCATGATGTGAAGTGAGGGTCAGAGGACAGTGGAGCTCAGGCCGAGGGGCTGGCTCCTCTTAACCCATCAATGCTCTCACCACACAGGTGCCCCTCTATGACCAATGGGAAGACGTCATGAAGGGGATGAAGGTGGAAGTCCTCAACAGTGATGCTGTGCTCCCCAGCCGGGTGTACTGGATCGCCACTGTCATCCAGGCAGCTGGTGGGTGTTCCTGTCTGCCATGTGTCCTATCCAGTAGGTGAATAGTGTTACAGTGTGAAATGAGTTTCATAAATCAAAACCTTGCCCACTGGCTTTCTTTCCCCTTCTTGGGGATTCTCATTTATATGAGAGCACAGGACTAAAACTTGAAAGAAAGTTAGTTTTGTTATGCATTTTGTATGTTTAGTTGGTTGTTTTATTTTTGAGATAGAGATTTTTTTTTTTTATGTATATGACGAGTACAGTGTAGTTGTCTTCAGACACACCAGAAGAGGACATTGATCCCATTACAGATGGTTGTGAACCACCATGTGGTTGCTGGGAATTGAACTCGGGACCTTTGGAAGAGTAGTCAGTGCTCTTAACCACTGAGCCATCTCTCCAGCCCCGAGACAGGGTTTCTCTGTGTAGATGTGACTGCCTTGGAACTCACTCTGTAAACCAGACTGGCTTCAAACTCAGAGGTCTGACTGCCTCTGCCTTCTGAGTGCTGGGATTAAAGGCATGTGCTACTGCTGCCTCACTTTTTTTTTTTTTTTTTTGAAATAAGGTTTATTCTGGGGATGATGAAGGTATAGGAGAAATCACCAGCCCAGAATGCTTTCTAAGAGTGCAGCATGGATATTGTTTTGTTCTGTATGTCGGGGACCCCACCAGCCTGGAAGGAGTTTCTAGAATAGGAAGTAGGAAATCTGACTGGTTCTAGAGAGAGAAGAAAGCCTGACAACATGCCTTCCCCATGCCACCTCTCACAGGATAGGCACCCTTATCCTTCCTTCCAGGGTACCGGGTGCTGCTCCGATACGAAGGCTTTGAAAATGATGCCAGTCATGACTTCTGGTGCAACCTGGGGACCGTGGATGTCCACCCCATTGGGTGGTGTGCCATCAACAGCAAGATTCTGGTACCTCCACGGAGTAAGTTAATGAGAAAGCTCCCATGCTGGTTCCTGTAGGGCTCTGGGCAGAAGCCTTCCCTACCCTGTCTAGAAGTCCTGGACAGTTTGGATTTATAGAGCCTGTTTGTTGGTCTTGATCATTATATATATATATTTTTCCCCCCCTGAGGATCAAATAAGAAAAAGCTTCACAGTCTAGCATACAACAGCCTAACCTGAAAGGCAAAGCAAACACCAGACTCACTCTAAGAACTGACCATGCTACTTAGACCTTTTTATCCACCAACAGATACCATGGGTGCATTTAGGCCTCACTGGTGATTCCATGCACATGTCTAAGCTAGCTTACTGTTCCACATCTGATATTAAAGAGCCATAGTAAATGTCCTTCACATCACCTGAGCAGCATATACCCTCCCAGCCACAATCACCCACGCCGCCTCAACCGTTAGGCCAGCCTTCCCACTCTCAGTATGCATGATTATAGGCTACCTAGAGAACAGATCTATTACTTCAACAACTGCTACCCCCCGCCCCATTCTGATCTGAAAAAACACACTTAGAGAAGTCTCAAAACCACACAAACTGCATCACTACTATACAAATTTACTTTATGTGTATGTGTGTTCCTGAGGGAATGTCTGTTCACCATGTGTGTGCAAGAGCCTGAGAAGGTTGGAAGAGTTGTTGGATCCTCTGGAACTGGGGTTAGAGATGGTTGTGAGCCACCATGTGGTTGCTGGGAACGGAACCCATGTCCTCTGGCAGAGCAGCCAGTGCTTTCAGCTACTGAGTCATCTTTCTAGTTCCCAGAGGCTGGATTTATAAAATGATGTCATCACTGGCCTGAAGTTGCAGAACTTAATGGTTATGTCTGTGTAGCTGATCTCTGGGTTAATGAAGGTGCTATAAGTCTGTGTCACCAATTTCCTCCTGTGTCTCTCCAGCCATCCATGCCAAGTTTACTGACTGGAAGAGCTACCTCATGAAGCGGTTGGTGGGTTCTAGAACACTTCCTGCAGATTTTCATATCAAGGTCTGGCTGGGTTCCTAGCTCATTCTCCTCTCTTCCCCCCTTCTTCCCTCTCCCCTCCTTTCCCCTGCCCTCCCACTTCCATCTCCCAGTTTTTCCATCCTTCATATGATTCATTTCAGGCGTTTTTTTTTGTTGTTGTTGTTGTTGTGGTTCTTGGGGATGGGACCTAGGGATTTCCAAATACTAGCACTGTGAGTAATGCCCCTAATTTCTCATCATAATACTCTTCGGTGACCTCTTGGGCAGGCTTCAGCCCAGTGCTGCTTCAAGTGCTGGGCCACCTGCCTCCCTGCCAAGACCCTGGTCCACTATATCAATCATGTTGCTTTGTTGGTTTTTTGGATTTTAAAGTCTCCCAGACTCTTGCCCTTGCTTCTAGCTTTTTCAGTAGTATCTGAGGTTTCTATTGCTGTGATAAAACACTGTGACCACAAAGCAACCTTGAGGGGAAATGGTTAATTTTGCTTACACTTCCATATCGGAGTCTATCTATCATCCAAGGAAATCAGGGCAGGAGCTCAGGGAAGGAACCTAGGGGCCAGAACTGAAGTGGAGGCCGTGGAGGATAACTATGTACTGATTTGCTCCCTCACAGTTTGCTCAGTCTGATTGCTAGCTTATCTTTTTTTTGTTTCCCCAAGATAGTCTTTCTGTGCAGCCCTAACTGTACTGGAACTCACTCTGTAGACCAGGCTGGCCTCGAACTGTAGATCTGCCTGCCTCTGCTTCCTGAGTGCTGGGATTAAATCGCTGTGCCACACTGCACAGCTTCATCCTGCTTTCTTACAGCATCCAGGAACATCAGCTCGGGTGGCACTGCCCACAGTGGGCTGGACCCTCCCACATCATAGACTTCCCCACAGCCCAGTCTGCTGGGGTGGGGGTGGGGCATTTTCCCAATTGAGTTTCCCTCTTCTAAATGACTTTAGCTTGTATCCAGTTGACATAAAACAAACTGGGCAACACAGAGTAATCACTTAGATGTATTATGTGTTGGTAAGAGACAGCACTGTAGGCTGGCCATGGTGGCACATGCCTTTAACCCCAGCACTTGAGGGGCCAAGGCAAGTGGCAAGTGGATCTTATATTTAGTCTGTATTATGAGTCCAGGTCAGTTTAAGGATCTAAGTTCAATTCCTAGCACCACATCAAACAGCTCAAAAGTGACTCCAGCTCCAGGGGACCTACCACCCTCTTCCGGTCTCCACAGGTAACCCCACACACAGTGTAGACACACATGAATAAAAGTAAATTAAAATCAGAGCACCATGAGAATATAAGGAAAACACACACACATATACAAAAAATTTTCCTGCCTAAATTCTCCAACCTGGTGGGAGAAGTAAGTGTCATGCACACAAATAGTGATAATAGTGAAAAAAACAGCCCCGGAGCTGGAGAGATGGCTCAGGCTGCTCTGCCAGAGGTCCCGAGTGCAATTCCCTGCAATTGCATGGTGGCTCACAACCACCCATAATGAGATCTGGTATGCAGATCTTCTGGTATGCAGGTGTACATGCAGATATACAGTAAATAAATAAAACTTAAAAAAACAAACAAACCCAGCCCCCATCTGAACAGGGGCTATTCAATCATCTGCATGGACATAGCAGTTCAGCCAAAGAAAGTCACTTTGGCTGGACATGGTGGCACATGCCTTTAATTCCAGGACTTGAAATGTAGAAGCAGATGGATCTCTGTGTGTTTAAGACTGGTGTGGTCTACATAACAAGTTGTAAGCAAGCTGGGACTCTACAGTGACATCCTCTTTCATAAAACAGCCAAACGTTAGAAAGCTACTTTGCCCGACTGAGGCATGCATGTATACGTAGTAACTGTTTAGAAGAGAGAATCTGAGGCTTGCAGAACACTGTCTCCCACCTTGGTTCTTACTTCAGGGGGACCTCACTGGGCCATCTCCCTGATAGGTACCTGGGCCACCTTGAAGTCTCCTGCACGAGGTATTCCAGGCATCCTCATTAGGTTGTGCAGGCTTCCCAGCAGGACACATTCTCAGAGGAGCAGGTTTCTAACTGGTTTCCCAGAGACAGTGGCTTTTGGATTGTCTCTGCATGTGGAAGCTAACTCTGAAAGATGGGATGGAACTTGGGATGTCACAGACAAGGCCCTGGGTGTGGGTTGCCTGGGCTGCTAGAGAACTGGCCTCTCCCACGTCTGTGGTTCAGTGCACCTCACAGAAGCAGTCCTCTTTTTCCAAGGTGGAGATTGGTTTTCCTTTGAACTTACTGGGATCTTGTGTCTTTAGCTGTTTGTCTCCTCTGTTAGCTTTCCTTGTGCTTCATATTCAACCAAGCCAAGCTTTGTCTCCTGTTTCCCCCTTGTTGCAGAGTTGGCAGATTTAGTGATTGGGGCAGTTGCTTCTTGCTCAGCCAGCACTGTTACAGACAGATGATGGCAGGTGGTGTGGCCCACCAGCCTCTCTTCCTCACACTCACAAGAATATGGGTGTGTTCCATGTGGACCAGTCTGTAAGCCTGTGCTGATTGTTCCCTGCCTGTCCTGTTTTGCACTCTGGAGGGGCAATAAGTAGAACAGGACTACCCTGGTTGGAGCAAGAAGGTGACTAAAGAGAACAAGATGCTGGTTGGACAGTAGAGGGTTCCAGACAGGCTCACTGGGACGTCACTGCCTCAGAGAAGACTTGAAGTACTGGGCTTTGACAGGATGACCACAACTTAGGCGTTTCTGGTGGGAAGCACTGGGCTGTTACTTTGCCAGGCGCCTCTGAAAGCAAGGGTGGTAGGGCAGAACGGGGTAGGCTTGTAGAGAATGCCCCAGACATGGTCCTTTGACAACAGTATAATACAGTATGTGGGTTGTTGTCTCTTTTGTTTTTTGAGACAGTCTCGTACTTGTTATGTAGGTGAGGGGTACCCTTGAACTTTCACCTTTATTTACAGTGCGTGGGTAGAAATGTCAAGACAACCATGTGCCTCCCAGGTCTTGAGGCAGTAAAGTTCTTCTACCCATTAAATCATCTAGTAAGCCGAACCGTGAACTAACCCTCCTGCCTCTGGTTTTGAAGTGCCGAAATTACAGACAGGAACCATAAAACCCAATGCACTGTAATGTTTTAGGGGTTTTCTTTGAGACAGGATGTCTTTACTTAGTACTGTCTGTCCTAGAACTTAGTATGTAGCCCAAACTGGCCTTGAACTCACAGGGGCCTGCCTGTCCCTGCCTCCTGAGCTCTGGGACAACCAAAGGTGTGCACCACCATGCCCAGCCCACAGTAATGTTTTGTATCTGCATGCAGTCATTCATTCTCTTACAGAACAGACTGGATGTGCCTAGCTCTGAGCTGAGAATGGGCCTTCAAAGGAATGTGTTAGAGAAGAGCGGGGAGAGTGAGTGGCTTAAGCCTCACAAGCCCAGACCTGTGTCATGACAGGCTGAGACCTGTGTTACTCTCCTAGAAGAGCTGCTGTCACCTGTGGTTGGTGGCAGGAGGTAGTCTAGCCGTGAGCTTTGGAAAGGCAAGGTCTGTCTGGTTTAGTATCCTGGGTTAGCTCTTCTGTTACTGTGTTGTAACCTCTGAGATTGCCCCCTCCAGTGTGTTTAGAAACAGCCCTGCTTAGTCTCAGCATCAGCAGGCCAGAGCTGCTCTTGAGTGAACTGTGTCCTGATGCTAAAAAGCCCAACAGCCCACCCTAGATACAGACATCCTGGTTGTTGTCTTGCACTCTGTGGACTGCTGTTAAACTGTGCTTAGCCCGCGGAATCACATGTGCAAACTAGTTCACACACACACACACACACACACTCCCCCCACCCCCTTAGTCTAGGCTGGGTTTGAACTCCCTGTGATCCCAGGTAGGCCCTTATCTCTTGTGTGCTAGGATTACAGCTACAATGCCACTGGACAAAATCTTGCATGTGCCACGCACAGAGGGCCAGAAGGTAGAAGACAGCGACGGGCCAAGGATCAGCATAGAGCTTGTGAAAAGCCCAGGCTGGACCCCAGAACTAGGCCAAGGATCAGCATAGAGCTTGTGAAAAGCCCAGGCTGGACCCCAGAACTAGGCCAAGGATCAGCATAGAGCTTGTGAAAAGCCCAGGCTGGACCCCAGAACTAAGTCTGCTATACTTTTGTAGGTCATTTGAGTTTCTTGGTCTGAAGTAGATTCTGGGGTTTCCATCATCCTGACTAACTGAGAGCTTGTGAGACAAGGTACCCACTTAGAACTGCAGACTGCCTGCTGTACAATAGTAAGATGAGGGCTCTGGGACTCTGAGATTTCACCACCCTTTCCTGTCTTCTGTCTCTTAAAAAAAAAAAAAAAAAAAAAAAAAAAGATTTTATGTGTATAGGTGTTTTGGCTGCATGTATGTCTGTGTTGTATGCATGATGTCCCTTGAAGGCCAGAAGAGGGCGTTGGGTCCCCAGGAACTAGAGTTCTAGGAGGCTGTGAGCTGCCACATCAGCACTGGGAGTCAAGTCTGAGTTCTCAGGAAGGGAAATATATTTTAACTGCTGAGTCATCTCTACGGCCTCTCCTTTGCTGACCTCTTGTTTAGTTTGCTTTGGTTTTTCAAGACTGGGTTTTTCTTTGTAGCCCTGGCTGTCCTGGAACTCAATCTGTAGAGCAGGCTGGCCTCAGACTCAGATCCACCTGCCTCTGCCTCCCAAGTGCTGGGATTAAAGGCGTGCGCCAGTGCACTCAGGTTTTGCTGACAGCAGGAATGGAAGGCTGGATAACTGAAGCAGGCTGCCTTCTTGTGTCCTTGCAGATGGTGGAAAGCATGAAGTACCCTTTCCGGCAGGGCATGCGCTTAGAGGTTGTAGACAAGACCCAGGTGTCACGTACACGCATGGCTGTGGTGGACACAGTAATTGGGGGTCGCCTACGGCTCCTCTATGAGGATGGTGACAGTGATGATGACTTTTGGTGTCATATGTGGAGTCCCCTGATCCACCCAGTGGGTTGGTCTCGGCGTGTTGGCCACGGCATCAAGATGTCAGGTCAGTAGAGCCCCTGGCTGGTGTGACTCCAGACTCAGCTTCCTACTAAAGACCAATAGGACCTTTGCTGTACCTCACAGTAGTGCAGTGAAGTGGACTATCATTGCTACCCTGCAAATGACAATGTTGAGGATCAGAGAGGTCAGTGACTCAAGTCAGTCAGCTCAGTCTGAACAGCAAAATCAAGGTGTAATGCAGATGGTATTGTCACAGTGCCAGCACCAGAGAGCTAGGTCCCTTGTGCTGAAGAGTCCACACTACTGCTCCAGGGTCCTCTGTTTTCCCATTTAGGGAAGCGGTTGGGGGACAGCTGAGAGCAGAGGTAGCCTGTCTGACTACATAATTCTGGGAGAAGCACGTGACAACCAGTGGCTGCCTTCAACTCCCTTTTCTTCCCCTCTTCTCTGTCATCTTCCCTAGATAGACGATGTGACATGTCTCATCACCCTACCTTCCGGAAAATCTACTGTGATGCTGTTCCTTACCTCTTCAAGAAGGTGAGTCCGGTGCAGCCTGTGGGCACTTTTCCTTTTCGCCATAATCCTTCATTGGCTTCTCTCTGGGACTATCTCTTATCTGTTTTGTAAGAGATTGTTCCACCATCCACAACATACCGAGAACCTTTTAGATTGAGGCAAGGTCCCATTGTATCCCGATTTGGCTTGTCACAGCTTCCTAAGTTCTGGGAACCACCACACCCAATAGGATTGTCCTTTGCCCTCTATTGCCATCCCAGGCCTGCAGTATCTGAAGGATTATTCCTTTACCTTCTCCTGAGTCCCCAGTTGCTTCATTTCTTTAAGGTCCGAGCTGTCTACACGGAAGGTGGCTGGTTCGAGGAAGGAATGAAACTAGAGGCCATTGACCCTCTGAATCTGGGCAATATCTGTGTAGCAACCATCTGCAAGGTGAGCTAGGCTGCTCTTCCCGCCTCCAGCATGGCTTTCTGACGGTCTGATGGCTCAGAGCTTTGCTCCACCGGCAGCGTCTCGGGGCTCTGATACTCGCTGCTCATTTTGCCCCTTAACTTCTGTATAGTAGAGAGAGACTATTCCTGCTTTTTACTCAGAACCTTCCTGTTAGGGTTTAGACTCGATATCTTAAGCGTTGACCTGTGTCAGGTATAGGTATACTATTGCCCCTCATGTAGGCCTTTCTGTCACTAGCCTCTGCTTTGCATGCCCAGAGCCGCAGCCCAGCTTCCTGCTCCTGCCTGCCGTCACTGCTGCGGCCTAAGGACGCTGTCATTGTCCACCTAGCCTGCTCTGTGTCCAGCCACATGCTCTACATACTCAGAGCATACCCGGTGGCAGTAAGACAGGTGCTTCTTGACTGGCATGGGTTGGCCATCTGGTGGCGAGGGCACACTATCCCTCTAGTACCCATTCCTGAGTACTGGGTGCCCTCCAAACACCAAAAACTGGGGTATTTTGGCAGAAGGCAGAATTCAACCATCCATTGGATCCACGTCTCATGTCCAGTCATAGCCACCTTACTTGAAAGTTTGCAGTTAATGACACACACTATCCAGTCCTCTATACCCTCCCTAGGTGTCTTTGGTTTTGTTTTTAACTGCATTCATTTACTATGTGCATGTGCATGGAAGTCAGGACAGTTTTGTGGTAGTTGGTGTGTCTTTCCACTGTATGGGCTCCAGGGATCAAACATAGGTCATGCTGGATGGTTTTACCCTTTGTGCTATCTTGCTGGCCCCTCCTAGGTGCTCTTGGATGGTTACCTGATGATCTGTGTGGATGGGGGTCCCTCCACAGATGGCTCAGATTGGTTCTGCTACCATGCCTCCTCCCATGCCATCTTCCCAGCCACCTTCTGCCAAAAGAATGACATAGAGCTCACACCCCCAAAAGGTAAGGCCTTGCAGGGTGAGGCCACAGCTCAGATCCCTGATGGATCTCAGCTGCAGGGTCCCCGCAGTGTGCTGCTCTGCCCTTAACCCCCCCTCTTACTTTGTGACTCTCCCTCTCTCTTCATCCCTCTCCCATCCAGGGTATGAGACACAGCATTTTGACTGGGAGACCTACTTAGAGAAGACCAAGTCAAAAGCAGCTCCAGCACGACTCTTTAACATGGTGAGGAGGCTCCAGTGCTGGAGTCAGGGAGTCTGTAGCAGCCGGGGCCAGTTTCAACCTCCTTCTTTAAGTTCTCACTGCTGGCTGGGCAGTGGTGGTGCATGCCTTTAATCCCAGCACTTGGGAGGCAGAGGCAGGCGATTTCTGAGTTCGAGGCTAGCCTGGTCTACAGAGTGAGTTCCAGGACAGCCAGGGCTACAGAGAGAAACCCTGTCTCAAAAAAAAAAAAAACAAAACAAAAAAAAAAACAAAAAAAAAAGTCCTCACTGCTGGGACAGTAAAGTAGCTTCTAGAAACCTCTGTAATGCCTGCTGGGCCAGTGAGGACTAGTCCCTTCTCCATAGAGGGGTTGGCACTTGAGAGTTGAATGGGATTACTGTCTGAAGGAACCTCTTCCAATGGCTCTTCTCTCTATTCTGCTCCGCCAGCAGCTCCTTGCCTACCTGGACGAGCCTGCTAAGGCTAGCACTGACCAGCTGGGCAACTGCTTTCTTCTCCCATCAGGACTGCCCCAACCATGGCTTCAAGGTGGGCATGAAGCTGGAGGCTGTGGACTTGATGGAGCCCCGGCTCATCTGTGTGGCCACTGTGAAGCGGGTGGTGCACCGACTCGTCAGCATCCACTTCGACGGCTGGGACAACGAGTATGATCAGTGGGTGGACTGCGAATCCCCGGACATCTACCCTGTCGGCTGGTGTGAGCTCACCGGCTATCAGCTCCAGCCACCGGTGTCCGCAGGTGGGACGGGGTTGCCCAGCTCAAACAGCTCTTGAATATTCTTCTCCAGGCTTTTCCCTTCCTGTCAACCACTCCTCCACATGCCCAGCATTTCCTGGTCTGAGACTGAGAAGGCTTCAGTTTACACTGAGCAGTGTGTGTGCCCTGCCTCTCACCCTGCTCCTGAACCTATGTCCCTCTCCCCGTCCCTGCAGAGTGCCTTTCTTCATCTTGCCCACTCTGTCCTATGCCTGGGCCCTTGTGCACCCAGACCCTCAAACAGCCCTGGTGACAAGGGATAGATGGGATAGCTGCTCTCCTACCCCTCCGCCATCCTGTTCTCAGTGTCTGGCTTCTCTCATTGAGGGCCAGTACCCTCATATGGAGGTGCGCTATGACCTTCCAGAACTCTCTTCTCATCTCTTGTTCTTTCAAACATTAGAACCAAACACAACTCAGAAAGGCAAAGACGCCACAAAGAAGAAGAAGAAACAGTTTGGGAAGAAAAGTAAGTGAAGCACCAAAGCAGCGAGCACGGCTTCTGGGCACTACCCAGACATTGCCTCATGCTCCTTTTCTGTTTCCTGGAACTTGCCCCATGGGGACGCTGTGCATTAGGGGATCCAGAACACAAACAGGAATGTAGTGTGTGCTGAGGAAACCGCTGATGACGTTTGAGGAAAAGAGAGAAGGGGGTCACAGCCTTTCCTTGCTGTTGCTTGTCCAAAGCAACCTGTAGATGCTGGGTTCTGAGGAAAAGGCAGAGAGAAGGATCCCTCCTCCTCCAACACTCTTTTCTGGAACAGCTGGTTATGGGGTTGCAAGAGGACAGGACAGGAGGGCAGGTAACAATGTCATTCTCAGCTGTATACTGTGAAAGGTGAGCCACAGCACGGCCATCAGGCAGAGAAGAGGTTCTGCAGTGAGGCAGAGCCACAGCAGGGACTAGGTGTCCCTGGGTAGGAGTGGTATTTGAATTAAGTCTGTGCTGTTCAAAGTGGCGACGTGAACATGCCATGGTCTATTTAAGAAATCAAACATCACCAGGCAGTGGTGCACACGCCTTTAATCACAGCACTCAGGATAGAGGAAGGTGTGTCTCTGTAAGTTCGAGGCCAGCCTGGTCTACCAAGCAAGTTCCAGGACTGCCAAGGCTACACAGAGAATTCCTGTCTTGAAGGAAAGAAGCAAGCAAGCAAGCTAGCTAGCTAGCTAGCATCCATAACTGCTTTGACCCAGGCACCTGGCCAGTAAAGGGTATTGAAAATTGGAGTCCAGGTCCACTGTATCCAGCTCCACACTGCCTGCTAGCACTAATGCTGGGTTTGTTTTATTTTCATTCATAGGGAAAAGAATCCCATCAGCCAAGACCCGGCCCCTCAGACAGGGCTCCAAGAAACCCTTACTGGAGGACAACCTTGAGGCGTTGGCGGTCTCGGAACCAGTTCCTGATGACAGTAAGAGCCGACGGACTGGGTTGAGTCAGGGACAGTCTGCTTCGTTCTCTGATTAGTCTCTTTGCTTCTCTATCTGGACACAAAAGAACAGAGTCAAGCCTGAAGGGGATTTTCCAGGCACCAAACAGTTTTCAAACCATTGGACTGGATAAATCTCCTAAACACCCCGTGTAGTTCTGAACTGAGAAGTCTCTGTCTCTCCAGCCGTGTGTCTTGGCTTTCCCTTCCTCTCCTGCCTCTAAATACCCCATAGTGGGATATCAGGTGTCAAATGTCTGGCTTAGTCTTACTGGCCAGGATGTGCTGGGGTCTTCTTCACTCTTATTGCGGTATACTTGGGGGGTCGTGTACCACAGCACATGTAGCATCAGCGATAATTTCAGGAGTTGATTCTCTCCCACCACAGGGTCTCCCACAGGCTGTCAGCTTGGCTGCAAATGCTATTAGCTCACCAGCTGTGCCTGCAGCTTTGCGGCTTCTCTTATCACTGCCCCTGGGAGGGTGAGGAGGAAGTTGGAAGTGGTCACCCAGGCTCCCTGCTACCTCTAGAACTCTCTCTGAAAGAAGCTAGCTTCCTTAGCAGCCTCTCATCCCACCCTGAGACCGGCACACCTTCACACACTCATTCTCAGCTCTCTGCCTCCCTCCCTCTTCACAGTTATCGCTGTGTGCGTGAAGGAGGAGCACCAGGACATCTCCTCGCCTGACAGGTCACCCAGTCCACAGCTGCCTCTCCCCATTGAGAGCATCAAGCAGGAGAGAGACAACTGAGACTTCCCTGGCATCAGCCTGGACCCTAACTGAAGCCAAGCCTGGTCATGGAGCAGAGAGGGAGCCCAGCTTTACTGCTATGTAGTGAATGGACAGCCTAGTCTTCCAGGCCCACCTCCGCCCTCTGGCCAGGCCTGTTGGCTGCTCAGCTTGAGTCCTAAGGCAGCACACTACTGCACCCTCAGCACACTGGAGAACTAGACTGACTGCCATGTGTCTACCTAGGCGAGTGATGGAAGTCAGGGAATGTAGCAGCTGTGGGTGGGCAGCCCAAGCTGATGCTGGGTGAGAACGGAGTCACCTCTGCTTAAAATAAATTGAGGGTCTTGTACCTTCTTGGGGCACCCTGTACCACCTGATGTCCCAGGGCCCCCACTGTGGCAGGGAATTGACCAAGGTAGTGGGTTTGAGTGATTTGGATTTGGACCTTGATCTCTCAGGGATGGCAAGAACACTGACTCCATTTCTTAGAGGGAACAGTTGGGAAGATGTGCACAGGATCTGTGCCCCTAAGGGAGACGTGGGCCAGGTTACTTGCTGTCAGGTACAAGATCAGACAGTAGTTTGGCCCATGCAGTCTGGGTGTCCTGCCTGAGACCATCCTTCTCTAGATCTGAGCTTGGGTTGGACCTATCCTTTCCACTCCCCTGCCTGGGTCAGCCCAGCCGTTGTTCAGCTCACTGTCTTCACAGTGTTTGACTTTGGTTTTTCCCACTAAGATACATTTTTGTTTTGTTTTTGAAACAGGGTCTATGTAGTGCTTGCTGTTCCAGAGCTTGATATGTAGCCCATGCAGACTTTAAACTGTTAGGGATTCACCTTCCTCTGCCTCCCGAGTGCTAGGATTAAAACTGTGTGCCTAGTCTCCAGCTAGACACTTTGAAACTGGCGGCCTAGCCCTCCAGTATCATCCTGGAAGCAGTGGGGGCTCCTGCAGTGCCCTGGGTTTGACTGGGTTATGGACAGAGCAGTGAAGCCAGTGGCTCTGTTGTGCCATCTCTGGGCCTACTCTGGTCAAGTCTCGTCTGCCATGTGCTAGACTTTGCTCAGGACCAGGCCTGGTTCATCCCTAAGGGGACATGTGAATGACCAGTCATCACAGACTGGGCAGGTTCTGAGAGAAGTTGGTCTTGACCTATCTGCTAAAGATAGCCCACCCTGTGCAGAATCTAGGCCATGAAAGAGGCCTTTGTCTGCCTGCTTTCCTCAAAGGGAGGAAGATGAAAGTCTACAGTAAAAGGCAGGTTCAGTTCCCAGCACCCACTCACAGCTGCCTGTATCTTGAGCTCCAGGGGAGCCTGTGCCTGTGGTTTCTGTGGATACAAATGTGTATATCCTTAAACATAATTATAAATAAAATCTGTGAAGAAAACAGTGAGATGCTATCAGATGAGTGGACCTCGGCCCCTAGGAGCAGATATTAGGAGGTAGGTGGCCAAGTGTGCCTTTAGATAGATGCATGAGATCCCATCTTCTTGTGCATGAGATCCCCTGACCAGAGGGCAGAATGTTTTCCCTTCATTCCAGGCCTGGCCTTCCGACTCCCCATTGTTTCACAGATGAGCAAAGGGAGGCCATGGGGCTCATGTGGTAAACCTCAGAGCTGGGACTCACTAGGGCTTAGGCTACCTGACTCCAGATTCTTGTTCTGTTAGAACAACAGAAACAGGCTCTCATAGAGCCCAAGCCAACCTCAACTTCTGATCTCCCATTTCCTGAATGCTGGGGCTACAGATGTGTGCAACCTCTACGAGACAAGTTCCTTGTGAAAGTCAAACCCGCAGAGTATATTCTGACATGCCACTTGAGTGTCAGGTGTGAAGACAGTTACCACACAAAGAGAAAAACAAAGACCACCCTCTGTCTCCATAACAACCATAGCTGTATTGTCATTGGTGGTTCTTGGAGCTCACCTGTCCCTAGTTCCAACCCTGGCACAAAGTTGGAGTAATAGTGTTGGTGAAATTAAGAAAGGCACATAACGCCGGGCGGTGGTTGGCGCACGCCTTTAATCCCAGCACTTGGGAGGCAGAGGCAGGTGGATTTCTGAGTTCGAGGCCAGCCTAGTCTACAGAGAGTTCCAGGACAGCCAGGGCTACACAGAGAAACCCTGTCTCGAAAAACCAAAAAAAAAAAGGGCACATAACTGATATTGATGTTAAAGGGTCAGATTTGTGGTCTCACTAGCTCAGGCTGGCCTTGAACTCACCTTGCCGCAGCTCAGCTTGTCCTTGGATGGGAAGTAAAGGTCTTAAAGTCTTAGCACTTGAGTTGCTGCTAGCATCATTCTAAAATGCCTTCCACACACCCCACCTCCTCCATTGGAAGCTTGCAGTGACCGTTAGACCAAATCTCTTTGCTTCTCAACCTTCTGCCGACCCAGTCTCAGCAAACCTTCCATGCTAGAAGCTAGGCTACACATTGAGATAATTTATTTTTGTAGATTTATATGAGTACTCTTACTGTCTTCAGACACACCAGAAGAGGGTATCAGATCCCATTACAGACAGTTGTGAGCCACCATATGGTTACTGGGAATTGAACTCAGGGCCTCTGGAAGAGAAGTCAGTGCTCTTAACTGATGAGCCATCTCTCCAGCCGGCTAATTCATTTTGGATCTCGGCTTTATTCACAGATGTGAAAAAGGAAGGCTGAGGATATAAATTGGTTGCTTAAATGCACAGGATAAGTGACAGCAATGGGATTGAACCTGGGTTGATCTGCAAAGTTACCGCTATTGCTGGGACACTCCTTAATATACCTTTCATGGACCACACCAAGCTTGATGGGCTTCATGCAGAATGCAGGAACACAGCAGGTGTGGCCTGGCCGTCCTCCAGGCACTGGTGCTAGGGAACATCCCTGGAGTGCCATCCTCTGTCAGCCCCACGGGGCATATGGATAATGACCCAGGCTTGGGACTGTGAGCTCTGAAGAGCCTGGCTCCAGCCAGCATGCACTTGGAAGGGGTATGGTGAGTGTGGGCTAGCAGGACAGTTTAACGGGTCAACTAAAGTAGGCAGTTGGCACAAAGCTGAGGGCCTGAGCTTGATCCCTGGAACCCTCATAGGAGATGGAGAAAATGACTCCCTTGGGTTGTCCTTAGACCTTCTCTCACACACCATGACACATGCACCTGCACACATACAAATAAACATAAAAAGTATGTTTAAATAGGAAGATTGAGGGGGCTAGAGAGGTGGCACAGTGATTAAGAGCACTTGCTGCTCTTCCAAAGGATCCAGGTTCAGATCCCAGCATACACATGGTAGTTCATAGCTGTCTGTAATTCCAGTTCCAGGGGATTTGAAGCCGTCCCAGACATAAATGGAGGCAGAACACCAAAGTAAATAAAATTTTTTAAAAAGGGAGGTGGTGGCTTCAAGAAGAGAGAGGGGACCTCTTAGGCTGTTTGTGGAGATATTCTCATGTAGCCCAAGGTGACCTTGAGTTAATCCTGCCTCCCAAGTACAAGGGTTACAATGGTTTCTCAACATCTCTGTTTCATTCATTTCTAGTGCTGGCACTGGGTTCTTCACTGTAACTGTTGACTAGAGCAAGCCTGGAGGAAGGATGATGCCACTGAGTGTCAGTTATATAATTCAAGAAGGGTTTCTCTGTGTAGCCCTGGCTGTCCTGGAACTCACTCTGTAGACCAGGCCGGCCTTGAACTCAGAAATCCACCTGCCTCTGCCTCCCAAGTGCTGGGATTAAAGGCATGCGCCACCACTGCCCGGCTGGAACTCACTCTGTAGACCAGGCTGGCCTTGAACTCTGCCTGCCTCTGCTCTGAGGGCTAGGATTAAAGGCATTTGCCACTGCCAACTGGCCCAAAGGAGGATTTGTATCCTGTAGCTTGAGAGCTTGCTTTTCCTTTCTTTGTGCATGCACATGCATGAATCTGTGTGTGTGAACATGCATGTGTGGGCATCAGAGAATAGGCATGGGTGCCAGTTCCTGCCTTCTACCTTAAAAATGTCTCTGCCTGCCTCCACCACCACCTCACCTGTCTCTCACACAGCCCTGCCTCTCCTGTGAATGCTGGCAGGATGCCCTTGAGCTGGGATGACTAACATTTGTGAGCCCCCTACATGGGCATCAAACTTGTGTTCTCTGTAAGAGCAGTACTTGCACTTAGACATCCCAGCCCCGGGGTGTCTGTTTGCTGTGAGCCCAGGCTGGCTGGCTGGCACATGAGCTTCTGGGAATCTCCTGTCTTAGCCTCCCATCTCCCTGTAGGAGCACTGGGATTATAGATGGTTCTGCTGTGTGCCTGGCTCTTATGGAGGCTCAGGCCCCCATGCTTGTGTGGCAAGTGTTGTACCCCAGATCCATGGTGAGGTATTCCTTCCTCACTCTAACCTGCCTCCACAGGAACAGTTAGTGGCCTAAATTGTGTTTCTCTAGAAGATAATTGAACTCCAGTAACTCAGAATCTGACTTCTTAGAATCAGGGTCTTCTATTAAGTTGAGGTGATAAATTAAAAGGTCATTATATGTTGAGCAACCATCCTCATGAAAAGAGAGAGAAGTGTACAGACTGACTCACGGAAGGAAGCCAGCATGAGGAGATGGAGAGTACCACACTGAAAGAGGCAGGTTAGAAAATGGCACAGGCCACCACTGGCCAGAAGCAACAAGATGGAATCCTTTTATTCCAGGCTCCAATTGAAAGTCAGCACTTTGATTTCCAACCTCAAACAGTCAGGTGCATTGCTGTTGTACCCAGTTCATGGTCCAGGCTCATGACAACCTCAGGGAACAAATATAAACACTACTCGATTCCCTCAAGTCTTCAAACCCAGAGTTGGGGGAGAGGCACAGCCTTCTCCTACCTTCCCAGCACCTTTCTTTTCACTCATTTTCTCTGTGATATGGTCTCCTCCCTTTGGACTCCACACTTGGTCTTAGGTGTCTGCATGGGACCTCCTGCATCTAGGGGCTCAGCCTGCAGCAGCCTACTCAGCCTTCACAGATACGTCAAGGCACATGGTACAACTGAGTTTAAGCTGGGTCAGGACCTGAATATCACATCAAGTGACATCTCAACCTGTGACTGACAGGTGGTTGGGAGGCAAAGCCAACACACCTGAACTTCCACTCTCCTCCCTGGGAAGAGCCAGGTCTATGAGGTCAGGATGGGGAAGGGTGGGGTCCACACAGATCCAGTAAAAACAGAAATGGGATGTGTAAGTTGTGGCATCCACAAAACATAGTCCCTTAAGGGGTGAGGAGAAGGGACATGACTGCATCGTGCAAGGTGACCATGGGTCATTGCACATCTGAGGAAAAACCCCGGGCTCAGCTTCCCAGCAGCTTTGGGACCCAGACCTCCTGCCCAAGGGCTAACCTTATCTGTTCCTCAGTGTTGTCTGTGGATGGGAGTTCTCCTGGCACTGACCCTGGAGGTTGGTGTCCTCTTGGCCTTCCTGGCAGTCCAGCCTGGGCAGGCTTCAAAGATTGTAGCTGCAGCCTTCACCTTCTGGCCACGGACACTGGGAGGGGTGGCACAGGTGGCACCCACCCGCAGGTTCAATCCAGTGAGCCACCTGAGAAGGAGAGAGAAATGGGGAGCCCAGTATGGATGAAAATGGGTGAGAGTTCCTGGGGAGGATGAGGAGGGATCAAGAACTTGGAGGCAGTGGACAAGACGAAGTCTACTGAGCTCTGGCTGGGCGGCTCACCTCCATGTCACTTTAAGCCTCTGATCCCTTCTGCACAAGGAGATGAAAACAGTGGCAGTGTTCATTGTGTACCAGGCACTGTGTCATCTGTTTTGTTTATGTCTGCTGACACTGATTCTCCAGCAGCCACGGCGATGTAGGCTGGATTGCTCCTCATCCCTTCCACAGATGACCAAAGGGAGGCTATGGGACTCACTTGGTAAAACCTCAGAGCCTGGACTGACTAGAGCTTAGGCTTGCGGACCGCAGATTCTCATTCTCTTAGAACAGCAAACACAGGGTCTCGTGTAGCTCAAGCCAACCTCGACTTCTGAGCTTCTCATCTTCCCTCCTGAGTGCTGTGATACAGCTGTGCACCGCCACAGCTGTGTTTATGAAGCACTAGAAACTGAGTCTAGAGCTTTGTGCACACTAGGCAAGCACTGACTGAGCGTCATCCCCAGCCTTTGCTTTTGTGTTTTGAGGCAGGGTCTCATATCGTCCAGGCTGACTTCATCCTCCTGAGTCCTACCTCTACTTCCCAAGTGCTGGGATCACGGGCATGGTGACCACTCCCAGCTTCTCATTGCCATTTTTATGTAACTGCCAACTGTGCATGTATGTTTCTCAGGTCCCAGCACCCCAAGCAAAGACAACATCATCCTGATTTATGAAGGAATTAAACCTTAGTTTTGTGGTACCTGTGCCAGGCTTATCTATGGGATGTTATCTTGATTAATAACGGATAGGGAAGCCGGGCAGGTGGTGGCGCACGCCTTTAATCCCAGCACTTGGGAGGCAGAGGCAGGCGGATTTCTGAGTTCGAGGCCAGCCTGGTCTACAGAGTGAGTTCCAGGACAGCCAGGGCTACACAGAGAAACACTGTCTCGAAAAAACCCCCCCAAAAACAAAACAAACAAACAAAAAAACCCCCAAAAAACTAAAAGAAAAAAAAAAAAAGAAAAGCAAGCAGAGCACCAGTAAGCAGTGTTCCTCCCTCTTCTCTGCTCCTGGACAGTTCCTGCTTGGAGCTCCCATTCTGGCTTTCTGTGCCATATATACAAACTGTAAGCTAAACATCCTAAGTCTAGTGGTGGTGCAGGGCCACAGTCCCCCGGGGAGATAGCTGGACTTGACTGGCAGTAGCTGGTCCACCTCTGGTGGGAGTCCTGATGGGGGTGTACCTGTGCAGCGGGAGCAGCTGGCAGTCACAGTGGAAAGGATTGCCGCTGAGCTCGAGGAGCTCCAGCCCGTTGAGCCACATCGGGGCTGGCAGGGACTGAAGTTGGTTCTTCTGCAGGTACAAGCTCCGCAGCCCTTTTCCCAGGCCTGAGAAGGCCCTGGGAGAAATCTGCAAGGAAGTGCCAAGTCCTGTTGTGAGCCCCTGCCAGGTGGGCCGTGCCAGGTCAGCGGGGAGCTCCATCCTCCCTCCAGTAGAGAGATGGAAGGCTCAAGGTGGTCTACGTTGGAGGGTTGGTACTGAGGTTAGAACCCAGGTTGATCTTATTCCAAGTAACTCAATGCCCGAGTTCTTTCAGTTAGGCCTAAACCCCATCCTTATAATGGGCAAGACTGTTAGGGACTCTCAACAGCAGGTCACTGCTCAGACTCAAGTTCTTCCAGGCCTCTAGCTGCACCTGAACTCCTTAAGGGTTGAGGTTTCTTCGTGTTCTCATGCCCTGCCTAAAATGCTTGCCGAAGGAATGCCTCCTATGGACTTGTGCTTCCTGCCTGCACATCAGCCATCACCCACCTGCTCCAGGTCACTGCTGTTCAGGAAGAGCTGCTGCAGCGACCGCCCCACAGGCTGAAAGGCCCCATCTTGCAGAGCCCTGAATGGGTTCCCCGAGAGCTGCAGCTCCTTGAGTGCAGGCAGCCCCTCCAAGGCTCCAGTGGGCACCTCTCGCAGCTGGTTTCTGTCAAGGTGCAGCTTCTCCAGCTCCCTGGCTGGACCTAGCGCCCCAGGTAAAACCTGGGTGATGTGATTTCCACCCAGGTAAAGGCAGCGCAAAGCCCGCGCTCCTGCCAGATCCCCAGGCTCCAGGCGGTCCACCGCGTTGTTCTGAAGGTGTAGAGAGAAGAGGCTGGGTAGGGCACGCAGAGCAGCCCCCGGGATCCTCAGGAAGCGGTTGTGCTCCAGGTACAGGTAGCCCAGGACAGGGGCCCCTTCGAGGGCTGCAGCGCTCAGGCCCGAGAGCTGGTTGTCTGAGAGGTAGAGATAGACCAGGCGGTCCAGGCCCGCCAAGGCGCCCGGCTCCAGCTCCGCGATGCCGCAGTGCTGCAGGTGCAACGACACCAGGTGGCGCAGGCCCGGGAAGGCCGCGCGGGGCACCGAGGGGAAGTGGTTGCGCCTCAGGTCCAGGAGCTGGGTGTCGTTGGGGAAGCCGCGGGGCACGGCCTGCAGGCCCTGGCCGTCGCAAGCGCTGTGCCGGGTCTCCGCGACGCACACGCAGGCTGGAGGGCAGGGCGTGGCCCACGCCGTCTCTTCGTGCGGGGAGCGAGGAGGGGCACGGGGACCGGCCTGCCGGTCCTCGTCCTCGTCCTCCTCCGCCGCGTCTCCCGGGCAGCGCAGGTCGGAAGGCCGCAGCGTATCCAGGGCCTCGCCTCGCAGGCGCCGCGGTCCCCGGCACGCGCCGTCGGAGCGCACTCGAGCGCGCACGAGCCACTCGAGCAGGGGCCGCGCGTGGCAGGCGCACCACAGAGGGTTGCCCTGCAGCCGCAGCCGGCGCAGCTGACCCGGGACCTGCAGCGGGGGCAGGGTGGTCAGCTGGTTTCCGCGGAGGTCGAGGGTGTGCAGGCGCGGGCAGTGGGCGAAGGCCCGGGGGCCCAGGGCCTGCAGGGACCCGTGGTCCAGGGCGAGCTCCCGCAGGCCGGGCAGCGCCAGGCCATCCTCCTCTCCCGTGTAGGTGAGCGGGTTGTGGCCCAGCTCCAGACGCGCCAGGCTGCGGGCCTGGGACAGGGCGGCCCCGGGCAGGGCCTGCAGCTCATTGTGGTGCAGGCTGAGGCGGCGCAGCGCGGGCAGGCCGGCCAGAGCCTCGGGGGCCAGCACGCTGAGTGCGTTGTGAGACAGTTGCAGCCAACGAGTGCGCATCAGCCCCTGGAAAGCCATGGCGGGCAGGTAGACTAGGGCATTGTGGGCCAAATTGAGAGTGGTCAAGGAGCCCAGGGCGCCGAAGGTCCCGGGCCGCAGCTCCTCCAACTTGTTCCCCTCCAGCTCCAAGCGCCTGAGTGAGCCCAGCCCGTCCAGTGCCTCCTGGGGAAGCGTGCTCAGGCGGTTGGAAGCCAGGTTGAGAAGGAGCAGGCGGCCCAGGCCACGGAAGGCCCCCTCTGCCACCAGCTCCACCTGACAGTGCTGCAGATCCAGATGTGTGAGGTAAGGCAGGTCCTGGAAGGCAGCTGGAGGGATGACCTTCAGCATATTGCCCTGGAGGTCCAGCCTCTGGGTAAGCTGGGGACAGGAGCGGGAAAGGAGGATAAGGCCTCTCTCCCTCACCTCTCTGATTCTCTTTAGCCACTGAGCAGTCTTCACTGTGAGTTTTTCCTTCGCTGCTCTTGGCTCACTTTCCCATTAATTCATAACACCACAGGGCAAAAAGAGTATCTTATCCAGACAGACACACCCCCAAGTTCACCCCAGGACCTGTCACAAATACATTATTATTTATCGGTCACATGGTATCTCAGCCACACAAGGATCTTAAATAAATCATACGGCTATTGTCTTGTTTAGTTTTTTGTTGTTGTTGCTATTGTTTGTCTTAAACATGGTTCTGGCTGTTCTAGAACTCACTCTGTAGATCAGGCTGGTCTTAAACTCAAAGAGAGCTGCCTGCCTCTGCCTCCTGAGTCCTGGTGTTAAAGGTGTGTGTCATTGGATTTGGCCCTTATTGGTTATTTTTCTTCCCATTTAGACATAGATACCCAGGCTCAAGAAGCAGAAACCAGCCAGACAATGGTAGAACTATTGGTGTAGCCCCGGCTCCTGCCACCCTGCCACACTGCCAACCCATGTCAGGATTTTCCCTCTCCTGACCTCAGGGATGGTGTTTGGCACGTCGGTGAGGTTCTGGTGCCGACAGGTAACATGGCGTCTGGAGTTGTCACAGACACAGGTCTGTGGGCATCGCTGGGCAGCCACGTGCCAAGCTGGACTCAGGATCAACACCGTAAGCAGCAGCAGCATGAAGACCCAGGTGGAGCTCTGAGGCCTGGGAGAGGGGAGAGAGCTGCTGTCCGGGGGGTGGGGGGGTTGGGGGGGGTGGGGGGTGGGGGAATCAATGCTAGTGGGCATTGAACCCCTGATTCAGGACAGCCAACTCCTGCCTCAGAACTCCTCCAGGCCTCCATCCTCTGGGTACAGGGAAGTGCCATGGCTTTGGTTCCCTACCCTCTCCTCATAGGGGGGCGTGGGGAGGGAGCTTCTGTTATCAGCCCTGGTTTATGAGGGAGAGGACTAAGATGTAGACAATCAGTTCCAACTCTGCCAGAGTCCAGATTTAAGACAGTTTGGCAGCAGGAGGGAAGGCCCAGACCTAGCCCAGGTTTTAGGGTGGACTGGGAGGTCCAGATGCTGAAGGGCCTGAGAAACGCTGTCATGGTAAGCAGGCATTCCAGGACTCTGCCTGCTCCCCTCTGTCCACACGGCTGACTGGCCTGCGACAGGGGAACTGAGGGCCCGAGTTATGTACTACAGTGGGGCAAGCTAGACCTCACTTGTCTATTTATTGATGCACCCACCTACTACCGTCCATCCCTCCACCTCACAACGACAGCACTGCCCATCTCTTCTTAGGGGTGAGCACTGCCACCATGGCTCTCCTGGCCTCCCCTGTGATCCACCTAACAGCCAAAGGGAATTTTCCAGAATACAGATAGGATCCTGATACTCCCAACAGAAACCTCCCTAGTGTCTAGCTGTCTCCGTTAGTGAAAAGTCCCAATTCCTGGTACCTCAAGAAGAATGTATAGATTCTCCATCACACGCCTCGAGTGGTATCACTGCGCAGCCCCAGCAGCAGCGAATTCACTCGGCTCCTGCTCTATGCTTGGGTCACAGGTAAATTCTGAGCTGCCTTCCCTGATGTGGAGCTGGAATGCCACCCCATGGGCCTCCCCATAGTTGCTCCCAGGATTGTTACTGTCTGGCTTTGTCTCCTTTTAGTCCCAGAATTCACCCCTTTCTCAGTGCTGGTGGCCTTCTCTAGACTCTGGCTTGAGGGTCAGGGTAGGAAGGGGGCCCTATTAGGCTGATACCTGAAGAGGAAAATGTTCAGGGCATAGAGGGCTGACATAAATCCCCCTTCATAAGGCTCCAAAGGACTACCCCACAGGCGTGCACAGGAACTTCTGGAGCTGTTTTAGGGGCCACCTCTGGGGACCCTCAGGTACAGGAAGATCCTGTGGCTCTGCAGCTGGCCTCTCAGAGGCACAAACAGATGATAAGTGCTCATCTCTAACCATCTAGTTCATCGGTGGCTCCCTTGCACCCCCAGAGCCCCCAAACTCACCTCTCCATGCCGACTGGAACTGCCAGCCCTGTCTGAAGGCCCCACACAAGGGAAAGACCAGGGACAGTCCTTGCCTGGTCACCAGCGGTACCCACCCCACCCCCTTTGCCCATGGGCTTGGCAGCCAGGACAGAGCTGAATGGAAAGCATTGTAAGCAGCCCAGCCGGGCTGGGGCTTCCCCAGGCTGTGGGCAGGGGGTGGAAGCGGCTGGAGTTACAGGCTGCACAGGCTTAACAACATGGCCCAGCCTGAGTCTTTGGACTGGAGGGTGAGCATGGGTGGCGATGGAGATGGGGGCTGTTTGGAGGAGCCTTCGGGTGGGTCAGCATCACTGGGCTCCTGCAGACTCTGTGGGACCCTAGGAAAAGCTATTCAGCAACTGAAGGTTAAAAATTAGCTCACTAGGTTGCTGCAGGAGTTAAGGTAGGAACCTGGAACTCTTAACTCCTTCCTTTCTGTGAACTTATACACTTGCACACACTGAAGCTACTGCACACATGTATCTTGCAACTATTTTCCATCTCGCTTTAACATATTGAGGGTATCCAAATTGATGCCTAGAGTCATATCCATTTTCTAATGGATTATATGGTGTTTCATTCTATGAACAGATCTAAGGCATAAACCAGGTGGTGGTGTACACCTCAGGAGACTGAGCCAGAAGGATAAAAAAAAAAAAGTGCCAGACTTACCGACTTACCGGTTTATCTGGGATATTTTAAATTTTTTAGTTTTTTTAAAATTATTTATTTATTTATTTATTTATTATTATTATTATTATTTTACTTTATATGTGACTGGCCTACTACTTATGTACAGGGCATTGTAGCATGGCTGGTAACCATAGAGTCCAGAAGAGGGCACCAGAGCCTTCAAAGTAGAAGCACAGATATTATTCGTCAACCTCCATGTGGGGGATTTGAACCCAGGTCCTCTCCATGAGCAGCCATTGCTCTTGACTAATGAGCTACTTGTCTAGTCCTGTCTTAGATATTTTTACTGTTCCTCTACACCCCGCTTTTTTCTCTGTTAGTGGTGGAGTTAGAAATTTAGGGCCACGGGCGGTGGTGGTGCACACCTTTAACCCCAGCACCTTGGAGGCAGAAGATGCTGATTTCTGAGTTTGAGGCCAGCCTGGTCTACAGAGTGAGTTCCAGGACAGCCAGGGCTACACAGAGAAACCCTGTCTCAAAAAAACAAAAAAGAAATTCAAGGCTACATAGCAAGTTAGAGGCCAGCCTAGGATCACTGAAACCCTGTCTTGAAAGTAAAAGATACATTTAAGCATGTATCTCTGGAGCGTGTACACATTTCAAGGCTGGACATGGTGGTGCATACCTTTAGTTCCAGGAACTAAAGGCCAGACACGACTACATAGTGTGACACTGTCTAAAAAACAAACCAACACGCAAACACCCTGCATCCACAGACAGCACAGCTGGATCACAGCAAACCCTCGCATAGGTTTTCAGATCCATGTTTCTGGCGTGTGGCAGCTTTCAGTTTTCAGTTTGCTTGGCCTTTTGAGATGGGGTATTGTGTAACCCTGGCTGGATTCAAAGTTGCTATGCATCCTAGACTGCTCTTGTCCTCTGGCTCCAGCTTTGAATTGCTGAGACAACAGGTGTGTGCTGTCATAGTTGTTTTAATGTTTTTTACACGGTGTTTCTCTGTGTAGCCCTGGCTGTCCTGGAACTCTGTAGACCAGACTGTCCTCAAACTCAAGAGATCTGCCTAAGTCTGCCTCCCAAGTGGCGGGATTAAAGCATACCACCACTGCCCAGCTCAGTTGTTTTTGTTTGTTCTCCTAAGACAGGGTTTCTCTGTGTAGCCCTGGCTGGAACTCACTCTATAGACCAAGCTGGCCTCAAATTCAGAGCTCCTCCTGCCTTTACCTACTAAGAGCTAGGATTGAAGGTATGCACCACCACTGTCCAGCTTCAGAGTTGTATTTTTAATTTTTTCCCTTTTGTTTATGGGTGTTTTGTGTGCATGTATATCTGTACCACATGCAATCTGATGGATCCCCTAGAACTGGACTCTCAGATGGTGGTAGACAACTTATATGTGTGTTGGCAATTAAGCTCAAGTCATCTAGAACAGCCCAGTTGTAGGTTTTTTTTTTTTTTTTCGAGACAGGGTTTCTCTGTATAGCCTTGGCTGACCTGGAACTCACTCTGTAGACCAGGCTGGCCAGTTGTAGTTTTAAAATTGCATTTATTTGCATGTGCAAATTCAACAGCGAGTGTGAAGGTCAAAGGACAACTTGTAGGAGTCGGTTCCCTCCACAGGAACTCTAGGATCTAACTCAGGTTTTTAGACTTGATAGAAAGTACTTCCATCCGCTGAGCCAGCTCACTGACTCTGCTTGGTTGTATTTTAAGAATGTCTCACATAGCCCAGGATAGTCTTAAATACACTGTAGCTAGGGATGACCCAGAACATAAGATCTTCTTCCTACAACCACTGGGATAAAAGGTATATGCCTATCTCAAGGTGAGGGGTGAGGATGTAAAAAACCAAACCTTCCTTACTGTTACAAAAATTCATCAGTGTATGGATGAATATCCCACAGGAATACTAAACATAAATGAGCTTAGTTTACTCATTCCCTTCCACCTAGGGTTTATATACAACAGAAGTTCCACTGTTTTTATGGCAGACTTTGTATGGGCATACTTTATGTTGTTCAACTTATCCCTCTGGTGGATGAGACACTCACTGGCTTGCTTCTACCTCTTGATTCTATACTGAGAATAGTTCTAAAAAACTAGTGCACAGTGTTCGTTTGTATCGCTTTCACTTCTCTGGGGTGTAAGCTAGTAATGAAGCTGTTGATGCAGGGCAACCTACAATTCATCTTAAGAGCAGTAAGGTCATTCGTGCTCTCTGGTCTAAACAGTGAGTGCCATTCCATTCTTCTTCTTCTTCTTTTTTTTTTTTTTTTTTTCCCCCTTTCCTTTTCAGATAGAATCTCTGTTGCACAAGCAGGCTTTAAATTCTAGAGCTCAAGCCAGGCAGTGATGGCACACACCTTTACACTGTATGTAGGAGGCAGAGGCAAAGTCAGGAGGATCTGAGTTTGGGGCCAACCTGGTCTACAGAGTGAGTTCCAGGACAACCAGAGCTACACAGAGAAACCCTATTTCAAACAAAATTATGTGCGTGGGTATGTGCATGAGTGTAGGTCCCCAAGGAGTTCAGAAGAGGGGGGCATTGGATTCTCCGGAGCTAGAGTTACAGGTAGTTGTGAGCTACTTCACGTGGGTGCTAGGAACGGAACAGTATACACTTTTAGTTTTTGAGAAAGGGTTTCTTCTTTGTGTAGTCCTGGCTGTCCTGGATTCACTTTGTAGACCAGGATAGCCTCGAACTCCCAGAGATCTGCCTCCCAAAGTGTGGGGATTAAAGGTATTCACCACTTGTAAGTGGACATTTTTGTTTTGTAAAGTTTTCCTTTATCCCCCCCCCCCCCCCCCCCCCATGAAATCTGACTCTGAACACTGCAACCTGGGGTGTTCTCAAACTCATGGCTTTCTCAAATTCATGGGTCTTTCTGCCTGGCCTCCCAGGCATGTGGATCGCCACACCCAGCAGCTCAGTTTTTCTCCACGAGGGTGTGAGCTATGGGCCGCCTTCTATGGCTTTTGCAACAATGAGGGAATTTTATTCTTTTCCTAGCTTGAGTATATGTGGACCCATGGAGGTCAGAAGAGTGTGTTGAACCCCCTGAAAGCGGATGTAAAGGCTATTGTGAGCCCCTAGGTGGGTTCTGAACCTACACCCTCTGCAAGAGCAGTATTCTTAACTTCTGAGCCATCTCTCTAGCCCCAAATCATGTTTTTGTTTTCATTGTTTTTTAGGTTTTGAGCTGTAGCAGGCAGAGAAGTTTCACACATCAGCATTAGGAGAACCTAGAATAGTAAACACTCTTGGGTTGTTCCTTCAAAGGAAGGGGATGCACAACCTTTTGTCCACCCAGAAAGCTGGTTACTAGTCTGATGACCTCTACACTTACCTGTGTGGCCAAGACCATGCAGGCCCCTCCCCCAGACGCCATGAACTTGTCATTCTGTCTCTAGAACCAATTTTTTGAAGGTGTCACATGTACTTTACAAAGTGTTTCCATACAGTCTGATCTTTGATTATTTTGTTCCTCAAGATTTGTGTATGCTTTATTGTATACATGATTGCTACTAGGAAAGTTTTCACCACATTATGTTGTTATAATGTATGCCTAAAATAAACTACCAAGGGTCAGACTCTGAAGAAGTTTGAATCAACAATGGCTACTTAGTTGTACTGAAGCAAACTGCCTTCTTGCCTGTAGGTTACTACTCTGAGGGCCCCACACTGACCGGTCCACAATGGTGCTGGGAACTGAACCTGGGTCCTCTACAAGGATAAGCAGTGTTGCTGTTAACCATACTGTCTCTCCAGCCCAAATTGCATTTGTTTTTTTACCTTCTTTTTTATTAGTTCTCAAGACCTGGTTTCTCTGTGTAGCCCTGGCTGTCCTGGAACTCTTTCTGTAGACCAGGCTGGCCTGCAACTCAAGATGCAACTGCTTCTGGGATTAAAGGTATTAAAGGTATGAGCTAGGACAACCTGGCTCCCATATTCTTTTTTGGAAAAAAAAAAAAAGAATTATTTTATGTATATGAGTACATTGTCAACTCTCTTCAGACACACCAGAGGAGGGCATTGGATCCCATTACAGATGGTTGTGAGCCACCATGTGGTTGCTGGGAATTGAACTCAGGACCTCCAATTCTAGGGGATCCGACATCGTCACACAAACATACATGCAGACAAAACCACCAATTCACATAAAAAAATAATTTTTAGAAATAAAAATTAATTGTATTAGCATTTTACCAGCATGTCTATTACCCCAGAGAATAGAAGATAGAATCAGTATGGTACCTTGTACTGCTGCTTAACACAAATGTCTGACACACACATCAGTGAAGAATGTTTATTTTAGGTGGGTGGTGGTGGTGCATGCCTTTAATCCCAGCAGTTGAAAGGCAGGGGCAGATGGATGACTAAATAGAGGGCAGCCTGGTCTACAGAGTTCCAGCACAGCTAAGGCTATACAGAAAAACCCTGTCTTGAGAAACAAAACTAGACGCTTTGTGGCTGGAGAGATGGCTTAATGGTTAAGAGCATTGACTGCTTTTCCAGAGGACTTGGGTTCAAAGACCCTAACACTAGAGTTATGGGTACACTCAACTGCCAGCGTAATGAGCTTTCCCAGTGCATTGGTTGGTGTCTTGGCTACATGTACGCTTACGTGAGGGTGTCAGATCTTGGAGTTAAGAGTTATGAGCCACCCTGTGGGTACTGTACTTCAATCCCCTGGAACTGGAGGTATGGATAGTTAATGTGAGCCACCATATGGGTGTCAGGAACTCAACTGTGGGTATTCCAGAGCAGTAAGTGTGCTGAGCCATCTTTCCACCAGCAAAACAAGGCCGAGCTGAGAGCACCACTCAGAGCAGAATCAGTTACTGTGACAGCCTGCTGGGAGGTAGGATGAGCTCTTGTCTGAGGTAAAGGAGACATGGAAGAATCAGCCTCATGTCACTTACTGGAAGGTAAGCAGGCCTCTTACCTCATCTTCTCTGTCACATGCCATCTTCAGTACTTGAAGGTTTCCCTCCTCACTGCCTGCTGTTCACACATTGGGACACTACTTTGAAGTCTCCAGGCTGGACTGGGAGCTCAAGGGCAAGCCTGCAGAACTGGAACCAACTTAACACTGCAGCTCACAGGGAGATGCCTGCCCCATACCATTCAGAGCAGAGGAAGCAATGAGGCCCCAGGGGAGATAGAGACTGCCCCTCTGACTGAGACAGGACACTGCCATAAGGCCTCCCTATGCTACACTTTGTGTATGTATGCAATGTATGCATGTACATGGTCCTTCCACTTTGCACATTGCTCTTGGAGACCTGAACTCAGGTTCTTAATGCTCACTCAAGTTGTCCTAACTCCCAACCACTGTCCGAGTCCTGAGCTGTCCCCACTTTTGATGAAAGAAGCTTCTGGGCCTCTGTAACTACCACAGGTGACTTTTATTTGTGAAGCTCCCAGGCACAGCCCAGACACACAACACAATGGGAAATAGGAGGTGGCCGAGCAGCCACTTTGGGAAGTCACAGGGCATCTCCCATCCAGCTCCTGTCTCAGAAAACTCAGAAGAGTAGGCCATAAACACATAGTTCAGGCATGAGGGGACCTGCCCTTCCCTCCCCAGGATGAAGAACAGGGCTGGGCCAGCCAAGGTGCTTCTTCCACTGGGTCCAAGAGCCAGGGAACCACAGGCAATTCCCACTCCTCAGCTATTTGGGGTTAGCCCCTGGCTGCTGCTCCAAGCCCCATGGTTAAGGCCAGAGTTTCACTTTCTAATGACAGCCCATTTCTGACAGTCTCTGTACCATAGGCATTATGGACACAGCAGGACACAGCACACAATAATTCCCCAGGCTTTGGTGGGACAGGAAGGCAGGGCAAGCAGGACAGCCAACGGGGCCTATGGCTAAATTGGCCTAAGTTTAATAACAAAGCAGCTGTCAGCCCTTCCCCCGGGCATCAATACCCTACAGTGGACCTGGGTTAGTCCAGCAGGGAGATGAAGATGTGCAATCCAGAAGGAAGTACATACCCACACACACACCAAACCGACACAGTATCAAAGGACCAATATGACATGTGAGACAAGACCCTCCCCTGCCTCTGGTCAAAATCCTATCCAATGGAGATGCTGGCTGAGCTCAGTCCATCCAAGTCCCCCAGTCACTGGGGCAGGGCGAGGGACAAGAAGCTGGCTTTAAATCTAGATGCTGTATAGTGTCTGCAGCAGATTGTGGCGAGCAAAGGAGCAGGATTCCAGTGCGCCATTGGGCCTGTGGAGAAGACAGCTCAGTGAGTGCTACCAACATCTCAGGATCCTGGGAGGGAGCTCCATGGTGAGAAGGGCCTGCGTCCTCTGCTGGGAAGTTAGGACCTCTGGCCTTCGCATGGGGGCTGGACTGGGACTCTTGGGACTGACCCACCCATGAGCCCTCACTACTCACTTTGTCACAAACGCCAACAGCAGGGGTACAAGAGCCTTGGGGAAATAGTCCTGCTGCACCACGTGGTTCAACACCATCAGGGGGCCATGCAGGTTGGGAATGGCCTTGATCTTGTCTTCACTCTGCAAATAAAGGTGGGTAAGCTCCAAGGTCACCGGTGAGCCCTGTCTCCTACCTCAGTGACCCACAGTGACGGGAGCCTCACCTTGAGCAGACCCATGTGGATGAGCAACCTGGTGAGGAAGGTGTTGGAACTGAAAGAGGAGGAGCTGAAGGCCTTCTTCATGAGGGCATCTGTGGGGCAGAGATGGACTGTGGTAGTAAGTAGGGCAGGAGAGGTTTAGACATAAGGGTATCCAGAGCCCCTGCCTTTGGCCCTGTCAAGAGGTAGAAACTGAAGAGGATGCAGGTACACCTGACTGGGGTCAGAGTACTGGAACCAATGGAAGGCTCAGTTTACCAGCTGGAACGCCTTCCCCACCTAGCTTCTTATAAAATGGGTGTGATGACAGTACCATTCTCTACAGCTTGCACATGGAGCCAGAGTAATGCAAACCACTTGGGGAGGTTTTAGATATTAGTTGAGAAAAGGAGAAAAGAAGGTAAGTCTCTCGTATCTGTAAATGTTCCCAGTTCCCCAGTGACCAGCCCCTGACCACAGAGCGCACAGCCTAGGAAGACGTGTGTCTCTGCTCCTTTTCTCTTGCCATGACCTAGTCCTTCCCTGGGCCTTCCTCTTTCTTCTGCCTGGCCAAACTTGACATGCCTGGAGGCTCTAACAGAGGTGACAGGTAGAAGGTGACAGAGTTGGACTGGTAACAATGACACGGGGACAGGTAGTACTTGGAGATGTTATGAAAGAGCAGGTGTCTTATTTTTGTGACCACATGTGCAGAGTCTCTCACAGAGACACAAAGGCCTGCCTGACAGGAGAACTCACAGGGCCTTACAGATTTGACTATCTGGCTTTTAAAGATAGGCAGTGTCCTGCCCTGACCCTACCTGGCCTAAGTTCTAACTATATACAACCTATGCTTTAGGAAGTTCTCCTGTGCAGGATGCAGGAGAGCATCCAGTCCTACCAGTCCTGCCCCTCTCCCCTTACCGATGGCATCCAGCACTGCTGTCTTTACTGAGGCTTCGTCCCTGAACACAGATGCTACTTTCAGGAAGGCTGAAACAACCTTCTCAGGGTCGGAGGTATCTGTCTGAGGACAAGACATAATGGCTGGTTAGACACCAGAGCCCTGAGGCTCTGACTTCATACCAAATAGCTGCAGAAGACCCTGGCAATATTAGGGGGTGTGACGTGGCATGTGGCAAGGATAGGTCTGGTGAAAACCTGGCCACAACAGGTTATAAGCAGCAAGTGAGCTAAATACCGTTTTTCCCAGGTGCTGGGGTAACATCTTTGTACACTGTGTGAAGGTGTGTGTCCTTCCTCACCTGCCTAAGGCATTCTCTACAGAGCTGACAGCACACAGCGGAGGCAGGAAAGAAAAGGCAAGATTTCTAGGCAGAGGTATGAACTCTGGGAAAGAATCAGGCTGGGAGAGGACTAATCTAGTTACATGATTTAGTTAGGAAATAGCATAAGCCAAGGTCTGAGGTATCATCAACAGTAATACATCTGTGTATTTATTGGAGCTGGCGGGTCAAATAGTCTGACAGAATTTGACATTCAACATGGTAGCTAGAAATCTTTACATAGGCAGATTCAGGTATTAGGCAGAAGGAGGCACCAAAGCCATTTAAGTAGCTGGGAAGAGGGTTTCTTAGACTGAGCAAGCCAGCTCAGTATATTTCTAGGCTATGGCAAAGCCAGCGGGTACACAGCCCACTGAAGCCCACAGGAACACACGCCAGCTTGAGGAGTACCTGTTTTAGCACAGACCCTGCAACTTCCCAGCTGGGGGCCAGCATCCACATGTGCTGGCCTGAGGAGCCTGCACCTCACAGGGCAATAGGAATGTCTTCCTGGAGCTCCAGTGTGACTGAGAAGCCCCAAACTTCTGAACTGGTAATAAGTTTGAAAATAGTTAAAGAAAAAGAAAGAGAGAGAGAGAGAGAGAGAGAGAGAGGGAGGAAGGAAGGAAGGAAGAAAGAAACTGTGTATAAGAAAGCATAGAAAGAAATAGTTTAAAAATAAAGTCTCTGAAGGAAGGAGAGAGAAAAATGAAAATATTTTCTGTCTTAAAAAAAATGAGGGGCTGGAGAGATGGCTCAGTGGTTAAGAGCACTGACTGCTCTTCTAGAGGTCCTGAGTTCAAATCCCAGCAACCACATGGTGGCTCACAACCATCTGTAATGAGATCTGATGCCCTCTTCTGGTGAGTCTGAAGACAGCTACAGTGTACTCATATATAATAAATAAATCTTAAAAAAAAAAAAACAATAAAAAAAAGAGACTATGTCAGAGGACAACATATAATTTTGTTTCAATTATCAGCATACAAATATTTCCAGTTGCAATTACATATATCCTCTTTAAGAAAGATCAGACTAGCTGGGCAGTGGTGGCGCACACCTTTAATCCCAGCACTTGGGAGGCAGAGGCAGGCAGATTTCTGAGTTCGAGGCCAGCCTGGTCTACAGAGTGAGTTCCAGGACAGCCAGGACTACACAGAGAAACCCTGTCTCGAAAAACAAAGAAAAAAAAAAAAAAAAAAAAAAAAGATCAGATTAGGGCTGGAGGGTTAGAAACACTGACTGTTCTTCCAGAGGTCCTCAGTTCAATTCCCAGCAACCACATGGTAGCCTATGACCATCTATAAATGATCTGATTCCCTCTTCCTGATGTGCTTGGAAACAGAGCACATAAAATCTTAAAAGAAAAAAAGGGGCTAAAGAAATTCATGTTACAAACAATAAAACAAAAATCAGAGAATCCTTTAAGCCAGAATAAGTCTTCAGAGGAATCTAATCTAAAGCCTATCAGGCCACTCTGAAGGAGAAAGCAGAGTGGCACCTGAGATGCTTTATCCTGAATTAAGAATACAGATTTTGTTTGATGACACATTAGAGCAATGCCATACAATAACTTGTCTTTCATTTTGTAAATTAAGGCATGTGCATGTGTTAATACATTATACAACTGATACCTATTCAAAATTTCAAAGGGCTTCTTCTGCCGTGAGTGCTGAGAAGGCTGATTCTGTAATTACACATTTATTAGAAATGATGGATCTATGAGAGATGCCTTTCCAGAGTGAAGAAGCTCACAATGCTTTCTAAGGTCAGCAGCATCCCCAGCACAAATTCAAAGACGGGCATTGAAGAACCTCTATATGGCATCTGCCTCAAGCATGACAAAGCTAGCCACCAGGCAACAAACTGCCCTTGCCTCGACTGCTGACAGCACGCAGTGGACAAACAGGACACTGGGAAGTTGACTGACCTACTCTGCAGAGTCAAAGGAGGACAGACCTTCGTATTTCCCGCTTCACAGAAAGGCCTGTAGGCTGAAGACGGATGCCCCGCTGCAGAGGGACCTTGGGTGACTGACTAGGCAGCAAACAAGAACTAGTTCAGGCGGCGCTGACTAGTTTATAGGCTCTAGCTGGCAAACAGCCCGAGCTGTATATACTGAGTCTCTGTGTCTTTACTGGGAGTGGGTGGGCCAAGACAGTCAATATGCAGGGAGTGGTCATCTTACTCTAACACTACTAACAGCCTGAGGGAACGGCTGCCATCTTCAAATCTAACACTAGACACCAAGCCTAAAGACCCAAGTTTGATAGTCAGCAGATGAAAACCAACTTCTTCTGCAAGTTGTCCTCTGACCTCCACAGACATACAAAATAAAAGAATTTTTTTGTTGTGGTTGTTGTAATTTATTGACCAGGGTCTCACTATGTATCCCCAGCTGGCCTGGAAATCTTTATGTAGACCAAACCGGCCTCGAACTCATAGTTCACCTGCCTCTGCCTCCCCAGGCTAAACTTAAACGTGTGTGCCTGGCAAAATTTAATGCTTTTTTTTTTTTTCCTTAAAAAAAGAAAAAGGAAGAAAAAGGCTAAAAACCAAAACCAAACAAACAAAAAAACCAACTAAGGACTTGTGTGATCTCCATTTCAGCTTGCCAGAGTAACAGAAACTGCTTCAGTATAAGGTTAAGGACTGCTCCTCCCTGAATGCATGACATCACGTGAGGCTGGTTGGAGCTGCAGATAGCCGGGAAAAGGGGTTTGCTCCAGAAGCAGCTAGGCAGGCAGAGCTCAGAGCTCATGGAACACACACTGGGCATTCGTAAGTGTGTCTTTGCTAGGACACGGACACTTCTGACACTACAGCTCACTGACCAACCGAATTTTTACAAAGGGGCTGGGAGGCTGGGAGTGCTCTTACCTGTTGGACTATCAGCACCGAGACCTTGGGACCCAGCCGCAGCAGCTTCTCTGGGGAGGGGAATGACAGGAAGGTGGAGAGGTCTGTGGGAGGCGGGGAGGACAGCACGGGAGCTGGCTCCTGAGAAACAGGTGACACAGGGGCTCTGTAGATTCCAAACCCCAGATCCCTCGACCTGGCCGTGCCCGTTCCCACACCAACAGCCTCCTCACTCCAGCCAGCTCTACAGTCTAGGTCCAGAATTAGCTCTTACTCAGTCACAGGTCCCCAGGTATTCTCAAGGTTTGGGTAAAAGTCAGCATAACTTTAGCCTTAGCACTCAAAGTGGAGTTTTGCCATGCAAACAAGACAGGTGCCTGGGTCAGTGCTTGCTGCTAGCAAGTACCAGGGAAACCTAACCCTGAGAGGCACTCTGTCAGTCAGCTGCTCCCAGAGCACAGGAGAGCAGCCCTGCTCCATAGGCGTGTGAGTTCTAGCTGGACTCCAGTTGTAGTTCAGAAACTGAGACACAATGAACCAACATGTGGCAGTGGGGTCAAGCAACTAACCCAAGTCAATGTCAACCCCAGCCGCAGCTCTTGACTGCCCCAAGAGCCACCAGGATAACCCATAGCGGGGAGGAGAAAAGATGAACTATGTAGCCCTGGGTAGCCCCAAAACTTTTCGGCAATCCTTCTGCATCATTCTTCTAAGGCTAGGGTGAAAGGCATGAGTCATGTTCAGCACTGCATAATTTTTGGTGTCAGAGTTTATTTCTACATGAAATAAACAAGCACACGAGTGCAGTTACATTCTGGCAAACTCTCAAACAATAAGGTCCCTCCTGGAATAATCTGAGAACCAGCCGGCCTTTGTATTTACTGGACTTAAACAGATGCTAGCTATACCCCAGGACTCTGTTCCCAGCAAATAACAAACTCACTCCACTGTTAGGGTCCAGGATCTTCCTTGAGGGTGTAGCTGGCTCCTCTCCTGACCCTCGCTGCGGTGGCTCTTCCTCTTCTTCTTCTTCCTCCTCCTCCTCCTCTTCATCCTCATCCTCTTCCTCCTCATCATCCTCTTCATCCTCTTCTCCTTCTTCCTCATCATCTTCATCCTCTCCCTCATCATCACTGTAGAGAAAAGCCAGCTAAAGCCCAGAAGCTCATGTTGACTCAGAGGTCTAACTCTGAGGCTATGGACTCTGGCTACGCCAAGAAGCACTGCACACAGGATGGCAAGCAGGATCACCAGAGTCTTCATTCCGCTAAGTATAGTGCCTGTGGTACAGACACAGAAGAATCAGAAATGGTCATTGTCCCCAAAGAGCCTCAAGTCTCACATGGAAGCGGGTAAAGGAGCCTGTTAGGATCTGACCAGACTTGGATGCCTGGGGTAGCACCATCTGCATCTCATGGAGCCACAGAGGGCTGAGTGCAGAAGAGTGATGTCCTTTTAGTTCCCCTGAAGCTCTGCCTCCCACTGGAGTGCCCAGGCCCAGCCAGAGAACACATACACAGTGTCAACATGAGAATGAAGCCTCTCTAGGGATGACCGAGGCAGGGCAGATGACACTGCAAAACTAACTTTCCAGTGCTGCCTGCCTCAACCTCTTCCATTCCTTCCTATCGGCCACTGGGAACTGAGTCCATCCCCTTCAGGTGCCTGCACCTCCCACACTTCCCTACACTTACTGCTTCTGCCAAAGACCTGCTGGGAGTTATAGAAGGCAGAGGCAGGGGGATCTCTCTGACTTTCAAGTCAGCTAGGGTCATATATTAAAACCCTGCCTCAAAAAACAAAACAATGGGGACAGCAGCCCTCCATGGCCTCCCTACATGCAGGTCTATAAGCTGGTCTTCTGCTGAACACAAAAGCTCTCCTCTAGCCCTTCCTCCAACACCTAATGCAAGGTGCCAGCTGCTAGGCTGGCAGGTAGCAGGAGATAAACCAAAGAGAAATAAGTGAGCCGGGCAGTGGTGGCGCACGCCTTTAATCCCAGCACTTGGGAGGCAGAGGCAGGTGGATTTCTGAGTTCGAGGCCAGCCTGGTCTACAGAGTAAGTCCAGGTCAGCCAGGACTACACAGAGAAACCCTGTCTCAAACAACAAAACAAAAAACAAACAAAAAAGCCAAGAAATATGTGAAGAGCAGGCCTGACCCTTGGCCTCTGGAGCCACCTTCCCAGAGTTCCCTACCTGAGGGATGCCAGCACCTTGGCCATATTGAAGCTGTCCAGCACCTCCTGAAGTTGTTCACAGCCCTCTTCTCCCAGGGCATTGCCTGATCCAGGAAGGAAAGGAATGTCAGGGAGGACAGTGCTGGGGCCAGCTGCCCAGAGGTGAGCTGAGGCTGGCCCCACAACTTACCATTGAGGTCCAGCTTCTCCAGCTCAGCCTTGTCAGCCACAGCTTCAGCAACAACCAGGGCAGCATCTCTCTTGATTTCACAGAACGACAGGTTCAGCTCCTAAGAGCAAAAGGAACAGTAGAGAGGCATGTCAAACCTGGGCCAAGAGACAAGTCCTGTTCTCGTCAGCTTCTCCTTCAACAGTGAAGCAGGCTTGGTCTCCTGCCTTTGGCATTGGGGGTTGAAGAAAAACAAAAACAATACACGAACCCAGTGCAAAGTACTTGACATGTTTATACCAAAGTGAGAAGGCTGAGACCTAGCCCACCCTCCTTCACACCAGACCCTTTACGAACTCACTACCTCCCCCCGACCCCCACCCCCATACACACAACACACAAGCAGGAGGAAAAGCTGGCACCTTCAGCTTGGGCAGGCCCCCACGAACAGCATCTGCGATGGCAACCGCGCCCTTAGAGCGCACCAGGCAGTCTCCAAAATTGATCACCTCCACTTGTCGCAGAGTCTTCAGGGTCTGAGAGGAGGGAGCAAGGGTCTAGGTGATGTGACCATTCTTACACACTGGCCTGGCCTCAGCCTCAGCTCAGTTCTCACACTGCCCACTGGCCTCTGAAGTCCTGGCTCAACCTCGAGCTCACCGCTACCCACGTTATAGTTCTTTCCAAAGCACGAACCAAATCTAATCACATCCCGTCACATCAGGGCTTCAAATCCTCCATGGCTTCCTATTACTTTACAGACAGTTTCAGACTGGGTAATACTACAAGGTCTCAAATTCCTTTTCCTTTCATTATTCCAATACCCCTGAACCTCAGTCATTTCAAATAAGGACCAACTTAGGGAAGCTCCTTGTCAGCCTGCAGACTTCTCACACTCCATTAATCATGGTGCCTGAACCACCCATCACCACCACTTGTCAAAATCAACCAGTCTTTTATCCTTAGTCAAAACAAGCAAGCTCAAGCCTAAGATCCAGTCCCTCCTCCCACCTGGTGCTAGCACCTGCATCTGTGACATCTATAACTTACCTTTCATGAGCCCTTCCCACCTAGAGGCCACTCAACATTAGGTTGCAGGGACCTTGTAACACATAACCCTATTCTGTACAAATGAGAGGGGCTGTGGGATATTCAACACGGGAGGATGGAAAGGTAGCGGCAGAGCCATGCTGGCCCAATACACCCGCCTCACCTCAGCCATGGCCACCCCACCCTTCTCAGTGAAGGTGTTGTCATTTAGGTTGATGACTCGCAACAGAGGGTTGATGGCAAATGCCTGGGCCAGGGCCGTGACACCAGGGTGGTTAATTCCATTCTGTGGCATATGGACCTCTTCCAGAGTCCCGATGATCTGTGGGGCAAAAGAGAGTTGAGTGGTGTGGCCTGGTGCTCCACTGACACCCAGTGGGAGATGCTGCCAGTGTCGGGGCACAGATCTTCAGGCAAGCATTTGAATATGGCTACATCAGATCCAGGGAGAAGACAAGGAGCCAGAGATGCCAAAGACTGACCAGGTTCACAACCAGAATGGAGGTTTCTCGTTGGTATCCTTGGTGTGGTAGCAGTGGGGCTCTTTTCTAGATGTGCAGGACCACTCATCTTTCTGAGGACTTCCTATCCAGCTACAGTCTCACTTTCAGACCATACCCTTTCTAGGCCTTTGACCCCTCATCCTCTCTCTCTTTTTTTTTTTTTTTCGAGACAGGGTTTCTCTGTGCAGTCCTGGCTGTCCTGGAACTCACTCTGTAGACCAGGCTGGCCTCGAACTCAGAAATCCACCTGCCTCTGCCTCTAAGTGCTGGGATTAAAGGCGTGCGCCACCACTGCCGATCCTCTCTGCTTTTGAGTACCACTATTTCCCCATTTGCTGACATTTCTATTTATCTCACAGACTCCAAACTACAGCCTTGAGTGTGCTCATGTTGGGCTACAATCCCACTGGCGTTTTCTTTAAAACAAACAAACAAACAAACAAACAAACAAACACCTCATTATTGTGAACTGTGTCTGTGCCTGTGAGTGCAGGTGCCAAGAGACCAGAAGAGGATCCCTTGGTGCTGGACTTACAGGCAGCGTGAGTTGTCTGACATAGGCACTGGGAGGCAAACTCAGCAAGTGCAGCACTGCCCTCTGCTAAGCCAAACCCTACTCCCCCTCCCAGCATCTTCTGTTTCTGTTGCTGTTATAAAATGCTTTGACTGCCAGGCGGTGGTAGCGCATGCCTTTAATCCCAGCACTTGGGAGGCAGAGGCAGATTTCTGAGTTCGAGGCCAGCCAGGTCTACAGAGTGAGTTCCAGGACAGCCAGGGCTACACAGAGAAACCCTGTCTCGAAAAACATAAATAAATAAATAAATAACCAACCAAAAGCAACTTAGGAAAGGGGGCCAGGCATGGTGACACGTGCTTTTAATCCCAGCCCTTGGGAGGCAAATCTCTGGAGTCTGAGGCCAGCCCTACATAATGAGACACGGTCTTAAAAAAAAAAAAAAAAAATCCGCTGGAGAGCCTGGCACTTAGGAGGCAGAAGCAAGCAGATCCCCATAAGTTTGAGGCCAGCCTGGTCTACAGAGCAAGTGCCAGGATAGTGAGGTCTACAGAGAAAGCCTCTCTAGGGAGTTGTGGGGAGGAGAAAGAAAAAGAGGCAGGAGAAATGGCTCAGAGTTTAAGAATAGTAGCTGTTTTTCCAGACCATCTGAGGTTCAATTCCCAGCACCCACATGGTGGCTCACAACTATCTGAAACTCCAGTTCTGAAAGAGGTGCTCTCCTCTGCCCCACAGGCATGAGGCATACATACAGTAGACATACACCATGCAGGCAAAACACCAGCACACAAGATAGTTTAAAAAGAAAGGGTTTTTTGTTGTTTGTTTTTTGAGACAATGTTTCTCTATGTTGTCCTGGAATTCCCTCTGTAGACCAGGCTGGCCTTGAACGCAAGAGTTCTGCCTGCCTCTGCCTTCCAAATGCTGGGATTCAAAGTGTGTGCCACCTTGCCTGGCAGTGGAGAAATGGCTCCGTGGCTAAGAGCACACATTGCTCTTGTAGAAACCCTGACTTCATTCCCTAACATCCACGTTGGGCAGCTCCCAATTGCCTTGAACTACAGTGCAAGGGTGACCCAAGGCTTGTGGCCTCTGACACCTGCACTCATATGCAAACCCCAAACCCTCTTACCATGTAATTCTTCTAGGTCGTATCAATCTGACAAAAACTAGCTTGTACACCTGGGAAGACTTTCTGCATCCTCCTAGATGCAGTCCTTTTCCACATGAGGGCTGTACCTCGTTACCCTCAAATTTTCAAGGAAAGGTCCCATGCTTCGACAGACTTGTGTACCTCACACAAAGACGCCCTTAGCACTTACTAAAAAGTAGGAAGCCCTGATTTAAGACCCAGTACCCACAAAACCCAAACATAGGCTCAGTCAATCAAGTGCTTGTCTTGCAAATATGAGGACCTGAGTTCTACTCATAGGATCCACATGAAGATGCCAGGGCATGGCATGGTGGTAGCACGTGCAATCCTAGCACCAGAGGCAAAGACAGGAGGAACCCAGGGGCTCACTGGTCAGCCATTCTAGTCCAGTTTCTAAGCTTCAGCCAAAATGAGGTAGACTGCATCCCTGGGGATAACACCTGAGTTTGTTTTCTGACACAAATATACCCCAAAGAAAGGAAAATGAAACTAACCACAGAGTTTATGTGGGTTTGAAAATGTCCACAACAAGGACCCCAAACCCAAGAACAAATGATACTGTTCAGCTACATTAGAAATAAGAGCTTTTCATCTACTGACACCACAGACTCAGGATGCGAGACTGTGGATGGAGCAAGAACCCAATCTAGGCAGAGTAGAGGACTGAGGGTACAGGCCCCAGGAAGGGCTTATCTGAGGAAGCAAGTAGCTCCCCTCCAGCCTAGAGAACAGTCAGCAAGGACCATTCCCACCAAGGGTGGATGAGGAGTCCTTATGGGGCAGCTCCCGTGCTGGCCTACTCAGAGCACAACAGGGCTGCTGCTGTGGCCATTTGCTCAGTGCTGGTGAAACTTTATTTGCTGGGAACAGAAGGGAATGAAGACCATGTTTCCACTCCTAGTGAGGGCAGAACCCATCCTCACAGCTAGAGTACCATCCATATATACACTGTACACTGTCCTAGAGCTTGGGGACAGGAGAGAGGGTACCAGGAGGTGAAGCTGGCACAGTGCTGCGGGGCCAGTGAGATGGTGCACTGGTGCAGACCATTGTTCTGCAAGTCTAAGAGCTCACAGAAAGTAGAGGGAGAGAACTAACCCCGACACGCTGTCCTCTGACCTCTCTCTACATGTGTACTATGGCATGGCACCCACACATACCTATAGTTTTTTTTTTTTTTTTTTTTGACAAATAGCTGGATGGTTGATGGAACATACCTTTAATCCCAGCACTTGAGAAAGTTCGAGGCCAGCCTGGTCTACAGAGTGAGTCAGAGCTACACAGAGAAACCCTGTCTCAACAAAAACAAAAAACAAAAACAAAAAACCCAAAAACCTGTTTTGAAAAACCAAAAGAAAGAAGAAGCCAGGTGTGGTGGCTATTCCTGGTTGTCAACTTGACTATATCTGGAATGAACTATAATCCAGAACAATTGGAAGGTTCTCCTGTGACCCTGATCTTAAGGCACAGGGACTATGAAAAATTTAGGCCCAGGCAAGGTAGTACACGCCTTTAATCCAAATCTAGGCGTGGCGGCACACACCTTTAATCTGAGCCACGCCCTCTGCTGCAGGCCTACATAAGGAAGATGATCTTGTGTTTGACTGCTTGCCTCGTGGGACTGAGCAACTGCCAGATCCTTGGACTTCCATTCACAGCTGCTGCTTACCTTGTTGGACTACAGACTGTAAGTCATCAACAAATTCCCTTACTGCATAGAGACTGCCCTACCCATAAGTTCTGTGACTCTAGAGAACCCTGACTAACACACCAGGTATGGTGACAGACAACTTTAATCTCAGCACTCAGGAGACAGAGGCAAGCACATCTCTGTAAGTTTGAAGCCAGCCTGGTCTACAGAGTTCCAGACCAGCCAGGACTAGAGACATACCCCATCTCAACCCAACAAAATCTAACAAACTGGCCTGTCAACCTGTTATGACGGCTTTTCTGTCTGGCACAGCAGGGGAAAGAAACGACTCACCCCAAAAGCTTCTGCCAGCGCAGTGGCCCCGTCATTCTCCAGGCGATTTCTGCCAGCCACAAACACCTTCAGGGCCAGCGGCTTGCCTTGGGCACTGGACTTGCGGTGACACTCAGTCAGAGCTGCTGCCAGGATCTGTAGGAAAGGCACAGCTGTGTGCATACCTTGGCCAGGCCGATTCCACCTGCCTCTCGACTGTTCTCCAGCGAAGCACGCCTCCTCCAGGGGTAGATCAGGGGACACTGCTATAGTGCAGTGGTCACAGAACTGTTATACTTTGTGATGTACTTGTTGGGGTTTGTTGCAGGGGTCTATGGCAGGTAGAGGCAGACAGGCCAGCTGGATTTTAGGCTAACTGTGGTGTGGACTCCCAGTTATCTCAGAGTTCTGCTAGGTTAAAGCTGTCATGATTTCAATCTCCCAGATGAAGGAATGAGACTATGAGAGGCCAGACTCTTGTACTGAGATAGGGTCTCATGTATTTGAGGCTGGCCTTGAACTCACACTGCTGTAACTCAGCCATCCAATGATCTTCCTGCCTCAACCTCCAGAAAAATTAACAGCCAACATGTGCAACACCAACCAGCTTAGAAACTTTCTCATCACTAAGCCAGCAGACTCTGAATCAGAATGGAGTCTTGAGTGTCTCTCCTATCCTCTATCTGAGGGAGTTCCTGCCAGACCTGTCTGTACCATCTGACGATACTTGTGCCTAAGTCACTTTTACTTATGAATAGCACCAAGTACAAATGGATGATGTAAGCCATTTCAATATGCCTAACAGAAGAGGTAAACTATTTCTGGCTAAGGATGTAGCTCGGCTGGTATAGTGCTTACATGCACAAAGCCCTGGGTTTGATCCCTAACAACACAGAAAAGGGGCAGCAGGCAGCATGCCCGTAATGCCAGCACTTCGGAGAAGGAAGGGTTGAATTTCAAGGTCATGCTCAGCTAGATGTTGCGAGATGAGGCTGTGCTGCAAGATACCCTGTCTCAAAAGCAAAACACGAACAAGCCTTTAATCCCAGCACGAGGGAGGCAGAGGCAGAGGCAGGCAGCTTTCTGTGAGTTCAAGGCCAGCCTGGTCTACATGGAAAAACCCTATCTTGAAAAACCAAAACCAAAACACAAAAACATAAAAAGCTCCCTTAAATAAAGTCAAAGGTGTTAGATGGGGAGGAGGGGACCTGGGGAAGGGCTGCAACCTGCTGCCACTCTCCTTAACAACACAGGACAACCGCTACAGAGGGGGTCACTGGCTCCTTAGCCTGGGACAATTCAAGGCCCATTCTAGGTTTTTTTGATCTGACTGGAGCCTGGGAGATACAGACTTAGCTCAATGCTGGAGCTTTAGGTTCTAGGTTCAATCCTCACTGCCACAAGAGGCAGAAAAAAAAGAATGGAACCTCTGGTGAAGGCTCAAACTCTACTCGCCCCACCCCCACACCTTTGTTCACTCTATAGGAAAATGGAGGTGGTACCAGCAATGTACACAAAGCCATCTTCATAAATACATCCCTATCCCTCTTAGCTGTGTCCCAGCCCTGGGTCTGATGGAACCTCAAAAAGAGAGGGAAAAAGGAGGACAGTCTCCATCACTGCATGGCTGGTAGTCACAGGGTGAATTTAAGGCACAGCCTTGTCCAGAAATAAGCCAATTGTGACTGGAGCTGTGCCTGCTGTTCCAAATAGCAAGAGATTTGGTACACGGATATTGCGACCCTAAGTTCTGCACAGCAAGCAGGTCAGAGCAGGTTATGCAGCAGCACTGCCTGTGTTGCCAAGGCAACTCAAGAACTTGGAATGGTTGCTTAGCAACCTAACCTTCTGGACTCCTTTCCTCACTGGCTGCAGGCTGCTGTCTTTGAGGCTTTGCTTTTCTCCTCTCAAGTGACAGACAATAGCCCCTGACCCAAGAGGTGGTCCTAAGGGCCAGAACACACAGCCCAATGTGGATGTTCGGAGGGACCGCCCAGGACTGCCAACCCACCTTGCCACCACCGATGCCCATGCCACAGTTGTTAAGCTTGAGCTCCTGCAGGGTGAAGCAGGCTGGGCTCTTGAGAAGGGCCTCGAAGCCTCGCACTCCATCAGGTCCAAATGCGTTGTCACTGAGGTCGAGTTCCACCAGCTGTGCTCCTGCAGTGATGAGTCCCTCCCCTAGTGAGATCTGGACACAGAGAGAACTCACTCGGTCTCCCAGACATCTACCAGATGCTACTTCTTTGCCTGTCCACAGGTCATACCCAAGTTGGTGGGAATGTAGCAGTTACTGGCTTAAAAATTATATATTACTGTCACTATTATTAATATTGTGTGCTTGAGTCTAGGCACATGTGTACTTAAACGCAAGTATAGAGGTCAGAGAACAACTTCTGAGAGCTGGTTCTCTTTCTCCACCAGGGCATTTATTGCCCGAATGCAGCTTGAACTGAGGTGTGCACAGTTCACACTCAAACGCATACACCTTTACCCACTAAGCCACCTTGCTAGCCCAGACACCAGCTTTTACAGCAGATTTTACCTACTATGTCCCTACACTGTAATGGGAGTGAGTGGGGCCCAGGAGTAGGAAAATCTGGGAAGGCCCTCTGCAGATGGCACTGAGCTCACTGAAGAGGAGGCAGCCAGTCAACACTAAACACCTCAAGCTTCAGGACTGACTGAGCAGAATGCTGTTGGAAACATGGGAGTGGTACAGAAGACAACCCAGCCATACCAGGAGAAAATGACTAGAGGTGGCTCTGCCAGAGAAGGGATGGGGAAAGGGGCAGACATAAGAGTGGGCAAGTAGCCCACAATGGCAGGACTTCAAGAGGGGACAGCCTGCTGTTGCCTATACCAACCACAAAGGTTCCTATTATCCTATCACTCAACAAGGACAATGGTTGCATTGCCATCTGAAGGTCTGGCTCCAGCTGTACACTGTCTAACTCTCCCTGGACCAGTACTGTCACATACCCCAGGGTTCGCTTACTTTCTCTTACTTACATCCCTAAGGATCTGTTTTCATGACTGGAATGTGAAGACACAACACATCTTCAACGCCGAGCAAGTAAGTGATTACAAGAGGCCCCAGAAAGCTGCTGTACTTTCTGTTCTGCCCTGACTAGTTTACTCAGCCTGCATTCTGAATCCTGCTTATCCTTCCAGGGTGAACACTAACTCCGCCTCTCAGGAGCTCCCCCACAGAGTGGACCAGAATCCCCTGCTCTGGCTAACACTAACTCCGCCTCTCAGGAGCTCCCCCAAAGTGGACCAGAATCCCCTGCTCTGGCTAACACTAACTCCGCCTCTCTGGAGCTCCCCCACAGAGTGGACCAGAATCCCCTGCTCTGGCTCTTCAGGAGGATGGTGAGGCAGCTTTTCTGAAACCCCACTGTGCCGTACTGAAGGCCTCAGGATGAGATGGGGCAGTCACCACCATGGTGACTTTGTCTTGAGGCTCTGTGCTAAGACCCAGGCTAGTTCTCTCTCCTCTCCCTAAGGCTCAAATGCTGGGGACTGCAATCTGGAACTGCAGGCCCTTGAGTATCACAGCAAAGAAAGTAACACAGTAACAAAGAAAGGTGGGCAGTCACAAGACACTGTGTACAGATGGCATCCTAAGGAAACAGGCCCTGGGGCACCAGGACTTTGGGAACGCCCGCTGAGCAGCATCTCCTCCCATCCAAGGCTCGACCCCCGTGGGCTCCTTCATATCCTCGCCTGCTCCCATCCCCTGTCGGGACACAGGGCAGGTACTGGGCTAGCCCTGTTTTCACCTGGGAGGCTGAACTGATTCTCCAGAGGAAACAGGTATAAGGGGGTGTCTGGGCCCATAGGAAAACACAACCTGGTCCTTACCAGAGCTGGTGGGATCTCAGACCGAAGCCTTCCAGTGAACATGTCACTCCAGTGGCATCGCTGTGCATGAAGAAGAAGAGTGTTAGCTAGAGAACCCAGGAGCAGCCTCAAGTGAAGTCTCACACCAGCAATGCCTCCTTGACAGCTTAGGCTAGATTTCCTAGTTTCAGTTTTCTCAGCAGAGAACTAGATCAATTTTGGCCACAGAGAGAGTGACCCGGAAGCAAAGAGTATGTGAAGATTCTGGGTGACAGAACACCACAGAAGTAAACAAAGGCATTACCATGGAGAAGCCCCTCTTTCCAACCCTCCTGACACCCACCTGGGGCTGTCACACCCCACTTGCAACTGTTTGCCCTTCTGTTGTCCATACAACCGCCTCTCTTAGCCAAGCTAACCTCAAGCTATGTAAGTGAAGTTGGCCTTTTTTTTTTTTTTAATTTTATTTAATATTTTATTTACATTTAAGTGAAGTCGGCCTTGAACTCCTAATCCTTTCCCAACCTCCCAAGTGCTGGGAGCACCACCATGCCCACCAACTAACTTGCTTTTTAACAACTAGAGAACAAGACTCAGACACAGAACCGTTGGATGGCAATATCATCACGCTAAAGTCCACACTACTCCATTTTATTTTCTTGTGTATTGTCTGGTAACTTCCTTTTTAGAGGAAAGGTGCTCGCCTTTAATTACTTGAAAGACTGGTTTAGGGCTGAAGAGGCGGCCCAGCATTTAGGAACCCTGGCTGCTCTTCTAGAGAACACAACTTCCTAAGGCTTCAGTTCCAGGAGATCCTAGGTCCTCTTCTGTCCTCTGCCAGGTACATGTATCGTACACACATACATTCAAGCAAAATACCCATACACATAATTTTTTTTCCCTAAAATACATAAAAAGCTAGTTCAGTGAAAATGATCAGATAAATGTCACAAATGCAGGAGCCATTTAGAACTTGGTGGCAAAAGCCACATCCCAGGCTCTGGTCACTACCGGCGGATTTGTAAGAGTGGCCTATTAGGAGCGTGTGCTAATTCTCGTGTTCCTTGGGAGAACGGGACATGCACTGTGAGCAGAAGACTCTCTGAGTTTGTCTTTCGTGGGTACCACCTCCAATGAAGACCCCTGTGCTCCTGATGCTACCTGAAGATTGCCTCATTTCAGAAAAAAGGGTAAAACTTTGTGTTCTCAGGTAGTCAGATGGAGAGGAACTTTGGCCACCAGGAGGGCTTTGGCAGGTTCCAGACCTAAGTGGTGGTTGTGGCGACGTGAGGTCTTATCTAGTACAAACCTCCTCTGCTGTACCCTCACCTTCAGCTCGGACTTCTTCTCTAAGGCCTTGGCGATGACTCTGGCCGCCTCCACGCCCACTGTGTTGCCCTCAAATCGTAGAGCTTCGAGGCCATCAAACTCTTCAATCTCCTTAATCACATCCTTAGCTATGTAAACAGAAGACACCTCAGGCTTAGGCATCCACGAACCCAGCAGGACAACTCAGGAGCCCCTTACTCATTTACTCCAAGGGCTATGAACCGTGCACCTCTGGAGAAAGAAGGACTGGACAGACTCTCAGCTTCTGAGGGAACAGAGCTATGCAGACTATTCCTCTATGACCAAGCAAGCACAGGCCTATTCACTGTGGTGTTAATCGATTAACACTAGTGACATGAATCGGGTTTTCGTTTCTGTTTTTGTTATTTTTAAAGACAAGATGTCACATAGTTGGCTTTGAAGTTTTCTATAAAGTCAAGAATGACCTTGAAATTCTGACTGATTCTCTTGCTGTCATGTGGCTCAGGCCTCCTCTCCAGGAGTCCTGAGGACAATGGCTGGGGCTGATCCCTTTGCCTTTTGCTAATCTTGCTCTAGAAGGAGCCATCTCTAATGTCAGAGACTGGATTTCCCAGATGGCTGTTCCAGGAAACAGCCTTAAAGGCAGAAGCGCAGGGCCAGGCCTGGTGACAGGCCTTTAACCCAGTACACAGGAGGCAGCGTTGAGAGGATCTCTGTGACTTTGAGGCCAGCCTGGTCTACACAGCAACAGGACAACCAGAATTACAAAGAAAGACCCTGTCTTACCAAATAAATAAAAATTAAAAATTAATTAATTAAAGGTAGATAAATAAAGTGACCTTCATTTCTTGGGTCCTTTGTTAAATCTCTCAAAAGATGCTCACATTCTATCTCCCAAGTGCCTTGTTTCCCCTCAAAGTTAGGAGTTCCTGAAAGGCTAAGGTCAGCTAGCCTGCCTAGTGACCTAATATAATGCTAGCAACATAGAAAAATTAGCCACTGGAATTTCAAAGCCAAACTCAGGACCTTTGTCTGCTTTCTACAGTGCTGGGCATCAAATCCAGGGTTTGTAGTATACAAGCATTAAATCACTGAGCTGCACTCTGAGTTCAAAGCTTGAGTTTCTCAACCCTACCTCAAGCACTGGTGACTGTGCCCTTAGGAAGTTATACCATGTCCTCAGTTTTCAAATCTGCAAAATGGGAATAAAGCCTTGGAAAGGAAACAAACAGCATACATTTATTTATTTACTGTGTTTGTGTAAGTTCACATAAATGTGGAAGTCAGAGAACAACCTGCAGGGGTCAATTCCTTCTCTCACCTGTTCCAGTGATTGAACTTGGGTCATCAGGCTAACCCGAAACTGCCTTTAGCAAGTCTGTACTTACTAAATTAAGCTCAGTGACTATTCATAAGCATGGGAGCAGGGAATTCAGCTGGACCGCACTAATCTTGCAATCTGTGAAATCTGCAACCTTGAATGAGTTAGTCTCACAGAACAGCAGAAGCTACACCCACTTCCCACTGAGATGATAGCACAGATCCCAGCACTTGAGAGTTGTAGAGCCAGGAGGATTAAGAGTTCAAGGCTCTCTTTTGAACTCTTGCTCTCTCTTGCCTCTTGCTTCTCCCTGTCCCCACTCCTTCCCCCTCCTGACTCTCTCAATGTGCTCATGGCCCTGCCTCTACTCCTCTATTCTCTCTCCCCCCCTCCCCTACTACTACCCTCCCGGCTCCCCTCCCCATGCCCTGAATAAACTCTATTCTATACTTAAAAAAAAAAAAAAAAAAAAAAGATTCAAGGCCAGTCTCTGCCACACAGCTAGTTTGAGACTAGCCTGGTCCTCGAAAAGAGCCAAGGCTACATAAACCCTGTCTGGAAAACAAAATTCTAAACCAAATCAAAACAACAACAAAACCAAAACAGGTCAGGTATAGTGGTGTGTGCCTTTAATCTTAGCACTCAAGAGGCACAAGGATCTTTATGAGTTCAACTGCATAGACAGCCTCAGCCTCATCTACACAGTGAGACCATCTCAAAATAAAACAACAAAATACAACAAGAAAGCCAACCAAACAGAGCAAGTGAAGTTGAGGGGCTGGATGTCCACAGAGAAATCTGTTCTAAGGTTCGAAAGTTCCCTTTGGGAGGGGAGTAATTTACGGGTGCATGAGACAATCTGGCAAGTCCAAACCAGTTTCTCTGGTTGGGCCAGAACCCCAAGAGGCCTCACAAGGTCTGAGGGCAGATACCTTTATTTCGAGGCAGCAAGGGATTCAGCATTCTCCGTACTAGCTAAGCCTTGGTCATGAATGGGAAGACAGGAACCTGATTCCATCTCCCAAGGATGCCTGGTTGCAAGGACTGAAACTTCCCATGAGGGCCCAACACTGTTGTTTTACTGCAGCTCCCTCAAGGCCTCTGCCATAAGGAAGATAGCTGCCCTAGGATGGGACGAGCACTGAAGCCAGGGGCTGAGCTAGATGGACAGGTATAAGACTAGTCTGAGGCATACAAACCCTGTCAAAGAAAACGAATCTCCCCCCACCCCCCTCAAGTAGTAGTCACAGAAACCTCACTGTTAGAATGGACCTTTGGCACAAGACTGACTGCCAGGACAAATGATAAAGATGAGGAAGCCCAGAAAGCCTGAGGACTAGCAAGCATTCGTGGCACACCCCCTCCCTCACACGGCCAGCCCAGAAACTTACCATCTTCTGCAGTATTCAGTTTGAGACCCTTGCCCTTAAAACTCAGCTGTCCTCCAGCTACCTGGGTTTTGGCCAGGGTCTCTGCCAGTTTGGCAATGTCTTCAGAGGCCATGACTACAACAGTGGGCTCCCCTGAAGGTCTGTAAACTGAAGAAGAAAATTGCATTAAAAAAAAAAAGATTCTTGGAAGAGAATGGAAGGGAGACTGAAGAGATGGCTCATCAGTTATGAGTACTTGCTGTTCTTACAAAAAACCTACATCTGATTCCCATCACCCACAAATGCCTGTTAAGTTCAGCTCCAGATCAGACACTTCTGACCTCTCAGGGCACCTGCATTCACATGCATATACTCACACATACACATTAAAAACTTGTCCATACACACACACATACACACACACATACACCATTGCTTACACATGTATCATACACACAATTACAGGGCTTGGAAGAAGGCTCAGTGGTTAAGAGGTTGCTCTTGCAGAGAACTATCGTTCGATTCCCAGCATCTTTATGCTGACTAAGGCCTCCGTGGGCACTGCAGACAAGTGGTACAGACATTTATGCAAGGCAACATACTCAACACATTAAAAAAAATATAGTGGTTCGGGCTGGAGAGATAGCTCAGTGATTGAGAGCCTCTTTCACAGGACTTTAATTCAGTTCCCAGCACCTACATAGCAGCTCACAACCATCTGTAATTCCTGTTCCAGGGGTTCCTACTCCCTTACACATGCAAGCAAAACACTAATATACATAAAACTTAAAAAATTATTTAAAAAATAGTGTTTCATGCCTTTCATCCCAGCACATGGGAGGCAGAAGCAGATTGATTTCTGTGAGTTCAAGGCCAGCCTAGTATAGAGTAAAACCTGGTCCCAAATAAAACAAACACACAAAAAACCAAACAAAGGGGAAAAAAATCTTTGTAAAAAGGATTCTTCTCAAAACTCAAGGCTCTGGGTTTGATATCTCAAGCATAAAGTGTGTGTAGAGTGTTCCCTGAGATCTCAAGTCAGAGTTGTGGAGTAGCCCCCTTCCTGCCATGGAGAACCCAAGAGCTAACTCACCAAGAGAAATGAATATGACATTAGAAAATTCACAGTCGGGCTGGAGAGATGGCTCAGCAGCTAAGAGCACTGACTGCTCTTCCAGAGGTCCTGAGTTCAATTCCCAGCAACCACATGGTGGCTCATAACCATCTGTAATGGGATCCGATGCCCTCTTCTGATGTGTCTGAAGATAGCAATAGTGTAATCACATATAATAAATAAATCTTTAAAAAAAAAGAAAAGAAAAGAAAAAAAGAAAATTCATAGTCTGGAAGGTGGAAGAGAGATCAGTCCTGCAAGTTCCTCTCCAAACTGCTCCAGCAGGACACCCACTGTAGGGCAGTCAAGTCTCAAAGTAGCAGCTGCTTCAAGAGTCACGCACCTGCCTGATCATCTTGGTAGCATTCTGTCTGAGGGTCCCACTCCTCAAACAGGACATAGATGGCTATGGGATCTAGGTCATCCATCCCAAGGAATGCCCCACTGCCCATGCTGGCATGACAAGGGGTGGCACACAAGGCTAAGGCCGCTGCATGTCTGGTTTCAACTCTGGCCAGAGATTGCACTTGCCACAGTAACCCCTCAGAGGTTCCTAGGAGACCAGAGGTATCTACATCATAAGAGCTGCCATCACAATAGATCAGTGTGTGAACAATACCTCAGCCTTTCCATCGTGTGTCACGACACACCTCTAACATCGAACACATGAAGCAAGTAGCTAACGACTGCAGGGCACTGCACGCTGTCTCCAATTCAGTCTGAACACTCAGATCCCAGGAGTTGAGAGCCCAGTCTACAAAGCTACCCCACATGTGATGTTCCATGAACCCTAGTGTGTTTACTGTGCTTCTGATCTACTGGATATGAACTAGGGTTGCCATGACTTTCTCCTTGGGGTCAATTAATTTGCTAGAACTCATAGAACTCAGGGAAAACTGTTTGTTTGTTTTTGTTTTTTAAAATAAAGTTATCTACTGGTTTATTATAAAGGATGTGTGTATGTATGGATATGTGTTGGGGACAGTACCCCAGACTTCTCACATTTAACAATACCTTTAACCCCCAACAAATAACTCACTCATTCTTTCATTCATTTACAGGATCTCAATGTCTATGTCTGGCTGGCTGAATTCAGTCTGTAGATCAAGATGACCTCAAAGTCATAGAGAACACAATACTCCCCAGTGCTGGGGTTAAAGGTGTGTGCCATCATTCCAGCAAACAAAGGGTATTTAAAGAATAGGAATGAACAGCCAGATCAACATAAAGAATGCACAAGGAAGGTCTGAGAAAAGAGCCCAGGGCTTCCATGCACTCTTAAGGCCCAACATCCTCCAAGACTCTCCCATGTACAGATATCTAAACATGATATTCCCAAGACTCTCCCCTGTACAGATATCTGTACAATATTCCCAGGACTCTCCCGTGCACAGATATCTGTACACGATATTCCCAAGACTCTCCCGTGCACAGATATCTGTACACGATATTCCCAGGACTCTCCCGTGCACAGATATCTGTACACGATATTCCCAGGACTCTCCCATGCACAGATATCTGTACACGATATTCCCAGGACTCTCCCGTGCACAGATATCTGTACACGATATTCCCAAGACTCTCCCATGCACAGATATCTGTACACGATATTCCCAGGACTCTCCCGTGCACAGATATCTGTACACGATATTCCCAGGACTCTCCCATGCACAGATATCTGTACACAATATTCCCAGCCTTGTCCTTTTGGAGGTTCATAGACTTTGTTACATAAGCATGATTGGCTAAATCACGGGTGTCGCTGATAGATCTGAGCTCTCTAACTCTGTTTAGGTTTTTCTAATGACTTCCTCCATTTCCCCTAGTACTACCCAAGGGACTCTGAGCCAGCAGCCAGCATTAGAACAGGTGCTGTCTATGCCAGGAAGTAGACTATAACCAAATATATATTTCATAATGTCACCACCAGAGACAAAGTGGCCCACAGTTGGGAGGTTAACAAATTGGCAGAAAGGGAAAGTAGGGTTGGCATACAGCTAAGTGAAGGGACCTATCAGGCATAGGGGGCTGCAGGTTCAAGGCCCAGCACTACCAGAGAGGAGAGAATGGATAACTCCATGTTCCCAAAGAGAAGATGGTAGGTAGCCAGGGTGTGGTTTGAATAATAGTCCCCATAGGCTTGTATACTTGAATTCTCTCTCTGCCTTTAGATCAGGTTATATAGCTCTCAGCTACTGCTCTAGTGTCATGCATGCCACCATGCTACCCAATGTGATGATAATGGATTAAACCTCTGAAACTAATAAGACGCCATTATATAATTTCTTTTATATAAAAAAGAAAAAAAGAAAGAAAGCCAGCCAGCCAAGGCCTCCCTGGTCTACAGAGCAAGTTTCAGGACAACCACAGATGTTATGCAGAGAAACCCTTCCTTGAAAAACCAAAAAAGGATAGCCTTGGTAATGACATCTTTTTACAGCAATAGAACACCAACTAAGACACAGGAAACGGTCAAGTCATTCTCTGAGCACATTCTGAATGTCAGGCCACATGTAGATAATGATCCAGCTATACAAAGGTCAGAGCCAGATTCCTTTGGTGTTAACCAAATGCCCCTCCAATGTCCTGGGCCTCAAGACATCCTGCCCATACGAGGCTTACTCTGGGCTTGGCCAGCTACCCATTTTCCTTATTTTACTCCCCAAACACCCTGATTTATTAATCAATAAGCATAAATTACAGCCCAGGATGAAGTGCCAAGGCACTCGGCAAAGCACCGAGTTAAGCATCATGTACCAGACACTGTTTGGAATACCAGGAGAACTACAGTGAAGCGCACCCCGCCTTGAAGCTTATAGTCGAAATCCAAAATATTTTGCATGTTAGTGAAAAAGTACCTGGGAGTGAGGGAGGGCAGTTCAGTGATAGAACTCTTGCCTAGCCTTTGTGAGAGGCTGTTTTCAATCTCTAGCACACACCAAAAAGGTCAGGTGCTGTGGTACACCTATGATCTCATACTTGGAAAGGGAGACAGGAGGATCAGGAGTTCAAGGCCATTCTCAGCTACTAAGGGAGCTAAGGGCCAGTGTGGACACTGTCTGAAACTGTAAAAACAAAAACAAAAACAAACAAACAAAAAAAACCCCACAGAAAACCAACCAGGCAAGGGTCAAGGAAGGAGGTGATTTTTGTTTTTGATGGGTTTCTTTTGAGGGGGCAGGTATGGTTTACAGTAGAATGACTAAAAGTGTGATCTGTAAAGACAATAAAGATATCACAGACCAAGCCAAGCAAAAAAAAATTGAGGGAAGAGCATTCCTACAAAGGCTCAAGGGAGAAGAGAAGGAACTGCAAGGCCAGTAGGACTATGGCTAGAGCAAAGGAGAAAAGATAACAAGAGACACAAGTCACAAAGGACATTCTAATGACTGTATCAGTATGAGTGACCAGGGGGGTCCCTGGAAGGTTTCTAGCAGCTAAAAGTATATACCAAGCTGCTTTTGACAGGAACAGGGTCCCAGTATTAAGACCTGATATTTGAGGGAGCAAAGAATGACAACACTGACAGGTGTTCTCCTCAGATCAAATAAGTCAGGATCAAGCCAAATTAAAGTACAAAGGCAGATTTATTGGGAGCAGCCCTCTGGTGAGTTCACTGGTCCCAAGGAAGGAAAGTAGCCTTGGAAAAAAGGGAGACAGAGAGGTGGGGGAAAAGAAAGAAAAAATGAGCTCACATATGCAGGGAGAGAGAAATGCAGACAGGGAGGGAGGAGAGAGGGAGAGGACCAAAATGTCTGGATTATGTAGTGAAGAGCTTCAGGGGAGTGAGCCAGCCCAGGCCCTGGACTGGAAACTTCAAGAAGGACTGCTGGGAGAAGCTGGAGGCCATGTCCGCTTTGGTAGGTTAAATAGGCAACTCAGCCAGCTGTCACGGGCCAGACACCCAACAAACACGAAGCTGAGTAAAAAAATCTATCTGGAACTCAGCCACCTCCTACAGTTCTACGATGAGACAATGAGATTAAAAACGTGATGGTGGTAGGGCTCCAGGTGGAAAGGAGGCACAATCTCAGTCCGTGGGACCGAGACACACAAACAAACACAAGTCCTCCCCCATTCACTTTAAAGAATGACTAACCAAAGCAAAAGAGGGATGGTATTGAGCTATCCAAGGTCAGCAGACGGCCTGCGAGGGAGCTGACACAAACGGTCAATACACAAACGCCCTCTCCTCCTGGGCGGCCGCGTGGGAGACGTCCTCAGGTGCACAGCTATCCATCGACCCAGCAAAGCGTCAGCAGTGACTCATGCCAGGTTTCCCGCGCGGACGTGGGCCGACTGGGTAGGCAGCGATGGACTGCGTGGCCCCACCCAGCTTCCCACCGCCTCCAGGTGAGATGGATGCCAACGTGAGGCGCCACCGCAGAAAGGCAACCGTGGCTAGTGCCCACTCTAGGCCTCAGTTTACCCAAACGTACAAGGAGCACCGCCGCCCAGCGCCCCATACCCCAACGCCGGGCGCAGCGAGATCAAAAGGGTAGGAACGAGGCGATCGCTTCGCCCCACCCGGATCCTGGTGGCCCAGGCAAGTGACAGGAAGAGCGTGAGGGCCCCGACTCACCACAAACTAGCGGCGCCGCCGCGTGGGGGGAAGGAACGCGCGCGTCGGTCACTGCTTGAGAGCCCGCGTGAGGGCCAGGCCGGTCACCGCACCTCCGTATGGCGGGTCCAATGATCAGTCTGCTCGCCTATCCTCGCTGCCGCGGCTGCTCGTCTAGCTTGTGCACACCACCTGCTCCACGATCCCCAGCGATTATGGCGGCGGAGGAGGATTTTTGAAAGCCGGCAGTTTCTTTCCTTCGATTTGATTTGTTCAAGCCGGAGCGGGGGTTTTGCCGGGCACGCTTGCAGGGCCTACTGGGAAGGGAAGTCCTGTTCTCCGGCGCGGGCTTGGCTGGACGCGCAGGAAAAACTACAATTCCCATGATGCACTGTGCTCGGAGTTCGCAACCCTCCTCTCTGCCCGCCCTCTCGGTTTCTGGCTCTTTCTCTACAGGTCTCTGTGGGATGGTATTTGACCAGAGTGCCTACAAACTACAAATCCCAGCAGACAATGCCGCGAAGCAGCCGCACCCTTCCGTAGAGGTTAGCTTTCATTTATGCAACTTTATTGACAAAGGCGATATAGTGAAAGGCATGTCCCTGGTTCTCTTCAGCAGTAATAGGGATCTACTTGCTAAAAGAAATGACTTAAAAGAAAAAAAAATCGAATTCCCCTAAAATTGAAATGAAACTCCAAAGATTCCTCGATAATGAAGAAAATGCAGAAAATCATTCTATCGTAGAGACAACCTTCAGACATCACCTAACTGGTTCATATTAACAATAACAGAACAAGCAGAACCACCATTGCCTCACAGTGAGGTGCACTGAAGACACAGCATGGCTGTCCATTCTTCAAATGGATAAAGTTAATCAAATCACAGAGAGAGAGAGAGAGAGAGAGAGAGAGAGAGAGAGAGAGAGAGAGAGACAGAGAGAGGTGAAGGGGGGGGGGGAGAGAGAGAGAACCCAAGACCTTCTTCCAGAATAACTGGTCTACATTGTTCCAAAATTTTGTGTGCCAGGTAAGTTGAAGAATGTTATTGATTAAAGACGATGGAAAACGATTGCTCTGGGGCGTAGCTCAATAGTTCAATGACAAGTGTATGCATTGGGTTCATCCCCATCACTGAAAAATAAATATGAAAAAGATATGTTTAATGAGTGAAATACCTGGGCCTGGGTTTCATCTTTCACTGGGCAACAGAGATTTGCTGTAAAAGACAATTCTAAAATAATTAGAAAAAATGTGTTTGTATAGTAAATGTTAGTATCAATGTTGAGTTTATTTTTTTATTGTACTGTGAATTATGTGCGCTGGTGTGAAATAAAGTAACAAGAGCAGTCTTTTCACCCTCTTCCTGGCATGTATTTCTAAAGTCCTTGGCAGACACCCAACCACTGTATGCTGCAAAAATTAGTGACTGCTGGGTGTGTGGGAAAAAACTCTATATGCAATCATTGTCTGTCTGATTGTTGAATGAGAGATGGGGGCGACAGTATTTTCCTCTATATCTTCTTTCTTCTTGGAGAAAACTGCTGAAGTGATTAGACATAAAGGAACATGATGTTTAAAACTTATTCTCAAAGAGTATTTTAAAAAAAAATTGTGTGGATAGGGCTGGGGAGTTGACTCAGCAGGTAAAATGTTCACCCGGAGGACTCAAGTTCAATTCCCAGCACACACATGGCAGTTCACAGAAGTCTGTAACTACAGTTCCAGGAGATCTGAAGCCGCCTTTTGGCTTCTGCATGCATTGCATACATATGGCATATGGGACACAAACATATTTGCAGGCAGAAACATATATACAGATATACAGATATACATACATACACACATACATATATATGCAGTGTGTGTGTGTGTATACTTTTTTTTCTCCAACTGTTCTGGAAGTTGCTCTGTAGTCCACACTGGCCCAGAACTTGGCTATCCACCTGATTTGCCTCCAGAGTGCTAGGATTAAAACTGTGCACCACCACTACCAGGGTGACTTTTTTGACCCTTACATAAAGAAAATGTTAGTTATAATTGTTTCAGGTCCTCTCCCAACACAGTATGTGCTCTTACTGTCAGAGTTGTCTCTCTAGTATGGATGAATTTTTTTTTTTTATTTTTATGGAAGATTTGCGTATTATTTACTTTTAGACAAGATCAATCTTGCTACATAGCCCAAGCTGGCCTACAACTTATGACCTCCTGACTTAGCATCCCAAGTGCTGGGATGAACACTTTCATAATAATACATTGAAAACTGAAATGGTAATTAATGCCTTCGTTTTATTTATTGTGTTACAGTTGTCTGTCAGTAGCTAATCTTGTGCTTGAGGTCACATCCTCTCTTTTAAAATGCTTCTTATTTTATGTGTATGGGTGTTTTGGCTGCATGTATATCTGTTCACTGTGTATGTGTAGTGCACAATTGGTGTGACCTGCCGTATGGGTGCCGGGAATTGAACCCAGGTCCCTCTGGAAGAGCAGCAAGTGCTCTTAAATGCTGAACACTATATTCAGCCTCTTCAAAAAAAATTAAAATTGTAAGGGCTGGAGAGATGGCTCAGGGGTTAAGAGCACTGACTGCTCTTCCAGAGGTCCTGAGTTCAATTCCCAGCAACTACGTGGTGGCTCACAACCATCTGTAATGGGATCTGATGCCCTCTTCTGGTGTGTCTGAAGACAGTGACAGTGTACTCATATACATAAAATAAACAGATCTTTTTTAAAAAATTTAATTGTATTATTTTATGTATATTAGTGTATTACCTACATGTACATCTGGGTATTTCTTGTACTTTGTGCCCATGGAGACCAGAGAGGGTGTCAGATCTCCTGGAAATGGAGTTACAGACAGGTGTGAGGCACCATGTAGTTGCTGGGAATTGAACCAGGTCCTCTGGAGGAGCAGCCAGTGCTCTTCTTAAGCACTGAGCCATCTCTCCAGCCCTCCTCCACTATTTTAAGCCAGAAAAACTTTTTACATTTATTTGGGTGTGGTGTGGTGTGGTGTGGTGTGGTGTGTGTGTGTGTGTGTGTGTGTGTGTGTGTAATTCAGGCTTGGCAGCTGGCACCTTTTCCCAGTGACCAATATCAATGGCCCACTGTTAGGAGCTGCGGTGAGCGTGACAACAGTCGCCATTACAAGATGGCGCGGGCATCCTGTGCTCCCACAAGTAAACAACTAACTGCGCAGGTGCAAAAGGCAAAAGCGCACCAAAGTCACTGCCCATCCCGGGGCGTAATATGGGGTGATGAGTAAACAGCCAATCAGAAGTGAACACGCCACTCTAGGGTATATATAGCAGTGCCTTTCCCGGGCTTGGGGTCTTTCCGCTTCTGCTGATACAAGAATAAAGCCTCGCTGTAGTAAATACCCGAACACTGCCTCACATGTCTCTTTCGCGGGCGAAGGGGACTTGAAAAGGGGCGCGGAACAGCCCACTTTATTTATTTATTTATTTATTTTCCACTCTAACATTTGAGAATCTAAATTCAAGGATGACTTTGAACTCCTGATCCTCTGGCCTCTTGTCTTAAATATATTAGAATTACAGACGTAGCCGGGCAGTGGTGGCGCATGCCTTTAATCCCAGCACTTGGGAGGCAGAGGCAGGAGGATTTCTGAGTTCGAGGTCTACAGAGTGAGTTCCAGGACAGCCAAGGCTATACAGAGAAACCCTGTCTCGAAAAACCAAGAAAAACAAAAAACAAAAACAAACAAACAAAAAAGAATTACAGACGTGCCTCATAATGTCTGGTTTGTGGGTTATGTATTTCTTTGAGACAAGAACCTTCTGTGGATGCTTTTCTGTTACTGTGATTTAAAAAAAAAAAAAAAAAAAAAAAGGCAATTTAGGGCTGGAGAGATGGTTCAGCAGTTAAGAACACTAGCTGCTCTTCCAAAGGACCTAGGTTCAAATCCCAGCACCCACATGGCAGTTCACAACTGCCTGTAATTCCAGATCCAGGGCATCTGACCCCCTCATACAGACATACATGGTGGCAAAACACCAATGTAAATACAATTTTTAAAAGCTTTTTAAAAGGCAACTTATAGAAGAACGAGTTCATTTGGGTTTATGGTTCCAGGGGAATACGAGTCAGTAATGTCAGGGAAGGACAACAGAGGAATGAATATACTATACTGGCAGGAAGTGGGTGCTGAAAGCCCCAATCTTTAATTACAAGCTCACAAAACAGAGAAAGTGAACTAGAAATGACAGGAGCAGTATGTAAACTCTCCCAGTATCGTTACTTCCAGCTTCAAGGTCACACCTCCTAAACCTCCACAAACAGCATCCATAGTAGAGGACCAAGGATTCAAATGGCCAAGACTATTTAGGCATTTCTCATTCAAATACCACTTTCCAGTCCCTGGCCCCATAGGTTCCCAGCCTTCTCGTAATGCAAACTAAACTGTGTTTAATCCAACTTCACAAGTCCTCATATGCTTTCAGAATTTCAACACTATTTAAAAGACCAAAGTCTCTTTGAGACTTAAGACTCAAGACCTCCTGTGAAATAAAAAAAGCTGGTCAGGCTGAGCAATGGTGGCACACAGCTGCACACATGGGAGGCTGAGGCAGGCAGATCTCTGAGTTTGAGGCCAGTCAGGTTTAAAGATCAAGTTTCAGTGAGAAGTCCCCCCAAGAGATAAAGACCTTGGAAATAAAAAAGTTTTGGTTTCCCAGGGAAGCAGACCAGGCTCCTCAGAGGGAACTGCAGACAATGGGCAGTTAATCCGTGATGGCTCTGAGGAAAGGAGGACACTGGAGGACAAGTGCGGGGCTGCGTTGTTCCTGGAATTTCCTCAGGGCCTCACCAAATACAGTGAGACTAACATAGCAACCAATCAGAAACTGACCTATGTACCCTCACGGGCACCTACCAATGAACTTTTAGATTACCTAACCCTACCTAAAATTCCCCTAGTTCCCTATAAAAAAGACTGAGAGCCTTTGTCTGGGGATCACAATTTGGATGAATGGTTGACCCCTGCCTCCTGGTAACTTCTGCAGAATAAACTCTCTTTGCCTTTGCATACTATTTGCATCTGGAGTCATCCTTCAGCGATTCTTGGACCCCAACACCAGGACAGGCAGGGCTACAGAGTGAAACGTGTCTTGAAAAACAAAACAAACCATAGATCACACGCTTCCAGTATGGAATGACACTAGATACACATTACCTTGTTTGTTTGTTTGTTTGTTATTTTGTTTGTTTGTCTGTTTTTTTTTTTTTTTTTTTTTTTTTGAGACAGGGTTTCTCTGTGTAGCCTTGAACCAAAGCAAGACTGAAAACCAGCAGGGCAAACTTGGAATCTTATAACTGTCTGGAGCTTTTTTTTGTTTTGTTTTGTTTTCCTCAAAAAAAAATTAAGTGATTTATTTATTTCTATTTATGTATAAGAATATTTTGCTCAAATGTTTGTATATGTGTCATGTGCATGCGTGGTGCCAATGGGGTCAGAACAGGGTTTCAGATCCCCTGGAACTGGAGTCAATGATGATTTTGGGCCACTATATGGGTCCTGGGAATTAACCCAGGTCCTCTGTAAGAGCAACAAACACTTTTAACTGCTGAGACATCTTTCCATTCCTGATATCTGGATAACTCAGTTCCAAAGATCTTAAATGGCTCTGCCCTTCCAGCTTTGTTACTTGCATGCAGCCTCTCTCTCTCCCTCTCTCTCTCTCTCTCTCTCTCTCTCTCTCTCTCTCTCTCTCTCTCTCTCCTCTCTCTCTCTCTCTCTCTCTCCCTTTCTCTCCCTCCCTCCTTCCCTCCCTCCTTCTCCCCTTCCCTCCTTTTCTCACTCCTCCAACACTTCTCCCTCTCCCTTCCGTCTCCTCACCCTCCTCTCTTTCTTCTCTTTTTCTCTCTCTTCTCCCCACCTCTCTCTCCCTTCCCTTTCTTTCTCTCTTCTCCTCCCCCGCCCAGTTCTATTTCCTGTGCGCATCTCTTCTTGACAGTTATGCCATGGCTCTAGCATCTGCAACATCTTGAGGGCTCCAGTGCACCCACACTTCACCTTCATATCTTCGTTCAATGGCCTTTCAGGTCTTTTTGCCTCTCAGACCCTTTACGCACCTTTGGATCCACAGGCTGCCTGGCCTCAGTGGCGCTCTGAAATCATAGAGGAAGAGATAGCTATACCTTTAGTCTTGTATCCTTCGTGGGTCCAAAGCCAGTACCATATGGATGACATTGCCAAGATCTGCCATCAGGTTGGGATGCAGCCCTTGAACTACATTAGTGGCAGCTTTTGTTTGCAGTTGCTTTCTACGAATAGAGAACCCCTTAGGTCTTTTCCTTCCACAAATTGGGACCCTTGGGAGGGTGAGGTGCCCCCGAGGGCAGCATGCCTTTTCTTAACAGAGCTGATCCTGTGTCTTTCAGCGCCAGCCTCGGCTGCAACATTATATTTAGTGGCGCTCTTTTGCTTCTTAAAATGTATGTTTTGTACTTTTTCCTGCTGAGCTGCTTGTTTTTCACTGTAGACCTGCATAACAATATAACAAATAACCTTATGCTAGGCATAGTGACTCTTGCCTGCCTTTAATCCTGGTGCCTGGGAGGCAGTGTCAGAAGGATCAAGAATAGCCTTCTCCACACAGTAAGTTCCAGGCCAGCCAAAGCTACATAGTGAGGCCCTGTCTCAACAAAACATGCTACTGATTGAATAGTAAGCTATCATGAAATCATCTCCTCCCAATGAATTAGTCCATCACTTTTAAAGCAAATTCTTAGGTCAAAGGCAAAAAGTAGCCTTAATATCACAGGAATGGCCTCCAGCCCCACCCATCCCTAGCTGGTATCGTTCTCTTCTGAAACCCCTTGAGCCTGCCCTCCACAGTCCACATTGCTCTCAGCACTAATCTTCCAGGCTCTCACGATGCTACCCGACTAAGCTCTGCTTAGAGCAGTCAACTGCTTTTCTAGTCCAATGTTCCAAAGTCTTCTGCATTCCTTCAAGAAACAATATGGTGGGTTCTTTCCTGCAATAGCACACACTCAGAACCTATTACTCCTGTACCAATTACTTTTCTGTTGTTGTGGTAAAGCACCATGACCAAGGAAACTTAAGGAAAGTGTCTATCTGGGCTTACAGTTTGAGAGGTGCACGAGTCTGCCATGGTAGGAAAGCAAGTCAGTAAGCCGCGGGCCTGGCAACCTGAACTCAATATGCCACAAGCATGAAACTGCAGATTAAACTAGAAGTGGTATGAGTCTTTTTTTTTTTTTTTTTTTTAAAGAATTATTTGGGATTGGGGATTTAGCTCAGTGGTAGAGTGCAAGGCCCTGGGTTCAGTCCTCAGCTCTTAAAAAAAAATTTACTATTTTATCTCTATGAGTACATTGTTGCTCTCTTAAGACACACCAGGCTGGACAGTGGCGGTGCACACCTTTAATCTCAGCACTTGGGAGGCAGAGGCAGGTGGATTTCTGAGTTTGAGACCAGCCTGGTCTACAGAGTGAGTTCCAGGACAGCCAGGGCTATATAGAGAAACCCTGTCTTGAAAAACAAAAAATCAAAAAAGACATACCAAAAGAAGCATCAAGTTCCATTACAGATGGTTGTAAGTCACTGTGTGGTTGCTGGGAATTGAACTCAAGACCTCTGAAAGAACAGTCAGTGCTCTTAACCACTGAGCCATCTCTCCAGCCCCAGGGTCTTTGAAGTCTCATAGCCCACCCATAGTGACATACTTCCTTCAGCAAGGCCACGCCTCCTAAACCTCCTCACAAGGCACAGCACTACCAACAGTAGAGAACCAAATATTCAAATACCCAAGACTCTGAGGGATATTTCTTTCAAACCACATAACTCTGTCTGGCCTGGAACTCAAGGTGATCTGTCTGTCTAGTGCTGGGGCTAAAGACACTATGCCTGGCTCCACTGTCTTATTTTTAAATTAACAACTACACAGACCCTACTTGTCCTTGTGGTGACCCTGCATCAGGGTTCTCTGATAGGTTATTTCTTCACCAGTGAAATGAGACAATTCAATCTAGATTAGAATCTATTAAAGGCAGTTAATTGGGAGGCTGCTCTCGGGCAAGTTCACTGGCCTCAAGGATTTGAGGCCAGGGAAGTCATCACAGGAAGAGAAGTAGGGGAGAGAGAAAGAAAGAGAGAAAGGAGGTGTATGCAGAGAGAGAAGAGAAGGTGAGGTGAAGAGGTGGAGGGTGGAGGGAGAGAGGGAAGGAAGGAGAGAGAGAGAAAGAGAGAGAGAGAGAGAGAGAGAGAGAGAGAGAGAGAGAGAAACTTCCAAAATGTCTGGATTTTATATATGGAGGAGCCTCTGAGAGGGCAGCCCAACCTGTGGGCTGAAAAGTTCAGGGTTGGGGACAGGATATGCCAGGTAGGGACTGAAGGATGCCTGGAGAATCTGGAGGCCACTTCTGCTTTGATAGGTAAAGCAATGTGCCTCAGTCCCTTGTCCCAGGGCACCAAACCAAACATTCTCCAGGGAAACAGAGCTAAGTGAATGGATGGATGACTAGACTTGTTTGTGAGGAATTGGCACACATGGAGACTGACAATACCCACTTCCTTCTTTAGGCTCTGATGGGGATCAAGTGTTCTGCATTAAGCTCTGTACTCAACCCTGTGACAAGTCCCAAGATCTGCATTTATCAAGTTGGAGACTCAAGAAAGTTGTTTTGTTTGTTTGTTTGTCTGTTAGGTAGGCTCAGGGAAGAGTAATGTTTCAACTGGAGACCAAAGGCTGAAAGGCCAAAGGCCTGCAGCTTGAAGACAGAGGAGGCCTTTCTCTTTGCCTTGATGTACTGGTTAAACCTCACACTGATGGGCTGAGACCTCTCCCCCTTACAGAGGGCAATCTGTTTTACACAGCCTGTCAATTTAAATGTTAAACTCATCTAGAAAATATCCTCACTGCAATGCCCAGAACAATGTTTAACACTGTTTGTTTGTCAATGTCTGGGCACCCTACAACTCGTTCATACTATACATAAGATTCCCCACCACAGGGACTGAAAATTTAGTTCAGCAGTTCTGTATGCTGACTGCATGTAAGGGCCTGTTTTGTTTTGTTTTGAATCCCCCAAACCATAATAAAATATAAGTAGTCACCAAGGGACTGGAGAGATGGCTCAGAGGTTTACAGCACTGGCTTGCTCTTACAGAGGTCCTGAGTTCAATTCTCAGCAACCACACAGTGGCTCATAACTATCCGTAATGTGATCTGTTGCCCTCTTCTGGCCTGCAGGCTATACACTGTATATATATATATATATATATATATATATATATATATATATATATATTATTTATATATAATAAATAAATATTTTTAAAAAAAAAGTAACGTGGGGCTGGAGAGATGGCTCAGTGGTTAAGAGCACTGACTGCTCTTCCAAAGGTCCTGAGTTCAAATCCCAGAAACCACATGGTGGCTCACAATCATCTGTAATGGGATTCGATGCTCTCTTCTGGTGTGTTTGAACACAGCTACAGTGTACTCGTCATATACATAAAGTAAATAAATTAAATCTTTTAAAAAAAAGTAACCGTCAAGCCAGGTGTGATGATACACGCCTTTAATTGCAGTACTTAGGGGTAGAGGCAGGCAGATCTCTATAAGTTCGAGGCTAGCCAAGATTATATAGTGTGACCCTGTCTCAAAAAAAAATATTAATTCTCACAGGAGAACAATCGCCCATAATGAGGTTTCCAATAACAACAAACAACTTACAAGGCAGCATTTACCATGTAACCTAGGCATGGTGTAGGCTCTATCTTCTAGGACTGTGCAAGTACACTCTATAATGTTTTCAAGATGATAAAAATCACCTAGCAACGTATCTCCAAGTGTGTCCTGCACTGCTAAGCATTATCTTATCTTAGGACGTCCCCCAAGCTAACTCAAGTTGTCACCATTGGCTGGGAGACTTTAGTGACATAAAGCATTTATTCAGATCTGGAATGGTGAAAATCCAGCATCAGGGCTGGAGAGATGATTCAGAGGTCAAGAGCACTGACTGCTCTTCCAGAGGTCCTGGGTTCAATTCCCAGCAACTACATGGTGGCTCACAACCATCTGTAATGGAATCTGATGCCCTCTTCTGGTGTGTCTGAAGACAGCAACAGTGTACTTACATACATAAAAATAAAAACAAATCTTTAAAAAAAAAAAATTCAGGATCAGCACAGACAGGCTTTTGGCATACAGCCTTCTTCCTTGCTGGCATGTGACCACTCCTTGATGCTCTCTCCCTGTAATCTTCTCTTGTGTCTCCTCTTATTAAGGGTTCTGATCCTGTTCATGAGATCTCCACCCACATGGCCTGATTGTTGCCCAAAGAACTCAATATATGGATTTAGTAGGGACACATTCAGTCCAACACACACCCAATTTACAGATGAGAAAGAAGGAACTCAAGGCTAAATTTATGAATACATCTTGGGTCCTTCCATAAGTGTCATCAAATTAAGATCTTTTGTGGGAGGTCACAGACCTGGGACCGTGCTAGAGCTGTGGGCACTTGGGACCTGGCAGCTTGTTGAATGTGTAAATGACCCTGAACAGGACTTCAACTAAGGTTGTCTAGTGCTGGGGTTCTCCCTGGAGATAACAGTGTCTAAGTCTGGCACAGAAGGTGCTCACTGAAAAGATACATGAATGATATACTTGTCAATTTCTCAAGGCCAAGGCCTTGGATTCCCACCTCTTGCGACTCACTCATGTGACAAATCCTTGGGGGGAATGAGTGACAGATTCAGAAGTAAGATGATCCCCCTCATGGTACAGTGGTCATGGCTTATGGGACAGGTAACAAGCGTGTGACTGAATTGTGTCCAACTCTACCTTAGATGTGTGACCTTGACCCAATCACTAACTGCTTGTCTTCATTCCTCACCAGAAAGCAGTGAGAGGACTGAGTTAGCCAGAGCCAGGCTGACTCCATCACAGGCTGCAAACATAGTTTAGGAGATTAGTCTATAAGTTTTTGTTTCCCAGAAATGAGAACTCGCATCCAGGAACCAGCGGTCAGTCAACCCCAACCATGGGCAACCAATCCGAGGATAGCTTGACATATGGCCAGAAATAAGAATAGATAGCTAGGTCTATGGCCATACCACCCTAAACTCGCCCAATCTCGTCTGATCTCAGAAGCTAAGCAGAGTTGGACCTGGTTAGGACTTGGATGGGAGACCTCCTGGGAATGAAAGATGGCTCAGTGGTTAAGAGCATAAGCAGTTCTTCCAAAGAATCTGGGTTCAATTCCCAGCATCCACATGACAGCTCACAACTGTCTATAAATCCAGTTCCAGGGGATATGACACTATCATGTAGACATACATACATACATGCAGGCAAAACACTAATGCACATTAAACAAACAAGCAAACACGGACTTGATAAATGCTTATATTTGCTCAGGATGAATAGGTAGTAGCTGTTAGTACTCTCTAAGCTTTGATGTGAGGACATGCAGGCTCACAGGGGAACATCAGAACTCTAAAACCTATCTATTGGTGTGAGATTCTTGGTACTTACCTTCATAGCACTCCACCTCTGGTTGGTGTGTCTCTGACAGTCCAGCTTAACAAACTGACGTCGCATTGAAAATGTTAGAAGCTAGCATCCAGCCAAATCTTCCTTAATTGACAGATATTCCTCTTTGAAGGGTATCTGGTATTTCACCAGCAGCTTGGGATAGCAGAATCTTCAGGCCTCTTGCCAGCTAATTCATCTGAGGCAGGATGTAGTAATCCAACTGGCTTCTGTGGCCTTATCCCCTAAATGAGCGCTGTTAGCGACGGTGCCTGAGGTAGTAAGCTGTCAGGAATACCTCAGCATAAATTGCACAGGAGGTTTGGGAACTGGCATTGTTCAGTCTTTATTGTGGGCTAAGATTTAGGCTGGTTGAGGCTGGCCTTAAATGCCTGATTTTCTTGCTTCCTGCCTCCATAAATAACAGGTGTACACCACACTGCTTAGCTCACTCAACTTTGGTTTTTGTTTTGTTTTGTTTTTAAATCTTGATTTTGGATATGAGGCAACTGGTACTGAGATTACTCCATGTGCTTTGGTGTGTGTGTGTGTGTCAGCCAGTGAACAATGGTAGAGCAAGAGACCTTAAGTATTTCTAAAGTTAGCCAAGTGATTCTCACCATATCACCCAGGAATCCCCACCTCCCACATGGACACTAAAGTTGCCAGGCCCAGACTGCCTCTTCCTTGAGCCCATGATCTTGAGTCTATCCCAAGCGACCCAATACTTGATTTTATAGAAACACCAGTGACACATGAGAGCAGCTGCACTCTGGTTCTGCTTCTGAGATTGCTCCCTGCTTCTCATCCCAGGCATCTGCTACCTCACAAGGTAGTGAGGAAGGAGGAGGCTGGGTAGAGGTGGTGCACACCTTTAACCCCAGCACTTGAGAGGCAGAGGCAGGCGGATTTCTGAGTTCAAGGCCAGCCTGCTCTATAAAGTGAGTTCCAAGACAGCCAGGGCTACAGAGAGAAACCCTGTCTCCAACAACAACAACAACTCGAAGGGGGTTGGGGGAGAAAGAAAGAGAGAAAGGAGGAAGGAAGGAAGGAAGGAAGGAAGGAAAGAAAGAAGGAAGGAAGGAAGGAAAGAAAGAGAGAAAGAAAGAAAGAAAAGAAAAGAAAAGAAAAGAAAAAAGAAAAGCGTATGAGCATGTGCTCCCTTTCCAGTGTGCCCTGAAAGTAGAGTTACTAGAAACTATCAGAGGCCATGCAGGACACACAGACTCTGGAGTCAGAACTTCCCCCTTGGACAGTTTAATCTCTGAGCTTTAGTTACCCACCTGTGAAATGGGAATGCTAAGACCTGTGTTCCAGCATTCTTTTGTGAATTGAATAAGTAAACACAGCCCTAGGTTCTTGTCCCTCTTGAGCACCTGCTGTAGCATATTTACACCCTAGCTCCCAAGGGTATGTCTGGCACAAGTGTCTGCTGAGGAGATAACATTTGTAAAGATGAAGCCTGCCAGACTCACAGCTGATTTGCAATATATTAAATATAGACACACATGCATGTGCATAAAACGGAGAGGAGGAAAAAGAGAAACTGCATCCTGGGATCGGGTACTTCAGGAATTAATAGGGCAGGTACTTACTGTGTTGGATAAACACCACGTGGAGTCAAAAGATCTGGATTCAAACCCAGCCTATCTACTGGCAGTTCTGAGGCTGCACCATGAACACTCACAGAAGATCTGTTTGTTTGGGCTCTCTTTTATCTTGGCCCTTTCAGCGACCTTAACCCCCTTCTAGAAAGATCCCCAACAAAATGGCTTTCTATGATAACATTCTACTTAGGCTTTCCTGAACTTTCCAAATAGGATTGAACTTTTTTGGGGGTTTGCGTATTTAACTCTGGCTTGTTTGGATTTTATTTTATTTTAAAAAAATCATTATCATTACTTTCTTTGAGATATTGTTTCTCTGTGTAGTTGACTGCTCCGTCTACGTAGACCAGGCCTGCCTCTGCCTCCCAAGTGCTGGTGTTGAAGGCGTGCTTCACCAAGCCCTGTCCAACTGTCCAAATTTTAGCAAGCATCCTGCTAAACTGGCTTAACTAGAATCCCTTACCTGACATTTCAGAACACTATCAATATCCACTCAGGATCCTCCTTCTCCACTATGCCCCAAGGTGATGTTTCAGTACTTGACCTATCTTCAGGAGATGGCTCAGTCCTTAAGAGCACCCGCTGCTCTTCCAGGGGATGCATGTTACATTCCCAGCACCCATCTGTGACTCCAGTTTCAGGAACTCCAACCCCCTCCTCTGGGCCTTTGCAAGGCACTAAGGACACACATGATACCCGTGCATAACTGCAGCTAAAACGCCAGTACACACAAAATAAAGATCCGACTTTAAAAACACTTAAAAACCTGTTGGGTGGGGCTAGCAGCAATCACATTTTACCTTAAGTTTTATGTCTGCTGATCCTGCCTTGCTTCTTGCCCTATGAATTCTCGGTTCATGCTGAATTCAGGGCTGAGCACAGTGTCTCAGCACCACTGCAAACCTCCACTGCAGTGGTCCCTAAATCCACCATGATGGCCCTTCCTTGAATAAAATCAGCCAGGCTTTCTTAAACAAGTGTCATTGACTCCCCCCCCCCCCATTTTTAACTTTTTATACATGAAACCCCAGCCAAAAGAGATCCTGACTGAGGTCCTTATCAAAGAAAAGGGCACAACACCACCAGATGCTTGGAGATGCTTTCCTTCATCAAAACACCTGGAAAGCCAAGTGTGGCTTTACGATTGGGGGGGTGGGTAAAAAAAAAAAAAAAAAAAAAAAAGCAGAGGTTGCTCCAGCATCCGCCCAGAAATGCAGAACTGCCAGAAGGAAATCCCAGAAAAGAAAGGGCAGTTTTGAAAGCAAATCAAGGTGAATTCCAGGCATGAACCGTCCACTGGGGAAGGGGAGCTTCCCCTCCCCCTCCCCAGGTGCGCAGCCCGCGCCGCCCACCCCGGGCGCGACCAAGGCGAGGAGGAGCTGCGCTCTCTAGGACCCGAGGAGGGAGAGCTGCAGGGAGACGGAACCTCCAGCGGGTGCTGCCGCGAGCGGCCGGCCGAGGGGGCTGGAAATGAAAGTAAAGCGCTCCGGAGCCACATGGACCCAGCTGCCCGGGCGGCGGCGCCGGGAGCAGGATGCGGCCGCCCGTAATTAAATAGCATTTACTCTTATTATTACTAATAATAATAACGTAATCATACCTCTAGTCATAGCATACCATTTATCGGGCTCGGCGCAGGCCCGCGGGGAGCGCAGCCCGGCCGAGGTGAGTGCTTTGGCGCGGCGGAGCCCAGCGGGGCAGAGGCCGGGCCACCGCGTCCCCGGCGGCGCGCAAGGTTGGGGCGCGCGAGGCTGGGGCGCCGGGGCAGGGCCGGGCAGGGCCGCGCGCGGAGGAGGCGCGGGAAGCTCGGACCAGGCCACCTGGAAAGGCGGCTTTGCAAGAATAAAGCAATAGCACCTCCATTACCGCGAACTGGTTTTTTGAGGGAGATCTCTCTGCAGATTCCCGTACCCCTGCCCCAAAGTTTCAAAGTTATTGTGTGGCCGGGCACCTGCCGCCTGGGAGACTGGGTCTCCACTGCAGCCTCCAGGGGATGTCTTGGGATTTTTTTTTCTTCCGTGGTGTGGGGCAATCTCCCTTGGGTCTGGAGCTTTGGGGGGGGGTGCGTGGATGTTTTGCGGAACCCACTGCAAGGAGGTGGTCCGAGGCTGGCAGTTAGGGTCCCCCTTTCCTTTTGTATTCGCTTTGAATCTGCAGTGTCTAGAGGTGGAGGGGCCGCGGCGAGGGCCGGGGACAATGGCCGGCTGATGGGTTGCCCCAGTCGGTTACGGCGGCCACGCGAGTCCGGGGATCCGGGGCCTGCGGGCCCAGCCCTGGGGGAGGGGGCGGCAGGAAAGGGGGGCGCGGTCTGGGTTGGCTGAGCAGGAGGGCATTTCCGGTCGTGGCATCCGTCGCTGCGCTCTGAGGCCTCCGGGGTGGGCAGTAACCAGGCAGGGGATTCACGGGAACTGCTAGGTGCTTGGATTGTGGAGACTGAGGGGCGCCCTGGCAGGGCTGGGGGCCTTGGGGAAGCAGAGCCGATCCCGTCGCCACTGCCCTCGGCCGACAGAAGGTCCCCTCTGCGATCCATAACTCTTTTTCTTTCTAGCTTAGAAACCCTCAGGCTCAGATGTTTGTAAAGTTCCTGGGTTGAGGGTCCTTTGCAGAGACAAAGCTCCCTCCCCCCAACACCGCAGGAGTGGGAACGTGTAGAAAGAGTTCATTCTTGACAGAACAGGATGGTTGGGGTGCCAAAAGTACATTGATGGGGAAGACTGGGATCTGGAGGGGCTGGGGCTTCAAGTCGGGGGAACTGGGGGACCGCTGTAAAGTGATGGGGGATTGTGTCCCCCCCACCTTCGTTGTTAGCCAGGACTTAGGTGCTTGGACACAAGAATCAGAACCCCCAAGTTCTTTCCATTTTCCGGAGAGCCTGCAGTTCATCCTGTTTGATGAAAATAGCAGACAGAATGCAGATCCTTGAATTTTTACACAAATGCGATAATTATAGCACATTTAGCAACTATGTTGGACATGAAATTCCAGCAGAATCTTTCCCTCTACTACCAAGCCTCCCCCCACTGCAGACAACCATGCCCTCCCTCCCTGATGTCTCCGTGCTTCTTTCTCCCATAGAAGTCTGCTGCAAGCTAGACATGATGCTAGGCCCAAACCTGGGTGAAGCAGGTTCTAGAAGGAGTGTGTGTGTGTGTGTGTGTGTGTGTGTGTGTGTGTCCTGAGCTCTTCTGCCTGTCATGCAGCTAAGTCAGGTAGACGTTTAGCCATCCTTGTTTTCCAGATTAGAGAATTGGGTATCTTGTTGGAAATGTACACAAGAGAGCTAGGATTCCTAACTAGTTGTCTGACTCCAGAGCTCCATTTCCAGGAGGGAGCTCTCAGGATGAGAGAGTGTCTTTATGGTTCTGAGGTTGCCATAAGGTCTGTTTAAATGGTTGGTGTGAACTCTAACCAATTTAGGTAGGACAGTTCAGAATGTGGCTTGCTGAGTTTGGGTTTTTGTTTTGTTTGTTTGTTTGGTTGGGTTTTTTTTTTTTTTTTTTGGCTGTTGAGTTCAGTGGTATGATCTTGTCTCTTGGGCCTTATTATATATGAGACAGTACAATCATCAGCGGGTTTGAGACCCTTAAAGTGATAACATGTGTGTAGTATTTTGTGTGTGTGTGTGTCTGTGTGCATGTGCACGCGTGATAGGTCTGATACACATCTCCCAGCACTCCGGAGTTAGAGGCAAGAGAATCGTGACTTCCAGGCCAAGTTGGGCTACCTAGTAAGACCTTGTGTTTTTCTGTTTTGTTTTTAGTTTTTCAAGATAGTGTTTTTTTTTTTTTTGTTTTTTTGTTTTTTTGTTTTTTTGTTTTTTTTTTTTCTGTGTAGTTTTGGCTGTTCTGGAAATCGATCTGTAGACCAGGCTGACCTTGAACTCAGAAGTCCTCCTGCCATACCTGACTTGAAACCTGTCTTAAAGAAAAAAAGGGGGTAGTGGTAACTATGGGGTGCCTTAGTGGTTAACTACTCCTGCAGAGGACCTGAGTTCATGTCCCCGCGCACCCGTGTCATGCAGTTCACAACTGCCCGTAAACGTCAGGTCCAGAGGATTTGACACCCTCTCTGCCTCTACCTGCACTTGCTCTGGGGATCGCGTGCGCACACACATGCACACACACACACACATATAAAATTAAAAAATAAAAAAATAAAATCTTAGTTAGGCATGATCCACACCTTTAACCTTAGCACTTGTGAGGCAGACACAGAGACAGGCAGATCTCTGAGTTCAAGGCCAGCCTGGTCTACAGAGTAAATTCCAGGATAGCCTGGGCTACACAGAGAAACTGTCTCAAAACAAAACAACCAAACAAAGAAAGAAAGAAAGAAAGAAAGAAGAAAGTATGGAAAGTATGTGTGTTTATATGGTGCTTTTAGTTCTTGTTAAGTTCATTTATGACAAAATGCCTTTCTCATCTGTGAGCTCATCTGTCCATCCTAGCAAAACATCAAGTAGACATTTTCTTCCTCATCACCTTTTTTTTTTTTTTTTTTTTTTTTTTTTTTTTTTTTTTTTAATATATTGGGCTGGGGAGATGGCTTGGAGGTTGAGAGCATGGTTGCTCTTCCAGAGTACTGAGGTTCGATTTCCAGCACTCAGTTGGTGATGCACAGCTGTCCTTAACTCCACTTTCAGGGGATCTAAAACCTCTTCTGGTCTCTGAAGGTACCAGGCACACAACATGGTTCACTAACATATTTGCAAGCAAAACAGCCACACACATAAAGTTTAAAAAATAAAAGTTTTATACCCATGTACTTACAGGGAGAGAGTGTGCATTCGTCATGGTGTGCGTACGGCCATCAGAACTTGACGGAGTCCATTCTTTTCTACTGTGTGAGTCCGTGGGGTCAAACTCAGGTTGCCACCTCAGACTTGGTGGCAAACACTTTTACCCACTGAACCGTCGTGCTTGTCGTGGGGTAGGCGTTTTCCAATCCTTCTTTTCCAGATGAAGAGTGTAAGGCTTAGAGAATTGGATGTCTTGCTAGAAATGGCCATAGGGCCCCTGAGTAGTTTCCTATCTCTGAATATTCCCTTTCCCAGAGTCCTGTGCACCCTGGCAAGTCAAAAGTCTCTCTAGTAAGCTGCCATGAGGCAGGTCTGGGTCTGAGCTCCTTGTAGTCTGGCTGGAAATAGAAAGGGAAATTTAGTAAGAAAACAGGCGCTGAGAGATGGCTCGGTGGTTAAGGGCCTAGTCCTGAATGAGTGCCAGGTTCAGGAAGAGACCCTGTAGGGACGGACACGCGGCGCTCTCTTCTGGGGTTTGTGCTTGCACACAGGTGTGGCCATCCACACACGTGCATACATGCATACACACAATGAGTCTTTTAAGACTGAAACCAAGAACTTCAGAAGAAAAGAGAGTTCTGGCGGTTAGTGCACTAAGAGGAGGCACGATGGCGCCTGGAAGTGTCGAGGACAGTTTCCTGTAGGAGGTAGAGCATGGGATGAAGGGGCGGGGCGCTCAGCCAAGGTGGAGGACATGGAAGGAAGGAAGGCTCAGTTAACTTCTGTTATTTCTGTGCAGGGAGACTGACATTGTCTATCTTTAAAGTTTTTCTTAGCCGGGCAGTGGTGGCGCACGCCTTTAATCCCAGCATTTGGGAGGCAGAGGCAGGTGGATTTCTGAGTTCAAGGCCAGCCTGGTCTACAGAGTGAGTTCCAGGACAGCCAGAGCTACACAGAGAAACCCTGTCTCAAAAAACAAAAAACAAAAAAAGAAAAAACAACAAAAAGTTTTTCTTTAATATTTAAAAAAAATTTATCTATTGTTTTGTTTCTATCGAGTCAGGGTTTCTCTACGTAGCTCTGGTTGTCCTGGAACTCACTCTGTAGACCAGGATGGCCTCGAACTCACAGAGATACACCTGCCTCTGCCTCTGCCTCTGCCTTCCCAGTGCTGGGACTAAAGGCATGTGCTGCCACCACCCGGCTCTAAAAATTATTTTTTGACTTAGATTTTATCTGATTGTAGTTTGTGAGGGTGGGCACTTGTGGCTGGATTTTATTGAAGAAGATACTAGGAGACACCCAGGCCTCTCTGACTGTTCTATCAAATGTGCTCATGCCTTCGTCTCCACTGTCATGGAAACAAAAACAAAGGCCAGGAAAGTAGGAACTGGCAAACGCCACAGCCATAGGGCTTCACATGGGAAGGTTAGCAGGTGCTTCAAGGCCAGAGTTCTCCTGAGGTGTCTGAATTCCCCCATCCCACAGAAAAGGCAGCAGGGCTGTAGAGAGCATAGTCTGAGGTGTGGAAATCTGAGTAATTCTAATCTTTAGGGGCTCTTGGGGCCCTCGATTATCACCCTGGAAGAGCTTGGAGCTTGGGCACGAGACAGATAGGGACCATTAACCTGAGCTTCCCATGGATGGGAACTGGCTCTGATCCTGCCTCTGCCTCCAGCCATGGTGGACGTGCCAGGAGGACACACTCAGCCATTATGTTGTCAAATTGAATTATCCCCCAGTGTGGAGGAGGCAGGCTTATTCCGCCTGGGGTGCAAGGTCTTCCTAGAAGAATTTCTATGTGAATGCTTGAAAGATAGAATAAGAAAGGCCAGAGAGAAGCCATTCCGAGCACAGACGGAAGCAGCGACAGGTAAAGCCTGAGGAATGAGTCACCTGGTGCAGCCACAGTGTAGGGACCACAGTGTGTTCCAGTTGAAGTCTGCCTCTGTTCTCACTAAGTAGCCCTGGACCTGGCTGTGGAGACCAAGTTGGCGTCAGTTTCCCAGTGACCCTCTGACCCTGGCTGTCAAGTGCTGGGGTTGCAGGCATGTGCCAGCATGTTCCGATGAGTCCTGAGGTTTGCTGCTGTTTGGTAGTAATCCAGAGAGCTAAATGAGAGAGCTAGAAGGTCAGGGCTTGGGAGGTGGCTCACCCGTTAGAGCACCTGCTGCCCTTTTAGAGGACCCAAGTTTGGATCCCACCACCCATGTTGGGAGGTTCACAACTAAATAAGTGTAACTCTAGTTTTAAGGGATCAGTGTCCTCTTCTGGCTTCCATGGGCACCAGCACTTGGGAGCACATACATATATACATATATGCATATATGCATATATACACACATGCACATATGTACATATGCATATATACATATATACATATATGCATAATTTAACATCAGACTTTAAAAAATAGAGAGAAGGAGTCCGACAGTGGTGGCACATGCTTTTAGTCCCAGCACTTAAGAGGCAGAGGTAGGCAAATCTCATGAGTTCAAGGACAGCCTGGTCTACAGAGGGTGTTCCAGGACAGCCAGGGATACACAGAGACCTTGTCTTAAAAAAAGAAAGAGAGAAAGGGAGGGAGAAGGAGAAAAAGACAGGGAAAGAGAGAAGAGAGAACTAGGCATGACAGAATTCCTCATTTAACCGCAGTATTTGGAGGCAGAAGCCGGCAAATTTCATCCTGGTCTACAGAGGGAGACTCTGTTTGTTGTTGTTGTTGTTTGTTTTGATTTTGTTTTTTTAAAGATTTATTTACTTGTTTTATATGAGTACACTGTAGCTGTCTTCAAACACAACAGAAGAGGGCATCAGATCCCATTACAAATGGTTGTGACCTACCGTGTAGTTGCTGGGAATTGGACTCAGGACCTCCAGTGTAGACCTGAGACACAGAAGGTGGGCTGTCCGCTGGGGAGGGCTGGCTGCACTCTGAAGTGGGTTGAAGCGACAACTCTGTCAGCTCCGGAGGCCATCACGGGGCCGACTCCTTTCATCGTATTTACTGGTGCAGAGCCAACAGGCTCGTTTTCCTTCCTGTGACAGCACCAGCACAGAACTACTTCCACCTTATGTGTATTTCCCAGAGAGTCTGTTTCTGTGCAGGCAGGGGATGGCTTCTGCAGGGGTTTGTTAGCACTGCTGAGAGCCCACTGGGGATGGAATACGGCATTTCTGTCTCCAGGACCCATCTTCTCTCCAGCACCATCTAGGTGACTTCTTTGGGGACAATTCCAGAGCCTTCTATCAGAGGTTGGAATGGGAACAAGGACAGTGGCTGCCACAGACTACACAGTGCTTGGCTCTTTCTGTGCATCTAGTGTCTTATGCACTTAACTACTCCCTGGGGGAAGGCGGGTATCATTGCTGGACCCATTTTGCAGATGAGGAGCCTGAGGCTCAGAGAGACAAAGAACATTTCCACAATCATATAGCTGTCAATAGAGCAGACAAGCCAATAGGACTCTAGGACCCGAAGTTTTTTGGTAGGGTTTGTTTGTTTTGTTTTGTGTTTTGTTTTTGGCTTTTTTGTTTGTTTTTCAAGACAGGGTTTCTCTGAATAGCCTTTGGTGTCCTGGAAATGCACTCTGAGGACCAGGCTGGCCATGAACTCAGTCAGATCTGCCTGACTCTGCCTCTCGAGTGCTGGGACTAAAGGTGTGCCTGGTCTTGTAGGGTCTTATGTAAACCAGGCTGGTCTTGCACTTACTGCATAGCTGAGGTCAGACCTGAATTCCTAATTGTCCCGCCTCTATTCCAAGTGCTGGGGAGATGAATGACTCAGTCAGTAAAGTGCTTGCCAGACAAGCGTGAGGATCTGAGCTTGATCCCCAGCACCATAATAAAGAAGCTGGGTGCAGAAGGCCGCGGATAAGAACATTTGTGGCACAGTCCTGAGGAGTTTGGGTCCCTGCACTCATGTAACAAGCTGCTGTCCTTGCAGACTCCCATAACCTCAGGTCTGAAGAGGATTACTGGTGCTTACCAGCATCCAGCTTAGCCAAGAAACTGTGAGCCTCTGGTTCAGAGAGAGAGAGAGAGAGAGAGAGAGAGAGAGAGAGAGAGAGAGAGAGAGAGAGAGAGAGAGAGAGACCCTGCCTCAAAGAAGCAGAGTGACAGACAAGGACCCCAGACAAGTGTGTTCCTGCTTCTACCCTATATCTACCCTACTGCTACCACTACTTCAACACCAAATCCTACCAACACCACTAACACCAATCCCAGACCCAGCCCTACCACTGACCCCAGCTCCACTCCTACTTTCACTGTTAACCTTACCCCAACCATAACCCTAACCCTAAGGCTAAGCATAACTCTAACCCTAACCCTAACCCTGTGAAACAGTTTCATCTTCCAATTGAAAACACCATAGGGGCAATTTTCTAGCATATCCATTGGAGGTATTAGGACCAACCATTTATACCTGGGCTAATAATGGAGATAGGGAACTTCTAACGCCTTCCTGCAAACACAGACGCTAAAGTGTAACAAAGAACAGTGTCCTATTAGTAAAGCCACTCCACACCCACTGTCAAGATTACTAGATTCGTGCACACACATCTAAAAGGTTGGTGCGGTGATGCATCTCTGTAATCTCAGCTATGGAGAACAGGAGACGGAAGGATCCTGGGACTTTCTGGCAGACAGTCACGACACACACCTGTGTGTGTCGCACCCTTTGAGAACCTGGCGACTGAAGTCTGTAACTGCCACATACAAGATGCCATTGGATTGCTTAGTCTCTTTCTTTTATTTGGGGAGGTGTCTAAGAATGGACCCCAGAGCCTCTGACTGCCACTGAGCAGTCCCCAGTCCCCAGCTGTAGCCCAGGTTGGCCTCAGATTCTTGGTACTCCTCCTGCTTCAGCCTCCCCAGTGCCCAGCCCAGTTCATCTCTTATCTTTCTAGACTGGTAACATTTTCTATCACCAAGATTTATTTAGTCATTTATTAAGTTATTTACAATAGGGGCTGATTTCCTGTATCTCGGCAATCCTTCAAAACATATGTCCCTGACTTTCAGAAGAAAATGGATGCTGTCAGTTTTCTTCTACCTCCAGAGGCTCTTGGGCCTAAAATCTGGCTCCAGAAGGGATCAGTAGCTTGTCTGGTTCTCTGAGGCCAGCAGCTGTCTCCTCCTGCCAGGTTGTGTTCTGAAGTACCAGTCAGGCAGGAGCCAGTCCGTGCTGTGGTGATGGTCCTGGACCAACCCTCCTGGGATTTCAGAAGTTACCTTGGAACAGCTGTTCTCTTGTTCCATCCCATGAGGTGCTGTTCCCCTACAGGTGGAGGGACACAGAGCAGGGTGGAGCATAAGTCTTGCCTTTCGTCCCTAAGTCCAGTGGCAGGCACCCCGGCAGTGCAACTACGGTATGTCACCATTCTCAGCCTCTCTCTCCCTTTCTGTGCCCTGTTTGGTGTGAAGGGCCAGAGATGGTTGTCAAAAGCTGTAAAGATCACCCAGTGTGAGTGCTTAGTAACCTCCAGAATGTTCCTGAATCTCCTCCATTCTCTGCCTCAATCCAGCCTGTATTGAGCCTCCTTGTGTTCTCAAATTCTTCTTGTCATCCGTCTTCATGCAACAGCCAAAGGGAGCTTCTTTTTTTTTTTTTTTTTTTGGTTTTTGGAGACAGGGTTTCTTCTCTGTGTAGCCCTGGCTGTCCTGGAACTCACTCTGTAGACCAGGCTGGCCTCAAACTCAGAAGTCTGCCTGCTTCTGCCTCCCAAGTGCTGGGATTAGAGGTGTGCACCACCACTGCCTGGCATAAAGGGAGTTTCTTGAAGTGAGGCCCTGTCACTCCTGCTGGATACAGACACAACATGGTCCTCTTTGTCCAGCGAGATTTGTAGCTCTCTGGTCACGCTGCAGCTGCTCCCGCCACCTCCTGCACCTTATTTGCCCCTTGTTTTTCCTGCACAGCTCGTTCTCTGCCTTCAGCTGGGTGCACACTAGTCCTCTGTCCTTCTGTGTCTCAAATGCGATGTCCTCTGAAGAGTCTTCACTCCCTCACCTACCACCTGTTTCTTCCTCTCTCTTGCCTCTGCCTGCCTTGTTCTGTGTGTTTAACACTGACCTATCATGTGAGTATGTCTGTTCATGTGTTTGCAGATCTACATATGTGTACAAGCATGTGTACATATGTGGGCAGGTTCATGTGTTAGTCCTCAGGAGCCATCCATCTGAGGCAGGATTTCATGTCCTGGAGCTCACCTAGGAAGCTGGAGTGGGTGGCCAGTGAACCCCAGGAACCTAACTGCAATCTGCCTCCCCAGCTCTGGGATTATAAACATGCATCACTGTGCCCAGCCTTTTTAAATTTTTAATTCATTTATCTTACATGTATGAATGTTTTGCTTGCCTGTATATAAGTGTGTCATGTATCAGGTCCCTTGGGAGTGTTCTTACAGACTGTTGTGAGCCACCGTACGGTGCTGGGATTGAACCTGGTTATATCTACAAGAGTCACAAGTCTCTGCGAAGCTCTCTGCTCTCTCTGTGAGCAGCTTTTAAATGTGGGTTCTGGGAATCAGGCTCAGGTCCTTGTACCTTTTTTATGTACTGAGCCATCGTCCCAGACCAACTTGTCACCTGTTTTTCTGCCTGCTCACCCGTGGTGAAGATCTGCGAGGGCTGGGGCTGGAGAGATGACTCAGTGGTTAAGAGCACATACTGCTCTTGCAGAGGACCTGGGTTCGAATCTCATCACCCACATGGTAGCTCACAACCATTCATAACCCCAGTTCTGTGGAACCCAACAGACATCCATGTGGTGCACATACATGTATACATTTAAAAAGTTCACACGTAAAGTAAAATAAATAAATCTTGAAAAAAAAAAACTCTGTAGGGCAGGGGGTTATTAACTGTGTCCCAGTACTGGTGACAGGACAGTCCCTTTCAGGTGAGCACTGTTTATGTATTGAATAAAAATAGCAAGTTGGCCATGGTTCTTACCAGAAAAGAGTGGCCTAGTCCAACACTGCAGGATCAGTACTGACTGAAGCACTCGGTGCAGCGGAAAATACATCCTGACCTGCTCTGGAGAGACATGAGAGTCCTGCCACCAGGTACGGCCAGCTCCACCTTACAGGTAATGAAACTCAGAGACATGCCCTCAAAGCAGTGTGGAACAGTGATGGGATTTAATCCCAGGGCCGATGGCCACTGTCATAGCCTGCCTTCCTGTTGCCGCTGGGCACCAGAGTAGGCAGTGCACCACAATGGGTCAGAAATCTCTTCCCTAGCAGGGGCAGTAAATGACTAACTACTCGGAGCATGGGAAGACAGTGTATGGCATTGGGGTCACTCTTTTTTTTTTTTTTTTTTTTTGTTTTTTTTTTTGTTTTTTTTTTTTGTTTTGTTTTTCGAGACAGGATTTCTCTGTGTAGTCCTCCTGGCTGTCCTGGAACTCACTCTGTAGACCAGGCTGGCCTCGAACTCAGAAATCCGCCTGCCTCTGCCTCCCAAGTGCTGGGATTAAAGGCGTGTGCCACCACTGTCCGGCCATTGGGGTCACTCTTGAGTGGTGACTTCTGGGCAATTTATGTTTGTTTGTTTGTTTATTTATTTATTTAGGTTCTTCGAGACAGGGTTTCTCTGTGTAGTCCTGGCTGTCCTGGAACTCACTCTGTAGACCAGGCTGGCCTCAAACTTAGAGATCCACCTGCCTCTGCATCCCAAGTGCTGGGATTAAAGTCGTGCACTCCCACCAGTGATGACCTGATGCTCTCTTACAATTTCCAAGGGTGACCTTCTGCTACTCTTACTTCATTTCCTCTTTAAGCTTAAATGACACCTTTATTAAAAAGTTGTCAGGGGCTGGAGAGAGGTCTCGGTGGTCAAGAGCACCGCTTGATTTACCAGAGGACCCGTAGTTTGGTTCACAGCACACAAGTCATTCAGGTGGTTCACAACAGTCTCTAACTCCAGCACCTGCGGCCTTCTCAGGCAGCTCAGTTCTCTTGTCCATGCCTATACTCTGATACAGATACCTAAAAATAATGAAAAATAAGTAGTAAAACCATAACAAGTTGTCATGCGTGGTGGCACCACCCAGCATTTGAGAGATGGGTCTTGTGAGTTCAAGGCCAGCCTGGTCTACATAGTGAATTCCAGGCCATCTAGGAATACATAAAGAAATCCTGTCTCAAAAAAAGATGTCCAGTTTCAAAGAAAGCAAACTGCAGGCTGCCGAGGCCTGTGGACACTGTTTTACACTCGCTTCGTAACCTACTTTCTTGGTGGGGTTTTAGGGGAGGTGCCAGCAGCTTGGCCTTCCTCAGCAATAGTGTAGCCTTGGGCCAGCCCTCATCCAGTCTAAGCCTTATTGTTCTGTGAACAATGGGATGATAAACCCCACTTTTGAGATGATTGTGGACGCAAACGATTCTTTTGAACCGAGCCTTTTGTTTCAGTGTCTTCTAGATCACAAGTAAAATATATGGGATTGCAAGGAGAGACAGTTCTGTCCTCCCGATGGACTTTGTGTGTGTGTGTGCATGCCATTCATGTATATATGCATGCACACATGAAGTGTGTGTACACATGTTTGCGTATATGTGTTGATGTATGTGTATGGTGTTTCTGTGTACATGAGGAGGACAGGTGACAACCTTGGGTGACATTCCTATGAGTCGTCTACTTTTCTTTATGTGTATGAGTGTTTGCCTGCATGTGTGTATGTGTTTGTACCACACGTGTGCTTGGTGACTGTTGCAGAAAAGGGATCCCCCAGAAATGGAGTTACAGGCCATTGTGTATGGGTGCCACCATTCCAAATGGGTGCCGGGAGCCGAGCCTGGATCATCTGTTAGAGTGGTGAGCGCTCTTAACCACTGAGCCATTTCTTGAATCTCCTGTCCCACTGCCCCATTACTGGGATTACAAGTGTGTGCCAGTATGCCCAACTTTTTTTTTTCATGGTTCTGGGTCCTCGTGCATATAAGGTGTGCACTTTACTGACCACATGTCTCCCCAGGCCTAGCCGTCTTCATTAGTTCTTTCAGTAAGGTTTGCTGGTGTGTCTAGTGTAGCTTCTGTTTGAAGTGATAAGCAGGAACTCTTTTTTATCTGCAGGAACTGAGATGCAGTCAGAAAGGAACGCAGTGTTGCTGGCCACATGTAACTCAAGGGCGTGACCACAGTGCATTGCCTATGTTCATAGTTGGGGGCACTGCTAGCTGTCAGGAGGGGTTTTCTCATCTCCATTCATAGTCCCTGCTGTAGATCTTCTTAACATGTTGATCTGTGGAAATAAAGCGTGCCCCTCCCTGGCATCCATGGGACAGGGAGGCCAGTAGTGGGCAGACATACTCAAGGACTATGGGTACTTATCAAGAGATATGTGTGGGCCCCAGATTGCTGGCTGGTAGGGTTGAGGATGGAGCAGTGAAAATTTTCCTGCTCTGACTGGGGAAGCCATCGAGGCTCACTGCTGCCAAGTGTTGTCAGGCATGACGGAAGCTCTGGTGGCAAGTGCATGGTATGTGGCCAGCCTGCATTCTGGAGGGACTTCAGCTCTTTAGCTAAACCTGAGGTGGTGTATGTATGAAGGCAGGGTGAAGACAGCCTGTGGGAGACCTATGTTGATGGGGGAAGTGATAAAATGGACCCCAGGGCCAACTTCCAGGGTTCAAATCCCAGCTCTGTCAATTCTCACAGGGCTACCCCAGCAGGCTGTTACACCCCTCTGTGCTTCTGTTTCCTCATCTACAAAATAGGGCTGTAACTGTTACTTTTTACAGAGTACTGTAAAGACTAAGGTGATATCTCAGGCTCTGGCAGGAGAAAGTGTGTCGGTGATGACTAATGTCAACCTACTCAGTCTTGTCCTGGGCCCCTCTGACCACTGGCTTCTAAGCACTGTTTCTCTGGGCTTCTCAGAGATGAGTGCAGCTTCTGCCTCAGGAGCTGTAACTGAGGAGTCGGGGACAGACACATGATTGCAATCAGCTAGGACAAGCATGGTGGTTTATAACAGGCATAGAGCACTGAGCTTGGGTGGAGTTGGGAGAGAAGCTTCCTGGTAGAGGAGATACCACAGTTGAGCTTTAAAGAAGCACTGGATCTGGAGGATGCCCCATTCAGAGGAGGCAACCTGATGCTCCGCCATTGCTGGTGTGTGACCTTCCAGGCCTTGCCACGGGACCAGGGGAGGCCAAGCATGTCCTGCTGTGCTGCAGATACCAGCTAAAGAATGTAGACTTTGTCCTCTTGGTAAGGGAGTCACAGGAAGTTTTATTTGTTTGTTTAACTTGTTATTCTTGAGAAGTTGCAAAAATTGTACAATGAGTCCACTTTACCCAGCTTTCCCTAACAGTGGCATCTTTTGTAGTTGATATATATTATTAAAGCCAGAGAACTAGCCTTGGTACATTACAACACGACAGCTTATTCAGGTCTCACAACATAGTGACTCTGTGTGTGTGTGTGTGTGTGTGTGTGTGTGTGTGTGTTCAACACACATACATTTGAGAGATTTTGAGAAGGGGAATGGCATTGGTGTATGTATTAAGCAGATGTCCCTGGCCCCCCAAGTGGGAGCAAATTGTAGGGGTTCGCTGGTAAGAGATGGTATTGTCCCATGAGATGCATGTGGTCGGAGAGAGGGAAGCTGTGGAGGTTCTCGCCAAACATCAAGAGATGCTTAGGAGGTTAAAGGTGGCAGGGACTAGGGTCTAACGATACCAGATGACAGTCAGAGCTCTGTCGAGAACAGTGAACAAGAATGGAGGAGGGGGAGGGGGAAGGGAGGAGATACTACATTCAGTCTGGAATGTGTTTAGTGGGAAGAAGCCAAGTACAGCTGGGATGAACATGAAGATTTTGTCGACATAGAATTAGGGTGGTGTTTTTGGTTTTGGATTTTGCTGTGGAGCCTTGGTTATCCCGGAACTTGCTCTGTAGACCAGGCTGGCCTCAAACTCAGAAATCTGCCTGCCTCTGCCTCCCAAGTGCTGGGATTAAAGGCGTGTGCCACCACTGCCGGCTGGCCTTTTTTATTATTAGTTTTATTTTATGAGCATGAGGTGTAGATCTGTTCACTATATGAGTGCAGTGCCCTCAAAGGCCAGAGGAGGGCATCAGAGCACCTTGAGCTGGAGTTTCAGATAGCTAGGACCAAGAAGGGGCTGGGAACTGAAACCTGGTCAGCTGGAAGAGCCACCAGTGCCCTTATCTGCTGGGCCATTGCTTCAGCCCCTTGAGCATAGGTCTGAGTGTGGGTGGTGGGTTCTAGTTAGAGGGCCCACAATGTAGAGGTCATAGATGGGCCTGGGCAGCAGACATCCAAGGGCTGCTACCCAGAAGGTGAAGCTGAAAGTCTTTACTGCTGAGGACGGGTACACTTGGCAGGAGGGTGGATTCTTGAGTCACCAGCATGACTCATGAGATCATGAACTGCAGGAGCTCGTCTGGGGACTGCATAGAAAACAGGAGTACTGTCCCTTCCATGGAGTTTCAGGAATATTGGCCTTGAGCCCCAGGGAAAGAAAAGCCCGCCAACAGAGACAGCAGAAGGATCCTAGAGGTGTTCGGAAGGATGCCGCAGATGCAGCACTGAGGCCAGGAAGAGGCAAGTTACAAACAAACAAACAAACCTGCTACCTCAGCAGCATGGAGGGCCCTGGTTAGGAAGCCACTTGGCTAAAGGTATGAAGTGGAATTAGGTGAGAGCTAGCTGCTGTGTTAGGGTATTGAGTGAGTCAGGGTGGTGATGTATGTAGTCAACTCTTGCTTTAACTGTAGTTGGGGGCAGGGGTGGGTCATCATGGATGGTGCCTAAGGGAGTCAGAAGTTACTGTGAGCCAGGGGAGACTGGAGCATGGTGGTGGATGGATGGGTCCTCCAGCTCAGCCTGCTTACTTGACAGAAAAGGTGACGGTCATGTGCATAGGCTCTAGGGCCAGGCTGCCAGGGTTGGTGTTCCATATACCAACTCTGTCACTGTGGATGAGGCAGTTAGTGTTTCGTACCCCTGATGACCTCTGCAGAGTGGGGACTGCTAACACTATCTGCCTTAGAAAGGTGTTGTGGAGCTTTAAGGGAGCAAGGTGCCCAGGACAGCCTCGGCCCCATGGGAGCACTATGCAGGTGGGAGCACTACGCAGGTGGGAGCACTACGCAGGTGGGAGCACTACTGTGAGTGCCATCTCTTTGGGTGAAGGTCTTCTTTTATTTATTCATCTGTAAAACAGCTGGGTGAACGAGCTGGTTATTCATTCATTTTACCACCATTAACTTACTCTGTGCCTGGACCATGAGAAGATCTTCAAGAGGCCGGCACAGTGCCTCTTGAACTGATGAACTGTGTCATGGTAATTAATCTCTTGTTCATTCTTACCTCCTCCCTGCCCACCCCCATCTTAGTGCTGGGATCAGAACCCAGAACCCTGACTTTGAATACCTGAGCTCTCAGGTTCCTGGTTCCCTCCTGCCTTACTAAGTCAGTCCCAAGTCAGTCATCTTACTTTGTATTTCAGATTTTGCCTGTGGAGGAAAAAAAAAAAAATCCAATCCCTGCTGTCTAGCAGACTTCAGTTTCTAGAGAAAATGAGTTATGGAGTATATTCTTTTTTTTTTTTTTTTTTTTTTTTTTTTTTTGGTTTTTGAGACAGGGTTTCTCTGTGTAGCCCTGGCTGTCCTGGAACTCACTCTGTAGACCAGGCTGGCCTCGAACTCAGAAATCCGCCTGCCTCTGCCTCCCAAGTGCTGGGATTACAGGCGTGCACCACCACTGCCCGGCCATAGAGTATATTCTTTTAAATGCCTCCTCTGCATGTGGGTGCTGGGAATCGAACCTGGGCCCTCTGGAAGAGCAGCCAGTGACTTCTATTTCTGAGCCATCTCTTCAGCCCTCAGTCCTGTGCTTGTTTTGTGTTGTTGCTGCTGCTTCTGGTGGGTTTGTGTGTTCAGTGAGATAAGATCTCAAACTGTAGTTCAGCCTAGAATCAGGCTCACTGTAAAGTAGTTGTCGTTGAGTCTGGCCTTAAACTCCTGGTCCTCCTGCCTCTGCTTCCAAAGCTGGGATTATAGGCATGTGCCACAACACCTGGCATGGAATATATACAATATATACATTATATATATATATATATAACTCTTGTATGTGTATGAGTGTGTATAAACGCAGGATGCATGTACCACAGTTGTGTGGCGGTCAGGGGACAACTTTAAAGAATCCATTGTCTCCTTCCACAGTGGGATCTGGGGATCAAACCCAGGGAGTCATCCCACAGGTGACTGTAATGCACAAAGCATTCTGAGACCTCTTTCTTTCTTTCTTTCTTTCTTTCTTTCTTTCTTTCTTTCTTTCTTTCTTTCTTTTTCTTTTTGAGACAGGGTCTCTATAAAGTCTTGACTGTCCTGGACTGTATTGACTAGGCTGGCTTCAAACTCACAGAGGTAGGGATTCACCTACCTCTGTTTCTTAAGGCCAGGATCAAGGGTGTGAACCACCACCCCAGCTTTGTTTAGGTTCAGGTATGGGTGGGAAGAGGGGATACTGAAAGGACCCCTCTCCTAGCTCTCATCCCTTGTAGCCCAGGGTTGGCCTGGGCCACCTACAGAGCTGGCCTCTGACCATGTGCTAGTTTGCTCTTAGCAGTACTGCCATGCTGACAGGGAGGAGTGGCTGAGGGCCCAGTAAGTGTTTGTTTGTTGCTAGACCTTTCTAGTAGCACAATTAAGAGCCCAGGGATCCTCCTTAACCAGTGTGCCCCTGGGTGGCTCTACCAAACCTCTATCTGCCATGTTGCTCTGTGAGATGAAGTCTATTTGTTAGTTTTATTCTAAGGCCTATATACACAACAGGGGACCCCTCAGTGACCCATGTAGACCCTGGGACTGAAATAGGAAGAAGAATTATCTGTCTCAAAAAACAAAAAAACCCAAGCAAACAAAAAAGATACTATCCTACATGGAATTATGCCAGACAGACATCTGCCTTGAGGCTAGGGACAGATGTCAAATACCCTATAAAAGCTGAAAGGGTCCACTTCTCTCATTTTTGAGGGCGGGTGTGATGACCTGAGATTTGGTGTTCTAGAATGATCTTCACTTGGCTGGCTGCATCATCTCTTTGCTTTTGTTTTTCTAGACAGGGTTTCTCTTTGTAGCCCTGGCTGTCCTAAAACTCACTTTGTAGACCAGGCTAGCCTCAAAGACCCACCTGTCTCTACCTCCCAAGTGCTGGGGTCAAAGGCGTGCCCCACCATACCTGGGTATGGCTGCAAATCTTATGAACTATTTGAACATTATAGCTTTATCTCTCAAATATTGGCTCATCACTCATGACTGTAACCTCAGGGACACACATCAAGAGTGACAAAAGGTGGCCATGAACCTTGGCCCATGATGCTAGGAGAACTCAAGAGCAGGTGGCCGTCCAGAAGGCTCCTGCCCAATCCTGACAGGCTACTCCTATTTGCCCTTCAAGTTCAGCCAGCTATGGTGTGGACATCTGTAATCTCAGCACTCGGGAAGCAGAGGTAGGAGATCACCCAAAGCCAGAGGCTGGTCTAGTCTACATAACAAGTGTTATTGCTAGTCAGAGCTCCATAGTAAGCTCATCCTAAAAAGAATTAGATAAATAAACCAAAAACAACCAACCAAACTAAAGGCCCAGTTCAAACCCTCCTCCCCAGAGCCAGGAGCTGTCATTTCAAGTGTTACCCTAGTCTACTCACTGCAAGGCTTCGGGTGCAGCTTGGGTACTGTCTGGCCACGTCTCTAACTCGGTTGTGAAGCCGCCTGGGGTACAGAAATGCCAGCTTTCTTATTTTATATAGCCATTGTTGAGCTGAACATACAGCAGAGGGATTCTGCTATTGTTGAAGTGCTTGCCACAAACCAGACTCTAAAATTTAGGATTTCCTGGGTACTGTTTCTGTTAGTGATATCTGTTTCCTGAGTCTAGAGGAGAAAAGAGTAAGAGATTTCACATGGCCAGTCAATAGAAGAGGGCAAAGAGGCAGGTAACTCCGGGCTGTGGAGATTACACCTATCTCTGAAGCAGGACTTCTTTACCTCTTGGCTTCTGATTGAGCCACCTTGGAATTGTTGCTTGAGGTGCTGCCAGCTGTGTTTGTGATTGAGTCACCTGGATGTCAGGACTGAGGACCAATATGGAAGTGTTTCTGCCTGCTGGGGGTTTCCTGGAAGCCATGAACATCAGGGAGGTTGGTCAGGCTGCCCTCCAACTAACTCATTATCCTCCTGCCTCAGCCTCTGAGATTACAGGCATGCAGCACTACACCTGGCTCAGTGTAGGAAATCTTGCTTGGCTGAAGAAAGGAGAATCTTCAAACATCAAACACAGGGTCAGACAGGATCAAATGTGTGACTTTGAAAGACCCTCTCCAGGGTGTACTGGGAACATTGAGGGACAAAGAGAAATCTTGCCCAGTGCCTGGGTATGGTCCCGGCTAGGGGGTAAAGGAGGGCAGAGGCCAGGTTGTGGATGAGGTCCAATCACTGGGGGTTCAGCAGATGGATCATTGCCATGTCATGTGGTGCCTGTGCTCAGACCACAGAGGTTTCCGCCTTCCACAGCTTCCCCTGCATAGGACTGAGCCCCATTGCGTGGTAACTGGTATGGCCTTGTCGTCCCTACCCACTTGTACTTCCAGGTCAAGCCTGACCCTGACCTGTTGAAGCTACCCAGCTCCCAGCCAACATTAGATGAGTGAGCAGTGGTAGAGCTGTTTCAAGGACTGGGAGATTGGTGCCGGGAGAGGGCGGAAGCCTTTGTAGGGAGGCCAGGAAGGAGTATGGTGGTTCAGGTGTAGGGAACTGGGAGAGTGGGCTGTAGGGTTGTGTGATGAGAGGCAGAGTGGGCTGCAGGGCTGTGTGACAAGGGGCAGAGTGGGCTGCAGAAACAAGGGGCTCATTCTGTAGACAGAGAAGCCAGAGCTATCATGGCTGGTCTCCCGCCTCAGCACTGAATTACAGTCAGGAGTCTGACCCAACAACCACGCATCAGGTGTCTTGCAAGGGGGAGGGTCAGTATGGCATCCTGCATTTCCTTGTGATGTTTGGACTATTATCGGTGGCAGGAACTCTGAATCTGTCACCTCCCAAACTGTCATGATGACCAGTGTGACAGGATCTGCCATCAACCCCAGTCCCCCCACTTGGGATACTGAGGCCCAAAGTCATAGTTAGAGAGAATGTAGGATTCACACCCATGTCTGAGGCCACAGCCCCTATGTCAAACACAGTTAGTGCAGTGCCCCATAAATACATTCATTGGTTTCTCCACATATGGAGGCCTCCTTGGGGTAACAGTTATGTCCCCATCAGCTTAGACATCTCCAGACCTGCCTCACTGTTGAAGATGTAGCTACAGGTGTCCTGTGGCGAGAAGAAAGCAGACATTCCCCTCCCCCAGGGCCTTCCTGGAATGAGCTTCACATCCTGGCCCAGGCCCAGGCAAGAGGTACTCACAGCAATCTACCTTGCCTGGCATTTTTCCTAGGCAGCTGCCAAGGGCTCATAGTGGCCCAGAGAGGCTGCTGGTGGAAGAAAGCATACAGTGCTTAGCCACCCGCCAGCTTACAACCCCAGCCGAGGTTTCCCTTGTGTGTGAGGGTGAGTGGGCTCTGTCTCTTGCTGCGGAGTGAGCAGGAGAGCCTGGTGAAGATTAGCGCAGGACCTGTGGCAGATGCCTCTCATATAAACAGCCACCAGGTATTGTTTTCACTGGTTGTGTTCCTTTTCCTTGGTGGTCCTATGTTCCTGGTCCCTGGTAGCACAGATGACTGAGTTTAATGCTAAAACAAGGTTTTTCCTCTAAACTTGAGATGTTCCAGGCCCTGCTCATGCCCAGGCATGTGTGGTGAAGGGCAGGTACATAGCCCTTGCCCTTCAAGTTCACCACACAAATGAGTCCAGTGGCTCACAGGTCTGCAAGGTGGCAGCATAGTCCCTGAGATGTCCTATTACTCTAAAGACCCCTTTAAACCTTTACTGTAAAACCCAAATGAAAAGGACCTCACCGATCCGTGGAGAACTACAGACGCACCCCAAATCACTCACGAGAAACACAACTTGATGCAAATCGCAAGAGGTTTACTGGCTAGCCAGGGCTGTCTTTCCTTCAAGCCCGCGCAGGGGCAGCTGAATTCAGCCCAAGAACAAAAGAAGTTTACAGCTTTTAAGGGGGAATCTACAAACCAGGTGGGGGTGGAGTTAGGGAAGGGGGAAGGCTGAGAGTGGAGTTAGGGAAGGGGGAAGGAGGGGGAACAGGTCACTAGGTCATCGATACATTTGATCTCAAATTCCTAAGATCCATGGTGTGTCACTTTATAATTGGCTATTTCGAACTAGTTTCACACTATATATCATGAGCTCCAGTTCAAGGGGGTCAGGCTTATCTCAAACTTTTAGCATCCTGGCACCAACTGTCTCAGGGCTGTTAGTTCAAATCGCGGCTAGGCTAATCTCGGGCCCATAGCATCCTGACACCATGAATCTTAAGGTTTGTTTAGTTAGGGCCATCTGTTCAAATGGTCAGCTAATTTCCTGGGACTGAGGCAACACAGTGTTTGACTTACAGGTTTTTATGTCTTTGCTTTTAAGAGTAGGGTTCAGGGGATCAACTTATGATTTTTCTATCTTTCATTACCTTGGAATGATCGGGAGGGAGAGAACCCTTCTGACAGCCGCAGGGTAGGGTGGGGTTAGCAGCTACTTCCCCAGCCCTGTCACCCCCACGCACAAGTGCTGTCTGATTGATGGACTTATGCTCTCCCTGCAGACACTGATGGAGAGGCAGAAACGGAAGGCGGACATCGAGAAGGGGCTGCAGTTCATTCAGTAAGTCGGCAGTGGGCAGGTGGGTCTGGCTTTCCTTTTCCTCCTGGCTGAGCCCTGCTCAGTGTGCACTGGACACAGAGAGGTGGGATGAGCTGGGAAACGGGCGGATAAGGCAGAGGCCATGATGTCACATGTACGTGTGCCTGTGCTGCCTGGCCCTGGCTGCCCTGGATCTTGTCCAGTATCATTCTGCCCTCGCCCTTTTCATCTTGTGCTCCACCGAGCATTAGTTTTCCCCTCCATGAGGAACCAGGAGACAAAGCCCCGCCCTTCTCCCTGGCTGACACGCTGCAAGCTCTCCTGAGCCAATGCTCTCGTCCATAGGGAGCTGTAGTTTTACCCACAGGGGTTGGCTGCTGTCAGTGGGCCTGGCACTGGCTAAGTGAGCCTTTGCGTTAGCTCAGGAGAAGGGCAAAGCCTCCCAGACTGAGGGCACATGAGACAGACTCAGTGTGACTTGTCCTGTGGGCTGAAGGTAGAAATTTGGTTTGATGAGGTCGTAGTTCCAGAGTGGGTGTTAATTTCCTAGCAGTAGTCTCGCCCATACAAGTCACCCTTGATTTTGCCCTGGCCAGTCTGTCTCCTCTTGTCCTTTCCTAGTGCTGGGGCCCTCCTAGACCCAGCCATGGCTCCCTTGCCATTGTAATTTAGATCCCTGGAGTCTGGCTTTCCTTAGAAGAGGGCTGAGCTTGAAGGCTGAGGGCAGCTGCTGGTTGGAGCTGCTGCTGGGCAGATCTTGCCTCCGGGAGAGTCTAGGGAAAATGGAAGTCCTTCTAGCAGAACCGAGTGACGCCATACAGTCTGCTCACCTCTTACCTCAGCCAGAGCTGCCTGAGGCCTACTCCTGCATCACCTCAGGCCTGAAGCACTAGCCTCAGGGCTCCACATGGGACCAACCCATGGGCTCACCCTGTCCGGTGTCTCTTTTCCCACTAGGTCAACACTACCCCTAAAGCAAGAAGAGTATGAGGTGAGTGTGGCCGTGGTTGGGTGGACACAGTGAGGGCCAGCGTTCAGGGTAGAGGGCTGTAACCTAGCCAGGCTGGATGGAGACCTGCTTCTTACCTTCCTTGTGCAGGCTTTCCTGCTCAAGCTTGTGCAGAACCTATTTGCTGAGGGCAACGACCTGTTCCGGGAGAAGGATTACAAGCAGGCTCTGGTGCAGTACATGGAAGGGCTGAATGTGGCTGACTATGCCGCCTCTGACCAGGTGGCTCTACCCCGGGAGCTGCTGTGCAAGCTACATGTCAACAGGGCAGCCTGCTACTTCACCATGGTGCGTCTGCCCCTCCCCCACCCTAGCCCTGCCCTACTGCTCCTAGCCTAGGCCCCACTCCTCACCTCTTCTTAACTCTCGCCTTGTTTTAAAAGACAATGTTTCATTATGTAGCCCTGGCAAGCCTGGAATTTTGTATGTAAACCAGGAATTTCGTGTGTACAACTCACAGGGGACAGTCACATACACCTGCCTTTACCTCCTATGTGCTGGGATTAAAGGCATGCACCACCACACCTGGTTTAAGTTTTTTTTTTTTTTTAATATTAATTTTTATTTTATGTGTATTGGTGTTTTACCTGCATGTCTATCTGTTTACCATGTGCGTGCCTGGTGTCTATGGAGGTAGCCCTGTCAGTAAAGTACTTGTCTTTATTGCTTTGTAAGCACAAGGAATCTGAGTTTGATGTTTGATTCTGAGAATACATAGTCATACGCATACACACAAATATACATGCACTCATATCTATGAAAATATATATATACATATACTTACATATTTACACACACACACACACATATTCATCCCCTCACACTGTGTGTGTGTATCTCATCCATTGGAGTTCATTGTCTAGCCAGTTCTTGTTTTGTTTTTTGTTTCATTTTTCTAGACAGCATTTCTCTTTTCTTTCTTTCTTTTCTTTCTTTTTTTTTTTTCTTTTCTTTTTTTTTTTTTTTTTTTGAGACAGAGTTTCTCTGTATAGCCTTGGCTGTCCTGGAACTCACTCTGTAGACCAAGCTGGCCTCGAACTCAGAAATCCGCCTGCCTCTGCCTCCCAAGTGCTGGGATTAAAGGCGTGCGCCACCACCGCCCGGCCCCAGCGTTTCTCTGTGTAGCCCTGACTGTCCTGGAACTCACTCAGTAGACCAGGCTAGCCTCAGAGATCCCTCTGCTTCTGCCTCCCATATGCTGGGATTAAAGGACACCACCGGGTTTGTCTACTCTGTTTATCCAGTCAGTGAAATCAGGACCGAGAGATCGTGTTTCAAAAAATAAGACAGACTCCTTTGGCTCTTACAGGAACATCCCTGGGTGCACATACCTATAGACAGATCCATAGCTACAACAACCACCACCACCACCTCAGAAAAACACACTAGCCATCGCCCCACCCCAGATGAATGAGTTAGAGTTTGAGGGTGAGCCTCTTCCTGACAGCATCTCTGTGAGGAGCTTCTGTCACTCTTAGCCCATGATGTTGTGCGCGAAGGGCAGATAAGTTAACAGATGTGTCACCAGGCAGGCTCACTGTTGTGTAACCTGAGGCTCTCCTCACAGTGTCCTGCCGTATCTGTTACAGCTCACCGTTCTTACACCATGTGTTAGAGGTTTACTGCTGTGAACAGACACCATGACCAAGGCAGCTCTTATAAAGGAAAACAGTTCATTGGGGCAGGCTGACAGTTTCAGAGGTTCAGTCCATTATCATCATGGTGGGAAGCATGGCAGTGTGCAGGCAGACACGGTGCCAGAGGGACCAAGAGTTCTACATCATGAATTGTAGGTAGCAAGAGGACTGTGTGCCACACTGGGCAGAGCTTGAGCATAAGACCTCAAAGCCCACCTCCACAGTGATGCACTTCCTCCAGCAAGGCCACACCTACTCAAACAAGGCCACACCTCCTAATAGTGCCACTCCCTATGGCCAAACATTCAAACGCATGAGTCTATGGGGGCCGTACCTATTCAAACCACCACACACCATCAGAGTAAATGCCGCCCTCTCTCTCTGAGCTCTGTCTTGAAGCTCTTCAGCTTGGTCTCTGAGCCGAGCTCCCTGGCTGTTCCTCTGCAGGGAAGTAAGGCTACTTTCCATCCCAGGGGTCAAAGGTGCTGACCACTGGGCTGCCTGGTTGTCTCCTGCAGGGCCTATATGAGAAGGCGCTGGAGGACAGCGAGAAGGCCTTGGGCCTGGATGGCGAGAGTATCCGGGCATTGTTCCGCAAGGCGCGCGCCCTCAACGAGCTGGGGCGCCACAAAGAGGCCTATGAATGCAGCAGCCGGTGCTCCCTCGCCCTTCCCCACGTGAGTGCTGTCTCCCAAGCATCTGTACTGGCCCTCCCTTGTTCACACAACCGCATCCTTCTGTGCCTTGGCTCTCTCCTCTGCCGTAGGAGGCTTGGGGTACTGATGTGATGCTGGCAGACAGCCAGGGCGACATAAAGAAACTTTGTCAGTGTTTAAAACACACAACTGCATAGTTTGATCCCTAGTCCTGCTAGAAAATAAACAGACACTAGAACCAGCCTGATTCTGTGGGCTGTACCTATAATCCCAGGAGCTCAAGGCCGGCTGAAGCAACACAGGGAGTTCCCCATCTTAGAGATAATATGGAAAAAAAGATTAAAAAAAAAAAAAAAAACTATTCCTTTGCCTCCCCAAAATAAAAGGAAAAACAAAACAGCCTTGTGGTTCCCAGCATGTGACTTAGAAAGCCAGTGGCAGCTCCCAGGGCCACACAAGATGTCCAGGAGCACAGGACTGTGCACTGGGCAGCCTAGCCCACCAGGTATATCTAAGCCCATGTCCTGCTTTCTACAGGATGAAAATGTCACTCAGCTGGGTCAGGAGCTGGCTCAGAAGCTTGGACTGCGGGTGCGGAAGGCCTATAAGAGACCCCAGGTAAGTGGGATTTGGGGTAGGCTTAGAGAAGAGGGGTGAAGGGAGGGACTAGGGACTAGGCACTGTAAGGACCCTGAGTAAGGTAGCCAGAGCCTGGTAAGGACAGAGGGAGTGACAGCAGGTGACCTTCCTCCCTGCTGGCTGAAAGCCCTGGAATGAGCATCAGGACCTTGGGAAGAGGAAAGAACAGCCAAAGCTCCCAGCTCACCCCAGACAGCAGCTGTAAAAACAGCCCTCGGCTGCCCTAGCCCACTCTAACCAGGCTGAAGATGGCCCACATTGACACTGGTGTCCTTCAGTTTTGTGTTCTCAAATGCCCCCTCGTTGTGCCTGTCTGAATGTTCGTGTCTGCTGGACTCCTTCACGTTCACATACTGTCATCTGCCGTGTGTCTGGAAACTGCATGATACAGGACATATGGCTTGAGTTTCTCTGGCCTGACCTTAAACACATTAGTGCGTGCTTCCACCTGTTTCCGCATCTGGAAGGCAGATAATTACGCCCACCTCAGGAGGCTCACGGAAAGACTGAAACGAGAGAATGCATGAGATGGTGCCTGGCACGTCGCAGGAATGTGTATGTTTAGATCCTCTTTCCAGTCACCTTTGGAAGATGGAAAAAAAAAAAAAAAAAACAAAAAAAAAAACCAAAAAACAGTGTAACCCTGGAAGCCAGAGCCAGTGGCAGCGGTAGTCCTTGGGAAGGGACCACAGCTGGCGTCAGGGTCTGTGTGGTTCTGGCTGGTGGAATGCTTTGCTTGTCTCCACAATCTTAATCTCTGCCCACTTCTCCCCAATTTCTGGCAGGAATTGGAAACATTTTCTCTGCTTAGTAATGGCGCCCCGGCTGGCTTAACAGATCAGGTAGGAAGGGGTCTGAGACTCCTAATGTTTCCCCAACTTCATACCAGCCTGTCTTCTCCATCCATTTTTAAGAGCTCTGGATTCACCTATTGGGGTGACCCCAAGCAGTAGATGACAGACATTCCTGTGTCTGGTACAAGGCTCACAGCCCCTAGCATACTTTCACCAACCCCTACTCCTTACTGGTACATCTGCCCACATCCACAAACGTCAGGACTGGTCACAGTTCCGTGGGGTTTGTGAGAAGGCCAAGAGGAGTGGAGAAGATAAGGCCAGGCCTGCCTCAGTATAGGAAATATCTGAGAACTCATGAACAAGCATCAGGTAGTGCCTAGGCCTGCTCCTGGCATCCTGTGGCACCTACAAGAGAGATGGCAGAGTGCAGATGGTACACAATCACACGTGAGCTTCAGCTGCTGCGTTTCCCACAGGCTTCTCCAGCACAGGACTCATTTTTCTGGCCAGTTGGTCACTCTGCATGTGTGTCTAGAACTGGGTGGCCTGGGTTGTACTCACAAGCAACTCTCATTTACAAGGCACAGTCCCCTGGAGCTTAGGGCGCAAGACAAGGAAGGCTATGACCTCGTGGGGCAGAGCCCAAGGCTGCCTTGTTGGGAAGCAGCCTCACCCAGCTGGGGGGATAGCTTTAGCCAGGTAGAGGAGGAGCAGGATTCACAGGCCATGGAGCTGAGGCCCGTAGTCAGGAGAAGAAGAGACATTCCTGAGACCACTGGTATAGTTAGCTCCTCCTCGGGGTTCAGGAGAGTGAGCTCTGTAGCTGCATGTGTTGAGGGCCAGATCCTGAGAGCACACTTATCCTGGCCTGTTATTGCAAAGGTGACTGTAACTAGTAGGCCTCTGTGCAAGAGGACTGGGAGAGAAACCTGGACAGTAAGGGCGGCTGGAGGGCTGGAAGCCACTTGTTCTGCAGGGCCTAGATAGCACTGTCCTTAGAAGCATTCACTGGGGCCTCCTTTGTCTCCCCTCCCCACCCCAGGCAGGTATAGCCCTGGCTCTCCTGGCTTGATCCAGTCTATAGATCAGACTGATCTAGAACTCAGAGATTGACCTGCCTCTGCCTCCCAAGTGCTGGCATTAAAGATGTGTGCCTTTATCACCTGGACTCCCTCACCTCCTTTCTGTGTACGTTGTGTATAAAAGCTGCTCTGTGAACAGCATGGTGGCCTTGGTCTATGCAATTTATCTGTGATATACAAACACCCTGAGGGATGGACAAGCACTTCACATATTCACTGTGTTTACTGCGCCATCTGTGGACAGGCTCAGGGGTGGGGCTGGAAGAGCTCCTGGCTCCAAGGAATGGACAGGATAGGGTCAGGGCAGGCGTTAGACAGCCCTTCTCTGACCCAAAGGGTTGCACTCTTGACCAGTATTTGGGCTGTAGAACATCTCCCAGAGTGCTGGCTGAGCAAGGTAGGTGAGGCAGGGTCTGGATGGATTTTACTGCAATTGTTGCTACTGCTACCCTTAAAGCGGGTAGCTAACAGTGAGTGTCTGGGCCTTCTCCCAGCCTCCACAGAGACAGGAAGGACACAGGGTATTCCTGGGCCTCATAAGGATCAGACGTCAGGGAAAAGAGGAGCATTGCTTTTCAGGGTAGAGGAGTGATTGTCCCTTGTGGCTGAAACAAGGCAGAGGAGTTCACTGGGGATAAAGAAGGGAGGCTGGGAAACTAACTGCAGGCCAGCCTCCCTGCGGTCCGTTATACACATGGTTAGAACAGAGTGTGCCAGGCACTCCTCTGAGGTGCTGCATCTCTGTAACAGTTCCAGGCAGTGTGGCTTTGGATCCTTACTTTACAAACAAGGAAACAAGTCCAGATAGGGCGCTGACTTGGCCAGACCAGAAAGCAGGCTCCAGCATTTCCCCGATCCCAGACAGCGCTCTGGCCCCAGTACTCTGCAGCTGGAGAGTATGGGCTCCCTGGAACCCCCTTGAGGAGGACTATGCCTGGGCTCTACAGAATGTCTGACTCCAGGCCAGGTTTCTGCCTGACCTGTGAAGTCTGTCTTTGCAATAGGGATTGGATCCCACAGAGGATGACATTCTCCTTGGAGGGAGCAAAGCTTCCTGTGAGGCTGAGGGCTAAGTCTTGGGGAGGGTACACATTCCTTTTTGAATTAGAAGCTATCTGTGATGTGGAAGGCTTGGTAAAATCCTTGTCACAACCTTTAATCCCAGCAATTGGGAGGCAGAGGCAGGTGGATCTCTGAGTTCAAGGCTAGCTTCATTTATATAGTGAATTTCAGGGCACACAGGGCTTTTGAGACTCTGTCTTAAAAAAAAAAAAAACCAAAATAGCCCAAAACCCTTGCCTCAGGGAATGGATGAGAATCTACCCTTTTCTAGGTACCTGGAAACGAAGACTCAGAAGTGTACCCCTTGCCTGGGACTATTGCTCCCCTGAAGTGTACCTCCTAGGCTAGTTTCCCCCACGCCTTTCCCAGCCCACACCTGCTCAGACCTTGGCTTGAAAATCCAGCCCACCTGTGATAGACAGTTGTTCCTCAGTGAGTGGCCCTCGGCTGGCCCTGTGAAAACGTGCCAGGCCCTGAGGCCATGCCATTCCACCCCACATCTTTCCTCTCACAGGGAACTTCTAATGGATTGGGATCTATAGATGACATTGAAACAGGTATGTCTCAGCTGTGGAGAATGGAACACCCCAGGGACTTCCCTGAGGCAGGACAGAAAAGAGCATGGCTTAGTCCTCAGCCTGTCCCTGTCCATTCATGCCTGCCCCTGTTGGATACCTCATGTTAGAGCCCTCACTTCCTACTTCCTTTTGTCTGTTCGTGGGCTTCCAGTTATGTATAATAAGTGCTTGAAGAAAGCACTGCTAGCCCCAGAGAGAGAGGTGACATTGGTGGATATTAGAGCAGAGTCAAGGCGATCAGGACCCCCCCCCATCCCACCCCCCAGCTCCAGGCTGTCTTTCTTCCTGGACTACCTCTGAGCCATTGCCACTGGGGCAGGGAATAGGGAAACCGGGTCCCTGTGGAACAAGGGAAGAAGGGAAGATGTTAGCTTAGTGACTGGGCGACAACACCCCCACCACACAGGGCCCTTTCAGCTACTGAGCTCACTCCCTCCACAGACTGCTATGTGGATCTCCGAGGCTCTCCAGCCCTGCTCCCCTCCACTCCCACGATGCCCCTGTTCCCTCATGTTCTGGACCTACTAGCCCCCCTGGATGGCAGCAGCAGGACACTCTCCAGCACTGAGGGCCTGGATGACTTCTCAGATGGGGATGTGTTTGGTCCAGAACTGGACACCCTCCTGGACTCTCTGGTGAGCCATGCTGCTGACTTCTTGTTCTGTCCCTTGCAGTCTCTCACTTAGAACCCCATAGTCCCATGAAGAGACAAGGGAAGGGCCCCATCTTCATATCTCAGTTGGGAAAATGAAGGGCCTTGGGAGGGTCTTGCCAGAGTCTACAGAACAGATCCCAGGAGAGACCAAGCAGAGCCCCAGTTCCTCCCCACAAGCAGTTACTGTCAGGCTATGGAGGAATAACTGGTTCCTGGAATCCCCCCCCCCCATGGGATTGGATGGTTATGTTCTCGTCTGACCCTTGGCTCTGTCCCCACTTTGCAGTCTCTGGTCCAGGGTGGCCTGCCTGGCAGTGGTATGCCTAGTGAGCTGCCTCAGCTGATCCCCGTGTTTCCTGGTGGGACTCCACTCTTGCCACCTGTGGTGGGTGGCTCCATCCCCGTGTCCAGCCCACTGCCTCCTGCCTCCTTTGGCCTTGTCATGGACCCCTCCAGGAAGCTGGCTGCTTCTGTGCTGGATGCCCTTGACTCTCCAGGGCCCACGCTGGACCCCCTGGATCTGTTACCATACTCTGAGGCTCGGCTAGATGCCCTTGACAGCTTTGGGTCAGCCCGAGGCTCCCTGGACAAGCCGGACTCCTTCCTAGGTGAGACTTTGATGGCTACTTTTTCCCTCTTCTCCCTTGACAGTGCTGCTTCATCTCTCATCTCTGAAGCTCTGCACCTCCACGGCACATGCCCACATGCCCATCACAGCCCAGGGCAGTACATATTGTCTTACTTAGCACTACTGGAGCTTGAGCCTCCAGCTGGGTGTCTCACTCTAGATCAAACAGTAGAGCTGTTCATGATTCCATCTGGTGCTCTGCCCAGCCCTCCAGAGCCCTGGACCTCCAGACTCAGGCCCCATGGAGATTATCCTGATGCAAGGTCATGAGCTCAGTTAGCCCTTCTCTGGGAGCCGGGGACATAGGCAGTTGACCAGGACTTGATAGGGTTGGCTTTTGTGGTCAGAGATAGACTAGGGCAATCAAGACTGAGGGACCCGTGCGATGCCGTGGGTAGACAGAAGCCAAGGTTTCCTTCTAGGGGACCTGATGGCTCAAGGGCATAGGATCAGTGAGGATCTGGGTCTGGGATAGCTAGAGCGGGAGTTCCCAGGGGTGTGTGGGTGAGCCATGGTCTCACTGAGCCAACCTTTCTCCCATAGGCAACAGGAAGCCTCAGAAGGCATAATAAGCAAGGGTAAATATGTTGGAGCCTCTTTGCTCCAGGGCTGTGACCATGCAAATAGGAGGGCGAGCCCATAGCACTTCTCTGAGGTAGAAAGTACAGGGGCATCCTGTACCCCTCATACCCTCTGTGCTAGGGAGCATAACCCATGCTTCTTCTCCTTCTCTAGAAGAGACCAGCTCACAGGACCACCGACCCCCAAGCAGTACTCAGAAGCCAGCCCCCTCGGTGAGTGACTTGAGTGGGGCTCCCTTACTCATCCTGTGAGCCCCAGATTGGGGGTGAGGTGAGCTGTCTGCACTGGTGAGATGCTACATTCCTCAAGAGGAGCACCTTCAGGATGGCCCTTATGCTGGAGAACACATTTAGGGAACTCCTTACCTCTATGGTAGAACAAGCCATAAGCGGTATCATGTCTCTATCTCCAGGCTCAGTCTGTTCTGGGTTCAAAAGAGCACTGGACCAACTTCAGTAAGCAGCATGTAGGCCAACTTCAGCTTAGATGCTAGCTGTGTGGGCCCTAGAAAATCATTGGCTCTCCCTGGGTCTTTTCTCCTGTCTGATGGTGTCTGGGACACTTCCAGGAGAGCAGTAGGCCCTTAAGCAGGCCCACTGCAATTTCTCTACTTAATTCAAGGAAACATTCTAGAGCCAAGATGGCTTCTACTCATTGTCCAGGGGCTTCTGAGGCAGTCATGGTGTTTTGGGCTCTTATATTACAATACAAGGCCTAGGAAGATGTAGAGGAGAGTCCTAGGCTAGTGTTCTGCTACTGGGTAGGACAGATTGGAGTAGAGGTCAAAAGACATACCCTTTCTCACTGCCTTGGCTGGCCCTGGTGGTCCCAGGTACCCTCAGGGCCAAAGATGGCCAATGTCTTCCCGTTGTAGCCGGAGCCCTCAATGCCCAACACCGCCCTGCTCATCAAGAACCCTCTGGCTGCCACCCATGAGTTCAAGCAGGCCTGCCAGCTGTGTTACCCCAAAACAGGTAATTCCACATCCCTCTGCTCTGGAAATGCCAGGAATCTCAGGAGTGTAGAGGCCACATTACTGTGTGTTAGTGGGAGATTCCTGTAGGAAGACAAGGTCCTCCTCTTCAGGAAATGGGCCTGATTGGGATCTTCCCTCTCTCTGCAATGTTCTAGAAACATTGAGTTGGGCAGACTCACCACTAATTAGGTCCAGGCCTGTTTGGGAAGTCATGTGGGTTCCTGGGAGGGCTTTTCAAGTCCTCCTTCCCCTGTAAGCACATGCTAAGGGAGATACGACAGGAGCTTCAGAGACCCAGATGAGGGCTTGTGGGAGTTTTGGATTTGCATCCCTGTGTTCCCTGCCCATAGGCCCCAAGGCTGGCGACTACACCTACCGTGAGGGCCTCGAGCACAAGTGCAGAAGGGATGTCCTCCTCGGCCGGCTCCGGAGCTCGGAGAACCAGATCTGGAAGCGCATCCGGCCCCGGCCCACCAAAACAAGTTTTGTGGGCTCCTACTACCTGTGCAAAGGTGGGTGGACCACAGTGGAGCTGGTTAGTACCAGCTGGGTCCAGCTCCTCCCAGGCCTACAGCAGTGACCACAGGAGAGATGAGAGAGCTCTGATGAAGCCTGAGTCCCCATATGAGAGCAAGCATCTCTCTTGACCTTGTCTAAGGACAGAGGTCATTCAGGATATGCTATGGAGCCGGAGCCATATAGTGGCCTGCACCATTGCATGTGAGGGTCCCACAGGCCATACAGCCAGGGTCATACCCTGCAGGATTCCAGGATAGGCAGAGTCCCAGAAAGCACACAGGAAAGGCTTGCAGGCAGCAGTTGTTTTTAATGATTACATTATTTTCCTTGCCTCATAGAAATCTGGTCAGTACCAAACAGACGTTTTTGGTTTTCTTCAGTTTCCCTGAACAGTCACGAGCTTACGTACATCTGTACTCAGCCCTTTTTTGCCCTTACTCCCCAAACATCTGCATGTTACCTTTTGGCACTCAGCATCCACCCCAGGATCCACCTTTGCCCTCTCACCCACCTCATGGCAACCACCCACACAGGCCTTCCAGACCATTCAGTGTCCTCCCTGAAGCCCTGCCCATCGCTGGTGGGATGAAGGCCAGTGCCCATGTCCACATCTCCACCCTAACTGTTCCTCAGGCACACTCCTCCCACCCCCACCCCCACACTCCAGGACACATGCTCTGCTCTTTGAGCCTGGTGGCCCAGTTTGGAATCAATTCCCTGTACCACCCTCCTCCCCCTCTGCAGCTGAGGGTGCAGCCATTCCTCCAGCTCCAGCTCTGTGGCCCATGTTCCTGGTCCTAATCACAGTTATTCACTCCCCAGTGAACAATCCTAAGAACCGCCCCTCTTTATATATCTGTGTGCATTCTACAAAGGCCTTTGTGCATTGCTTGACCTGCACAGACACTGGGGACTGGGGTTAGGGGTGAGCTGGGAGGGGTCTGGAGGGTGTTGAGCCTTCCATACCAGGGCCTGGTATTTGGACAAGGATCCCTCTTGGAGATCAGCAGCCACCAGTGCTCTGTCCTGGTGGATCCGCACCGCAGTGAGATCACTGGGTGCTGTGGGCTGCCTCCCCGACCTGGTCTAACATGTGTCCTCTTGCCTCTTTGTAGACATGATTAACAAGCAAGACTGTAAGTACGGGGATAACTGCACCTTCGCCTACCATCAGGAGGAGATCGATGTGTGGACAGAGGAGCGGAAGGGCACCCTCAACCGGGACCTGCTCTTTGACCCTCTAGGGGGTGTCAAGCGTGGCAGCCTCACCATTGCCAAGCTCCTCAAGGAGCACCAGGGAATCTTCACCTTCCTCTGTGAGGTACCTGCCTGCCCAGCCAGTTCACCAGTCCCCCATGGTCCCGGGCACAGTCAGGGCTATGCTGCCTCTGCACTGGCTGCTGTGGGAGCTGTTAGTCCTGGAACCTGTGGGCGTGGTGAGGCATGGCCTGAGAATCACCAGTTCCAGAGACTGTTGGAAAGTTAGGCCCTGGGGATCCTATGGAACCCAGATCCTGTCTGGCTTCTCATTTTACAAAGGTAAAATTGAGGCCAGGAGAAAGCAGTGAGCACCCCGTTTGATCTTCCCGGGAACCCGGAATGTGCAGGATTTAGATCTTTATCCATACCTTTTGGGCAGTCCCAGCACAAAGATACTGTCCTGGTTCACTGGAGGTGCAGAGGGTTGAGGGAGGTGTTGCCTGGATGCTATATGGCCATGTCAACCTGAGCAACACACCGCAGAGCCCAAGGCCACCTCCTGAACAGAACTGGCGATCTTTAGGGCCAAGGAGACTTAGAACCTTGTCTAGTGTCATCCCTGAATCCCGTATCATGGGTATGACAGATTTAGCCTAGGTCAACTGTCTAGAGCAAGGTGTCCATGGCCAGCCTTTTCACATCTCTCCCGACGTGGTCCAACCTGGCTGTGCCTGCTGTTTCCTGCCCGTGACCCAGCTATGCCATCCCACAAGTGTCCACCCAAGTTTCTTTATTCTTTTCCTTGGCAAGCTGTGATTCTAGCAGCTTCACCGAGCTTTCCCAGCGTTGGGTTCCTTTGTCTTTTTGAGGGGGTGTTGAGATAGGGTCTCACTATTTAGCCCTGGCTGGCCTGGAATTTGCTACATAGACCAGGTTGGCATTGAATTCACAGAAATCCACCTGCCTCTGCTTCCGAGCACTGGGGTTAAAGGTGTGTGCCACCAGGACCACCAGCCTTTCCTAGTCTTGAGAATACAGTTGTACCTCCTTGAAGGTGGGAACAGTGTCATGGTTATCTCTGAGGAGGAAGGGTTGGGTGAGGGGTTGGTGAGGCCCAGTCTCCCCTGATCTGCTGACCTTAGAGCAGATGAACTTGTGCTGCCTCCCCTTAGGAAAGACTTGGCTTGGGGATCATAGCTCATAGCCATAAGACAGGAGCTCTTGAACTTAGTTTTCTCTGTGTTTGTCCTGCACAGAGAACCTGTCAGATAAAGTAGGTTAATTATCCAGTTTACAGTTGAGAAAACCGAGGCTCAGGGGTATGGACTAACTCCTGCCCTAGGCACTGGAGTTGTGAGATCTGAGGGAGGAAAGAGGGAGAGCTGAAGCACGAGTCATTTATGGGCTAGAGACCTGAGGTTCACAGAGCCTGGGTTCTCTTCCACACTCCCCCTACCTAGGGCAGGGTTTACCAGATGTCCTTCCCAGGTGGCCTACTGAAGGCCCCAGCCCCTCTCCTCCCTGAACAGATCTGCTTCGACAGTAAGCCCCGGATCATCAGCAAAGGCACCAAGGACTCTCCATCTGTCTGCTCCAACCTGGCTGCCAAGCACAGCTTTTACAACAACAAGTGAGTCCTGCAGCTGGTCAGTGGGCAAGACAAGGGCAGAGAGGTCCCTGGAGGGCTGTTGTCAAATGAGGAAAGGACTAGGCCAACAAGGGACAGAGAATGGTGACACACCTACCTAGAAAGGACAGGAACCATGTTTGTTGAACACTTTCTGTCTTCCAATCATTGTCTTGGGTATTTAATGGTCTCAGCAGCCCACTAGGGAGGGAGTTACTGCTCCCCTGTACAGAAAAGAAAGCTGAGGTTTGGGAGCAGCTTGGTCAGCAGGCAGATACGCCCTGCTGATGGCTTTAACCAGCACCTTCTATTTTCATGGTTTCAGTGTCAAACAAGGCATGGGAGGAGCTGGGTCAGGAGGACACCATTGCCTTTGCTTTTTCTGACTCTCTGCCATGCCTCATCATTAGAGATGGAGTCTGGTCCTGGAGTTATGCAGCTCTGGATCCATATGGCAGCCTGGCCAGGGGCTGGTTGTAGGTTGGAGCACTAGCCATGGCAGCCTTGTGTTTCCTCCTCTCTGAGAGTAATGATGTTCCCATCTTACTGGGTTTCATTCGAGGCCACTGAGTTTCTCCACCCAGAGAAAGTGCTTCATTATTATTAACTGGACCATCTCAGAAAAAAAAAAAGCTCTGAAGAGCATTTTCCTTCAGACTTGCTTGGCACTGGAAAGGTAGCCCCACTACAGAGAAGGAGGGCAGAGGGTGGTGGGGACTGTCAGCATCGTGCACATCCCATGTGCCCTCCAGGTGCCTGGTGCACATCGTCCGCTCCACCTCTCTCAAGTACTCCAAGATCCGTCAGTTCCAGGAGCACTTCCAGTTTGACGTGTGCCGCCACGAGGTGCGCTATGGCTGCCTGCGCGAGGACAGCTGCCACTTCGCCCATAGTTTCATTGAGCTCAAGGTCTGGTTGCTGCAGCAGTACTCAGGTGAGGGACAGGCAGAGGAGATGAGGTAGGCTTGGAATTGGCTGGGAATGAACAGGCCAGGGCCTGATGGCCAACAGATGGGACTTCAGGCGAGCTGGGAGCTTCCTGGAGGAGTTAGTAACCCTAACCCTGGACATCACAGACAGAGCTCTGCTCACAGGGTGTTGCTAGGTCCAGAATCTGGGTCTCTCCCTGTCTACGGAATATGCCAACATACAGATGGGAAAGCAAGACTGTGTGAGACTCAGAGCCTGGTAGACACAGGCCCTGAACCCTAACCCTGCCTGAGCAACAACACCCGCTGCCTGAGTAATGGCCAATAAGGCATCTTTTCCTGAGCCACCTTCTGTTTGTCCAGCCAGTGGGTTTAACTCTGTTCACACATCTATCCATCACTGCTTTACTGAGCATCCTCTCTGTGTCAGAGCATCCAGCCGTGAACTAAGCAAGGCCTTCACTCTTGAGGACTTAATGGAGCAAGAAAAGCAATGTCTTAGCAAGAATTAATCCTAGGTTCTATTTGGCCAAGGATGCATATTCTTCCCCACTGCCTACTGTAGTTTTATCAGCATGATTTGGTGCTGTATGGGTAAGATACTGTACATATGACAGTGAGTGTCCATGTAGACTTAGAGTTGATAGTGTGTTAACTTCAGGTGTGCATCACTGATGTGTGGAAGCAGAGCAATGGGAGAGGGACCCAGAGGGGCATTTCCAGTCAGGCGGTGAAAGCGGGCCAGTCTAGGGAAAGGCAGGGAATGCTCCAGGCAGCAAAGGACTTGAGGCCAAAGATTATCCCAGGGGGTAGAGCAGTGATAAACGTGAGATGCAGTTATGATTCAAAGTCATCAGGGGTCTTAAGTCATCTTTTTGGCCTTAAAAAGAAATACAGTCACACACTGCATAGTGATGTTTTAGTCAATCATGGGCCAAAGAGCAGTGGTTATATTACAATGGGCTCAGGTGTGCAGTGAATTATAATGAGTGAACACCACTGTTGCTTGTTCTGGCTTTGCTACACTGCACCTTTATTGTTAGGAGTAATCCTAGTTTAAACTTAAAAAAAAAAAAAAATTAAGATGCTGACTGAGTAGCCAAGAGATGACTCAGAGGATAAAGGTGTTTGGCACCAGGTGTGATCCGAGTGTGACCCCCAGGACCCACATGGTAGAAAGAGAACACTAACCCCTGAAGTTGTCCTCCGTCATTCACACACCCACCTGTGCCACTTATACACAAAATAAATAAACATGATAAGAAAATAGCTTTTAAAAGCCTGCTGTGTGACAGTGACAGCAGCTTCATCCTCTGTTCCCAGCATTTCAAAATGCTGCGTATCTCAGAGCAAACGCCCATCATGGCAGGTGACTGCAGTTGCGTTACTCTGAATCTGCTGTGCAGTGCCAGGAGGGGTTTTAGGTGAAATGGAATTTCAAAATCTCGACAGCAGAAAACCTGGAACAAGGGCAGGAGTGGAGACAACCAGGGAAGATGTAGCTCCCTACGTGGTGGCAGTAGAGGTGGCAGAAGCGGTCACATTCTAGGTATACTTTGATGGTGGAACCAGCAAGATTGTTGGTAGACCAGGTGTGAGGTATCGAACAAAAGGTTGTATTAAGGTCAAGCTGTCAGGGTGTCTAGTAGAATAGGGGTCTGTGTTCTGATAAGAGTGGTGTGTGTAGGATGAGCGTGTTTGGGAGAGCTGATACCAGGGTTCTGTGTGGGATGTTGATTCCAAACTGTCACTTGGACTTCAAGTAGAGATGTTGAGTGGGCAGTCAGGTGTGGCAGGCGGTAAGTCCAAAGGGAGATGTGAGCTGTGGGTCTGCATTTGGGGATCATCAGCAAGAACCTGATGTCAAGTGTGGCATGTGCCCCGGGTAAGCAACAAATGGAGAGTGGCCACGGCAGAGCCACAGCCACAGAATGACCAGACAGCTGGCCGTAGGAGGCACTAGAAAGGGAAGAGGGGCTGCAGGCAGGGAGCTTCAGGAAGATGTGCTGAGCTGGAACTGGAAGGCAAGTAAGGATCTCATCGGCATTCTGGGGCCATCATGCTGGGACATTGGGGCTTTGGAGACTGGTAGTGAAGAGCCATGTGCCTGGTATCTTGGTAAGCCCTAAAAACCTTGGGGCTGCCCAGCAGGATTCTGCTTGAGTCTCTAATGAGAAAAGCAGGGGTTCTAAAAATGGAACACTGGCTTGGGAGTCCAGGAGCTTTCTTCCTGTGTTACAGATGGACAAACTGGCCCAGAGAGGACACGTGCACTCTCTGTGTCCTGAGTCTTAGTGTGGTCAGAACTGGCCAGCTAGGACTCCTTGGCTTGGGATGCATCCCGGTATCCCACAGGTGCTGTGTCTCATCCTTTGCCAAGCCCTGTGTTTTCTCCCACCCTGTAGGAATGACCCACGAAGACATCGTTCAGGAATCCAAGAGATACTGGCAGCAGATGGAAGCCCACGCAGGGAAGGCCGGCAGCAGCTCGGTAAGGCCTGGGGCTGGCACTGGGCAAGGGTGGACACCACAGGAGCTGTCCGTCTCCTTTTACTGTGACATGTGACCCTGCAAGTTGCACTCTTTCCTGTATTTCTAGAGTTCACGATTTACTACACGCTTTGGTATTAGTCAGTGAGTATCTCTTTCCTATGTGCAGGTGTGTGTTTTCATATACAAATATACGTTTATATACATAAATATTCACACTGGTTTTGGGGGGCTTCTGTTTTGAAACATCTGGGAGTGGGCTTCAGACAGATACCCTCTCACCTCTGATCACCTTTAAAAGGGTAATCTGAGGTTAGAGAAATGGCTCGGCTATTCTTCCAGAGAACCCACATTTGATTACCAACACCCACATGGTGGCTCACAACATCTCTAACTCTAGTCCCAGGGAATCTAGTGCCCTCTTCTGGCCTTTGTGGGCACTATACGCATGGTACACAAAAGACATACATGCAAACAAAACACCCATACACACAAAATAATATTTTAAAAATTTTTTGTAATGAGGGTACTTTTTTATATACCCAAACACCGGAAAATTAATAGAACAGTACCATTTAGATGCTGTAGTTTGTCCCCTAAATTCTAGGTGACACACTGTTCCATTGGCATGTCTCTTTCTTCCCTTTTTTTTTTTTTTTTTTTTTTTTTTTTTTTTTTTTTTTTTTAAGAATGGCTTTTTCCTTGGTCTTTGTCTGTGTGACTGACTGACTGGCATTTCAAGTCTCTGGTTTTACAGCTAATCCCTCCCTGTGGTGTGGGCGTACCTGTTTTCTCCTGCTGCAGAGGCAAAGCCATGGGCTCACACTCCATGTCAGGAGGCATGGTACCTCAAGATAGCACATTAGTTGGTGACTGTGACAGCTTGTCTGAGGTGCCTCCAACTGTCAAGCTCCCTGTACTAGAATTTTTTTTTCTCCACAGTAATTAGTAATGGCATCCTGGATCAATAGGGCATGATGGTACACACCTGTCATCCCAGTACTTGGGAGGTGAGGCAGGAAAGGAATTGAAAGCCAGCCTCAGCTGCTTCGTGGGTTTGAGGCTAGCTTGGGCTACAAGAGAGACTCTCTAACCTGCCATTCCTGGCCCTCAGAAAACTCTCAAAGGAGATGCCTTGAGCCCATGTGAATAGCTTTGAGGGTCAGAGTGGTACCCACTGACTATGTTGTTTCTCTCCTGTGCTTCCTGTGGTCTGACTGTATGAGCCGTAACATTAGGGCATTCACTAGATTTGCCCGGTGGCAAATCCCAAGTCCCCTGACATGGTACCACGTGTGTGCCCCACCTGTACCATTCCTACTGAAATAACTGAAAGAAATAAACTGAAAGAAAATATTAATGAGGTGAGTGAGATTAACAAATTAAGTCTAGGCTGAATAGTTAATTACAGGATGTAGAGACACTTGTTAGAATTGATCAGTATTTTGTTTTTATAGTTAACAAGTTAAAAATGCTGAGACTATTTCTGTGCATAAATATGTAGTACAAAATGGCAGAAATGTGTTTAGAACTTTGTTGGAAATTCAATACTAACCTCATACCAAAATTCATGAATACATTTTAAAAATCACAAATGAGGGCTGGAAACTCAAACGACCCAGCCGTGAAGACGGCTGAAGCTCACGAGTGTGCCTGCTGGGAGCGCTGCGCTCTGCTGCCCCTGGCTCTGCAGCTCCTTGCGGCTGTTCTATCTGCTGCAGCAGAGGAGATGAAAGACAAGATGAAAGAGTCTGAGGAGTCAGATGATGACATGGGATTTGACGTGTTTGATTAAATTTCTGCTCCCCTACAAATAGAGCCCTTTTATGTATCTTGGGGAGAAAATGAAAGCGCTTGCTGAATCAGGTGCAGTGGCACATGCCTTTAACCTCAGCTCTCAGGAGACAGAGGCAGGCAGATCTCAAGATTCAAGGCCAGACTGGTCTACAGAGCTGGTTCCAGGACAGCCAAGGCTACACAGAGAAGCCTGTGTGGGAAAAAAAAAAAACAAACCACTTGATGCTTTTGCAGACAACTCAGGTTTGGTTCCCAATACTCACATCAGGCAGCTCACAGTTGCCTGTGACAGCAGTTCCAGGGCATCTGATGCCCTCTGGCCTCCATGGACACCTCCGTGCACACTCTGTACATAAACTACCAAAGAACAAGCAACTCAACAGCAATAGCTTTAACACACACACATACACGCGCACACACACATATAACACAAGCACGCGCGCACACACACATTCATGTGTGCATACGCACACGCACATACACACGCACATGTGTGCTTCTTTTACTGCTGTGATGAAATAGCACAACCAAAGCACTGTGGGGAGGAAAGGGTGTATTTGGTTTATGTATCCTGAATCAGGCCACTGAAGAAAGCCAAGGCAGGAGTTCAAACAGGGCAACAATCTAGAGGCATGAACTGATGCAGAGGCCATGGGGGTGCCGCTTACTGGCTTGTTCCTTGTGGCTTCTCAGCCTGCTTTCTTAGAGAACTCAGGACCACCAGCCCATGGTTGGCACCACCCACATGTGCTGGGGGGCCTTCCCTGTCAATCACTGATTAAGTAAGTGCTCTACAGGCCTGCCTACAACCTGATCTTATGGAGGTGTTTTCTTAATTGAGATTCCTTCTTCTCAGATGACTCTAGCTTGTGTCAAGTTGACAAAACTAGCCAGCACAGCCTCTAACTCACAGAGATCTATCTGCTTCCATCCTCCCTGTCCTCCTGGCTGGGATATGTCACCATGCCTGGCAATTTTTTATTGTTTATGTGTTTGACTGTTTTGCTTACATGCATGTATTTATAGCATATGCATGCCTATTGTCACAGATGTCAGAAGAGGGGACTAGAGTATGAATGGTTGTTAGCCACCATATGGGTGCTGGGAACCAGCCAAAGTACTTCTTCTCTAAGAACAAGTGCTCTCAAACACAATTTTTAAAAATCAGATATTCTAATAATGTGTGACCCAAAGATATACTGATTTAGTATTTACATGCTGAGATAGGAGAATAAGAAAATATTTAAAGCTTTTGTTTTCTGTGGACCATTATTTTTCTAAAGCACAGGAAGTCTGTATGTATAGTAAGAACACTGCAGTTCACAAGGTACAACAGTCTGGAATTTGAGCCTTAGTCAGGCAGTGTTTCTGGGTGTTACAGGGTATGACACCACAAGGTGCAGTGTGTGTATATCAGGTACTTAGAACCAAGGGTTTGTTAATCTGACATGATGCAGCGGGAAGTGTTGCTAGACACACCTCAAATTCCTTGCATGTCTGATGTTAAATTAATTTCTGCCTGTTATGTATTCAGAAGGTTTTGGTATTGTGAAATTTCTGAAGCTCCCAAATTCAGTTTATTGACCCTTGTGGGTTCGACCACAGTTTAAGGAGCTGTAGAGAGTAACAGCACGAACTGTTCTTTCAGAGGCCCTGAGTTTGATTCCCAGCATGTCAGTAGCCTATAATCCAGGGGTATACACACACAAACACTTAATTTCGGAATAAAATAGATGGAGATTGTAGCTTGTGCCTTGAATCCCAACACTCAGGAAACAACTGCAGATCTCTTTGAGTTCAAGGTCAGCTTGGTCTCTGCAGCAAGTTCCATCTAGGGATACATAGTGAGACCCTGTCTAAAAATAAATACAATCAATTTAAAATAAATCTTTAAGAAGAGAGGCTATTCTATATAGTGGTTGCACAAACCAGACCTCTAAAAGAGTACAGATGAGTGAAGACCAGCCAGGTGGGCAGGAAGACGGTAGTTCAGAGTCCATCACCACATCTGCTTCCCCTAGTCAGAAGTCATAGGGCCCTTAGCTGACAGCTCACTGCCTGCCAGTAAAACTGGACAGTAGACTAGCCAGTTTAAGACTGAGTGGTCCTAGGACTCCCAGAGGCCTCAGGCCTGGTGGCTACAGCTTCACCAACCTACGCTCCCATCTTCCAATAGGGTACCCCAAGGACACATGGACCCAGCACCTTTGACTTGCAGATGAAGTTTGTGTGTGGTCAGTGTTGGAGGAATGGGCAGGTGGTAGAGCCGGACAAGGACCTCAAGTACTGCAGTGCCAAGGCCCGGCATTGGTAAGCGGGCACAGTACAGGTGCTTGGGCAACACGGGGCACTGCCAGAGCCACATGAGGGAGGAGGCCGAGACCTAAGAGACCTGGGCTCTGAGAGAGGAAAGAAAGACTTCCTCTCTGACTCTCCCCAATGATTCCCATTTCTGGCCTCCAGCTGGACCAAGGAGAGGCGGGTCCTCCTGGTGATGTCCAAGGCCAAGAGGAAGTGGGTGTCCGTGAGGCCACTGCCATCCATTCGGAACTTCCCACAGCAATACGATGTGAGCATCTGTGGGGGAGGGGATGCAAGAGCTTGTGGGTCCTGAAAGGCTTTGAACTGCCTAACACTATGACACAGCCCTGTGAGACTCAGCAGGCTTTCTTTTGCCCACCCACAGCTTTGCATCCATGCTCAGAATGGCCGCAAATGCCAGTATGTGGGGAACTGCTCCTTTGCACACAGCCCTGAGGAGAGAGACATGTGGACCTTCATGAAGGAGAACAAGAGTGAGTGACAGGCTTGTCCTGTATTCCTCTATCACCTCGATGTAATCTCTAGAATACATGCTTGGGTGCTTCCCTAGACTCTGGGCTTCCTGTGAGTGATTAGTCCCTCAGGCCAGGCTACATAACTGCAGAGCTTAAGCTTTTTGTACTTCCCAAGTCCAGCAGGGATCATGGGTAGAATGGATGGGAAGCCCCCTTACCAAGCACTCTGTTCCCTGCCCAGTCCTTGATATGCAACAGACCTATGACATGTGGCTGAAAAAACACAACCCAGGGAAGCCTGGCGAAGGGACCCCCATCAGCTCTCGGGAAGGAGAGAAGCAGATCCAGATGCCCACGGACTATGCTGACATCATGGTAAGCCCTGCCCCCATGCTGAGCCAGGGCCGGTTGGGAGGGCATCCTAGAGGGGCTGAGAGGGGCAGAGGTGTGGAAGCAGGCACCCACAAAGCTGTGCATGCAGATGGGGTACCACTGCTGGCTCTGCGGCAAGAACAGCAACAGCAAGAAGCAGTGGCAACAGCACATCCAGTCTGAGAAGCACAAGGAGAAGGTCTTCACTTCCGACAGCGACACCAGTGGCTGGGCCTACCGTTTCCCTATGGGCGAGTTCCGACTCTGTGACAGGTGCTGAGAGGGCCATGCGACTGGGAACACGGGGACGGGGAAGGCAGGGAGCAGGTGGGCCTGAGGACAAGGATGTTGGGACCAGCTCCATCTCTTGACTTGGTGTATCATGAGATGAGTACAGTACTGGGGGTGGGCAGGGTGGAGGGGTGGATTCAGGCCTATCGTTGGCCCTCCTTCACAGCACTGGCTGAGGTCCTAGAGAGTGCTGCTGTGTCGGGTGGGTTCCCTGAGCCGGGACCAGAGCTGTCTGGGGAGAAGCATACTTTAGGAAGATGGGAAGGCATAGAGCTCAGGCAGTGAGCCTTATGCCACCCACAGGCTCCAGAAGGGCAAGGCCTGCCCAGATGGGGACAAGTGCCGCTGTGCCCATGGACAAGAGGAACTCAACGAATGGCTGGACCGGCGTGAGGTGCTGAAGCAAAAGCTTGCCAAGGCTCGAAAGGACATGCTTCTGTGTCCACGGGATGATGACTTCGGCAAATACAACTTTCTGCTGCAAGAGGATGGGGACACCACTGGTGCCACCCCAGAAGCCCCCGTTGCTGCAACTGCTACTGCTGCCACCACCACCACTGGGGAGTAGGGCCAGGTCTCAGCTATGGCAAAGTCCTGGGGTGGGGGGTGGGTTGGGGGCAGGGGACCATCCCATCAGGCAGCCCCCGGTCCACTGGGTCCCTGTCCATCCTTTCCACCCCCAATACCCCAGGTGTGTATACCCAGGTCATCTACTGCAACCCCAAGTGGTCCCAGGATCCTTGTCCTGTCAAAATGGGGTCAGACCCTCCCCAGTTCTAGTTCTCCTGGTTGGAGAGGGAGCGGCCTGGCCAGCTTCAGCCTACAGCGTTACATTCTGTCTGCTCCTAAATGGGTCCAAAGCTCAGGGCTGGGGAGTCTGGGGTCCCCACTTGAATATTCAGCAGGAGAGTCCTCTTCCTTCTCTACCTTCCGTTTCTTCCTTTCCATGGGGCCAGATCAGGACACAGCAAAGGGCAGGAGGCCCTGACTAGCTTAAAGTATAGTCATGAAATGGAGTTGGGAACACCATACTGGTCACCACCTGGGGTTCAGTTTCCTGATCTGCGAAAGGGGCAAAGGCTAAGGCAGATGCTATCTGAAGCTAAACTGAGCAGTCTAGGTGCTCCCAACAACCATCCCCTGCCCAGCCCTCGCCTCTGTGAGCCACAACTGTAGACCGTACCTCAGCCTTGGAGTCAACATAGCCCACACCCCATTTTACAGAAACAAAAACTGAGGTCTGGCAGGAGGAGCAGTTTGCCCGGGGTCTTTAGCCTTCTCTGGTGCAGAACTGGGGTGTAAACATTGGTCAAAAGACCCCACCCATTAGCAGCTGGAGCCTCTGGGCTCCTCAGTCCCATGTAATATCCCTGGGACCTGGAAAAGGGCTGCTGAGACAATAGCTGATCTTCTTAGTTCCATGTTGAGGGATGCTGGGGTAAGTGATGGAGGTTATATCCCCCAAGAGCTTTCAGAGACAAGTGACAGAATACAGGCACCATGAGCTCAGTTCTGACAAGGTACAAAGCATGGGGAGGTGCTGAAGAGTATGAAGAGTGGGGAAGCGACCTAGGCTCCATGGGTCACTATGGGACCCTCTGTAGTCCTCTCCAAAAGACCCAGATACATATACTGTTATCACCATCGAGCCCAGCCCCACCCTATGCTCAACCCTGCTGGCTGCCTAGGACCCCAGCTGACCCCCAGCCCATGCCTCCATTTACCAAGGCCTCTTTTATCGTCTGAAGTATGTGTATACCTTATCATCCCACCCCCACAGGTAGACACAGCCTCCCTTGCCTCCCCAAGACATTCCAGAATGCTCTACCCCATTGGCACAAGAAGTGGGGCACCCCCCCAGAAGGAACCAGAAACTAAGGCTATCAAGGAGTGAGATAGAATGAACAGACACTCCTGTTTTTCCTCCAGCCAGGGTTGCCAGTGCTTGCGGGCACAGTGATAGGCACCTGGGCATAAAGGACCCATTCCTCATCCTGCCACTGCCCAACCTTCTCCCGATAACCATGGCATGCACCTTTTCCTCTCCCCTGACCCCCTTCCCTGACCCCAGCTGGTTAGCACTGCAGAGTTTGGGTGCTGGCAGTGTGGCTGGAGGGGAGGTGAGACCACAACTAAGGTAGGGCCATGGCCGTGAATGTGGATGACACTTGTTCTCCTGACCTGTGGTGTTGCAGTCTGTTGTCACCAGCCTTGTTTTAGTGTGTATATATGTCGCCCCTGTGATGCATATATACACAGGTATTAAATATATCGCTCTATATAATATTATATATGTGTGTGGTATCCAAGGAATCTCTTCTGTTGAGGGCTAAAGATAAAGAATTTGGCACAAAAAATGCAGACATCCTTGTGAGTTTTAAGTGTTTATGGGGTCATCTGGTTATTTAGGGCACTTAGACTGGAGCCATGGCTCAGAGATGATTTGGGCAGAAAGGGCAGGGTGGCCCACACCTGGACCCTGCTCTGACTGCTAGTTTCCCACAGATCCATGTCTAGAGAGGACCAGTGTGCTTGGGAAAAGGAAGTAATTAGTGTTTGTTTCCCACCAGAGGAAAAGGATGAATCCAGAGTTTTCCTGCTGTTCATCTGTCCAGGGGTCCCTGAGATCTGGGCTCCCTTACATTCTAGACCTGTGTCCCCCACACGGAAGAGACGAGAAAGGAGATAGGAATGACCTGGGGTGGGAGACAACAAAATATCTTAAATGATGGCTATAGTTAATCAGATGTGACCCCTCTAGGGCCTCTGGTTGGAAGGCTCGGGTTTGAAGCAGGGCCTAGGAACAAGATTGCACAGTAGACATGGAGTGGGGGCAGTGGGAGGGGTGCTGCATTTCTCAGCTGGGCAGTAATCAATCTAATGGTCCTTTTAAAAATGTCTGTATTAAAATTTAAGAATACCACACTTTAATATTAAATATCATAAGGTCTAGTATCTTGATAATAATGTAGATGTTTTAATAACAATTTTTGTCTTCTTAAAATAAAATGAGAGAGAAGTTTGCTTCTTTTAGCCTTTGTTCTAGAGAATATACGTGTGCGCTGTGACTCTTGTCCCCCAGGTGTCACTCCTGCTCCTCAACTACTGCATGTATTCAGGGGGGCAGGGCTGCCCAGGACTCCTGGACAGAGCTAGCCCCAGCTGGCTGTGCCTGGAACAGACATTCCAGGGGGTGAGGGGCAGTATCCCTATCCCTGTGTACACATGGAGACCCAGCTGACCCAGCTCAGCAGCACCTCCATAGCAAGGACAAGCTGTGCTCTGTACAGGTGGCCCTGCAAGCCACCCTTTGGCAGCTTTCTTACAGCCTGCCGGCTCACAGCCCTTCCTGTGGGACTGCCTGTGGCTTTCTTCCACCATCATGTGCCACTCTGCATTCTGTGCCCTTTTGGGGTACAGGCTGTCCAGGAAGGTAAGGGGTCATGCCAGGCTTTACAACCTTGATCCTCTGAGCCCAAGAAAGATCCAAGGTTATACAGGAAAGATTTGTCAACTTAAAAACAAAAAACTCTTTGAGACAGAGTCTTAATATGTAACAGTGGGTGATACCAGCTTTGAATGGTTGTCCCTGCTTCTGCTTTCCTGAATGCTGAGGTTATAGACCTGTGTTACCACACCCGACAGTTTCCATAACTTTCAAAGAAGACTGGGCATCCAATCTCACAGGGGTATTTTTTAAAATTTTCTGGAGGTGCTCAGTCTCCAGTGAGTGCTCACAGGACAGTTTCACTACAGAGCCCTGGCTGGCCTGGGCTGGCCTGGAATTCTCCCCCCACAACCCCACCCCCACCCCCCATTTGATTTTGTTTGGGTAGCCATGGCTGTCCTAGAATTTGCTTTGCAGGCTAGACTCAAACCTGCATGGATCATCCTGTCTCAGAGTACTGAGTTTACCCACCATGCCTTCTTGCCAGTTAGCTTTAGGCAAGATAAGTAGGCAGCAGGATAGTATGGCCTGGGAACAAGGGTCCTGGACCTATGAATTCCCTGAAGACAGCAGTCATTTGGGCCAGGTATACAGGAGGAATTCAAACTAACAAATGATGGGATGAAAAAAGGAAGACTGGAGAGGGGCTGGAGAGATGGCTCAGTGGTTAAGAACACTGACTGCTCTTCCAGAAGTCCTGAGTTTAATTCCCAGAAACCACATGGTGACTCACAACCATTTGTAATGGGATCTGATGCCCTCTTCTGGTGTGTCTGAAGAGAGTGACAGTGTACTCACATAAAATAAATAAATCCTAAAAAAGAAAAAGAAAAAAAAAACAGAAGACTTAATCCCAGCATTTGGGAGTCAGAGGCAGACTAGATCTCTGAGTTCAAGGCCAGCCTGGTCTACAGAACAAGTGCTAAGACAGCCAGGGCTACACAGAGAAACCCTGTCTAGAAAAACAAAACCACAAGCCTGTCCTCGGGCTGGAGGATGCATGCATGAGCTTGCATTGGGACATTCCTTAAGCTCAGGAAATTAAAGTGAGTAAGCAAGACTTCAGTAAACATAAGGAGTTGAATGAACCCAATTTAAAATTCCCTTTATTCTCTTCTGATCTTCATTCCGCTCACATTAGAAAGCATTGCCCAAGTGAGCACCCACCCCATGCAGACAGATCCTAGGGATCCAAGACTAACTACTACTGAAGAGAGTTTGCAGTCTGACTTTTACATCACAGTCAGTAGGCACTTACTATTCTGCTTTTTTCCCTTTTTATTTTATTTCACATCTGCAGTTCCATGTACCAATGAAACGGGATGTTCAGAGTGTCTGATAGTCATGCTGTGGGTGATGGCCCCGGTGGAACACGGGTCTGTTTCTGGCTTTGGCCTGCATGATACTGCACTGACGTGGCATCAGCTCCTGCACTCTCTGGTTGCTCTGGTTGCTCCTTGGGGCAAGTACAGGTGCCAAGGACCTGGAGGCAGCCTCTCCAGTGAAGACATTTGAGCGTTCTGCCAAAACACCTAATAGTCCTCAACCAGGGGAGCCTGTGCAGCATTCTGGGAAAATCCCCCAGCCTCAGGAAAAAGGAGCCTGAACACTGGACCTGATTCATGAACAGTAAGTTTGTATTGGCCCCTCTAACACTGCTTTGGGGCCTGGGAGTTAAATACACCCTGCTGGCCAAGGGGGACCAGAAGACCATCAAAGTTCTCACTTAGAAGGACCTCCATATGGAGGTCACAGCTTGCCTCTGATCAAATGTAGCTCTTGTCACATAAAAACACCTTGTTAGTGAACTAGGACAAATAAGTCAGGAAAAATGAAGGGTAAAGTACAGGGATGGAGTCAGCACACTGATTAAAAAACTAACAGACCCAGACCATCTACAGGAGGCTTTGGACCTCTAAGTCCAGAAACCCGGAACATGTGGGCAGTCCAAACCTCTGCCCCTCCAAATGTCTCCAGGTACATACTCAGCCACACTTCCTCCCCACTGCTGCTGTCCCCAGCCACAGGTGACACTGCCAGCTGAACCCCTTGAGTACAAGGAGAGGGTGTCAGTGTGCACTGAGCATGGATAAGGCTTCACTAGGTCTGTCATTTAGCTCTGAACTGTTTGCAAGGTCTAGCCTGGTGCCACGAACATGGTGTGTTAATCTATCTCCTGTCGTGATCAGGATGCCTGGAAGCAGAGGCTTTGTAAAGAATGGAAACATAACTCACTCCACAGTTCTGAAGCCTCCAAGTTCAAGAAGTATGACCTGGTTTGGTATCATCTGGTGAGGGCCCCTTGCTGAATATCCACGCCAAAGGAAGCAGTACAAGCTTGCACAAGCTTGCTATTCCAAATCTATCTTCCTCTCTCTTTGGTTTTTTTAAGATGGGGTCTCTCACGGACAGTGGTGGCACACACCTTTGATCCTGACACTCAGGAGGCAGAGGCAGGTGGATCTCTGAGTTCAAGGCCAGCTTGGTCTACAGAGCTAGTATCAGGACAGCCAGGACTACACAGAAAAACCCTGTCTTAGAGAAAAAAAAAAAAAAAAGAAAAAGTCTTTCTATATAATCATGGCTGTCTTGGAACTTACTGCATAGACCAAGCTGGCCTCTGCTTCTCAAGTGCTGCGATTAAAGGTATGCCTGGTTTCTGTGTTAAGCCAGAAACCAGTTTTGTACCAGTTAATGCACCAGCCGGGCCTGAGTCTGCCTCGGTTTGCAATCACAGTGCAACTCAGGCCTGAACTCCAGTTCCCACCTCACTCTTGCCTCGGGTACAAAGCTCTTGCCCAGAGCTCCTGCTGGCACAAAAATAGAAAGGAGGGTTCCCGTTGTACTCACCAGATATGCTCTGCTGACTGAAATATACAGTGCTCAAAAAAATGTAACTGAAAATTTACTAGTACATACTTGCAAAGAAACATTGGAAGGTTAAATAAAAACACTAAATTTATTATAAGAAGAATGAGGTAGGGCTGGAGAAATGGGCTCAGAGGTTAAGAGCACTGACTGCTCTTCCAGAGGTCCTGAGTTCAATTCCCAGCAACCACACAGTGGCTCACAACCATCTGTAATGGGATCCAATGCCCTCTTCTGGTGTGTCTGAAGACAGCTACAGTGTACTTACATATAATAAATAAATAAACCTTTGGGCCGGAGCTAGCAGGGCCAGAGTGAGAGGGAGAAGGGAAGGGGCGGGGAGGAACTTAAAAAAAAAAAAAGAAGAAGAAGAAGAAGAAGAAGGAAGAGGAGAGGAGGAAGAGAAGGAAGAGGAAGAGGAGGAGGGAGAAGGGTCAGGGAAAGAAATGCTGTGAGGTATGGCCTGTCGGGCTGGAGAGACGGCTCATCTTTACTACATCTGGAATCAAATGCAAGCAGATAGACACCCCTGTGAAAGAGTTTACTGGATCATTTGAAGTCGGAAGACTCACCCTAAATCTAGGCCACACCTTTTGGTAGCTTTTTACCTGCTTGCCCTTGCTTGTGCTGGTAAGTTCATCTATTCTGTTACTGAGCCATCCCCTTCAATAGTATTAGAATCTACTTCTTCTGGATTCCAATATAGACCGAAAACCGACAGGTCTCTAGGAATCCTTTAGGATTCCAGCATCATACTGAAACTGTTGAGACATCCAGGCTCTCAGGACAGAACACCAGATCTTTGGCTTTTTGGTCATGAGACAGCCATTGATTGCTAAGCTACCCAGATCACAGCCTGTAAGCCACTAGAATAAAAGAATAAATCATTCATATCTATATCTATCTATATCTATATATATGTGTGTGTACATATATACATATTTCTATACTATATATATAGTATAGAAATATATATATATATTTCTATCAGTTCTGTTCCTCCAGAGAACTCTAATACACTGCTCTTGTAGAGGACCCAAGTTCAGTTCCCAGCACCTATATGGGGCAGCTCACAGCTACCTGTAACTCTGGTGCCAGTGGATCCAACATACACTTCTGGCTTCTGCTGCCATATCACAATACATATAATGAAAATAAAGAAGATAGTTTTAAAGTATAGCTTTTCCAAGGTCTTTGATCCTGTACTGAGATTTCTATACATAAATTAAAAGTAGGGTAGACAGAAGGCTCAGCAGGTTAAGGCACTTACAGACAACCAGACAACCTCAGTTTGACACCTGGGATATTCACAGTACAAGGAGACAACCAACTCCCACAAGTTGTCTTCTGACCTACACATGTGCACCATGGCATGTGGATGCCCATACACACACACATAAACACACACACACATAAACACACAGATAAATGTGCAAAGGCTATAATAAGAAGTAGCCAGGCATGGTGATGCACACCTATAATCTCATCACTCAGGAAGCCACAGAAGGAGGATCAAAATTCAAGACTATGGCTGGTGATCTGGCTTGGGGTAAAGGCAGTGCTGCCAAGCTTTACAACCTGTGTTCTACTCTGGGACTCATAAGGTAGAAGGGGAGTGCCAACTTGCAAACTATCCTCTGACTTACACACACATACCATGGTGTGTGCACCTATACACACACACAAAATAAATACATGAAAATAATAATAAAAAGATTTTGTTTTCATGTGTATGAGTGTTTGCTGTATATGTATATGTGCACCATGTATGTGTCTGGTGCCTGCAGGGACCAGGAAAGAGAGCTGGATCACCTAGAAGTATACTTAGGGTAGTTGTGAGCTACCATGTAGGTACTGGGAGCCAAAACTGGGTCTTCTGTAAGAACAAGAAGTACTCGTAACTGTTGAGCCAATTCTCTAGACACAATTAAAATATATACATATATGTATTTTGTGTGTGTGTAGAAATATATATATACACACACTTATCCTTAACCGTCATAGTTTTTCAAAATGACAACAACAAGAAGAGGCAATAGGAGATAGGAGAGGATGATGGAATGGAAGCATATGCTCAAATTATATTATCTATGTGTGTATGAAACAATGAAGGAATTTAGTTGAGGGCTTAGAGCACTTGCCTAACATGCACAAGGCCCATAGTTCCATTCCTTGTACTGGGGAAGAAAGCCTGGCCCAGTCTGGTCATACAAACCTCACCCCAGCTACTTGAGAGGCCAAACCAGAAAGAACACAAGATCACTGCCTGTCTGGTTCCAGAGTGAGTTCTGGAGCTGTGGGTTATGTAATATATAATATGTAATTCCATTCATCTGGGGAGGATCACTCAGGAGGAAAATATGGTAGTTAAAGAATATGCTAAAGACCTGGGGCAGCAGATGTTGGAGGACACTTCCAGCTCTCTGTAAGATGTGATTTGGGAAAACAGCCATGGATCGCTGTGAGATCAGACACGGGACAGAAAACCAGGAGCTTTTTATCTACCCCAGGGTGTCTAAGCTGCAGAAGCAAGCCTAACGGAAGTTACTGTGCTCAGTTTTGAAGTTGAGCTCCAGAATCAGTTTCTGGCTTGTTCAAGATTCTTTGGCCTGGCCAGACGGTGGTTGCTCACGCCTTTAATCCTAGCACTTGGGAGGCAGAGGCAGGCGGATTTCTGAGTTCGAGGCCAGCCTGGTCTACAGAGTGAGTTCTAGGACAGCCAGGGCTACACAGAGAAACCCTGTCTTGAAAAACCAAAAAGATTCTTCCCCCTGACATCTCTGCCTAAGTCTGACCTCTCTGGCTCCACTCTTGGAAGAATGAGGACATGCAAGTGCAAGTGTGTGACTTCACCCATACACAGTCAATGTCCTGTGGATCACAGCACACCTGTGGGAAAAAGGAAGGGCCTGTGGTAAGTGGCCAGCAGCCACATAAGCCTCAGTGATGGGCAAAGTGAGGTTTGTCACTCAGGGCAAGCCTGAATCAAGTAGGCAGGGCTGTCCCCTTTCAGTAGTGTCCACCTTGACAACCATCCTAGGGACCTATTTTCCTCTTCTTTTTCTGAGAGACCAGAAACTTGGAGAGCAGGTTTCAAGGTGGACAGATAGTATAAAGCCCCAGCTATGCACCCCACATGTACGCATACACACCTTGCAAGGCTCATGTGCGTGGCACATACACATTCAAACATGCCCAACCCCTCGGGACTCACAAACTGCCATGTGAACTGAGTGCATCGTGCTGTTACAGCATCTTTTGTGCTCAGCTGCCTGGGATGCTGGTCTAGTCTGTCATCCTTCTTTCTACCTCTGATTCCAGCCCAGGTTGATTTGCATGGTGTACCCTGCTCTCCACTGAACCTGGGCCTCCAGGCCTCCCCTACCTCTCAGCTCCCTGTAAGTAAGTGCCTGTGCTCACTTGCTGTGGGTGTGGAGCTCTGCTCACCGTTCTCATCTGGCAGCCCTGGTTATGGCTCCCAGACTGGGGGAGAACTTCCCTTTGCAAAGTTAGATAACAGGCCGGGTTCTCTGTCAGAGGATTGGCGCTGTGGCTCCACGTGCTGCAGCTGGCACAAGGCCAGGTCCGCCCTGCCAAGCAGCGAGAAGGGAAGGCCTGGCTGCTGCCGTAGCTGGCAGGTGGCCGAGCTGGGGGTGGACAGGCGGGCTGGGGCTGGGGCTGCCCATTGGCTGCCTTAGGCTCACACCCCGCCTGCCTCCCTAGCCTGTGGCTCCCCAGCAGCCCCTGCCTCTCCAGCTGCTTCTAAACTCCGGAGCAAGCACCTCCTGCTGGGCCATGTCGAGCTGCAACCAGATTGGAGTGGCCCCTGCCATGGACATGCCTGAGGTCCTCAAGTCCCTGCTGGAACATTCTTTGCCTTGGTCAGAGAAGAAAGCAGGTAGGAACACAAGTGGTCTATATTGGCAAGGTGCCTAAGTGCTTAAGGGGTGGAAGCAGGCACAGGGACAGTAGCAAGATGGGTAGGAAGGGCTGCAATGCAGAGAAGGACCCCAGGATGTATGTGGGCACCACACCAACTCTGGGGCTGCCCCTGTGCCTGCTGGCTTTGGGTGCCATGGCCAGTGTGCAGCTACTGACAGGTGCTGTGCTCACGTGGGGCAAGGATGGACTACAGTGCCTGAAGGAGTCCAACTGGAAGCTGATTGCTTCTTAAGCTCCCTCCCTCTGCACGTTGGGGGTGAGCAGAGGAGAGGCAGAGCCAGTAGATTTGGGCAGCAGCTGTGTCTGGAGAAAAGGCTCTCTGCTCACCACTTGCTCGCTGCTGGAGGGCTGAACTCATGGATGGGATAGAAGCTGATTATGTAACAGGACCACAAGCCCCACGTTCCTAGGTTACCACAGGCAACCCCGGGGCTAGGGACAAGCAGAAGAGCAGAGTGAGTGGCAGAGGGTGTGGAGGGGGGTGGCTTGGGCAGCCAGTACCAGGTAACTTACAAGTCTTTCCTGGAAAAGTGCTTTGGGGAGTTGGGGAACTAATTTAGGGTACTCTCTCCTGATATTTATGTCGCCAAATCTCTCAGGCTCAACCAGTTCTTACTACCTTTATCAAAAATGTTCCTGCTGTACTGGGAATCAACCCCAGGCCCTTTGAATGCTAAACACAAGCTTTGTTGTGGTGAGCCACCAGTCCCGCCGCACTGCTTTTAGAGGAGACCACCTGTCTGGGCTGCCAGGGGTGACAGGAGGTCAGGGTGTTCTTTTGGGGCCTTTTTCAGGCATCTGCCTCATTCTGTGCTGGCATTTGATATATCTTATTATCATAGTGTCCCCCCCCCCCTCCACCCCCTCCACTGGACTTCTTCCGGCAGGACTTTCCAAACTTAAGAGCCAAAAGGACAGCCCCTGCATTCCTTTCACCCTCTGGAGCCAGGAATGGGCTTAATTTTGTTAGCTCTGGGAAGGCAGGACAGCAGGCTTTGATCCTGGGAAATGTCTGAGGTAGTGGGTTTCCCCAAAGCTCATGGCAGGGTCCTCCAAGACCTTTTATGGATCTTTGGACCCAATCCCTTTAGACCACAGCCTGGGGCTTCTAATACTGAGGCATTTACGTGCCCTCCTGGTGTTCCTGTGTCTAATAGCACAAAGGAAGTCAGCTGATCAGCAGGAGAAGCCCATGTCTACATCCCTGGGAAAGACCCCTGACAGTTAGATGAGCCTCAGCTAGGGTCCATACCCACAAACAGGCCACAGAGAGCTTTCTGGCATCTCTGGGTGGAAGAGTCTTCAAAATGTAAAGTAGATTCCTTCCAGTCCTGCAGGTACTAGGGAAGATGATGCAGCAGCCTCATGACCCCACCCAGCTGTCCCAAGATGCCTACTGCACTGCAGACAAGGTCAGCTCCAGATGTAAGAGGGGTTGACTCGAGCACTGTTCTTTGCATGAGACTAACAATGCTTTGAAATGTGGTCGAAACTGCTCGTTACTGGCTCCTAGATAGTATGCAGAGCCTTGGGAAAGCTAAAATTCCCCATCCCTTATATGAGGGTCCAGCGTCCAGCACTTAGGGGACTTGCCCAAGGTTTCAGGCAGAGCTTTGCCAATATTTGGTAATCCTCTGCCTGAGGATTAGTTAGCCCAGTATACCTGGGTCTTAGGCCTGAGTCTTGGACAACCTGTCACTCCAATGAAAATCAGAACAAGCCATCCCACAGGACTGACAGCAGCTGTGGCTAACTTGGAAAAACAAATCGAGGGGAAAGTGGTGGAGGAGCCAACTATGTCACAAAGCCTCAACTCATATTACTACTCCCTGCTGACAGTCACTACTCCCCAAAGCTCCCAGACTTTCCAGAGCACTTAAACGTCTGCCTGGGCAAGTGCACGCCCACCACACTGAGCCAGAAGACTCAGCATTCCTCTGTAAGGACTTTACGAGTTCCTGTTGGGTTTTTCCTACCCATTTCCCACCACTCTGCCCTTCATCTCCATGTAAGTAGGGGGTTTCTCCTGGAAGACTGCAGAATCCTTCCTTTGCCTTCTCCTCCCCTAGCCCAGATACTCTGCAGCACAGCCAAGTCATATGCAGGGTGGAGCTAAGTTCCAGCGGGAAAGAATTTCAGAAGTGAGCAATGCAGAGTGTGAGAAATTCCAGGTGTGCCCTCAAGAATGCTCTCCCACCACTGTGTGCTCTGTTTTCTAGTTCAAAGACACTTCCCAGGAGCCACAGGGAGCTCCTCAGGCAGCCTCTCAGGCAGCTCCGGGGCCTGCTGCAGCCTGCGCCAACTTCTGCCTCTCTCTAGTCCCCAGTAGATAAATTCCTGGTCAGTACTGACCAGACTGGAGACTCCCTTGGTTTCTTCATGGTCCTTACTCTGAACTCTTATTCAACCAGCTTCCCTACACCATCTGGCAACCTCTGACTCAGTTTCTCACCTCTGTCTCTTAGCCTATAAAACTCAGCTTCTCGTCTCTGCTCTTGCACTTTCCCCAAAGATTCGCTTTCGGCACTCACCCCATTTTCTGCTTTGTTTTTCTTCAGCTTCCTGAGAGATCCTGACTTCTTCCCTCATCCACAGGGCCTTGACTGTGCAGCGTCACCCCATCTACCTTTCTGTCTTCTCCACTTATCCAGGCCTCCACATACAGGAGCCTGATATGCTTTAAAGTCAGACTTGGCAAAAAGGGGCACTTCTGGACAAGGCCATAAGAAGCAAAGCCTTCAAATTAGGGTCAGGATGTGACCTCTGGTTCTACTCCCCAGTGAGCAGTCTAGCCTTTCTAAGAAGGGTGAGGAATGCCTATGTTGCTGGCTCATTGCCAGGACTAAATGAGCTGTCCCACATGGAAGTGTTTTCAACTGTGACATCCCATGCGGCTCTCTCTCAAAGGCTGAGAACAGTGTGGCTTGGTTTCCGCTCTTTCTACCTATAATCTGACCCTTGTTTCCTTCCTGCTTACATTGACAACTTGACCCTCATTTCCTTATGTTCACCTCCCTTTAGAACTGGATGTTATGAGATTGTGTGCACACACAGGGCTGTTTCCTTGAAGTGCATGGTGAGACTCCTGGGGCATGATTCCATCAACCACACACCAAACCAAACAACTCTGCTATAGTACATTCGGCAGAGTCTTATGGTTATTTGCTGGGCTACAACAAAAGGGGAGAGGGGAAGGGGCTCACTCCAGTCCTCTTGGTGAACTGAAGTAAACAGGCGGAGGATGGACTCCATGAAGCCTGAGCTGACCCAGACTTGGTCTTATGAGGCCTGTATGAGGACTCACACAGCTTGGGAAACCAGAGAAAGCACGGTGCTTGCTCAGGAGGGAGGAAATGACACAGGGCATTCTACAAGCTGGATATATTTCATAATTTACTCCTCATTTCAGCCTGCTAAGTAGTGTATCTTCCCCATTCTTTTAGTGAAAAATGAACTCAGAGAACTTGGCCACGTCAGGGCAAATAGGTGGAATGGCCCCTTTCTTTTCCTTCTGTCTTAGGCCAGGATCTTGTCCTCTGTCACATCCTACCCACATTAGAAACATGAAAAATTCATCTTCATCAAATGCTAGACACTGGTGGCAGTGTCAAGAGGCACCCCTTCCAGGTGGCTTTGTATCTGGCCAAACCCCTCCTAAGTAAGGCTCCTAAAGGAATGACCTGAGTCTCTCAGCCATACTCGGGAACATGTGCCAACCATTCCTACATCACTGTGTGCAGCACCATTGCAAGGGAGTCTGGATTTCCATTCTCCAGTGAGAACACTGATGATCTAGAATGGGAGGGCCACATACTTGACAATGAGGTCACCCAGTGCCTGCTTCCAGGCTCATGTCTATCCATGGAATTCCCTGGTCTCAGAAACCATGTGGTATTTCTTGGTCATCCAGTTATTCGCTATAGTTCAGTGAGCATTTGCTATGCTTGTGGCTCAGGCATGGATGATACAAACACTGTCCTTGCTTAACTAGAACTGGCAACCCGATGAGGAAAGATAGCAATTATGGGTCCAACTGGCCTTTCCAAGGGGAGGCACTTAAGCCAAACCTAGAAAGTAAGGCAGAGATAACTACATGAAGAACTTTCAGGGTGTAGGGAAAGTACCTCAAAGGCCCTTCCCTTTGTCTGCAGAACAAAAGGCCATTGGCACTACAGAAAGTGATCCTTGGGGAAGAGTGTGCATGTAGTATGGTTGGAAAGATCCCAGGGTCAAGACCTCAGTAGTTGGGCCTTATAGCCTGCACCTATTTCTGTATTACCAACAGAACTTCAGCTAGGGAAACCAAGCTGTCAGGTAGTGTCAAACACTGCCCAGGCTGGTTGGGGTGGGGGAAGGTTGTTCTCCATAGTCATGGTACTGTTGGGGCAGTCTCTTAAGGGTACTGAAGGAAGAGGCAAGAATTTAAAAAGAGGCCCCACCCACCACTTCTACCCTAGAACACATTCAGACCAAAGTACAAAGCACAGAGCCACGGTTTCCCAGCCACAGGTATGTGGGCTACAAAAGAGAGTTGCTGGCAAGGCTGGTGCTGGGGACTTGCCAAAGAATGGTTAGTGCTTGTTCTTCCAGATTCCACCGTAAATCAAACACACAACTGCTAGTTCATATTAATAACACTCTAAGTGTATAAGACTTGGCTCTAAAAAGTTTCAACCTTCTTACCAACACAAAACAGAGACAGCAAGCCAACAAGTATTTATTGCTACTCTGAACAAAGCACTGTACTTGCCAGCCTTTAGTATTGGGACACCAAGTGTCGTCTTTCTAGAATTCAATAGAAGCCTTAACATTAGGCCTGCTTTTGCACATCCCAGGTTACTGTACCATTTGTCAGTCCTTCTAGGTGCTAAGTGGTCAAGATCACTGTAGAGTCCATGCTAATGAAAATTATTTGTTCAGCAGATACTTCAAGCATAGACTTTCTAACTTGGGTTGTTCAGCAGGTTTCTGACTGAAAAGAATAGAACCTAAAACTCTCCCTGTTCTGGTAAACAACATTTCTCACCCCATTCTGGCTCTGGTTTAACCTCTATAACCTATCCTTATCATCACACACAAAACAACTCCTCAGCCAACCCATCCTGAATGGAAGGAAGAGGCTGGGTGAGTGCCTACCCCTCCATCTCACATATTACGTAGGTGGGTACCTGCCAGTGCTTATCATAGATAATCTCCACAGCCCCCTCTCTACTCAGGAGGATTCTCCATCTGCTTCCCAGAGGAAAATGGCTGAGGCTTAGAAGCCATTTGCACAGTGCTATAAGCAGGTCATTGGCTCAGAGGAAGGTCTCCTCAGGTCTACTCTCAAGGCCAGAGTCACAGCTGTTCCAAACATCCTGAGGCAGGCATTGTACTGAAAAAAACTATTATTGGCCTGGCACAGCAATTCTTTTAATCCCAGCACTTGAGAGGCAGAGGTAGGTGGATCTTTGTGAGTCTGAGGATAGTCTAGTCTACAAATAGTGAACCCCAGGCCAGTGCAGAGCCACACAATGAGATCCTGTCTCAAACCCACCCTCACTAAAAACAACAACAACAAAAAAAACTCACTATAATTGACCAGCAAGATGGCTCAGTGGGACAAAACACTTGCCACTAAACTTGACAATCTAAGTTTAATTCCTTGGAACCATGGTAAAAGGAGAACTGACTTCCAAAAGTTATCCTCTAGCCTCCAGATGTTTACTGTGACCTGTGTGTGCGTGCACATGTGCGTGCACTAAATAAGTGATTGATTAATTAAGAACTGTTAATAGAGACTAGTGATGTACCTCAGTTAGTAGAGTGCTTGCCTAGCATGCACAGAGTCTGGGCTTGAACTCCATAAATTGGTGCTGGGGGTGCATGCCTATGATCCTAACACACAGGAGATGGTGGCAGAGGGACATAAATTCAAAGCCATCCTAATCTACATATCAAGTTTGAAGCCAACCTGGGACCCAGGAGACCATATCTCAAACAAGCAAAAAACTCAGAAAATGTATCGATACAGAATAATATGCTGACACAGCATACTTTTCCTTCTTTAAAGACAGGGTCTCACTGTGTAGCCCAGGCTGTCCTGGAACTCACTCTGTAGACCAGGCTGGTCTGGAAGTCAGAGATCTGCCTGCCTCTGCCTCCCAAGTGCTGGGATTAAAAGTGTGCACTACCACACCCAGCTGCCACATACTTTTAAAGCTTAACCAGGTACTAACATGTTCCTGTGAGGGAGTCTATTTCTCTATAGGGCTGTCCCACTATGGCAATTAGCAAATTCCTTCCCACAACACTTCCTCCTGTACTCTGAGAAGAGGCAAGGTCACAGCTATCACCATAGCAATGACAGGAGACAACAGCAGAAAAGGCAGCTGGGGTTCTTGAGATCAGCTGGAGAAAGAAGAAAAAGTAATGTCCCTGCCTTCAGGATGGTGTTGACTGTGACAATCCCCCACAGCTTGCAAAGAAGCACTAGACGGAACACGCCTGGAGTGCTGTTCCTTCAGGACTTGGAACGTCCACCTTTTGATTATCCAGGGAAAACTCTGAAGTGTTGTCAGAGAAGAGACGCAAAGCTAGATCAACTTTTAAAGTCTAGGCCTGTTACCTTCCTGCATCCTAGTCACTTGCTTGGGTGAGCCACTCCAGGCTGGTGATCTGTCATCCATTTGTGGGTAGCTATAGCTCAGTAGAGAGGGAGGGTAAGGGAAAGGAGGGAGAAGGGGAGGGAGAGAGAATGAGAGCACGAGTGGGAATCTTCACTTCTCCTCATGTGTCATATTCATTATAGACAGGTAAGATGCCACCTTTCCCTTACCAATCCTGCTCTGCCACACTAGGAACTGTGCCCCTTCTCAATAGTGTAAGAGTTAGCCATGAAAATGTACACTTCAGTCTAGTCTAGCCAGTTCCTCTAGAAGCAAACCACTTGGAGATTACTACTTCTTTTAAAAAATATTACGTTACATTTGTGTGTGTGTGTGTGTGTGTGTGTACAGAGGAATTATTGTGCTCATGGAGGTCTGAAGACAAGTTTTGATTTAGTCCCTCCTGCCATCATATGGTACCCAGAAATTGAACTCTGGTTGTCAGACTCGGCAGCAATCACCTTTACCCCATAAGCCATCTTGCTCACCCAGCTTTCCTTTTCTAGAGTTACATATGTTGCTTCATTTTCTTGGTGGTGCTCTTTTAAATTTATTTCTAAAAACCTCTAGGTCAGTTTCTCCTAAAGATATCCTAGATACACACAGAAGTCCTCCAATTAGTTCTGTAACGCCTGGGTTTTCTGTGCAGTTTCCTTCTTCCACACTGGATTTATATCCATCAATTTTGATTAAATTAGGAAAGATATTTGCATGGGAACACCATAGGCTAAATCCTGCTTTCTCCCCGAAAACCATCAACATCACAAAAACTTGTATTTTGGATTCACAGTCCATCATCCTATTCCTATGGCTAACTCAACGTCCTTTAGTCTCTTCCTTTAGGCCTACTCAACTAAACTTCTTTTTCCTCAGGTCCTAACACAATTCTGATTCCATGCACTTCTAGCTGTCTAGTTCCGTACCTACTGCATGAACCACAGACTGCCTTTCGGCCAGACTCAGCTCCTCCTTCGGAGGCAGGGAGCCATGGGAGGGACAGAGTATAAGCAAGCCAAGTCCCTGCCCCTCTGGGAGTTTAATCCCAGAGCGTCTAGTATTGTCTGGGCTTGAAGCCGAGTGTGACTTGTACTGCAAAGAGGTACAAAGTTCTGCGAGCCATCTTGATGGTTTGTACACCCCTTCACAGACCACAGGTTTCCTAAGAAACCCAGCAAGTATGTTTTGTTTTGCTTTTTGATTTTAAGAAAGGGAAATTCGGAGGCGCCCCGAATTGTGAAGACTCTAGTTCAATGTTGAATTTTAAGACTGAGGAAATGGGCTCCAGTGGAGCAACTGGATATTCCCAAGGTCACAAGCGAGTAGCTAGTAGTAAGGAAGTCTGTCCCGACGCTAGTTCGTGGATAGGTCCCAGGAATGCGCTCTCCGTACTAGTGTTTATTCTGCAACTACGCCTGCTCCAAATCCCTAAATCAGTGGGCAACCTGACACCCGCTTGAGCGGCAGAGCTTGGAACCCGCCTGCCCTCTGCTAACCTCGCGGGGAGTGTGGGAGGAGCGCTGGCTGGGCACCCACGCCCCAGTCCCCTTATCCGGGCAGAGTCCGCCAACAACGGAACAGACCAGCCCTGGCCAGGCCCAGGCCAGAGCCAGCCCCGCCCCTCTCCGCCCCGCCCCTCTCCGCCCCTCCGCGCCGCAGCCGCACGTGCAGAGCCTCGTGCAATCGCGCCGGCCCCGCCCCCTTATCTCATTGGCTGCAGTGCGCCTTAAGGCTCAACTCTGCTGCCGCTCCACGTGACCCCAGGGGCTGGGCCGTCGCGCCCAGCTCCGCCTTCCTCTGAGGTGGCTTCTCTGACGGAAGGAGGAAAAGGAGGCTGAGATGGACTGGGAGAAAACCTATAGGCACGAAAGTGGTGGCGAAGGGAACGCGACTGACAAAAAAAAAAACCAGGGGTGCTCCACAGAAGGCCTCGATGCTCCCAGGCGGGCGGAGCGATACTCCTCACCTGGCCCAGCACGTGTCTATATCGTTTGGTTCCCACAGCCAATCCCAGTTTGAAGAACTGTGCCCGCCCTCACGTCGAGCACACCAATCGGAAGCCACGCTCCGGGACCGCTGGCCTGGCCTTATGAATAATGAATGAGACGGAACCAGTCCGCGGGAGGGGTGCGGATGGAGAGAGGCGGGGGTGCGGTAGCGCGTCTGCGCAGTGCTGCTCGTGTCAGCAGCTGCGGCGGGTCGAGCCGCTCCGGCCCGTCTCGGGGTGCGGGCGGGGGAGGCGAGGCGCACGAGTGGGGCGCAGGGCACGATGTCCGACGCGGGCGGCGGGAAGAAGCCGCCTGTGGAGCCTCAGGCGGGGCCGGGCCCGGGGCGTGCAGCTGGAGAACGGGGCCTGTCAGGCTCCTTCCCTCTGGTCCTGAAGAAGCTGATGGAGAACCCCCCGCGCGAGACGCGCCTCGGTGAGGGGGGGCGGCTCGCGCGGTTCTGGGGGCGGGGTTTCTGTAAGGGCGGGGCCTTGTGGGGGCGGGGCGGTCCCGGTCAGAGGTCAGGGTGAAGCGGTCCAGTGCAGTGGGGTTATGCGGGCCCCGACATGACTGGGGGTGGGAGGCCTGCTGGACTAGGCCTCTAGCCCAGAGAGAAAGTCAGGGAATGATCTGGAAGGGACGGGTCAACAGAACTTTGCAAGGAAGCAGCCGCTTAGATGGGGCTCCAGCGGGAGTTGCCTGCATCCCTAGGATGCTGCTTGCCTTAAAATGCGGGTTCCTGGGCCTCACCTAGTCTGCGGATCCTGAGACGGAACCTGTATTTTAAGAAGCACTCCACTGCACCCTCGTGGGTGCAGAGTTCACCACCAAAGTTTGAGAGGCCCTGATCATTGTAGCAGATGGCCTTGTATGTCTTTGGGCCGTCCTGGAGGAGGACGATTCTTCCTCTCTACGAGTGGACATTGAGCAGGTCCACTGGTGCTTTACTGGAAATGCATCGCTAGGACGCTGCTGAGGTGCAGATGGAGGAGGCGGTTTGAAATGAGGGTCGGTAATATCTCCCAGTTGTTTTTTTTAAATCCGAGCCTGGTTTTATTAAAAGAAAAAGGGGGAGGGATGAAGGATGGGCAAAGGAGGGCTGTGATGAGGGATAGAATGTGACCACTGAGGTCTTCCTGGTTGATTGATGGGAATCACAAGAGCAGAACCAGGCATCATCGAATTGCCCAGGCCACAAGGGTCCCTGGGGCCTTGTGTGGAAAGCAGACTTGCCCTGAGTATTTGGCGTGGAAGAGCAGCAGGACTGCCACCTATTGTGGGGTTTTAGGTCCACTGAGGTGTGCTTTTAGTCTGGTCCACAGATTTTCAAGAGCTCAGCTTAATTAGAGTATCCGGGAAGGAATTGGCTTTTTGTGGATTGCCTGTACTGGGGAACTCATTCCCCTTTCTAAAATGCCATTTTTTTTTCCTGGGTGTGTTCCTGGGCTACTGTGCTTATGGTTGTCACTGTTGCGTTATAAATAGCCTCTGTTCATCAGGTGAGGTAGATTCTCTCCTCCTGCCTCAGGACCTCATGTGCACAAACCCTTTTGTTTGTATGAAGGTGATGCTTTGCTCTACATCTGAGTGTAAGACAATCTGCAAGGGTTGGTGCTCACAGCTGGCAGCTCTTGCTTAAGCTTACCAGAGAGTAGCAGGCCATACAGTGTTTTTTGCCTTACATTTTCACATACTCACAAAGCATTTTGACATAGTCTTATCTTGTTTGTGTTATTGTCTCCACCTCGTAGGTGAGAAAAGTTGAGACTCTTGAGAGGCATAGATGGTTTCTCAAGGTCACATGGGTGGGCCTGCTTGCTCTTAGATTGGTGTTCTTTCTGTTGTATGGAAGTGACAACCACTGGTGTCAGTCCCTGTGATTTAAGACTTGGACACCTCAGTCATTTACCTTTTGAAATTAATTTAAAACGTAACCTTATAAACACTGAATTAAAATAGCCTGACTGATTGTAGAGGTGCTTGCTTGCAATCCCAGCACTGGAGAAATAGAGGCAGGGGATCACTAGTTCAAGGTCATACTCTGATGCACATCAAGTTTGAAGTCACCCTGGATTTCATGACCCTATCTCAGAAAACCAGAAAATAAAAAAAATTGTTTTAATTGCTTTGGTCAGACAAAATGTGGACCTTCCTGTTGCTTGTCCTTTTGTAAGATTGTTTTTTTTTATCTCCTCTTACCGCTTTTGATCCCAAGTGACCCCACCCGACTGGCCCAGTTGTTTCTGAACAGAATGTGGACTCAGAGAGATGGGCAGGGAGGCCATCTGGCCCACTCAGCCCACAGGCTGGGAGTTTTGTTGCCTCCCAGTTGTTTTTAAATCAAAGCCTGGCTTTAAAAAATTAAATTAAAAAGGCAGTCATGAGAATTCATGTTAAATCATATTATAAGCTTTGAGCAAGTTCTGCTTGTGAGAACCTCCACCTCGCAGGGTCTGGTCATTCTTCTTGGACTAATAGGCTGCCCTTGGCCCTCTGGTCTTGGGACCCAAGCATGACTGCTTTTTCTCCTACATAATATTTGATGTCTCTTTTTTTTATACTTCTAAATCCAGAGTTCAAACTTGTCTCCTTCACTTTTGAAAGCCCATTGTGATTGTGTCATGATTTATCTCCCACTTCTCTGCTGAGCCTCCTCACTCTGATTTCCTTCTTGTCTTGTCACAGTTCTCTGTATTTTTCACATAATTGCCCTCCCTTGGACATCCATGTGCACAAACCTGACTAAGACATGGGGGTTGATCTCCACTAATTGATTAGCTTTGCTTTGAATAGAAACAGTCTTTCTTCTTCAGCTCCTCCCTTCTCTGTCCTCCCAGGAAACCTGCCTCCAGTTTTTTTCTGCTTATTCAGGGATAAAGCCTTTTAAACTGGTTGCTCTGAAAAGCGCTCCAGATCCTCTCATTGCAGTCACCTGAAGCCAATCTGTCTGAAAGTCCAACGTTTTCTGGGCATTACACAGGTTCACATAGCCACTGCTTAGCCTCTTTGTTGGCCCCTGAAATCTGGAACTGAATCCAACACAGTCCCTGTCCTCAGTGAGCTCATAGCAATAAAGAATGTGTACTGTGTACCATGTACTCAGTAATAGTCATTTTCACGTGCTGTCTGTGTTCGTCACAAAATAGGTGACAGAGAACATACCAAGACTCAGGTTAAGTAACATGGATCTGGTCACATGTCCCACAACTAGTGGGTAGCAGCTCTGGGTTGCTATGGAGAAACCTAACTGCAGGGAAAAGGACAAGGGAACCTAGAAGTTATTGGTTTGAGAATCTCAGCCCTTTCCACTCTAAGATATCAGTAAAGGTCAGAAGCACCACTGCCTTCCTCATAGTCTCTCCTATAGATACCTGCCCACAATCTGTTTTGTATTAGCTCTGGGACCACCTCATGCCTCAGAGTATGCAGCTAGCATTTCACAAAGACCAGACACAGAAAAGAATGTAGTACCACTCCTTAAGGAGACCAGCCTGCCTGGTTCAAGCACCAGGGTACAATGAGAAGATTGCATGTGCTCTTGAAACGTATATAGGGTTTGGATGGAAACAGGCCTCTGAGAAAGATAGGTCTTCTCCAAGGCTCACTATCCCCATCGTGGGATAAGTTACTATCTTGTGTGGTGTCTCATCATAGATTTTGTTTGCAGATAAGGAAAAGGGGAAGGAAAAGCTGGAGGAAGACGAGTCAGCAGCAGCCAGTACCATGGCCGTCTCTGCCTCCCTTATGCCACCCATCTGGGACAAGACCATCCCCTATGATGGCGAGTCTTTCCACCTAGAGTACATGGACCTGGATGAGTTTCTGCTGGAGAATGGCATCCCTGCCAGCCCCACCCACCTGGCCCAGAACCTGCTGCTGCCTGTGGCAGAGCTTGAAGGGAAGGAGTCGGCCAGCTCTTCCACGGCATCTCCACCATCTTCCTCTACTGCCATCTTTCAGCCCTCGGAAACTGTGTCCAGCACAGGTTGGTGACAGGCCTTTGGGCAGGCCCACCTGTCTCATCTAAGGAGCCCACTTCCCACTGAGTTCTGCTGTCCACACCCCTGTGTGCCCCTTTTCTGAAGCAGGTCCTGGGGGGCTGCAGACTAGAAGAGCCCTCTGTTCCCCACTCTTGAGTACTGTCTGTAAGACTGGGGATAAAACAGTCACCCTGGCGGCAGTTGGTCTTCCTCTGTTGGGGCACTGCTCAGGATGCTGGAATGAGTTCCCAGGCTGCAGCTCTGCTAGAGAAATCCCACTAGGCATTTGATGCTGTATTTGGCCACAGATCCTTGGGAGGTTTAGGCAACACTACTAAACAGCCCTGCTACTGTCATTCTGACTGTATATGCTAACATTTACTGTCATTCTGACTGTATATGCTAACATTTACTGTCATTCTGACTGTACGTGCTAACATTTACTTAGGACTTAATTTATGCTTGGCTTTAACAAAAAAGTCATCAAAACAATCTTACAAGATTAGTTGTACTATTATCTGTTCTGTAGATGAGGAAACTGGGGCACAGAGAAGTAAGAAACTTGCCCAGGTCACCCAGCTGAAAGGTACTGAAGTAGCATTTGAACCCAAGATGCTCATCCGCATAGCCAGGTCCTGCTTAGGCATTAACACAAATTATATTCCCAGTGCTTTAAAACAAAACAAAAACAACCCCACCAGGCAGTGGTGGTGTACACCTTTAATCCCAGCACTTGGGAGGCAGAGGCAGGCCGATTTCTGAGTTCTGAGTTCGAGGCCAGCTTGGTCTACAGAGCGAAAGACTGTTTTGTCTTAGGGATTGTTTTTTGGTTTTTGGTTTCTTTTTTGGTGGTGGTGGTGGGGTGTTTTGTTGTTGTTTTGGTTTTGGTTTATTTCCTTTCATATCTAAACATACTCCCACTGGGGAAGATTTGTCCCCCTGTTCAGAACCATGCAAAGCTTCTGTAGCCTTAGAGATGTGATGACAGGTATCTCCTGGGATCCACACCACAAAGCTCATGGTTGTTTCTGTTTAACTTTTTAAAAGGGAAATCTTTCAAATAAAATATAAAAAGTAAGAAGTTGGGGTGTATATCAGTGGTAGAACATTTTACTATATATCTAAAATATCCTTTTAGAATTCATTATTTTTAATTATGGGGGGCTAACACGTGGGTGCTGGAAACTGAACTCAGGTTAACTACAAAAGCAGCACATGGTTTTAGCCACTGTATCTCTGTAGCCCCAATATACCTGTAATTCTTATTACATAGAAGACTGAGGCAGGAGGATCACAAGTTTAAAGCTAGTCTAAATAACATAGTGAGACCCTATCTCAAAAAAATAAAAAAGTGGCTGGAGATGTAATTCAGTGGCAGAGGCCTTGCTTAGCATGCATACAACCTTGGGTTCCAGACTAGAAAGATGGCTCAGCACTTAAGAGTGTTGGTTGTCTTCCAGAGGACCCAGGTTTGGATTCCCAACACATACATGGTGGCTTACAACTATCTGCAGCTATCCAGTCCAGGGGATCTAACACCCACTTCTGGCCTCTTTGGGTAACAGGAATGCATGTGGTATACAGACAAACATGCATAGACATAAAATAAATATTTTTTTTAAAAGCCTTGCTTGGGTTTCTTTCTCAGCACTGCAAAAAATAAATTTTAATTAATTAAATAAAAATTAGAGACAAAGGAAATGGGTTGGAGAGATGGTTCAGCCATTAAGATCACTTAGTGTTTCTGCAGAGGATCTGAGTTCGGTTCCCAAAACCCGCATCATATCTCACAGCCATTTGTAACACCAGTTCCGAAGGACCAAACAGTCTTGCATGGGGTATACACACATGCATGGAAATAGGACATTCACACACACATAAAGTAAATAAACCTAAAAGAAGAAAAAAAAAAAAACAGAGATGGCTTAGTAGTAAGTCAGTAAATCATTCAGACAGTTCAGACCCTTAGCACCGTGTGGGCATGACACTGCTGGGGTCAGACACTGGTTGGCCAACAAGTCAGGTTCAGTGAAAGACCCTATCTCAAAAAATAAGGAAGAATGGACTGGCAAGATGGCTCAGCAGAAAAAGGAATTTTCCATGAAGTCTAATGGGGTGGTGGGACTCAAACTTGGGACCACTGTAAGTATAATCAGGACAACTCAGCCCCAGGACCCACACAGTGGAAGAAGAGAAACAACTCTTGGAAGTTGTCCTCTGGCCTCCAAACATGCTGTATGATATACGTGCAGATGCACAGAGAAATAAAAGTGAGTGATTGAGAAAGGCACCCAGCATTCAGCTCTGGCCTTGACCTGTACATGCACTCATGTCTACATATTAAACAATGTTTAAATACTTTACATGTGGAACTGACAGTAAATCACAGAGATCTGCCTGCCTCTGCCTCTGCCTCCCAAGAGCTGGTAATAAAGGAATGTGGCACCATACCCAGCCTAAGGAGATATTTTTAATGAAGTGTGTACAAGTGTACAGCTCGGTGGATCCTCACAGGGTGACCACCTAGGTCAGTGCTGTCCAAATCAGGAAACAGAACTGCTGGTATCCATGAATGCCTGTGACCCTGAGCAGTTGGCTTCTCTAAGATAATCACTGTTTTTATCACCAAAAATTACATTTGTTAATACCTGAGCTTCTTACCAATAGAACTGTCCTCTGTTTTGTTTTTAAATCTTACAAGTGGGTTCCCAGTACTCCGGAAGCAGAGAGAGAAGATTGTCACAACTTGAGGCCAGCCTTGTTTATAAAATGAATTCTAGGCTAGCCTGGACTACATAGACTGAATTCTAGGACAGCCATCAGAGACCTGGTCAGCAAGTGTCAGGGTCACCAAGATCAGTAAGGGTGCTTGCCCTCAAGCCAGAAGACATTGTGGGAGAAAACTGACTTCTACAAATTGTCCTCAGACCTCCGTTCTTATACAGTGGTACCTGTGCACATAGACATGTGCGTGCACCGCTCACACACATACACAAACGAATATACAAAGTGTGAGCAGAGGATGCAATGCAGTAGTCAAGTGTTTACCTTGCATTTGGGGTCCCAGGTTTAATTCCCAGCACCATACATGCACATATAACAATATTGTAAATTCACTGAATCACTACCCTTATATTTATAACTTTATGTAGTTTATAATATACATGTAAATTATGTGGGCATTTTATTGTCTTAATGGTAACAAAACAAATGCTGAGCATAGTGGCACACACTTAATTCTAGCACTTGGGAGGCAAAAGCAGGCAGGTTTCTGTGAGTTTAGGCTATCCTGGTCTACAGAGTGTGTTCTAGGTCATACAAAATTACACAATAGTGAGAACTTGTCAAAAACTAAAATAGTTTCACAGAACATAATAGAAGCTGGGTATGTTGACTTATACCTGTGATTTCAGTACTCAAGAAACTAAGACAGGAGGATTGCCATGAATTAAGGCCAGTCTGAGCTACATAGAAAGGTAGATATGAAATGAAAAGCCTTTATTTTTTTCACTTACTTTGTAGAAAAAGCATCAGTAGTATGTGTTTTGTGTCTGACCTCCTTTATATACAGTGTTTTGTAAAGGTCATCTTGTCACTGTAGGTGGGGTTTGCCAGTTCCCATTGGTGACTAATACCATGTGAGCACACGGCTGTTGTAACATTCTGGTGTTGAAGGACAGTGGAGCTTACTATGTGGTATACTTGGAGTTCTTAACAACGCTACTAGGAACACTTGTGTGCCTGTGTCCTGGTCAGTACTTCCATGCATTTCTCTTAGGCATTTACTTAGGAATAGACTGGATGAGTCAGTGGATATGAATGTATTTCCCTTCTCCTCTTCCTTCCTCCTCCTACTCTTCCCTCCTCTTCTCCTCTTCTCATCTTCCTCCCTCTTCCTCCCTCTTCTTTCTTCATCACAGGATCTTTCTATGTAGCCCTGGCTGCCCTGGAACTCACTGTGTAGACCAAGCTGGCCTCAGACTCAGAGAACCACCTACCTCTGCATCCCAAGTGCTGGGATTAAAGGCATGCGGCACCATGCCCAACATTTTTTACTTTATTGTATGTGTATGAGTGTTTGCCTGTGTGTATATATGTGTATGGTGTATAAAGTGCCCACATAGGCTAGAGGAGGGTGTTGGATCCTCTGGAACTTGAGTTACAGGCAGCTGTGAGCTGCTATGTGGATGATAGAAACTATAGCCAGGTCCTGTGCAAGAGTAGTGAGTGTTCTTAACCACTGAGCTCCAGGACTCACAAACATGTATACCACATATCCACAGCTTTTTTCGGGAGGGGTGAGACAGAGTCTTTTGTAGGGAGTGTGGTAGGGAGACTCCTGATATAAACCGTTGTCAGTCTCTCAGTCTGCGTCCTCACCCTGTTGTTCAACTTGAGACACAGAAGGTCAAAGACTGTCGTGATTCAGTGATTTGCTTGCCATTTATTCAGGAAACAAAATACTTAGAAAATCCCTTCCATTTTAGGGGCTTCTGTTTCTGTTCCTAAACAGAAGAATTCATGGGTCAGTGGTTGACCACACCCAACCTGATCCAGTTGAAAACCTAAATTTGACCATGTCACACTTATGCCATGAACAGGGCAGATAATTTGGGGTGTGTGTGTGTGTGTGTGTGTGTGTGTGAGAGAGAGAGAGAGAGAGAGAGAGAGAGAGAGAGAGAGAGAGAGAGAGAGAGCGAGCAGGAGTGAGCACATGCACGCTGGCTGGCTTTAATGCTTTGGCTTTAATTTTGGCCTCTTTTTTTGTTGCAAGGTCTGTAGTGACCTTCAGGCTTCTACACATATTATGCCAGTTTGACCCTGGAGTCCTGATGTGGTCAGATATCTCCTGCAGGGCAACATTGCCGCTTATTAAGAACCATGGCTTTAACCTCTCTGTTACACTATGTTTTCTCTGCCAGGACAGTACCGGGGATGTAGTTTGTATTCAGTAACTATTTATTGGCTGGATATTTGGTGTACTCATATTGGCAATATTGAACATGTAGGCCAGAGGTTCAGTTTTCTTTTAAAACAGCTCTTATCTCAAACATACAACCTTTGAACTCTAAAATTGACATTAACCCAATGTTTACCTACAAAACAGGCAGCCATATGGAACAGGAAGAACCAGGAGCCAGAGTCAGCCAGGCCAAGACTTACATTTTAGTTCAGTTATTTACCTGTGGGATTCTGGAAAGCCAATTATATTTCTCTGAACCTTGGTATCCTTTTCTGTAAAATCAGAGTTAACATTCATTTTTTTTTCAGAGCTGTAACTGAATGAGCACAGTGACTGATGTTGGGGGTGGGTTAGGGAGACTCCTGATATAAGGCTCTCACCCTGTGTCCTCACTCTGTTGTTCAACTTGAGACACAAGAGGTTAAAGGCTGTCGTGATTCAGTGATCTGCTTGCCATTTCTTCAGGAAACAAAATACTTAGAAAATCCCTTCCATTTTGGGGTCCTCTGTTTTCGTTGGTGTGTTCTGTTCCTAAACAGAAGAATTCATGGGTCAGTGGTTGAGCACATGCTTAGCATGTGTGAAGCCCTGGGTTTGATCCATAACATACACAAAAAAAGACAGAGTCATCTTAGGGATTGAACTACATGTGTCTGTCTGCCTTTGAAGCTGGTCACAGTGTGGTTTTCTTCTAAGTGACAGTGGTCTGTGCTGCCTCCAAGTTATATGGTGCAGTGATATTTTCCTTCTGTCCAGTGAGATGTTTCTAGATCATCTGTCTGTCTTTCAGAATCGTCCTTGGAAAAGGAGAGGGAGACACCAAGTCCCATCGACCCCAACTGTGTGGAGGTTGATGTGAACTTCAATCCTGACCCTGCTGACCTGGTCCTCTCTAGTGTACCAGGTGGGGAGCTTTTCAACCCTCGGAAGCACAAGTTTGCAGAGGAAGACCTGAAGCCCCAGCCCATGATCAAAAAAGCCAAGAAAGTCTTTGTTCCTGATGAGCAGAAGGTAACACCCAGTGTCCTTTATTAAAGGCACAAAGTGGTTTCAGAGTCAAGGGTAAGCTGTGGCATATCTCAGTAGTGCAGCTCACTGGCACACTCAGTTGAGTAGTGCTTGCCTGGGACACATGAGGTCCTGAGCTCCGTCTCTAGTACTTCAAAAAGAGAGAGGAGCTGAGCATGCGGTGCACATCTCTAACCCCAGCACTCAGGAGGCAGAGGCAGGCAGATATCTGAATTCCAGGGCTACACAGAGACTCTCGTGAAAACAAAAAGAGAGGGAGGGAAAGAAAACCGGAGTAGGGCCTGTGCTTCCCCTTATGTGATTTTATGTGGAGAACCCTTCCTACTATGGACACCACTTAGACAGGAGTTGTCTACCAGAAGCCACACCAGCAGTAATTTGAAGAGAAGAAGTGCTCAGGTGTGGCTTGGGTTCTAATCACTCTGACACTTCCTTCTTCCCAGGGCTGCTGGGTGTTAGTGTTCCACCTCTCTGGTATGAGAAGTCGCCAGGCCATAGAAAGTGAAATTGGAAAGTTTTAAAGGACAAATGACACCTTGTAAGGCTGGGGAGATGGCTTAGAGCAGTGGTTCTCTACCTTCCCAATGCTGTGACCCTTTCATATAGCTCCTCATGTTGGTATTTTTGTTGCTACTTTACAACTGTAATTTTGCTACTGTTTTGAATTATAATATATCTCAGTGGAGGTGCTTCCCTTTAATCTTACTAATTGGGAGGCAGAGGCATGTGACTCTATGTGAATTTGAGGCCAGCCTGGTCTACAGAGCTAGTTCTAGGACAGCCAGGGCTACACAGGGAAACCCTGCCTCAAAAAAAAAACAAAATAAATAAATCGTAATGCAAATATCTGGTTTTGGATGGTCTAAATACGAGTTGTGTGAAAGGACTGTTTTGTTCCCAAAAGGGGTCATGACCCACAGGTTGAGAAATGCTGGCTTAGTGGTTAAAACATTTGCTACAAAAACATGAGGACCTAAATTCAAATCCTAAGAAGCCATTCAAAAGTTGTAACAGGTAGTGACAGGCAGTGTGTTGCTGTAATTCAGTGTTCTTATCAGGAGATGGGAGGCAGGGGTAAGAAAATTGCTGGAAGCTCTGGGCCACCTGTCCTGCCAAACACAGCAGTGAACAACAAAGGGACTTTGTCTCAAACGAGATGGACAGTGAGGACCAACACCCACAGTTACCACTAACGTCCACACATGCACCGTGGGGCATGCACCGACTCTCCCCCTTTGTTCCCCCTCTGTTTCTTGCATGGTCTTGTAAAGTCAGGTTTGATCCCAGGGCACTAAACTGTACCTAAGTTGTTGACTTTTAACCATTACTAAGCGTGATGTGGTGGCACACAGTTTTAATCCCAGCACTTAGGTGGTAGAGGTAGATAGATTGCTGGGAGTCTAAGGCCAGCCTGCTCTACAGAGTGAGTTCCAGGACAGCCAGGGCTGCACAGAGAAAATCTATCTCAAAGGAAGTGGGGAGGGGAGAGAGAGCTTGAGAACACAAGCCTGACTGTCTCAAAAAAAAAAAAAAAGATAGAGACAGAGAAAGAAAGGAAAAAGAGATGTTAACAACCACCAATATGCCTAAAGGAAGCAAGGGCTGAGCACACAGCTGTACAATTGTACAATGCCTGTCAACGCAGACCTGGTCTCTGCCATGCAGCTGCCCCTTGAAGACAGGCAGTGTCCCACAGTATTCTTCTCTAGGGTCTTAGCTCGAGTTCTTACCACAGCATTGAACTGTGTGTCGGAGAGGTGAGGATTTGGGGATGGGAAGGAAAGATTAAGTTCTCTTAGAGAGAATGCCAGACACCCACAGAGGGCACTTTCCCACAGGATGAAAAGTATTGGACAAGACGTAAGAAGAACAATGTGGCAGCTAAACGCTCCCGAGATGCCAGGCGCCTGAAAGAGAATCAGATCACCATCCGGGCAGCGTTCCTGGAGAAGGAGAACACAGCCCTGCGGACGGAGGTTGCTGAGCTTCGCAAGGAGGTGGGCAAGTGCAAGACCATCGTGTCCAAGTATGAGACCAAGTACGGGCCCTTGTAACCTGTGCCCCTTGCCCCGCAGGGCACTGCCTGCACCTCAGACCTCTGCCTGGGGCTTCCTGGACCCCACTCACTCGTGTGGAGACTTAGGACTCTTCATGGGCACATGGTGGCGTACCTGCTCTAGGAGCACTCACGTCTCAGCTTCATTATAACATGGCTAGCACATGTGGTGACTTCCCCAGGGGACCAGGATCCTCTCTGATGGGGAACATGAATGAATCTACATAGACAGGTAAATGGCCCAAGTCTCTCTTGTTGGATGCTCCGGCTGAATCAGAAGGGGCCTTCTGGAGTCCAGGTTCTCTTGTACAGAGTGCTCAGGCTTTCCTAGCCTTCCCCTCAGTCTCCAGTTTGGACTGACAAGGGCTGTCTACAGAATGAGTCATTATTGTCACCCTAATGTCGTCTCAGGTAGCAGGTGCATTTCCACTTGGGGTGTGTCTGTCATGTACCTCACCCTCCCCAAAAAAATCTTTGAGAGAAACATTCATTCCCATCTGTCTCAGAGCCAGGTCATGCTAATACTCTGTTAGTGTATACAGGGTGGTGGGCCACAGAAGTGGGGTCTGTGCATAGCCTGGAATTAGGGTGGGGTTTGGGGCTTGCAGTAGAAATGCACCCAACCATTCTTAGCTCCAATTTTTATCTTGTGGCTCTCAGACCTGAAGCAGCCCTGGAATCAGTTTCCTCTGCATCCCACTTGCTATGGAAGAGAAATTCCCAGGATGGCTGGTCTCTGGGCTCTAATTGCCAGCGCCTTTGTATCTCTGGGCCATTCTGGAGGCTCCTAACTTCCACTAGCCTGATCTCTGACTATTTTCACCCAGTATCCCTCCTCAGATCTTAGGTTTAAAAAGAAAACCCATCACCTAGGAAGCTTGAACTTCCTGGCTCTAGGGTACCACTTCTGCATGGTGTTTAGGAAACTGTCCTCAGTCTCCTGTTGTGGGCACCAGACCAAGGGGTTGTCTCTTGGGAAGCTCCATGGGACCCTTGCTCTGGCTCACCAATGTACCCAGGCCAGAATCCAGGCTCCCTGAAGGCAGAAGAGGGCCTATCACTTCACAGATTAGAATCCCTCTTCATGAGTATTGGCAGGCCACCTTCTGAGTTGTATTTGCTGAAGTTACAGTACAGCTCTCATGGGACAGCAGGCTCTGGAGACATTGCCACTGTCCTGCAGTCCCTCTGGAGCCGAACGGTGCGCACACAGGTCTGACCATGGGTTAGCGTGATTTTTTGCAGCTTTGGCTCCCCCTGCCTCACAGCTGCACTTTTCTATTTGCTGGATTGGAAATCATGGAACCCTCTGCTCATGTGAGTCAGTTAGGGCGCCCTCCAGGAGGGTGTGTTTGTTTGCTCAGGGTGGGCAGCCTGTGTGAAGGAGACAGAGGTGATGAGGGTGCTTTATTATACTTAACACTGGCTTTAGTTTAAATGGTGGCTTAGTTTGGGGCCCCAATCTTTTAAGACTTTTCATAATGATGTTAAGACCAGGGCAGACTATCTACTGGCCATGGACTGCAGCCAGGAGATGCCCTGCCCCTCCTGGGACCTGCACAAAACCTCTCTGGGGAACTTGACAAAGGTCCCTAAGGCTAAGGGAGGTCTCCCTCCTACTAGGTCCCTGACTTTGACTCTGTGGTTCTCTAGGAACCGTGTGCACACTTGTCTCTGTTGTAACCACAAAGGGCAGTAGCACCCAGCATGTCAGTGTCCTGCCCGGGCTGCCTGCCTCCCACCCACCCAGCACTCTTCTCTAGGCTGGCTGTTCACCCAGAGGCAGTCCTCATTTTGTTACTGGTGGACAAGCCTTGAGCTGAAAACCTCTTCGTTTTCTTTGGTAGAAAATGTAAGGTTTGTGTTTTTTAAGTTTTAGATTTAAGGAATGGATACTTATCTCTGGATGCCATCTGTGTTCTGACCCTAGTGGGTGGATGGGGCTTACTGTCTCCCCTTGGTCCCCCTTCTGCCTTGTGGTGCCCTCCTTTCCTCCCAGAAGTAGGGAGGTGGTTCTGGCTCCTCCTGAAGTGCTTACAGAAACAGTGTCTGCTTGCTTCTTGGAGGAGCCTTTTGAATGAAAAGTGACAGGGAAACAAACTGGAAGGAGCATGCCTGGAGGTTGACATCTCAGAAAAAAAGTGTTCCCGTAAGCTTGGCTCCTCTGTTGGCCTTAGGATCCAAAGCTGCACAGAAAGAGTTGATCTCTGCTGTTTGTCTTGCTGTGGAAGCCTCCTGACTCCCTCTAGGAGCTAACAACTGAAGCTTGAAGCTCTGGTGCTTGGATCTTTGGATTCTGAGGAGCACCAGGCTCCAGAAGCCAACTTCTATTTGGCTTTCCATGGGTTTGTCTTATGATGAGAAGCGTTCTCACTTCCTAAACATCCTGTTCCCAGCTATGACAGCCTCAGAAAAGACACCTGAATGAGTTAGAAGCCTGCAGGAATGTACACTCTCGAGATGTCTAGATAAAGAACTACATGCTTTTGGAAAGATCCACCTGTGGAGGACCTGCCTCAGTCACCTTACCCTTGGTCCAAAGGCTAAGTTAAGTGGGTCTGACTCTTTTGGTTGGGGACAGCACTAGACAGTGACCCTAACCCTTGGTCCACACTCCCTGCTGAGATGGTGCTGTGGTGTGCTTTCCACTCGGGCAGCTCCTACAGTCCTCCAGCCTGGGGGCAGATGGGAGGCTTTCCAGGGGCCCTGAAAGGTATGCTCCCTGTAAGAGGGGCCTGTAAGTGGAGCTCTTCGTTTCCAGGGCAAAGCCCCACCCACAGCTTCTTTAACATCTGTTAATTAAGTGCAATAAATTTTTCTAGAAAAAGGCAAAGATGATTTCCAGGTAGAGATTGCTGTCTTGGTGTTGGATGCCAGAGCACCACTTGGTTTTATTTTTCTAAGTGCATGTGATTGTGAGTGTGGGCTCTGCATCCTCCTGGAAGCCGCATTCCAGCAACCCTTCTCCCTGCCTTTGCTGGGGGGTAAGAGGCCAGGAGAAGACCCCTTTGTCCCCGCTGCAGAGGTGGAAGCAGACAGCAGCCCATTGGCCTTACGTGTGTGTGTGTGCCTGTGCGAGTGTGTCACTGCTGGTGGGCCAGAGTGATGTGGTAGGGAGGGAAGTTGGGAATGTGTCCTTTTCAAACAAAATTAAATATTTTGAGACGAGAATTTGGCAGTGGTCTTTTCTGTTATTCCCTTTATTTCCTCTCTGCATATGTCGGCATGAGAACCAAGCCAGAAAACCTCATCTCTTTGGAATCCCAGGCAACACCTCTGTCCACACCAGTGAGATACTCTTGGCCAAGTCTCCTAACTCCTCTGTGCCTCAGTTTCTTTACCTGTCAAAACAAAGTAATTCCCACCCTGTTGTTCTTGAGAAGGGTGGACACATGTCAGAGCAAAGGTAGTTTGAGCAGACTGTGATACAACCAGGAAAAAAAAAGACCAGGAACACAAACACCTGATGGCAACTATGGTTTAAAAAAAAAAAAAAAAAAAAAAAAAAAAAAAAAAAAAAAAAACAAAAACAAAAACGAAAAACAAAGATGAATTAACAGCACAAATTTAAGCCAGGTAGGCAGTGGTGGAACGTGCCATTAATCCCAGCACTGTGGAGGCTGACCACTGAGTTTGAGGCCTCGAGGCCAGCCTGACCTTCAGAGTGAGTTCTAGGACAGCCAAAAAATCTGTCCCACAAATTAAACACTAAGAAACTCATAATCCTCCTGCCTCAGCCTTCCATGTACTGGGTTTAATAGGTATTCCATTTTTTAAAATCAATATATAACTTTTAATTATATATAGATATTTTTTTGTATGTGGACCTATGCATGAGTGCAGTGGCCCATGGGGACCTCTAGAGGCAATGGATCCTTTGGAACTGCAGTTACAGATGGTTGTGAGTGGTTTGAACTGGGTGCTGGGAACAGAGCTCAGGTCCTCTGCAAGGGCACCAAGAAATCTTTGTTTGCTTGTTTGTTTTGCAAGTCAGTGTTTCTTTGTGTAGCCCTGGCTGTCCTTGAACTTGCTTTGTAAACCAAGATGATGGCCTCGAACTTGGACATCAATTTGCCTGCCGAGTGCTGGGACTGAAGGTGTGCATCGCCACTGCCCAGCTGAAGTGTGGACTTAAAAGGCAACCACGTGTTGTCTCTATACTTTATAGCTCAGACTCTTAACCACTGGGCCACCTCTTTGACCTGACCACATTCAGCCAGAAGCCTTTCTTTAAAATGGTGATACAGGCAGCAGCAGGCTCTGGGGCACCGTGTAAGCCTCTGCTTGTCTTCCGCCAGTGCTGTGCACTCCAGGCTGACTTTCAGGGGTCCTGGCTGGTGGGAGAAAAGGTTTTTAGGCCTTGGTCTGCTGCTTCCACCTGTGCTGCCTCACTGTTCTATTACACCCTCAGAACACTGTAGAATGGACATCATTGTTTAAAGAGGAAGAGATACAAGCATTGCATGGTGATGCACACCTTTACTCTCGGGGTTTGGGAGGCAGAGACAGGGCAATTTCTAAGTTTGAGGCCAGCCTGGTCTAGGTCTACAGAACAGCCAAGACTATGTAGAGACCCTGTCTTAAAGAAAGAAAGAAAGAAAGAAAGAAAGAAAGAAAGAAAGAAAGAAAGAAAGAAAGAAAGAAAGAAGAGAAAAAGAAATTGGGATTGTTCAATTCCCCCCCCCCCCATACAGCCATGCTGAAAGGAACATTACAGAAGAAAATTGAGGCATCACCCATCTACTATTAGAGTAGACATTCAAACTTGGGATGAATAACAGCTCAGGTCCTGTGGCTTCTGAGCCCTCATTGTTTTCACCATTATCTCCTACCCAGGTGCCAGTGTGCCTGGCCCTGCCACACTGACAGCAGAGTCCACCCTCCAACTCCCTTTGGCTACCAGAAGTCAGCCAAAGTAGCCAAAACCAGATCTGATGTCTACCCATGGACTGCTGAGCCTCCCAGCCTGCCTGGCAGGAGTGGAGAGAAGACTGATGTCTACACAGCAGGAGGCCACTGCCTGACCCTGTCCCACACTTGCATGAATTGTCCCCCAACCCTAGGCACATATACAGTGATGATCAAGATGGATTGCCAACTTAACAGGATCTAGAATCACCCAGGAGGCAAAGCTCCTGGCACACCTCTGTGCAGGTACCCAGACTAGAGTAGCACCTGGCCGTGCATGTGAGGGTGGTCTAGATTAGATTAACTGAAGTGGGAAGACTCAGCTGAGGGAAATGCCTTCTCATGGGTTAGGTTCTTGGTCTAAAAATAAGTAAAATATGAAGGGCCAGCAATATGACTCAGCAGTTAAAAGTGCTTTGGCTAAACCTGATAGCCTGAGTTCCAGTCCCCCAGGATCCACATGGTGGAAGACAAGAACCACTCCAGAAAGTTGTCCTCTGACCTCCTCATACCTGCACTTCTGCTTCCCCAATAATCTGGGTTTAGTTTGCTTGTTTTTTCGTTTGTTTGTTTGTTTGACAGGGATCAGGCTGGCCTCTAGCTCCCAGAGATCTACTTACTTTGGCCTCCTGAGTGCTGGGATTAAAGGCATTGCCACCTCAGCAAGATCTGCCTTCTTGATGTTCCTTTATGGGAGGGTCAAGGAGAGATATTAGACCCCACACCTGTGAGCCCTGCCAGCTGTAACTCTGCCCTAGCTACACATGGGACAGGACCTTCACAGTGACATTGTTTACAAACAGCAGAGATCCTAAAAGGAAAGTGAGCAAAGCATGTCTTCACCCACAACCGCTTTGATCCTGCCCACCTCTCTGGGTCTTGTGACCTCAAGTCCTGGAGCTTATTCTCTACTAAATCATTCTTATTTAGACTGATATCTCCTTGGGGATTGCTAGCATATAGGTGTCTGTGGTTAAGGGGGCACCTATACAACTGTATGGAACTCAGCACCCATCTCGGGTGGGACTTTTTTGGTGGTGGCAGCTGTAGCTATGTGTGTGTGTACATCTTTGAGGCAGGGTCTCACTCTCTAATCCTGACTTGTAGCTAATCTTTACTACTTTGTGAATTCTTTTTCCTGCCATTTATCTTCCTGGTTTCACCCCCTAACATTAGGTAGGAGAGAAGGATAGATGGGGGAAGAGAGATGGAGGGAGGAAGGGAGGGAGACATGGTGTGGAAGAGAGAGGGAGAGAGGGGGAATCTAATGTCTTTTATTTCTTCTTTGAGCATGAATACTAACAGACTGCAACCTACCCTCTGTACAACCATCCGTCACCCACCACACCTTTCAGGATCCTAGCATTTTTATTCCCCTCTGAAAAGTCCCCAGAATTACAAAATCACAGAAACTATCTGTAGCTAACAAAACCATGCCTTTGCTAGAGCACGAGGCAAATCACAGTCAGCTGCTGTGGACAGTCCGAAGCAGCCCCACACCACTATACCTGGGATTAAAATGAAACACGAATTTTTTTTTTCCGAGACAGGGTTTTTCTGTAGCCCTGGCTGTCCTGGCATTCACTCTGTAGACCAGGCTGGCCTCGAACTCAGAAGTCCACCTGCCTCTGCCTCCCAAGTGCTGGTGGTGGCATCATGTTCTTCCTTAAATTTTTTATTGCATTTATGTATTCTCTCTCTCTCTCTCTCTCTCTCTCTCTCTCTCTCTCTCTCTCTCTCTCTCTCTCTCTCTCTCTCTCGACAGGGTTTCTCTGTGTAGCCCTGGCTGTCCTGGAACTCACTCTGTAGACCAGGCTGGCCTCGAACTCAGAAATCTGCCTGCCTCTGCCTCCAAGTGCTGGGATTAAAGGAATGTGCCACCACCACCCGGCGACTGTTACTTTCATTTTTGTTTCAATACAGTTTTTTTCTGTTTTGCTCAGACTGCTCCTGAACCTTTAGGCTCAAACAATCCTTCTACCTCAGCCTCCTATATAGCAGCTAGGACTGTATGTGCAGGTATCATACCTTCCCTCCCATTTCTCTTCACAGAGAAGCTGTTAATGCCTTGATTCAGCTCACAGCCTGATCCTATCCAACAACAACCCTTCCGGTTCTCAAATGTAGCCATTTCCTGCCATCCTACTAGCCGCCTCAGGCCAGCAGCATCTTTCTGCCTGAATTGCAGTGGTCTCCTAATTCCCTATGTGTATGTACCTAGCAGACTCTTCTCCTCTCAGCAGCCCTGCATCCGTCTAGCATGTCCTGTGGCTCTGATTACACGAGAGCCAAATCGGAGCTCACATCCAGAGCCCCACCATGTCCAACTTTCTGTTCCCCTGCCCTCTCCCTGGTACTTAGGGTCTAGGTCTTTGACCAGGTGCACCTCCCACATCACAGCATCTGCAGTTCTCCCTGCGCTGCTGGAGAGTCTTCTGCAGACCTCTTGGACTCCCGCTTTTCTCGGCGCCTGACCTTCCTGCACCTGGCTCATGGTGACTGCCTGACAGGATCCACATGGGAGCTGCCGACGAAATCCCAGCACAAGGGCTTGTGGTATCAATGCCGACCACTAGGTGGCAGGCTATTCAGGCACATCCAGAACAGTGACCTAGGGTTCTGCTTCCGGAGTTGTCCTCTGGGTAAAGCCTCCAGAGAGACCTTTCTGTACCAGATGGCGCTGTGGAACACCAGCTGACCCACTCTGCACTGCTAGCCTTCCAATGGTTGTAGTACACACAGTCTAGGGGTATCCGCAGACCCTGGAGAGAGTACTAAGAGCCACAGACTAAACTTCTAGGCTCTGGGGAGAGACTGAGCCCATAGGCACCAAAGAGTGAAGAGGTAGAGTTGGGGGGGGGGGAATGAGTTCAGCCAGAGAGAGCAAAAAGTGTGAGATGGGATGCCCAGCCTGGGGTTGCACCCTCTTTTCTACAGTCCTCTGAATACAATTGACAAGCCTGGCCCAGAGCCTGGATTTCCCCATCTGTCAAAAGGAGTGATAAATGAGAACAAGGAGTGAAACTCTGTGGGGAGCTGAGGTGGCCACCTGTGTTATAACTGAGGCTGAGGGGCGCTCTCCTGTGAGGGCTGTGTATAGAGGATCAGTACATGGACTTAGGAAGAGGCAGGTAGACAGGAAACCCGGAAGCTTAATGTCCTGCTGTCCAACAGGACATCTCTGGGGCCTCTCCTGCCCTGAGGCCTGTGACCTGAAATAAATATCCATGTGTCTTCAGGGGTAGGGGTGTGTGTGCGTGTGTGTCTCAAGGCCTAAGAGTAAGTGTGCATCTACCCCCAGGATCCCTCTCACTTTGGCAGAAGGCCACAAACCAGGAGAAGAGGGAATTTCCTCATCATGCCTGGAGTCCCAGAACCAAATGACCAGCTCAGTCAGCAATGTGGCAGTACCCATGAAAAAGGCTGGACAGCCACTTCTGATGTCCCCACCCCCACCATCTTAGAGCAGCTAATCGCGCTCCCTCTTGCCACAGGGTTTCCTTGTTTGGAGGATATTTACATGCATTTTACATTCAGACCTTTGCAGGTTTTTCTCCTAAGCCAGCATAGCTCTGATTCTCAGCCCTGGCCCCTAAACAAGGAGACTGTGTAAACCTGCTTGGGGGTGGGGGGTCGGAAGCAGGGAGTGAGGAGGTGAGGAGGAGTTGGGGAAGGTTACTTCTTTATGCTCAGAGTCAGGCTAGCATTCATCGAACATTTCTGTGTAAATGGTGATTTGTTTATATCTATTTCATTCGCAGAATATCCCTTTAAGCTGTGTGTGTGAGTGTGTGTGTGTATGTGACTAGACTCAAGACATAAAACATGATAGGCTTGTGTTCTACCACTGAGCTACACACCCAACCCCTCTTAAAGTATCTTATGCCCATTTTACAGATAAGAAAACTAAGAATTCAATGGTTAAAAGTGTTGAGAACTGCACTCTGCCTGGCTTGGCAGCTACTGTGTTGCAGACCGCACTGCCCCACGCTTCAGGGCTAAGTGCTCTGGTCAAGAGAGAGAGTGGGGATGGAGGGGCAAGAGACTCGAAGAATGGAGACAAACCAGAGTGTGTGGTCAAGTCTCAAGTCTCATTTATTGTGTCTCTTTCTCCTTTATTGTCTCCAACACACATACAACTCCTCCTACTACTATACCACCCTACACCACACACTTACAAGGAAATCCTGGGTATTCATACAAGCAGGGGAACACAGGTGAAAACATTTTACCACGTGCACCACTGTCTTAGGATGGTGAGGCCTCCCTTCTTTTAGGGGAAAGGGTCTCAGTATGTCCTCTTACCCGTCATTGACTATCCGGCTTAGCGAGTAAGTTAGAGGTTAATCCTAGTCAATCTTGATGACAGAGGTTTCAGAGTCCCCTACTTCCAGACTGTAATATCGGACCTGTATGGGTTTCATTTGAATAGCATCTATCTGTTGCCGTACAAAAGCCATTAGTCTGTTGAACAGCATCAACCCGAGAGATGAGAGACTTAATGCCTAAATAGTATAAAAGCAACACTCTTTTTAAAGGACAACACACAGAAATACAGAACTGATCATAGTTTTGATCTTAACAAAACAAGTAAGGAAATCCCTGTCCCTGCTCAATCAATCTCAAACCCAAAAAACAACTATAATAACTGTGGTAGTGGGTTTAAACAATATACCCCACTAAATCATAAGTCAGGTAATTGCAGCTGGGGTCACTAAACAGCAAAACAAGCTATGTGGGATAAACAATATATTTATCAGAGTGTGCTTCAGCTGTTGTAGGCTTTTGAAAAACAAGTCTCTCATCAGGGTATATGGTTCCAGATGGCTGCAAAGTTGATAGCCGCTTTCTGCTTAAAGTCAGCTCCCAACATAAAAGCACAAACTGCTCTCGAAGAGGATCTGACTTCGGTTCCCAGCACCCATATCAGCCAGGAGAGCTCTGACACCTGTGGTCTCTGGGGCATTTTCCTGTATTTACCTCCACACACATAGGTGCATACATAATTAAAAATAATAAACGCCATATTTTTTAAAAAGGGAGAAATCAGGATTTCAAGGATTCACACAGTGAGTTGGCCTTAAACCCCAGCTCTGGGGACCTTCTTATTGACATACTGGAGTGTGGAGCTAGAGGGGGGACCTAGGGTCCTTCTCTTTGGGCTCCTGCCCGTCTGCTAGGAAATGTATATGCCTTCTCTTTTGGTTCAAGGGATGATATGTCTCTGGGGGAGATGAAGGGGAGTGGGGTGTTAGCAGAAGGCAGGAAGGCTCCCAAATTTGGACTCTAAGCGTATATAGGGCTCCGTAGTTCTCTAAGCGTTCTGAGTCCTAGGGGATACAGAGGCCGAGGTCCTCATCTTTCTCATCCAGCATCAAGGCTGCTCCCCTGACCCCAGATATCTCCTGGAGGCCCTGTACTCTCCTTCAAACCCAGAACCTCTGAACTTCTGAGCCTGGGGAACAAGGACCATGTTGAAGTCGAAGGCTCCACAGCTGGACTGTTAAAGATTCCCAGCAGTGTTTACAGAGGGATAAAAAGCTGGCACTGTCTGCACACTCCTAGATGTCAGGCCATATGCTTGGTGTTTCTCAGATGTGTTCTTAAGCAATCTTTCCCAGTGTTGTCCTCTGGAACTCCATATTGATAACCCCATTGTACAAGTAACAGGCACAGAAAGGTGAAGTAACCTGCTCAAAACAATACAGCTGAGAAATGCCATGGGCAGGATTCAAACTGAGGTCTGTGTAGGTCCAGAGTCTATGCCTTACGCTCTTGCTGCTCTAAACTGAACTGTTAAGAGGCGGTGGTGGAGCACGCCTTTGATCCTAGCACTCAGGAGGCAGAGGCAAATGGATGTCTGTGCATTTGAAGCCAGCCTGGTCTATACAGCAAGGTCCTCATCTTTAAAAAAAAAAAAAGAAGAAGAAGAAAAAGAAAAAAAGAAAAAAGAAAATCAAAGCCAGCTTGGGTAGCTGCTCTAAGATCCAGACAGGACTTCTAGCTGAGTAGAGAGTCTACCTGATGACTGTCAGCCCTGGACTGGGGATCTTGGGTCCCCTCTACTCTCTTGGTTTTAGAGACCTCCTGGAGATACAAGCAGTTCTTTCTCAAGAGACCCATCTGTTTACCTGGGCAGACCTGGGTTTTGTGACTATAACAACTGAGTCAGGCCTGGCTTCCCCATGGCATCTCAGAAGACTGTCAAGCATCTGTACTAGTTTGAGATGTAGGGAACAGGACAGGGAGTGCGAGGTGGAGGAAGCTGAGTGGGGGGTGGGGAGCTGGCCAAGGCCTGAGAGTTTAAAAATACATCCTGTCAGCTACAGCCTGGGCTCCTAGGGCCTGGTGACATCACAGGGGCACAGGATGTCCCTGGCAGAGGCTGGAAATAGCAGAGAGGGGACATGGCAGGGGGAGGAGCTGAGGGGCTCCTGATCTACCCCTTTCTGTGCCTGGAAGCTGTGTTTACAGAGATCAGCTCTCTAGGGACAAAGGGGATCGATCATCAGTCACACTCCTCAAGAGACTCCATATTGCATCAGGAAAAATGGGGACCAGGGAGATTGTGCCTGAGACCCCACTTGGAGAGATTCGGGAGTCCCTGGACACAAGTTAGCATGTCTGGCTTAGCATTTGTGATCCTGGAAGTCTGCTGGGCATGGCTGGGAGGAGCATTATTTGGCAGAGAGCCTCCTTCCCCTCAGTGGAGGGCTGGGGAAAGGCTCCCAAAGCTCAGGCTTTGGTGTGACTGACAGCTGTCAGAACCAGCTCCTGCCCCAGACCCTTCTCCTCACTCCCAGCAGCAGGAGGGACTAGGTCAGGAGTAGCACTGTCATTTTATAGATGACACTGAGACCCAAGGTGGACAGAGAGGCTCCAAGCCAGACTCCAAGCACATCACGGCTGGCTAGGATGGATCTGGCCTTCCTAGTCCAGTAGCTGATAAGGAAGGAACCAGCTCTACAGCTAAGATGGAGCTTAGGGGTGGGAAGGAGGATGGGGTTCATCTCTCCCTCTTCCCCTCCTGCCCCTGTTGTACTCTGAACAAAGTCCAGCCCATCGTCTGGCCAAGACTCTCCTTGGAGAAGCCTCCTCTCTCTTGAATCTACAAACCTGTAAGCCTCAGCCTCACCCAGGTGCTCCCAGACCCCTGAAGTGCTTGCTAATCAGGCCTCTGAGCAGTTGAACTGCTTCTGCTGTGTGGATTGACCCCATTGTCCTGCCCAGGAACCTTCTAGCACAGGCTTTAGCCCTGAGCCACCGATGCGCCGTCAGACCACAGTCATAACGATGAGGATTATTGCTATGTTTTTCTCTTCGTGGGCCAACATTTTCTTAATAGCTGTACTCTCATTTTTATTCATCTCTCCAGTCCCTGGGTCAGTGTCTAACCGATGCCTGCGTAGAAGAATTATATCGGGACTTGAGTCCGCCCCATTCTGGAATGGGCTTTGTTCGAGTCTCATGTCCTCTCCAAGCCTGATAAAGTCGGGGCAAGGTCCAGGTTTTGGGACTGATAGAGGCTGGGGTTGGCTGTGTCTATTAGTATTAAAGGGCTGGGGACGGAGAAGTCAAGGTACTTGAGGCCAAGACTGGCTGTTCCTGGCCCCATCTCTCCTCCCTCTATCACATGCTCTCTGCCTCAACTTTCCATGCAGCTCCTAAAATCAATGTAGGCCTCAGTTCCCCACCTGCCCCTCCTACCTGAATGTTTCCCAAATTTTAGAAACCCTGGGGAGGGGCCTGGCACTTTGGAGGTAGACCCCTGTGCGTTCAATGGCCAGCCTGAGATACATAGCTACTGTTAAGAAACAAAGCAATTCAAACCAAACTCTGGAGATCTAGAGGCTCGGTTATTGCTAAGGTGACCCGTGCGTGCACTGGGGGTGCGGGGTGAGGGTGATTGTTGTGGAAACCTGGATCCAGCTGTGTTGAGCAGCCTTCCAGTGACTGCAACCCTGTTTTAGGGGCGCCTCCCTGGGGCAGCACCGAAGTGGAGGGCGATGCTCTGATCAAGAGAGAAAATGTAGTCTGTGATCCGCAATGGTCTTGCCCCACCCCCACCCCCACTTCCTTCTTTTCTAGGAGCGAGGGGCTGTGTCAGCTCAGGCACCTGCAAAATCAGCTCTAGACTGCAGGGCCCAGATAAATATCGTCAAGGCGGATGTCGAAGTAATCGCAAGCCGGCTGCAGGAACCGAACTGCAGCCGGGCAGGGAGTCGGGGTGGGGCGTGGAGCAGAGGCCGCGGACCTAAAGCGCAGGTACTCCAGGCACACCGACTCCCCCTCCTCCGTCCTAGCATCCCAGCTTCCCTCCTCCCTTCCTGAATCCCTACTCATGCTCCTCCCTCTTCAGGCCCTGGACACGGAGGCCAGCACGGCGGGCGCCGAGGGGGCTGTGTAGTCACGCGCAGGGAACAGCAGGCTATTCATAGGAGGACGTCCCCGCCTGCCTGGCCCTCGACTCGCCTTACATAACCCTCCTTTCCTTCTTCCTCCTGTGCGCTCCGCGGGGCGGGGGGAGTAGCCTCGTGGAGCTCAGACTCCAGCTTTCCCTTACTGCCCCCAGGAGAGCTGAGGGCTCACTGAAGCTGGGCACACCCCGTGCGGGTGGGCGTGGCTGCCTAGGTACGAAGAGGTGGGTGAAACCCCTCAGCCCAACGTGGGGCCCTGGCTTCTTTAACTGGAGGACCCCCCTGCTCAGGAGCTTTCTTTTACAACCACTCCACCCTGTCAGGGAAGCTCACTGTGGTTGTTCCATGCCTCTTTTGATTACTTGGGTCTCCTGTGCTTCTTAGTTTCAGTATGCCTACCTACAAAATGGCTTTTCCTTCTAGCTTAGTTTAAAATAAAATAAAATAAAATAAAATAAATAGCCTGGCGGTGGTGGCCCACGCCTTTAATCCCAGCACTTGGGAGGCAGAGGCAGGTGGATTTCTGAGTTCGAGGCCAGCCTGACAGCCAGGGCTATACAGAGAAACCCTGTCTCGAAAAACAAACAAACAAACAAAAAATAGCCAGGTGACTGGGAAACTTAGTGGCCCCTGATGCCCTCTCAAGGAACCTGGCATAGAGCAGGAAGGGCAAGGGCCCAACCCGGAATCCCTGGGGCAGTCAACTGCTTGTGGACCTTGGTCTCTGCTCTGGCAGCCTCTGACCCTGCTTGCTTCTTGGCTCTTGGCTCAGTAAGGTTCTGAGTGGAGCTGGAGCCCATGTCTGGTGCCTGCAGCCCCTCAACCACATCCCCACCTCAGGGGGACCACTGTCTGTGGCGAGATGTTTGCCTGAAGGATTTGGGGCTTTTGTGTTTTGTTCTGTGTAGCCCTGGCAGGCCTATCTGGAGGTCGCAAAGATTCACCTGCCTCAGCCTCCCAAGTGCTAGGATTAAAGGCTGGCCTGAGCTCTCACTATGCAGCTCAAACTGACCTCAGAGTTGAAGCAGTCTGGGATAGCTCCACCACTCATTTTTAGCACCTGTTAAGAGTAAATTTCTAGGACTGGGGAGACGTCTGGGCCTTCCCTGATGCTGGCAGAGTTGTCTCATTTGCAAAGTGGAGACTGTCACTTCTCCCCTCTCCCAAGCTTGGCTTACCAGCAGGATGAGAGCCATTGTCCCTGTTCCACTTAGTGGCCTGGAATGTGAGCCAGGGCTTTATGCTCATCTTACCTTCAAACAACAAAGGGGGGTGGGGGTGGGGACATGTGACATCCTGGCTTGTATCTTTCCTATCATATCTGGGTTGGAGCCAGCCCCTGCGCTGGAGAAGAAAATATAAAGGTCTGTCAGGGGAGCTGGAGAGGCGTCTCGGCAGTTACAAGTGCTTGGTACTCTTACAGACAACTCAAGTTCCCTCCCCACAACCAGTATCAGACAGCTCACAACTGCAGGTAACTTCAGCTCCAGGGGACCTGACATTGGCAGACTTGCCCTAGCACAAGTGAGTTCACTGGGGAGGGAAAGAGAGGAGAACCAAGCTGGGCAATATAGTAAAAGCTTGTCTTAAAAATAAATAAATAATAAATAAATAAATAGGGCTGGAGAGATGGCTCAGCCTGACTGCTCTTCCAGAGGTCCTGAGTTCAATTCCCAGCAACTACATGGTGGCCCACAACCATCTGTAATGGCATCTGATACCCTCTCCTGGTGTGTCTGAAGAGAGTGACAGTGTGCTCATATTCATAAAATAAATCTTTAAATAAATAAAGCAGGGCGGTGGTGATGCACACCTTTAATCCCAGCACTCAGGAGGCAGAGGCAGGTGGATTTCTGAGTTCAAGGTCAGTCTGGTCTACAGAGTGAGTTCCAAGACAACAGGACACAGCTAGAACAACACAAAGAAACCCTGTTCTAAAAATAATAATAATAAATAATAATAATAAAATGACCGGGGAAATGGGTAGTCAGTCACCCTTTTCTCAAGCTGTAGACTTTGTGACACTGCCACAGGCCCACCTGTGGCCCTGTCACACACTATAGCTCTCAGCAAATGTTTGCTGAATAGTGAAGGAATGCCTGTAACCTCCGCCCCAACAACCCAGCCTTCCTAAGTACTTGGCTCACGTGCCTGGGACTCTGCCAACAATATCCTAAATGAGGCCTGACATCTGGGGTCAGCTTCTGGGTCCCAAGGAGCCAGCCCCTCTCTGATCCAGCCCCAGCCTTTGAGAGCCCTCTAGGGCCCACTCAGCTGGCCTTTACAGTTTGGCCCATAGGGGAAGCTGATAGAGAGCCTCTACTGTCTGGTGCTTCCCTCATGTATGAAGTGAAGGTAGGGAGTCAACTCTGGCGTTTTCAACGATGTACATAAAGTTCCTGGCACACACGAGCCTTTAGTAAACAAATGTCATTATTGCTGCTTATTAATGTGGCCACCATAGTGAAACTTACTCCACAGTGCTTTCTGTGAGGGTCACCACCTCACCACCTTCCACACTCAAACCTGAAGAAGCAAATGCCATCTTTAAGCTAAAGAGCTGAAATGTAGTTGGTGGTGCAACACCTTAAATCCCGGCACTCAGGAGGCCGAGGCCCGCAGAGCTCTAACTTCGAGGCCAGTCAAGGCTGCAGAGTGAGATCATCTCAGAATTTCAAAAGAAAACAAAAAAGGAGAGGGTCAGAGAGATTGTGACTGACACCACACAGCTAGAAAGGACATAAGGTAAGGAATCCAGGTCAGCATTTTGGGGTTCTGTTCTCAAAAGAATTTTGCTCAAATGATAGCAGTGACACAGGGAAGCAGGTAGGAGGTAAAGTGGGATTGCCAAGGTCCCCACAGGATGTCAGGCTCCTTCCTCTAAAGAGCTGGCCCTCTCCTTGGCCAAGGTGGCAGGACAGGTTGTAAGAACAAGACCTTTGCTCAGACTGGCTGCCCCCCACCCAGTCGGCCAGCTGCCCATACCCTCTGCCAGCCACTGTTCCCTGTCAGTCAGCCAAGCTGTGAAGCAGTCTAGGACATTGTGTCCAGAGAGAGGTCCCAGCATGCTCCCTACCTCTGAGACCCATGGTGCTAAACTGACCCGCCCCTCTGGGCCTTACGCCAACCTGGCCTCATCCCCAGCCGTGACATGAACAGAAGGCCAGAGCTGCCCTCCCAAAGGCTGAGGTTCACCTAGCTCTCTGCCTGCCTCGCTTCTAGCCTTTCCTAAGAGAGGTGCACTGCTCATGCCCTTTGCCTGGAGGCTAACCTCTGACAAGTCCCATGGGACAGGCTCCCAGGATGCCTCTCGGGATGAGTCAGCTGGACGCTGGGATGCCTGTTTTTCTCCCCTACCCATTTTTTTTTTCTTTGCATGTATCAATATGCCAGCCAGCCGACTCAAGGTGAAAGGCCCTCTTACCCAGAAACCCAACTGTGTGGGGGCCCTGTGCCCTATAAGCTGGGCATGGCCTTGTCTCACTTCTGAAAGATAAGAAAATTGACCTGCAGAGAGGTCAGCTGCATGCAAAGCCACAGAGCCATAAACTGATCCCACAGTGTCAAGGACTATGGGGCTGAGGGGCACGGCCCTCAGGACAGTTGTCATACATGCTTACATTTGTAACTTCATTATTGATTTTACCATCTCATATAATCCAGGCTGGCCTCTGGCCTCAGTATGTATCTTGGCGAGGGGCACGGGGGGGGGGGGGGAGCCTTAAACTGCTGATCCTCTTATTACCACCTCCTAAATGCTGGGATTGCAGGGGTGCACCACCATGCCTGGCTTGAACTGAACAAATTTTGACATGCCCATGAATCCATCACCATCCACAACCAAAACAATACATCTGTGGGTTCCATCCCCTCAAGGATTCTGCATCCCTCATCCCCGTTAGCCTCCCTGCTCCTCCCCAGGCACTGCTACTTTGCTGTTTTTAGATTAGTGGACATTTTCTGTAATTCTTCTCTAAATGGAACCAATCAGTATGTGAGTATGTGTTCTTCCCTTTTTAGTCTGGCTGACATTCTGTGTGTGGTGGTGGTGGTGGTAGTGTGTGTGTGTGTGTGTGTGTGTTCAGCCACGATGTCTCATGTCATCAGTTGTCGCGGCCCGTACTGCCCGGCTTTGTGGGCCAAAATGTTGCGGCCTGCTCCGCTCCACGCTTGGCGGCCACTGTGTCTTGGCCCAAGCTGCCGCTCCAGTCCAAGGGCCAGGGTCTAGCAAGAGAGAGTGGGGATAAAGGGGAAGAGACTCGAAGAATGAAGACAAGACAGGGTGTCTGATCAAGTCTCGTTTATTGAAGGGAATTCTGAGGTATTTATACGCTTTTGCCATGTGCCTTGTAGGTGCGTGGATACCACGTGCCTTGCAGGTGTTGATATGACATAAGCCTTACAGGCATCTATAGCGTGAATAGCACGTGCACTGTGTGCCTTGCAGGCGTGGCCACCACGTGCGCCTTGCAGCTGGGGGCAGTAAACAGCAACACAAAATATGTGAGATATCAGAGTGTGCTTCAGCTGTTGTAGGCTGTTGAAAACCAAATCTCTTATCAGGGTATATGGTTCCAGATGGCTGCAGAGATAATGTAGCCGCTTTCTGCTAAAAGTCGGCTCCCAACAATCAGTGGTCTAATTTTCTTTTATCACTGAGTAATAGTCTTCAGCATGGTTATACAATACAACATGTCCAACCACACAAGGATATTAAGATGTTTCCAGTTTGGGGTTCCATTTGTCTGTTTGTTTATATATTTCTCTTCTTGAGACAGAGTCTCACTATGTAGCCCTGGATGTCCTGGAACTCACTGTGCAGACCAGGCTGGCCTTGAACTCACAGAGGTTGCCTGCCTCTGCCTCCTGAGTGCTGGGATTAAAGGCGTGCGCTACTATGCATGCCATAACTACTACTTCTTATGGGGAATACATAGACTTGAAACAGTCAGGTTATCTGCTGAACACATGATGGTCACAAAGATTTCCTCTGTGCTTTATTTGTTTGTTGACTTAAGACATGGTCTCAGTGTGTAGCCCTGGCTGGCCTGGAACTGGCCATGCAGGCCAGGCTAGTCTTTAACTTTTTACATTCCTGCTTCTGCCTCCTGAGCTGCAGGAGGTGAGCTGGCACCACAGGATGGGTGCTGCCATCCCCTGACTTTCCTATTTTCTTAATTTTTAAATTGCATCTGTTGATTCATAGTGCGCGGGGTATGGCGGGGGCACATGCATGAAAGCACACTTGTGGAGTCAAAGAACAACTTGCTGGGCTCTTTTCTGCCATGTGAGTCTCGGAGTACACAGCTGTCAGGTCGGTGGTGAGCACCATAGCCTGCGTTTTCTTTCTAAGAGTTTCAGAGTTTGAGGTTCTACATGTCTGCACTTTCACTGGCCCTGCTGGCTTGGGAGAGTCATCTACACTGCTATGCTCATGCCTTTGCCTCCCTTCCATTTCTCTAACCTTGATTCTTGTTCCTCCTCTGGCTTCACCACCAACCCCGCTGGGGTCCCCTCAATACCAAACCCAAGGGATCTCAACAGTTTCCCACTGTGGAGCTTGGCACATGCATGAGCTCCGGTTCCTCGCCTACTTTTATCCACCCTTCCAGAGTCTGTAAAGCCTGCCAAGGCTGGATGGGAGCCTTCTCTAGGCACACATTGCTCTTCATGCTTTCTTCTGGTATGGATCTGATCAGAGTCTTAAGGCAAGACGATGGGGCTCTGTTCCCATCCCCCACCCTCCACCAGATTTCCCATCACAGGGCCTAGGGCTTTTCCTCAGAGAGCTCAGGGCCTAGCTAGCATAAAGGAGGGGTCGGGAAAAGTTTGTTTATAAAAAGAGGAAACCTGGGGGGCAAGAGAAGACCCCAACTTCCCACCTAGGTTGAAAGGCTGATGGCGAGGCTCCCAGGATCTCTCCAAGGTTATCTGTGCTTCTGGCCTTCCTGCCCTGAGTATAGAATGCTCATTTCTGCCTCCTACCCTTTGAGACATCGCCTCTCTACTTCTAGGGGTCATTACTTCACCTTGTAGGCTCAAAGCCTCTTCCTAGGGAAGCCCCCTCTCCCCTGATCATCCAGTCTAAGGGGTCATGTGGTTACTAGCTACCCTCACTGGCTGTGATTATCTTTCTTTAAAAAAAATATCATCTGGGGGCTGGAAAGGTGGCTCAGTGGTTAAGAGCACTGACTGCTCTTCCAGAGGTCCTGAGTTCAATTTCCAGCAACCACATGGTGGCTCACAACCATCTGTAATGAAATCTGATGCCCTTTTCTGGTGTGTTAGAAGATAGCTACAGTGTACTCATATACATAAAATAAATATTTAAAAAATATAATCTGGGTGGTAGCAGTGAATGCCTTTAAACCCAGCACTTGCAGAGGCAGAGAGGAGGAGAGGCAGAGAGAGGCAGAGAGAGGCAGAGAGAGGCAGAGAGAGAGAGAGGCAGAGAGAGAGAGAGAGAGGCAGAGAGAGAGAGAGAGAGGCAGAGAGAGAGAGAGAGAGAGGCAGAGAGAGGCAGAGGCAGAGAGAGAGGCAGAGAGAGGCAGAGGCAGGCAAATCTCTGAATTTGATGCCAGCCTGGTCTACAGAGTGAGTTTTCAAAATCAGGACAAGACAAAACAAAATAAAAAAAAATTATTTTTGCTTTATTTTTATATTTTAAGTATTATTATATTATTCTTATTATTTTAGTAAGATCTGTCTTGGAACTCGCTATGTAAACCAGACTTGCCTCAAACTCATAGAGATCCTCCTGCCTCTGTCTTCTGATCGCTGGGATTAAAGGTGTGCTCCCTTCCCAGCTTATTTCGCTTTTAATTATGTGTATGTGTGTATAGGGCATGTATGTACATATGAGTATAGGTGCTCTCAGAGGTCAGAGGCGTTAGATTCCGCTGGAGCTGGACTTACAGACGGTTGTGACCTGAGCTTGACTCTCCACCGCTGAGTCACCATCTCCAGCTGCTGCAATTATCTTTTTTTTCTTTTAAATGTGTATAAGTGCTTTGCCTGCATTTAAATATGTACACCATGTATTCGACTGGTATCCAGTCTCCTGGGACTGTGCTAGGCATCAAACCTAGTTCCACTGGAACAGCAGCTAGTGCTCTTAACCACTGAGCCATCTAGCCTCTTCTATAATTATCTGAAGGAGCCAGTCTTACGAAGTAACTTGAAAAAAAAAATAGTTTTTACATGAGGTCTGTGGTGGTGCTTCTTTTTTGTTCATTGTTTTATATTTTTCATGTATGTATGTGGGTGTGTGTGTATGTGTGTATTTGTGTGTGTATGTATGTGTGTGTGTACATGTGTGTCTGTGTATGTATGTATGTGTGTGTGTATGTATCTGTGTATGTATGTGTGTATTTGTGTATGTGTGTATGTGTGTGTATGTGTATGTAAGTATATGTATGTATGTGTGTATGTGTGTGTGTGTATGTATGTATGTATGTGTGTGTGTGTATGTGTGTGTGTATGTGTGTGTGTGTATTTGTGTATGTGTGTATGTGTGTAAGTATATGTGTGTATGTATGTGTGTGTATGTATGTATGTGTGTGTGTATGTGTGTATGTATCTGTATATGTATGTGTGTATTTGTGTATGTGTGTGTATGCATCTGTGTATGTATGTGTGTATGTGTCTGTGTATGTATGTATGTATGTGTGTATTTGTGCATGTGTGTATGTGTGTGTCTGTGTATGTATGTGTGTATGTGTGTGTCTGTGTATGTATGTGTGTATGTGTGTGTCTGTGTATGTATGTGTGTGTGTATGTATTTGTGTATGTGTGTATGTGTGTGTATGTGTGTGTAAGTATATGTGTGTATGTGTGTGTGTATGTATCTGTGTATGTATGTGTGTATTTGTGTATGTGTGTGTATGTGTGTGTATGTATCTGTGTATGTATGTGTGTGTGTGTGTATGTATCTGTGTATGTATGTGTGTATTTGTGTATGTGTGTGTATGTGTGTATGTATCTGTATATGTATGTGTGTATTTGTGTATGTGTGTGTATGTATCTGTGTATGTATGTGTGTATTTGTGTATGTGTATGTATGTATGTATGTATGTATGTGTGTATTTGTGCATGTGTGTGTATGTGTGTGTGTAGGTCAGTAGACAGCTTTTGAGAGTCACTTTTCTCTTACCGTGTGGATCTCAGGTATCAACTTAGGTGGTCAGGTTGGTAGCACAAGTTACTGCCTGGTGAACCTTCTGGTTTTCCGTAGCCTGCCCAACATCTCCCTGTTCCCCCTGTATTTCCCCACAACAAGGTCTCATGTAAGCTAAGATGGCTTCAGACTCTCCGTATAGTCAAGGAGTCAAGGCTGACCTTGAACTCCACCTCCCCAGTACTGGGATTGGAGGCCTGCACCAGCTTCCCGCTCCCCCAGTTTATAATGCTAGAGATGGAACCCAGGCCCTCAGGAATGCTAGGCAAGTCCTCTACCAGTCAAGCTACATCTCCAGCCCCATGGTTGGTTGGTTGTTTTTTGTTTTCAAGACAGGGTTTCTCTGTGTAGCCCTGGCTGTGCCCTGGAACTCACTCTGTAGACCAGGCTGGCCTCAAATTCAGAAATCCACCTGCCTCTGCCTCCCAAGTGCTGGGATTAAAGGCATGTGCCACCACTGCCTGGCTGTTTGTTTATTTATAGTCTAGAGAACCTTACTTCAAGAGACTGGAATCCTGTCTTCTATTCTTCCAGTATTTTCCCCCTGTCTAAAAAGTATCAGAACATATGGAGGGCATCATGTTTTGTTTTGTTTTTGAGACAGGATTTCTTTATGTAGCTCTGGCTGTCCTGGATCTCACTCTGTAGACCAGGCTGGCCTTGAACTCACACTCACCTGCCTCTTCTCTTCACGAGTGTGGGGATCAAACGCATGTGCTATCATCATCCGGTTTTGTTTTTGATGGTGCTATGGTATGCTACATTAGGCAAGGACCACTGAAGCATTCCTGGCTTCATGTTGAATGCTCAATATGGAGTGTGAAATAGAGTGAATTAGGTTACAGTAGAGCTAGGAGAACCCAGAGGTCCAGGCTGCAGGCCCAGCCCCTTCCCCTGGTCAGCTTTCCCTAGCCCTGCTGCAGCCCAGGAGTAGTTTGGGTAGGTCTTGTGTGTAGAGGGTCTCAACTGTTCCATGGTCCTGCCTAGGAACTAGCCCATCATTTCACCCATTCTATGCAGGGATGATGTCACAGCACAGAGGCCTCACTAGAGCAGGGAGAGGCACTGGCCAGAAGCAGCTCAAATGGCCTAGCTGGAGAGGGACCTGGGCCTACCATTGCTTATTGTACAAGTGAGATGAATGTCAAGAGAGTTTCAAGGTCACCCAGTGAATTGGCAACTTTGAGGACCTAGAACCTATTTTGTTTTGCTGGAGTGAAGTTTCCTAAATTCAAAGTCATATTGCCCAGGGGCTTGGAGACTTTCTGGCTGAGCCCAGGCAAGATCTGGCCAGACTGATCAGGTCCAGGGCAGGGAGGAGGGGGTGTGTGTTGGCTCACAAGGAGAAGGCTACAGAGTGTCATCCCTGTGGCCTAAGGACACTGACTCACGCAGGCAATGACAAAAGAACAGGGTTCACTATGACTCACCCCTATTTCTCTATCTGCCTCTCCAGGGTGAAACTCCCGGGAGGTTTTAGGGACACTCGGCAAAGGCTCCTCCTATCCTGAGGCAAGGGACTAGGCCCCAGGAGAAGGGTAGAGCTCAACACACGCTTGCTGACACAAGCAGACTTCATCTCAGCAAAGGGCAGGGCAGGTGCAGCTCAAGCCCTGCTCTGAGAAGAGTCTCCCTTTCCACCCCAGCTTGGGTTTCGGCCTGTTAGCTGATGCAGGGAGGTAGAACTGGACTGGGCTGGTCAGAACATCTAGGATGGACAATAAAGCCATGATGAAAATGATACCTGCCTTGTTTAATCCAGACCAGCCAGTGTGCTCAGTATCGTCCACCCATTACTTCCTTTGCACAAGAAGGTGTGATTTTAGCCCCACCTTAGAGGGGAGAGGGTGAGGCATGGACACAGGGGAGCCGTGTGCTCAAGGTCTCAACACCGTAGAGTGGCAGGGTGCGACGGAACCTGTGTTGAAGGGGTCTACTCTTCCTGACAGGCTCCCCTGGAGAGAGAGAGAGCCTTGTGTTTCTCTTCAGTAGCAAATGTGCAGTTTTCACTACTTCCAAGAAACCCGGGGGCTGCATTCTCCTAAAAGCCTTGTGCTTACAAGCCTTGAAATTGTCCTGTAGTCCCAGGACACTCTCATGTACAAATGAGTAAGGCCTTTGGGGAGGAAAAACCCTTTCTCGGTCTATAAGACCATCTATCTATCTGTCTGTCTGTCTGTCTGTCTGTCTGTCTGTCTATCTATCTATCTATCTATCTATCATCTATCTATCTATCTATCATCTATCTATCTATCTATCATCTATTTATTTATTAGAATTTGTGTAGCCCTGGCTGTCCTGGTACTCACTCTGTAGCCCAGGCTGCCTCGACCTCATGAGTGCTAGGATTAAAAGGCATGTGCCACCACTGCCTGGCTTTTCTTTAATAAACATGCTTGGTGGCAAGTGACCGTACCTATTGAGCCACCTCTCTGGCCTCCACTGAGTGTTTTTTCTAGCCCAGGCAGCCCCTTGATCCTCTAGGCTCCTGACACTTCTTCAGAGCAACTGAGCTCTTTGGGACTAAGTGGAGGTCTGAATGCATGAGGATGCCGTGGGGGGACCGGGGAACCGGCTGGGGCAGACTGTTCCAATCTGTAGTGTCCCTCCCTTGAACTGGAAGGGCTGGCTGTTCCAGAAGCTTTAGCACCTGGGCTGGGCATCACCCAGACCCTTAGTGTCCACGTATGGGATATAGAGTGGAACAAGTGATCATGGTACCTGCTGAGTCAGGACTTGTGTTTACACAAACATAAACAGCCCTGCCGACAGGCAACATGGACATGAGGCATGAGGCAGGCTGGCCTTCTGTCAGGGCCTCTGCAGCTGACTCTGTGGAAACCAAGACCTGCCTTTGGGAGAATGGTTAAGAGTTGACATCAGGCCGGGCGGTGGTGGCGCACACTTTTAATCCCAGCACTTGGGAGGCAGAGGCAGGCAGATTTCTGAATTCGAGGCCAGCCTGGTCTACACAGAGAGTTCCAGGTCAGCCAAGGCTACACAGAGAAACCCTGTCTCGAAAAACCAAAAAAAAAAAAAAAAAGTTGACATCAGGGCTGCTAGGACCCTGTCTTCAAGTTGATGTTTGGTTGGAGATTTTTTTCCTTAGTCAGGGTTTCTCTGTGGAACTTGTTCTGTTAATTAGGCATGCCTTTGCCTCCCAAGTGCTGGGCTAAAGGTATACGCCACTACTGCCTGGTTGGTTTGAAAGTTTCAGGTTTGGGTGGTGAGGGCTTGCCCACCTTGCCCCAGGTTTTCTTCCCTGGTCCTCAGTTCTATCAACCATCTGAGATGCCACACCTATGGAGGCAGTTGCTTCACAGGGGCTGACACTAACCACTACCGATGGACTGAATAAGAAGAGTCAGACAGGACTCAAAGCATCAGTTAGCTACTTACTAATTTTGTAAATGTAGGGAAGCAGCCTACCTTGGAAGCCACTTCTAAGCTCTAAAATGGATAAAATGTCTTTCTCATTGGGCAGCCATGAGGATGAAATAATTCAATGACAACCTTCACAAACAGCCAGTCCCAGTGCTCTCGGCAGCAGCAATGTGCACTAGGTTAGGGAAGAAAAACATGTGCTCTAGTCCCTGGAACAAGGAGATGGCTGATGAACAGAATCTGGTTTTAAAAGGGTCCAAACTAAAGACCAAGTGCACAGAGGAGAGATCCAATCAGGGCAAGGGTCATCCTTTTATCCCTTCAAGATATAGGTGCCTCCTAAGAAACCCTCCCAGCCCTGACAGCATAGCTCAAACTGGGGGACCAGGGGTGGAAGGGTAGGGTGGTGGCAGCAACGGCAGCTCCTGCTAACTCAAGAGAACAGTTTGTAATGTGGAGAAGAACTGTGGTAGTGGGCACACCAAAGGGATATGAGGCCAACTGTGTCTACCCAGAGGTGAGTCACTGTGAGGGTGTCTAACAGTCTCCTGAGGCCCACAGAAGTGGCCATCTCAAAGGGACCCCAGAAACAAAACAAGCCAGGAGTAGGCAGAAGGCTATTATATATCATGCTTTTAATACAAACTTAAAAAAATCCGGAACAATATAAACTGTACAGATTTGATCAATCTTTGTTTTGAAACTAAATCTCTAAACACACCAATGTCTCATTCCAAAATATTGCACAACGTTCTGAATACAAAATGTCTTGATTGTGTTCTTCCTTCACTAGAGAAAAAAAGGTCTTCACCCTGCTCCCGGGCTCCTCTCTATGGCTGCTTCAATGCCTACTCCCATCTCTAGGGGGAGCTATAGAGACTACAGCATCAAGAAAGACTGACAGCTGACGTCCTAGACAAGATGAGCCACCTTCTGTTTTGCTCCTGTGTGAGAGGGACAGAGAGAATGGGGAGAGGGGTGGAAAAGGTTTTATGTTCCTATTTTTTAAAGTTTGTTTTTCCTGAAAAAATATTGGTTTCTCTCCTCTTTTTAAGAAAAAAATCTTGAAAAGAAAAAAAAATTACGTTTCTTACATTAGAAATATACATATATTATATATACCTCTTACATTTTACAAATGTAGCAAATTATTCAATACAAACGGACACCAAAAAATGTAAAAAATAAAAAAAAAAGTTTTTCTACGAAACCAGGTAAATTAGTGCAGTTTTGTTTTTTTTGTTTTTTTTTTTCCTTAAAAAAAATAAAATAGAAGCAAAAATGCCTAGATTTGCGATGAGACACTGAACTGGGCCCAAGAGCCCACTCCAGGAGTCATGTTCCTGAACACACATTTTTCTTCCTATTTCAAAAGACACAAGGGGCTGGGCTCCAGTTTCCCCATGTGTGAGAAAACAAGCTGGCTTGGGTGCAGGTGGTACCTGTGTTCCTGTGGGAGGAGGGGCTGGGAAGGGGGGGTAAGGCAACACCCAACTTGTCCCACAGAGGTTATTTACCTGGGACTGTCACCTGTGTGGGCGCTGAGGATAAAGGAACAGGAGGCCCAGAATGGGCAGGCTGGAGAAGCTAGGGGACAGATGGTGCTGGGCTAAGAACGCGGGGAGGTAGAGCTAGAGCCCAGCATAAGGAGATGGGGTTGGCAGTGTCTGTCTGGGCTGAACTCACTGCCACAGCAGTTCCCACTCAGGAGTCCCTGGGAGAATGGAGTGAGATGGGGTGCCAGGGGCTTCTCTTATCTGCTCAGGAGACATCTCAGAGCATTAAGTGGTGCTAGGTGAGGGCAGACAAAGTGTGGCGAGAGATGGGAACAAAGAAGTTCTCTCTCAGACGGGTACAAATACATTTACACCTACAACCAAAAAGCACAGTCTTGATTCAAGGCTCAGGACTGCCCACCACAGGCACTGACTCCACATCCTCTCCTTGTCCCTTCCCTGGGCTCAGGCCACACAGTGGACTTGCTGAAGTCTAGGGACTCCTCTCAGGCATCAGGCTTGGGTATTCCTCCCGCCCTTCAGAGTTGGTTTTGTTTTTTTGTTTTTGTTTTTTAGTTTTTTTGGTCAAAAACAAACAAAAGTGCAGATCCCTCTGCAGTCTGGAAAACCAGTTCCTTATGCAGTGCTTTCCCCTGGGGTTTCTTAGGCTTTAGCCACGTGTCACCCACATATATACGTCCTTACAAACGGACTATCAACCCACCCTGGGTCCATCCCCCAACCTTGTACATAAATAAGCACTTGATACAACCGAGGGTCACATCTACGAGGGGAAGATCCACGTGGCTTGGATTCCTTCAGAGCACTACAGCAAGCCACACACTCACAGGCATGAATGCACACACGAAAACATACACTTACCCTACTCTAAACTCTGCCCTAACCTAAGGCTCAGGGAAAGGCTGAGCTGGAGCAAGAGGCTGCATACATCTTGTCCAGGCCAAGAGCGGATGAGGGATGGGACCACGGGACAGAGAAGGACTTCAGTTAGAAAAAGTGCTAACCTCCCTATAGTCACAGACATGCTTTAGGGGAGGCTGTCAAGTGGCCAGTCAGCAGCTTCTTGTGGCCCAGCCTGAGAGGGAGTTGAGGCTAGGGCCAGATCTATTTGTGTGGCAGGGCCTGAGAAGACAACTAGGGTGGGGGCCATGGACACTGGGCCAGCCTCTCCCTGCTCCAGCCGCTGCTATTCCTTCCCGGTGAGCCTGAACACACCAATCCCAAAGGAGCATGAAGGAGGGAGCAGGGAGCAGCAATTCACATCTGGACCACTCTTAGCACAGGAAACCACTAATTAAAGATGTCATATAGAAAACTACATGTAAAAAAAAAAAATTACAAAATCCAAGCCAACCAAATAAAATCAGAGGCAGGCAGGAACAGTCGGGCTGAGTTCAACACTCTGTGCTTCGGGAGCCCCTCCTACTCTGTGCCTGGGTGAATCCTTTTCCTAGCTGGGAGAATAAGACTGGAATCTTTTTGTATAGTGTTCTTTCCCTCTTTTGTTTGGCCTTTCCTTTCTCTTTCCTGTGGTCGTGGGTGCTCCTGGCCTAGCAGACAGGAAGATGGTCAGTTGGCCAGCACGACAGGCTGGAAGGGCTGGTTGGGATACTGCATGGTATTCAGGTTGTAGCTGAGGCCTTCGACAAAGGGTGTTTTCTCCAAGAACAGGCTGTTAGCACCACCTCCAAACACCTGGGACACATCAAAGCTGCTGTTGTTGCAAGTGCTGGCTCCACTACTCCCAAAGGAGGCTGCAGCGCTGGTGCTGGGGCCATCCACCCCATCGAAGAAGAGGCTGGGTGAGCCCCCACCATTGTACACAAACTCCTTGGCATTGGGGGAGAGCTGGGACTGAGGGCCTGGGTTGGCTGTGATGAAGTTCAGTGAATGCATAGACAAAGACAGACTCTTGTGCTTCAGTAGGTTATTTGTGGGTGAGCGGGCCATGCGAGGCTGCTGTGGTGGCGGCTGCTGGCCACCTGCCCCACTGCCACCCACACTCACACTGCTTGATGACCCACCACCCTTCTTCATCTTGGTGGAACCAAATTTGGTGGCAGCAAAAGAGGCAGTAGTGAAGGTGATGGGCTGGGCAGACCGGGGGATGAAGGTGGGACTGGGTGACTGGCCAAAGGATGGTGATGGAGAGCTGGACAGAGAGCTGTCCTGGCTGCCAATGGGCACAAACACCTGGGCGTCAGGATTGAAGCTGCTCTTGATCTCCTTGTCCAGCTCTGGGGCACCTGCCTCACTGTCACCCAGATACAGGACCTTCACAGCTCCCTTCTCCCCAATCTGGTAGGATACCTCGAAAGGGTCGATCCAGACACTCAGCTCTTCGGGCACGTTGGCACGCACATCCTCCACGGCGAGGCCACTCCGCTTGGCAGCCAGCTCCACCACAGGGTCTACCACTTCCCCAATGTGGACACAGCGGAAGCCAGAACCCTTCAACGGCTTCTCGGGGTACCAGTGGCCCTCGTATTTCTTTTTCAAAAGCCGCTCTAGCTCTTCCCCAAACAGGTCTGCCCTGCGACGGGGCAGCTTGTTGTATAAATAGGAGATGATGAAGTTGAGGGCCACTTTGATCTCCAGCTGCATGATCCTCTTCTAGGCAGAGAACCTGCACAGCACACGTGCCAAGAGCAGCAGCAGAAATAGGTGAGTGATCCTGGGATCCTGAGGCTTCTGGAAAGTGAGAAGGAAGGAGAGGAACACAGTGAATACTTGTGTAACAAGGAGGAGAGGAGCACGGTGAATACTTGTGTAAAAGGCCCCAGCACACCCTGCCTGAACTGTGCCAGTGACAGAGCACAACAGACACCTGTTTCTGCCTTATTTTTTTGATGCTATATAGCTCTGGTTGGCCTACAACTCACTATGTGGTAGTTCAAGGCTAGCCTTGAACTTGCTGTGATCTTACTTCCTGTTTCTGGAGTGCTGGGATTACAGGCATGCACAGTCACTCCTGGCTTTGGACAAGTCACTTTTTATAACCCCTGGTTTCCTCATCCGTAGCCTGAGGTTCAAGGATAACTCTCTCCCCTGTACTTGGTACCTAGTATGCACTTAAAATAGGAGTACACTGTGCTTTCTACCATTTGAGATGACAGTATAAGATGACATCAAATAACAAAAAGCTAAAACCAGGCCCCCAATCCTGCTGGAAGCAAGAAGGTCCTTGCTATCTCTGCAATGTCTTCATCAAGTTGTGCCCTGAAACTGTCACAGGCGGAGACAAAAGTTTCCAATTTTTTATTTTTTTTTTAGCTACCCTCCTTAACTTGAACAAGATACAAGGTCACTAAACATGAAGGGACACTGCCAGCTTCTCTCTGGGGCTTGGACTCCAGTCACATCGACCTGTCACCCTGCACCCCATAGGTGCACATGCTTTGGAGCTCAGTCTGAGTTTACAGAAACAATTTAAGAACCCAGTAATGTGACCAGAGCTTGTATTACCATCCAGTATCCAGTAAAGGGGACAAGGCCATGATCCTTCAGAAAAAGATAAAATCTGTTATAACCAGTCTGTCAGCCCATGAGGGAACTGCTGGACCAGGGGTGTCTAGGGAAAGTGCAAGAAGCAGGGCCTTGGCGGCCAGCAGAGCAGTGTAAGAGGAGCAGCAGTGTGGCCTGAGGGAATCTCCACGGTCTCTAGCAAGGTCGAAAGTGATGAGGATGGCAAAGGGAAGACATTTTCCATCACCCTACAGCTTCCAGCTGGGAACCCATCATCACCCGGTCTCCCAGGGACTGTCTGACCACCTGTCCTCGGCACCAGATCAGATCTATCAAGTGTTGGAGAGCCCCACAGAGGAGGTAGCCCAGCACAAACACTCAGGTTGTTATTTTGGGATTCTCTCAAAGCCAGATCCCACTGAGGTCAAAAAGCTTTATTCCCTATGACTGGGCAAGCCTCATGTTTCAGGAAGGATCTATGAGGACCTGGAGCCAAGGATCTGAATCTCACTTTCCCCCAAAACGACGAGTTCTAGACTCCAGCTCCGGGAGAAACAGGACTGAAAAGACCCCCTCTATTGAAGGCAGAGCCAGAGCACGTTGCTAGCTAGACTGTTAGGCAAAGCCACACTGCTGACCTCATCAGAGACAGGGTTGAGCAATGTCCCACCAAGGGCGTCTTCTGTCCTGTGTGAACCTCAGGGCTGGATTTTGATTAATGTTCTTTCTAGTTTCAAAATGGAGTCTCCAGGCACTAATGCTAGCTTTGAGAATCTTGAGTTTTATGAACAGCTACTGTAACACATTTTCATATTAGTTCTCAGGAAAGAAAAAGAGACTTAGTTGATGAGAATCGGGGTCATCATCAGATACAAAGCTCAAAGCTATTTACTGAGTACTATGGGCTTTCTCCTGTGTGGTAATGTGCAGAGTGGGGGCTGGTAGGTTTTATGTTGCCTGGGCTGACTTTGAACTTCTAGGCTTGAGCTGGGCATGGTGATATGAGCCTGCATACTCATCACTTGGGAGGTAGAAGCAGAAAAAAACAGTTCAAGGCCAGCTAAACTAAACAAGAACTCCTATGTTCAAGCAACTCATACCTTCTGCATTGGTAGTTTAAGAAGGAAGGTTCGGGGGCTGGAGAGATGGCTCAGAGGTTAAGAGCACTGGCTGCTCTTCCAAAGGTTCTGAGTTCAATTCCCAGCAACCACATGTTGGCTCACAACCATCTGTAATGAAATCTGATGTCCTCTTCTAGCTGCAGGCATAACACTGTATATACAATAAATGAATCTTAAAACAAACAAAACAAAACAAAACAAAACAAAAAAACAAAGAAGGTTCAAGGCTCTAGAGAAATGGCCTGGTAGTTAAGACTACTCACTGTTCTACCAGAGGACCCAAGTTTGGCTCCCAGCACTCATGCCAGACAGCTCTCAAGAGCCTGGAACTCTAACTCCAGGGAATCTGATGTCTCTGGCCTCCTCAGGCACCTGCCCTCACATACACAAACCCATATGAAGATACACATAGCTATGCATAATTAAACATAGTAAGTTAATAAAAAAATGGAGGTTTGAAAGGACTATGGTGGTCCACCTTGTGGTCCACTAAAGGTGTCTAACATGAGGAGACTAAAGGAGAAAGTTTGCATCAGGTCTCAGGACAGGGCCTACGGTTAAAGGTGGTATTTTCAAAGAATTTTTGGAAAAGTCAAACAGATTCAGTGTCAACACAATATTGTCCTAAAGGCACTGAAGAGTTACAATGAATCTCTTAGTTATTGTACCCAGAAGGGCTTCTACACCTTTCTAGATGGCCTCAAATTTTGCTGTGTTATTGTCTTCTAATTATCCCCGTACCCCTGAACAGTACAGCCTCAAAATGGGAACATTCTAAATGTGGGCCAAAGTCACTGGGAAATAAGCCTCTCACTCCAAAATACAATGGAACCGCTGTCATCAGTCCTGCCCAGAGAACCAGTATTTGCGGCATAAGCAACTGAGACTGCACGTCACTTTATACCTCAGTGGTGCTGCTGCACAAACAAGGGCAGAAAATGCCTCCTTCTCCTCTCTAACTGGAGAACAGGTTTGGCCAGATGGTTATGGTGTGGAGCCTCACAAAAAGGCCCGACAAGTAAAATGAGATTCCCTGCTCGATCCTCTCAGACTCTAATTTTGACTTCTAGAAGCTTATGGAGCAGAGGATTAGAGTGCTGCTGTCCTGTCCTCAGCTAAAGATAGGAGCGGCCATTTGGCCGAGTTTGATTTTTAGAAAGTGACGGGCAAATTATAGTCCTTATATATAAAATATTTATGGAAATATGTTAAGATTAGAAAGCTTAGGAATAACTACCCTTCAAAAAAAGAATAAACAGATCTGTTAAACAGCTGCAGTGGACTCAGATCTTTTTTTTAAACAAAACACTAGAAAGGTAACAAAATGAAGAAGAAGAGGAGGGAGGAGGAGGAGGAGAGGAAGAAGAGGAAGAGGAGAAGAAGAGGAAGAAAGAAAGCTGTTGAATAGGCCAGTGTGCACTCAGGAGGCAGAGGCAGGTGAATCTCTGTGAGTTCAAGGCCGGCCTGGTCTACATAGCAAGTAACATGATAGCCAGGACTACATAGTGATAAGCTGTCTCAAAAATAGAAGATGTTTAATAGTAAGTCTCATTTTGATAATGTAGTAAGACGTTGCCAATCGAGCTAACCTGTGTGGTGCCTGTAATTCCAGCAGACAGGAGGCAGAGACAGAGTCAAGGCCAGCCTGTGCCGTCTCCTGAGGCTCCTAAACACCAATATACAGGAAACAAAGCTCTATCCTAACACATTTCATTCACTTTAGCCATTGGTTATACCTTGACTCAAGATTCTTTGTGCTGATGTGTATGTTAGTAGTTAAGACAAAGAAACCTGGACAAGGAAGGGGCCAAGAAGCTACACAAAGATTTCATTGATGTTAATTCCAGAGAAATTAATGAAAATGCAAAGCAAGACTAAAGAAAAAAAAAAAAAAAGCAACGTTGTAGAAAGAGTGAAGTAAAGGAATCTATACCTCCCCATAAAAAATTCAGGTATCTCAAATTCCCAATATCCTATAATCAATCAGTCTCCATGATTCAGGTAAATGTGTGGGGGTGGGAGTATTTTAACATGATCAAGAGAAGTACAGCCACAGTGGACAGCGACAGCAAGGCTCAGGTTACTTCCCAGGATTAGTCCTTAGCTCTTATCCCCGAGGCAGCGGCCCAACAGGCAATATAGACTGCAGGCCTTTCAGGATATTTGCAATGATAAGTACATCAGGCTTAGAACCTGACGTTCCAGACCACCTGGGCCAGATCGCAAGAGTCCAGTACAGGGCAGGGCCCTTTAGGGATCTCAGGAGCCCCAGGCTCGCCTCACTCAAGGCGGTACCACGCTCAGCACTCTGGGAAACGTAGTCCTCTGGCCTCCTGGCGAGGATAGAGACTCGTGACCTACTTTTCGAGCACACTACACTTCCCTGTGCACTACGCGAGGGCCCAGCCAGATAGACAGCGCATGCCCGCTCTAGGTTCTGGCCAAGGGTCCAAAGCCCAGGAAAAGTTTCTGATGCACATGCGCGATGCGGTGAGTGGGCGCCCCCCTCCCATCGCCAAAGACGTTTGGCATAAATCTGCCCATAAGGCCTCTCACCGGCTATCCTTTCTCCCCACGTCCTTGTCCAGGCTAGACTCCAATAACTCTCCTTTCCTTTCATGACCTCCTACTGAATCGGCGCTCTGCAACTAAGGGGCTTTTCCTAGATGAAGCAGGTGGGCTGGAATGGATATAAAGCCACCCATCCGGCCCCAGCCTCTGGATCTCAATGGACTGTCACTATCTGTGGTAGATGTAGAAACAGTATATTCAAGGAGAAACGAACCCTTTACACCTAATACCCAGTAGGCTCGGCTCCAGCATCTCCACAGCCAGGAAGGGAATGGCAAGAATTAGACCCAATTCTCCAGTCCTGTTGGCCAAGCCAAAGAAATTCCTAGTAAAGGAGGCGCCCAGTCAACAATAAAGCCCGAAGCCAGTAGTACCCAAGCCTCATCCCACTTCTAATACAAGTCTGAGAAACCAGACCCAGGTAAAGGAAACGGGAAAAGGTTCCCAGGCAGGCAAGCAAAATCCGTACATCTGAAACCTGGACATCTTCTAATACTCAGAAATTCTGAGTCTCCTCCCACTACAAGGCCTACCCTAGGACCAGACTTACCAGATCCTCGGCAACCCTCCCCTGCAGGGTGTTAAACCTCCCTAATCCTCCCTCCCACACCAGCTGTTTCCCCCAGTGCTTAGGTGAGGGATGGGGGTAGGCACTCAGGCAAGCAACAGGATTTTTATTGTTGTCAGGAAATCAAAGAGAAACCAAACCCACTCCCAGGCCAGGGTGGATAGAAAGAAGTAGAAGGGGAAAAAAAAAAAAAAAAAGGTTAGACACTAAACTGGCACCGGAAACCCAGTCTGCTGATTCCAAAGCATGCTGTGTGAAGTTCTGGTTGTTCCCAGGGGAGGGGATGGCATGTAGACTGTTCCTGTTCATTTCCCCCTTTCCCTCCTTAGATTTTAGTTAAGAGCGGAGTACATCCCCCTCGGACAGAAGAGGAAGTTTAGAAATAGAAGAGCTCAAACACAATTAATACACTATCGATAGGACAGGCTCTTTGGGTACTCCCCCCCCGCCCCCGCCTACACAAGTATATAAAGAGCTCAACCTGCAAGGAGTTCTTGCTCGGCAACCCAAGGGCAGTCTCCACTAACCGGCCCTGTCATCAAAAAGGGGGTGTCCAAATTTCCCACCTCACTGGTTCCAAAGAAACAGACTGTGTTAATAATCACCGCCCCGCACACGTGAAAGGCAGCCGAAAAATAAGGATGGAATCCCCTCCCTTCCCCTAATTTATTTAACTCTGGCCAGAGTTTGGCTTCTTTGGGGGAAACAAGAAAAACCTAGCGAGTGAGGCGTGAAGAAATGGGGAAGGTCGTCAAGGAGGAAACGCTCTCCGCTTAGGAGAGGGCCGCACTCGAAACTAGGTACCCTTAGGACCAAAGAGAGTGATGGAGAGTAGCACAGGGGCGGATCCGGAGAGGGGCAGCAGGGGAGTGGGCCAGTGTGGGCGTCCCCCGCCCGCAAGCCCGCGCACTCACTCGGGTCTCCGCGAAGGGTCGCTCTGCAGGCCGCGGGACGGAGGTCTCTCTCCTAGCTTCCCGGGCGCCGCGAGGCTTGAGGGCCACGGTATCCTTTTACGTCGTTGAGGGTAGAGAGGGACGAGGACCGAGCTCATGTGATTCTTTCCGCTGTTTTTGGAGGTCGGCGACGGCGCAGGGATGGCGGACCTGAGGATGGCACCCGTCACGCGGTGGATGGAGGCCAGCCTTGGATGTGGTCGTCGGGCAGGTCCTGTCCTTCTGGCCTCTCGGTTCCCACGACGCTCAGTCCCAACGACCTGCACCTTCCCGCGCCCGGGCCGAAGTGAGCAAAGTCAATGAAAAGTTTCACCCTCAGCAACCCTGCGCATGGATCTGCTTTCCCCACCCCTGCGTGATGCGTCCCTCCGCCCAGCCGGGGCGGGGCCGGGACTACTTTTTCTCAGGTGGCATCTTTAACCCCTCGCAGCCCAGTCGCAGGTCGGGATTCCAGATTCTGCGGGAAGTGTACTAGCGATCTTCTCACGTTGTCTCCTCTAGTCCCCTCCCTGCCGCGTCCTTAGCCGGGCTGCTCACCCTCGGAATCCTCCTGAGCGTCTTAGCGCCCGATTTCTTCTCCTAAGGCTCCAAAGCAGTCTGAACTCTCCATGTACATTTTTTTTTTTTAAACCGGTGTAGTCCAAACTCCAGGAGGGTAGGGACCAGCCTGGGACACAGCAGGTCACTAAGAACTAGTCTGGGACACAGTGGCTGTCGCGGGTAGGGACTGGCATCACCGGGTCCCTGAGAGCTCCAAACCCTAGCCCCAGCTCTCAAAGTTCCCTGAGACCTAGATGGCGAGACTCTCCAGTTCTGACAGTCCTTGTGACTTGCACTCCCTGGTTTCCGATTCATTCTGAATTTGGGGAGACGGTGGCACGACTCCACCTCCAGGAAGGTTCTGGATCTGAGTCTGGGCTAACCTGCGTTTACCAGCGTTGTCCTCCTGGTGAGGACGTGGGAAATCGAAGGGAAGGGAGGGGAGGGGTGCCTGAAGATGGAGGGTCAGTAAAAAGAGCGGAGCACTAGTTTAATCATGCACTCCCAGCCCTCAAAGTTGGGTGCCAAACGCCAGATATAGGGCTGGCCACGCGCGGCCGCGACCCCTCTGCTGTGGTCCTCGTGCTCTCTCGAGCTGGCTACCCACGCACGGAAGATCATGAGAGCCGCGCTCCTTCTAGCAATTGTCGCAGAAGAAGCGCCAGCCCAGGCAAGGTGAGCAGGGTGTTTAGCCCGATAGCACCGGGCGGCGAAGCGAGGCGCACCCGGTCCCGCCTTTTGGTCATGCTCTTTCCACTCTGTGGTTTTGTGACAGTGCAGGCTCAGAGATGAGGGGGTCTAGGATCTTTGGCGGGTTGAAATCATAGGAGAACTGAACTGTCACACTAGGCTAGAGGACCGCTGGCCCCACCCCCACTCCACCTCTCCTTAGTTCTCTTAATTTCCAATTCTCCAACTCCTATCTTTATTCATGTTCCTGAAGGTTCTGGTGCAACGGCAGCCTCCGAACCTACGTGGGGCGGTGAGATCCGAAAGTTTCCAGTTACGAACTGTGTGCATTTTATTTTCCTTGATCACGTAGTCAAGGGCAGAGATCAACGGAGGTATAGAGATTTAAATACGCTTTCCTAGACAGGAAGAGAGAAATGCCCGGCTGCAGGGCAAACTCCGCGGTGCCAGGATGATAGGAGGAAACCTAAGCGCGTGTGTCCCATCCCCCACACTCCTAGCTGGACAGCCCGGGGGCTCCTCCTGGGACAACTTGTGCGTCAGCAAGCGTCACACATGCCCCTCTTCACTTCACCCTTCCCTTTTTGCACCCCTGTCCTCGAGAGTGTTCCATCTAATGCTGTGAGACCGCCCACAAGGATGAAAGCTAAAAATACAACAGACACGTTAGCAACAGCCCTCCCATTGGCCCTCAAGCAGAAAGAGGCGTCTGATTGGGTTTTGGATGCAGCTTCTAGTAAGCAAGCGTTTGTACCCTTTGGTATCGTAAGGGATGCTGGAATTTGTAGTCTATCATTAGAGGCGGCCATAGAAATAGGTGGGTTTATATCCCCGTTCTGCCACCTACTGTGTGTTTTCTATTTAATGCAACAAATATTCTTACGTTGACAAACGCGTTTCTTCATTTCTAAAAACATGGAAATCTTGTGACTAAACAATATTGTATGTAAATCCTGATTCAAATAGGTCCGTCTCCCTCCCTGAAAAATGCCTGAATCTGCAAAAACAGTTTATATTTTTCATCATCATAAATTAACCAAATTACAGCCTATAAACACTAGTTGGTGAGCATTTCCCAATGAGAAATATTTCAAGACAGAATAATGAGAAAGGTTAGGATGAGCTAGAACGAATTGCTGAAGGGTATCTCAAGGGTATGCTTATACAGATAAAAAATGCAGATACATGTGGAAAACCTTGAGTCCCTGTGTATTTGTGCTTATATTTGAATCAGCCTTGGGCAGGTTTACACACAAGAAAAACGCCTGAAAAAAATCACGTCTCCTTCATAAGTGGGAGTTTCGAGTAAAGACTGAGCATATAAATAGGAAAGGCTAAAACAGAGAGAGGTAATCATCCTTCTTAATTACTGCTGCCTCAAGTTATGTGGTAAGGAGGAATTTTCTTCTCTTCTCCAATGTGTAATTTCATCTTGCCAGGGCTTAATTGTAGACTGAATTACTACTCAAGCATTCCCGAGTCCCCTCCCATTTTAGTAAACACGGCTTGTGAAAGGTCTACACCATGCTTTCACAAAGGCTACTGCAGACGGCAGGGTGGGAGCAACTTCCCCTCTGAGAGCAAAGCGAGTCATGCCAGATATTTTGGCGTTAGTGACAAGCAAAGCTGCTCCTAATTGGCTCAATTAACCCAAGATGAGTCACAATTTCCTACACACAGACAAGGTGAAATTTTTATATTGTTTCTTTGAACTTATTCAAGAAAACAGTTTCTTGGTTGGATTCTTCACATCTATTTGCCTCTGATGGCAGATGGAAGGACAGCCATGACAAAATGTGAGTGTGGGAAAGAGACACCTTGAATCTATCCTGGTAAAAAAGAGAACAAGGCATTCTTTTGTTTTTCAATTTGTATTTATTACTTTGTGCATGTGAATGTTTTGTTCAAATGCATGTATGTACACCATGTGTACCTGTTGGATCCTTGGATCTGGGATTATGATGGTTGTGAGCCATTTTGTGGGTGCTGGAAATCCAACCCAGGTCCTTTGCAAGAACAACAAGCACACTTAACCACCAAGACATCTTCAGCCCCCAAACCTAAGACACCAAAGTCAGTATTCAAAGAAACAAATATTTTTAGGTCTTTTGGTGGCCAGTTGGAAATTGGGTTAATAAGAAATCAAGTATCTGGGTGTTGAAAATAATTTTTCTGAGGGGCCAGGAAAATTACTTTAAGGCAGAGAATCTTTCACATTTATATCCTAGCCTGAAGCTACTATAAAAAAAGCCACAGGTCAAAATACTAAGACATTGTCTGAAGTTTAGCCAGTTCAGTTTGATTCCCTGGCAATTTCCTTAATTTACAAGTTGCTCAGTAGGGTGTTGTGTGTAGCTTTTGCTACCCTGAGTGAGGCAGTAGTAGCCCACTCCTGTTGTCAGAACACTCAAAATGTAAGGCAGGATCACAGATGTAGTCAGCCCGCTCTCATACTGAGTTCCTTAACCTCTAGGGCTCATGGGAAACCCTGTCCCCCTAAACAGCTCAAACTATGGCCTGTGCATGTGTGAACAACCCCCACCCAAAGGGACCTACATTGGGAAAAAGTTGCTGATAGGAAGGCCAAGATCAACATCTGGTGGATGACTTTTGTGATATATATTGATACATTGTACTATAGCTGTAAATTGATATGTCTTCCTGGGTGTTTAGATATGCATACATAGGAGTATATTTGTACACATTTCTAATTACAAAAAATTTGTGTGAACACTTTCTTTGCTCACTTGTCAGGGTCCACATGTGATTGACAAGTTATTTCTCTGCCAGCGAAATGAGCCAATTCAAGCCAGATTAGAGTATATAAAGGTTTTTATTGGGAAGCAGCTCTCAGGTGGAGGATTCATTAATCCCAAGGAAAAAGTCCAGGAAGTAGCCAGGGGATGGAGCCAGAGGGGAGGGAGAAGAGAAAGAAAGTGCATGCACACAGATAGACAAAATATATAGAGAGGAGAGGGGGAGAATAGAGAAGGGTCAGGGGGAAGAGGCCAAAATGTCTGGATTATATAGGAAAGAGCCTCTGGGGGAGGGGAAGCCCAGCCCTTGGGCTGGATAATTCAGGGTAGAGGGTAGGGTATGCCAGGTAGGAACTGAAGGAGTCTGGGAGAACCTGGAGGCCAGGTGCACTTTAGTATATCAAATATGTACCTCAGCTGTTTGTCCTAGGTATGAATCCCAGATATGACAGGGTGATTTACTGGAGCCATCCTGTATGTTTGTGTGTGTGTGTGTGTGTGTGTGTGTGTGTGTGTATGTGTGTGTGTGTGTGTGTGTGTGTATGTGTTTGATTTACTTATGGAGCCATCAGATTCCCTGGAAACTGAATTTACAGATGGTTGGGAACCATTATGTAGGGGCTAGGAACTGAACCCTGATCTAAAAGACTAGCCAGCAGGTGCCCATGGAAGCCAGAAAAGGGAATGAGATCCCCTGGAACTAGAGTTACAGGAGTTTGCAAGCTGTTTGATTAGGTGCTATGAAATGAGCCCAGACTTTTCCAGTGGTGTAAGTACTCTTAACCCAGGAGGCCCATTCACCAGTTCCTAGTTTTTATTTACTATTCTTATTTTTTTTTCCCCTAGGTAAGGTTTCTCTGTGTAGCTTTGGCTGTCCTGGTACTCACTGTGTAGACCAGACTGGCCTTGAACTCAGAGATGTGCCTGCCTTTGTCTCCCGAGTGCTGGGATTAAAGACGTTCAATACTATACTTGGCAAGTGTTTTTTTCAAAACTGAAAGTGAATACCAAGAATTAAGTCTGCTATAATTGTAGTTACACACACACACACACACACACACACACACACACACAGGAGTCTTATTCTCTTCACAGAATTGTATGTTTCTGGTTAAAATTAAACTTGTACACAATGTTTTTTCAAGGGTGAATTTGCTATTTTTTTTTTTTTTTTTTTTTTTTTTACTTAAGTCCCTCTCTCTCCTAGCCATGGTTGACTTTTCAATTTGCTACATAGTACAGGATAACCCTGAACCTCTGATTTGCATGTTTCTAGTCCTGAGTGCTTCAATTAGGAGCATGGATCACCACAGCTGGTTTTGTGGTTCTGGATATAGACCCAGAGCTCCCTGCATGCTAGGCAAAGACTCTATACAGAGCAACTTCTGTAGCCTCTTTGACTTCATCTTTAAAATTAAAGGGAAGTGTTCTAATGCCCAGGATAGGAGATACAGTTCCAAGAGCTCACACTTCAGTTGCTCGCTACTTGCTGTACAGGGGACCGAACCCAGAAACTAATGAATGTTATACCATTGACAGACCACATTGGAGGTATTCTTAACCCATTCTGTTTTCTCTTGGCCACTGATCAACCAGAAACAAAATAAAGCACACTGGGATTAGGATATTAGATCACAGAAATAGATTCTCCAGTCGAGTTGAATTTACCCACTAACCTGCGCCCTTGTTATATGTTGGAGCTTCTTTTAGGTATATGCCCAGGAGTGGTCTAGCTGGGTCTTCATGCCTTTTGAGATGCTTCTGGGCACGAGTGTAAACTCCCCTAAGGCTTTCTAAAGGCATTCCATTAAGGCAGACAGAGCACAGTTTAGGGGTTATTTAATTCAAACTGGGGAGTGGCTTCGCAAACACTGGTAGATATAAGTTCTAAACCATGTGGTCAACAAGAAGGCTGGGGAATCCTGCAGTGGTAAGAGCACAGTGCCGCCTGAACTGATCCCAAACACCAGAAAGAGGGAGAAAGCAACAGAAACTGCACTGAGTGGCCACAGCACCAAGGGCCTGTGGTCAAGATCTTGTCTTGCTCTCCTGAGGTGCTCACCAAGCCAGCCCAAGTTCCTTCTTTTGTGCATCCTGTGGTAACAAATCCTGTTCTGTCCTTTATTTCATTCTCAGGGAAGAGGCTGTCTTAACTGTACACAGTACATCATATATAACCATGAAAACTTTTTTCTTGGACCCAAACCAAAACCCTTAGAAATTTATTTCTTGCAATGCCTTTGTTACTAAATTGGAATATAAACAAGGCCAAGTACACAGATTCTCAGGACCCAAATCTATGGCACTAAAGACCTACTTGAACACATAGAAACAGCCACCCCTTGAAACTTCTCATATCACTAGGCAGAAATGAACTGACCCACATAGATGGGTATGGATACATTTTCTAATTTGGATAATTTACTTACAAGTTATTTGTTGGGGCTGGTGAGATGATTCAGTTGCTCTTGAAAAGGACCTAGGTTTGATTCCCAGCACCCATATAGTAGTTCATATCTATCCAGAACTCCGGGGGATCTGATGCCCTTAACTCTGCAAGTACTCATGCACACAATACACATACATACATGCAAACAAAACATTCATACATAAAATCTTACAACTTTAAAAAAGGGAAACATAGCCTTCAATGTATGTGTATGTATATAAGTATATACATTATATATATTATATACACATACACACACACATATATGCTATTCACACACACTGCATGAAACAAATCAAAGTTCTTCTAATTAACCAATTTAATCTTATTTTCCTTAACATTATTGTATGACATTTCTTTGAAATTGATATTAGAAAACTCAGGTCGGGTCATTTACACGTGAAATGTCAGGTCTCTGAGGCTAAGACAGGAGGGTACTCAACAGTTTTCAGGCCAGCCAATGAGTGAGACAAAAATAAAGATTTGGACAGAAAGAAAAAAACCTTTAAGATGGACTCATTCACCCTCAGGGATCCTGAGTTCTTTCTAGTGAGAGGTCTAGGTCCATTGTCAGTCCCACAGCCTCTATGATAGTTTCAGTCACCAAAAACCTAGATGACTAAAAGTAGACTCTCAAAGTCAACGGGCAAGGTAACCAACTTCCAGGAAACACACAGCAACTTTATTAGAATAACAGAAACTTCAAATTTATAAGGAAAATAACATGAAGCCAGCACCACCTGGTAAGTGTCAGGTCACATTACTGTTCTGATGGCACCTGGCCACACTGAGCGTCACAGGATAACCCCATCATAGCTGCTGCAAGACCACACTTCTGACACGACAGTTTCATCATCAAGGCTGCACACAGACTTGTTTTGAAGCTTTTGAGTAGAAAGGATCAATGTGGAGAGCAGAGCCTTGCTTTTCCAACTAAAAACAAAAAAGAAACTGGGGACTAAGCGGGCGACGACGTCTCCTCCAGTCTGCTAGAGTGCTCTATGGCACTCGATTCCACCTGGGGACACGGGGAGGGAAAGGAGTGGCAGGGGGCCAGGATACTAGAACTAGCAGGCTGCTCTGGTGACACTCAGCTCCTCTGTTCCCTTTCTGCTGGTGGTAGTAGGCGTCTTTTCTGGCAGCGGCAGCAGCTTGATGGGGGAGGAAGGAGCCACCCACCCATCACCTCTTCTTGAAGCCGTATTTTTTGCGTTCATAGAACAGGTCTGTCTTAGAGCTCCCCAAATTGACAATCTTTGGGCAACCGTCTCTCTGAAAAATAGAATAGAGTTGTTAAATTCTTGAAACTGTCTCAAGAGATTTAAGATAAAACCTAGCCCAGGAGTAGGAGAAGCATACCTCTTCACCTTAGTGCCTTTAGCTCCAGAGTAAACTGCTTGGCCCCCAACATCTCCCTCAACCAAAAAGAAAAAGACCCAATGCCTCTGCCTCCTGAGTGTTGGGATCAAGGGTGTGTCCACAGCCTGGCTCTTTTATGAGTTTCCAAAGACCTTTTTTTAATTAAAAAAGGTTTACATTTATTTGGAATGTGTGTGCATATGCACGCGTGGTTCCTGCAGGAGCTCAGAGGCCATGTGGTTTCTGGGGATGGAGCTCAGGGTCAGGTTGAACAGTAAAGACCTATATTCACTGGGCCATCTTGTCAGCTCCTTAAAGACCATTTTATAGGTTTTGGGTTAAAGGTTTATTCAAATTTCCAGTTATCCGAAGTAAAATAAACCAGGTAAAAATAGTAGAAATAGCAAGACAACAAAGGAAAAAGATGTTTTTCAGTGTGAGAAATGACAGTGAATTGGTTGGAGAAAGTGAACTGCACACACTAAGCCTGGGGACATCAGGACAACCACACTGCCTTCTATCTCACTTCATATGCTACCAGTATTGCAATCTCGTGCAACTTCAAGTTGACGCTCAGCAACAGTATCGTATTCCTTAGTACTTCATTCCTCATTAGAGAAACCTGGGTGCTGAAGAGCTGGCTCAGAAGGCTGGGTGCTAACCTAGAGCACCCGGGATGGGTGGTGCTCAACCACCATACTTCAAAATAAGTAAAAATACTTTTAAAGCTCTGCAAATGCTAATTATTTTCTCATTGTCTGCCTAGATTGGGATCAAGGCAATCTGTTTGCTCTCACATCATGAGAACATGCAAATTAGTTCTCTAGTACTAAGGCCTGAAGACACTGGTCTCCTGGTAGACTTTCTGTCTTGTGAGATACAGTATCCCAGACTGGTTTTATTTTATTTTATTTTATTTTGGTTTTTCAAGACAGAGTTTCTCCATGTAGCCCTGGCAGCCTTGGAGCTCACTGTATACCAGGCTAGCTTCAAACTCAACAGGTCTGTCTGCCTCTGTCTCCTGAGTGTTAGGATTAAAGGTGTGCACCACCACTGCCTGGCTCCAGGCTCAGTTTTAAAATGGCAATTCTCCCGCTCAGCATACCAAGTGCTAGAATTACAGGCATGCATCATCATGCCCAACTCCTGAGTCCTGATTATTTTTGAGGTTTTGAAAAACTCAGCTAAGCTTACTGACCTAATGAATTACCTTATAAATTATCAAAGCTGCAGAAGAGGTGAACAATAAGGAGAATGGCTTCTGCCATAGGATGGTTTCTGCACAGGAAAAAGCCTGGGCACTGCATCTGCATGATCATCTGTCAGTAAGGACGAGAGGCTGGATCATGTCACAGTACTGCTTTGTGTTCCTTGGAAACTAGTGCTGAGTAATTGGGAGCTTGGGCTCAAGTGTCCTCAGAACGTTCCTGTGTAACTCCAAGTAGGTGAAGTGATGTCTAAAATAATTCTCAGGGGCAGGGATCCAGAGGTATCAGATCACATGATGGATGCACACAAGTCAGATGGCAATTAACATTTAGTGATGATTCTCTGGTTCCACGCTTAAGCCAGACACAGACTCTAGCTGTATCTGTGAAAGCTCAAGAAAGTGTGGTCCTTATCTACATAAACCCTTTGGCTTTAAGAACTGTGTGAACCTTTTCTTTCCATTACACTAAGTACATCCCAATTCCTTTTTTTTTGTTGTTTTTTTGTTTTTGTTTTTTTGAGACAAGGTTTCTCTGTGTAGCCACATCCCAATTCCTAAGTACCAAACGTACGAAGTGGAAAGGTATGTCTCCCAGGAACACCTTCTCGGGGCAGTACCAAAAATGGAGTATCATCCTTGAACTACAAATTTAGGGCCTGTTCCGCACACCTGAGAAAAGGAGGGGTAGAGGACCAGATCCTTAGAATCTGTAGAAGACAGAATATGATCAATCTAGTTGTCACAGGTAAGTGGAAAAGAGTTTAGGGCAGGAGAGGGTTCAACCCAACTGAAGTTATGATTTCATTACTTTCTCCTTTCCCCAAACAATGTGGATTCAACACCATAAGCTGGTTTTCAGCTGGTTTAACATTGCATCCTGGGCCAGGCTGCCCCTCTCGATTTCTAACACTGACAAGGAAAAACAGCAAGCAGGTAGGTGCTTACTGCAGCTTTGGGCTGTCAAGATGGCTCAGTGGGCCAAAGCACTTGCCAGTGAGGGAAGAGAAACCCCAGGCAAGCTGTTCTCTTGACACCACATGCCCACACACAGGCAAACAGATATAACAAAGAAATTAAACAAAATACTGAAGCCTCAAGCCCACCAAGAAAGCAAACCACTCCCAGCAGGTTTATCCCGTGGTATAAAAATGTCTACAGAGAATAAGAGAAGCCTGACATTCACCCATGGAGAAAAAGCTCCCAACTGGGAGCCCTAGCTAAACGTGGCTTCCCAGGAAAGTTCTGTGGGATGTGGTGAGGCCCAGTTTGAGGATGCACATGTGTTGTTATCTATCGCCTGCTTGCTATTTACTCCTTACTTCTCTATTACATTCTTACAGTCACTCACAACAGAGACTGCAGCTATGTCACATCATCCTCTGTACCATACAACACCTCCCCACCCAAGTCCCATCTGGCTTCCGGCACTGGCGGGAGTAGCATCTGAATGCAGAGTGCTGAGGTCTAGTTCACTTGAACATGAGCACACACCAAGGACTGAGGAAAGGACAACAAGGGATAATGTGAACACAAGGTTTCGTCAGACAGCCTGGGACAGGTTAGAAAACCAATAACCTCTGCTTACACAGTGTGAGGGACAAGGAAGCGACAACATCAACAAGCTACCTACACTGTTCATAGGAGTATGAAGAGCTACATTCTGCCTTTTGTCAGTATCAAAAGAGGAAGACAGGGTCAGGCAGAACCACGAAGTGCCTACTACACACACCTATGTACTTGTTAGCACACAAACACAGGATCTTATATGTTGCTAGGAATAAAAATGAGCTGCCAAGACGACAACTCAGCAGGCGTCCTAACTCTATGTCAGCCTGACACAAACTAGGGTCATTTTAAAAGAGGAAAGCTCAACTGAGAAAGACTCAGGAGGTCTACCAGAGGTGTATGAGTGACATGGAAGAGCCCAGCCTATTGTGGGCGGTGCTACTAATGGGCTGGTGGTACTGGAAGCTATAGGAAAGCAGGCTGAGCAAACTGTAAGGGAAAAAGCTAGTAAGCAGGGATCCTCCATGGCTTTTCCATCAGTTCCTGTCTTGGCTTCCCTTGGTAATAGACTGTTACCTGGAGGGGTAGAAGTAAACCTTTTCCTTCCCTCAAGTTGCTTTTGTTCGTATTGTATCATCAGTAAGAAACCTAACTAAGACAGCAAGTAAACATACTTGTCAAGCCCAACAATTTGTATTCAACCAAGACCAGAGTATAAAGGGGCAACTGACCTCCACAGGTTGTCCCCTGATGGCTACACATGCATATGCCCTACACCCATGCATAGGAGACATCAAAGGAACATGGAGAAGGTCTAACTTGATACTGACAAAGATTTGCCTATCTTCTGCCCCAGATAGAGAATAACTGCTCCATATTAGACCACACCCAGTTTGGCTCACAGGCTTTAAGAAATTACCTAGATAACTAGCTGAACATTGCAATCTCCACAGACCAGGTCAGAAGAGATGGCCATGGGTGGCAAAATGGTCCAAAGGAAAAGGAAGAAAGACCAGGTAGGAAGCTCAGCCTGCACTCACATCCTTCTCCTGAATGGTGCACTCCTTACAGTAGTAGGCATCAGAGACTCCGGGACCTCCACAGATCACACAGCGGCCCTGGTAAGATCCATAGTTACACTCATCACAAATGCGAACCAGGGTGCAGGGACGCACATAGGAGTCACAGATCACACACTTGCCATCACCTGTAGAGAGAGGAGACTGAGTTATACTCAAGAGCCATTACTTCCCTAAGATCTTTCCTCTGCCCTGTGCGGGAAATAAGTAGCTTCCCTTTGACAGTGACTTTAGTATCTTCTTCTATCTGGACAGCATAAGCCTTATCCTGTATCTACGTCACTTAATTAATGCATGCAAAGAGTTTGGAATATTGTCTGGGAGCCTTTAAGTCTATGTAGTTACTGTCAACAAATTGCATGTCCTTTTTGCACACATATTGGGCTGGGAAGGTCCCCACTACTTTAAAAAATCTTACTGTCCAAAAGTAGACATTTTTTTCCCCCAAAACCTAAGTATGAAGTATTAAAAACTGCAAGCTTAAGTGGGAGGATGGTGGGGGAGTCTTTAGTTGCAGCCAGGTATTCAGTGTCCTCTGCAGCCTGGTATATCTATTTAAGGCTTCTTTGCTGTTCCTCTGGAATTGATGGCTCTTCAAAGAGTAAAGAAGGCAAGGTGAGAGAGGGCGTGTTCGGCTTACATTTTTCACACAGTCTTCCGATAGCTGCAAGATCAAAGATAGTAGAACATATTGTTAAAATTAAAGTTGTGATGTAGGAAGAAAGATTTTCGTCAGGCTGAGTATAAAGGACGGGGAAGGTATCAACGATTACAGTGAGCCATACAGAAGCGCTGTCATATTCTTCTTTTCTCCCTCTCCACTGTCCCTCACCCCCTACTTTGAGACAGAATCCCACTGTGTAGCTTCAGTTAGCCTGGAACTTCTTTTAAGCTCTGGCCAGTCTCGAACTGGCAGCAATCTTCCAGTCTTCTACCTCCCAGCCTATGCTCCTAAATTTTGCTTTACACGAAAACCATGTCAAGAAAAAAAAAAAAAGCTGTCCGGAACCCTCCAAAATCCAAAGCAATCTTGTACCGCTTCTCCAAACCTGACACAGACGCTCCCGCCAGCCTTAGGCTCCCAGATGCGCGCTCCTGCCCTCTTCTAAGAAGCCACAACCCGGTGAGCGCTTCTAGAATACCCAGGGACCGTAAGGCGCGAAACGTGGAGCCTCCAAACCAAAGCCCTAAAGAGGAGGTGAAAGTCCCTAATCCCCCACTTTCTAATACCATCCCACTCAAACAAAAGCGAGCAGCCCTCCAACTCACCCACACCTGCCTGCTTGCGGCAGAAAATCAAATCTGGATGATGTTTAGCCATAACTCTTTGCCAAGCCGGCGGCCGGAAGCTTAGCGAACTTCCGCCCGACCTTTAACCTACACCACTCCTACTTCCACTTCTCCGTGATTGGCCATGCAGCTGTCCGTCAGCCTTTGTCCTGGAGGGCACCAAATCTCGCTAGTTCTCGCGAGAGTTTCCTCGCCAGGTCCTTGCAGGTGCACCAAAGGTTTTGAATAAAATTCTTTTTTCTTCCAGATTTGAACTCATAAACTGAAGTTTGTTCTCGGATTAACATTCTGCATATGTTGCTTTTTGTGTTGGGGTTTGAGGCCAGGGCTTCTTTCATGCTTCCGCAAAGTATGTGGGTTTGGGGGTGTTCTCTTTTATGGAATGAAGGGTGACCTTGAACTCCTGACTCCCCTCCAGCTTCCACTCCCAAGTGCAGAGGTGACAGGACTGCGCCCGACGCCAAGCTGGCAATTTCTCTGCAGCTTTCCCTTCCACGCCCGGTTCGCCTCATGTAAGCCCCGCCCACTGCGCTCTCTGGACTCTGGCCTAGGGAGGAAGGCTCTACCGTCACAGCGACGCCACTGTAAGCCACGCCCCCTTCAATGCTTTAAGAGCGCCATCTGTCACGTCACTTTCATGCGACCTCATCTTTGTCAGTGCACAAAATGGCGCCTTACAGCCTTCTGGTCACCCGGCTGCAGGTAAGCGAACTCAGAGATGAGGGTTCGCGGGGGCGGGGAGCCTCCTGCCTTGCCTGCGGCTGTAGGCGAGGCCAGGCGAGGCGGGCTCGACCCGCGGCTGACTTTCCGTGCACCTGTCGCGGTTGCAGGCCCGGCGCCCTTGTCCGTTCCTACGTTGTCCTAGGTCAAGGAGTCCCTGGCACAGTCAGTTCCAGTCCCTGTCCTCGCCTGTCGGGAAGCTTGAGTCTAAGCAGCTGCAGCCTGGTCAAGGATGGAGGCACTTCTTTTTTTCTGAGGGCTGAATTCCTGCTCCCCCAGGGTGGTTTTCTGTTCCTCAAGGTGAAGACAAGGTGATTGGGGGGCGCTGTAGTTGGGGGTTCCTCTAAGCCAGGTGCTTGAAGCCTTCACTTCCCATCAGTAGCAAAGACTTGTCTCCTTATGTATCCGTGGTTGTCGGGCCTAGAGTCTGCAGAAGCTATATCCAGTACTACCCTTTGAGGACACGCGGGGTCGTAGATGCAAGAAGGAGTGTTCTGGGCCTCACCATAAAAAATAGTTGCGATAACAGTGCTTTCTCACCTTTGGACCAGATGTCATGACTGTTTACTAATGTTACAGATGTTTTATCTGACGACATAGATGTCAGATAATTTTTTTTTCCAACTTGATAGATGGAAAAACTGAAAGGAAGTAGACGAAGTAGTGGCTTTCGTGGTGTCACTAAAGTGTCATAGCCTGAGCAGTGACCCTGTAGGCTCTCTCTTCTTCTTGTTCTTGGCAGCCTAATGTCACAGAACTTTCTGAACCAGGGTGTGATTGTTTGTAGTTACCATTGTACAGAATCAAGTATTTTGAAGTCACAGTTAGTTGCTTTCCAGATATTAGGGGTGGAAAGACGAGAAGACTCAACAGTTTGACCTTGACTGGCATCGGACATCTAGAAAATTGACTATGCCAATCAGATGGTTTTCCATCCTAACCTTACAGCCCTAGGGAGGTACAAAGTTAAGTTTATTGTAAAGTATGTATTTTGTTAATAAAAAGAAATCAATAAAATAACTGTGGACATTCTCTAGCAATCTTTTAGGATTACTTTTGTGAATTTGCTCTGGACCAACTTTGAACACAGAATTAATAATTTTAAAAAGTATGTGCTGTACTCTCAGGAAGCATTGTCATCTAGTTTTCTTTATCACATTACTTAAAATCAAACTGTAAAGTGAAACTCATTTATCTGAACAAATCATTTGACTTTTGGCCAATGAAAGGGATTTGCAGCTTTGGTTCCTTTGATTCTTTAGATAGTACGATGAGTTTTGTCCTGACCCTGATGTCCTATGACTGAGTGGAGTCAAGCAAAACATATTTAATAGGATACATGACCTCTGAGTTTGGAAGAAAGGAATAATGTGACATTTGGACCTTCTAAAGTGTGACTGTTAGAATGGTGTAGAAAGAGCTCTGGGCTATAGTTCATGACCTCCCATGATCCATGACCTTGTACACGTAACTTTCTAAGTTCTTTGTCCATCAGTTGTGGATTGTCTTCATTAAACAAGGTTTATTAAGCACTTAATTATGAGGAATTAGAACATGTTTACAATGTTGTAGTTCAACTTCTTTTGAATGTGGAGAATCTAAGACCTTGAGTGAGCTTGGGCAACTGCTACAGTCAGGATTGAAGTCAGAGCCTCCTTATATGTTCATTCAGCTAAGGGGAATGAGTAGTATTCTGTTCTTTTCAATATACCAGTGCATCCAAATGGTCAGGCTGTCTCAGGCAATGTCTGGTGACGCTGCACTCTGAGGACCTTTCCTTTACCTCTTCTATGCTGTATGCATTTGAGAAGTTATGTTTACTACCTGAATAGCTCTGCCAGATCCGTCTCTAGCATGCATTAATTACTTCATAAACATTATCAGCTTTTTCTTTTCTTCTCTTTTTCTTATTTTGTTTTTGAGACTGGTTCTTACTGTGTAGCTTGTGCCAGCCTTGAATTTTTGATTCTCCTGCCTCAGCCACCTGAGTGCTTTGAGTTCAGGCATGTGCAGCCATAGCCAGTAGAAAAATTGGTAAGAAGACAACTCCTGTTTTGTTTCTTTTTTCAATGTATGTAAAGTTATTTTATGTGTATGTGTGTTTTGCCTGCATGTATGTATGTGTACCATGTCCATGCATGCAATGTTCACAGAAGCCAGAAGAGAGAATCAGACCCCCTGGAACTGGAATTAACAGATGGTTGGGAGCCACCATGTGAGTGCTGGGAGTCCTCTGGAAGAATAGCAGTGGTCTTAACCACTGAGTCATGTCTAGAGTCTCCAGTCCCTATTTTTGTGAAGTATATACATATTCTAATGAACCTGTAGAGATCTTTCTCAGGTTGATTAGTTATTTATATTCTTTTGGCTGGACCAAATGTAATGGAGGTTACAGACCAGCCATTAACAATAGCATTTACCTTATATGAACTAGTCATTGCTCATGTCTCTAGGATGAGGCAGATCGATGAGCAGCAGTGTTTCAGGTGAAGAACAGAGGCAGTACATAAAGGTTAATAGCATGAACTCATACATTAGAATGCCTGGGTTTAAATCCTGGCTTTAGTACTAAGTAACTGTGACAGTCAGTAAATTATTCCATTTCTCTTTACCCGTTTCCTCATCTTTCAGGTACCCTAGTACATCTGTTTTAATCAAGTAACAGTTGCAAAGTATTTAAAACCTTACCTGACCCCAGTAAGAGTTCTATATACTCCTTTAAATAAGGTAAATAGAGATAGGATTTTATCATTACTTTTTGATAAATTTGATGTGATTTGGATCTGCACATTTCTGATTCCAAATCCTAAGGCCGTCAGCTTGCAGTGTACTGCTCTTTGGCAGTAAGACTTGGACCAAGATACCACCGGCTCCATAACTCAACACATGCTATTGGTTTTGACGGTGCTTGTTACCAGGTAGAGAGATCAGCAACAAAATGAAGAAAATAGGAAGAGATTTTTAAACAGCCATATTTATTCTTTGGTTTTAATGCTTATCTTTGTGCATTTGACTATAGATAAATGAAAGATATTTGGCTTTACCTTGTTGTACTGAGATTTGGGTTCTAATGTGACCTTGGGGAAATCATTGCAACTTCTTGTATGTAATTCTAGAATAGTAGTTAACTACAAAGAAGTATGACATTTGTGGCAGAAGTTTTCTCCATAATTTCATGTTTAAAAAAAACCACAAAACACAAAACCCCTTTCTTTGAATTTTAATTACTGTGATGATTTCCTAGGATCAGCTGTTGCTTTATATTGAGAGTTTGTAAATTCATTAATGGACCAACCTCAGATCTTAGATTTAGGTAACAAGCATACTATGTTGAGGACTAGTAGAACACAGCATTGCTCTCTGAACCAATTGCTTCTACGATGTTTACTGTCTAGCACTGGTCCAGGCTTTGGGAGTGTGAGACAAACAAGCTTAGGAAAACTAAGCCAGGTGCTTGCCTGTAGCCTCAGCGCTCCTGAGACTAAGGGAAGAGGAGAAACAGAAAATTACCAAGTAGACAAATAAAAGAAATTTGGTTATGCCTGGTGGTGGCACAATACTATTTTTATTTTACTTGCATGTGTGGTTTGTCTGTACATCTGTCCATATGCATAAAGTACCCATAGAGATCGAAACAGCATCAGATCTCTTGCAACTGGAGTTGCAAACAGTTGTGAGCTGTTGGGAATTAGCTATTGGAAGAGCAGCTAATGCTCTTAATTACTGAGCTATCTCTCCAGCCCCAGCACTAGACTATTTTAAATCATGGAATAACATAACTGATTTGTGCTTGAGGAGAATAATGAGTTGCTGTGTAGGTGCTGGGCCATCAGAGGTCAAAGAGTGCTTGCCTCTTTTTGGATCCCAGAGAGACCTGGAATCTCTGAGACGAGTGTGCTATTAGTGGAGGAGGTCTCTCTCCTGTCTCTCTCTCTGTCTCTGTCTCTGTCTCTGTCTCTCTGTCTCTCTCTCTCTCTCTCTCTCTCTCTCTCTCTCTCTCTCTCTGTGTGTGTGTTGTATGTGTATAGGTATATGTGTGCGAGTTTGAGACTAGCCTGGGATACATGAGACCCTGACAAAGAAGATGGGAAAAAAAATTGTGAAGTTTCTTTTCTTTCCTTTTTTCTTTTTTCATTTTTTTAAAAACACATTTATTGTGCGTTGAGGAAAGGGATATGTCCGTGTTACAATGGGTGTTCACGTTAGAGGATAGCTTTGCAAGACAGCTCTCCTAGCATGGGTTCTGGAGAGTGGACTCAGGCCAGTAGGCTTGGCAGCAAATACCTTTACCTCCTGAGCCATCTTGTCAAATTCAGTTTTTTAAATTTCTGAGTATGCCCTTCCCAATATTGAGACTAGGCACAGAATTCTATAGGGCTGTCCCACAGTGTGCCTGTAGAAGCTATGCTGGAGTTCCTGGAAGGCAAGGAGAAAGCGTTCTTGGCATTTTACAAAGCTTAGTCCAAGCAAGAGCTCGCCAGTTTTGGAAGCAGGACTGGAACGATGGAAGCAAAGCTGTTAAGGTCTTCAGGATCCTCATCTGCAAAGTGAACATATTACGTTTTGTCTCACTGGATAGTCATGCAGTTGTGTGTGTCACATCCTCAGGACAGTCAGGTGTGGGATAAGGCACATAGGATTTGTTAGTTCCTGTCTCAAACCACCACATACACCCTTCCCATCCCAGCTAAGTTAGCCTCTATTATCCAGCATTTTTATCTTTAGCTTCTTCATTTAAAAGATAGAGTCTTCGACTGGTGAGATGGTTTAGTGGGTATGGGCTTGTCACCAACACGGTAGGAGAACACAGTTTCCTGTAAGTTGTCCTCTGACCTCCATATGTGCACACACGAATGCATACTCACAGTATATAGATGGGATTGCAGGTGTTTACCACCAAGGTTGTTTGTTTAAGATTTGTTTGTTTTTGTTACTGTTGTTGGTTTTAGTTTTTCCAGTCAGGGTTTCTCTGTGTAGCTCTGGCAATCCTGAAACTCACAGAGACCTGCCTCTGCTTCCTGAGTGCTGGGATTACCGCTGTCCTGCCACCACCACTGCCCAGCTTATTTGTCTTAGTATATGTATGAATGTTTTGCCTGTGTGTATGTATGTACACTATGTGCATACACGCCTAGTGCATACAAGAAAGTTAGAACGTGTTGGGTCCCTTGGGACTGGAGTTACATATGGTTGTGAGCCACCATGTATGTGTTGGTAGTCAAATCTAGGCCTTGTGCAAGAGCAACAAGTGCTCTTAGCCACCGCCAAGACCACTCCAATTCACACTCAACTTCTTTTTAGATGGGTTGTGTGAATATAATCAGATCCTTACGGACTGAGTCTTTTTTGTTTTTTGGGTTTTTTTTTTTTTTTTTTTTTTGGCTTTCAGAAACAGAGTTTCTCTGTATAGCCCTGGATGTCCTAAAACCCACTCTGTAGACCAGGTTGGCTTTGAACCCAGAGATCTAGGCAGATCTGCCTGTCTCTGCCCCCTAAGTGCTAGGATTAAAGGCATGTGCCACCACATTACCTTCCCTTTTTTGAGATAGGGTCTCACTCACTATGTAACCTTGGCTGCCCAGAACTCACTATGTAGACCAGACTAGCCTCAAAATCAGATCTGCCCTCCTCTGTCTCCCAAATACTAAGATTAAAGGTGTGAGTCACCATGCCCAGCCTGTTGGTATTTATAAATAATCCTTTGTGACATCATTGAATTCACCAGTGGAGCTATAGTGGCTGACTTCAAATGTGGGCCAGTGAAATCCCTCTCTTGTTATATGGGAGCAATAATTTAAATGCTATATAATACATGGCTGAAGCAATAGTTAGATGAATGTGCTGGGCCTCAATACAGACTCAGCCCTCTGGTTTGGCACCCAGATGTGGTAGTGAATATTTAATCTACCTACTGTTGTTGTAGGTGTTGGAGTTGTGGGTTCAGGCCTGGAGGAACTGGAATCATAGCAGTTGCCACATACTGACATCAGGTCCTTTCACTTGTCATAGACATAGGTCTTTTTTTTTTTTTTTTTAAATCTGTTTTTTTGAGACAAGGTTTCTTTGTGTGGCCTTGGCTGTCCTGGACCTAGCTCTGTAGACCAGGCTAGCCTCAAACTCACAAAGATCTGTCTGTCCTAGGTGGTCTTTTACCAGGGTTGACCCACTTGTCCTTCACGGTAACCCAAAAATGTCAGCATTCCCAGCCTGTTTTTGTAATAATGTAATTGAGATCCACAGATGTTGAATAATTCATCTGAGGTCACAGGTAGCACACTATAGAACCAGATGTTGGTTGCAGAGATGTATTGGACCACAGAACTTGGGCTTTTGACCATTCAGCAGCCTGTTTCCCCAGAGCCCTTCCCTGGGGGTAGGGTGTAGAAGCCAAATCTCTGGAGAGTAGGCTGGATATGGGGAAAACAGTACAGTTGACCTCCACTGGTTTCAGTGCATATCTCTTGAGGCTGTGATTGCCTTCTGCCCCAGAACCAGCAAGGCAGAGGTGTGGGTCTCATATGGCAGCTTTATTCTTGGCTGGGCTCACAGGCTGCCTGAGGAGCTCTGAATAGTGCCCTTCTCCGTGTGCTGCTGTAGAACTGGCTGCCTAATCTGCAGGCCAGAGCAGGGCTCAGGATTTATATGCAACTCGCAGCCTCTGCTACTGAAGGCGACTGCAAAAGAGAATTAGATGGATGAGTGAGTCCATCAGCCTGTTTATTAAAGGGATCCCTGCTGCCTTTGGTAGACATTTAGAGGCTGTGACTGGGAGGCGTGGCTCTTCACCGTACTTTTCCTTGTCTCTGGAAAGGATAGAACCACTTTTGTTCTTGCCAGTTGCATAGCAACCGAGCTAGCTGATTGCCTGCTGGCAAGAGGGAATTGTGCAGCTTTAGATGCTTAGGCAAGGTGCCAAGCATTGCCTATCACTGGGGGTGGGAAAATGTTGTTAGAAGCTGCAGTGGAGGTGTGGGAAGATGTTTCCACTTGACACAGTGTTGGCTGACAGGTATTCCTGGGTTGCCCACCACAAAGGAGCTGCTCATTAGGTTTCCCTGCCAGTAAGGGCTGAGCACTTAGTTGCTGAGAGCAGTGAGTCTTGGAACTGTGGAGGCCATGGCCAAGAATAACAAGAGTCTGACCCCATCTGTATTCCTGTAGCCATCTTTCATACTTCCTCCTAGCAAAGTACAGCTCGCCCAGGCGGAGTTCTTTAGCTCCTCTTCCCAGTCCCCACTGGCAGCTTTGTGTTGTCACTCTGGGCCTTTCTCTACATTTTTGAACTGTGTGTTCTTTCAGACCCTCACAGTCTTTGCTGTTTTGTCTTTATGTTAGAAAAGAAGAAACCAAGGCTCAAGAGAGGTCAGGAATCCCACAGTCTCACAGCCCAGGAGGCTGGGATTCTAAGGGAGATGATCCAGATATAGAAGGATGCTATTTCTGCCCCTGGTTCTTGTATTGGCCATCCACAGTGGCACACTGGCAGTCGAGTAATTCTGCCTGACCCAGGAGCCCAGTCTCTGAACAGCTCAACCACTTGCAGCTTCTTGACTTTCTGAGGGCAAGGACCAACTGACCAATCACTAACAGGTAGTTCTGGTATAACCTAGGCATGACAGGATGGGAGCAATCTTGTCTTTGTAGCAACCAGGCACCATGACAGGGGCAGGTACAGCATGGACTAATTGTGGGGTCTGTTCCTCAAGCTGTGTTCCTGTTGAAAACCAAAATTTAAGAGTTCAGGTTTAGGGGGAGCTGTACCACCTTTTACCATGTCTTGCCCTTTGTCTGGTTATGCATTGCTTTGGGACAGAATCTTACACTATAGCTCCAGTCTGAACTCTCAGCTCTCCTGCCTCAGCCTTCCTGAGTACCTTCTTTAACTAGAGGTTCTCTATCTGACCAGGTCTGGGCCCTGCTTTGTATTTTATGATGTGCACATCCTGTTCCTCAGTGACTTCTCACCCAGGCATTCCAAGCAGAGTTCCTCACAACAGTTGGCAGGAGTCTCCTTTATGACCTTTGCAAAGGTTACTTTGGGTTTTGCTGATCTTGACCCAACAAAGGTATATCACTGTAGGGCTGTCTTTCTCCTTAGTGTTTGCTGAGTTTCTTGGCACATAATAGTGCTCAAGTGTAAGATACAATGTGTTCCTAGGAAAGGTCATGTGAAAAGTGACCAGCAGCCTTTTCCGGTGTTTCCCACATTTTTGAATGCATTGTATAGTACCCACAATGACTTTTAAGATTCAACTCTGTTAAGGGTTCTGTGACTTTCCCATTGCTAAGAGCCAAATGAAACCTGTACTTACTGTCCACTTCACACTAAACCAGGTCTCAGACTGACTAGTGCAATTAAGACAGCGTGATCACCTCACAGTCAGCTTGTTACTTACAGGGTGAAAGACAAAATCAGCCATAGGTGCCATCCCTTTGAGCTTTTCCCTGTGCATTATAAGGGACAGGTGACACCTAAGCAAAAGGTACTAATGACTGGACCACAGTTTATGGACTGTGAGAGACAAGAAGTTCACTACTCTGAAAGCCTGTATCACAGTAAGCAGTGAGTGAGGAGAGAGTCTTCTAGCAGCCTTTGGGAGCCTGGATTGAGTAGGAGAAGAATCATAACTTTTCAGAGTCCTCCCATCCTTTCTTTACTGGGGGCAGAGATCTGGGATAAGATGTGGTCCACAGTCACTAGAGTGCCATGCTGTGTCTGGGAAGCCTGGCCCTTTCAGTGTGTGCCAGCCACATAGTAATCATGAGAAACCAGACATGCTTATGAGGGCAGATGTGTAGTTAGGCCAATGTTGATCTGTCTTGGGTACTCTTGGGTACTCAGGTTCAACCCAGTGTAACAGCCACCACACTGAACTGCCACTCAGCCCTGACCTTTGTGTTTTGTTAGAGACAACCTGACTGATGTGTCAAATGTCCTGAAGAAATCACACCGTTCTTACCAATCGCTACCTCACTAATCACGACTAAAAGTACCTTGCAAGTGAGACGTTGGACATTCATAGAACTCTGCTAGGTGTCAGGTTTTTGCACCTTGCTTGCTGCTTAAGAGTAGTATGTGGAAAGTTTAAAATGCTTGAGTGAGCTGGGTAGCATGCACACTCCTGCGTGGGGAAGGTGAGCCAGGATTGTGAGTTTGAGTTTGGATGACATAGTCGGGCCCAGTTTCTAAAGAAAGTTAATGGAATGTCATGCATAAAATAAAGAGCTAAGAGATACTAACATGCTTTAGATTGACAACAGGGTAGAGACACCATGCCTCACTTGTTCATGGACCATGTGGTACTGACAAGGACGTCTATAGACCACAAGGACTAGAGATGGATAGAAACTAGTAGTGAAGATGTCAAACTAAGATCAAGGTTATTAGGTTTTTCATCCAGCTTCAGAAAATCAGGTACACAAGCCAGGGATGGCAGATCGCACCTGTCATTCCTACACTTGAGAAGATCATCATCTTGACTTTGAGGCCAGTCTGGGCTACACAGTTATAGGGCTGCTTGAGCTACAGTGTGAAACCCTGTCTTAAAAATAAGAAAATCCAGGCCAGTGAAATGGCTCAGTGGGTAAAAGAGTTTACACAGTGAGACTCTGTCTCGAAAACAATCACAGAAACCCAAAACAAACAAGGGTGGTCAGTGCTGTTATATGACTATGCTCTTAGTCCCTGCATCCAGGACCAGAGGCAGGTTGATCTGAGTGGGAGAACAGCCTGGTCTAATATTGCCAGCCTCAGCTACATAATGAGAACCTGTCTCAAAAAGGAAGGAAGGGAAGGAAGAAGCAGTGGGTCAGGAAAATGTCAGTCAAGATGTTACAGTGTGACAGTGTATGGAAGTCAGAGTGTCATACAATGTGTCCACTGGCTGCGTTGTTGCCATAAGGCTATTTGGTGGAGCTGCAGATGCCAGCAAACTTGAAGATAAGCCAGTAAATAGGTAATTGAAAAACCTGATAGCTGTCCTTAGAGAGGATAACAAGAGAGATAGTTGTCTTCTCATAGCTGGGCAGCCCCGACTCTGGAGACTGAGTCATCTTGAGTGGGAATGGGATTGTATAGTTTGAACATACTCAGGGGATCCTGGTGCCCCCCAGGGTCTGGGAACCATTATTCTTAGAACAGCTTGTCCTCAGAGGGGCAGGCATGGACAAAGAGCCAACTCTCTAGGCCTCTATGTGGTATTTAAATTTTAATTAATAGTAAAGGGACAGCAGACTGCTCATTGGATAAAGGTACCCAGTGTCAACATCTGACACCCAAGTCAATCACTGTAACCCATAGGGTAGAAGGAGAGAGCTGACTCTTGCATGTTGTTCTGTGACCTCCACACACATGCCATGACAGATATCTCCCCCAACACAGATATTAAATGTAAAACAACAAAACAGTAAAAGTGCCATTGTTCAATTGCGCTTGCTCAGGCTGCCTCATTGGACAACACAAACCTAGAACAGATCCAACAGAGTAGAAGTGTTGTGGACAGTGTTGGCTGATATTCACAGAAACTCTCAAAGAGTAAGCAGGACAACACCAGGAGTAAGGACTTTGCTCATCCATCCATTCATTCATTTGTTTATTTTGAAGCCTCGACTTTGGTAGCCCAGACTTTGGTAGCCAAGGCTGGCCTCAAACTGGCTAAGTACCTGAGGATGACCTTGAACTCTGTTCTCTTGTCTCCATTTCTAAAGTGCTAGGATCACAGGCATGTGTATTGCCATGCTTGACCATGACTCAGGACTGAGCATTGAATGGCTTCTCTTCAGTACTATAAAGTTGAACCCATTTTGAAGGAGGCTTAGAGACTTGAATAACATGCCTAGAACAGTTACAAACAAGTAGATGAGTTGGGCTGGGTTTGGGTCCCCAGCCTGCTCACATGGCCTTGGTCACTCTTCCTCCATGGGAAGATAGGTCATGGAGTTATCACTTCACAGGTGGCTTTGAAGATTAGAGGATATAATGTGTGCAGAATGCTTAGCCAGTACTTGTTTCATGGATGGTAGGCACTCAGTAAATATTCTGTTGTTACCCAGAAATAATACTCATTTTAAAAATTAATTTATGGGGCTGGAGAGATGGCTTAGTGGTTAAGAGCACTGACTGCTCTTCCAGAGGTCCTGAGTTCAATTCCCAGCAACCACATGATGGCTCACAACCATCTGTAATGTGATCTGATGCCCTCTTCTGGCATGCAAGTGTACATGCAGGTAGAGTACTTATATTCAGTAAATATAAATAAATTCACATAGTAATGCTGACCATGGGGTCAGGACCTTGTGAGTAACTAGATACACACTACCATCAAGTTGCGTGTCCAGTCTCCAGCATAGTTCTTTCCCTTGTTTTCTAATCACATCATCACCACTAGTTGAGAGAGCATCTCATACAGCCCAGGCTGTCCTTAAACTCCTGATTCTCCTGTTTCCAGTACCACCATACCTAGTTTATGTAGTGCTAGGGACTGATTTTTGTTTTGTTTGTTATTTTTTAATTTCATGGACCAGTGAGTTGATTCATTGGGTAATAGAGCCTGCCATTAAATTCTTAACAACCTGAGTTCAATCCTCAGGACCTACATGGTGGAAGGATAGAACTGACTCCTGCAAGTTGTCCTCTGACCTCTACTCTTCTGCCATATGGCACACATAAGACACAGATGGAGGTCAGAAGATAGACAGCTTTGGGGAGTTGGTTCTCTCCTTCTGCTATGAATTCTGGAGATTGAACTGCTGGTATTGACAGGAGGCCGCTGTTCCTCTCTGTGTGAACTCTCCCTGAACTGTTTATATGTTTTAACAACATAGTGATTGTCTTTTCCCAGAGCAATTCAAGCCAGAGTCAGTCTGATAGAAGTTACCCCTTTAATGGCCTACATTAAAAGCTGCCCAGCGTCACTCACCTCCTTGCATCACAAGTCAGGAAGTGTTCCATATGGTAAAAGGGAGGGGGTCATACAACACCGTAGTAATAACGACCAAGCTTAGGACAGGCTTTCCCCATTCATTCTTCCATCCAGGAGACACATAAGTCCGTAAGACAGTAAGGGAGCCCTTCTCTATCCTCAGGGAACTCACTGTGTGGGCAGAGTTCTGGCTGTAATGTGGGCATCGTGTCACAGCTGCTTGAACTTCCACACAGGTGTTCCTGACTGGTCCACAGAGCTTATTAGATACTGTTACAGACTTCTCTAGGACTTAGCCAAGGAGGCATTCCCTTCAGCTGTTGTAACTTGTATGGTAGAACTTGATTTTGAGCCTGGTGACTTCTAGGAAGCCCTCCCATTTCCTCCTCTTGGAAATGTTTCTGTGGCTGCTAAGATAACCATCTTCAGGTAAGGGACACGAGGCCACAGTCACAGAACAGCTCATGACAGCTGATTTTTTTTTTTCACTATGTGGTCCTGTCTTTCAGGTGTAGACACTTGAGAAACAAACCCATTGATGGTGCTGTTTTCTTATGTTTTGCAGAAGGCCCTGGGTGTACGTCAGTACCATGTAGCCTCAGTCCTGTGCCAACGGGCCAAGGTGGCCATGAGCCATTTTGAGCCCAGTGAATACATCCGGTATGACCTGCTAGAGAAGAACATTAACATTGTCCGTAAACGGTAAGGCTGTGGGGAGCTTGAGGTGACAGCTGAGAGCTGCTTCCCTTTCAGGAGGCATTGGGACTGCCTGTGGCAGGATCTAGTATTCAGGAAACAAAGGTTCCAGCAGAGGAAAATCTTTGTATTGGAGCATCTGTCCCTTATCCAAGGAGTAGCATGAAGAAAAGCGTGGGGACAGTGACACATGCCTGGAGTCACAGCACTTGAGAGGCAGAGGAGGCAGGAGCACCAGGAGTGTTAGACCAGAGAACTACCTTGTAAGGTTCCAAGTCTGTTGACTGGTGAAGGCTACACTTAGCCTATTCTCTCTGACTCTAGTGGCCCCAGTGTTGATTCTAGTATTATTTTTTAGATTACATTTTATTTATTGTCTGTGTGCATACATGTGTAGGCATGCACACATGTAGAGGTTAGAGGACAACTTGGGGCAGTCATTCATTATTCTCTTGTTCTACCATGTGAGTCCCAGGGATTGAACTAGGGTTGTCAGACTTACTGGCAAGTGCTACCTACTGAGCCATCTTGACAGTTGGATTTCATACATACTTGGCTGGCCTTGAACTCAATGTGTAGCCAAGGATATGACCTTGAATTTCTGATCCTTCTGCCTGTACCTACCAAGTGCATGTGCCATCATATGTGACACTGGATCTTAAACCCAGGTCTTTGTGCACAGAAGACAAGCACACTACCAACCGAGCCAGTACCTAGCTAGCTTCTAGTCTTGTCCGGTTCATCCAGACTGCATGCTCAAGTTACCTGGGAGGCTTTTACACCAGCCAGCCCCTGCTTCCCCATCCTCAGCAGTTCTGTTTCAGGGGAGCTTGACCTTGCTTTAAACAGTGTTGTTTTTGGCATCACATGGGAGTCTCTTCAGACCAAGACTCTCAGATCCCACTCCAGTTTAACTGAGAGAGAACCTTGTATTTAATAGGGTCCTCTGGTGCCAGGTGGTAGTTGTGTTTGCCCAGCTCTAGGGTGGCAGAGGCAGGCAGATCTATGTGTTGTAGGTCAGACTGGTCTACAAAGTGAGTCCCAGGACAGCCAGGGCTACACACAGAAACTCTGTTTCAAAAAAAAAAAAAAGGATAGAAAGAAGGAAGGAGGGAAGGAGGGAGGGGAGAAGGAGAGAGGGAAAACAGGATCCTTTAGGGATTGATGGTATCAAAGTGTGGGCAGCACTGGCCAGCCTCCCAGTTCTTTCTAAAGTGCAGTCTGAGTGCAGAACTGCTGTCTCTGCCAACACAGGACCTTGAACAAATACCTTTCTCCAGGAGACTATTAATTTATTCTTGAGTCTCTGACCACCGCTAGGTGGGAAGATGATGGATTCTCCTTTATCCTCAGACTTGCACCTCTGCTATTCACCATGCTTAGAAGGAGAGCTGGCACAGAAGTCAGCTTCTAGTGACTTGACTGCAGAGTGTTACTTGCCACCTAGAGACTGTTTATTTTGTTTTTTTGAGATAGGGTTTCTCTGTGTAGCCCTGGTTGTCCTGGAACTCGCTCTGTAGATGAGGCTGTCCTTCAATGTGCCTGTCTCTGCCTTCCATGTGCTGGGACTACAAGCGTGCACCACCACCTGGCTTGCTTGTCATTTAGTTTTTACTATAAGCAATTGGCTGAAGCAACAAAAACAATATTTAGATTTTAACTTTGTCAATAAATTAACTAAAACAAAAATTTCTATTCTTTTTTTTTTTTTTTTTCAACTCTGCATCAACCAGAGAATCCTGGTAACTACCTGGTTCAGGTAACTGTAAAAGGCTGCTCTGTTCTCATTGTTGCCATGAACCAACCAACTGCCCGTCCTCAGAGCCGGTTTTGCTCTCAGAAGATATTCAGCAATATGTAAAAACATTTGTGGTTATCTTTACAGGAAACAGAGTGAGGGTTGCTATTATGTAGTGGGTAGGGACTGATGACACCACTAAACATCCACAGTGCACAGGACAGCTTTACAGCAGAGTCACCTGGCCCAAGAGTAGGTAGTGCCAGGGTTGAAAACCATGACATAGAGAAAAGGGGAGATGAGGCTCTTCTAAAAAGCTTTTTATTCTAAAGAATTTGTTTTCTTGTTTGAGAATTTCAAACATGCATGTCATGTGTCTTGATCAAACATGAGCTTACAACAGCTGTGACTGCATCCACAAGACCTAAGGAAGACCAAGCTAGTCTAAGCGCTTTAAAGAAGGCAGGGCATTGCCAGGGACTCTTCCACCTCCCTGTGCCTTTGACAGTAGGGTCAGACTCTGTTTCCAGGACAGAACACCACCAGAACAACCCAGAAGAGCAAAGGGACAGATAAATATAGAGATCCCAAGTAACTCTCAATCAGAAGAAGTAATAATGAGCTCCCCAGGTTTGTTCATGGTCAGGTTCACATCTTTCTATTACACGGTGTTAGTGTGTGTTCATCTCAGGTCACTGAGGTCACCTGGCGTGGAGCTGAGTGTCTTTACCTGCTGTCTCCGCAACCCAGGGTCAGGCAGGTTGTTTTCTTTAGCATTGCAGGCATTTGCTTTCAAGGTCTTAGTGCTGGTTTTCAGCTCTTTTGGGTCACTGAGAGTCAGTGAGTCACTGCCACCCACCCGCCTGCCTGACTGGGATATACTGCTGCAAAGGGCTGGCCTTGCTGGTTTTACTGGCGGTTCTCATGAAGAGATTCTTAGAACTGCCAGTTGAGCTGTTGTGCTGAACATCTAGGACTTTAGAGAAGAGCTCTTAGTTCAAGGGCTTAGGGGACTAAGGTTAGGAGATGAGGCCCAGGCAGGCAGAGGAGAAGGAAGGGTCCACATTTCCTGCTGAGTCATGCTGGTGACAACTAGTGTTGATTACAGTAGTCAGATGAGAGCATAGACAGCACACCCTGCTGGCTCCTTGCATCTAGTTTTGTACTACAGCTTCGGGACCTGGGAGAACTCACTTTCCCTCCCAGTGCCTCAGTTTCCTCATCTGCACTGAGTATAAATGAGCTATATGCATAAAGTGCTTAGGAAATCCTAAGAGTATGGATTGGAGAGATGGGTGAGTGTTCTCTTCTAGAGGGACCCAAGTTCAATTCCTGGCACCACCCACTATGACTCTGGTTCCAGGGGATCTGCAGTCCTCTGGCCTCTGCAGATACCTATTTGCACATGTCCACACACATATATACAATTCATCTTTTTTAAAATCCCAGAATTTAGGACTCTAATAACATAACACTGACCTTAAGTAACAGAATGGAGATCATGGTGGACTGGGAATGGGCTGGAAGTTACTACCAGAGGGCAGGGAAAGACTTGGGGAGTGGGCAGATGGTTTCGGAATGTTTGTATGTGTGGTGGTGAGGACCAAGTAAAGGTCCTGGCACCTCCTGCTCTGCATCTGAGCTACTTACTGTCCATCTCCAAAACACATTCCCTGTATACAGCTTATTGTCAAATTATACCTCAATAAAGCTGTCTCTCAGGATGTCTTTGTTGGAGGAGGATAGAGTCTTGCTCTGTAGCCCTGACCAGCCTTGACTGCTCAGGCTCACCTTATACTTCAGGCAGTCCTGTCGCCTCAGCCTCCTGAATGCTCAGAGGATAGAGCTACAATGTCCTGCTTTAATAATGCTGTTTGAAAACAAGAGGACTATGTCAAGCATGGTGGCAGATATCTGCAAATTCTAGTGTACCTCTAATTCTAACACTCAAAAAGTCGAGATAGTTGGTTCTTGAGCTTGAAGCCAACTGGGCTATAAAGTAAATTTCTACTCCCCCCAAAAAACAACAACAACAACAGGACAAAGGTTCTAGAGAGAGTTAAGCACTTACTGCTCTTCTAGAGATCCCAAATTTGGTTCCCAGAACCCACATAACAGTTCACAATCACTTGTAACTTCAGTTCAAGAAGATATAATTTCACACCCTCTTATGGCCTCTGTGGGTACTGCATGCACACATGATGCACACATACACAACACACACAAAAATACCCATGCACATAAAATAAAAACAATCTTTAAATTAAAAAAACAACAACAACACATTCACACACACAAATAGTCAGGTATATGTAGTGTATATGCATGTAATGCCAGCATTGGGAATGCTGAGGTAGATAGAGTCTGAGCTGTGAGGATCATAAGTTGGAGGCTAGCCTAAGCTATGGAGAGCATTCTCTATCCTGAAAATCAAACAAAGAGCCAGGCAACAGTAGCACATGCCTTTGCTCCCAGCACTCAGGAGCCTGAGACAGGAAGATTGCCATGAGTTTGAAGCCAAGTCTTAAAACCAAGAAAACGCTGTTAGTAAGCATTTTTCTCTAGTCTGGTCTTGTACTTTAAGCAGGTAGATGAAGGGGCTCTACAAGGAAGCCAGTTTGTTAATTTAGTGCCTTAGTAGGCTTAGTGACAGGGTCAGATATAAACTCTGAGCTTCTGACTCTGTGTCCTGGAATGACAGAGCTGTCATTTGGCTGTGGCAAACTCTGGTGCTTCCTAGGCAGTCTCAAGTTCATCCAAAGTTTCTAGAATGGTGGGAGGAAGGGGCTGGCTGCTGGGTTGTGTGGGTGGGTAGGTAGGTAGGTAGGTAGGTAGGTAGGTAGGTAGGAAGGATGGTGGGCAGAGAGTTGACTTTGGTCTAGTGGGTGGCATACTGGTAAGGAGGAAGTACTGAGTCCTGACAGTCTGTGCCTGCTTGAGGGATTGCTTGATTCCCATATTTATCTTATGTATGGAAGGGATCCATGAACCTCCAAGGAAACTCAGATCTAGGAAAGCAGCCTGAGTGTGCAGTGAAGATGGGTGGCAGCCACACCGTTCAGATACACATGAGACTGGCAGAGAAGCCTCTCAAACAGGACAGAAGCGGGCATCACTCGTGTGTGGTGGACACTTGTGCCCAGTGCTAATTAAGTCGAGTAAAGAGATTCCAGCCAAGACTCAGGCTGTAGACTGCGAGTTGAGCTTTAACATCTGCCTGCTGAGCCTGTGTCCTTTGGATTTAGATACCAAGAATGTAATTGACATCGGATGAGAATGTGTATGCATCCGCTATCTAGGCACCTGCTAGATAACACACTAATGTAGTTCAAAAGCAAATATTCTCTGAAAACACTAGGCCTCTCATTCTGAATGTTTGTTTCTCTTGACTGTTTTGTATTGTTTTGATTTTTTTTTTAAGCAGGGCTTTATGTAACTAAGCTAGACTTCAGCTTGCTACATAGCCAAGGATAGTTTTAAATTCCTGATCCCTGAGCCCTGCTTCCCATGATACTAACATTCACTTGTTCTTCAAGTAAATCTTCAATAACCACAATAAATGCCAGGTACTTCCTAGTGTCCTGGAGATGCCAAGTGGAACGTGGGATCCTGCACACAGATGCTTCTGTGCCTGTCCACTGCCACACAAGAGAGGGAGAAGCTGTGCCGGGACAGGGCGAGTCACAAAGCTACTACCTTCTTTCTGTCTGCAGGTTGAACCGGCCTCTTACTCTCTCAGAGAAGATTGTGTATGGACACCTGGATGACCCAGCCAACCAGGAGATCGAGCGGGGAAAGACATACCTGCGTTTACGGCCGGACCGGGTGGCCATGCAGGATGCGACAGCCCAGATGGCCATGCTGCAGTTCATCAGCAGCGGGCTGCCCAAGGTGGCTGTGCCTTCAACCATCCACTGTGACCACCTGATCGAGGCCCAGCTTGGGGGTGAGAAAGACCTTCGCCGGGCCAAGGTGAGCCCCAGGAGGGCTGCTGGCTGGGTGTGGGATGAAGGGAGAAAGAGCCCATGTTGCAGATGCTGAGGCACTGCTGCTGAGCTGCATCAGCCTTTCCATGGCACTGATGGTCTGAGGATGGAATCCAGAGCCTTACATATGACCGGCAAGTGTTCTACCACTGAGCCATCCCTCAGCCCTGAGGGTTAACGTATTTTTAAGGCTTGCTTTTAATTCCCCTTAATACTGGAAATGAAATCTGACGTGAAGATGTTAGAAAATTCAAAGTTTGTCCCTAATGTTAGCACAGAAAACATTCTCTTCTGTTAGAAAATGCTGCTGCTGGGCTGGGGAGATGTTCTTCAGAGGGCCTGAGTTTGATTCCCAGAACCCACATCAGGCAGCTTACAACACTGTAACTCTAGCTTCAGGGGTATCTGATACCTCTGGCCTCTGCTGGTACCCACATTCAGGAACACACACACACTTTTATAATAATAAAGAAATAAGCTAGACGATGGTTGTGCACACCTTTAACCCAGCACTTAGAAGCAGGAGGGTCTCTGTGTTCAAGCTCAGCCTGTTTTATATAGTGAGTTCAGGACAGCCAGGGCTACATAGAGAATCCCTGTTTCCAAAAAGACAACACAAAAGAAAATAAAAATAGACAATACTGCACACCCAGGAGTGCTGCTACATGCTGCTGGTCCTGGAGTCAGAGTTCTTTCTACCCTAACAGCCCATCTTCATATATGTCTGTCCGTGTCACATATGTCCTCTCTCCTGCTCTCCTCTGGCCTATGGGATCAGATGAGGGAAAGGATGCAGGCCGCTATGTGTAGCAGCACAGATTTGAATCTCACAGCTGCAGGAGTTGTAGACCCTATCTTGTTCTCACTCTAGAGCTATATGCTGACAGCCCTCTTCCAGGACCTTTCTTCTTTTGTGAGTTTTAAGAAACACTCACAAAATTCCAAAGGCTTTGTGCCTCTGAAACTGCCACTCAGCACTGAATTCCCCATTTTTACCTTGAAATCTAATTTGTGCTCCTTCTCCTAAGCATCCAAGCTTGTGATACCTTCCTATGTACTACTCTCAGACCTTGCTTTTCCCTCCCCACCCTGGGTCTTGCTGCTCTGCACCCTGGCAGTGGGAGTGGGTGTTCTTTGTGGGGCATTGGCGAGAGGTGAATGCTGGCAGGCCTAAGGCCCAGCTGGCCCAGAGCAGAGCATGTGATTGAAAGTACTTGAGCTACTGTGGTCATCCTGGCTCACAGATCCTCTCAGACCCCTGGGAAACTCCGAGGGCACCCAGACTTACCATTCTGGCCTTTCTTCACTCTTACCCACCCATAGTGTCCTAGGTAGACAGTGACACTTTCCACTCAGCTGAAATCAAGTCCTGTCTACAAACTTGAAACTTCCATATTAGCTGCAGAGGGGTGATCATATTACATGTCTTTTCTGGACCAGAAGCTGCACAGACCAAGGACCCTGGGGAAAACTTCCCCAGCAGGACCACCATTTGTGGTACAGATATGATGTACAGACCACAGATTGTAGCTCTCATCCCTTGTATTCAACAAATGTTTACTGAGTGTTCATCTTATGTTAAGTAGAAAAAACTGTTAAGTGGGAACTAGATGAGTATGGTCCTGCCTCTCACAAATCTCAGAGTTCTCAAGGAAGAACCTTCATGGCAAGGGCAGGGAATGTGCAGGCTCTGTAGATTATAAGACAGGGGTCTGATTGAGATTTAGGAAAGGGCTGGGAGCCCTTGAGGATGGGCTGTAAGTTGACACCTAAACAGATAACTGGAGGAAGGGATTCTAGACTGATTAGCAAAGGCCTTGCGGTGGTGGAGCATGGCTGTAATTCTAGCACCTGAGAGGTGGAGATCAAGAGTTCAGAATCATTCCCCGCTTTACAGTCAGCTTGAGGCCAGCCTGGACTTTATGAGCCCTTGACCCTGTCTCACCCTGGATAGATGGATGGATGGATGGATGGATGGATGGATGGATGGATGGATGGATGGATAGGTAGATGGCTGTGTCTCCCATCACCCTCCCTCTAAACAAACACACAAACACATTGAATGAGTGTTGAGTATAAAATGGCCCTAAGACAGGAAGAAAGTTAACTTATACAATGAAAAGGGGTCTGCAAACTTGAGCCCAGTGGAAAGATAGAAGGTGAGGCGGGCAGGGAAAGGCTGTTTCTGCTATCCTAGAGTCATGGGTAGACCCTGCCTTAGTCTTAGTTTCCTACTGCCCTAACAGGACATTAGAGATGAGGGAAACTATATACTCTAGGAGTTCATTTTGTCTCTATTCTGAAGGACGGAAGGTCCGGGGCACCTGGCAGGAACCTTTGTGCTATCATGGGTGGAAGGGCAAGCAAATATGGGTGAGCCGGGAAGACCAGGCAAGCCTTGCTCCTTTTACTATGAAGCCACTCCTCAGTTAATTAGCATTCATGAGGGCAAAGTCTCTTAAAGCTCCTAATTCTTACTACTGTTGTGGCTTACTTTCAGCCTGAAAACCAGGGAGACATGAGGATTTAGAAAGGGATTGATAGGGTCAGTTCTGCATGTGTTTATAATCTCTAGCCCAGAGACAAGTAGCGATCTGTCTGTAATCACACAGCCAGAGAAGGTTCCAGGCTGTTGCAGTGTCACACCCTCCCTCTCACAAACATATAATGTCCCTTACCCTCCTGCCCTGTGTCCCAGTTTCACAAGTAACTGGTTTGTAAAAAACAAGGCCAATGTGTTAATTATTAATAAGGAAGGGGTCTCTCTTGTTACACAACTTGCCTGTCATTCTTTCACCTGGGGAACCAAGTGGACTCTCAGAAGGATAAACTGGCTAGTTGGAATTTAAATGAAATTGGCTTCAGTTTTTTGGGTTTTTTGTTTTGTTTTGTTTTAAATCAAGTGTGGACCTGCTCCTCTTTTTCAACACTAGAGTCTACCATGGCGCTGATCCTCTTGTCTCACGTGTCCATGGTCATCCTTCATTATATAAAGTTTGTTTTTAAATGCCAGGGTAAATGGAAATATTGGGTCCCATTCTTTTCAGATCAATGGCCCAGCCAGGTAGGGCCTGTAAAACACCTTACCCAGTAACTGCACACCTACTGTACATTCACAGGTGCTCACAGGTGGAATCTTACACCCTTTTCAGAGGCAACAGCTTTGGATTCTCTTCAAGTCTGTAGTTGGACAGGCCTCACCGGAACCTCTGGTTTTCCATCTCTAAAGTTGATTTGACAGCAGTTGATTTGACACTTGTTCCTAAGTGGGTTGTGGGGCTGTTTACCACAATATTATTTGCAGTCAATAAGTGTTAGCTGAGAGTCTTAGACAGGTACCCACCACTCAGTGGAGAAGCAAAACTAAGATGTCCTCTTGGTCCCCTTGTTTCCCTTTGCTAGTTCCTGTCACCCTGTGTACCTTCATAGACATGGCATATCCCTTTGTTATTGGCTCTCATTAGAGAATTGAGTGCCAGACAAGCCATTGGCAATTATCCTGACTTATTACTTCTACTAGGAAACTGAGGCACAGAGCAAGGCAGAGACTTGTTCCCAAATTACCACCTTGGCCAGGTGTCATAGAACTGGAGCAGTCCACTCCCCTGTCTTTCTCCCTGGGCCTGCCAGCTGAAGCCACAGGCCAGTGGCCAAGCCCACTGGAATGATTTTTAGAAGCCCTGCAAGAGAAGACTTGTCTTCATTGGACCAGCATGTCAGTGCCGTGGGAGGGAGTGTAGAGTATGAGGTTACCCCAGATCAAACTAATGCTTAGGTTATTGATTTGTTTTAATAGGACATCAACCAGGAAGTGTATAATTTCCTGGCAACTGCAGGTGCCAAGTATGGCGTGGGCTTCTGGAGGCCTGGATCTGGAATCATTCACCAGGTAATGCACAGCTTAACTTGCCATTATAAGGGCCCCAAGCCCAGGTCCCACTCTGGTAATGGGATAGCGTGTTGCAGGCCTGCTGGTGACTTGAGGCTTGGGAGAGCTGAGCAGGAGTGCCAGTGGCTGTGGCATCCTGAATACTGGGGTAGAGGTGTACAGCTGCAGTTTACAGGGTATAAGTGCTTGAGAACATGTTTGGTGGAAGGGATAGACGTGAGAAATGTTTAGTCCTTTATATACTGTTGGGGATCCTGGCTGTGCTACTGAGCTACATGTGTTAACATGTTTTTGTATGTTTTTCTCATACGCACTAAGCACAGTTGTGTAGAAAGCTAGTCCAGGGGATGCAAAGCCATATTCTGACTTCCAAAGCATCAGCTAGTCGTGAGGTGTGCAGACACACATAGGTCCAAAATGTCCATGTACATGAGTAAATACAAAAGTATTATTAAAATAAAAATAATTATAACTTTTTGTGGTGCTGGGGTATTGAGTGCACAGCAAGCACTATGCCAATTGAGCTATTCCAATAATTATCAGGATATTAACTGACTAGTACTTAACATGACCTTGTGAAGTAAGAGGTTTTATTATAACATACTTTGGAAATAAGGAAAGTGAGGCAGAGACTAATATCCTCACCCAGTGAGAGCTCCTGGATAATTGTGCACTAGAGATGTGGGCCTGAGCGAGTGCCCACTCCACCAGGATGTTCTGTTCTGCCATGATGCTCTGCCCCCTGTGTCAACAGGGAGCACAGCCCATCCCTGCCCAGCACTGCTGAGTTCCTTTTACCAGTGCCATTCTGCAGGACGGAAGTACTAGAAGTCAGACACTAAGCTGATGTTTAATTCAGAGGACAATGTGGTTCATAAACCATGTGTAGTAGGCACGCCTATAACCCCAGCATTCAGGAAGCTATAGCAAGAGGTCGTTGTGAGTTTGAGGGCATCCTGGGCTACAAAGCTAAGTTCTAAAGAGCCCGACCTACACAATGTGAAACCCTTTCTCAAAAAAGATAAAAGTCAGCCGGGCAGGGAGGCACACATCTTTCATCCCAATATTGGAGGGAGCAGAGGCTGGTAGACCTTTGTGAGTTCAAAGCCAGACTGGACTACATATTAAGGCCTTAACTCCAAAAAAAAAAAAAAAATTGTTGCATGTGTGTGTTTGAGGGAGGTGCTGCTTTCCTTCTATTAAAGGGAACTGTTGAGCCTGGTACATGTCTATTAGCCATCCATCCTGTATGTATGGGATCTGTTCTGCATGTCCAAGGTGACTTTTCTCACTACCTCCATTCCAGGCCTTGAAACCTGCTTCCTTATAGAGGAGCTGAGTCAGGCTGACTGTGCTTAGGCCTGTGGCTATGCCCATCTCTGAGACCAGAGCCAAGAATGGATTACTGCATTGTTCTTTAGGACAGATCTGTCAGGGTTACATGCCACACAGTCAGTAAGGACCAGTGTCTCTCTGTAATGGGGCATAAAGGTATAAGGACCTGCCCTTGGTTAGCCTTTTGATATGGAGGGCACCCCTCCAGGTACCCCCATTCCATTTTGGGTCACAGGCCTAGGCCTCTTTGGCAGCTCTTAAGCCAAAGCGTGGGGCTCTGAGTGGCAGCTGATCACACCTGCTCTTTGCCACCTATAAGCATTCAGCATGATTCTTAAAAACATTTCCAGGAACCATGTGTTTTAGTCACTGTACTGTTGTTGTGAAGAGACAGCATGACCAAGGCAACTGTTATAAGAGAAAACATTTAAATGGGGCTGGCTTACAGCTTCAGAGGTTCAGTCCACTTTCATCATGGCAGGAAGCATGGCAGCATGCAGGCAGATGCTGCAGCAGCAGCTGAGATCTACATTCTGATCTCTGACAGAGATCAAGACTCTGGGCGTGGCCTGGGCTTCTGACATCTCAAAGCTCACCTACCTCAGTGACACTTCAGTGGGCTGCTCTAAATTATGTTCCCAGCATATGCTCAGTGCTTTTCCACTATGTCATGAACTATGTAGGCACAGGGATTGTGTCACAGAGGATAGGGCCAGGTGACTACAGAATCAGGCCTTAGTGTTTGTATGTGTTCTGTATGTAGATGGTTGAATTTCTAATGTCATGTTATAAATGTTAGTCCAGCCTAAAATACACTTTTCTGCTGGGTATAATGGTGCATGCCTGTAATTTCAGCACTTAGGAGCTGAAGGAGGAGGTTCTCAAATTCAGGACCCTGTCTCATAACAAACAGACAAAATATAATTCTCAACTCATTTACCTAGAAATATTCAGATTGGTGAGGTCATTGTCACAGCTGGTTCATTGTGATGCTAGACACCATCAACAGTCGACAATTTACACAAGGCTGAGAGCGTTATAGTCCTTAGGTCTATATTAACCTCTCCTCCTGGACAGTAACTACATAAGTGGCTACACCATGCTCACCACCATGAATTCCATGTAACTGACTCACCTTCATGACTTACTTCTTACCCTATGGATCTACAGGGATTGCTACTCCCACATCTTTGCACATGGCTGAAACAATCAAAAGGAAGGGAAATGAATAGTGGTACTGGCCGGCTCTGTCCATCTAGATGTCACAGTTTTAGGAAGGTGTCAGTCCTTCTAGCCTTCTCCATCTCCAAGGGATGAAGGCCCTCCATGCCATGCTAAGTCCATGGGTAGATGCCCCACTTCCTATGGAGACATGGGTTTCTGTGATAGCCTAGGGACCCTGTTCACGTTCAGTGTGACAGTTTGTAGGGCCTCTCATATCTCTCGTCACCCTTGTTCTTCCTAGTGTCCAGGAGTGGGCTAATTTCACCAGGCAGATCAGCAGAATCCCCAAATGAAGGATCTTCTTGCAAAATAATAAAATATTGCCTCTCCCAGCTGGATGACATGATGTCATTCAGTCATCATGGTGGTCTAGCGAGATGGCAGCTGTTAGTATAGAAGACGAAGCTGAAGCCTCAAGAGGTTAAGTGTCTTGCCCAAGACCTCACAAAAAATAGTGGGTGGTGGTTGCGGGGGCAAAAACCCAGGCACAGAGTAGGCTGGACACTTAGCCCAAAAGGACCTTCCCATGAATCTAGCACCTTGGAGGGACCTGAACTGTGGGTAGAACTGATGTGGGTTACTGCCCCTGCTTTCTTACCCAGTGTTCTAGAAAGCACCCATACAACCCTGACCTTTACAGCTAGGAGGGACTTTTGATTGAGCAGCCCTGCCAAACAGACCAAGTGATGCCTCCAGGGTATGAAGGCCTGGGGGGCAGGCTGTGTACTCAGACACTGGAGAGCTCCTGGCATCTCCATGCTTATTTAAATACTCTCTGGGGACTGAAGCCAGTTCCTGACAGAACTGTCTGCCCTGATGAGAAGCCTGGGAGGCTGACCACCTACCCTGGGCAGTTCACATCACAGGGCTGAGACTGTCAGCCGCTTTTTCCAGGCCCATCACAGGGCACATTCTTACATGCCAGTTTGTCCAATTCTTAGCGCATCCTGATACAGACTCAAGTCACACAGTAGAAACTATTAAAGCTATTCATGAGTTGGGCCACCTGGACATGTGGGTGTAGCCTAAATGAGGCTGCCCCTACACCATACTTGACATGTATACCTGGACATGGCTGGGTGGTCTGGTGTCAGTGGGGGTAGTTCTATACATCCTTTTTGGGGTCCAACTTTAATTCTGTTCCGAAGACTTCTAAGCTTAAGATCTTTGGTTATTTTTCAGATCATTCTAGAAAACTATGCATACCCTGGAGTTCTTCTGATTGGCACTGACTCCCACACCCCCAATGGTGGTGGCCTAGGAGGCATCTGCATTGGAGTAGGGGGTGCTGATGCTGTGGATGTCATGGCTGGGATCCCGTGGGAGCTGAAGTGTCCCAAGGTGAGGGGAAGAGAAAAACTTATTCTAGGCTAGCTAGAAGGGAAGCTGGTGAGAGTACATAAGGAACTGTGGGTCTGGGATGGAAGAGAGAGGCTAGACTCTCTTGTGAAGAGTAGGGCTGAAGAATACAAGGGAATATAAGCTCCACTATGTGACTCCTCCCTGGGACATGCTGGGTGGTGTATAGTGCCTGTACTTGTCTAGCCCACTGTTTCAGGTGATTGGTGTGAAGCTGACAGGCTCCCTCTCTGGTTGGACCTCACCCAAAGATGTGATCCTGAAAGTGGCAGGCATCCTCACGGTGAAAGGGGGCACAGGGGCTATTGTGGAATACCATGGACCAGGTGTCGACTCCATCTCCTGCACTGGTGAGGATGGCAGCCCCATAGTGTCTACCTCTGGGCTGCAGCTCATGGATCTGAAGCAGTAGTTAAAGTGATCTTCCCTTGAGACTGTCCAAACAGTGTGGGCTGAGATAGATACGCAGAGGTGGGGGTCAGGCTAGAAATGACCTGTGATCTAATGGAACAACTGAGAACTGGTGTAGAATCCCAGCACTAGGGAGGCAGAGGCAGGCAGATCTGATCAAGGCCACAGAGAAACAGTGAGTTCCAGGACAGCCAGGGCTACACAGAGAAACCCTGTCTCAAAACCAAACACCTCCTGAGTTCAAGCAGCCCTCATACCTGTACTTCCTAAGAGCTAGGGCTGCAGGCATATGTTTTGTACCCACCTTATTTCACTCTTGTTCAAACTTCAAAAATTATTTACATAGTACCCTGGTGTGACTGAGGGGGGCAGAATTCCAGGCAGACAGACGGAGACCTAAATCGAGTGCTAGCATTTATTTCTTTAGAATGATCTTGAACCGCTCTAAGCAGTGGCTGGCCATGTCCACGTTCAGTACACAGAGCTGTCCGTGTGCTCTGCTGAGTAGGACAGCTAGACTTTGAGTTAGAATTCTGCTTGTGAAGGCTGACATCCCTTCACTGGCCATGGGCTTTGAGGATGGGTACCTGTTGGTGCTAGGTGGCCTTCTAGGCAGGAAGGAGGTGATGCAGCTCATTGTATGAAGAGCTATGTGGCCACCCGGCAGGTACTAGGGCCCACACCTAGCTGCCTAGTAGCCTCATGTTTTGGACTCTGTCTCTCCACAGGCATGGCAACAATCTGCAACATGGGTGCAGAAATTGGGGCCACTACATCAGTGTTCCCATACAACCACAGGATGAAAAAGTACCTGAGCAAGACAGGCCGAGCAGGTGAGCTCATGGGAGCAGGGTGAGCACACAGCCATGCTGTACTCCTGTCCTGAAGACATGAATACTTAGCCTGTATCCCTAGGCTGGCTCCCATGCAGAGGCCCAGAAGTCCCTGCAGGTAGATGACAAACTAGGTGTGTGTGACTGCTTCCTAATTATGTCTTCAGCCTCTGAAAGGTCTGGCATCCAAATTATCCCTGCTACAGGTTATCCATTTGAGTTTCACGGGAAAAGCTGGCTAAATCTGGTCTTCTCTTGCCTAGTCTCCAATGTCCCCTACAGGTAGCTCTGGAAGTGACATGGGTCTCCTGTATAACTGTTTTCTGATTGTAGGTACTACAGGTTAGAAGCCCTGGGAAGCTGAGAGCCTTCTGAGTCCTACCTGGACTACCCTTATCTCTTTTTATCCAGTAACTTCTTAAAAATTCTGCTCCTTACCAGTGAATGGTGGCACACACCTTTAAATCTAGCTCTGGGGAGGCAAAGGCAGTAGTATCTCTGAGTTCAAGGCCAGCCTGGTCTACAGAGTGAGTTGCAGGGCAGTCAGGGCTACAGAGAAACTCTGTATTGGGGGAAATTGTTTTGATTCTCACACACTGTGTGGTAGAGTGTGCTTGTAATCCCAGTACTTTTTCCATATCCTGTGTGTCTCTCACGTCTTCTCCTTCTTGGCTCACTGACAGCCTCTTCAAGAGGCTCAGCTCTTTGTGGGCAGGGGCAGCATCCCATGCTGTTGGATTTGTCCCTCTGTTGACTTAGTTACTGCCTGGAACCTGCCATTTGGTAAGTGGTAGGTATCTGGCTCAGGTGTACAAATAAAGTCTTAAAACCAGTTTGTTTCATTCTCTTTCCTTGTGGATTCCAGACATTGCCAACCTAGCAGAAGAATTCAAGGATCACTTAGTGCCTGACCCTGGCTGCCAGTATGACCAAGTGATTGAAATTAACCTCAATGAGGTAAGTGGAGAAGTATGGTTTGGGGGACTGCTGAGGGTGGGGCTTTTATTTTTGGCACTGGGTGGGGGTGGAGGTGGGGCGGGGCAGGTCTTGCCAACACATCCAGCAGGGCAGTTGGCCCTTGGTTCCTAGGCCTAAATCAGGCAGGAATGGGAGACAGAAGTACATGGCATTCAGCCATGGAGAAAGCACTTCTGACATGAGTGTCCATTTGCTGCTCCCCAACCTTATTAGAGGCCAAGATCTTGCCCTGGGGGCTCACTTTGCTTTGAGTTCTTAGGACAAGCTGCAATGAGTTGGCATCCTGACGCCTGCAGAACAGGTGTTCAGAGAGCCAAGACAGGGCTCTAGGGCAACAGAAGCCAGGCTGTCGAGTGCCAGCCTTGGCTCTGTGGATCTGTGCAAGTTGATGCCCTCTGTAGGCCTCACTGCACCAAGTGTGGAAGCTAAGGTGGGTGTGAGGGAAACGGGTTAAGTCATGTAGTAACAGTCTGGTTGGTGTGTTGGTGTTTGTCTGCTCTGCACATCATGTTTGTTAGTCACTCCTCAGAAAAAAGCATATGGCATGATCTGTCTGTCAGAAGATTCCAGTAGGAACATTTTTGGTCTGTCCCAACCCTTGGTAATACAGTTGAACTCTAGGCAAGCACACCTGTGTCCCCAGCCCTCTTTTTTGTTGTCATTGTTTTGTTTTTGTTGTTTATTTTTGGTTGTTGTTTTGAGACAGAGTTTCTCTGTGTAGCGCCCAGCTATCTCTTCTTTATAAAAAGGTCTCACTAAGTTCCTCATGCTCTCCGTGAACTAACTTTGTTAACTAACCCAGGTAGACTTTACCTTGCAGTCCTCCTGCCTCAGCCTCTCAAGTAGCTAGAATTCAGTCCTCACCATCAGGCCCAGTGTAGTTTCAGAGATGATAGACTCGTGAGGCAGATGGCTCCGATTGTTTCTGTACCTCTGTCATCTTCTTGTGACCTGAAGTAGGCCCATCACGCTAACCTTCAGTTCCTGTGCGTACTGTGTGGAGATGAGACAGTCTGATAAGGCTGGGGGGCTCCCCAAGTGCTGTGTGCAACTCCAACCTATTGCCCACTTGTCTCCCATGACAAAGTTTGAGCCCTGAGGACTGAAGCCAGTTCCTTCTATAGAAATGGGAGAATCTGTGAAGAACGTCCATCTCTACCCTACTACTTTGTCTCTCTGCTCCTTGACCCTGTCTTTTCAGCTAAAGCCACATATCAATGGACCCTTTACCCCTGACTTGGCTCACCCAGTGGCAGACGTGGGCACTGTGGCAGAGAAGGAAGGCTGGCCTCTGGACATCAGAGTAGGTGAGTACCTTCCACTTTATCAGGTTAATAGGTATCTGGGGACAGTCACTTTCATGGCACTTCTTGGGGCAGCAGGCACTCTGTAGGAGGTCTCATTATTCAGACATTACCTGTGCTTGGATAGCACGCTTACTGTACTTGACAAGAAGAAGAGTTTTAAATACCTCTGACTCCTAACCAGAAATAGTCTCTAAGAACGTTACTGTGTCACTGTATACATGAACATGCGCGTCTCTGCTGTCTGCACAGTCACACATGCAGACGCTGGCGCACTGCTACTGTAGCTCAGCCTGAGCACTCAGTTTCTGTGGCCTGCACTCAGAGGGAGGGCCTGGTGTGAGCCCAGGCTCTGCTGCTTCATAGCTGCCTCCAAACACAAAGCAGAAAGGAGAAGCAGCTCACTGTCCATCAGAAGACTCACACTGTCACAAAGCAGAAAGGAGAAGCAGCTCACTGTCCATCAGAAGACTCACACTGTCACACTGTCGCTGACTCAACAATGTTACTGTTGAGAAGACAGGGTGCTCAGAGTCGCCAGAGAGAGCACGGCATGGTCCGCTACCCTTGGGTTCTGGATAAACAAAAGGAAATCATTTTCAGTATAAATATGCATGTGCCTCCTGCCAATACATGTTCTCTCTCTCTCTCTCTCTCTCTCTCTCTCTCTCTCTCTCTCTCTCTCTCTCTTTTGTTGTTTTGGTTTTTTTTGTTTTGTTTTGGTTTTTTGAGACAGGGTTTCTCTGTGTAGCCCTGGCTGTCCTGGCACTCACTCTGTAGACCAGGCTGGCCTCAAACTCAGAAATCCGCCTGCCTCTGCCTCCCAAGTGCTGGGATTAAAGGCATGCGCCACCACCCGCCCGGCGCTTAAAAGATCTTTTGTTGCTCTGATTAAGAAGCAAGCACAAAGCTGGACAGTGGTGATGCCTACCTTTAATGCCAGCACTTGGGAGAAAGAGGCAACTTGGAGGCCAGCCTGTCTACAGAGCAAGTTCTAGGACAGCCAGGGCTACTCAAAGAAACCCTACTCAAAAAATTAATTAATTAAAAATTTAAAAAAGCAAGCAGAAAGCAGAAAAATCTTAGAAAATTAGCCTATCAGTTTCCATTAAGCAATAATCACTGTGAATGTGTTAGTATTAGCCTTAAAGTAGGGTACATGCTAGCATTCAGATGGGTGAGGCAGGAAGATCAGGTGTTCAAGGTCAACCTGTGCTATGGGAAACCCTGTCTCAAAAAAAGTAAAGCCTTTTGGGTTTTATGTGTACTTATACATTTGAATAAAATTTGTGTGAAAATGGATACAGCATGACCTATGTTGAGTGTCATGGTCAGTGACTATGAATGACTGGGTTATGAGTAGCCTTTATGCTGATATTTAGGTCACTTCCAACATGTCTGTTAGAAATCATTTCTGTGCCAGATCAGTTAGTGATCTCTTTGTCCCAGGTCAGATGGAGACTTCTGGTTACTATCTCCTGACCTTTGACCCTATCATATACCAGGTTTGATTGGCAGTTGCACCAATTCAAGCTACGAGGACATGGGACGATCAGCAGCTGTGGCCAAGCAGGCACTGGCCCACGGACTCAAGTGCAAGTCCCAGTTCACCATCACCCCAGGCTCTGAGCAGATCCGAGCCACTATTGAGCGGGATGGCTATGTGAGTGTTTGCTTGCCCCTGCCCCTGCCCCCTGCCTCCTGCCTCCTGCCCCCTGCCCCCTGCCCCCTGCCCCCTGCCCCCTGCCTCCTGCCCTCCGCCCTCCTACCAGGCCTGCTGGTTTGTGCTTCAGGATGGAACAAGCTACCATCTGTTGGGCTAAGGCAATGCAGGCACGGCCTTTCATCCTCTAGGCTGCTGCCTTACCCATTGTTATCAGTGTTGTACCTGGCCCTGACAGTTTTCTGTCCTCTTTATCCTTTGTAGGCACAGATCCTAAGGGATGTGGGTGGAATTGTTTTGGCCAATGCCTGTGGCCCTTGCATCGGCCAGTGGGACAGGTAAGTAGTGCATCCTAAGAGAGTAGCCTCTAGCTCCTTGGATCAAAAGTAAATAGTGGAGAGAAGACTCTAGCCTAAGGCTTCTGGTTCCAGCCCTGCTACACATTAGAAGTCCTTGTTAGACATGGATGGGCACTCAGAAAAGCCCTACAGAAGCCCTGAGTGACCAGAGACTGAGCCCTGGCTGGCAAGAAGCCAAGAAGGCTACATCCTAGAGGGCAAGCTGATGGCTCTGATGGAGCCTTTTAAGAGCAGGCAGCTGCCTAAGTGAAGAGACTCAGGCCTCCATCTGGCCTGTGCCTCTCTTCTTCATACTCTCGGATGAGACCTGGGGAGCTTGAGGTTGTGCCCTGTGCATGCAGTGTGCTTGAGTCCCTCGGAGGACACAGCATTTTCAGAGCCTTGCCATTCCCATCATGAGTTAGGCATGTTCCATAAGAAACCAGACAAACTGGCTTCTGGACAGCCCATGTGCCAAGGCTAGGTGTCTCTAATCCTATCCCCTGTCCTGGCAGGAAGGACATCAAGAAGGGAGAGAAGAATACAATCGTCACCTCCTACAACAGGAACTTCACAGGCCGTAACGATGCAAACCCTGAGACCCATGCCTTTGTCACATCCCCAGAGGTGAGACTGCCTGGCCAGGTATTAGTCTGACTGCTTTGGGGGTCCTGTTCCTGGTGCGTCAGAGGAAAGGGTTGGGAGATGGCTGCTTAAGGTTGGCATTATACAAAGTCCCAGAGAGTAGAAAAGAACAAATTAGCCTCTCCTGTCAGTCCCTACCCATCAATGGACACTCCTAACTTGAGTTATCCAAGGGGAAGCCAAGAGACACGGCCTTGTCGGCCATCAAACATCACATTGACTTGGTAATTCCTGCTGGTCTCCCTCAGCTCGAGGTATTTAGCACAGTTAGTAGATGTGAGTATGGACTATGGACTCTCACTGCCTGAGACAGGCCTTTGCTCTCCTAAGCTTGGTCACTTATTCATCTTCTAGGGTCATGTGAGAAGGGTGTGAAGAAGTGCTTGCTTAGGGCTCTTTACCCCTCGGATCTCATTTCCTGTCCCTTTCTTTGTGAGTGACTGAACCACAGGCGTGTCTCCAGCTTTAGTTGCTGAGTTCAGTAAAAATGCGCCTTTGCTATTAATTACGACAGGCATTGAGTCAGCTGACACATCTTAGGCACTGAAGGGTGTTCCACCTTGACTTCACTAGCACGAGTCAGTCTCACTGCTCCGTGAGGAAGCGGTTTTTCCCAGACACCTGCAAGAACAGGAAAGTGTTACAGTAGTGCTGGTCTAGCCTAGGGCACACAATGAGTTCAGGCCCTGGCAGCTATTTTAGAAACCCCTGGGCATGAGTACTCTGCAGGCCTGGTGGCTCATGGTCCCAGAGGTAGCCCTGCAGCTCTGGCCTCAAGTGAGGGGCCTGGAGAGACGGAGATGGTTCAGTTGGTGAAGTACTTGCTGCATATGTATGAGGATCTGAGTTTGACTTCCCAACATTCACATTAAACAAAAACAAAAAACCTTACAGCTTGTCAGCCAGCCAAAGACAGAGCTCCAGGTTCATTATGAGACCTTGGAAGGTCAGCGAGATGACCCAGCAGACAAAAGTGTTTACCACACATGACTTAAGACCTGAGTTCAGTACCCAGAACCTCTTACATAGAGGTAGGAAGAGAAAATTAACTACACAGTTGTTTTCTGACCCAACATGTCCACTTTATGTGTATGCACACACATGCATCATATGCACATTCACACAGAACAGCAGTAAAAATAATTTTAAAAGAGGTGCCTTGGTAGATAGATGTAGGTGATTGGTGCTAACCAGCAAACTGGCCTCCTCCATTTCAGATTGTCACAGCCCTGGCCATTGCGGGGACCCTTAAGTTCAACCCAGAAACTGACTTCTTGACAGGCAAGGACGGCAAGAAGTTCAAGCTGGAGGCCCCAGATGCAGATGAACTCCCCCGATCGGTGAGCAGATGCTGGTGTTTGTTTATGGCAGCCAGCCATAGACCTGCCTTGGCCCACTTGCCTGGGCTCATGTGACGTGGGCTGACACTGTTACTAAGAAAGAATGAAGTTTGGAACACAGAAAAGCTTGCAATCTACCAGACATGTGGGGACTAAGAATTCAGTGCCCAATGTCTCCACCCCTTCTGTAGGACTTTGATCCAGGGCAGGACACGTACCAGCACCCCCCTAAGGACAGCAGTGGCCAGCGGGTGGATGTGAGCCCTACCAGCCAGCGCCTGCAGCTCCTGGAGCCTTTCGACAAGTGGGATGGCAAAGACCTAGAGGACCTGCAAATCCTCATCAAGGTTGGCACAGCCATCCCATCCCCAAGCATTGGTTGTGGCTGGGGAACCCAAGGGAACAGAAAGGGAGGGTTTCAAGAAGGGAATGATCACAGGAGTTTGGTGGCTCCCCCTTCTACATGACTCTGGGCTGGGGCACAGCCTGATCTAGCCAGTTACTGTCAGGCCTCAGCCACCTAGTGTGAATATATCACATGTGACTCAGCTCAGCTCTGGATTGACAACAGACAGCACTCCTATTATTGGGACATTACCAGATAGGGACTGTTTGGGAGCTCGTCCTTTCTAGTGTGGTCAAAGGCCTCAGACTCATGTCAGACAATAATTTATGGGCTTACTAAGCAGTGTTCAGGCATGCCTGTGACACAGCCAGTATTTAGCTCATGTGAGCCAGGACCCAGACATGACTCCTAGCTTCTATGTCTGGCTTGGAGTCGCTGATCTTCCACCCTTGACAGCTTAGCTGAATAAGCAAACAGCTGCATCTGTCTTCCACATCTAACCTGTCTCATGAGAGTGTCCTGTCACAGGGACAGTGTAGCTGGGGCTTTTGAGAGGGTGGGTGATAGCCTTGCCTAAACCAGGTGGCACAGGAACACCAGGACTGCACTACAGGGCCAAGGCTGGACGTATCCCTAGTTGCCCCTCCTTGTTCTGCTCACTGCTGCCTGTCTCTGCAAGGCTTCTTCCTTTATACATTGCTCGCTGCCCCAACCTGGACTCTCTGTTCACCACCCAAGGTCAAAGGCAAGTGTACCACAGACCACATTTCTGCGGCTGGTCCCTGGCTCAAGTTCCGTGGGCACCTGGATAACATCTCTAATAACCTGCTCATCGGTGCCATCAACATTGAAAACGGCAAAGCCAACTCTGTGCGCAATGCTGTCACCCAGGAGTTTGGCCCGGTACCTGACACTGCTCGATACTACAAGGTAGGCCAGCACTGATTCACACCTTTAATACCATACCAGTACTTGGGAGGCAGAAGCTGGTGGATTTCTTGAGTTCGAGGCTAGACTAATCTATAGAGCGAGTTCCAACCTGGGCTTAGTCTCTCAATACTTGGTCTGTGTGAGTCCTCCTGTGGCTCTTCTCTGAGCTTCGATTTCCAACTGACTCCTAAAGCAATTCTGTAAGGTTTCCTCTAACCTTCCTAGGTCTGGAGCCAAAACACCCGCTGAGACTCCTGACTCCTTGGCAGGGTTCTCCTGGGTGCTGGGATAACAGTTTCCTCTAGTCATGCCCCCTCTAGTTTGTTTCTCATATGTACCCCACACCACCCAAGCTCTCAGGCAGCACCCTCCACTGCCTCACTACTTATCCCTGTTGCCTGACAGAAACATGGCATCAGGTGGGTGGTGATTGGAGATGAGAACTATGGTGAAGGCTCAAGCAGGGAGCACGCAGCACTGGAGCCTCGACACCTGGGGGGCCGGGCCATCATCACCAAGAGCTTCGCCAGGATCCACGGTGAGTCAGTCAGCCCCACCTGCTGTGCCACTGGCTGACTTGGAGTAGGCCACATTCCACATAGCCTGTCCCGTTTACCCAAGGCCAAGTTGGCATTGCCCAAGTCTGATATCCATGGCTTCCCATCAGCAAGCTTGTCAGTTGAAATCTGACAATGCTAATAACCCCATAGAAAAGGGGTCACTGGTACCCAGCAGGCTTGGGTGCTGCAGCTACTGCCTGCTTGCCCTGCAGTAGTAGGACTGGGGTTGCGGACTGTTTTAGAGAAGAGTGCTCCCGGGGCTAAGGAGCCTTGAGTAGAGGAGCCACACTGCAACTTGATGTTTGTCTAACAGAAACCAATCTGAAGAAGCAGGGCTTGCTGCCCCTCACCTTCGCTGACCCCTCTGACTACAACAAGATTCATCCAGTGGACAAGCTGACCATTCAAGGCCTGAAGGACTTTGCCCCTGGCAAGGTCAGGAGGCTAAAGGGAGGGAGACAAACCAGGGATTTCTTGGGTGGGTGGGGCTGGGCAGTCACCTTGTTTCCTGTCCTGCTGCACCCATTTGTACTTAGAGCTCTTGTGAATCTGTGTTCCAGCTGAAAAAGCCAACCCAGACATTAGCCCTGGCCTGGCACTTAGTACCCGACAGCTTGCCTGATACAACCTTGGGTCTTAAGAGCCCCCGGTGAGGATTGTGTTCCTGGGAGCACCATCCACTCCCCAACCCACACCCAGTTTTCTATTGCAGCCTCTGAACTGCATCATCAAGCACCCCAACGGGACCCAGGAGACCATCCTCCTGAACCACACTTTCAACGAGACGCAGATTGAGTGGTTCCGTGCAGGCAGTGCCCTCAACAGGATGAAGGAGCTGCAGCAGTGAGGAGCCAGGCTGGCTGTCCTGTCCCATGCTGACCCTGTGGGGTGTCACAGTACAGGTCCATGTGCATCATCAGAGCCTCATCTGGTCTGTCCAGCATGACCACCTGCTCTCAGATGACCAGACCTGCTTCTTGCCCTATCCTCAGCCCACCGAGTGAACCACCATGGAGGGCAGCCTGCCTTCCTGTTCATTTTGGTTTGTCTTTGAGCAACCCATGCAACTGTATTTATTTTTGATGACAGCACTCCCTCTACAGAAGTTTTTATTCTGCCTGATCATTTCACTGGTGGCTGAAGGATTTTAGAGAAACTTGTTCTTATAAGAAAAAAAAAATCCAAATCTATTGAATGTTGTGAGAATGGTTGGTGTCTACTATTATCAGCTTGGGCTGATGGAGGGTTTCAAGCCAAGGCTTCATCATTCCTTGGTCACTGTAGCCAAGTCAGGAGCGATGACAAAAAACTACTCCACCCCCTCCTGCCCCTACACATGTGCCTGCAATAGACGAGAGCTTCGGTGACCAAGAGCTGCCTCCTCCTCTGTCCCCCTAGGGGACTACAGTTCTAGACCTGGTCTTTACCCCGAGAGTCAGCACAGCACCTAGCTTAAAGATGGATCTGAGTTCAAGTCCAGCCTAGACTATAGAGTTAAAACAGCCTGAAAAATAACCTGCTCCAAGACACAGCTAATAAATGTTGCATGCTGTCTGCCCCTCTAGCCTCTGCAGCAGAGTTGTGACACGATATTATTATATTATATTATTAGGCTGCATCAGCTAAATCTCACATGGGCAGGCCACAGGGGTTTGTCACACAAGTGCCAGTAAGAAAGGAACAGCAGGACTAGACAGTCATCTGTGGACCTGGGGCAACTCTATCCCCACAGAGCACTCATGGTCACAGTTGAGGCAGCAGCCGCCCCAGGCTTCCTGTGAGGTAGGCCTCCATCTCCACGTCCTAGACAGGGAGGGTTTTTGGTTCATTTTGGAGGCTCTGCCTTCCAGATGCTGTGGAATTAAGGCTGCTTAGTGTTCCAACTTCAATCAGCAACTGACAGTACTGACCCAAAACACCTGCCCAGAGTGACTTCTACTTTTATTACAGAGCCACTAAGCTCAGTAGTCAGCCTGGTCTCAAAGACCTACATCTGTGGGCTTGGGAAAGGTCATCTCTAAATGGACCTTGGGATGAGGCAGGATATGCTATCCCAGATTGGCAATTCAGTGACCTTAGATTGTGATGTCAGCTGCTGAAATGGGGAGGTTCCTACTGCTGCCACCAGTATTTATTAAATGTTTCTGCTGTCACTGAAAGCCAGAAGTTCATAGGATAGACTAGGCTTAGCTCAGTAGTACACCACCTACTTAACATGAAAGTTCCATCCTCAGCCCTGAAGAAATTACAAAAAAAAATTAAATTACAAAAATTACAACAAAAAAAAAAAAAAAAGAAAAGAAAAAAGAAAAAGAAAATCAGTCCTTGTGCTGGGGAAGCAGCTGAGCTGGTCAAATGCTTGCATGGTGTGCACAACAAGCCCTGGGCCCCATCCCTACCTTCACGTAAGCTCAATAGTACTGCACACTTGTCATCCCAGCACTTAAGAGGTAGAAGCTGGAGGATCAGAAACTCCAGGCTATTCTATGCTATACAGCAAGTGAGAAGCCAGCCTAGATCCGTAACACTGGAAATGGTTCGGGGTGGCTCCAGACCAGAGAAGCAGTGCTGGGGAGGGAGAGGATAAGCACCTGTCACCCTGCTCCTGGTCCCACCAAGCCTGGCTCTGGTCAGCACTCAGTGCCAACTGTTCACTACTTTCACAAGTCTGGACAGGTCTTCGGGCTAGGCAGTCACTGTGAGCCCCAGGGCTAGTTGCTGGTCCACCAGGAGAGAAGGCCCAGGCCTGGCTCACTGATAGATCCCTGCCAAAGACAAAAAAAAAAAAAAAAAAAAAACAAAACAGGTACACTCATCACTACTCGGAGCTGCACTGCCTGGGACAGGAGGGACTAGTACCCCAGCCTATTCAGCACCTAGCAGGCCCAGCTCGGACAAAGGAAGTTGGGTTCACAACAGCTAGGACCTGTGTAGAGACTGGGAGCCATATCACCACTTCTGCCCAGCTCACTAGGGTTTTAGGAAAGAGGCTGCAAAGCCTCAAGTGGGATCAGGTAATCCTTCCTCAACCCCAGACCTGTCGTTCTGCTCTCCCGAAGTTACACAGAGGGAGGAGCCTAAGAAACACGCTCCTGGAACCCTGCTCCAGTCTCAGCTTTGATCTCTCTAGCCTTCCTTAAAGATCATCATATCCAAACTCTTACCTTGCCTGCCCATCTACAGCAACTCAGTCACCTCATGGCCCCAGCCCTCAAAAGCAGACTAGTGTGACTGACAGAGGACAAACACCAGACACCTGACCTGCTAAGGGGTTCTAGGAATGAAACCTCAAGAAAGCAGTCTCCTGTCAGCTTACCACAAGCATATATGGTGCTTCCTTCTTTGGCAGCTCCTCACTTGAAGAGGCAGCCTCAGCTGAGCTGGGTCCTGTGGGGGATGTGTCCACAAAGCTCTCATCCACCACCCTGAAGCGGATCTCCTCCCCAGTGTCCATGTACAGGTCATGAGCTCCTTCTTCCGTCTCATACTCCCACACCCACACTTGTTCTGCTTCATCACTGGAGTCCAGCGTCAAGGCCACAACCATGCCATGGGAGTGCATGAGCCTGAGGGTCCTCTGAAGTACTTACCCAAGTTAAAACCAACCCTAGGTTGAGACTATTTGTGCTAGGAAATACAGTAAAAGCGCTTCTGCCCCTTGGAGAGGAGCCAGTTTCCACCAGGACCCAAAATGAGAATGATATTCCCATGTCTAGAAATGAGAGTGAGCTAGGTGCCTTGCACTTCTCATTTAATCCTCAAAAGACAAGACAGACGGATCCTGGGCTTGCCTGGGGCTCAAGATGAGAGGCAGGTTTAACTGCCACCTGCCTAAGGAGGAGAAGAAACAATAAAACAGGACCAGATGTGCTGACAGTTCCAGTCTCATGCAGCCCCTGCTGCCTGCACAGGCCTGGGTGAGAGGAAGGCTAAACACAGGCTCTACTCCCCCATAGCCTACAGAGCCATACTGCCCTCTAGTGGCACACTGCATTCAAATATCTGCAGGGAGCAGGAAGTGTACTTGTGACATACCAGAGCCCCTCCTGGGACGGTCCCATTAAAACAAACAACCCCAGAGCTGGGGTGAAGAAAAGCAGATCTGCACTCCAGGCCAACCCCGAAAATCCATCCCACATCCTGGGAAACGGAGACAACCTGCCAGTGTGAACCTGCTGGGGACATCTGAAATGACTCCTGCAGAGAGAGCCTGAGTGAACTGACTAGGGGTGACAAGAGCTCCAAAGGTATGGACGGCTCTATTTTATCACCCAGCCTGACAGACCTGGGCATGTGGAGACCATGGTCAGAATGAGAAGTAGAGGTGGCCTGGGGTGTCACACCAGCACTGCCAGCAGAGGCAGATCACAGAGCTGCCAGGGTCACCACAGTAGTGGGGCTGTCCATTTGCCCCAAATCATACTTGAGAGGATACAACTTGGCAGGCTGCTGCAGTGACTCAGGGGGGATGAGAATGTCATCAAAGAACCCTAAAGAGACTGGAAGAAATGAAGAAACAATGACATTAGATGAGGGCTTCAAAGGGACAGCCCAGCAGAGATGGCAAGTCCCTTTCCCAGTGCAATCTGTCCCCTCCTTCCTCAAAGCCCCACTTCTATATCTATAGTACCCACATGGGCTCCCAGCCTTCCCCGTTCGCTGCACATAGAGAAACCACAGGCACTAGAGCCTGTTACCTCCACCAGCTCAGCACCCCTTCTCGGCTCCAAAGCTGGGCCTTACAGTGAAACCTCACAGAGCTGAGGCCCTTACTCCATCCTTGAGAACATGAGGGCATAAGGTACCCCTCATTTGGCATTGCAGCTGGACAGCTTCTCTGAAGCCATAGGAAAGATTCAGCTGGATTCTGGACCACATGGTCAGCATACACTGCCCACCCCACTGTGTTCCATGCAGTCTTTCCCCAGAAGTCAGAGCACCTTACCGTGCACACCCTCCGGGCTGCAGCCTTTGATCTTCCCAATGAGAATCTCATCCAGGAAAGGGTGGAACACCACGTAACGGAAATGGACTAGAAAAGAAGCCCACATTGTAGTAGTCACACCAGGCCTGCTAAGAAGGCTGCAGAGCCTGGAGCCGCTCATGTTCTCCAATGTCCACCTCACTGCCAGCACACTTACCCAGTGCTTCATGCTGAGTCCTTTTGCAGGCTTAGACCTCTCTGCTAAGGCAGAGAACCAACCATCCCTCAATTAAGCAAGGTCACAGCTTGGTCCCCATAAGGAACCATCAGCAGCTGCTGCCCTGGAACTGAGGCTGGCTTCCAAATCCATCTCAGGCATACCTGAGCCCAGATTCTGGGTCATTAGCAACTCCAAAGTCAATTCCAACAACCTTCAGGCTGTTCTTCACATTCCAAAAGGACAGAAGCGACTAGCCAGGCTTGGAAGGAAGTTTCTGTCTCCTGATACCTGAGCAAGCTTACCCTCAGCACAGAGCTGACCTGGGATAGGGCACTAAAAACGCCAAGGCTACCTGCCTGTGGGGAGGGTGACACATGGGTGACTTCATGAGTTCTCGGGCCTTGTCCCTTGTGCTTTCTACTCACCTGCACCCAAGGGAAAGGCTGGCTAAAGCTGTACCAACACCAGAATGATTCCTGGCCTCAGCAGAGGCCACACCTCACTGGCCCTCTCACCCAGGAAGATGCTCTCCACCATCAGACTGCCTATATGAGCCTCCTGTGCCAGGCGCCATGTTCTACTATACAGAGGAAGAGGAGGCAGCTCAGAGGCTGTGTGTGTGTCCTGTTCCAAACACATAGTTCTCCTGTCCATTTAGCCATGGATACTCTAAAGCAGCAGTTCTCAGCTTTCCTAATGCTGGAGCCCTTTAATACAGTTCCTCGTGCTGTAATGACCATAAAATCATTTCATTGCTATTTCATGAACCTGTAATTTTGCTACAGTTATGAATCCTAATGTAAGTATCTGATATTCAACCCACAAAGGAGTTGTGACCACAAGTTGAGAATTGATGTTCTACAGACAAGGCCACCAGATTGGATGCACCTTCCTCACACAGACTTACTACCAGCACAGGCTTCTACCAGGACTCCTTCAGTGGTTCAGCCTACTGGTACCCATCTTAGGACATCAGGGCCTACCATGCCTGGCTCTGTCCAGCTGCACTCTGCCTTCTGTGAGGTGACAACCTGAAGATGACCGAGGCTTCTGCTAACACTCCAAAATCCAGCCAGGAGCAGGCATGGGTCACTTATGCACAGGATGGAAAACCCTGCCCTCCATAAGACCTAGCATTCAGCTCAAAGCTTCTGCCAGGCTTATGCCATGCTTAGTTTGGCACAAGGCTTACTGGGATAGCACAGCGTGTAAACCAGTGTCCAGAGCCTAAACGCCATATCTGAAGGCAAGTGGTGAGCAGCTCAGGGTACACACAGTAGGACATCAATCATCCTCAAAAAGGAAGACTGGTATGATGGCACATGCCTTTAATCCCAGAACCCTGGAAGCAGACCTCTGTGAGGTCGAAGTCAGCCTGTCTACATAGTGGGTTACAGGACAGCCAGAGCTACACAGAGAAACCCTGTCTCACAGCAACAATAAAAGGCTAGAGATATGGCATGAGGCTCCGGGTTTCCATCCCTAGGACTGTACTTCATTGTCACCCAGAGCCCCTGGGGGCGGGGCATGTTTCATTTGCTTTTAGTTAACAGGCATAAAGAAAACAGATCCCAGGATGTGTACTCCCCAACCCTTGGGCTGTGTTGAGTTTCTGTGAAAAGGACAAATTCCTGATTCCACTCACATGAGGCACTGGTCAGGGTCCACAAGCCAGGAAGCAAAAGAGGGCCAGCAAAAATGGTCAGTGAACAAAGAGGCTTGCCACCAAGTCTGACCCTGAGTTCCTGATGCTTCTGCAGTGCTCCGTGGCCCTCCAAGGATTTCAGAACTCCGAATGGTAATCCCACTGTGTGTGTGATAGGGTGTACTTAGGCCCCTATCCCAGGGGTTAGAGCCAGAATCCAAACATAGGTCTGTGAGATGCACTTTATATCTCCCACATAGAAACAAGAACTATAGGGTGAGCAGGATGTTTGGGACAATAAAATCCAATCCTGGAGACCAAGTGCCAAATGTCACCAATGTAACAGGCAGCATGTCCTTGTGCTGACTTGTTTCTGATATTCCTGAAGACTGGGTACCTATTAGCACTTGCCTCTTGGACAGCAGGCTCTTGGCTCAGCTCAGCAGCGTTCTCTGAGAACAGAAGCCTTGCCCTTGGACAAGTGCAGAGCCCAGCTCGGCTTAGCACTCCTGTCTGAGAACAGAGCGCCTCATGGCTTTCTACACCCTGGGCTCCCTTTTCTACTCAAGAAAATGCCTGATCCACACAAAGACAGCCTGTTTCCTGGGGCTCTCTGCAGAGCTCAACACCCATGTCAACTGATTAGTCTCAGGGTGCCAGCACAGACCCCAGGCTGTCTCCAAACACCCAGAACACTTGCCCACCTATCCCTGGGCTAAGAAGATGACCAACACAGACAAAGACAAGGTTCACTGTGGCTTGTGTGTCTGTCACTTTGCCTCTGCTCCATTAACAGGCAGGCTAAGGATCCACACTGCTGCCCCGTGCCAGGAAACAAAGTGACAGAGGAGGCCTGGACACCAGCTCCATCCACCACTCCTCTAGGTTCTGCCCAGCACCCTTTCACCCCCAGATGCATATACCTTTCAGTTTTACTACAGTTTCTCTCAACAAGGGGCAGTGTCTGTTTCTCTATCCCTTAGCTGTAGCCATGTGACATCTTTTGGCCAATGGCATCCAGGTATGCTGAAGACATATTTAGGCAGAGAACTTCAGGCCAGCCCTGGCTAACTGCCCAGAAGAGCACAAGCCAAGCAGCACACAGAAGCAACAGAAACAAGCCATCCCATACTCCCTCAGTGCCAAGGGTCCCCCCCACCCCCATCTTGAGCGCTACTATGTAATTCCTTAGTCCCCCTGGAGGCCCTGAAGTATAGAATCTACTATCACTGTTGGATAGGCTAGCCTGCAACTCCTGATCCTCCAGTTTCCACCTAAGTGTTGGGATTACAGGCATGTGTCACTGTCCCTGCTCAGAGGCCACACATGTGCATTCCTGTAGGCCTCACACACATACATTCCATAATATGAACATCAGAGGAAAATTCTGTACAGTCAGTTTTCTAGACTGTGTAACAAGCACACAGTCTACTTTACTCCTGAGCCACTTGCTGGCCCCAAAGGACACTTTGAATTGCTGTGTCCTACTGCCCCTTCAGGTCCCTAGGCCCACTCGGCCTGCTCTCCCCTGCCTTCTGCTCTCCTGCCAGTAGCAGCCACAGCTTAGAGCCCTTGCCTAGCAGGTCACCTCACCAGGAAGCAGTGAGCAGTATGGGGGCGGGGCAAATATCAGGGGCATTAGATCAAACCGGAGGGACACAGGCTGAACCACAATCGAAATCTCAAAATTGTAGTGGCTTTGAGAATACCCCATCCACACTGATGTCTTACAGGTAAAGAAACTAAGGCCCAGAGAGGACAGGAGTACCCAGTCATTGAAGTCAATTCCTACAAGAATTAGGACTGGGGCCCAGGTCTCCCACCACATCAAGAGCCATGGCAGCTTGATTTTTTTGCTACAGAAAACTGAGCCCCAAGAAATATGACACCCTGAGAAGGCACTCACCTTTGGTGTGTGATGCTCCATCCCCTGGGAAGACATAGGCATCCTCCAGCTTGGTGATATCAAACAGACAGATGCAGAGTCCCACGTTGTAGACGACCTGTGCAGATATGCACACACAGTGACTCTCCAACACCCTCACAACCACAAGCAAGCTCGCTCTGCACAGCCCTTTCACTGACGGACATGAGATGAAACTCTGCAGGAGGTAATGGTGGCAGGGACCTCAGGATGCACAACCTGGAATAAGCAGGGCCTGACTGACAATGCCAGCTTCCAGTATCAGCTCTGCCTCACTGTGGGACCAGCAAGCACACTACTCTGCCTCTCAGCCTCAGCTTTCCACATTCAAATCTGGAAGAGCAGCTGGAGTGGTGAGTGGATAGACGGACATGAAGTCTGCTGGTGGCCAGGTCAGACCACAATGACTGAAGTTCACTGTCCCTGCTCCAGATCACAGCCAGGAAGTGTGAGAACTCCATCACTCTCACACCACCTCAGACACACAGACGGCTCGCACAGGGAAATGTAGTCAAAGCCCTTTCACAGACCAGAGGCCCACACAGCCCAAGCCACACACTCTGGTGCTGTAAATGACTTGGCTTAGTGTCTGCTCATCTACCATCAACACTACCCCTGGTCACAGCCCTCACAGGAGCTGCTCAGGAACTAGAGACACATAGAGCACTTCAGAGCCAGAGCAGAGCTCCCTGCAAGGATCTTCTGTGGTGGCTTCAGTCACAGGATCTAGTGAATTGGCCTCAACCGTGCATGGTGATCCCTGCCTGTAACCCCTGCACTTGGGAGGTGGAGGCAGGGGTATCAGAAGTCCAAAGCCATCTTTGGTTACACAGTGATATAAAGTGAATTCAACTCTTTCAGCATCATGAGATGCTGTCTCGAAACTAAGAGGGGAAATGGTATTGGCAAAATGGCTCAGCAGTCAAGGTGCCTACCACCAATCCTAACAACCAACATTGGATCCTGAGACCCTTCTCCTCACGAGTTGTGCTGTGGTAAATATACACCCACACTGGCTGCTCTTCCAGAGGTCCTGAGTTCAGTTTCCAGCAACCACATGGTGGCTCACAACCATTTGCAATAAGATCCAATGCCTTCTTCTAACTACAGTGCACTCATATATGTAAAATAAATAAATCCTTAAAAAGAAAAAAAGAGAAAAGAAAAAAAAATAAAGAAAACCTGAACATCGTTGCTGAGTAAGTACGGCCTCCACAGGCCCATTAAATTCGAATGCTTGTGTCATCGGGAAGGAGCAGAATTTGAGAAAGATTAGAAGGACTAGGAGGAGTGTTTCTCACTTGGCAGATGAGGATGTAGTTCTTAGCTACTACCCCAACACTGTGTGTGCCAACATGCTTCTACCACGATGAAGGACTAAACCTCCGAAACCGTAAGCCAGCCTCCAAGAAATCGCTTTCTCTTGTTGCCTTGGTCATGTGGTGACTAAGACTGTGTGTGACACACACCTTTAATCCTAGCACCAGGGTGCCAGAGACAGACAGTTCTGTGATTGAAAGGCCAACCTAGTCCATAGCAAGTTCCTGGCCAGCCAAGGTTACCACCTAGTGAGATCCTGTCTCAAAAAACGAAAAGTCAGTAAATTCTCTCCTCCATCGACGAGCCTGAGATCTGTGTGTGTACTTCCTCCTCAGGCCTCAGTCTCTGGTAAAAGGACTACCTGTTCCTATATAAAGCCAAACACGCTCTCTTTCCGGCTCTCAGAAGGGTCACCTCCTACTGACCTGTAATGAACAACTTGGACTATAAGGCCATCCAGGGCTCTGCAGTCTGGCTTCTGTCTGTATTTCCTACACCACCCTCTCTGTTCCAGCTACACCAGCATTCTCTGTGCCTTTTTAGATGCCACAGCCCCTCCTGCCTCAGGACCTTTGCACGTGCTAATTGAACTACCTCCACACCTCTTCATGCCCAAGCTGCTCCAACCATAAAAATAGTTTCTCTACCTGGCTTCTCCTCACCATCAGCTCTCAGGTCAAGGGCTATTACCTCAGAAGTCACCAATCTCTTTCATCCCAGGTGACGCTCCTCTGTTCCCAGGTATGTGAATGCCTGGCCTTCATGGCATTTACCCCAGCTCACTGCAATGAAACCCTCTCAAGTCAACTCTTTTGCCTCACTATGTACAAGGGCAGAGCCTGTGTCCCCCACTGTGGATAGTAAAAAGATTACATCAGAGAAGGCCCCTGTAGTCACAGAAAGTAAACAGAGTAACCAAAAGAATACAAGAAAGGAGCTGGAGCTGGCTCAGATGGTAGAGCTACCTACTTCTAACCCGGACACCTGAGTTCAATTCCAAAGACCCAGGAGCTATCCTCTGACCTCTACTCACGTACTGTAAGCTACATGGGTCCCAAAGGTGATGACTTGGCCAAGACTGCACAGTAATTGAAAGAGGAAACAGGCATTCTCCAGTTTCCGTTTTACAAACCCATTTTGTGTACTCTCTCCGTTTTTGTTTTCTGGCAACACCGAGAATCGAACCAGTGACCCCGCAAATGTCAAGCAAATTTAAGCACTGTTCACCGCCCCAATGGTTTTTTTTGTTGTTGGTGTTTTTTTGTTTGTTTGTTTGTTTTTTGTTTTTCGAGACAGGGTTTCTCTGTGTAGCCCTGGCTGTCCTTGAACTCAGAAATCTGCCTGCCTCTGCCTCTCAAGTGCTGGGATTAAAGGCGTGCACCACCACCGCCCGGCGCCCCAATGTTTTTTGTTTGTTTTGGGGGGACAGGGTTTCTCCGTGTAGCCCTGGGTGTTCTAGAGTTTCCTCTGTGGACCAGGCTGGCCTCGAACGCACAGAGATCCGCCTGCCTCTGCCGCCTAAGTGATGGGGATTAAAGGCATGCGCTACCACCAGCAGCTTACGATGCTTTTTAATTTGAGACAGGGGCTAACTATGTTGCCACGAACTCGTCACGAGCCTCAATAACCCAAGAAGCTGGGATTACAGGTGTGCACTACCTCGCCCGGCCCATTTACTCCCTTGGGTACAGCTGACATCCAAGTCTGGCTCATAAGGAAGCGCAGGAAAGAGACCCTGACATGAATCTACGTTAATTGTGCAAGGCCAAGGCTGAACCAGGCGACGGTCAGGCTAGCAGCGGGACCGATCCGGGCACTGCCCGGGAGCCCGAGGGCCCAGTACCTTGTTGGCCAATTTCTTGTTCAGCTCCTCAGCAATGGAGTCGTTGAGTTTCCGCTCAAACTGCCACGGGGGTATGCGAACGGTGTCCACCATCTCCACCAACACGAACATCCTGCGCTGGGGTTCTGGAAGCCAGAGAGGCTGTCAAGCACAGGGGGGCTGCGAGCCGTAAGAGAGTGGGGGTACCCGAGCCGCCTCCGTCCCTTCTCAGCCTCTGACAAGCCAAGCCTGCAGCGGAGCCGCGCAGGAGGGCCTGGGGTCCCGTTCGCGGACGCCATGCTCCTCTCCCAGAGGAAACTGAGACCCGCTCCCGCCAGCCTTGGAGAAGCGCCGGTCCCCCGATCCCCCGTCCCGTCCCCTCCGCACCACGTGCGTAAGCCACGCACCATTCACGCGCGTCCAGCGGCTCCGAGGTCCCGGCGCAAAGCTCGCCAAGCCAAACCAACTCAGCTTCCGGAAAACCGACCAATAAGAAACATCTGCCCGGCCCTGCGGGTCGCGGAGCTACGCGAGGCTCCCGGGAGGGGCGGGGCCGGAAGGTGGGTGGGGCCGCCTGCACTCCCGCTAGTGAGAGGAGAGGGGCGGGGTAGAGCACTGGGAGGGCGGGGCCTCGTTCTGAAGCAAGCCAACCCCCACCCCTGAGCGAGTCTGGTTGCTAGGCGACAAGTCTGCACTTCAAGCCTGATTGTCTTTCTTTTGCACAGCAACCAGAGAGATCCTTTGAAAATACAAATATAACACGTTCAAAATAGTCTTCAAAATAGTCTTCTTGGGTACTCCAGAGAAGTACCCAAGAGAGTGGGCATAAAAGGGTCACCAGGCCTTTCTGGATGATAGTAATTTTAAGTGGTGCAATTGATGGATGTACTCACCAAAAACTCAGCACACTCAGTCCTTAAACAGCTGAGTGCAGTCTCACGCTTGTAATACTAGAACAAGGGAGACTGAGGCTGCATAATCACTGCAAGTTCAAGACCAGCCTGAGTTACAAAATGAGACCCTGTTTTAGCATGCCCCCACCCACCCAACACACACAAAAATAACCTTTGGTCAGCCAGACATGGTGGCAAACACACCTGTAATTCCAGCACTTGGGAGGTAAAGACAGAAAAACTAGACATTCAGATCAGCTACATAGTGAGTTCAAGGCCAGCCTGGGGTACAAGAGACTTTCTAAAAAAAAAAAAAAAAAAAAAAATTTTTAAAAAATGCCTAGCATGGTGGTGCATGCCTTTAATCCCATCACTTGGGAGGTAGAAGCAGACAGATCTCAGAGTTTGAAGGCAGCCTGGTCTACAAAGCAAGTTGCAGGATAGACAGACAGGGCTACACAATAATAGACAACAGTGTCCCTTCCCACTGCTTAGAAACAAAGTATTTCAGGGGACTGACATGAGAGGTAAGAATTAGTTCACTGTGATCTTCATAATATCAGTAAGTAACTTGTTTTACATTTTTATGTGTATGAAGTGTTTTTGTCTCTCTCTCTCTCTCTCTCTCTCTCTCTCTTTCTCTGAGTGTGTGTGTGTATCAGAAGAGAACCTCTAATCCCCAGGAACTGGAGTTACATAGAATTGTTATTTTGTCTTTTTTTTTTTTTTTTTCAGAGTTGAGGACCGAACCCAGGGCCTTGTGCTTGCTAGACAAGCGCTCTACCACTGAGCAAAATCCCCAACCCCTACATCAAATTGTGAGCCACCATGTGGGTGTTGGGAATGGAATCCTAGAAATGACACACAGTGACACATCAGCTGGGTGGATGGTGGATCTGAAGTAGCTGGAGGGGCAGGAAGACTACCGAGAAGGGTTCTTAAGTGGCCTTGTGGAAAGGAGGAGGCACCAGCTGGCAGCAGGAAACAGTAAAACTGGTCAGTGTGAGGGGGTGTTAGGCATTGAGACGGACAGCTTAGCCTCAGAGACAGGAACAGCCAAACCACAGCCTGAGGGCTTCAGCTACTAACTGAAGCTGGAAGGGGGCCAGGCTGAGCTGTGGAACCCAGGGTTTCAGAATTCAATCCTCTTTTGTGGTATTCAGCTCAACAATTTGTTGGCACAAAGTTTTGGTTTATGGTTTATGCAGTGCTTTAAAAAAAAAAAAAAAAAAAGATCCGGCTCATTTACTAATTCTCTGTCTTGCACCGTGGATAGTTGGGGTGGTTTACAAAATACACAAGCAACTAAGTCTACAAGCTCCCGGCAGCAGAGGACCATTGTATGGCTTCTCTCTACAACATCCGGGCGGAGATCAGTGGCTGGCGGATGGCCAGGGCTTGAAAATATGGCTTATTTGAATGAACAAAAGGGCGACCGAATTGCGATTGCCGAGAATAAAAGACTGAGGGAGGAGATGAGCTGGGATCTTCTCAGGGTGTGAGGAGGGTCGAGCCAGAGGTACATGGAGCTCCCACGCCGCAGGCACTGGTGGCCATGGCAATAAAGTTCTGGGTGCCACACACTGCCCGGAGAGCGGAACCAAGGACAGAAACCTTGGTTTCAAAGGACACTGCCACTGAGCAGGATGGGGCACACCTGCAAACCAGACACTGGAGAGCCTGAGGCAAGACCAGCAAAAGTTCAAGACCAGACTGGGTTACAGCAGACCCCAGTTTTAAGAAGGCAAACACTACTAGGGAAAAGACAAGATATATAGTATATCTTTTAACAGAAAAACATAAAGCCACAGACAGGAATGACATTTGAGACATCGTTAAATCTAAAAATGCAGGGATGACAGTAAAGCATGCCTGCAGTCTCCGACACCCTGGGGCCTGATTCAGGAGGCTCGCTGGTAAGCAGGAGTCCAAGGCCAGTTGAGGCAATATAAGCAGGCATGACTGACTGTATAAAGGGAAAGGAGGGGAAACGAAACAAAGGCTGGGCATAGTGTCTGCACCTTTATTCCCAGCATTTGGGAGGCAGAGACAAGTACATCTCTGAGAGTTTGGGGTCAGCCTGCTCTACATAGTGAGTTCCAGGAGAGGTAGGGCTACAAAGAGAGATCCTGTTTAAAAAAAAAAAAAAGAAGAAGAAGAAGCCAAATAGAAAGTGGTGTTGCCTGTTTATAATGCCAGTACTTCCAATGTGGACACTTGAGGGTCAGAGGTTCAAAGCCATTGCCTAATACATAGTTTGACGACAACATAGTCTTGTAAGGCCCACTAGAAAAAGAACTCACTATCCGTGGAGAACTGCAGACGCACCCCAAATCACTCACAAGAAACACAACTTGATGCAAACGCAAGAGGTTTACTGGCTAGCCAGGGCTGTCTTCCCTTCAAGCCCGCGCAGGGGCTGAGAGATTCCTCAGCCGCCCCAAACAAAAAAAGTTTACAGCTTTTAAGGGTGAATCTACAAACCAGGTGGGGGTGGAGTTAGGGAAGGGGGAAGGCTGAGAGTGGAGTTAGGGAAGGGGGAAGGAGGGGGAACAGGTCACTAGGTCATCGATACATTTGATCTCAAATTCCTAAGATGCATGGTGTGTCACTTTATAATTGGCTATTTCGAACTAGTTTCACACTATATATCATGAGCTCCAGTTCAAGGGGGTCAGGCTTATCTCAAACTTTTAGCATCCTGGCACCGACTGTCTCAGGGCTGTTAGTTCAAAGCGCAGCCAGGCTAATCTCAGGCCCATAGCATCCTGACACCATGAATCTTAAGGTTTGTTTAGTTAGGGCCATCTGTTCAAATGGTCAGCTAATTTCCTGGGACTGAGGCAACACAGTGTTTGACTTACAGGTTTTTATGTCTTTGCTTTTAAGAGTAGGGTTCAGGGGATCAACTTATGATTTTTCTATCTTTCAGTCTATATCATCTCTATCAAAATAACAGAAACAAATAAACAAAAAAGCAATTAAGGTTTTGCTTTCCTTTCTTTTCTTTCTCACATCTTACAATAAAAAAAAAAAAAAAAAAAACGGGCGGTGGTGGCGCACGCCTTTAATCCCAGCACTTGGGAGGCAGAGGCAGGCGGATTTCTGAGTTCTACAGGAGCCTGGTCTACAGAGTGAGTTCCAGGACAGCCAGGACTACACAGAGAAACCCTGTCTCGAAAAACAAAAAACAAAAAACAAAAAACAGAAAAAAAAAATGGAGGCTGGAGAGATGGTTTAGTGGTTAAGAGCACTGACTGTTCTTCCAGAGGTTCTGAGTTCAGTTCCCAGCACCCACATGGTGACTCACAGCCATGTTTATGGATCCGACGCTCTCTTCTGGTGTGTCTAAAGACAACAACAGTGTGCTCATATACATAAAATAAATATATCTTTTTTTTTTTTTTTTTTTTAAATCTGCCCTTGACCTCTTCCTTTGCAGCAAGTGTTCTGGTTTTCGGCTCCCTCTACCTGCAGAACTGCCTGAACCAGTTAATAGCCTTGCTGTTTCCAGTTTCTTTCTTCTCTGCTCTTTTTTTCTAAATAGGATTTATACAGTTCAGGCTGGCTTTGAACTCACTATGAAGCTGAGGGGCTGAGGTTGGCCTTCAACTCCTGACCCTCCTATGTCCACTTTCCAAGTGCTGGGATTAGAGGCATGCACCATTGTGTACACGTTAGGATACAGTGTGTATACAGTACACATGTGGGGTCAGTTGTGCTTTCAGTCTTGTGATCTCATCTCTCAGAAAGCACAGGCTGGACAGAGTGAGTGTGAGGCCAGTCTGAGCTACAACAGTGAGACCCTCAAAAAGAAAGAAAGAGCCGGGCGGTGGTGGCGCACGCCTTTAATCCCAGCACTTGGGAGGCAGAGGCAGGTGGATTTCTGAGTTCGAGGCCAACCTGGTCTACAGAGTGAGCTCCAGGACAGCCAGGGCTACACAGAGAAACCCTGTCTCAGAAAAAAAAAAAAAAAAAGAAAGAAAGAAAAGAAAGAAAGGAAGGAAGGAAAGAAGGAAGGAAAAGAAATTTTCACTCTTGTGCTGGGATGAGGCCCTTGTTGGGCCATGCTGGGTGTGTCTGAGGCCCTGTGATCCACCCCAGTGTTAACCCCAAATTCAAGGAGAAAGACCACTCACTCACCCAGATCATCATGGCCAAATTAGTTAAAGCAAACAATTAATTAAAGCAAACTTTCTTATTCTTGCACACATACACGGGGGGCCTCCCCCTAAGATGGGGTTCAAAAAGTCAGCATTGACTAAGGGAAAGATAAGGGCTTTTATAGCCCAGAGGTAGGGGGGTTTCCAAAGAGGGGATTTGGCAGGCAAGTAGATGGGGTTACAGGAGCAGAATGTAATAAGGTGGTCATAACAACAAGTGGTTATAATGACCTTTTAAAACAAAGGTAGGGTAGCAAGATGGTCATAGCAATATTCCAAAAAGAAGAGACATGGATGAGGGAGGGGGAGGGGAAGCAGGGACTGGGAGGAGAAGAGGGAAAGTGCAGTAGGGATATAAAAGAAATGCATTTAAAGAAACAGAGACATGGTTGTTGTTTCCTGGAACAGGCAGTACAGAACCATTTATACTTGAGGTTACAGGTGGACATAGCGTGGTCCTTGAGAAACAGAGGGTTAAACAGACATGATTTTAGCTTGTCTTTACATTAAGATGTCTTACAAGCCCAAGATGGAGGCAGGCTGACTCATCCCCAGCACAAGTAATAAAATAAACCTGCAACTTCCTGTCTAGACCCTGAAGCACAGTGTCTCTCTTGGGGAGGAGCCAGACTGGGTCCTCCCTGACCTCCCCTTTTAAATCACAAGCCACCTGCCACCAGCCCCTTTCTACCCCACTTCCTGCTTACTAGTTCTCTGAAACATTTATTGCCTTCTAACATGCAGCACGTGCTATTAGGTTGTTTTATTGCTTTCTCTGTGAGAAGTTCCTGCTTCCTTCTGGACTCTCCAGAGCCTAGAAAATAGCCAGGCTAGGAGTTTGTAAGCATCCTGAGGACCTGAGTTGGAACCAGCTGGACTGTGGTGGCAAACGCCTGTAATCCCAGCACTCTGGAGGCAGTGGCAGAGGCAGAGATGAGGCAGAGAGGCAGAGAGGCAGAGAGGCAGAGAGAGGCAGAGAGAGGCAGAGAGAGGCAGAGAGGCAGAGAGAGGCAGAGAGAGGCAGAGAGAGGCAGAGAGGCAGAGAGGCAGAGAGGCAGAGAGAGGCAGAGAGGCAGAGAGAGGCAGAGAGGCAGAGAGAGGCAGAGAGGCAGAGAGGCAGAGAGGCAGAGAGAGGCAGAGAGAGGCAGAGAGAGGCAGAGAGAGTCAGAGAGAGGCAGAGAGAGGCAGAGAGAGTCAGAGAGGCAGAGAGGCAGAGAGGCAGAGAGGCAGAGAGGCAGAGAGGCAGAGAGGCAGAGAGGCAGAGAGGCAGAGAGGCAGAGAGGCAGATGTAGAGGCAGATGTAGAGGCAGAGGCAGAAGGATCTTTGAGTTAGAGACCAGCCTGATCTACAGAGTGAGTTCCAGGTTGACCAGGGCTACACGAAGATACTCTGTCTCAGAAAACCAACAACAAAAGTTTCCTCCAAAATCTGTCTTGGGTCAGACTGGCCATCTGAACATGAGAGAGAGAGCAAACCAAAACAGCCCAGGAAATGAAATTATGTTCTTCCAAACAGCTAAAAATGAGAGTATTCCAAAGAGGAATACTGTTGCTTCTCTCATCTCCTTTCCTTGGTTTTAATTAAAACTTTTGCTAAAATATAAACTTCATCTAAAGATTCGTCAGAGTATTGTGAAAATTTTCTGTACCTTCAGATTTTTTAACTTAGCCAGGCGATGGTGCTGCACACCTGTAATTCCAGCAATCCGGGGGCAGAAGCAAGGCTGATCTTTGAGTTTGAGCCCAGTCTGGTCCAGAGAGGGAGTTCCAGGTCACTCAGGGCTGCAAGAGAAACCCTGTCCTGGAATATCAAAAAATAAAAATGAAAGGATAGAACCAACTCTCCAAACCTGCCCTCCCTCTTCCCTCCTCCCTCCTCCTGCATACCAGGGTGAGCGTGTGGGATGGACACATAAGTAGATACATTACTCTTTTCTTTTTTTAAGTCCTGAAGAGATTGTGTCTGGCAGAATAGTGCTTAAATTAGTGAGGATGGTGATCAGCTGGTGGCAGGGGAGTGGAAAGGGCCATCCTAATTTATAGGCAGAAATGTTAGTACAGGCTGGACCTATGTCCCATGGCAGCGGAGATGGGTGCCCAGGGAAAAAGAAGCCACTTCAAATGCACTGTGGCAGAAAGAACAAGAATATCACGGAGCCAGAGCCCAGGCCTTGTATTTTTAACCCTACAAGATAAAGTATGACTATGTAGCCCAGGCTGCCCTCAAACTCCTGATTTCCCTGCTTCTCCTCAAGTGCTGGGATGACAGGCATGTGGCATCGTGCCATTTTGAGTCCTGCATTTTAACATCGTCTCCAATGGCAGCTATGTGACCCTGGGTAAGTTTCTTGTTTTGCTTTCATTTGAGACAGAGACTCATTATGTACCGAAGACAGGCCTGGAACTCACTGTAGACAGACCATTCTGGCCTCAAACTCAAGACAATCCTCCTGCCTCACCATCCTGAGTGCTGGGATCACACGTATGAGCCACTATACCTGGGTGGACAATGTTCTTAACCTCTTCTCAACTAAACTTCGGGGCATACGAACACCACTGGGATTTGTGTGTGTGCACTGAAGGGTTAAATCAGTTGGTGCCATGCTGGTCAGGGCCTAGTGCTGTCCCTTGGTTATGGTGGATTTCAGGAGCGAGATTGAGGTGTGTCCGGAGGATCTCAATGCTGTGAGATTCTCTCCTCCCCTCTCTGCTTCTCCAGGGTAAGGAAGGCGTTTCAGGAGACAGGGCTTGAATTTTCAAGCTTCTCACAAAAATAGCCTTCACATAGAGCCCCTGGATGCAAGCAGAGGATTTCTTTGTTACTCAGCGGCTGGTGGGTGGGCGGGTGTGTCTCTGCTGCTCACTTCCTGAATGAACAGCTGTGGTCTCTCTGTGTGTGCGTGGGGTAATCACCACACTATTTAAAACGGAGGCCACCCTCCTTCATTCACTGTGCTCTGCTGCCTGACAGCCCTGGCTTGTGTTTACCAGTGACAGGGTCAACAAGAAAACTGGATGAGAAGACCTTAGCTCCCGGCCTTAGCCTGGTCCACAAAGGACCAAACCCCAGCCTCCCCTCAGCTGGCCTTTGAGTCCTGCCTCCCACCTCCCTCTCAATTCTTAACACGGATTTCCCCCACTCTTCCTGCTGTATCAGCCCTGACCTAGTCCTCTGATGGATCCTTCTGCCCACGGCTGCTTTCTAGGCTCAGGCAAGCTGTGTCCATCCTGGAACTCAGAGAAATCCTCCCTGGCCACTCAATGGTCACTCAGTTCAAGGCCACTAGAAAGACAGACTGAGCACCAATATTGGATCTCAGCTTGGGTCACTTGCTGTGTTGGGCCAACATGGACTAAGGGTTCTGAGAGAGAGAGAGAGAGAGAGAGAGAGAGAGAGAGAGAGAGAGAGAGAGAGAGAGAGAGAGGAAAGAGGTGAGTCATATGACACTAAGACATCACACCCCCACAAACCCCACGCAGGTGGAAAAATGGATGACAGGCAACAAGAAGTCTCTGGTATCCATCATTGCCTTCCCTTCCTCTGTGAGGACAGGTTGCTGCATTTGGAAGGCTCTGTGAGTTTAAGGCCGCCAGCCTGGGCTACTTAGTGAGTTTAAGGCTAGCTCAGGTCTCTGTTCTGCCAGTCTATTACTTCTGAGCTGTAAGACAATGAAGCCCCCTGAGAGAAGGAGGAAGAGATGGAGGAGTAGAGAATTTGGGGGTAGAGGAGAGGTGGGGGAAGGCACAGTAACGGTAGCACAGGCTTGCAACCCAGCACCCAGGATACAGATACCCAGCAGTTCACAGTCTTCCTCTAGCACAGGTTCAAACCTAGCCTGGGGTACATGAGACCCTGTCTCAAAAAACAAACAAGGGAGGCAGAGACTGGTTAGCACATGCCTGTGACCCCTAGCTCTTAGGAGACTGAAGCAGGGTGCTCACAAGCTTGAGGTCCATCTGGGCTACACAGACAGACCTTGTGTCAAAGGAAGCTGACATTCACTTGTTTTTTTTTTTTAAAGAAGAAAAAGAGAAAGAGGGAAATGGGGAACTGAAAGAGAGAGGAAGACACCTCAGTGTGGTGCTTAGAACGGGACGAGAATTAAGGCAGCATTCTGGGTCTCTGTGGACACAGACAGGAGCTCAGTCTCTCCTGTACTGTCAGAAGCATAACTGATCTAAGAAGTCCTGGGAAGGGACATATGTGGTGGCCCACACCTCTAATCCTCGGGAGGCAGAGGCAGGCACACCTCTGTGAGTTCAAGGCCAGCCAGGTCTACAGAATGAGTTCCGGGCCAACCTAGGCTCTCTAGTACGTCCCTGTCTAAAAATAAAACAAAACAAAAAGTCCACAGCAACAAAGCTATTTCTGGCCCGTGGGCATTCATGGTGCTGCAACTCAATACCCTATAGCCAGGTCACTAACACAGGCAAATTCTTCTCCCTGCTGGCCTCCCTTTCCTCTCTAGTACAGTAAGGTCTACAAAAATAAGCGAATCTGTCATGTGCATTAAAAAAGGTCAAAGCACCAGGTGGTGGTGGCGCATACCTTCATTCCCAGCACTCAGGAGGCATAGGCAATCTCTGTGAGTTCAAGGCTAGCCTGGTCTACAGATTGAGTTTCAGGACAGACAAGGCTACACAGAGAAACTCTGTCTTGAAATCAATCAATCAATCAATGGCACAGCATACTGCATGGCCCGGAGGAGCCCTAAGTACGTCTGAACTATTCTTGTTAGGTTTTTTTCTTACTTACCATTCCTCTCTCTTTCTTTCCCTTTATTCCAGTGTATGTCTTTGTGAGTTTTTTAAAATGATTTTTGTTTATGTATGTAGCTGCCTGCAGCCATGAGTACTGGGTTCTCCTGAGATGAAGCCTGGGAATTAACGGGAATGGAGGGCAAGAGAAATGTGGAGCCAAGACAAAGTATTCTGATCAAGGCCCGAAGTTTAATAATTTGCTTTCACATATAAAGGGGAAGCCCCACCCCCCAGAGTCTCTTCTCAGTTCAGCCCAGGGGCTGGGCAAGGAGATAGCAGTCCAGAAAGGTGTCAAGGCTAGCTCAGCAGGCAGTCCATTCTTCTGCAATGCATCTCCTAGGTCCTACTGTTGCTTGGTCTATTGTGGTAAATGACTTTGCAGGCCTGCTCAGGCCTGGGGGAAGGGCACATCTGTATATGGTGTATGTGTGTCTATGCAAGAACATGCCACATGTGTGCAGGTGAGCTGGAACCCCCTGGAGCTGGAGTTCCAGGAAGTTGTGACTTGCCATGCATGGGAACTGGGACCCATGCAGGTTCCCGGGGAAAGCAGTGTAACTACTGAGCACTGGTTTGGTTTGGTCTGGTTTGTTTTTAGGACACAGGGGTCTTCTCATAGAGTCTAGGCTGGCCTCAAATTCATGCCAATCTTGGCCTCCTCAGTGCTGGGATCACAGGTATGCCACTGTCATGTCTAGTTTTCTTTCTTTCTTTCTTTCTTTCTTTCTTTCTTTTTTTTTTTTTTGTTTTGTTTTTGTTTTTTCGGTTTTTTTGTTTTTTTTGTTTTTTGTTTTTTGAGACAGGGTTTCTCTGTGTAGCCCTGGCTGTCCTGGAACTCACTCTGTAGACCAGGCTGGCCTCGAACTCAGAAATCTGCCTGCCTCTGCCTCTGCCTCCCAAGTGCTGGGATTAAAGGCGTGCGCCACCACCGCCCGGCTCTATTTTCTTTCTAATTGTTTAAATTTGTTATTTTTCTTTTATTTCATGGTTCCTTGGTGTGTTGCCTGAATTCATGTCTGTGTGAAGGTGTCAAATCCCCTGGAATTGGAGTTCCAGACAGTTGGGAGCTGCCATGTAGCTGCTGGGAATTGAACCTGGGTCCTCTGGAAGAACAGCCAGTGCTCTTAACCACTGAGTCATCTCTCCAGCCCTGTCATGTCTGTTTGGATTTGTTTTTTGTTTTTTTTTTGTTTTTTTTTTTTTTTTTGCTTTTTTTTTTGTTTGTTTTGTTTTGTTTTGTTTTGTTTTTTGAGACAAGGACTAAACTCAAACTTGAAATCTGTCAGCTTCATCCTCCTGAGGGCTGGGGCTTATTGGTCTGTGCCAGCACAAAGGGCACCTCCTTGTGACTCAGTAGTACTGAAGTGACACCTGGGGAAGATGGCTCTCTAAGCTGAGGTTGAGGAGGAGGGACCAGGAGGAGGCAGAGAAGGCCTTTCAGAGGCCTCCTGAAGCCTGACCCTGAGCTCATAGACAGTTGAGCCTTAGCTGTCCTCCTGGGGAGCACTGGAGTCCTGAAGGGATTTGCCTGAGGTCTTAAGAGTCAAATCCAGTGCTGTCTGAAGAGACCTAAACTGCTTAGACTGAATCTGCTGAGTCTGGCCTCTCTTCTAAAAGCCTCCAGACACACAGACACATAGATACCTTGTGTATGTGTATGCGTGCATGTGTTTAAGAAAGAGACACACAGAGAGACACTCGTTATTCTTTTAGAGATCTCTCCCCCTGGATTTGGTAGCCCCTCCCAAGGACCTAATGTGTGCCAAAGAAATTTGAGCATATTCTTCACATGGAGATCTCAGATGCTCTGAGGGGACAGAGCTGAGCACAGCTGCCGGGCGCTGTCTGAGACTCCAGAGGGAATGGAATGTCTGGGAGTCCCTAGGAACCTGGCTTGTTCCCAGAGGGTCTCATCTCTTCTCTGGCCTTCCTTCTCCAGAATACATCCTCCCACCCTGCAGGCCCTCCCATTGAGCATAAACACGCCCCAGCACCCTGTTTGTTTCCCCAATCACCAAGAATGCACACTGTCTCTAGCTCTTCCTGCCCTGCATTTCCCAGCAGCTACCCTGGCCTGGTAGGGCAAATTATACCTTGGCCCAGCAATAAAAGCTACTTTCCAAAACAAGAAGCAGTAAAGCTCTAAGTGACGCAGCTTAGCCACTCACCCAGCACTTGCCTGGCTCAGGAGGTGGTGTCTGGACCAGTAAAGAGATAGCTTAGTGTCCCTTTAAGCTAGGAGTACAAATTCCCATCCCTGTCCCTCCCTTCCAGCACATCCTGACGTCAGCAGGAGGGCGTGTGTGAGTGAGTGAGTGAGGGGCCGAGGTGCCTCCTGCATACCACACACACACACACACACACACACACACACACACACACACACACACGCCACGGAGAGTGCATCATCCAGACGTGACCCTTGCCAGCTAGCTCCACGGTCCAAAGAGATCGGGTGCTGCCCACTACAGGAGACAGTGCCTGGACCCAGCTGCCACGGCGAGGTAAGGGACCTGATGGAAATTGTAGCAGAGGCAGGGGCCGAGGGTTGATGGTACCGAGAAAACATGTGTGGAGTGAGGCTGGAAAGGTCGCGGAGCTGCACCAGCCAGCTAGGCTCTGCTTAGAGGATGCTGGGGACACAGAGGAGCCCACCGCCCTTCCCTTCTCTCTCCTTGACCCTCCAGAAAAGCTGAGGCGGAGTGGCTCCCGCGCGCCTGAATGTGTGTGAATGTCTGTGTCTGGGATTCGCGTCTGGGTTGAGAAGCAGGTAACAGCAGCTTCCTGCCAAGCCGCAGCCTCCGGTCTGGGAACTGGGTGAGGGAAAGCCGTGACTCCTTCCAGACCCTAAAAGGCTAGTCCAGAGCACCGCTGGATCTTGCCTCTGGAATCTGCATTGAGGCCAGGGCAGAGGGGAGGAACCGCCTGGGGCAGGCAGGGGGACCCAGAGCAGCTGTCTTCTCCTCACTATGTGTTTCCCTAGTGTGGCAGAGATAATTGTGTCAACTGGCTGGAGGGATGGCTCCATGTTATTTTTGCCTTTATGCCACCCCACTGAGTCCTTGCTCTCCCCCGCATGCTGGGCTAGCACTGACCTCCTCCTTTGCTTGGGTGCAGCCCACTGTAGGACACAGGGTGATAGACCAGCAGCTGGGCAACCCTTTCTGTGGGATGCAAGGACTCAGATTGGCCTTGGCTGGCATCAAGCCCCTGAGTGGTCTGACCCTGGCACAAGGAGACTGAATGGAGATAAGGGGCCATGCTGGCACCCACAAGGAGACAGCAGGTTCCTGCCAGGCTGCCAGGCTGCCAGGCTGCCAGGCTGCAGGCGCTTCCCAGGGAGGAGGGGGGCAGAACTGAGAACAATAATAAATCCAGAGTGTGAACTGCTGCATCCGCTGGGGTTGGGGGAGGGGAGAAGGAAGTGTGCCTGGCGGGAGGTGGGCACCCTCTCTGACAGCCTGGCACTGGCTGGCTTAGATGCCATCCAGTCAGAGCTTTTCCCTGGGAAGGATGGGAGTGGGGAGGGGTGGCTGGTGGGAGTGGGGGTGGGGAGAGCTCTTTCCCAAATCTGACTCCATCCCAGAGGTCTCTGGACCTGAATGCCCAGGTTCTGAGTGTCTCCTCCCATCCTTGTCCCACACTGCATTTTCCTAAAGCATCTATCTATTTGCCCATCCTTGTCTCTCCGGCCCCACCTTAACACAACTAGTGCAAACAGAAGCTAACAGCGAAGGGTCCCAGGAGAACACACCAAGTTGTCCCAGGCCGGGAGACAGATGGCTGGACAAGGTTTGAAGATGCTTATTGGCTAGGGAGGGGGCTCCCTCGTGGCCCTCAAGGATCCACAGGGATGGATAATGGGGGAGTAGGGATATTTACCAGCCCATCCAAAGGCAGAGTGCCTCCCCCAACCCTGCGTTCCCCCACCTTGTGCAGGTGATACCCAGCAGAGGGTGCTCTTGGACTAATTGAGCCGGTCACAATCACTAATCACAAGCCTGGTGGTGTCCAGGACCCAGAGCCCTGGGCGCAGGCAGCTTGGGGGAGACGCACATCGAGGTGAGGGAGTAAAATTCAGGGTGGGGCCAGCACACACACCCTCCCCCAGAAATGACGGTCACTAGGCGGGAGGTGACTTAACACCCTGGGGAGGCCAGGGACCTTGAGGCCACAGGGAGCATTGCCACTCTGCCACTGTGTGTGACTTTGGCTAGTATGGTCCTCTCTCCAGAGGACCTGGAATGGGAAGGTGACTTTTTTAAGCTCACACTGTCAGGCAGAGGTGGAGCTTGTCTGTGAACTGGGGTCCTGGCTTTCCCTTCCCCCTCGAATGCCAGAAAAGCCCAGAGGCCTTAAGACCAGGAGCCTCAGGGCCGCCTGGGCTGGTGTGCAGAAGAGTAAAGGGCCACTTAAATAATTAATTTTTAGGATTGGCTGGGACAGCCCCTGACAGTGCGTGCGCACACACACACACACACTCACACACTCACACACACACAGTGGAGGGAAAGGAATCAGCTTTAATTAGGTCAGCTCCAGCTGCAGGGGCAACTGATATATATTCTAAGGACTGTCTGGGAACCTGGGGAGGAGGAAGCAGGCAGGTGGCACTTCTGTCTGGTGGTCCCAAGGTTGTCGTCACCTCCCCAGGACCCAGCATGGAAAAGCCTGAGACATTCAGCTCCTCCACCACTGTCCTTTGTGGTCCCTGTCTTTCTATTTTTAAACTGTACCCATTCCTCCCTAGTGGCACCCCCATAATGGGGACTTGGAGCTGGAACACTTTTATTGGGGGTGTTGTTCCTAAGCTTCACAGAGCTGGTGAGTAATTCACCCAAGGTCATCGTCTGAGTCAGCACAACACCAGAAATAGAACCCCAAATCCTGGCTCCCCAGTTCTTCTACGGTTCTGTACATCGTTCTCCAGGGGAGTCCGGTAGTGGAGGTTTTGTACAGAGAACTGAGGGTTTTCTCTCCTTGCCTTGGTTACACAGCCCTCTTCCAGACCTCTCCAGGGCTCAAGAGGGCTGCCAGGCCAGGCAGGCAACCTCAGCAAGTCTCTTCACATCCCTGGACCTCAGTTTACTCTTCTGAAGAATGGGTGTGCTCGTGATAATTACTGTTTAGGGTTCTTATGAGGCACAAATGTGACAAGAGCCTGACAGATGGTTAAGCTGAGAGAGGATGGCAGAGACTGGCCAAACAAGGACTGGCCAGCTAGTGTCATAGTCCACAGTAGACCTTGTAAGTCCAAGGCTGTCTTCCCTGTGTATACTGCCCCAGTGTTTGCCACTCCATTTAGTTTGGTTGTATGTGTGTGTCGATTTTGTAAGACAGGGTTGGAATCACCTCCTTGGGTAAGCCCATATGGGTGTTTTGATAACCTGAGAGGCAAGTTGGTCTCTCTGGCCTTCATCAGTCATCTGGACCCTGATAATTCATGTGTCTAGGGATACAGGTGAAGCCCAGAGAATGACAGCTGCTTATCCGAGGTCACACAGTGCTGCTGCTGGAGCCTCTTGCTTTCCCTGAGGAGCTCACATCTAAAGGGGCTCTCATTGTCAAGACAGCCACTCGTAACCCTTTCTCCTTTTTTTTCTTGTCTTTTGTTTTGTTTGTTTTTGTTTTTTGAGACAAGATTTCTCTGGGTAGCCCTGGCTGTCCAGGAACTCACTCTGTATGTAGACCAAGCTGGCTTTGCAGTCACAGAAATCTGCCTGCCTCTGTCTCCTGAGTGCTGGGATTAAAGGCATGTGCCACCAGGTATACCCCCATTTTTTAGGAGAGAGGATCTGAGAATTGGAGCCAAGTTCCAGCTGGCTCTGGTCACCTATTGCCAGGACTGACTCATTGTCCTGAGTGTCATGGTCCTGTGACACTGTACCATACCTTGGGATATCTCCAAACAGTTCTGGTGTTTTGGCTTTCCTGGCCCCACCACTGTCTGTTAATTTGACTTTCATGCAGGGAAGGGTAGGCCAGAGCCACTGCGCATGGCCAGGGACATGCCTATGGCTCAAGTTCTGGGTCTCACATTGCTCTGCTTGTATGTGGGCCTGCGTGTTATCTGCAGTACCACATTAACGGGGTGTGATGGTGAGCCTCACCTATAATCCAGCATTCAGGCGATGGAGGCAGGAGTTTAGGAGTTTAAGGCTACAATTGGCTACTTGAGACCCTTCTCAGCCTCCTGCCCACAACCCCCGTAAATAAACAAATGTAAAACAAAAGCAAGGAACCCAAAAGGCGCTGGCATCCAAACAAGGAAAGCCTTGGTTCTGTCTTTCCTTCCCTGCATCAATATTCTGGAAACAAGGTCTGAGCTGGAGTCTTGCTCTATATTTTCTTGTCCTCATCTCCCTGGGCTCTCTAGGTGTTTCATAACCTTTCTAGCTCCGGTCCCTCTCTGGTCCTAGAGAGAGTCGAATCCTATCCAAGAAATAATAGGAACTTGAAATGTCGTTATCGTTAGTCTAGCCTGCAATCCCACTACTCAGAAGTGCAGGTCAGAAGCTCATCCTTGACCATATGACCATGTATGTTCAAGATCTGGAGCAATGACTCATCCATTAAAAGCACTTGCTGCTCTTGCAGAAGACATGAATCTGGCTCTGAGCACACACATCAGGTGGCTAACAATCACCTGTTATTCTAGTTCTGGTGGAATCTGATGCCCTCTTCTGGACACTGCAGGTACTACACACACATGTGCCTACAACATGTTCACAGAAGTGGATAGATGAGTAAATAAAATTTAAATACTGCATTTTAAAATTTAGTTTGTTTGTTTTTTTCAAGACAGGATTTCTCGCCAGGCGGTGGTGGCACACGCCTTTAATCCCAGCACTTGGGAGGCAGAGACAGGTGGATTTCTGAGTTCCAGGCCAGCCTGGTCTACAGAGTGAGTTCCAGGACAGCCAGGGATACACAGAGAAACCCTGTCTTGAAAAACCAAAAAAAAAAAAAAAAAAAAAAAAAAAAAAAAGTAAATCTAAAAAAAAAAAAAAAACAAAAACAAAAAAAACTGTAATAGCAGCCAGGTGTTGTGGAGCAGGCCTGGAGCAGGCCTATAATCCCAGGATGCAGAGGCTGAGGCAGAGGGATTACAAAGTCTAGTCCAGTTTGGGTTACATAAGAAGTTGAAGAACAACTTGTACAGTGAGACTCTGACTCTCCCCCAATTCCAAATAAAAAGGCCACCAGGGGGCTGTGGAGATAGCTCCATGAGTATACATAGCAAGCCCTCTGCAAGCACGGGCCCTGAGTTTGATCCCTGACACCCATGTAACAGCCAGGCCCACCAGAGTTCCTCTGTAACCCAGCACTGGAGGACGGAGGCAGGGGGATCCCTGAAGTTCACCGGTCAGCCAGGCTAGCCTTTCCCTGAGCTCAAAACTGAGAAAGCAAGACTCTGTTTTGAAGAATAAAGTGGAGAACATTAGAGAAAGACATTCAACCTGAGCCTTTGGCCTCCACACCCGTGTACATACAGTATGTGTACAAACACACGTGCACACACACACTCATATGCAACAAAACAAACAAAACAAAAAACAAACAAGCAAACAAACAAACCAAAAATATCTGTGTCGATACCAGGGCAGAATCTGATAGAAGCCTCAGACTCAGTGTGTACTGGTTAGATTCTAAGACACTGTGCTCTTGATTTAACCAGAGCCTCATTCATTCTCCCTCTCCCTCTTTCTCTCTTTCTCTCACTCTCTTTTATTTTTGTCTGTACAGTAGGGTAATAACACTAACCCTTAAGGGATGCTGCAGGAATTAAATCCAGAAAAGGGAGCTGTGGGTCAGCGAAGGCAGCCAGGGGCAGAGGAGCAGTCCGTAAAGGAGGGAGGAGAGTAGAGGGGACTGGTCCCCTCAGGAACCAGTGCTGTGTGAAAGGAGCAGACTCCCAGGCAGCAGCACCTGCCTAGCTCGGCCACGTTCACCCACTTCCACCCTCAGTGAACCCTTGAGAAAAGAGGGCCTCTTGTCCTCATGCAGCACCCTAGCTGGGGAGATGAGGCCAGGCCTGCTGGAGACACTTCCAGATGGAGAAACTGCCCCTAGCCAGGCCCTGCCCTCCTTACCTAGGATGAAGAGTCCAGGGAAGGCCTGCTCCTCTGTGGCTACCTAGGCCCTCCCCTGCCCCTAAGTCACACTTTCAGAGCTCACCCGGGTGGCGGCGGTAGCTTCTCTTCCTCTAGCATCTTCGCTTGTTGCCCCCCACCCCCTTCGCCTCTCCTCCCTCCGCCCAGCCGCTATCACCTGGCAGGTGGAGCAGCCCCTGCGTCTCCTTGGTAACGACTGTGGCTCCTCCCCTCTCACCCTGGCAGACACAGTCAAGCAAATCACATAGTCAGTTGGCAGTTCATTTGTTTGGGATCCCTGGTGGAGCTCCGTGGTAGAGAGCTTGCCTAGCTGGCAACCGTGTCCAGCACCAGGTCTCCCTCCTCCTCCCCTCCCCCTCCCTCTCTCTTCTCCCCCTCTCGTTCCCTTCCTTTTTTCTTTTTCCTTCTTTCTTTCCTTCCTTTCTTTTATTTTATATTTATTTATTTATTTATTTATTTATTTATTTATTTATTTATTTATTTATTTTTGGTTTGAGTTTTGTTTGAGACAGTGTTCTTTCTCTGTAGCCCAGACTGGCCTTGACCTTGCAATCTCCTGGAACTTCTGTCTCAGCCTCAGGAGTGCCAGGGTTACAGGTGCATTGCCACGCTCACCTGAAAGCTTCTGATTTGGTTGTTTTCCTCTTAAGGGGCACAGAGTATGGTGTGGGAAAGCATTTCCTAAGCAAACGCGAGGCCTTGGTTCTATGAGAGAGCACCGCAGAAGGGCGGGTGGGATATGGGGATACATCTTAGTGGTAGAGCCTTGCCCTTGCCCTGGCACGGGTGAGGCCCTAGGTTCAATCTAGAGTACTGGGAAGGGAGAGAGAGGGGCTGAACCGTCCTGGGGAGTATAGGAAGATCTTGTATCAAAAAAAAAAAAAAAAAAAAGTCAGGCAGTGATGGCACATGCCTTTACCCAGCACTCTGGAAGCAGAGGCAGGCAGATCTCTGTGAGTTAGAATAGAGACCAGCCTGGTCTACACACAGAATTCTAGGACAGCCAGGGCTACAGAGTGAGACTCTGTTAAAGAGGAGGGGAGGGGCTGAGGAGCTGGAGATACAGCTCAGTGTAGTTGAACCCATAGCAGAAACGCAGAAATAGATGTGCGAAGTGATGAGCAGTGAAGGAGTAAGGGTGTGGGGAAGTGGGGACTGTTCCCTGCTCCTTTGTGACTAGGGACTAAAGGAAGGGCCTTCCAATTACAGGCTCAGCCAAGCTTCACAATGACCTGTGAGAGGGGGAGGCAGAGTGTACCCATCCCATTGCACAGATGAGGAAACTGAGGCCAGTTCAAGTGCTACCGAAAATCACAGCTAGTGGCAGAACTGGAAGTCTCCTGGTCCTGAGGTCCCCCAAGTCTTCCAGGTCACCTCTCTCTCCCAGTTTCTGTATCAATATCTCTTAGGCTCTGGGACTCCACAGTTCTTGAGGAAGATGGTGTAGGGTATGACAGGAGAGCAACATGACACACAAGCTGTCTCTCAACCCTCAGCAGATACCACCTCCCTAGGGAATTACCAATCTCTTGTGGGGATCTTGGCTGTTCAGCTACCCCATCCTGCTTGATGGGGATACACACCCCGGGCTTTGAGCATGCTAAGTAAGTGCTCTCCCACTGAGCCACATCCCCAGACCTTCAACCTCATTTTGAGAGGCAGAAAGTGGGTTAATGAAAAATAGAACATGAACGGTTCCCAAGAGCTCCCCGTGTGCTTACTGCTCCTGTTTTGGGGCATATTGAATGGCGTTTGGGCCCCAGGGCAAGCTTCCTATAAAACAAGAACCAACACTACCCATTGTGCAGAGCTGGAAATGACATCAAAGGTCAAGAAAGAACACTGTCTGGGACAGGTCAGCCAGTATAACCCACACTTCTGTCTTAGGGGCACAGTTGGGAGGTCATCAAATTGTAGGTAAAAACTCTGAAGCTGAGCTGTCTTGGCTACGACTTGTCCAGCCTCCACACCCCTGGGTTATAGAATTAAACTGCAAGCTGGAAGAACTTGGGGATTCTAAAGCGGGCTCTGCTTTGTCTTGTGACCAGGCCTCGAACTTCCTCTGGAATCCAGGATAACCTTGAAACTTCTTTCTACTTCTGGAGTGCTGGGATTATTACAGGCATGCACTGTCAAGCCTGCTTTGCTTGCGTGTGTGTGTGTGTGTGTGTGTGTGTGTGTGTGTGTGTGTGTTTCTCTTTTGCTTTTGTTTGGTTTTCTTACAGGGTCTCTGTGTATAGCCTTGGCGGTCTTAGAACTAGCTTTGTAAACCAGGCTGGCCTCGAACTCACAGAGATCCCCCTGACTCTGCCTCTCGAGCACTGGGATCAAAGTGTACACCACCATACTGGGCTCATGCCTGGCTTTATGTGGCATTGGCTACTTAAACAAACATTCCTCCAATTGAGCTCTGTCCCCACTCCCCTGTTTTGTTTCGGTGCTAGGGATAAAAGCCAAAGCCTCCTACATGCTAAGCTATGTGATTAGTTTGTCTTCCTGGTGAGGATACCAAGGCAGGGTGGGTCTGTGAGTGTCTTTGGGAGTGGCTGGCTTCATTTATGTCCCGTGTCCAGAGCTGTTCCCTGACTGGGTTTAACTGGGTTTGTCTCTTCTCTTATAGACGGAGTCCATAGCTGGTGAGGCCAGTGAGCAGGGCGAGGCCAGGCCCTGCCCGAAAGGACACCAGAGTCCTTCACCGGCCCCTGTGCTCCAGAGCCCACCCGGCTCTCCTGCTGGCCCCACCATGACATCAGAGTCTACATCACCTTCAGTGGTACCACCTCTCCACTCCCCCAAGTCCCCCGTCTGGCCCACTTTCCCCTTCCACAGGGAGGGCAGTAGGATCTGGGAACGTGGTGGTGGCATCGCTCCTCGGGACTTGCCCAGTCCTCTGCCTACCAAACGGACCAGGACATACTCAGCGTGAGTCCCTTCCCCTCCCCTAGGTCCCAGCCTGACCATCCTCCCAGGAAGCTGTGCAGCCTTCCAGTGACACCAGTGGCCCTTCACTTATTCCTTCAACCCACAAAAACTTCCTGTTCAATAGGCACCTCAGCCATTTGTCCCAGGATTTGAGACTTAACACTTACAGAGCTGACTGGGGCTCTAAGATGGAGAAGACATGTCTACTACTCACAGGCGTTTTGAACACTAGGGAAGAACAGCCTGGGGTGCAGTAAATTAGGACATCCTAGCTGAGTCTGAAGATGGGCCAGATGAGGGAGCTGGAGAGAGAGCCAGAGAGAGAGTGGTTAAGAGCACTGACTGCTCTTCCAGAGGTCCTGAGTTCAATTCCCAGCAACCACATGGTGGCTCACAGACATCTGTAATGGGATCTGGTACCCTTTTCTGGTGTCTGAAGACTGCCACAGCATACTTATATAAAATAAATAAATAAATCTTAAGAAAAATAAAAAAAGAAGATGCATTGATGAAGAAGGGACTTGAGCCCCAGAGATACATAGTGAGACCATCTTAAAATAATACTAATACTAACAGTAGGGACTTCAGCGTGGCAAGTGGAACAGCATAGAGTTAACCTTTAAGGAAGGCTGGACTGCCGGGACTATCCTTAGGCCTCTGGAGGAACTGAGTGAGGCCAGATGGGAAGGATTTGTGGGAGCCAAAGGTCTTACATTTATTATTGTTATTGTTGATGGTGTGTGTGTGTGTGTGTGTGTGTGTACGTGCCACAGTGTGTGTGGTCAGGGGACAACTTCTGAGGAGTGGGTTCTGGGGTTCAAAGTCAGGTGTTCAGGCTTGCCAACAAGTGCCTTTTTACTCTCTGAGCCAGCCCATCACCTCTGTGCTTTATTGAGATAGGGCTTTGTTATGTAGCCCAGGCTGACCCTGAGCTGGTGGTGATTCTGCTGGGGTTTGCAGGCATGCACCACTGTGCCTGGCTGCAAGGTTTCTGTTACTGTTACTAGTCTGGATAGCGAGTGTACATTGACCTGTGTCTGAGCCAAGGCTAGAGTAGATGCTTAGTAAACAGTACATGGGGACAGTGGCCTGTGGTGCTAGAAGCTGCCATGGGAGACGGTGAGGTGCCTCTTGGTTTCCGTTCTGGTTTTTGGTGCTGAGAACGAAGCCTGAGGCACATGGCATGCTGTCCACCAATGAGCTACACTCTGGCTTCACTCAGAAGTCTTCCAAGTGGAACCCATTTAAGCTAAACATCTGGATGGAGGGTGCTATTTAGGGGGATACGGACAAGGAGCCAGGAGGTACCTTCGTACCACACTGAGACGTGGGCCAGGCCATTGTCCCTCTCTGGGCCCCACTCTTTGTTATCTAGCCAATGGCAGTATTGTTGGGGGCCTGGGAATGGCTCTTGAGGCCACAGCCCCAATTCCTCCACCCTTTCCCCAGGACAGCTCGAGCCTCGGCCGGCCCCGTGTTCAAGGGCGTCTGTAAGCAGTTCTCACGCTCGCAGGGTCATGGCTTCATCACGCCCGAGAATGGCTCTGAGGACATCTTCGTGCATGTTTCCGAGTGAGTCCCCCCTACTTCCCTGGTTTTGGCCAGGCCCTGCCCAGTGTCCACTCTGCCTTGGCCCTCCCATAGCTGCCGAGGTGTGCGTTCCTGCTAACTAGCCCTGCTGAGGAGGGGTGAGCTGGGGTCAGGCAGGGATCAGCTGCAAGTCCCCAGGACCCTGATAATCACTGCTAAGGCTCTGGGGTCCTATGCTAAGGCCACAGGAGTCCTGAGAGAACCAGACCTGCTTCTCTGTCCCCTCAGAGGGAAGAACTGCAGATTCCCCTTTCACGGCTTAGAAAACTACAGCTGAGTAGAGAGCTGGCGGAGGGTCCCTGGTCTAGGGAGGCTGGGGGCTACCTGGGGACTGGTTTGATGTCAAACTGATCCTTTCCGTTCTGTCCACCAGCATCGAGGGGGAGTACGTGCCTGTGGAAGGAGATGAAGTGACGTACAAGATGTGTCCCATCCCACCCAAGAACCAGAAGTTTCAGGCTGTGGAGGTGGTGCTCACCCAGTTGGCTCCCCACACCCCCCACGAGACATGGTCTGGCCAGGTTGTGGGATCCTAGGCAGGTGGGGGTCTCCCCACGAGGAGGCAGGCAGCAGCCAGTCTGTGCCCCCACTGTGCTGCTGACCAGCCCTTGGGTGTACTTGTTTGTCCACCTGTCTGTGCTTGTGGCTGTGAATGTGTGCTTCCACCTGTGACCCATGACTTGTGTGATCCGGCCTAGGGTTGGATGGAGTGCGGTTACCAGCCGCGCCTTGGCCTGTCTCTCCTTCCTCCCAACTCTGTCACGTAAACACACCTTCTTACCCTCTTGCCCACTATCTATATACTGAGTCTCTGTGGGTCTGTGTCATGTTCTTCAGAACCCAGGGAGACCTCTCCCACGAGCCTGCTCCCTCACTGCTGTCTCCAGCACCCAGGCCTGTCTGCTTGTGTTCCTGTCTCCCGTGCTGGACCTGGGTGTCTACCACAGCCTGGACCCTTCCTCTCAGAAGCCAGGCCTCTGAGTGCTTTGTAGGGGACTCCTTTAGGGAGGGAGAGGGCAAAACGTGGAGATTCATGGCTAGTCCCTGAGATAACCTAATCCATCTTCTTGTCCCCACCCGTTTGGTACCCTCAAAAGAACATGGCTGCAAGCAGGAGGGGACTTAAGTGCTCCTGTTGTTAGGCCGGTCCTGTCTCCTCAGCTGGCAGATGTTCTTTGAACCCCATGGAGCTAAGGTCCCTCCTGAACTGGGGAAGCCAGGCTCACTCACTCCCTGAGGTGAGGACATGGTTTCCTCCAGCTTGCTTGGACAGAACCATCTCTTCTACCCGGGATGCACAAACCCCGTGGATGCTCTGCCCAGTGCTGGCCATGACAGCAACTGAGGATACAGCAATGGACATGTCACCTCAGGCAAGGCTAGGTCCAGGCACTTAAAGGAATGGTCCTCAGTCAGAGAGACCACTGGCTTTGCCCTCCCCACAACCCCCATCAGACTCTCTTCCCAGAGCTATGCGATGGCTCTTATAAGCCCGACAGGCTAGCAGCTGAGGTGGCTCTTATCTCGTTCATCCTGAAGTGTGACTGTCCCTCTTACCTGGAGTCCCTTTGGAGCTAAGATGTATCCCTTCTAGAGAACCCATTACATAACTAGGGGATAAGTAGGTCACAGGCTCAGAAAGGGCCTGGCACAGTAGTGACCTTTATGAGACCCAGTCCAGAAGTCAAATGTGAGCACAGATGACCAGGATGAAGGGGTCAGTGGTTGTCTAGGTGGCCTTGTAGGCATTCCAGGACCACAGGGTAGTCATTTGGGGAATATGCACCCCAACTTGTCCTAGTACCCTTTGCACAGAGGCCAGCAGCCTAGAGCTGCTAACAAGTGCTGACCAGTCCTCCACCCTGGGAAGGACCTGTCTGACACCCCACTGTGAACTAGGCTCCTCCAGCAAGGCCTGTCCCTGGAGAACGGTCCTCAGCAAGCTTGAGGACCTGAGTTCAAATCTCCAGCATGCCTGTAACCTAGCACTGTGTGATACGACACAGTGCAGATCCTTTGACAAGGAACTTGTTGGTTCAGGTGAACCCCAGGGCCACCCAGGCCTCCCTGTTGTGAGCAGGTCCTTAGCAGTCATCACCTTGAGGCTGCCTGAGTGGTAGGGACAACAGGCCTCCTACCTACTCTTAGGCCCTGCAGCGCCAGGTCAGAAACTTCCCCACTCAGACCCCAGCCTCGGATTCCTCATCCCTCCTAACACTGGCAATAAACTCAACTGTGAGCCACCCTGCCCCGAGCTGCCTGTCTCATGAGTGTTCTTGTGGAAGGGACTGAGGAAGGACACAGCATGCTGACCATGTCTGGTGGGTCAGTGAATCAAAGATGTCCTGGGGCAAACCTCAAAGTATGGCTTTAAGAGCATGTGACAGGGACCATACTATCTTCAGATAGAGCTAACACCACACCTTGTTTTGGGAACTTTAATATCTGTGACAAAATCCTTTTGAGTAATGCCCCTTGTCAGTCTGTGGCCAGCAGGCTCCACAGCAGAACTCACAGGTCACCCTGTGGTAAAACCTGTTCTGTCCCCCAAACCAGCAGCATCAGAGGCCAGGTCCGTCAGGGTAGAGTGCAGGAGTCAGGAGCCACCTGGCTGGGGACAGTTCCCACACAGACCTTGGTCCTGTGTAGGTGACCCTGCAGTGCTCCACAGGATGCTGTGTTGGGCCAGTGACATGGGATCCGTGGCACCCCATGGTTCTGTTTTCAGGCCTCATCATAACTCTCTGAAGGTCCCAATGCTCCATCATGGGCACCGTCACGCCTCATGGGCTGTCTCTGGGAAGAAAAGCTCTCGGCATCGTTGTACAGTGTCCTGAGGTGAGACCACGCTATGGCCGACAGTCCGGGGGTCTGCATAGATCTCAAAGTCATTCCCACCCTGCACTCAGAGGAAGAACAGAGAAGACATGGTCATAGGTGATACCTACAAGGCAGGAGGTGCCCAGGACTGGGGCCCAAGAGCCACCCTTCCTATACTGGCTCCTACAGACCTCCCCTTCATAGAACTGCCAGGAGTCCAGGCTGGTCAGACCTGTCCTGACTTGCTGTATGACAGGGTATAAGTGTCTAGCCTTCTTTGAGCCCCAATCTTCCTAACTGTAGAATGGGAACAGTGAGTTTTCTAGGAGGCCCTTAAGAAGTCTGCTGTCCTACTGCCATGTGTCCTGGCCTGGACTCAGGAGTTGGGTTGAGGGGAACTGGGCAGGGCCACACTCACAGGACTGGTCTCATTTCCAAAGAAGTGGATGATGTCGAAGCTGTCTTCATCCAGGCTGTCCAGGCAGTAGCGCTTATCCCAGCCCTCAGGGAAGACATCGAAGCTTATCATGCCTCCTGTGGAAAGCGGGGGTTACATACGACAGTCCTGGCAGGGACAGGTAAGGCTGGCAGCAGGAAGGCTCACAGGGTAACATGGGAAAAGCACTCTCTGTTTTTGAGTCAGGATTTCCTGTATCCAGTTTGACTTTGGACTTCCAATGTAGCCAAGGATAGCCCTGAATTCCTGTTCTTCCTCCCCCTATCTACCTATCAGCTCTGGGATTACAGACATGTGGTACCATGGCCATCTCTAGGGCGCTCTGTTCATTATACAATCCTGAGAGCCACTGAGGGCTGACCTGGAACCTGTACTGCCTCATGCAAGCAGGAAACAGGTAGGAGCAAGCCAAGGAAAGTAGACATGGCCAGTGAGACCCACGATAACAGTGAGTGGGGACACAAGTCACAGTGGGACAACCAACACAAGGGGCTGTGAGCAGCAGGTGACACACTGTAGGCTCTAAGTGGCCATGGCATCTGTCCTCCCCTCTGGCTCCTGGGGAACAAGCTGATATGGCAGCTGGGACACCAGATGCCCCAGGAGCCTCAGGGAGCAGCTGGTAGCAGAGGTGAGTTGAGTCAACTGCAGAGCCTTTGACTTCCTAGCCAGTTGGCCTGGGCTCAGGAAAGGCAGGGACAGTTCACCATTAGGGGGCGACACTGAGCAGGGCAAGCAACACTGCCACAGGTAAATGGTGTCCTAGCTTGTGCCTAGGCCCTCCGCAGGAAAGGCGTACCTCGGGAGAACCTCAGACCCTTGCCAGCAAACTCTGTCTTCAAGGCTTCCACGAACTTCTCCCGGATCTTCTCCTTCTGGAGAGGGAAGAGTGTACACTGGATCAGAGGGCCTCCTGTGCACCAGGCCCAGAACCCACTCAGCTCCCTGCCTTCTAGGTGAACATGGCCCCAACTTTACAGATGGAGAAACAGGTCACCTAGAATTAGCAGCAGTGCTGAGGCCTAGATCCAGAAACCAATGACACTTGTCAGTGGGTTGGAGGCAGAAGAAGGTGGGAGGGCCATGGGATTCAGGCCAGGCAGGGCCTGAGATAAATCTACAGGCTAACTGAGTTCTAGGCCTGGTACAATGCTTAACTGTGTGGCCATAGGCAAGTTACCTGACTTCTCTGAGCCCACTGCCAAAAGTAAATAATAGAGAAGTAATTAGTGGCCACTGTCTGCTTCTCCCTCAAGTTAAAACCAGAGCTGAGAGATGTGAGCTCCTTGCTGGCCTTGATCCTGCCTTCCTAGCAGGTGAGTGTACCTCAGGGATGGCACTGTGGGTGCCCACACTCTGAGAAAATATAGCTCAGAACCCAGGGTTAAGGGGCTACACTTTCCCCCATTAACAGGGCAACTGGTGACTGGGCAGGAAATGTGAGAACTCCAGCCCTAACATGTCCATCACAATGACCCTGGGCTGATCAAGACAGAGCCTTCGTCTAAGGAGGCATCCCACCTGTTCCAGGAGTCTGAAGGAGATTTAAGCACGCACATGCCATCCCTTCGGGACTGTACAGGGTCACAGTTCACAGGAACATCCATGCATCTCAATCCCAGAAGGGATGAGAAAGAACCAGAGACAAAGGAAGGGGCTGAGGCCATGGCGAGGGTCAGGGGATACCAGCTGCATCCCAGCCAGGCTCAGTGTCTGTTCTCCACCTCCATCAAAGCTGCTTTTCTGGTCCCACTGGGTGCACAGGACATAGAGTTGGGATGGGGACCCTGGCTGGGAGGCTGCCAATGATCAGTCCCTTATTCCTGTGTCCACCGCCTACTACAGGCCTCTGTACACTGTGCAAGTGGCCTTGTCAGGACCAGCCCACTCTCAGGGAAACACCAGAGGGCAGGTAGGCAGCCAGATCAAAGATACATTTTGCAACCAACCCCCTAAGTGTCCCTAGATGAGAGTCACTTTTCTGAGCCTTGGTTTCCACATCAACAGGATGAGAATAATACACCTGTTCATTCATTCAAAAGCATTTCATGGCAGGTAGGCACAGCGGGACACACCTATAATAGCAGCGAACGGGAAGCCGCAAGTTTGAGGCCGGCACGGTGACACAGTGACTCTGAGGCCAGTCTGGGCTGCACACCAAGAAGACACTGTTTCAAAAAGAAAATGTTTCTTGGGGTGGGCGGTGATATGGGTCAGTAATAAGACACTTGCTTAGCTTATATGAGGGCCTGGGATCCATCCCCAGTGCCACAGGTCTCTCTGCAGAGGACATAGAGAGGTCCCACTGACAGGCGACATAGCAGCCAGGGTGGAGAAGAGGACAAGCCTGGTCTAGGGTAGCAGGCTTCAGGCAGAGAGCCATGAAGTGGGGAACTGCCATCTGTAGAATGCGCGGAAGCCATGGGTGCAGTGGGGACTAAGGAAAGAGCAGCCAGCTGGGTCAGGATGGGAACGGATGTGCGCACAGAAGCGTGGATGGGTGAACTCATCACCCCTGAAGGGTGACAGCCAGGGGGGTGAGCCAAACACACAGCGATGTTCAGGGAGGGGCTGGGTAGGCTGGGTGCGGTGGATAAGGTGGCATGCACTTGTGACCCCAGCATTTGAAAAGCTGATGGAGATCACAAGTTCAAGGGCAACCTGGGTGAATACCAACAAGATGAAACAACAGCCAGCATTTAAGAGAACCTGGTGTGTTCAGGGAGCGACTGAAAGCCTTTGTAGACAGAAGACTGGAGAGAGAGCCAAGGAGAGCAGAGAGATGCCTCAGGGTTGTTGGAGGGGGCTGAGAGGCTGCCCAGCCAGCACTGGGAGCCACGGAAAGACTGTGTTTACAAGGCAGATGTGTTTTTAAAGGTTCGCGAAGGCTGGAGGCAGAGGGGACAGAGAACAAAGGAACCTGGAGAAGAAAAGGTGGCCTGAGAACATGGGAGCCCTGAGTTGTTGGATCTGGTGTGAATAGGAATGTGCAATAGTAATGTGGCCATAGCTTCGGTCACCAGGAAAGCAGATCAGCAGTGGCAGAAAGAGACTGATGTGCCCGCAGAAATGACACACAGTAGGTGTCCAAGTTTGAACTGAAACTCCTCCTCAAAACCCACTTTACTGGTGAGAAAGCAAAGCTCAGAGCGGCTGAGTGACAGGGCTACAGCTGCTCAGCAAACAGCACCTTGTCCAGTTCCGAGAACTCGATCCTCTCCTCCAGGGTGCAGCTGCGGCCAATAGGCGAGATGTTCAGCATGCCATTCCGGAACTCAATGAAGGTGCCACTAGGGTGACAAAGAAAACGGGTGAGAGAGCAAGAAGCCACGGAGAGGAGGAGGGAACAGCTATGACTTCAAAACCTGTCCTATGTAGAACCACAGTCTCCCTAGACCTCACAGGGTATATAATAAGAATCCACCTATCTGCTGGGTGGTGCTGGAACACCCTTTTAATCCCAGCACTCCAGAGGCAAGAGGCAAGCAGATTTCTGAGTTCTTGATCCACAGGACAAGTTCCAGACAGCTGGGCTACACAGAAAAACCCCATCTTGAAAAACTATAAAAAGAGAATCCACCCATCCATAGGTTGGGGTCTTGGTGTACGGGTGTGGCTCAGAGGCAGAACACTTGCCTAGTGTGGGTAAGGTCCTGACCTACAACCCCTGTTGCAAAAAATAAAAAACCAAAGTTCCCACTCTCTTCCCTCGAGTCCACGTCAGGGCCCTCACCGCTTCTTGGGCAGTCTGAGCAGGGCCATGTAGCTGAGGCAGAAGTTGATCAGGTCCTGTAGGAGCTCCTCCCCCAGGTGGTTCTGGATCGTCTGTTGTAAAGAACGCAAGGCTCAAACCGTGGCACACACAAGATGTCGGGACCCCAGTGTGGAAAAGTGGGGTGGCCTGGGGGCAAGCCTTGGGGACACTGACCTGCTTGGAGAGTAGCCGTCCATGTTTATACTGCACTGTCCCGTTCTCAGCAAACACATAATCAAACTTCTCAATGACTTGGGGCCCATGGAGAAACCAGGAGAGAAAGAAAGAGCATGACACAAGGACCCGCTGTCCCCGCAGAGCAAGCACTACCAGCTGTTCCGCCCTAAACCGGCTTTTCCAGCATCCTTTCCTTTTGCACCTTCACTTGTTCCCACACCAGCCAGTCATTCCTTTAGGCCATTGCTCAGCTAGGACCTTCTTTCTGCCTGAGACACCCCTTCTACTCATTCTCCAAGATCCTGCTCCCTCTCTGGAAGACTTCCCAGGAATGCCCAGAAGAGGGCGCCATTTCCACCCTGCTCCCTCAGCCCTCCCGAATGAAGGCTCCAGCTCTCTCTTTACCCACAGAGATTACACAGCAGTCTCCAGTTCTGGGTGCTACAAGAATCAACTGGGAGTCAGGGAGGCTCAGGAAGCATGGTTAGGATGCCCCGTGGGATGTCTGGGTGACAGACGGTATCCTTAAAGGTACGGTGTGTGGTGTGTGGTAGAAAGGGAGGTGTGGACAGATGGAAACAGAGAGTTAGGACTTGTAGCGACTAAACAAGGAGAGAAGAAAAGGGAAAACTCAAGGAAGCTTCTAGATTGAGGGGGCCTTCCTGACCCTGAGAAGGGTTTCCAGATTACTTCAGTGTTCAGTTTTCACCATTAAAATAAGATAAGATGTGGCGGTGCACATGTATACGTCAAGACCCAAGGGGCTGAAGCAGGAGGATGGCTATGAGCTCAAGGCCAGCCTCAGTTTGTAATACTATGATACACAGTGAAATTCTGTCTCAAAACAAAAAGCTGCGTGCAGTGGGTGGTGCCAGTACTCAAAGACAAAGGCAGGAGGCACACTGTCCGCTCAAAGCCAACAGCCTACAGACTGAGTGCCAGGCCAGGGAAAGCTCCACGGTGGAACTCTGTCTCCAAACACCAATAAACAGGGTGGTGAGATGGCTCAGTGGGTAAAGGCGCTTGCCACCAAGACTGAAAACATGAGTTCGATCCTTGGGACCCACATGGTGGAAGGAGAGAATTGATTCTTGCAAGCTTTCCTCTGACCTCCCTATGTAGGCACATACACACAAGTACCTTAATCATGTCTCCCCTAAGGCAAGACCCCAAGACTGATACATGGCCACAAGACTGATACATGGCTATTCTCAACAAATCGTAGGCACTGTTCATCATGCTGCCAGTAAAGACAAAGAAAACAAACAAACAAACAAACAAACAGAAGCCGAGTCTCAGCAGGGAGAAATTAAAACGTGCACTGTTTAACGGCAGGATGCTGCCTGCTCTGCTTCTAGCTGTTTCTCCAGAATCTAGCACAGTCCCTGGGCTACTACCAGGTACTCAGTAAATGTTCAGGGTGGAGCCCTCTGGCTGCTCCTCCACCTCTTCGGCCCCACAGAAGCAGGAGAGGTACACAAGCATCTCCCAGCTCCACCCTCCTTCCACCCCACCCCACCCCACCCCACCCCACCCCACCCCACCCCAATGGAAAAGATGTTGCCCAAGCCTACCTTCATCCCCATCACCCAGCTGCTCAGCGATCTTAGAGTAGTCAGATCCCCCCACCACGCCGATCTGTACCCTGCTTCGAAGCTTCTGCAGGAAGGCTGACACCTCAGGGTCAATTTTCTGTGGTGAGGCAGGAAGGACAGAAGGACTCTGGTTATCAAAGTCAATTGGGGACCTCTACTCAACTTAGTGCTCAGAATCAGGGAGCACCCCTAACTAAAAAGCCAGAAATACAAAATGCACAACTGTTTGAGCACTGCTGTAATACCCAAGGTGAATTCCACAGGTGACCTCAAGTGATATGTTGTAAAAAACCAGAAATATGTTAGAAATATAGCATAGAATAGGGCTGGGCACTTGGCTAAAGTGCTTGTGGTCTTGGGTTTGAAACAAAAGGTATGTAAACAAAACAATAAACATGTAAGGTTCAATGAGTGGGCTTGGCGAGCAGAGAAGCCTGCCTAGAGGTTTAACAACCTGAGTTCAACCCCAGGGAAGGTCCTCTGACCTCCACACTCAGTGAAGCTTATGCATGTCCTCATAGACACACACATACAGGATAAATAAAATGTAAAACAAACAAAATACTACACTCTACTGTCTGCAGAGTAGAACATGGTAAGTCGGAAATGATGGCACATACCCATAATTCCAGCACTTGAAATAGTGAAGGCAGGACCAGAAAGAATTTAAGCTCATCTTTGGCCACATAGTGACTTTTAAGAGACCAGTCTTAAAATACCACAGCAAGCCAAGAGCTTGGTGGCAAACACCTTTAATCCCAGCATTTAGGAAGCAGAGGCAGGTGGGTCTCTGATTTGGAGGCTACCCTGATCTTAGAACAAGTTCCAGAACAGGCAGAGAAATTACATGATCAAGCACACATGTGTGTGTTCATTAGTGGGAACACATAAAGAAAGCCAGGCAAGGTGGCCCATACCTTTATTCCCAGAATTTAGGAGACAGAGGCAGGAAGATCTCCGTGAGTTCAAGGCCACCCACTGGCTACACAGTGAAGAGGACTGTGTAAAAGAAAACAAACCCCAAACAAAAGAGGGGACATGGTGGAGCCTGCCTATAATCCTAGGACTCGGGAGAATGAACACAGATTAGTTCTGTGGTGCTGCATCCATAGTGGAGCTCTGCTAACAGAAAAAAATTTGAGAGCATCAAAACTTGTCTGTAGGTGTTTATCACTTATATTTAAAACACAAATGGATTTTGTGTTTCCACGTGGCTCCTACTGCCAAGAAAACTCATTATCCACGTGCTCAGAACCTGAAAAATATCCAAACCCACAAACATCTCTGGTAGAAACCTTCCAAATAAAAGATTTTTTGCTTGCACAAGGCAGAGACCTCAGAAGCTCCACCTGCTTAGCTCTGACTCTGACCTGAGCAAGAGTCTTTAAGCAAAGCCTTTCTTTCCCCCATTATCCCCTTTATAACATGGCTGCCACAGCAGGAGCCGCTTAAGGGGATCACAGTTACCATTAAATGAAATATGTCCAAAGTATAAAAAGATTCTCCACCAAGGAAATTTGAACAAGAGAGTCAGAATTCAAACTTCCATATATCCAGATAGCAAAGACCATAGCTAGAGACAACGGTGGAAGGAAACAGGAACTCCCGAGGGATGGCCATGAAAACATAAGTTGGTGCAATTGTTTTGAAAGTATTTGGCAACATCTACTGAAACTTACAATGTCCATACCCTGTCAACTAGCTTTTCAGCTTCTCTGCTCCTTTGGGTATGGTTTATAATTAGTGAAAAACTGGCTGCAAGCAACTCGCATGCTTATCAGCCTGACAATGACACATACTTCCTTGGAAATATTACCAGGTCAGGGCACAGATAAAGCCAGATCTGTGCTTCCAACAAGGCAAGGTCCTTAAAACACGCTGTTTATGGTCTAAAGCAAGTTGTAGGAAGCCAGAGCAGGATAATGCCAAGTCAGTAACATAGCCTCACAAAATAATGTCTAGTATTTCCTGTGGGCAAAGCAATCCAGATAAAGGTGTCAAACGGAGCCATACATACTACATAGACAAGGGTATTACCTCAAGCATGGGGGCTGGGCCTGGGATACTGGTGAGAGGTCAAGGTGGTCTTTAGCCTTTAAAGTTTTCATTATTGACAAAAATAACGTGCTTGTGAACAAGTGTATAATTAAAAATTAGCTTTGAAAAGCATTAAGCCCAAGGGTTTAGTAGTAGTCTAACTGACAGGCAGTTTTTGTTCAGGCCTTGGCAAGTCAGTGCAGCACAGAGGTCAGGCATGCCTCGGAGGGACCACCCTCCCTCTTTCCAATCCTGCATCTTCCTGATCCATCTCTGCTGGCTGGAAAGAAAGGTACCCGATTCCTTCTGGAGAGGGGAAGGCCTATCAGGAAGCTAAGACTTAGGATCACATGGGCTTCTGCCCAGTAGCATCTGCCCCCTGCCCCCGTTTCTGGTCATCCTGGTGGTCTCAAGGATGAAGGATGGGCAAGAACGACCCAGGATGAGTCAAAGGGAGAAAAACTGGGTATGAGCAAAAAGAAGGAGGGTGAACCATAAAGTGCAGATAGGAGAAATACACTCCCACTTTTACTGTGCTCAACGATTCTATTGTAAACAGACTAGCCCTGGGGCCTTTCACCTTCACGTGGGGTGGAACTAAAAAGATACCAACAACAAAAAAACAAAACTCAATCAGAAAAGCAGCTCTCCCTCCCTCTAACCCGAAGTGCAAGGTAACCATCCTTAAGAGGCTTAAGGAGCTAAACCCAGTTTTAGGCCTGTGGATGCCAGAGTGCAATGACTGAGAGATCTTTCTTGCCCTCAGTAGAGGGCGACTGTGGGCTTGGAAGCGCACTGAGCTCTGCCTGGAACGCTGCGTTCTCACGCTAGCTTGAGGACTGACTAGTGCATCTTAGGGCTGAAATAGGGTTGGGACATCCCAGAGCCCAGCCTGGGCCTGTGCAAGCCTGGAGCCGGGGATACCCGCCCTCCTGCCCATAGACGCTCCTCCCGGAGGCTGGATCCAGGCTCTGCGCTCCCGGCAGGAACGTGGATGCCAACCCACACGAGGGGCTGGGGCCTGGAAGGCCGAGAGGGTCTGGGTCCCATCTCCTCGGTGACAGGAGCCGGTACCACTGCATTCCACGTTTCCGACAGGGTCGCGCGGGTGTCTGCGATGACATGGCGGTGACGGCTTCACTCTAGGTCACGGATGCCGGCGTGACTCTGGGCGGGAGCTTCCGAACCTCGGGGCCCTTACCTGACGAGCTGGCGTGAGGGTCCCGTCCACGTCAAACAGGCAGAGGATGCGCTCTTTCCTGCGGGCGCCCTCGACGGCGACTGCCATGGTTGGAGCTCTGCGCGCCAAGCGCTGTCGCTGCAGGCACCGCCAGGGTCGCGTGCGACAGGGGCCGGGCGGGGCCGGGGCGGGGCCAGCTCCGCGGCACGGGGAGGAGCAGTGGCCATCGGCCCTCCCACGAGGGGGCGGGGCCTGCGCCGTGGAAAGAAGAGTACTGGCACCTAGGATGGAGGGGCGTGGCAATGGGCGGGGTCAGTGCTCGTACAGGACCGAGATAGGAACCGGCGGGAAAAGGGGTTGAACCGGAAGACAGTGTTGGGGCAGCCGGTTGCTGGTGATTGCCGGGCGCGCCCTACAGTAGGGGGCGGGGGAGGGCGGGACTCAGAGCCCGGCTGCTCCTAGTTCCCAAGGTTAGTAGGACGAAGGTGTTGCCCTGTCATCTTGAGCTTGAAGAAGTCTCCGGGAGAGCCCGGCGCGCTGGCTCACCTGTCATCCAGCCCTTCAGAGGCAGAGGCCGCAAGGTGGATATACCTAGCTCTGGTCTACAAAACAAGTTCCGGGCCAACCAGGACTACATACCCTGTTGTATTTTTCAAAACGGAGTTTCCCTTTGTAGCCTTGACTGTCCTAGATAAGACCCTGTTTTTAAAACAAAACAAACGACAAAAAAGGGAAAAAAGAGAGAAGAAAAGAGAAAAATATCCCTTGATGGCTTATACCCACTGTGAGAAATGCTTGTTGCTTTTTTTTTTTCAATCAAAGGTAGCCTGCCAAGGGCCAATAAATCTCCAATTTGTAAACTTTTAGGCGAGTCTTCTTTGTTATGTTATTTTACTGTGTGTGCGCCTGCATTTGTGCGAGTGTTTGAATGTGCACTAAGTACATGCAGGAGCCCACCTAAGTCAGGTTGGAAGTGTCAAATCCTTTGGACCTGGAGTTACCCACATTTGTGAGCCTCCTTGTAGGTGCTGGGTGCCAAATCCCTGATCCTCTGCAAGAACACTAAGTGCTTCTAATTAAATGAGCCACCTCTCCAACCCTTAAGGACATCTTTTAATCTCCCTACCTGATGTAAGCTTTTGTGTACACAATTTCTAACCTCCCCTCCCCCCCAACACACACACACAGTCCCAGAACTTGATAGACTGAATCTGGGACCCCGTCCCCCCTTTTCCTTCATTTCCTTTGAATAGGGTCTCGAAATACTGAGGTTTGACCCCAACCAGTGGAGAAAAGATAGTCACCACCTGCTGCTAAAAAATTCAGGTGAACTTCCTTTGCCAGAGTGCTTGCTAGGTGTCTTTGAATTCTGGCAAATCACTTTTTTTATTTTTTTGCAAAAAAAAAATGTATACTGACATATCCTTTCTGCAAAAAGAAATTTCTCTCTATGCTCCTTTATTCACATGGTAACGATGCAACGTTTGTACCTCAAGTTATTCTTTGTTTCTTGCACGGGCTTTGCTGATGGCTTGCCTTGATTCCTCTCCAGATACTGTTCTGTTTACTGGTAAAACCCATTTCACCATTCACCTCCCTTAAAAAACAGTGGGTGTGGTGGTGCAGGCTTTTAATCCTAGCAGAGACAGATCTCTGTGGGTTCAAGGCCAACCTGGTCTAGAAAGGGAGTTGTAGGACAACTAGGACAGTTTGACAGAGAAATCCTATCTTGAAAAACCAAAAAAAAAAAAAAAAAACAAAAAACAAAAAACAAAAAAAAAACAAAAAACAAAAAAAAAACAAAAAACAAAAAAACAAAAACAAAAAAACAAAAAAACTAAAGAAAGACATTTCCAAAGCTTCTGGGGTCCAGCCTGAGGGTGAGTACCTACATAACATAGGGTCTGAGATTGGGTTCAATTTCCAGCACAAAAAGTTTTGAAACAGTGAGGAAAAACCCTTCCCAGATCATGTTTACATGATCCATTTCATTGACTTTGGAATTAGTTCAGGCTTCATTCCCAAACCACTGTCCTGTGACCTGGACCAAGTATTGTCATTTCTAGAGCTGTGTCTCCATCTATTAAAAGTGAAGAAAATCATCTTTTTTGTATGATTCCTCTGCACATGAGAATAAACATTGTAAGTAAGAATATACATAATACCTGACACACAGTAGGCCTGCCAATCGTGAAGAGACTGGGACAGCCCACATTGCAGCTGTGGTCATCACTCTGAGGTGGTCCTCTGGTGTTAGGGCCCTCTCTCTATTCAGGCTGTACTAGGATTCAGGCTTCCACTGAGAAGACTTCCAGGTCTAGCCAGCTTCTGAAGTGGAGTTGGGGATTTATTTTATTTTCACTATATGTATGTGTCTTCGTGTACGTGTGTGCACTTGAGTGCAGATGTCCAGGAGGCCAGAAGGAGGTTTCAGATTCCTAGCTTTGGGGTTACAGGCAGGGTTGTAAGCTGCCCAGTGTGGGTGCTGAGAATTGAACTCAGGTCCTCTGTAAGAGCAGTAAGTGTTCCTAACCATGAAGCCATCCTTCTAGTCCCCACGACTGGAGATTTTATTAAATTTTTTTATTCATGTTTGTGCCAGCTTTTCCTTATATGATTTATTTATTAATGTGTGCGAGTGTACATGTGCTGGCGTGTATGCTACAGCCCAAGTGGGAATGTCAGAGGGGCTGATTCTCTCCTTTCACCTTATGGTGTCCTAAGGACCAACCTCAGGTCAGAGTCAAGGTTGGCTGCTAAGACATCGTGCCAGGAACAGATTTAGGGCAAGGTTTATTGGGGGAGCAGGGAGAGCAAAAGGGCATTTTGGAGAGAGAGAGGGAGATAAAGACAGACAGAAGACAGATGAAGGAATGAACAAACAGGAAATGAGAGGGAACGAGAGAGAGGGAAAGAGAGAGAAAGAGAGAGAGCTCACCATGATGTCCAGAGGTACCTTGTAAGAGTGCGCATGCGTGTTGCTATGCAACTTCTAGCAACAATGGAAATGTGCTGTAGCTGGCAGCGGCAGAGGGCCGATGGCATGAGCTGCTGCCTCCAAGTTGTTGAGAAGCAGACTGGCTGAGACCTGATTTATAACACCTTTGCCCATTGAGCTCCCTCAGCAGCCCTTCTGTCTCTTTTTGTTATTCTTAATTTTTATTTAGTTATGTGTGGGCACATGCACGAAGCACCTCATATGTGGAGGTTACAGGGCAACTTATAAGAGCTGCTTCTCTCCCTCTACTATGTGGAGACTAGGAATTAAACTCTGGTCAATGGGTTTGGGATAGGGACCTTTACCCATAGAGCCATCTCAGTGGATAAGGCACATTAAATGTTTTTGACATAGAATTGAGCATGAGGGGTAAGAAAAAGAGAAGAGTGGCTGGAGAGATGGCTCAGTGGTCAAGAGAGCATTGGATGCTCTTCCAGAGGACCCAGGTTCAATTCCCAGCACCCACATGGCACTCACAACCCTGTGTAACCCCAGTTCTAGGGAACTGGATACCCGTGTATGCTCCAGATGATCTTCCAAACATGGAGTGGGAGCACATAACCTCACCCTCACACACACAGAAAAGAAAAGAAAAGAAAAGAAAAGAAAAGAAAAGAAAAGAAAAGAAAAGAAAAGAAGAGAAAAGAAAAGAAAAGAGAAGGAAAGAAAAGAAAAGAAAGGAAAAAGAGGAAGCCAGGCTGTGGTAGTGTATACATGTACACCTTTAATGCCAGCACTTGAGAGGCAGAGGCAGGCAGATCTCTGAGTTCAAAGCCTGGTCTACAGAATGAGTTCCTGAAGAGCCAGGGCTACACAGAGAAACCAGGTCTCAAAAAAAAAAAAAAAAACCAAGCAAACAAACAATGCCTCCCCACCCCCACGTGTTTGTACAGATATTTGTGTTTCTTTGCTTGATTCCTTTATCATGTAATATAACAGCAACTAAGAGAATATCAGTGGTCATCATATTTAAGTTTGAGATACTAAAGAATATCCCTCCAGAGACATTTGCTACCTGTTTTAAATTTGTAATGTGTAGGTGGGTTTATGTGGGATGGTTATTATTAGGTCCAAAGGAAACTACAATTCCCCAAACTCCAATAGAACAGTGAAACAGAAAGTAGTCTAGATATGAGCGACTTACTTTTTGTTTTTGTTTCAACTTTCTTTAGACCTTTTCTCTCTATAAAAACCAAACCTTTAGCCAGGTAGGGGGTCAAGTCTATATTCCCCGGGGAGGTTCCAGAACTTAGAGCCATCTTAAGCTACATAGTGAGTTCAAGGACATCCAGGCATGCAGAGCAAGAAGAGTCTCCTAGCAGGCAAGGTGGCACATACCTGTGATTGTAGGGGAAGCTAAAGAAGAGGACTGCCTGAGGGTCAGTGTGCAGAGCTTTTGGGGCCCACTTCTAGAAACTTGGCAAGAACTTGACATTGGGCTAGGACAGGGTAGTAGACTCAAATAAAAATATTTACATTAGGGCGAATACAAAGCTCAAGGTAAACTCAACCGAGGAATGCATGGCATTCCTTTTATCTTGATAAGATAAAAGGAATATCCTGATAAGCCCCTAGAAACACTGATCACAAGCTTTGTTTATTGCCTTGTTTGATCTCTTTATTACCTTGTTTGATTATTTTATCTTTGATCTAGAACTGACCCTGTTCTCTGCAAGTACCTAGAATGGTATAAAAGCTGAATGGGAAAAAAATAAACCTGCTTCAGCCTCAGCACTGGCTGGAGTCATGTTATAATGTAGTCTAATTGTCTGTTTCTTTTCAATCCTCACTCCCTCCCTTGATACCGACTTGACTGACTGACCTGGCTTGGTCAGGCCAGTGTGGACTACTGCTGTAAAGGTGGTGGGACCTGGGAGGCTGGAGCTGATAAGTGAGGTGGACTAAAGTCTCATGCAATAGCCACCTTTATTCACAGCATCAGTTTATACTCTGATGGTTAAGAAGAGTCACATGAGGGCTGGAGAGGTGGCTCAGTGGTTAAGAGCACCGACTGCTCTTCCAGAGGTAATGAGTTCAATTCCCAGCAACCACATGGTGACTCACAACCATCTGTGAAGGAATTCACTGCCATTTTCTGGTGTGTCTGAAGACAACATATAATGTACTTATATAAAAATAAAAATAGATAAATAAGAAAAAGAAGAGTCACACGAGTAAGGTGTTCAATCACTAGGACAAATCACATGTGGCAAAAACGCTTTTCCTTAGAAGTGTATGAATAACAACAGCTAAAGTGAACTCACTCCTATCTGCTACAACTGGGAGGGGCACGTTCCAAAAATGATTCTGTGTTTTGAGGAAACAGACCAGGCGTAGCTGCTACACAGAGAAACCCTGTCTCTGGTAGGGTTGGGGGAACAGGCCTGGACAGGATGGGAGCAGCAGCAAACCAAAACTGAGGTCATAAGAACTCTTGTCTGGGTTTCCTTGTAGTTTTCTCACGAGCACTCAGAATTCTTACACATACTACGTTCTTGGACAGTGTTCTGACAGACTACAGTATTGAATTTGTATCCCAGGACAGTCAGGGATACAAAGTAAGATCTTGTCTCAAAAAACCAACCAACCAAACAAACAAAGCCATCAAAAAAAAAAAAAAAAAAACCTAAAACAAAACAAAACCACAACTTTGTGCTTGGCTCAGTGAAACCTTAGCTCTGTTTTATGGAATGAAGTGTTGTCCAGTTCTATCTGGAATCAAACAAAAAGCCAGCCAATGACACTCACCTTTGATCCCAGCACTCACAAGGCAGAGGCAGGTGGATCTCTGTGAGTTCAAGGACAGCTTGGTTTATATACGGAGTTTCAAGACACTCAGGACTAGAGAGACACTGTCCCAGAATAAAACCAAAAACAAACTTGAAAGCTAAATTATTGCTGAAGTTGGTGACACATTCCAGAGCCCAGAGCTCTGGAAGCAAAGGCAGGAGGATTGCTCTGAGTCTGAGACAAGTGTGGTCAGCAACGCCAGGCTACCGAAGAGCTACTCAACACTCTTGTGAGTCCTGTCCTCTGACAGAACATTCTGTGTGACACAAAGGCATGTGTGCACATCAGAGCTGTGAGTGGCACACTGCCGTAATGTTGTGTTTTTTCATCTGGGTAGCCTGAGTGCCCCAAGGAGATCTGCAATTCATTTAAATTATAGCTATAACTTCACCTGATAGGTAGACAAAAGAAGAGCCAGGAATAGCTGAGTATTATACTGGCCCCTTCCTACAGGCAGTCCGCCATGCTAGATGATTGACTGCATATTTTCAGCCATTTTTGTGGCAGCTCTAGGACATGTTAATAGACTCATCTTGCTGAAGGAAAGGAAGGGGGTGTGTATAGCACATAGCTAACTGAGCTAAGGCTGAGGTAAGCCCAATAATGTGAGCGAGGGAACCACACCGGGTGCAAAATGTAAGAGAACATTGGAAGTTCAATAACCAGGATAAGCCATATTTAATTCAATGGTCATTTACTTATTTTGGACTTTTGAAACACAATCTCATGTAGCCCAGGCTATTTCCACTTAGCTGAAGATGGTGAGAACTCTTGATGTGCCTACCTCTACCTCTCAAGGGCTATGGTTACAGACGTGTGCCACCACACCCATCAAGACAAGCAATATTCTAATATAATAAATAGGAGTATTAGACTACTGTCCACCAGTGATGTACTCAAAGAGTTTTACTTCTTAAAAAATAAGATTCAAGGATGTGAAGTTTACATTATACAATTCTTGCTTTAAATAAATTCCTTAATCAATGAAAAAAGTTTAATGCAGTAGCCAGGCATGATAGCCTGAGGTTCCGAGCTCAGCTTCCTCCAGGTGTTTAGGCACCGCTGCACACCAGGCTGGAAGGTATATAGCAAAGCCCAGAATGGGTGGGGTCTGCAGAATCCCAGTCAGACTGGGAGTGTTGGGGGGAGGCCATCTCCCAGGATTTCAGTGTTACAGCTCTTTTCAACAGTGTTCAGTGGAACCGATCTCTTAGACGATGTTCAGTGAAAGAATTTGTGTGCACACACTTTATTCGGAGTGAACAAAGGATATATGAGCCTTGGAGAGTGGGAAGGGGTTTCCAGGGTGAATGTAAATCGTTAGCTGTAGTTTAATTATTGGGAATGCCTCATTTGCATAGAGAGACATTTAAGGAATCCCAGGTGCTAGCTGAGCAGAGTCTTACCTGGAGAGAGGAAGTTGAACCTGTAATTTTGCTAAAGACTATCTATATAACATTTCTCAGGTAAAAGATGTGGTGCTTGGGCCCATTAAGAAAGATTAAGAGGCAGAGGCAGGCGGATTTCTGGATTTCTGAGTTCGAGGCCAGCCTGGTCTACAGAGTGAGTCCAGGACAGCCAAGGCTACACAGAGAAACCCTGTCTGGGGGGGTGGGGGGGGAGAGAATCTTGGCCGGGCAGTGTGGCACATGCTTTTAATCCCAGCACTTGGGAGGCAGAGGCAGGTGGATTTCTGAGTTCGAGGCCAGCCTGGTCTACAGAGTGAGTGCCAGGACAGCAGGGCTACACAGAGAAACCCTGTCTAAAAAAAAAAAAAAAAAAAAAAAAAAAAAAAAAGACAAACAAACAAACAAAAAAGAAAGAAAAGGGAATCTTCAATTTTGTGCCAACCTCAGGAAAGCTGTCTGGCCATGGTAGATTACAACCTTAATAGTGAAGTACAACAATAGCCAGCAACTAAAATCCTTGCGTTCACCAGATGAAGACAGAAGGAAAAAAAAAAAAAAAAAAAAAGGCCAATCTGGTCTACCATAGTGAGTTTCAGGCCAGCCTGGACTACAAAGTAAGGTTCTGTCTAGACTCAATAAAAACAAATTCATGCAAAAATGGGCATGGACTGAGGATGAGGAGAAGCTGACAGAGCCAGCAGGCAGACAGTTAGCAGAGCATCCAGTTCTCTCCCAAGAGCTGGAGACAGAGAGGAAACACATTACAGCACACATTGTGTGACATCCCTCACCTGGCTGTGCATTTACCTCACAAGGGCTCACCTGATGCAGGAAAATACAGCCTGAGTCGGCCCATCCCCCACTGGGGCCAGCACCCAGTCAGCAAGCACCTGTGCTTCTCTTTCATATGTTCTATACGACACCCCAAGGAAAGGTAGAGAACCTGAGGATAAGCAGGGAATATGGCGATATTAACACCCAGGACTAATCCTGAGGCATTAGAAATTGTGCTGGCAGTGGCCCCATCACAGCCTAGGAGGAAACCACTTTCCTCAGCCTCTCAGAGACCAGAGAACAATTGTTACCTGTCCCCCACACCCTGACCCATGTCCTGACTCCTGTACGGACTTTCCTTTTAAACCAAGATGGAGCTAGAGGAAGACCCTTGTTTGTGGCCAGGGCTCCAACTGACTTTCATTGGGTTGGACATGGGCTGGAACATGTTGTAGGGTATCTACCAGAGAAAACTGCTCAGACATGGGTTTAATCCAATAGAAAGTCTTATCTTAGCCAGCTAGTGACCACATTGGATGTTTGGGATCCCAGTGTAGCCCTGAGACTTTCTCAGGGTGAGCTTTTAAACACACAAAAAACCATGTTCTGGGATGACATACTTCAGTTAACAAGAACAGTTACCCAGAAGCTGAGAAGTAAAGTTGGCACATTGAGAGAACTTTCCCAGAAGGATATGAACTTTGATGTGTTAGACTTTTGATTTAGTTTTGGCAGGTGATATTGTCTGTGTGTCGAGTTTTACAGCCTGAATGGCACTTCCATTATGGAGTCAGTTGGTTCTTGGGACCCATTAAGATCTGGCACTGGCTTACACAACACAGAGTAAATACCGGTACCTATGGGCCAGCAACAAGCATGGAATCACCCATAAACTTCAGTGACACAGAAGTGCCCCGGCCCGCGGGGATTCAACGAGACCTTAGGGAAGGGGGAGAATGAATGAAAGGACAAGAGACACAAAGAATGAGAGCAAGTCTGGGTTCTGATCAAGCTCTGAAACTTTAATTTTGGGGGCAGGTTATAAAGACACAGCAAACTAGGAAGTTTGGGCGAGGGTCACTGCTTAGGGCCATCCTACTATGGAATCCTTATCGCCCTAGACCTTCCCACTGTCATAATCTTATCACCCTAGACCATCCCACTGTCATAATCAGCTCCAAGGAAATGCCAGACGTTCTTTAGGTTCCTGGGACCTGAGACCTGTGAACGTCCTTTCTTAACCTTGTACTGACTAGACTTTCTAAAACACCAGGTAATTTCCTGGGCTTGGCTCCTGGCACAGAAGTAGTCTGAGAAGTAGGTAGCATGGTCAGGTGAGAGGAGGGGACCTGTGTGTAGTCCTTGCTGAGAGGCAGCATGGTGTGGTCTCTGCTCAGCTCCTGCCTCCTGTCGGCAGGTCGAGTGCTTGTTGTAGCTGTGCATTGAACCTGCCCTCAAGCTCCCCCTCTTCTTCTCCCTTTCTCCCTGGTCCCTTGTCCACCCAATCGAAAAGTCTCTGCCCAACCATTGGCTGCACAGCAGTTCTTTATAACCAGTCAAAGTCAGCAGGGACCCTCCTGTCTGGAATTGCAGGGCTTTGGGGAGCCTTATTAAGACAAAGCATCAGAGCCAATCCCCAACACCCTTCTGCCACAGGAGAGGTGCAGCAGAGAGAACCTGCCTGGAATCCACAGGGACTTCTGAGCCTTTGATCTTTAGAGGTCTGGATTCCCAGCAAGGACAGGGACTGAGGCTCTGCTGATCCTAGTGAATGGTGAGCTGGCATGTGCAGTGTCCCCAGCAGTGCCCAGCTCACAACCTCCATTTGTTAGAAGACTCAGGAGTCATCTTTCTGTCTTTCTTATGGCTGCCCACCCTGACCACAGGCCTCTGGCCTGAGGAGATTTCTGCCTTACCTATGTCCATGTGGAAGACTGTTGCCAAGTGAGATTAACCCACCAAGAAACAAAGGGTGAATGAGAGACACAGCCCAGCATATGACAAGAACTTTGCCTAGCTAGGGCAGGGCAGTTGTGTGTCACATATGCCTTTAATCCCAGTACTGAGCACTTGGGAGGCAGAGGCAGGCAGAACTCTGTGAGTTTGAGGCTAGCCTGGTCTACAGAGCAAATTCCAGGACAGCCAGGGCTATACAGAGAAAACCCTGTCTCAAAAGCCCCAAAACAGAAGAAAGTAAAGAAGAAAGTGATCTAACCTATGAGCCTCAAGGACTCTCAACTGTTGTTGACAATTTCTCAACTTTTTCAGATCCGACCTAAGAGGCTTCCAGGTTCTGAGTCTGGCCTTCCCTATCAACTCAGCAATCTCAGACCGGAATGAGAGACTCCAGGGGCTGCAGCTGCTGTCCTCTGAGTGCCTCTCACTCCCACCAGCTATTTAAGTGTACTCCTTGGGACAGAAATGTGGTGTGATCTGCCGTACCAGTCAGCCCTTTATGTTTTGCCAACCAGTCACTTGATCTCAGCTCTTCTAGTCAATGTCCTCAAGCCCCTCTCCCCCCACCTCTCCTGCATTACATCATCAGTTGACTGATTTTTCTACACCTTGTGGTCATGCACCTTAGAGCAGTTCAGTGAGTATCTACACAGAGAAACCCTGTCAAAAACCAAAAAACCAAAAAACCAAAAAAAAAAAAAAAAAAGAAGAAGAAGAGCTGAGTCGCGCCTTGATCAGAAAACTTTGTCTTGGCTTCATGCTTCTCTCCCCTCTCTGTCCCTTTTTTCATTTCCAGCCCTCCTTTCAGGTGAACCCAGTTTGTCCGTGGCCGCAGGCGGCTACAGGTGGCACCCCGAATGAGGGGCCTGAAAACGGGGGACCCGTTGAGAAACATTGTCTTAGGTGGAGCGCAACAGAAAATGGAAGAAGAGTATCCCTCACTTGGTAAGCAATGAACAGCATTGATGCTAGCGCTAGTTATTTTTTGGAGGCTGTGTTTGCAAGAACACAGTGTGTTTAAGGGGATACGGTCTAGGCTGAATAGGTGTTGACCGGACTCCGACTTCACCTAGGGGGTGAATTCTAAACAGGCGTTTGTCCGCAGCCTAAGAGCTGCCTCAGGCGAGAGAAGCAGGGTTAGGAGGAATTGGGAAGTCAAGAAAGCAGGGCACTGAGGAGTAACTAGCAATAGCCACAGCTACACCTCCTAAAGAAAGAGATGAAGAGTTAGACCTTGAATATGAGAGAAAGGGTTTCAGAAAAGCAGTTGCCCTCTCTCTGGGCTGTGTCAGCAAAAAAGAAGGAAAAAAAAAAAAAAGGCTATTTCAGAGCTCTCCTAGGAACAGGAGAGAATCAGGAGACGTGCTGCTTTCTCTCTGGCTCCTATTGGAGAAATCCTTAGTTCTGCTTTCTCTGTCTATTGCCTGTCGGCAGGCCAATCTGTCCATGTGTGTCAGTTGTCTTGTTTTTGTTTTGTTTGAATGATTGGTGTTCTATGTTTCATTTTCTAAAAGAAAAAATGGTTAAAACTGCTAGGTATCCACCCCTTGATCTACTTTAACTTTGTTTTAAAGGCAGTCTTAATGTGCACAGCAGAAGCTGGTAAGTTACGCTGCACTGTAACTAGGGGTCAAGCTGAGCTGGAGAAGCCTTTCCAGGAACTGATTGCTGTGTAAGCTGCTCTTAAAAGCCCCAGCAGCTTTTTGAATTCTATGATAAGGAAGCTGAGAGTTGTTTTTCCTAGAAACATCTCTGTGACAAGGTGCTTTTCTCTTAAAATTACAGCTAGAAAAAGTAAGAAAATTTTGTTTAGCCTAAATATATAAGATGTGTTGTAGAGTGAAAAATTATAAAGACCATTTTATGAAATATGTAGACTTTTTCTTTGCCCTTAGACCTGGGCAGAAAAAGTGCAGGTTCCAGAACTTGGAACTGAAAATAAGATTTCAGGCCTTCACTGCCCCAGGACACATTCTGGGTGGAGGACATTATCCCTGAATCAGAAGACACTTGCTGGATTACATTCCTCAAGCCTCAGGGAGTAGACCCCACCTGTGTGTGGGAAAAGCCCAAAAGGCAGGAAGACACATTCCTGACCACAGAGAAAGATGCAAGCCATCTAGGTGGGGCTATAGCCAGAAGAAGTGAAAATAGTTAACCTGAAATAGTTGGTAATGACATGGTAGAACTACATTTTTGAGAGGAATGAGTGTGCAGAGTGATTTTCACATGATTCTAATCATTTAGGGTGAGTACCTCTGAAATGTTCCACTATTTTTATGTTTTGTATCCTTGACAACCCCTCACCCGCCTTCCCACTCCCCTGGTTTGTGATTTTTCTCTTTAAAACCTTCCTCAGACTGGCTGGCGGGTTCGAACTCTACTCCTGCAAGAGTATGTAGTTAGACTGCTGTCTACCAGCTCTCTTCCCTAATAAACCTCTGCTGATTGCATCCAGGTATGGTTTCTTGTGATCTATGGGTGGTCGTGATTTCCTGAGTCTTCCGAGTTTGGGGGTCTTCAGTGTAGCCACTTCATTTTTGTTTCTGACTGGTTTTAAAGCTATAAATATGTTTTGCATGTCTTAGTTATAGATTATTGACCTATAAGTTATTGAGTATGATTAAAAATTTACAACTTTGGTAACAGAAAGTTGGCTTAAAACTGGTAACTCAGGGTTGAAGTCATTCAGAAATCAGATATATAAAAGATTTAAAACAATGTCTCTTTAATGAGATATTAAAAGCTGCACTATCATGCATTCATATATAAGAACTGGCAGCCAAACTTTGTAACATAAAAGTAATGCACTTGGTGGTTTTTTGTTTTGTTTTGTTTTGTTTTGTTTTTTTTTTTTTTTTGTTTTTTGTTTTTTTGGTTTTTCAAGACAGGGTTTCTCTGTATAGCCCTGGCTGTCCTGGAACTCACTCTGTAGACCAGGCTGGCCTCGAACTCAGAAATCCACCTGCCTCTGCCTCTGCCTCCCAAGTGCTGGGATTAAAGGCATGTGCCACCACTGCCTGGCCATGCACTTGGTGTTGATTTTAGAGAAAATGGATTGTTTACATTGTTAAAAAAATAGTTATGGTCATCCTGAACAGCCCCTAGAAAGGTGTTTTCTGGAATTTGTTTATTGCCTTGCTTGTTCCTTGTGGGGGAGGAGACAGCTTCAGACCCAAAGACATTCACAACAGACAGCTTATGGGCCAGGAGTTATAGATAATGATTATGCTGGAGAAATTAAAATTATGCCTGCTTACTCCATGACATTACAGCTGTGCCTGCTAATAAAAGAATTGCTCTAAGAGTAAGAGAGGACAAGATTGGCCTTCAACTTGGCCTTTATCTGATACTCTTGTTCAGCTACAGGGATTGGTTACTCAATTAATCCAAAACAAAGTTCAAATTTAAGATTTATGAAACTTGTGGGGCATTACAGCCTGACTTGCCTACTCCAGCTGCCATTCCAAGAAATACATATAGAATTATTATAGATTTAGAACATTGTTTTTATACCATTCCTTTACATCCTGGTGAAGGTGAGAGTTTCACATTCAGTGAATTTGCTTGTAATTTTTGAGAGCCCATGAAGCGATATCATTAGAAAGGTTTGCCTCAAGGAATGGTTAATAGCCTTACATTATATAAAAAAATTTGTTGTTGCTTTAATACAAGAAGTTAAGAGTTTGAATCTTTCAGTGTATATGATTCATTGTATGATATTTTATTAGCTGATCTCTCTGAAGGAGTTTTTCTGCAAGCCTTTGCTCTCATACAAAAAGTTTTAAAATTTTGGAGAGTGCTTGTTGCTCCAGAAAAGATTCAAAGGCAGTATCTTTTCAATATTGAGACCTCAGTTATATCCTAAGCAGATTTTGGCACAGAAAATTCCAATAAGAATGGATAGTTGGGACTGGAGAGATGGCTCAGCCTTTAAAGGCTAGGCTAACAACCAAAAATATAAGAGTTCAATTCCCAGCAAACACATAGTGGCTCACAACCATCTGTAATGGGATCTGATGCCCTCTTCTGGCTTGCGGGTGTACACGCAAAAAAAAAAAAAAAAAAAAGGCTGGCTTTTAATAATTTTTAAAATTTGTTAGGAGATATTAATTAGTTAAGACCTCGCCTTAAGCTCACCACAGGAGGACTTAAGCCTTTGTTTGATATTCTCAAGGGGAATGCAAATCCTAATTCCCCTCCACAATTAACTGAGGAAGGAAGAATAGCTTTGCAGAAAGTAGAGGAAGCTGTTAGTTATCAACAGATACATTAGATAGACTATGATCAATTGTTGGCTGTTTGCATTATTGCTACTCATGTGCTCACAGCAGTCCTTTGGCAAAAGAAACTATTAATGTGGATTCATCTTTCTTCATCTCCAAAGAAAGTTGTTGGGTTTTTTTTTTGTTTGTTTGTTTTTTGTTGTTTTTTTTTTGTTTTGTTTTGTTTTGTTTTCGAGACAGGGTTTCTCTGAGTAGCCCTGGCTGTCCTGGAACTCACTCTGTAGACCAGGCTGGCCTCAAACTCAGAAATCTGCCTGCCTCTGCCTCCAAAGTGCTGGGATTAAAGGCATGCGCCACCACCGCCCGGCTCCAAAGAAAGTTTTGACACCCCGTTCTAAAGCTGTTGCTGTGTTAATACAGAATTGTAAGATAGACTCCTGAAAGTATTTTGGATGAAATGTTTATTCCTTATTCCAAATAGCAATTAAATTGGTTATTGGAGAATAATGATATTTAGCCTATTACATGGCAAACTTTTTAGGCAAATTTGATAATCATTTTCCAAAAGACAAGTTGTTACAGTTTTCCTCTGTGCATGCTTTTGTATTTCCTATAGATCTGCGCATGCAGCCCATAGAAAAGGTGTTTACTGTATTTACAGACAACTCATCTAATGAGAAGGCAGTATATGTAATTAGATCACATGTTCATTTTCTTGAGTTTCCCCCTGCTTTAGCACAAATAATTGAATTACATGCTGTAGTCAGTGCTTGAAATGCTGAAAAATCAAGCTTTCAATTTGTATACTCATAGCCAGTATATAGCTCATGGTTTATAATTTTATGGCTTGAAATTGTTCCTTTTTTAGATATTGCTAATTCTCAAATTTTACAAATACAGCTTAATTTAAGAAACATGTACTGTTCCTTAACTTTATAAGACATTTAAGAGCTCATACTGGATTGCCTGGACCCCAAAACAATGGCACAACAGATTTGTATACCAGGCAGATTATAGGCCTTACAAAACAATTGGCCATACAATCTTATTCTTTACATCATCAAAATAGTAATAACTTGAGACAATAATTTGGTATTTCTAGAAAGAATGCAAGTCAAATTGCAAAAACTTGTTCTCAGTATCCTCAATTTTTTCATAATGATGTTAAGCCTTGAGGACTTATATGTAATCAATTTTGGCAAATAGATGTTACTCATTTTTGATTTTGGAAAATTAAAATAAGTACATGTGACTTGACACCTTTTAGGCTTTCTAGCTGCAACTGCTTTAACAGGAGAAGCAACTAAAAATATAATTAGTTATTGCCTACATTATTTTTCTATGCTTGGTGTTCCATATCAGATTAGAGATAATGGAACTGGCTATTGCAGTCAAACGTTTGAGATGTTTTGTTGACAATTTAATATTACCCATATTACTGGGATTCCTTATAATCCTCAAGGACAAGATATTATGGAATGTTAAAATAATATAACTCTGAGTGTGGGAGGAGCAGCTACTGTCACTTCTTCCCTTGTTTTACAAGGAACTCTTTAAAAAAAATGGCCTTTAAAAACAAAAGAGGGGGAATTATACCCTCCAAGGTCACCAAAAGCACACCTTGCCTTTGTCTTATTTGTTTTAATTTTTTTTTTTTTTTTTTTTTTTTTTTTTTTTTTTTTTTTTTTTTTTTTTGCAAATTGATGCTAAAGGCTGGTCTGCAGCAGATTGTCACTGGCATCTAGTCACTTCCAGCTCATTTGCCAGGGTCAGTGGAGAGACCCCCTAATTAATACATGGAACAGTCCCGACCCTGTTTTAATTCGGAGGCATGGTTCTGTATGTTTTATCACAAAAAGAAAATGGAGCCCAATGGCTGCCTGAAAGATTGATTGTCAAGTGAACACGGATCCTGAGCCTAATGATTATGATTCTAATGATGAAGACGGCTCAAAATCCCTATTAGCTAGCTGAGTTAACCTGGCATGTAGTCTCTACTCTTACTGGAGAGTAAGTGTTTATTATCATTGCTTAAAACCACCCACTATATACCTGGTGGCAAGACTTTGTGTCTGATTCCTGCCGATTAGCAGCTGGATAAGATAATTGGAATATTCCTGCTTACAACTTTATTTTCTACACTGCTTGGATAATCTTGTTGCTTTTAACCTTTGAACCTTGTATCTCCAACAGATTGCTTTCACACAGGACCACTCTCAGCAAGCTTAGCTATTCATCATGGCAGTTATCCATCAATATAAAGAAATGCATTGAGTGCATGCTCACAGGTCCTTTGGTCTGAATGTGGCTTTGGTCTGTATGGGAAAGAATGTGCTATAGAAGGCTGGTAGTCAAAGATGGGTAAGAGTGTTCTTGAGTTCCTATAGACCTAAGACAGAGGCATACATCAATAATGCTATGTATGTTCTCCATGATGGGTAATAAGGAGCAATATAGACACCAACCTAAGGCAGGCACGGTCACCGGGCCACTCTTTACCCTAGATGGGATGAAATCTTGTGCCCCGTCCAGCTGCTGACACTGCTCATCTTTAAAAAACTAATAAGGAGGAATTGTGCCCTTCCCCCAGCCTTGAGCAGGCCTGAAAGACCTTGTTTACTACAATAGACCTAATAATAGAACCTAGGTGGAGTTACTTGGCTGCATGTACAACCTGCTACAGGAACTTAGAAGAATATACTGCCCGCTGAGCTTGGCTTGAGACATCTCTGGCTGTGACAAAGGATGGGTTCCCCTAGCCATCTCCAGTTTGGGTGAGGCTTTCCCTTTAAATTAGAAAAGCTGAGTATTAAACTTTGAGCAGAAAACTTTGTCTTGGCTTCATGCTTCTCTTGCCCTTCCATCCCTTTTTTTCATTTCCAGCCCCTCTTTCAGGTGAACCCAGTTCTTCTGTGGCTGCAGGTGGCTACATAAAAGCCCAAGTGCCCAGGCTGTCTGGTAAGAGTGTCTTTCTGATCCCAGGCAGCTTGAGTGAAAGCCCTGAGGGTTTTCCCCACAGAAGCTGGAGAAGCAGTGAGGCAGCCATGGGGCTGCTGACTGGCTATGGTCTGTGGCCATATTCACAGCCATCTTCCCTGCTCTTGGTGGACCTGATACATTGGCACCAGTGCTGGACTACCTGCTACCCAGCAGACCCTGTACCATTGTCCATGCTGGGCAACCTGCTGCAGGTAGACTTTCAGAATATGCCATACAGCTTGTACAAGGTGAGGGGGTATGACAGTGGAGAGTGACAGAGGCATGGCACTCCTAGCAGTACATGGAGGGAGGGCATTGCAGGCTTGGGGATGCTCAACTTTGCAAGGGCAAAGACATGGGAGCGCAGTGGCCAGGATGTGGGGTCAGGATGTGACAGCAGGTTTGGGAATAGTTGGATAGAGCAGAAGTCACAGCCACACCAAGTCCCTTTGTGATCCTGTGAAGGAAGATTCAGGGATGTGGGAGAGGGATCAGGGTCTAGTGGAGCATGTCAGTCATGAGACTAAGAGGAGAGGGTGCTGTGGACAATGTATGGCCTTAGGTCTCACTCCTGACTTCAAGGAACATGAGAATCTTCACGTATCCACCGTGGGATGCTATGGAGCCCAGTGGCAGTTTCTTGGCTCTGGCAAGGTCAGGGCAGGGTGATCTCTTATCTGTTGTGAGTACTTTGCTGAAACTAGATGAGACACCCCAGTCACAAAGGGCCAGATCTCAAGCTGGAGACGGAGCTCATTGGTATGGCATTTGCCCACGATATGTGACATTCTGACGTTTGTAACAAGCAACACACAAACACACACACACACATGGATGCCTAGCTTCCCTTCCCCTTCCCAGGGTGCCTTGAATTGTGAAGCTCAGCCCATGGCTCACTGAACCATCTCCCACCCACAGGCCACCGAGCATGCCTGGGGAAGCCCCTGACCTGCATGGAGCTCTTCCTCTTCTTCACCTGCTTCTTGCAGCACTTTAGTTTCTCGGTGCCCGCAGGACAGCCCCGGCCCAGCGACCATGGCATCTTTATGTGTCTGGTTAGCCCCTCCCCCTACCAGCTCTCATGCTGCCATGCATTCACATGTTAGCAGGAAACAAAGTCATGTGCAGAATAAACCAGTTTGTGGCTCCTGTTTCTTTTCTCATTCAAAATCTCATCTCTGTGTTCAGTCCTCAGAGAACAGTCATCAACCACACTGTAGCTTTCTCCAACCCTTCCTTAACTGATTACTTGAGTGTTAAGAGAAAGGGGTAACCTTAGCCTAGTGCAGAGGCACAGCCTCCAGTTTCAGCACTTGAGTACCTGAGACTAGAGAGTGGCAAGTTTGGGGCTAGCCTTGGCTATAAAGCAAGATTTAAGACTGCTGGAGTACACATAATGAGCAGACAGACACTGTTTCACGAATACAAACGAAGGTGGGAAAAAATAAAAACCTAAGCAAGAACAGAGAGCAGAGGAGCAAGAGAACAAGGGGGATGGAAAGAAAAGAAAGGAAGGAAGACGCTGATGTTCAGAAATGACAGCTGACCCTGTGTCATCCACTAACACCCATCAATGGTAACCAGGTTGGTGACAAACTGCAGGCAGACGTCAGATCTCCATGGGTCTCTGGGACAGGTGTAGCAGACTTCCACTAAGAGTCAGCACTTCACATGGTGGTCCCCAAGACCCTGTGGTGACATGAGAGACTGGAAAGGTTCCCAGAAACAGGAAGGCTGTTGTCCTCACAGTGGTGACTGTAGAAAAATGACAGAGAAGAAAAGCAGCAGCAGGCAAAGTGACAGCAGAGCTCAGCGTGTCTGGCACACTCCCAATTGTCTGTCAGATGTGTCAGAGGGTGGGACTCCCAGTCACCAGTGTGACTCAGGCTGAGGACATGGCTCACAGGGAACCTCAGTGAGTCTCACTGTTCAGGGGCCTGGTAGGTGCCAGAGAAATGGAGCACACACATGGCTGACCTGTCTCCACACACTCCAAGTCACACTCATGTAACCAGTGACCACTTGCCTAAACCCTGTTGCAGGTGTAAATGGTGCCACATGGCCCTCAGCCCCAGCTGTGCAGAGACACTGCTATCCGCGTGTCCCAGGCTCACAGTCAAGGTCTCCCACAGCCTGACAGGACTCAAGCAGTTGTGCTGGACTGTGCAGGACAGAGCTCCCCAAGCTGAGGTAGCTCTTCAGCCCTGGCCACACTCCTTGCCATACCAGGCAGACTGATGCGTTTGTCTGAGTATCTGTTCTGTTTTATTTTGGTCAGGCATCACTAATATCCAAAGCATCACCATTTTTTTTCTTGTGGTGCTGGGGATTGACCCCAAGGCCTTCTGCTCAGGCAGCCAGCTTCAGTGAGCCAGCCCTAGCTTCTTGTCTCTTATAGCTCAGTGCTGCAAGTCATTCCTAGTGTTAAGAAAACCCTACCAAAACCCCTCCTCAGATTGCTTCATCTAGTAAATGGAGGTCTGCCCCGCAGGACAGTAGCTCCTCTTTCTCTCCTCTGCACAATCGTAGCACACATCTGCCTTCTGTTTTGTGACTTGACACAGGGCAATCATGCACTATCTGTGACTGACTTTAGACTTCAAGGCTCCTTCACTTTCAGCAGGTGTCACACGAACTCTTTATAGTTGAACTTTAAGAATGAACGCTGCTCGCCCAGAACTCACTGGTCTTTCTCTGGTTTCAATTATAGTAGATAATCATGGTCCAAGAACTTTACATGGAAAATTCCAGAAATGAACAATTTGCAGCTTTTGAACTCTTTCATTCGGAGGAGTCTCACTAAATCTCTTGTAGTCTTCCCCATCCGGCTCATGTTGTGGACAATAAGGGGGTTCCTTGTCCCACGTGTTCATTATTAGAGACATTCTAAGAGTCTGTGACGGAATTGGAGAGATAGTTCAGTGGTTAAGAGCACTGACTGCTCTTCCAGAGGTCCTGAGTTCAATTCGCAGCGGCCACATGGTAGCTCATAATCTGATTCCCTTGTCTGGTATGCATTAAAACAGAGCGCCCTTATACTGTAGAGTGAAAAATTATAAGACCATTTTATGAAATATATGTAGACTTTTTCTTTGCCCTTAAACCTGAGCAGAAAAAGTGCAGGTTCCAGAACTTGGAACTGGATGTAAGATTTCAGGCCTTCACTGCTCTGGGATACATTCAGGGAAGAGCAACATTCCTCAGGCCTCAGGGTGGGGAAGGCCCAAAGCAAGAAGACACATTCCTGACCACAGAGAAAGATGCAAGTCATCTAGGTGGGGCTATAGCCGGAACAAGTGAAAAATAGTTAACCTGAAATAGTAATGACAGGGTAGGGCACAGTGACATGGTAAAACTACATTTTTGAGAAGAATGAGTGTGCAGAGTGATTTTCACGTGACTCTAAATCATTTAGGGTGAGTTCCTCTGAAATGTTCCACTATTTTTATGTTATGTATCCTTGACAACCCCTCACCTTCCTTCCCACTCCCCTGGTTTGTGGTTTACTCTTTTTAAAACTCTCCTCAGACTGGCTGGCTTGGTCAAACTCTACTCCTGCGAGAGTGTGCAGTTTGACCGATGGCTGCCAGCTCTCTTCCCTAATAAACCTCTGCTGATTGCATCCAGGTATAGTGTCTTGGAGTTTGTGGGTGGTCATGACTTCCCCGAGACTTGAGTAAGGGTCTCCCGAGTTTGGGGGTCTTCAATACATCACATAAATAAATCTTAAAAAAAAAAAGAGTCTGTGATATTGGACCTGCCTTTTGTTCAAGGAGGGAGGTGATGATGTCCCATGTCCTAGTGCCCACATTCTTTTCAGTCCAGCACATCTTCAGGCCTGTATCATCCCATGGCATCACATGTAGCATTATGTGGTACAGTGAGAATCCGAGAGAAAGATTCCACATTCCAAGAATTTTCAAGGAAGTATTATGTTATAATTGTTATTATTTATTACTATTAATCTCTTACTGTGCTTGATTTATAAAATAAACACCATAGGTGCTGGGGAGATGGCTCAGAGGTTAAACACTCTTAATGCTCTTCCAGAGGACCCATGTTCCATCTCTTACATCTATGCTGGTTGACTGTCATTAGAAGCATTAGAAGGTGTGACATTTAATGTGCAGTTAGAACTGCTACCATTGTCTTGGAGGATGTCAGTGTTCTGTCGGTACTAATTAGGGAAAACTATTCTCGATACACCACCTAAGTACATGCTCCGCCCCCCATGAACGGAAGTTACCTCAGGGCATCCGTTATCTTAGGCCCCGCCCATTCCCACCCCCACCTCTGCAGCTGTCATGGCGGCCTGGCGGTTAAGTTTGTGCGCTCGCAGCCTTTCCGCAATTCGAGGCCTCCAGACTGCTCCACTTCGCTGGAAATCTAGCTCCTCCAGGGCTGTGATCGCCCGGTCCGCTGCGGCCAAAAAGAATCAGGAAGAACCGACCGTGCAGTGGATGGAGGACCCAGATACCGAAGACGAAAGTGTGTACTTGAAGAACCCAGACTTCCATGGTTACGATGATGACCCCAAGGTGGATGAATGGAATATGCACAGCGTCTTCTTCTTCGGGTTTTCCATCGCCCTGGTCCTTGGCACAACTTTTGTGGCATATATACCCGACTACAGGATGATCGAGTGGGCCCGCCGGGAAGCTGAGATGCTGGTGAAACACCGAGAAGCCAATGGCCTCCCCATCATGGAATCCAACTGTTTTGACCCCACCAAGATCAACCTGCTGGAGGACGACTGAGTGGGGCTTAAGCAGCACTACCCTGCCCACCCCCTGCCCGGTTTCCTGCTCACTCCCCAGAGAATCTACCAAAGGGATTGAAAGAAAAAAGGAAAAAAGGAGTGTTACTCCAGCTAGGCCTGTCAAGCTGGGCCAAGAGACCACACCTCGGGAAGACTGAGTCACCTAAAACTATGCTAAAGAGATGGGAGGAACAATTGTTTCCTTAATGAGATAATGCATTTTCCTTTGTGGAAACTCTGTCCTGGATCTAGTTACCTGTGGGCCTCCACCTTGTGGTCTGCTTTCTTCCTGGAGTCCTAAATTTCAAAACATAGCTGTTTCTTTTCCCCTTCTTTTGAATAGTTGTTAATGTTCTGGGCTCACCTGCTTTCTTTGTTCCCCTCTTCTGCTTCTGCCATGGGGCTGCTTGGTCAACCTCCACTACTAAGCTTCATGCCTGACCCAAAAAAGCATGGCATTCTCTTCTCCGTCTTTTTCTTGGGGAATCTGCCAGGATTTTCAGGTTGCTTGCCCTGCTATGTTTCTTTTAAACTCTAATAAAAATGGTTCTTAAGCTTCCCTCTGAATCTATTCTTAAATTATTTTTGTCAGGTTTACTATAAGTTATGTATATACTTGTGTCTGTGTGGGGGTATATGTGAGTGCAGATGGGAGTGGAACCGGGGGTGGGGTGGCGGGAAGAGGCCTCAGATCCTCTGCAGTTGGGAATAGAACTTGGGTCTTCTACAAGAGCTGTTTGCTCTTGCATTGAGCCATCTCTCCAGCCATGTTCTTTTAATGAACTCAAAGAGGGGCCCCAATTTCCCTGGTAACAGAATTACCACTTAGGGAGAGGTCATCTGGCAGCCATTTTAGATGCAACAACTTTTGGTAGAACTTCCAACCTACAGATGCTTTATTCTCAAAGATAAACAGCTATCCCCAGAGATACCCCAGGTGCGGAGAGTGGTAACACATGCCCTTAATCCCACAGCTTGAAGAATTTGTAGGCATTGTTAAACCTGAGAAAGACCAGTTCCACAATTTTGAGCCAGATTTGAAGCAATTACATTAAATACTGACCAGGATGGACTTTGTTCCCTCTGGGATCCCATGGAGGGGCTTGGATTCCTGTTTTGCAGGGGCTTAAATAGGCAAACGATACAATTTGCATTTCCCACCAGGTCCAATCAGGCATAACCATACATTCTGAGGTATTTCCTGCCAGTGTACCTCCTGCCCACATGTGGTCAAAGACATCCACTGCAGATGAGTCAAACAAACTGGTTTATGGGAGTCAAAATCATGTGGCTTGTTATTTTCCATGAACTACTACTCACAGCATTCCAGGGAGTTACTTTGTCCTTGGGTAGGTGGGGCTTACAGGTTGGCGGTGTTTAAAGCATGAGAAATATATTTTTTACTAGCAAAGTTAACATTTTATAACTCTCTCCAATCTTGTGAAACTTTTAGGTAAATATGTAAATCTTTTGTTTTCTTATTCTCCTACCCCCAACCCCTGCTCCACTGTGGCCTGCCCCAGCATTCACAATGCTTGAAGTTCTAGACCAGCTATTCTCAATCTGGAAGAGGCATATCAGATATCCTGCAAATCAGATTTTTACAATTCCTAAAAGTAGCAAAATTACAGTTCTGAAGGAGCAAGAAAGTATTTTTATGGCTGGGGGTCACCACACATGAGGAACTGTATTAAAGGGTTGCAGCATTAGGAAGGTTGAGACCCATTGGCCTAGACGTGCATAACCCTTCCCCTTAATTTCCTTTGCACTGATTATTTTCAAACTAGCCAATAAAGAAAGACTGTGAGGTTATTAACACAGCCAATGGGGAAAAGACACTAACCTCCGACAGTACAATAAAAATAATTGATGCTGTTGCCCTGAAGCACTATCTGGCCCAAACTGGTTCTGCAGTGTCCTTTTCACAAAAAGAAATTGGTTTGCCAAGCTACTTTCATTTTATTTATGTGAGTTTTTTGGTTTTGGGTTTGTTTTTTAATATATTTAATGTATATGAATACACTGTAGTTGTGTTCAGACACACCAGAAGAGGGCATCAGAAGATCCCATTACAGATGGTTGTGAGCCATCATGTGGTTCCTGGGAATTGAACTCAGGACCTCTGGAAGAGCAGTCAGTGCTCTTAACCACTGAGCCATCTCTCCAGCCCCCATTTTTGTTTTGTTTTTAAATTTATTTTGCTTTTTTTTGACATGGAGATTATTCTTTGTGTTTTCCCAACATAGGGGACAGGTTGAATGCAAATAACTAGGTCCTGAAATCAGAGCTGTGGGATGAGTTTTGCCTTGCTTGAACTACGAATGGATAACTGGAAGACCCAGAGTTAATCTGTAAGGCCCACTTGCCTAAAGACAAGGGAACTTCCTGGAATGCTGGGAGTTGTAGTTTTTGAAAAATAGAGTCACATGGGAAAGTAGAGTGGCTATATGGTTTTGTCCTTAAAAGCCCCTACGACCCATGTTTTGTTGCCACTCAGCTTGGAATTTCAGAGAATGTTTTTGACCAAAACTCCATCCTGGTCAGTATTTAATTAAAGCTTGCTTCAAATTTGGCCAGAAATTATGGAACTGGCTTTTCATTTTTGAATCTCAAGATTAATATTTGGATGCCCCAGTGAGATAAGAAAGACCATTCCACCTGTAAATTCTGGAGGCCTCCTTTTTGGTAATTCATAGATTTTTTTTTTTTTCCCTTTCTCTGACGCGTTGTCTGGATTCTGGTTATTGGCACTTCGTTTGGGAATGGTAAGGACCGGATGAGGTCTATGCTCCACTGCTCAGGGCATTATCCCTCGGCCCACAGGTTCTCTGGTTGTTACTGGGGAGTTCAGCCAGAGTCACAACTTTTTTTTCTTCTGATCTGCCCCAAGATCACTGTAGTGTCACCAGGGGCCAATATACTCAAATATACTCAGTATATCAAAGAGGCACTTCACATTCATGTTCTTCATCAGTGTTCCACATTCCAATGCCTAACTTGCAGGACAGAGCCGAGGAATCATAGGGCCATTTCGTAACACTGGGGGCCTAGCTGAGGGTTTAGACAGGCCTAGCATAAAAGAGCCTCTCTAAAACAAAGACCTGAGTCTAGAGAGATAGCTCAGTGGTTAAGAGCACTGGCTGCTCTTCCAGAGGTCCTGAGTTCAATTCTCAGGAACCCTATGGTGGCTCACAACCATCTGTAATGGGATCCGATGCCCTCTTCTGGTGTGTCTGAAGACAGCTATGGTGTACTCATATACATAAAGTAAATGAATAATTCTTTAAAAAAGAAAATAAATTGGAGCATTAAAGGAGGTAAGGAAAATTTTGACTGCTGTTTTGAATGTATGAATGGGGCCACTGTGTGTTTGTTTTTGACTAGTCTTGAATGTGCAAGCTTACTGTGTTGCATTTCCTCTGCTGCCAGCCATGCAGACTCAGAATTTATTTCTGGGCTTTCTGCCCCTTGGATCTAATACAGAATAGATTCAAATATCATTTGGGTATGAATAATACTCAATTTGTTTTTGCTATTCTATTTTCTTTTAAAAAATGGCTCTGAAATATTGTTATGGGTTTGACTTTCCCTGACCCAGACATGCTTTTAAAGGGTCTGTGTCTGGAGTCAAGAGGATGGGGGCAGGATCAGAACAGCTAACAGGATTGTTGGCCCATAAGTTTTATGGGTAAGGTTAAAAATCTGTACTATCTGTAATAAAAAGTTAACTTAAAAGTCGTTACATGCAGTTGGTAATTGAAAATCTATGCATAGGTGTCTATCTATGGCCTTGGATGAGGTAACTCCATTTAACCTGCACCATCAGTCACGTAACACACAGGTAGAGGGCGTGATTAGCAGTTCTCCACCTCCAGATATTAAAATATTAATGAGTTGTCTAAAGGAGGGGGGGCGTAGCTAATTAAGTTATTCCCTCCTCTCTTCCCCTCCCTATAAAAAGCCAGGGGAGCCTGGCTTTTGGGGGAGCGCGAACCATCTACACCCATTCACCATGCCATGAACAATAACAGCTTTGGAAAACTGGACTCCTGTCCCCTGGGCCTTCCTGTGCCTGCCGCCAGATTCCCAGCCTTTGGAACCCTGGAACCTTGCTGATGCAGCTGCTGGCCCGCCTGCAACAGCTGTGTGAATGTGGGACTCTCCACCAGTGGTGTGGGAAGCACTGCCAGCCCTCGAGACCCCCTCCCCCCCAGACTCCCCACGTGAGATTTTTTTTCCCACACATAAGTAACAGAACTGTAAAGGAACCATGTGGCATGATTCCATTTTGGGATATAAAAAACAAGTGGCTGGTTGCCTTAAGAAGCCACTTAGCTGGTAGCTATCTTGGCCATTATTTCAGAGAAAAGATGTCTTATGGCTTCACTACCATCATGATTAAGGGCAAGTGGTATGGGCAGACCCAGGAGACAACAATTCTCCAGATACTTTTGAAATGGGATGGATTTTTGCATTTGCATTTCCTGTCCTGTCTTGAAAATAAGGTTTTTAAAAGGTAGGATTTAGAAACAATGATTGTCTGGTGAGGTATTAAAGCTATACCTCCATGCATGGATGTACAAGAATGTACCTTGCTGGCAGCCACACTTTGTAACATTAGAGTCACCCAGGTTGTATTGGTTTTTAGAGACATTAAATGTCGGAGCTTGCCAGGCACACCTTTAATCCCAGCACTTGGGAGGCAGGGGCAGGTGGATTTCTGAGTTCGAGGCCAGCCTGGTCTACAGAGTGAGTTCCAGGACAGCCAGGACTCCACAAAGAAGCCCTGTCTTGAAAAAAAAAATCCAAAAAGAAAAAAAAAATGTTGGAGCTTGGTTTTCCCTCATACAGATTATGACTGGGCTCTATCTTCACTTAAAATGAAAAAAGTTCTTTGTTTTGATATTGTAGGAACACACAGTTGAAAGATTTTAAACTTCTTTGAGAGGAAATTTTAGAGTTTTACCGAAAACTTAAATAAAAAAAACCTAGATTTTTTAAAGAACACAATTTTAAAAATATTTAAGTTTATAAGGCTAAGGGACATTTAAGATATTTATGCTAATAGGTTATCTTGTTAAGTGTATAAGTAAAAGGCTAAAAATTAGGTTCACAGCCGTGAGCACCAAACATTAAACACTAGAGACTGAGGTGTTCCAACCTCATGACACAGCAAAACAATGACTTAAGCTGTCTGGCCAAGGGTTGGAACAGTGGTTCTCAGTCTATGGGTTGCAACCCTTTGGGGGTTAAAAGACCCTTTCAGAGGGGTACCCCTAGGGTAGCCTGCATGTTGGATGTTTGCACTGCAATTCATAGCAGTGACGAAACTGCAACTGTGACATAGCAAGGAGAGCTATTTTATGTTTGGGGTCACCTCAACATGGAGGGCTGTCTTGAAGGGTCACAGCATTGGGAAAGCTAAGAACAACTGACCTAGAGAATGTCTCTCCTTACCCAAGGTCTATTCAGGCTTAAAATGTAGGCTAACCATCTTGCTTCTGCTAGTAAGCTGTAGCTCTTTTGGTAAACTGAGTCATATAAGAAACTGTTGCATTCTACAATGGTGCGTTATGTGAGAACCAGGGAAATAAAGCCACTGATCCCCCTATGCACTGTGTTCATGAAAAGATTTTTATTCAACTGTTAGACATGTTAAGCTTTAATGTGCTCAGACCTACACTTGCAGTCATGCGAAATTCTAATGTAATAATTATAGGAGACAAGCTTTATTCACCCTCACGTATACGATTTCAAGGTATAGTCTAAAGCAAGTAATAAAAAAAGACCCAACCAACCAACCAACCAACCAACCAACCAACAAAAACAAGCAAGGGTTGATTAGCTCAGATATACTTAATAATTGACCACGGTCTTGAAACCTGTCAGATACCTGCTGAATATGGCATTTAAGATGTTTAAGCTTAGCTGGGCAGTGGTGGCGCACACCTTTAATCCCAGCACTTGGGAGGCAGAGGCAGGTGGATTTCTGAGTTTGAGGCCAGCCTGGTCTACAAAGTGAGTTCCAGGACAGCCAGGGCTACACAGAGAAACCCTGTCTCGAAAAAAAAAAAAAAAAAAAAAAAAAAAAAAAAGAGAGATGTTTTATTTTTAAGCTTGCTAATGACGGACAGAGACATCCCAGATCCTAGCAGTGACAAGCCACCAAGGTCTCCAAGAAGATAATGGGGCACTATGATGACCCCACCTGGACTGTGGTAACACTAACCACTGGACAAGACTGCCCCCATGCCTAACCCACTGCCAGGACCCAGCCCAAATGGTGAACAAGCAGAACATTGGGGAGCTGATTGCCCCACTTTGCCTAGACAAAGTAAGGTCAACCCCCTCCCAACCCCCATGTTTCCTCCACAAGGAAGCCTCTCATCTTGGCCTGGCAACTGATGACTGATGCTGTCCTCTGCCCCCAATGCCATGGAGAACACAGAAGCCTGGGATGATTGTGTAGGTAATGGACTATGTACTAGTCTCTGTCATTGATACATAGGCCATTCGGATTATACTTCTTGCTATAATTTATCCTTCTCAGATCTCTTATGATGTTGAAAGCGAGGCCAACTGTAGCTTTGTCAGCTTGGCAGCAGCAGGCAAGCAGCTCCTTCCCCCACGGCTGCAGCCACCTTGTTAATTAATTCAGAAATATGAGGTCTCTCGTTAAGGAAAGGCAGACAGGTGTGCCTTGCTAACATGCTTCATGTTAGAGAAAAACGGATCTCAGGTATGATTTTCCACTAAAGAAACCGTTTTGATAACTTCTCGGTAATAACTACTTGGTGTCTCTAGTAAATGAGATAGGAAGGAAAAGGTTTGAAGTCCATGCAAGTTCTGAGGGTCTAAGAAAATGTTCTACGGTAAAGGTCTGAGGATATAAAAATCTAAGTAAGTTCTGAGAGTCTCAGAAAATAATTCAAGATGTATAAATACAAGTTGTAAAGGTATAAAAAGTATTTAAGGTATATGGAAATGGGAAAAAATTCAGATTTCTTTCTCCTTCTATGCCATTGTTATACCAAGATTCTAAAAGTTCAGAGGTTTAACATTGATCAGTGGAATTTTGCTAAGCTGGTAGAGCACAGACTACTTACTATTCAATCACAAGCTCAAACTGGGGCTGGAGAGGTGGCTCAGCAGTTAAGAGCACTGTTTGCTCTTCCAGAAGTGCTGAGTTCAATTCCCAGCAACCACACGGTGGCTCACAACCATCTGTAATGGGATCTGATGCCCTCTTCTGGCATGGGAGTGTACATGCAGATAAAGCATTAAATAAATAAATGAATCTAAAAAACAAACAAGCTCAAAAATTTAAATTTCCTCTGGCTGTCTCTATTTTTTTGTTTGTTTATTTTTACGAGACAGGATTTCTCTGTGTAGCCCTGGCTGTCCTGGACAGAAGAATACATTGTTCATGGTTTTTAACCCAATGCTTTTTTTTGCTAGGAGTCAAAGGCATAGTCTACTCCAGCTATGTTACAATGTGGGTTTCAGTACAGTGGTATCTTAGTTTGGGTTTCCATTGCTGTAAAAAGACACCATAACCAAGGCAACTCTTATAAGGACAACATTTAATTGGGGCTGGCTTACAGGTTCAGAGGTTCAGTCCATTATCATCAAGAAGGCAGGAGCATGGCAGCATCCAGGCAGGCATGGTTCAGGAGGAGCTGAGAGTTCTACATCTTGATCTGAAGGCAGCCAGAAGAAGACTGGCATCTTCAGGCAGCTAGGAGGAAGGTCTCTCAAAGCCCACCCACACAGTGACACACTTCCTTCAATGAGGCCACACCTACTCCAAAAAGGCCACACCTATTAATAATAGTATTGATAAGGCTGATATATCTAGAAACTTTTATCTCTTTTTGTAAACTAAAAATTCATGTAAACTTCAGGGAGTCATAAGACCTGGATCTACCTGTCACAGGTCAAATGGACTCCAGATTCATGTAGCCAAGTTTTCCCACCTGTCTAGTTCTGAGGATGGGATCTTTCCCCGGGTCTCGAGACTCCTCTCCTTCATCAATTACTAGGACTATGGGTCTGAAAGTTCCAAATGTAAACTTTCTTTTAAGTTCCTAAATTTTAACCTCTGTCTCTAGTCTATGCTGTCTCAGTAGATTTCCACTTGGCTGAGACACCATTCACGGATCACCTGTGGACTGCAAACTGCTGAGCTCTGGACTTTGCTGAAAGTCTATGGACCCCAGTCCAGCCTATGTGATTGTCCTGTCTCTTCAGCTGGGTCAGCTAACCAGATTCTTCTGATGAATGCCCCATTGTCTGAAACCCTTCCCAGCCTTTGACTGGCCTTTCAGCTTTCCTGAGTCCTGACAACTATGCCCTAGTTTCAGCTGGAAGTTGTTACAAAGGAAAATGTCTTGCCCTTCCCCACCCCCTCCCTGCTAGCAGGCTGAAATGCTAAGTCAAAAGGAAACTCCCTGGCACAGGGGACAACATGGCCTATAATGCCAACTGACCTACCAGGAAAGTAGGTCCAGATATTTCAACTGGTGGATTTATTAACTGAAATAGTTCTACAGTATGACACAGCACTTGGCCTGGTTTATGCAGAATGAAGAGGTAGTGTATGGCTTTAAGGGAAAATGGTTATTTTTGTACGAGTCTTTAGAGGGTTGTACAGGGTTATTCACCCTGATTGGTGAATAAAGATGCCTACAGCCTATAGCTAGGCAGAATTGAGATAGGCAGGGTCTAGGGTTTTGGGGTGAATCACAAGGAGGAGAGAGAGGAAGGTGGAGAGAGGAGAAGACACCATAGGGTAAAAATGTTGAAATTATGGCCACGAAGGTTGGTCAATTGGAGTTAAGAGCAGACCAGAGAGAACGTGGCGAGTCGTATTGTGGAGTTATTGGCAGGAAAATAGACATAATAGCGTAGAAGATGGATATCTGCCCAGCTCCAGTGCCAATTAAGGCTTATTATAAATATAAAAGTTGTGTCTTTCATCTGGGAACTGAATGGCCAAAGGCAGGGTAGAAACTCCAGATTGAGATTAAATATTTTGCACAACACAATCCATTTGGGATTGTAATCTGGCATGCTAAAAAAAAATTACAAAAAAGGGGTCCTGAGATAAAGAAAATGACTGGTGTCCCATCCACTTCCAGGCTCCTTCTGGGTAGTAACTCTGATGTCAGCCATCATAGAGCCTTGGGACATTTTGCTTCTGCTAATTACTGTTGGATCTTATATCCTTGATACAATAACTAAATGATACTTCATGTCTGGGTACCATGAAACTGACGGTTATTAGATCCCAGTATAAAAAAGTACTCATCATCCAGTCAAGCATTTGACCTGGGATACAACTTGAGGGAAGGTAAGACCTAAGGTCAACCTATGAGCCCCATCTGCCTAGGGACCAAGTCACTCCCTGGAATGCTGGGAGTTGTAGTTCCTGAAAGATAAAGCCACATGGGAAAATACAAAGGCCATTCGGTTCTGCCCTTAAAATCCCTTACAACATTGTCTCCACTTAGCTGGGAACTTTAGAGAGTGGTCTTGACCAAAGTCCACCCTAGTCATTTAATTAAAGCTTGCTTCAAATTTGGTTCAAAATTGTGGTTTTTCTCCTGTGAATCTCAAGATTAATATAACTTTCTACAGACAAAGATAAGGTCTCTTTCCGTAAACAGCATGCATATCCCCTCTGGTTGAGATTTTCAGTGAACTGTCCCTTTTGGACTTCAGCAGAGGGCTCTGGAAGTCCTTTGCTTTCCTATACAGCAAGGATGACCCTGAGCTCATCCCTATGCCTTCTTGGCCAAAAGCTGAGATTACCAACTTGTGCCACCAACCTGGCCTTTTGTTTCTCTTTTCTTTTTCCATGGGATCTTGCTACATACTCTTGGCTGGGCTACACTCCTCCTTCTCCTGCCTCTAAAGCAATGGGATTATTGGTCTGTTACACCATGGCTATCAGTAAGGTCATTTTATTAATGTTTTCCCATTGCGGTCCAACTGCAATCCTCCAGGAATCAAGCCATTGCAACCCAGATGTGGAGAAACCCAGATGTGGAATGACTTGTTCTGAAGCACAGACCTGAGTTGGAGCAACCCTTGAGGCTTCCAGCGTGTCCCTTTAAGAGGAAAGGTTTGTCCTTGGCAACTGGTACTCAGATAGGGCCCTGGGGAAGCCCTGGGGAAAGAAAGGAACAAGACTGGGGGAGGGGGAAGACTGGCCAGTGGGTGACTTTGACAACCAGAGCATGGAGGACTGTAGGCCAAGGACCTGTTACTTCAGCTTGACAAGGTGGGCTCTTCTGGGCCAAGATAGAAGACTGAGGGTCCATGGTAAGTGCCATCCATGTTTGGTCTGCGTGGCCTGGGTCCTATGGAGGTTTTCTCCTGCTCATTTCTGTTCCTTTAAATGCTCTGCTTTCTCTTGGCTGGGCTGTTATTAAAAGGTAACACATTAACAAGTGCAAGGGATCTAGAGGCTTGGCATGGTTGCACATGCCTTAGGTCCCGGCACTTATGAGACAGAGGCAATTAAATCTCTATGAGTTCAAAGCCAGCATTGTCTACAGAGGCCGTTCCAGGACAGCCAAAGTTTACATAGTAAGACCCTGTCTCAAAAAACCCAAAAAGATAAAACTAGTTTAAAAACATTTCTTAATACGTACAAATGTTTTGCTTGATTGAATATGTGTATCACGTGTGTGCCTAGCACCCGTGGAAGTCAGAAGGTGGTTTTGGATCCCCTGGAACTGGAGGTCACCATAAGCCACCATATAAATGTTTAATCCTGGGTCCTCCGCAAAAGCAACAGGAGCTCTTAACCACTGAGCCATCTCTCTAGCCCTAAGATAAGTTTTTTAAAGTAATAATTTAGGGGCCACCAGCCTTCTTTTTGAGACCTGGAGTGTGACTTTAAGAGTGGACACTCAAACCTGAAGGGGCTGAGACTGACCATGAGGCTGCTCTTCCTGGTGACCTTGGACAGGTGGATCTTTTCAGTCACTTCCTCTTATTAGCAGCTGTTAACAGGGTTAGCCTAGGGAGAGTGAGGCGCAGGGACACCAAGGACTTGCCGAGAATGTTCGCAAGACCAGCTGCCCATCAATCAATGGAGTGGGTCTATTGGTTATTTTTTCTTTTACAATGCTTGGTGTTTACATTGTCTCCCAACAGGGCAGTCTACTGAAGTTAAACACGGGCTAAGTGCGCATGCTCAGGTGGTGTTTGCTGGAGTGGAGGCTGTTGCTGGGTTGTCTCTGGTCCCCTTGGGAACTTCTTCAGCCAATGGGGACAAAATAGATCTCTATGGATCAAAGTGCAGCCTTGGAGTACTGGATGGAGCATGTGATCAAGCCATAGCTCAGGCCAGGTCTGGACAACTGTTAGGCTGGACAGATCTTAGAGATGACAGATACATTTGTCTGCCCCGGTGAACATGAGGCCTAGAGAGGGGAAGGCCTTACATAGACAAGGTCTCAGTGTCAAAGGTTCAATCTGAATCCAAAGGAACTCCAGTCCAGAAGAGTTTTGGTTTTGCATTGACGTATGTATTTATTGTTGTATATGCTATATAAGGTGGTGCATGTGTGTGTGACAGGCCCACATATGGAGTCTCTGAGGACAACTTTATGGAATTAGAATAGTCATTCCAGCTTTAAAGTAGGTTCTGGGGATGAGCTCTCATCTCATCAGCAAGAACCCTGAAGCAGGGCCTCTATCTGGTAAGCATCTCAGTGACTCCAGGGAATGTTTGTTCACATGACCTACCCAATCCAACCTTAGTCCTTGTTGTTGATACCCAGGGAGGTGCTGATGGAACTGTAGGGGAAATGCACCCTCAGCAGGGGGTGAGCTTCCATGGGGAGGAAGATCTTTAGTGCTGTGTGGCGAGTGAGGAAGGGGAGTAGATGTGGACTGAGGAATGGAGGTAGGAGGTCAAAAAACCGCAGAGTAACAGACAGGGTCCAGCGCTTGCAGCAAGACTTGGAGGTTGGTGTCCTGGGACAAGTTTCAGTTGGGCCTTACTAAAATGGGGCCAAAGAACTTGGTTGTTATCCCACTGAGGCTCTTGAAAGTCAAGAGCAGCCTGGTTCACAGAAGCCTGGCAGGCCTTGGGAATTTGGCTAAGGCCTCGGGTAATTTGCAGTCCACAGCGCCCCCTGGTGTTCGTACTTCTCACTGCAGTGCAAACATTTCACTAGAAATGGGGCAACGTTGTACACCAGGATTTGTCCCCAGGCTCACCAGGGCATTCCCTTCAGTGGTATGACAGGTGCCTGCGGGGCTCTTTTCCTGTTCTATCCGGCATGTTTACATATTCTTTTTCAGAGCGCCATTGCCATTATATCCTATTACAATTTGTTTTTAATGACCTTGTTCTGTAGTTCAGGCAAGTCCATACTTTGTGACAATTTTTCTGCTTTAGCCTCCCAAGTATTGGGATTATGGGCAAAGCATGTGCCCGACAGGACAGCTTCCATGTGAAGAGCAACCGGCACAAATTTTGTTTTGAAAGAAAAAAAAAAAAAACCCTGAGAAGTCAAAGCATACCTCTTAAATCAAACTTGGGCTTCTGGAGGCAGGCTTAGCGAAGATGATAGAGGCAGAATAGATGGCCCTGTGCTACCTGAGCTGCTCACTGGTTTTTGTTTAGATTTATTTTACTTATATGAGAACACTGTAGCTGTCTTCAGACACACCAGAAGAGGGTATCAGATCATATTACAGATGGTTGTGAGCTACCATGTGGTTGCTGGGAATTGAACTCAGGACCTCTGGCAGAGCAGTCAGTGCTCTTAACTGCTGAGCCATCTCCCCAGCCTCTGGCCTTTGTTTTAGAGAGGCTCTTATGTGCCCTGGTGCTGTGTTTCTATACAGATCTAGGCACTGGACATGGATCTCTTACTACACAGCACAGCCTTCCTCACCCAAATTCCTGTTGCCCTGTGGCATCACCTCCCACCAGTCTCCAGAGCAACTCCTTGGAGCTTATCTCCCTGATTCCCACGCCCCTGTGTGGCCCTGCCCCCACACAGCTGCTCACTGCTTTGCTCAGCCGCTGTGGCCCCTGTCTCCTCAGCTCCTCCATTATTCTTTCGGGTTCAGCTGCCTGGAATGAGCTCCCGGCTCCATCTATGTTATGTATCATTGAGGTCGAAAACAGCTACCCCATCCTTAGAGAAGCCTCTTCCACCTCTTCACATCCGGCCTCCCTCACACAGTGTGCTGTCAACTGGCGTTATCATTTAAGGTTCTCCTGTCGCCTGTGTTTGTCCCCTAGTTTTCTCCACAGTATGATTCCTGACTAGACAAGGCCTCACTTTCCCTACTGGGTGCTGTCTCTGAGCACAGAGTCCAGTGCTGCTTTGCAGTGGCTCTCAGGGAAATGACCAGGTGAAGGGTCTCGGGTCTGAAGTTCAAAGGGGACACTGAGGTTGAATGAATTTATCCCAGATTTGATTGGCCATTTATCTCAAAACCTAAGGGTGTAAACAGCTGTTTTCTGTCATTTTTTTTTTTTCCTCTAGAAGCAGGTGGCTCTATACCTAGCACAGGACTGGCCTGTACATGGCACTGATTTAAGGAAACCCACAGTCAATGGCTGTGGAAGGCTTATCTTAGTAACCTGAAGTTTACTGAGCATGCGATCTGTGCCAAGCTTTGGCTACAGTGGCACTACCCTACAAGGTGGGTAGCCTGGGCGGCTGGTTATCTGGGTTATCTGAGTAGGGATCTCAAAAATTCCTGCCTAGTGTGTTCTTGGGAAGCAGGTATGTCAGGCAAAACCATATGTGCTCTGCCTTGTAGAAACCAGCACACTGGAAGGCTCCACGCCTCAGTGATGACATCTGAGAATATGGCCCAGATTCAAAGATGGCTTTGCCACCTGCCAGCTGGATGTTTCTCTGCCTTTGTTTCCTCTTTGTGTAATGGGTCCAATCCCTATCCTTGAGCTGTTGTTGGGAAAGAATTACCACAGGCCTGGCCTACTGGATTTTGCATATAAGCAGCTAGGCTGTACACCGGGAGGTATCAGGGAAGCCTCCAGAAAGCTGACTAGCAACCACAGAAATTATTCAGGACCAGAAATGAAACTAGAACAAACACTTGCCACTTCATGAAATCAGATGCCCCTATCCCTGGAGTCCAACTGAGGCTTGCTGACTGCTCATATTCCCTCACAGAAGGGCTGAGGAGGGGTCACCGGATGCCCTCCAGAGCATCTGCTCTTTCCAGCTAGCTGGATGGAATTTTGCTCTCATTGTGTGTGACCTTGGAGTCTTGAGAGTATGTAGTCTGGGAAGGACTAAAAGGGGGCTCCCAGTCTATGCTGTGACGGAGAAGCCATCATGCTAGGCGTGTGGCTGCTTAGGGCCATCACACTCCTTTCTGTAACACCTATGGCTCTATGAACAGCCTGATAATAAACTCAATCTCTAGGGTGACCTTTGGTAGAAGGAAATTTTGGTTTGTCATTGGGACCTTATAAGGAGGGGTCCAGATATTGCTTGGTCTTCCCTCAGGGTGAAAATTCTTACATCTCCTAATGGTCCTAATGATCCTGGAGGAACATCTTAGAATATGAAGCTATTCTAATACCAGTTGCAAGCCAAACTGGGGCAACACGCATGCACGCCTAAAGGTAGCTTCAACCTCATGGCGACTCTCCTGCCTCCTGCCCATTATAGCAGTGTTCCCTTTGGGCCCTTTCTCTGTCTTTATAGACCAATAGTGAAAACCACTACCCTTGCTCATCACTCATCCACAAGCCTTTCAACTGAGCAAAGGCAGCACGGTTAACTTCAGAGGGAGACAAACTTCAGAGGGAGACAAACGGGGAAGCCTGGGGATGCTTCCTGCCAGGACTCAAGCAACTCAGCACAGCAGCAGGCAGAAATGAGTTTATTGCATTAGAAAAAACACCAATGAAAACCAGCAAACACCTCCGTATTAGACATAATTAGTCTGACTTCAAGGAAGTCATGGAGGAATCTCAAAGAAACACACCAGTCTAGGAGAGGACGATGGCCTCATGCCTCCACTTCCCTTATCCCTTGACCAACTGACCAGTGGATAGGGGTGTCCATTATGTGACATGAACCACACGATTCCTTTTCCTCTCAGCTTGCTTGTACATGCCCAGGTGGAGTCGCCTGGTCATGAACAGTACGCTCCTGAGATACTGGGACAGAGAAATGTAAAGGTGGGATGTTGGATTCCTGGCCTGGGATTCTGGTGACAGTGGGACTTGCACAGGGGAAGGAGAGCTTGCCTTCCGGCTGAGATCAGAGAGACTGTCCATTCTTCCTATCTCTCTGCTAGCCATGCCACAGGCATTGGCATGGATGGCTGCTAGATATGACAGGAGACAATTCAAGCAAATAAGTGACTAAAATCCTCAGGCAAACTTCTTAGAATATCATGGTTATTGCGTTACTGCTATGAGGAGAAAGCCAGAGAATGGCCACATGAGAGCACCCTCAGGACAGAGGAGAGGGCTTTGGGCAGAGATGCTACCAGATGGGGCCAGGCAAATGAAAAACTGATGGCTTCCAGCAACCTCTACCTTCCCAGACGCCAAGCTTTGAACACTCAACCTTCTAAGCCCCATTCTGCCAAACAGACCAACACTAAACAATCCCTGTGATAGCCACACATGCCTGCACACTGTTGAGTCTTGAGACCCATTTGACTGTGACCTTCAATTTCCAAAACATCACCTGACATCCTAGGTGGACATAGCTCTCTGGTCAGGCAACAGGTCAGCTCTGAGGCAGAGGTCTCCATGATGCCCACTGCTATGGCTAGTGGCAAAGACAGCAGGGTATGGGCAAGTGTGAGCCAACAGGATCTTTTCAGGGAGGAAAGTCCTGCCCCAGAAGGAAAAATTGGGCTCAAGTTTCAGAAGTGGCAGGAAGCCATGCTGGGGGGCTCCCCATGGATGTGGAGTCTCGGGTGCCTGCTCTGAGCCCCCTTCTCCATATCCAGCCCCCCACATGAGCTAGCAGAAGACTGACACCAAGGAAGGGAACCTTAAGGTCCCTCTGGAATCTAGAGTCTAGATCATAGACTTCTAGGCTATCTTTGCCTATGGAATCCTAGCAGCATATCATTAGGAAAACGCCCACTCACACCCCAACCGCACCCTGTAAGGTCAGAACAACAATGGAGATAAATGTCTCATCAAGACACATTAGAGATAATGTCAAAGTCCCTACTGCAGACAACTGTACATTTTCTTCCCACCATGAATGTACATCATCATAGCATTCCTTCTGTATCAGAGGCATGATTCAGGAGAACAATCATGTCCCCCTAGTACCTAGCTGAAGAATCCATACTGGTTTGAGTGGCTGGCTCTATTGACTATAAGTAACTGACGTAATTACTCTCAGACAGAAGGCCTGTGTCTCTGCTGCTGCAGCCTAGACCTTTATTAAAGGTGACAGGTCAAGCTATGCTGAAGAAGAGCAACTCAGAGGTGGGCACCGAGGATTGGCACTCAGATAGGAGGAGGAATGGTTCTCCTGTTTTCTCTGGCCTCACCCCTGCTGCCAGTCTCCTTTGATCCTGATGCTCCGGCTGCTCCGGCTGTGACGGGTGGCCTTGTCTCGGGAGGAGGGGCAACCGTGTGGTTAAAGAGTTCACTTAGGTCGAGTTAGGCGCCTACAGCTGGCCCCATGTCCTCCAAGTCCTTTGGTTCAGTTACTGCTAGAGGGTGACTGCCCCAGGGGAGCGGACAGCATAAAACTCACCTGGGTTCCACAGGTGTGGCAGCCTGGGTGGAATGTGGGTGTTCTCTGGAAAGAAGGTCCAAGATGGGCTTCTCCCAGACTGTGACTCTTGCTTTCTCTTTAAACAAGCACCCTCTCTCTCCAGTGTAGGGGACGCTTAGGCAACAGCGTCAAAAGTGAACTCACAGACAAGACAGCCTTAATAAATTAGTGTAATACTATTAGAAGGGATGGCATTTGTTCTCTCTCAGGAGCATTGTCCTACATGCACCCGATGAGTTCCTTCCCTGGGAAATTTAAAAAGCCGTCCCTGTTAGCTCTGATGTAAAATTATAAAATAGAAATCTGGTAGGGTTTGTTTTCTTTAAAAAGGAAAAGCCCTGGAGAGGAGGGCGGCCCGTGCAGTCCTGTTAGCTTTGGCCATTGGGTCTGCCCACGGAGTTCCCTCCTGGAGGCTGGATCTGGATGGAGTCCAGGAAGGGCCGAAGTGCTTGTCCAAAGGGCCTGCGGAGAAACAGACATGAGCTGGGAGGCTTGAAGTGCAGCCTCCCCACAGACAGAATGGGAGCGAGCCACGGACAGTGGCCACAGCAATACCGCCTACACCGGCTTTCTTTTTGAGAGTCTCTCTTCACAGTTTTGGATGTTCTAGAACTCACTATGTAGACCAGGCTAGATTTGAATGCACAGAAATCTGCCTACCTCTCTGCTTTCCAAGTGCTGGAATTAAATAAAGGCTTGTACCACCATGCATGGAGATTATTTTTATAAATATATTAGTATATATATATATATGAAATATAAGGTCTTTGAGTATTTCATACAAGGTGTTTTGATCCTATTAACCCTCCCTCTCAAGCTCTTCTGAGATCCCCCCGCCTCCCTACCTACCCTCCTTTGTGTGCCTACCTTTTCCCCCCATCAAGGCCACTCTGTACTGACCAAACATTCTTGGATGTGTGGCTTTCCACTGGAGCATGACAGACACGTCAGGAGTTACACTCTTGGAGAAGACTGACCTTCCCTCTCCCAGCAGCTAACAATTAGGCAGGGGTGGGATTTCAGGTCCAACTCCCCTGTCCACACTGGGCTTTGGTTTAGCTCGGGTCTGCACAAGTCTCATGCATGCAGTCACTGCTGTGAGTTCCTATGTTCCACTGCCTTGCTGTATCTAGAAGACACTGCCTCCTTGTAAGCTGTCCACTGCCTCTGGCTCTTAGACTCTTTCTATGGCTCCTGTTCCATTTAAGGCTGAGTAGTCTCCAGTCTCCTCCTTGGCCTGCTGTGCGTCTCTGGCTAATCAGCACCTACTACCACAGTTCAGATGTTTTTCATAAGAGGTGATGGTTTGGTAAGTGTTCCCCAACTGAGGGCTATGTGTTGAATACTGGGTCTCAGCCTGTGGAACATTTGAGAGGTGAGTCCTGTTGGGCCACTGGTAACATGCCCTTGAAGGAGACAATGGAACCTTTTCCTTCTCTTTGTTCCCTGGCCACCACAAGGAAGCAGCTCTGCTCTACCAGTGCTCCCACCAGATGAGTTTCTCTATCACAAGCTCAAAGGTGACAGTGTCAGGGGACCATGGACTGAAGCCTCTGGCAGCATGCCAATGTAAAACCTTCCTCTTTATAACTGAGTGTCTCAGGTGACTGTTCCAGGAGCAGAGAGCTCACTAACAATCTTCCAAATAGCTTGTCTAATGGATTTACTCCCAGGCCCCCTTCTCTGTGTGGCCCTACCATCTTATTACTGATCCTGCAAGGCCTGCTGAGCTGTCACTGAACAGACTGGCTGCCCACAGGGGACTAGAGCTTTCTGTACTGATGTACTAGTAATCTTTGTTGAAGGGATAGGTTTAAGACACGTCTCATGTAGTCTAGGCTGGCCCTGAATTACTGATCCTCCCATCTTTACTTCCCAAGTGCTGGGATTTCAGGCATGTACCAAAACAGCCAGTGTCTTTCTATAAATTCTTCTGAAGAAGATACAAGCTGAGGAGAGAGAAGGAAACTGAGGGCAAAAAGCAGAAGGAATCAGGATGATAAGCTGGCAGTGAGCATATTTCAAAATCAAGATTCTTCCAGAAAACAAACTGTTCTATTCAGATTAACTGGCTGGTCATGAGAAGTTGCAAGGTGTTGATGTCACTTTCTAGAGGGCACTTGGTTTGTGTCTGTAACAATGATTGGCTGGAAAACCACTGTAAAAACTGAGTCTGGAGAGTTCAAGATTACTGTACCCTTAAGGTGGTCTCATGCTGGGCATGGTGGTTAAGGTCTTAATCCCAGTACTCAGGAGGCTGTGCATGCAGATCTCTGTGCATTTGAGGCCAATACAGTCTACAGAGTGAGTTCTAGGCTAGTCCAGTTACATGGTGAAATCCCATCTCAAAAAGTAAGTGCCCGCTGGGCAGTGGTGGCGCACGCCTTTGATCCCAGCGCTTGGGAGGCAGAGGCAGGCAGATTTCTGAGTTCAAGGCCAGCCTGGTCTACAGAGTTCCAGGACAGCCCGGGCTACATGGAGAAACCCTGTCTTGAAAAAACCAAAAAACCAACCCCCCCCCCAAAAAAAAAAGGTAAGTGCCCATGAAAGATAAAATAAAGTCGTTCACGACACACTATGTGCACAGGCACAGGCACAGGCTTTATCTTCAGAGGCTATTACCCACCCCCGGCCTAGCCAGCCTAGCCTCAAACTCACTATGTAGCTCAGACGAGTCTCAAATCCCTGTGATGCTGCTTGCCTCAGCCTCACAAGTGCTAGGATTCTAAGTGCACACCACTGTGCCTAGCTGATACTGCCATATTTTAACCATCCCTAAGATCAAGTACTCGTAAACTGCTCCAAGTGTTAAATCAACTCCCACTCACTCAAGCTCAGGGACCCCACCCACTAACAGCAAAAACCTTTGACTACTCCATTGCACTCAGAGTCTCAGGACCTAGATCTGGAGGCAGGACTGTGTGGTTTCGAACATCTATCAGGTAGAAGACAGTCTGAGGCCTGGGAGACTTGGCCTCCTCAGCAGCCCTGTTTTCTACATAGTTTGTTTGTTTGAACTGAGGAGTTTATCTGCCAAGGATCCCTGTTGGTCAGGATGCCACCCAATTCAGGAGAAACCAGAGGTAACACATGTCCTAGAGTGAGCAGAGGCAGCTTGATACAATCAGAAAAGGGAGTATGTGCCCTTTCATGAGATGTCATCTGGGTGATGGCCCACAGGCCCTTCCCAAGGACCCCATCAGAGGCAGAGGAAAGCTCTGCTAAGGGCTTTCCGAGCATTGTGAGTCCAAGGACAAGCAGAATCGTCTTTTGAGGGCATCAGAGCTCAGGGTGTGGATGAGAGACAAGCCACAGTTTGGAACTGGGTTGTCCTGTTACTCCGGATTCTGCCACCTACTGAAGCCTGAATTATAGATAAGTACTTTTGAGAGATGGCTTTGTTTATTAGATACTGGGGTTTTATGTAAATATCAAAACTAGTGTCAAGTGGGTTTCTAAACTCTGTGGTGGCGTTTAAACCTAGCTCCAAGGAAGCCGAAGGTCAGACTAGTGCACACTGGTAGTGGGAACAATGGTGGCCTTCTGTGGTGGAACCTGCCACCAGACAGGTCCTACTGGTTGGGAGGATTTGGGCTGCTCTAGGGAAGGGGCACTAAGTTTGAGAGTTTCTTGTCTTTCCTTTTCTTCCTGAGACAGGGTCTCACACAGCCCAGGCTCTTCTCAGGAAGTCTATTAGGGAGCTGAGGCTGGTCTGACCCTCATGACTGCCTCAGATGGGGAGTTTTCAGAGTTTGCAGGGGTGGAAACAGAGTGGTCACACTCACGTGGAGAGAACTTCTGAGGGCAGGTCGGTGATGTAAGAAGGAATCTTCCGCCCAGTCAGGAACTGCGCCACTTCATTGCTAAAGGTGTTACAGTTGTGTTCAAAGAGGTTGTAGGCTTCTCCTCTGTACATGGAGAAAGGTTTGGAGAGCAGATGAGAAGGCCGCAGCATCTATGTGGAGTGACTGTTACTGTGGAGTGGGCGGTGGGCAGAGCCTTATGTGAGGACTACGACCAGTCCTCTCAGACCTTCCAGAAGGACTGCTGTCTGCAGATCTGGGCCTCCGAGCAGTGACTCACAAGGGAAAGATGAACCAGAAACACATGGTTTCTACATAGTTCCAGAATCTTTACACTCACACCAGGACTAGGATTAGAGGTGAACTCTTAATAAAATTGTCTAGTTTTTAAAAAAATATTTACTTATTTTATGTATATGTATGAATGTATATTTACCATGTTTGTGTCTACAGACTATGAAGGCCAGAAGACTGTAAGTCCTGTTACTGGAGTTACAGGCTGTTGTGTGTCTCCATGTGGGTCCTGGGAACTGAACCCCGGACTTTATTTTCTAAGAATCTCTCAAGAGACGTTCTTATTCTCTAAGCCATCCCTTGAGGCCCTCCTTGACCTTTTTAAAAACATCTATTGTGTGTGTGTGTGTGTGTGTGTGTGTGTGTGTGTGTGTGTGTGAACATGAATACAGTCAGGGACAATGTGTGAGAGCAAGCACGTCCTCTCTCCACAGTGTGGGCTTCGGGGCTCACACTCAGACTGTCGCACCCTATGGCAATACCTGTACCTGATGAGTCATTTTACCAGCCTTTGACTAGTTTTCTTCTGTTGAAATAGAGTCTCTAGAGCTCAGGTAGGCCTTTCATTCCAAATGTAGCCAGGGATGGCCTCAAACTTCTAATGTTCCTGCCTCCACTTCCAGAGTGCAGGGATTAAAAGCATGTGCCAACATACCAGTTTGGGTTTTTGTGGTGTGGGGGGATTGAACCCAAGGCTTGGTGAATGATGGGAAAAGCACTCTATCAATTGAACTACATCCTTACCCTGACTTAAGTGTCTCAAGATCAATTAATTTAAGTTGGTATTTCATCTCATTCCTACCACAAATCCTGTTTTCTATTAGGAAAAACACTTGGCCAGAGGTGGTGGAGGACACCATTCACTGATTCTAATCAGAAGGACTGAGGAGCCTCTCTTTCCTTGAGGCTTCAGCAGAAAGCATGCTGGGATGTAATGCTGGCTGCTGAAGAGACTTGGGCTCTTTCTATAGCATGGTAATTTTCTCTTATAATGAGTGTAGAGACCAAAGAGGCTGGAGCTGAGGGTCAGGGATGGCCAACCTGGGCTTGCCTTCCAGGGTTTGATTGTCTAGTGGAGCACACAAGCAGTCACCACCCTGTCCTTACTCACCGGAACAGAGACTCCCCCAGGGAGGACAGGTATTCCAGAAAGATTTCTTCTGTGACTTCTGTGTTCCCCACATCAACCACAGAGTCTGGGGGCCCAAGCAATGTCCCTCCCTGAAAGAGTCAACCCAAGAAAGTCACTAAGTCACCATCTCTATTGTTTTTTTTTGTTGTTGTTGTTTTTTGTTGTTGTTGTTTTTTCTTTTTTTTTGGCTGCTCTGGGGATGAAACCCAGGGCCTTAAGCACACTAGGCAAATGCTCCATTGCTGAGACCCCAACGTCCTGTTAACAGTTTAATTTCTTGCAAAGGAGTCTTGTGAACTGCAGGCTATGTTCCCCATCTGTTAAATTATCTTTAGACAGGTTTTTACTATGCAGCCCTGGCTGGCCTTGAACAGCTCCACCTGCCAGTACATCCCAAGTGCTGGGATTACAGATCTGTACCACTGTGACAGGCTTGAAAATTTTTTTTTTTTTTTATTGTGACTTCCTTCATAAAACTACAAAAACTGTCCCATCAGCTTCATCTTTAACTGCTGGAACACTCTTGTCACAGGAAGAGGGCTATTTCCTGTTTGTATCAAGGTTACATTGTGAAAAATTGGGCTTCTGGATGCTTGTGGGGCCTGGAAGCTGATTCCTGTGCAGGTCTCTGCACTGTCCATTCACTCTCTGGTTTAAAAAAAAAGACAGAAATCTAGCTGAGTGTAGTGACACATGCCTTTAATCCCAGCACTCTAGAGGCAGAGGCAGCCTGATCTCTGTGAGTTTGAGGCCAGCCTTGTCTACATTGTGAGCTCCAGGACAGCCAGGGCTACACAGAGAAACCCTGTCTTGAAAAATACAAACAATAAAAAGACAGAAACCTAGAACCTTTGGTCTCCGTTTGTCCCCAGTAGATGATCACAGGGCAGGATATGACAGCTGGGCTGCAACAGGAGAGTAAAGCAGTGGGAACAGGCACCAAAGGGCAAGCAATAGGACATCAAGGAGGGTAGACCTGGGAGAGCAGAACACTCTGGAAGAGCAGAACACTTCAGAACACTTGCCTGGGAAAGCCATCGATTGAGGGCCTGAGCACTTCCCTTGAGGCTGACATTGTGCTAGGCTTTGGGGAAGGCATGGAGAGCAGGAGCAGTAATTATAATAACTATGATACCAGAGGAAAATTACCTAATGTTCCAAAGAACAAGAGATCACTGTTGCAACTCCTATTGTTCACCCACGTGACAAATACATATTGAGAACTTATACACTACATCTAAACTAGACAATGGGAGTATAATGTATACAAAACACGAGATTCCTGTCCTCATGAAACGTAAGTTTATTAGGGAAGGCAGGTAGAACCTGTATATGCCAGAGGATCACAACAAGATAAGGATAAGGAGATAAGGGCCGTGCTGGAAAAACGCAGAATGTCATTTGTTGGTCCCTGTGGCAGGGGAGGGCCAGGCTGAGATCTGACTGAGGGAACTGACACCCACTCAGCCCTGAGGGACAGAGAAGCACATCCAGGTGAAGGATCAGAGAGCTATCCTGAGGCTGGAGTCTTGGTTTAAATGGTCAAGCAGGAAGAGGGCAGAGGTCTGAAGAGGATGGCTAGAGAGGGATCCAGAGACAAGATCAGAGGGGTCACGGCAACCCTTGCGGAACCTCTGGCAGCTAAACTGGGAATACATTGAAAATTGAAATTCCTTAAAAACAAAACAACAACAAAAAACCCCTGCATCTAAAACTCACCATGTAGGGAACAGTGGTATACACCTTTAGTCCCAGCACTCAGGAGACAGAGGCTGGTGGATCTTTGTGAGTTCAAAGCTAGCCTGGTCTACCTAGAGTTTCAGAATAGCCAGAGCTACACAGTCCCAGTGCTATGGTGATGAAGAGGGAAGAATCAGAAGCTCACAGTCATCCATGGCTTCATGGTGAGTTGGATGCAAGCATGGTGGTGCATATCTTTAATTGGGAGGCAGAAGCAGAGGCAGGAGGAGCTCAGAGATTCCATCTTTAAAAAAAAAAAAAAAAAAAAAAGACTCTTGTCTCCAACATGGAAGACAGGGAGATCAGGCTAATTTCATAGGTCCAGCCCAGACAGGAAGTGCTCAGGACTATAGTGAAAGCTCTTGGGAAACGGGAAGAGATGAAGAGAGATACACTGACTTAAGAACTGTCCAGGCTTTTTGGGTGCAAACACATCTGTGAGTCCGGAACCTGGGAGGCAATGACAATGAGCAACAGGACGCCCCGGGTTCTCAGCTGTACAACGACCGAGGCCAGCCTCAACCTCGGGGCCTTTTAATTTCAAAAAGTGAACAGAGAGAAGTGATTAGGCTTAATGAAGGGGATGGTCAGTGAAAAATTAAGGATGACTTTCTACTTATGATATCAAATGAACGCATTTTGCTTTTTGCTGGTCTTTGCTTGAGTACAAGCCATGACAATCCTGAGATGGCTCTGAGAGAAATGCTCTGAAAAGAACACGGGTATTAGAATCAGAAAGGTCACGTGAGGCACAGGAGCCGGCTGACTGGAGGAGGGCAAGTGAGTGGGTCAGCTGGTAAGCATGTTATGATGAGGACTCTCTTCTCCTGTCAGTCCCCTGTTCTCACTACCCTTGGTGCTGAAGAGGGAATACAGGGCCTTCATGCCAGGCCAGCGTTCACTGAGACACACCTCAAACTACTGAAAGCATTCTAAGGCCAACTTTCTTTCTTTGTCTTAACATTTGCTTAAACATTATTTATTTATGTGAACGTATGTATGCACGCATGCAAAGTGGCCAGAGAATAACTTATAAAAGTCACTATGTGGTTTGAAGGGATCAGATTTAGGTCATCACACTTGGTGGATGGCAAGTAACTTGCACCTGCTGAATTATTTCATCTCACCAGCTCTATTTTTTTTGTTTTTGTTTTTTTACATTATAAGCATATATACACACACACATACATACATACATACATACATACATACATACACACATACATACATACATCAAAACAAAGAAACAGGGTTTTCTGTGTAGCCTTGGCTGTCTTGGAACTAGCTCTCTCTGTAGACCAGACTGAGCTTGAACTCACAGAGATCTGCTTGCCTCTGCCTCTGTGGAATTAAAGTGCTGAGATTAAAGGTGTGCACCACAAACCCCTGGCTGTATATATTTTTAGTTTAAAATTTATTTTTATGTGTTTTGCTTGCATATGTATGTCTTTGCACTGTCTGTATGCAGCGCCTGAGGAGGACACTGGATCCCCTGGAACCAGAGTTATAGATGGTTGTTAGCTGCCGTGTGGATGCTGAGAATCAAACCTAGGCAGAGCAGCCAGGGTTCTTGACTGTTGGATTATCGCTCCCGTAAGTCCTGTTTGTAGGTTTCACTGCACGGTCTATTATGAGCATAAGCATGAGCACACATGAGCTCATGCCCATGGGAGGAGGAGTTAAGGGATGGCTCTCTCCTTTTGCTGTGCATGTTCTAGAGAGGGAGCGCAGGTGTCAGGCTTGGTGGCTAGTGCCCCACACTGCCCAGCCCTCTCTGAGCCATCCAACTACTCCTTTTTAGAGAGGGTCTCATGTGACTCAGGCTAGCCTTGAACTCAATAGGTAGCCAAGAAAGACGAACTACCAATCCTCCTGCCTCTGCTCACAAGCACCAGGATTACAAAACTACTTAGCTTAAGTCTTTTTCTTTTCCCTCTCCTACTTGTTTTTTTTTTTTTTTTTTTTTTTTTTTTAAAGAAAGTGTCTTTCACTATGTAGTCCTGGCTGTTCTGGAACATTCTGTGTAGATCAGGCCAGCCTTCAACTCACAGATTTGTCTGTTGCTTCCCAAGTGCTGAGATTAAAGGCATGTGTAGTGCACCACCATACCTGGCTTAAATGCTAATATGAGGAACTGCCACAGGCCAGAGGTACACACTAGAAGCTCAACTTGTCAAGCAATAGGACCTCACTCCCCACACATCTGCAGGTAGGGGAAGACACTCACCGGGGTACAGCTGGAAATACCGCCGCTGCCGAAGAAGAACTCATCCTTGTGTACAACTATAGAGGTGTGCCTGCCACAGAGAGGACAGTGAGCCAGGAATGGACAGCCTCTCCAAGAAAAAGCAAGTACCATTCTGCAGTGAGAACAATGTCTGCCCCAAGAGGTCACCACGGTAGCCAATTTATATTAGCCAGATGAAGACATGAGTTAAGACATTCTCAGTGTCCCTCTGAACCTGGGATGACTGATCTGGGACTGTCCCCATCCTCACACCCGAATTCACAGAGGCACAAGTCCCTTGTCCAAAAGTGGAACAGGTCATACCTAGAACATACACACATCTTTAAGTATCATTTAAATATGACATACAATGTCTAATATGATGTAAATGACATTGAGTCACTGCACTCTACAGTCTCAGGAATAACGGTAAGAGTATGTAAGCTTAGGACCAGCACTTTTCCGGACATTTTACTCCCTCCCTCCCTCCTTCCCTCCCTCCCTCCCTCCCTCCCTCCCTCCCTCCCTCCCTCCCTCCTTCCCTCCCTCCTTCCCTCCTTCCCTCCTTTCCTCTTTTCCCTCCCTTTCTTTCTCAGACAGAGTCTCACTATATAGCCTTGGCAGGCCCAGAGTTCACTGTGTAGAAAAGATTGGCCTCGGGCTGAGACATGGCTCAGCAGTTAAGGGCACTGCCTGTTCTTCCAGAGATCCTGGGTTCTATTCCCAGCACCCACATGGTGGCTCACAACTTCCTGTAACTTGAGTGTCAGGGAATCTGACAACCTCTTCTGGCCTCCTGAGCACCAAGCACATACAGAGTACAAAGACATCCATACATCCATACACATAAAAATAAAAATTGGGCCAGCTGATAGTAGCATACACCTTTAATCCCAACATTCAGAACTCAGTACCTGGGAGGCAGAGGCAAACAGATCTCTGTGAGTTTGAGGCTAACCTGGTCTAACAGGGCAAGTTCCAGGATAGCCAGGGCTACACAGAGAAACCCTGCTTGAAAACTAACCCCTCCCTACCACCCCTGAAAAAAAAAAATCTTGGAAAAAAAAAAAAGGCTATGGGAATTAAGAACAAAAAGCCAGGCTTCGAGCCTGGAGCTGCAGAGACACTGAACTGGGCACTGAGCTGCTTTACTTCACAGAGCAGTCAATGAGGAGCCCCACACTTACCAGATGCCTTCCAGTTGTTTCCCTGTGGAGAAAAGGAGGAGAGATTTAGTCATTTGAGACAAGAGTGTCTTCTCAGGCTGAGTAAATCTAAAACTCACTCAAACCAGGAGACAACTGTGAGAAACCTCCTGGAAGACCCTCTAGAAACTCAGAAGCCATTTTGCTTTATCAGAGAGTGACATAAACACACCATTGTGTTTGTCTGTTCTTGTTTCCCATCTGGGGTTAAGTCAACTATGTCTTTTCAACCTCTGTGTCATCTACAGCAAAACCAGAGTAAATCTGGAAGATGTTATCCGATTCTTCAGTAAGGTGCAATTCTTCAGAAAGAACAGAGCCTAGCTAAATGCTTTGTGTCTTACAAAGGCAATGCATGCGTACTTGGTGCCAGGGGAATGAATCCAGGTATATAAACATTGCTAACCGTGTGCTCTCCCACTGACCTACACTCAGGGCCTACATTGTATTCCTTTACCTACCAGCAATGTAGGTGTCAAAATGCAAACACAGTCTATCCTACCTTCAGAAGCTCAAAGTCAAAGTGGAAAGAGATACACACATAAATAATTAAGTAAAACAGTGTGCTGATAAGCACTGAAACAGTGGTTAAAAATGGTGCTATGTTAATAAAGATAAAGAACTACCTTCACGAGCCTGAATTCAACCAATGAAGGACAGAGCAGGGGCAAAGCTGGGCGTTATCTGCCAGAGAACACTTTGTGCAAAAAACGTGAAGACTGAGGTTCTGCAGGGCAGAGGGCAGGTGTGGTGATGGAACAATGGGCAGCCAGTAGGCCTGTGGTGTGGCAGAGTGGCCTGGCATGGGTAGGAGAGTACTCTAGTCAGACCTACTTTTTAAAAATAAAATAAAATTAAAAAAAAAAATTCTATTTTTTATGTCCATTGGTGTTCTACCTGCACATATGTCTGTGTGAGGGTGTCATATCCCCTGGAACTGGGGTTAGACTGTTGTGAGCTGCCATGTGGGTGCTAGAAATTGAACCTGGGTCCTTTGGAAGAATAACCAGTTCTGAACCTCTCTCCAGCCCTTACAAATAATTTTTACAGGTATTTATTTAGAGAGCGTACAATGCCATAGTAGTCAGAGGACAGTTTGCAGGAGTCAATCCTCTGCTTTCAACACATAAGCTCCGGGCATCAAATTCAGGTTACCAAGCTTGGCATCAGGCGCGTTTACCCACCGAGCTGTCTTCTGGCCCAAACAAATTACTGGCCTTCTATTTTTATTTGATCGTTGTGCTGGAGACCCATTCTAGGGCCTGTGCACACGAGGCAAACACCCTAGCACTGAGCCACATCATTAGCTCGTTAGCCCTGTTCAGTTTTGTTTGAAGCAACTTCCTGTACAGCTCCGGCTGGCCTTAGACACAACGCGATCCTCCTAGCTCAGATTCTTCATGCTGAGAATATAAGCATGTATCACCTAACCTAGACTCCCACACGTGTGCATGTGTGGAGGCCAGAGGTTGACCTTAGGCATCTTTCTGAATCATTCTCCATCTTGTTTTGGCTCCGCATCTCTTAATGAGCCTGGCATCCCTGATTCAGGCAGGCTGGCTAGTCAGAAAGCCCCAGGAATCCTCCTGGCTCCACTTCTCCAATATGGGGGTTACAAGTGTGTACCACCATACTTGGCACTTGCTGCTCTTCCAGAGGACTCAAGTTTGTTTTCCAGACTGACATGAGGGTGGTGTGGGGGAGAGTGGACTCAGAATCACCTGTAACTCTAGCTCAAGGGGATTGAATGGTCTTTTCTGGCCCCCTAAGCACCTGTACACATCTACAACACAGACATACCACTTACATATAAGTAAAAATTTATCTTTAAAAAGATGCTGTGGTAATGGCGAGCAGGATGACTCTGCAGGTAAAGGCACGTGACAGCATGCCTAACAACTACCTGGATTCAATGCCTGGGTCCCACATGTTAGAAGAACCAACTCCTGAAAGTTGTCTTCTGACCCTCCACATGCATGCATAGTACTTACATGCACACTAAATTTAAGCTTAAAGAAAAAAGAAGATGTGTGGTAATATGGGTATAGTGTAGTGGCACCATGCTTATAATCCAGCATTTGGGAGTCAGAGGCATGAGGAAAAAAATGTTCAAAGCCATCCTCATCTACATAATGACTCTGAGGCTAGCCTCGGCTATAAAATGCTGTGAGAGATGTTGAGAGGATGAATTGGAGAGAAGAGTTAAAGAACAGATTAGAGGTCAAGGATAAACCTACAGGAAACAATTCACACAGCACACAGGACAGGCAAGGAGACAATTCACACAGCACACAGGACAGGCAAGGAGACAATTCACACAGCACACAGAAGGACGAGCAAGGCAGTGAAAGAGGTAGGAACACAGGTGACCTTGCCCACTCACCAGAGCTGTCAGCTCAAAGGCTTACTGATTGCTAAGTGTCACCCTCATCTGTTCTAGGTCTAGCTCAAGGATGAAACTCAATGTAACATGGATGGAGCGTGGCATGCTTACACTTCCCCTGTGGGTTTTTTTGTTTGTTTGTTTGTTTGTTTGTTTGTTTGTTTTGTTTTTTGAGACAGGGTTTCTCTGTGTAGCCCTGGCTGTCCTGGAACTCATTCTGTAGACCAGGCTGGACTCAAACTCAGAAATCTGCCTGCCCCTGCCTCCCAAGTGCTGGGATTAAAGGCCTGCGCCACCACAGCCCAGCACATCCCCTGTGTTATATACCACTTCCTTTTCTAGGTAAATTAAAGATTCTGAATCAATCTCCCTCTCCTTCCCCTCCACCCCCTCCTCTGTCTCTCCAGGGTCTTTCTATGTGGCCCTGGCTCCTGCCTACTATGTGCTGGGATTAAAGGCATGTGCTACCACGCCCTGCTCATCCTTTACATCTAAACATTTTTCTTTGTACTGGGGGATGAACACAGTCTTGTACATGCTAAGTGTGTACTCTATCACTGAACAATACTCAAAGGCCTAGATCATATATATATATATATATATATATATATATATATATATATATATATTTTTTTTTTTTTTTTTTTTTTTTTTTCTGAGACAAGGTCATGTATTCTAGGCTGGCCTCTAACTTGCTATGCAGCAAAGGACGACCTTGAATTCTGATCTTCTTGCCTCCCACCTCCACCTGCTGGGATTAGAGACATCTATCACCATGCTTGGCTTGGGTGACGCTCGGGATCAAGCTCCGGGGTTTGTGTACACTAGATAAGCCTTCTGCCAGTGGAGCCACATCCTGGATCCATTCCCACATATTCTAAATGTTACATAGTTCACATTTGTTATCATTTTATGAAGATGAAGACCTGTATTTTGTCTTGTATAAAAAGACAAGGCCAGATGTGAAGATAGGTTGGTTGGAGATGCCCAGGTAGAGATGTGAAGTTTGCTGTGTTAGAGCCTACCCTTGGGAAAAAAAGGAAGACTATGGCCTTGGCAAGATAAAGGGCATTGCAGAGCAGGCTTAACTGAATTTTAACTTTGGGTGCAAGATTAGGATGGGAAGAGGTGAGGTGGGGGTGGTAATATGAGCTATGAAAGTAGGGCACAAAGCCATTTGGGGACATGAATTAGACCCAATGGATATTAGCACAGCATAGAGCGGATTATTTCTCAGTGGGATTTCCTCAGCAAGCTGGAGGGAAGAGTGCACAGTCATGTGGCTGCATGTCTGTAAACCTATTGGCACACCCAACGCATTTATCCTGAGGTCTATGGAATATGGATACAGAAAACAAACAGAAGTTGTGGATGTCAACTCTTGTAGATGACAGGAAGTGTAGGGCAAGGTATGTTACTATCAGCCCTCACTACACAGAGTTAAGAGGCACATAAAAGTCTTGGGGTGAGCAACCCCTGCTCCTTATCCACAGAGCTGGATAAACATACCATCACACAGGCTCAATCAGCCCCAGTCCACTGTTGCTGCTATGCTAATGCCTATTAGTAAGAGTTAAGTGGATGGCAGTGATGGGGTTCCAGAGACACACGCCTCTTTGCAGGTGGCATTTAGTCTCCGTTTGGCAGGGAAAGGAAACACATTTGCTCTTTGGTAAAGATCAAGTGTAGTCCTGGTTCACTCCACACAACCCTCCCTTAGCAACAAAGTAATTTAACTGGCACTTCACCAACAGTGAGAGAGGCTTAACTGTTACCTAGAAACATCTGTGTATTCTCTAGGAAACAGCAAAAGAAGCATTTGTATAATGTAAGTAGTCCTCTGCAGTCAACAAGATGCCTACCAGCAGAAGGGTTTACTCTTCTTGTCTGTGGGGAGAGAAGAGGTGCCAGGAAATTGCCGTGAAGAAGCTGGGGGTGAAGCTCAGAGGTAGTGTATTTGCCTTACACCATGCACAAGAAATGGAGTTCTAACCTGAGCACCACAAAGTAATAAAAAAGTTTAAAGGCAAACTTAAAAATATTTAATCATGTAGTATTTTTTAGAGTCAGTACAGGTTTGTTGTTGTTTTGTTTTCCTAGTGTAAAAATAACTATAGTCAGCTGTGGTAATTCTTGTAATCCTAGTATTTGGAGGGCTGAGGCAGGAGAATTGCTGTGGATCAGTCTGAGGTACAAAGTGAGATTTTGTAGTGGGTTGCTGGAGGACCACAAATAAGAATAAGAGGATGAGGGCACATGCCTATAATCCCTGCACTGAGAGACGGAGGCTGGAAACCAGCCCAAGCATAAAACTCTGCCCAAAACAACAACAACAACAACAACAACAACAAAACAACAACAACAACAAAAACCTTAGGGGCTGGAGAGACAGCTCATTGGTTAAGAGCCTGGATGCACATGGGTTCTATTCCCAGCACCCATGTGGTGGCCCAAAACTACCTGTCACTACAGTTCTACAGCCCTTCCTACCCTCTGCAGCACACACACAGTGCACAAAGCCTCCCTTGGACACACCTGCATACACATTAAAAAAAAAACCCAAAACCCTCAAAACCTTGAAGAGTTCTTTCCCTTAATTCGGAAAGGGACTCATTTGAATTACTGGCCACACATATTAGCTGGACTTCTAGCAACGCTTGTGGTAAGCACCATGTCCCCTACCCATCCTGTTAGTGTTTACTGAATACAAGACTATGTCAGACCCTAGGGCTACAGCAGAGCTCTTGCCTCATGGAACTTCTGGTGCAGCTGGGGGTACACAAAGTTTTGTGGGTAGGGATGAGAAAATGTGCAATTACAAACAGGATAGATAATAAATACTTCCAGGAGCATATAGGATGGTATCTGTACAGACGAGGGGCATGTGAGCAAGACCTGGAGGGAAGCTGCAGACATTAAGCAGGAGTAGGTAGAGCCCTGCAAGCCACATTCATTTACATTTGGCAGAAAGATGAAGGATTACCATTCCCTCATTCCTTCAGTGGATATCAGACAGTTGAGCACACAATGAACAATAAAAACGAAAACAAAGAACAATAGATTGCATAAAACATAAAAAAACCCTCTCTCAGATTTGAATAAATTCTATTTAATTTCCAAGTCTGAGTCATTCCTATGATCAATACTGGGAAGGAGGGTACAGTTTGGTGAGGGCCTGGTTCCAGCCCCTCATCACCCATGGGTGCTCACACCCCTTAAGGAGCACTGACTCTTGACTGTCACTGGGGGGTACTCTGAGGAGTGAAAAAGCTCCAGGCTCCTGCTGAAAAGACTCGAGTAGCTGCTGCATTTATCTTGATATGCAACCACTATCTCTTTTATATGGTTATCGAATTTTATACATATATACACATTATTTTTCAAGAAATTAACACCTAAGAGTAAAGAGTCCCTGTTGCTATTGTTGTAGAAGCTAAATATAAAGACCCAAATAGTCACTAGATTGCATTCTGTCAAGATGTACACAGATTTGGTGATTTTTTTCCCCCCCAAACCCAGGGCCTCATGCAACCTAGGCAAGCACTCTCCCACACAATTTCCCAAAAACTTTAACCTGAGAACAATTTGATACACTTCTAAGGGAAAATAACTGTTAGGCATGCATATAAAACTTCAAGTCAGACATGAAACATGAAACACTTGTTAGCCTAGTTCAAAAACCAATTTCAGGGCTGAGGAGATGGCTCAGTGGGTAAAGACACTTGTCCTGCAAGCCCGAGGACCCGAGACAGTAGGACTGGGAGGTGGAATCCATTGGTAGCTGCATCCCAACCCTACCTTTCCCCTCACTCCCCCCAAAGCCTCCACATTTCTCTCTACATGCCTTTTCACAAAAAGAGGTCATGAAATTTAAAGAGTAGCTAAAATTATTAAGAGGAAGAGTTGAAGGACAATTTTAATAGCTAATTATATTAGCCAAGCAGTGACATGGGGGAAAAAAGGTGCAATTAAGCTGTCCAGGCAATTAGAATGCTAAGGATAATTGTGGCTGGTGAGGTACTGCAGAACAGTTTCATGGGAGGCAAGTCTCCTCAAAATAGGACAGGATGGGGCTGGAGGGATGGCTCAGCGAATAAGAGTTTAAAGGACCCAAGTCTGGTTCCTAGTCCGTGTCCTGGGGTTAACAACTGCTGTTAATGCCCTCTTCTGGCCTCCAAGGGCACCAGCAGACACTGCATACACTCAAACTCAGATTCTCATGCTTGTATAGCTAGAGGTTTTATCCACTAAACTATCTCCCCAGCTCTGAAATATGTTTGTTTTTTAAAATTTTATTTATTGCTATAGTATACTCTCATATGTGGCATACAGGCACACAAAAGTAAAACTAAGTCGTCATCATCATCATCATCATCATCATAGGACAGTTTGATGAAATCTGTTATTTAAGTCAATCATAAACCATAACACAATTGGATAAAGTTTTTATTATTTTAAAAAGTAACTATTATTATTTACTTATATAGACAGTATGCACCTGTGGAGTTCAAAGGGGTGTCATATCCCCCGGAGCTGGAGTTACAGGCACTTGAGTTTGCTGATGTGGGTGCTGGGAGCAGGTCCTCTGCAAGAACACAGGCATCTCTGCAGCCCTGTGGTTAAGATCTTATGTTGGGGAATTTACATGGTGACTAAAGGGACAGGAATTTGCTTTGGGAAAAGGAGGGTGAAGAGGGGTGGTTGGTCACTGTGCTCGAAGACCATCGAGCCCAGGGTTTTTACAGTAAACCTTGAGACATCTGTCTAAGGACACCTTTAGACTTTTGAACAAAGAACTCACTTCAGTCACAAGGGAACACATTACCTTGGACAGCTGGTATTAGCAAAGAGATGGTGAAATAAGTTCTGTGTCCAAAACCCAGCTCTGCAACTTGTCTGCTGTGTGACTTGGGGCAGATCATGAGACCTATTTCACATGGGTGTGGTAAGGATTCTAGTGCATGTAACTCAGGAAAAGGGGGCTGGGGTGGTTGGCTTGTGACAAGTACTCAATTATTGTGTTATATACTTCTAGAAATCCTTACAAAAATAAGTAAACACATTATTTTTGTATTTTTGTGTGTGTGCGTGCATGCTCACGTTGCACATGGGTGGTGAGAAGACAACTTTTGGGATTCAGTTCTCTCCTTAGGTTCTTGGGATCAAAGTCAGATTTGGTTTTCAGGCTTGGTGACAAGTGTCTTAACCTGATGAGCTGGCCCATACAGATTAGTTTGTTTTGTTTTTTGTTTTTTAAAAAGCTCAAATATAGGTGGCATGATGGTGCACACCTTTTAATGCCAGTACTGGAGAGGCAGAGGCAGGTGGATCTCTGTGAGCTCAATGCCAGCCTGCTCTACAAAGCAAGTCTAGGACAGCCAGGGCTACACAGGGAAACCATCTTAAAAAACAAATGAACAGCCGGGCAGTGGTGGCGCACGCCTTTAATCCCAGCACTTGGGAGGCAGAGGCAGGCGGATTTCTGAGTTCCAGGCCAGCCTGGTCTACAGAGTGAGTTCCAGGACAGCCAGGACTACACAGAGAAACCCTGTCTCAAAAAAAATAGAAAAAAACAAAAACAAAAACAAAACCAACAAAAAACCAAAAAAACAAATGAACAAACAAACAAACAAATAAACAAACAGTTCAAATATATTTAGGAATGAGAAATCAATATATGGAAACTAACTGAATTAAGTTATATACAACTTTAAGGTTGATGGTGTCTGAAAGGGAAGAACAGAAAGGCGATGCCTATTTTCTACTTTTTTTGGTTTTGTTTAATACTTTAATTTGTGTGTGTGTGTGCACGAGCGCACTCATATGTATCTTTAACTTTAGAAAGCAATGACTATGATTATCCCTAACTCTTTGTTTTTTACAAAGTGAGTAAAAACAATACAGGAAAACAAAGAGAATTAAATTTGTAGGTGAGGCTGTGACCTCTGATGCGGCAAATCTGTGAAGTTTCATGTTTGGCTGGTGTCTTTTGGAGTCGTCACATCTATTTAAGAGGACAGAGGGGCTAGGGATGTAGCTTAGTGGTAGACTGCTTGCCTAGTGTACTTGAAGTGCCTGGGTTCAAGACCCAAAGGCTAGGGTGGCAAGTCTAATGCGTCACCTGCCTTATTTACTTCCTTCTTGACTACCACCCTCCACGCAGGCATTTCTCAGCCCCAACAGCCAGGCTTTCCTGTTCTAGATCTTGGCTGGTCAATCCTTTTATCAACAACACTAACTCCCTCATCACTCTCATGGAGGGCTGCTTCTTCCTCATCCTGTATTTCCAGCCTAAAACTTAAAAGGAGTCTTTCATTCAACACAGACCACAATCTGTTTTATATATATGATTTCCTACACTAGCTAGTTCCATGTCTGCAAACATTTTGCCGGGTCTGCCCACTTTCGTTAAACATTGACACATTGAACATGAGCACTTGCTAAGCACTCGATTATTTGTTTAATGAAACAACAATATCTAGTGTCTCAGCTAAGAACAATAATTATTAGGTTTTGGGACAAGAAAAAAAAATCAGTCTGGAGGGCGCCTTATGGGTCAAGGAAACAAACGATGCCTTTCTGTGATAAAACTAAAGAAATGGCCGCATTCCAAGGAACTTAGCTGGAACCTGACTGATAGAATCTATGAACGGCTCAAACAATGTGAAGAATACTTGGAAGTTTTGCTTTCAGATTTGCCTTACTTTCTTCTTAGGCGTGCTGGAGACTGAACTCGAGCTTTGCGTGTGTTAGGGCAGGCCTCAACCACTGAGTCATGACTGGACCCTAAGGCCTGCCATCCACTCATGACTTAAGTCCAAACCTCTCTCTAATGACAATGGGCTGGCTACATAACAGAATGACCTGAAAAAACTCATTAAAAATACAGATTTCCAAAGACTCTGATTTAGTGTTTGTGAAGCCTAGCTCCACGATTCACACATATAAAAGTTACAATATGTGCACGCATTTAAACAGTATGAAGTAGTTTAGGGCGAAGTTCCCTTCCACTCTGTCTGCTTCCATTAATTACTGGCTCCCAGTTTCTTTCGTAGAGGAACTGTTTTGACCTGAGCTCTCTCTCTCCCTTTACTTTTTTCATTATTTCTTCTACATTTCCCCACCACCACCATAGGTGTGTGTGTGTGTGTGTGGCCCAGCCTGTTGGTCTTGACCCACAGCTCTCTTGCCTCAGCCTCCTTAGTACTAGGATTAGCGGTGTGTTCCACCACAGCTGGTTCTAATACAGATTTTTCAGTTTTCCCCCCTAAATCCCATCTAACAGTGTGTGTTGGGAATGAACGCACTTGGTTTTGCTTCCGTGTCACAGATCAAACCCTGGGGCTTGGAGCATGCCAAGCAGGAACTCTTCTAGTGAGTGAGCAACATCCTCAGTCAGGTATTTGTGTTTTTAACGAACATTCTAGATGATTCTGATGTGAAGCCAAATTTAGAAATCACTCGCTGCCCCAGGGTTAAAGGATTAGTAAGTTCAACTCAGTGACACATCACAAATGGATGTTCTCAAAACTGGCCTTGCTTCCTTGATCCCTGCCCCTTGTCTTGAAGGAAGGAACGAGGCCTTCCTCCAGTGTCTCCAGGAAGCTTTATAGCTATTTATTGAACGATGCAAAACTATGTCATTTTCAATCCCTGAAACCCATTCCTGTCCACCATTACCTGAAATGACAAACCTGACAAATCCTATATGACACATATTTAGGTATTTGAGTTGAAATGAAGTTGCCCCTACACTGAAGGGGGGCTTTCCTCTCTCAGCACTAAATCATTTGAACTGAGCACAACCGATAGACCCTCCTTTATTAATCCTCACGGATACAGCATCCTGTCCTCCCCCAGAATTGCGTTCTTACCATCTGGTCAAAAGCAATCAACTGTTGAGCGAAAACTGAATGTAATTAGTTCCAAGCTCTGGCTCAGGATGACCTGACTTGCCCTAACCTGGAGCCGGCGAGGGCTCAAGCCTTCTGCCGCTCTAGCGCTCCCTTCCCATCCACTCCAAGGACTGCAGAGGGAATTTCCTTTTGGCGCGGAGGGCAGTCGCTCCAAGGGACACCAGAGAATCTCGTCTGCAGTGTCGCTTCCACCACCAGGGACAACGAGCTGGAGGTATCCTCACTTTCTCTACTTTGAGCCAAAGAAGCAGGGTTCCCTGGCTTCTCAGGGAACCCGCCAAGATCAGTCGGCTAACCCAAGTCCCTAGCTGAAGAGCTTGCTTCCAGCCGGAGCGTGTGTCTCCTTGGTTTAGATCATGAAGCTGGAAAAGGGGTTCAGGGAACCCCACCTCACTCTTCTTGTTCTAATGGGTCTTTTCTCCCACCCTTGAGCCCCTCTCTCCCCCCACCCCCCGGCAGATTGCTGCCAGCGGCCATCTGCCTTCTTCCCACTGATCCCGGTTCCCTCACCCAGCATGATGGGGCTGAGCCGGCGGGCCAGGCCCTTGGACAGGTCGTACACGTAGAGCTTCACCGGATAGAGATTCGGCGGCTCCATCAGGACCCGTGGCGGCGGCCACGATGGCCCTCGGGCACCCGGCAGCGGCTTGGACCTTCCGGTACCCGACCGGGGTTGGGAGAGGAGGGAGCGGGGGACCGAGCCGGGGCCCGGCCTGAGGGCGGGGGAGAGGCGGCCCTGCGCTGCTCGCGCCCCCACACCCACGACCGGCAACGACTACTGTGAGGTGACAGAGAGAGAGATCCCAGAGACTCCGCACGGAACAGGGGGCAGGGGCGGGGACGCACTTTCACGCATGTGCGTTCGGTGCTGACGAGCTGCGGGGGCGGAGCTTCAAGCGAGGGGCGGGGCTTTCTCTGGCGGCCTGCGTTCCAGTTTAAGGAACAGGGGTGGAAGCCCGGGATGCGAGTGGGCGTGCCCGTTTGACGGGTCGAAGGGCGTGTTGTGCGTGATGATGTAAATGTCTCTGATTGGGCGAGAGACCTGGAGCCCGCGTGGACGTGGTGCCCACCTACTTCTGTCCTGGTAGTTCGCTCGCCTGCTGCTAAGGTAGGTCCGCCACTCTGTGTGTGTTGGGTGCGGCCTGCCTAGGTGGCCTTACCTGCACGCTCAGTGTCGCGCGGTCCCTTGCCTCGCCGCGGAGCAGCGCGGTCGACAGAGACACTCTCTGGGTCCTGGGTCTCCTTTCTCCCCAGGAGGCGGAACAGGACAGGTGGTTGAGCCAGTCTCTAGCTGAAGGTTGAGGGGATACATGGGGGGGAGACGTGAAGACGAAAGTTTCAGCCAGAGCACCCAGTACCCTCGCTCCCAGTCCTGTTGGAGCTGGAGATAGGACCTTCAGTGCTGAGCCACTACATTATATTCCTCCCTCACCCCCAGCCATTTTGGTCCTGCAGCATCCTTAAGGGATAGCCAAGGGGAGGTTGTTGCAGCAGTGATCCCATGCTCATTTCATTTCTTCTGCCCCTCCAGCGATCAAGAGCTTTTGAGGAAGCAGGAGCCCTCATTCATATTTTTTATTAGTGACCGAGCATTTAGAACTGATGAAAACCCAGAGAACCCAGAAGTCTGTTTTCTTTTTTTTCCTTTGTGTGTGTGTGTGTGTGTGTGTGATAGGTCCTGGCACATTGTGGGCAAGTGCTTTACCACAGAGCTACCTTCCTCGGTATTTTTTTTCTATTTAAATTTGTTTGCTCATAACTTCTCTAACCTAGTGAGCAAACCAACATGTCAGAGTGGGAATCCTACTACAAAACTGAGGGCGAGGAAGAGGAAGAGGAGGAACAGACCCCCGACACAGGTGGTAAGTGGCCCTATCGTGTAATTGTCTTGTGTGGAAGAGAGACTTTCGCTCTCTAATTTTTTTTTTTTTTTTTTGCCGGGAGTACTTTACTGTCTGATAGCCAGTTAATTGAAAATATTTTTTTCTTCCTTTGAGTTTTACAGAGTTATTATTCAGGTCCTGTTTCAGTCTATGAACATTTCTAACCCTAATTTTTTTCACTAGTCACAGATAGATTATTATCTTCAATAAATGACTCTGTCCATGGTAATAGTTATCACTTTATTTATTTACATATTTGTGGTTGTTTTTTTTTTTTTAAATCTACTTGCTGGGCAGTGGTGGTGCACGTCTTTAGTCCCAGCACTTGGGAGGCAGAGGCAGGCGGATTTCTGAGTTCGAGGCCAGCCTGTTCTACAGAGTGAGTTCCAGGACAGCCAAGGCTATACAGAGAAACCCTGTCTTGAAAAAAAAAAAAAAAAAAAAAAAAAACTACTTATTTTTACTTTATGTGTGTGTGTACACTCTGTGCATGTCTGGTGCAAAAGGAAGTCAGAAGAGGGAGTTGGATCTCCTGGTGCTAAAGCCATAGGTGGCTGTGAGCTTCTGTGTGGGTTCTGTGACGTGAGCTGGGTCATGGGCTAGAGAGCAGCAGGTGTTCTTAACCACTGTAACCACTGGGCAACCTCTCCAACTCCTGTTTTTTTGATCTTGAGGCAAGGTCTCATGTAGACCAGGCTGACTTCAGACTCACTTTGTAACTGATGCTGTAACTGATGTTGACTTTGAGTTCCTAATGATTCCTGGGAATCGAGTTAACATAAAAGTGGGTATATTGGTAGCTACATCCTGGCCTCCACCGTTTCTCTTGCCTCTTGCCTGGAATCAGCCCAGCTCCAGGCTTGCACTAGGAAACCTCCCTCGTGGTGTAAGAGACTCCCAGGGGCTAGAGAGATGGCTCAGGGTTGAGAGCACTGGATGTTCTTCCAGAGGTCCTGGGTTCTATTCCCAGCATCCCTATGGTGGTTCACAGCCATCCATAGCTCCATTTCCAGGGAACCTAATGCCCTCTTCTGATCTCTGAGAGTACCAAGCATATACATGGTTACATACATATATGCAAGCAAAACTTTCACACATAAAATGAATATATCTAATTTTTTTTTTTAAAAAAATTTCTTTTGGAGACAGGGTAGCTCTTTGTAGCCCTGGCTGTCCTGGAACTCATTCTGTAGACTAGGCTGGCCTCAAAGTAAAGAGATCTACCTGCCTCTGCCTCCTGAGAGCTAGGATTAAAGACATTTATCACCACACCTGGCTAAAAAAAATTTTTTTAAAGAATTAAAGATAAGTCAAAACTAATGATTTGAGAGATATACGTAGGGCTTGGGGTCCTGACAGGAGGGGTGCCTTTAAGTGGGTTCATCTTAGCATAATTTGTCAGGTTCTACTTGTGCTCTATGGGCTTGTCTCTGTTTTGTGTGATTGATATTAAGTCTGATGGAAAAGACAAACATTTTCTTCCATTGATTTTTCCATAGGAGAATATAAATATTCAGGAAGAGATAGTTTGATTTTTCTCGTTGATGCTTCCAGGGCCATGTTCGAATCTCAGGGTGATGATGAACTCACACCTTTTGATATGAGCATCCAGGTAAGACTGTCTCATTATTCAACTCAAAAAAAAAATGGAATGGGTGTGGTGGCTCATGTCTCTTGTCCCAGCACTCAGGAGGCAGAGCAATCTCTGAGTAGAGGCCAGCCTGGTCTACAGAGTGAGTTCCAGGACAGCCAGGGCTACATAGTGCCTCCATTTTATTCTGGGTACTCTAGAAAGACATTGCTCCCATCTTCTGTGTTAGCCTTAGCAAGTAGAAATGGGTTCTCCTCAGAGTTGGATTATAAAAGTCAAGGGCTGCTTTTCTAGTGTAGATAAGGTCCTTTTGAGGCTGGCTTAGTGGTTGAGTCCAAAGGTAAGTCCTAAGTACCACCACCACCCCACACCCACACCCACACCCACCTTCAAACACAAGTACAAATACACAAGTCTTTATTACTATTAATAAACAATTACAACACAGTATTAAAATGGGCAAAACGGGACTAGGGATTTAGATCAGTTGGTAGAGTGCTTGCCTCACATGTTATGTGCAAGACCCTGGGTTGGTGATATACAATAGTATTTCCAGTACTTGAGATTTGGAAACAGTAGGATCAGAAGTTCAAGGTTATCCTTGGCTACAAATTCAAGTTTGAGGCCAGCCTGGGCTTCATGAGATCCTGTTTCAAAATCGGGTTGTGGGACAAAGGATTTGGGTAGCCATTTCTGTAAAGATAACAAACAGAAACTGCTGTTAGTGCTGAAACAGGTGGTGGTGGCACACATCTTTAATCCCAGTGCTGGGGAGGCAGAGGCAGTTAAATCTCTGTGAGTTCAAGGTCAGCTTGGTCTACAGAGTGAGTTCCAGGACAGCAAGGGCTATGTAGAGAGATCCTGTCTCAAAAACAAATAAAATAAAAATAAAATCTTAAAAAAAAAAAAAAAAAACCAAAAAAACAAAACCAGTATGAAGGGGTGCAGCTAGTATGGCAAGCGACTTAGCAATTCCTCAAAGTTAGTCAAGTTAGGATTGCCACATGGCCCGGTAAGTCTACTCTTAATGTATATGACATATAAAATGAAAAACAGATACCCAGGCTTGGGAATGCAGCTCAGTTGGTAGAGGATGTGCCTACCATGTGTAAAGTCATGAGTTCATTCTCCAGCACTGCATAAACCCACCATGCTGGTAACAGGCTTATAGCCTCCTGGGTCATGTGCCGCCGTGCCAGACTTACGCAGCATCAGGACCAAACAGGCTCTGTGCCAGACACTTACAGCCGCTTACTGTTAAGCTAACATTCATGGAATATTTTTTGTTTCAGTGTGTCCAGAGTGTGTACACCAGTAAGATCATAAGCAGTGATCGGGATCTCTTGGCAGTGGTGTTCTATGCTACCGAGAAAGACAAAAATTCAGTGAATTTCAAAAATATTTATGTCTTACAAGATTTGGATAACCCAGGTCAGTACTATTCAAAGAACATGGTTTCCTTTATGTGAGAATATCACTAAGATGAACAAAAGAGGACCCTGGAGGAGGAAGCAACTTTGATCTTGGCTAGGGATTTGGTTTCTTGCACAGAAGGTTCCTCCACTCTAGTTATCCAGGGCTGAGTGAGCAGGGCCCCTGGCCTCTGTTAGCCTGTGGCAGAGCTGGTGCTGACTCTGGTTTCTTGGCCCCCTCTGACCCTGCCTCTCTCATCAGGTGCTAAGCGAGTGCTGGAGCTTGACCAGTTTAAGGGACAACAGGGGAAGAAACATTTCCGAGACACAATTGGCCATGGCTCTGACTACTCTTTGAGTGAAGTGCTCTGGGTCTGTGCCAACCTCTTCAGCGACGTCCAGTTCAAGATGAGTCATAAGAGGATCATGCTGTTCACCAATGAAGATGACCCCCATGGCAATGACAGTGCCAAAGCCAGCCGGGCCAGGACCAAAGCCAGCGATCTCCGTGACACTGGTAGGATTTTCCTTATTGTTACTTTAGAAAGATTTTACTTTACATGTGTATGTGTGCCTGTATGTATTTATATCACCATGTGCATCCAGGAGCCTGTGGAGTCAGAAGAGGCATCACGTGCCTGGAGGCATCCTAGTGCTGTAGTTACAGATGGTTGTGAGTGGCCATGTGGTTGCTGGGAATCAAACCCAGGTCCTCTGGAAGAGTAGTCAGTGCTCCTAACTATTTAGCCCAGCCCTTATTTTTTTTTGTTTTGCTTTGCTTTTTTTTTTTTTTTTTTTAGATTTATTTATTTTATGTCTATGAGTACACTGTTGCTGTCTTCAGACACCCAGAAGAGGGCATTGGGTCCCATTACAGATGCTTGTGAGCTACCATATGGTTTCTGGGAATTGAACTCATGACCTCTGGAAGAGCAGTCGGTGCTCTTAACCACTGAGTCATCTCTCTGGCCCTTGTGTTTGCTTTCAAGACAGGATTTCTTTGTGTAGTTTTCACTGTCCTGGAATTTGATCTGTAGGCCCGGCTGGCCTTAAATTCACAGAGATGCTGAGACTGAAGGTGTGGCCACGATGGCACAGCCCTTCTTATTCTTTTAAATGGCTCCTAACTCATTTTCTTTGTAACTGAGGTCAGGCATTCCTTTTGCCATCAAGACAAAGGAAAGAGTAAAGTGGAACCAAGGGCGACACTAGTGTCTCCACCAGAGCTTACTTGCCCTGACCTCAGTCATGTAATGGATGGTGGCTATTTGAAAGTTGTTGGAAGTAGTAGTAACACCTGATTGGCATAGCCACGTTCTGTAGGTCCTGAAAATGTTAATAGTCAACCTAAGTTCTGTGGGGGGCTTTGTTTGTTTGTTTTGGGTCTTTTTGTTTGTTTGTTTGTTTTTGAGGTGGCTATGTTATATAAGCCATGCTGTCTAGAACTTGCTATGTAGCCAGGCAATTTTCTGCTTTAGCCTTCCAAGTGATTGGGAGGGTTAATGTGTGCACTGTCATGCCTAGCCTAGGGAGGGAGGCATTTGAAAAGGATTCATGCCCCTCTTCTGGCCTTTATGGGCACTGCATTCATGAAGTACAGAGATATACATGCAAACAAAACACAGATAACAGGTAACTACATCTTTAAAAAAAGAATAAAGGACGTTTGGCTGCACCTGGTGATGCATACCTCAAGTCACAGCACTTTGAAGACTGAGGCAAGAGAAGTATTTGCCTGGGCTACCGGCAAATGAGAATTTGAATTTAACTGAAGCAAATGTTAGAGTTGGGGACAGTGCCGTGTCCCACTGCTTCAGATATGTGGGAGACTGAGGCAGGAGAATTGCTTAATTTAGGACTTTCAGACTAGGTCGCATAGCAAGACCAACTGCTTGTTGGTTTGATACACTCAGATTCTCTTGTCACCTAAGCTGCTGTGGAGGTTTCTGTGCAGGTCCTAACCCTGACCTGTCTCCTGAGTGCTGGGATTATAGGCGTGTTGCACCATCTCAAGTGGGTACCTTCTCCATCTCTGAGACCACAATCAATAGATAGGATACATTATAACTTATGATGGTCCTTTTCTTATTTTTGAGACCAAAAATAAATAAATAGTCCACACTATAAGTCATGATGGCCCAAAACTCAAATGTGGCCCAACGTAGCCTCAAACTCATAGCAGTCCTGCTGCCTCAGCCTCTCAAGTGCTGGGATTACTCAGTTGTCTGGTGTACACATGATCTTTTGAATTTTGTCTTTATGGAAATAAAGTCTCACCTGGTATCTCTGGCCCAAAACTTGCCATGTAAACCTATTGCCTTGTTACATCCCTCCTGCTTCTTCCTCCCAAGAGTTAGTATTATCAATACAATATACATCACCACATCTGGTGTGACACCATCCTCTTTACATTGTTTGTAAAAATAAACAAACTTAGCCTGGTATGGTAGCATACTCCTTTGATCAGAGGCAGATATATCTCTGAATTCCAGGCCAGCCTGGTCTACATAATGAGTTCTGTCTCAAAAGAGGAAACAGTAATTCTCATTTTCTGTACTTTGCTATCCCTGGTTTTAATCTTTTTTCACATCAGGGATCTTCCTTGACTTGATGCACCTGAAGAAGCGAGGGGGCTTCGATGTATCCTTGTTCTACAGAGACATCATCAGCATTGCTGAGGATGAGGACCTCGGGGTTCACTTTGAGGAGTCCAGCAAGCTGGAAGACCTACTAAGGAAAGTTCGAGCCAAGGAGACCAAAAAGCGAGTGCTGTCCAGGTGGGCACCCAGCCTGGGCTAGCCTGCTCATGCTTGTCCTAACAAATCACAGGCAATGCATAGATTTGACATCCCCTCACTGTTCTCCCACTGGCCTCTTCAGGGTAGCATGAGCTGTCAGTTCTCTTTTCCGGCAGGAGCTGGCATGGTATGTCTCCACAGCAATGCAGCAGCCTTCTGTCTCCTTGAGCTCTAAGTACTCTGAGCATTCCTTGGTACCTTCTCTGCTCTCTTTACATGGCGGATGGTAGTGACATCTGCATCATTTGGTTTTTTGTTGCAAGGAGTGAATCAGACATCTAAAACACAAAAGACACTTAGCAGATGCTGTTTATTTATAAGTTATATACACATGTAAGGAACAGGCACTGGATCCCTTGGAGCGGGAGTTGTGAGCCACCTGATGGTTGTGAGCCACCACGTGGATGCCAGGAATTGAACTTGGCTTCTCTGGAAGAGCAGCAAGTGCTCTTAACCATTGCACCATCTCTCCAGTCCCCAGATGTTAGTTATCTTCGTTACAATTATATTATTGTTAAGCTAATGATATAGCTCACTAGGTAAAGGTGCATGCTGCCAAGCCGGATGCCACGAGTTCTTCTCCTGGGATTCCTGTACTGGAAGAACCAACTTCCACAAGTTGTCCTCTGCCCTCCACACCCACGTTGTGGCATATGTACCTTCCCCCCAAATAAATAAATGTTTTTGTTTTTCTAGACAGGGTTTCTCTGTGTAGCTCTGGCTGTCCTGGAACTTGCTCTGTAGATCAGGCTGACCCTAAATTCAGATCCACCTGCCTCTGCTTCCACCCAAGTCCTGGGATTAAAGGTGTGGACTACCATGCCTAGCTTTATTTGATTTTTTTTTTTTTTTAAATAGCATGAGGTGAATAGTAACCAGATTGTTAGATTTTTTTTTTCTAAAGACAGGGTCTTGCTGTGTATTCTAAGCTGGGGTTTCAAGTGTCTACTACCATGCTTGGCTGCATTTTGCTTTTTCTCCACCTCTCTATTTGTTCTTACTACTGTTTTGGACAGAATCTTGTATGTAGACCTGCCTACCCGGTACTTGGTAATGTTCCCCATGCTGGCTTTGAACTCAGGGCAGTCTTACTGTCTTAGTCCCTCACCTGCTGGGATTGGCTGTGTGCCCCCACACCCAGTGCTGAACTCTGCAGCCCACTCACTGTTTGTGTTTGGACTAAGATTATTGGAAAGAGTAACACAGATTGGAACTTGGATGCTGTGAAAACCTTTCACATAGGAAAGTACTGTCTGTCCACTCATACTTGCTTTTTTTCTCTTTCCCTTTCTCCTCATTTAGGTTAAAGTTTAAGCTTGGTAAAGACGTGGTACTCATGGTGGGCATTTATAACTTGGTCCAGAAAGCTAACAAGCCTTTTCCAGTGAGGCTGTATCGGGAAACAAATGAACCAGTGAAAACCAAGACAAGGACTTTTAACGTAAACACAGGCAGTCTGCTCCTGCCTAGTGATACCAAGCGGTCTCTGGTAGGTGGCTAACCCTTCCTACTGAATCTTGTTTAAGAATGGACAGGGAGGTGGGGGCTGTAGAGGTGGCTCAGTAGTTAAGAGAATACATGCTGTTCTTGCATCGTCCCCAGGTTCCGTTCCCAGCATCCACATACTTCATTTCCAGGAGATTAGACCCCTCTGGCTTCTGTATGCACAAGGCATACACGCGGTGCACATACATACATGCAGATAAATAAATAGCAGGAGTTGGGCATGATGGCACATGACTTTAATTCTAGAACTCAGGAGGCAAAAGCAGGCAGATCTCTGGGGACAGCCCATAGAGAGGACTGTGTAGAGACCGTTTGTTTCTGGGGGAAGAAAAAAACCAGATGGACACATTGAGCAAGCTAGCCAGCAAAGTCACTGTTGAACTTCGTCTTTCTGGTTAAGCAGTTAGGACAGGAAGCGGCTGACCTTGCAGCTGTGGCATATGGATTGTCGAGGGGCAGAAAGCTGAACAGGCCGGGTGTTGGTGGAAACTGTGGCCCTGATTGCCTTGCACACTCTGCTGTAACAGTACAGCACAGCAAGAGCTTGCGGTGACCCCCGGTGGAGAGGAGTTAGGGTTTACACGTGCGGTGGACTGTTCGTTTGTGAGAATTTCTCCTTGCTGAACTAGTCAGATTTTTTTCGTTCCTTTGAAATGACCACATGTTTTTCTGAGCATGAAAGACCAAGTACAGTACATTCTCTCTTGTCCTTTCTATGCTGTATATTCTTTAGAAGGATGTGACATTGAAAAACAAGCATGACCTTTTGTTATTTTGAGACGGGTTCTCTCTGTACACCAGACTGGCCTTGCCTGACTCCCTACCGCTGGGATTAAAGGCGTGCCCCACCATGGCTGGCTGAACACATCCTTTTTAATTATGAAAAATGTCGGAGAGCATCAGAGTTTTGTATAAGTTCAGGTCCCAACTGACTAAAATTAAATATTTTTATTCAGTCCATGAGGGTTTTTTTGTTTGTTTGTTTTTGTTTGAGTATAAATTTTACACCAGATGGCTTTCTTCCTGCCCTTTGATGGATAAGAGGTATGAAACATTTTTTTCTATTTGTAAGTGATGATTGTCATGTGTTATTCATGTAGCCACCTCTGACTGCTGAGTTTCTTTATTGATCCAGTTGCCTGAATAAATCTGAAGGGCCTCTTTTTTTTTTTTTTTTTTTTTTTTTTTTTGTTATAAACTCAACTCTGATTTTGCCACCATGTACATTATCCACTTGCATGTAGAGGCCAGAGGGGGACGCTGGGTATTCTGCTCTGTTCCCCTCTTCCTCATTTCCTTGAAACAGGACCTCTCATGGAACCAAAGCTTAGCATTTTCTTAGCCAGATTGGCTGGCCAGCGAGCTTCCAGATCCTCCTGTCTCCCCCCCAAGCCAACGCTGGAGTTGTGGGTACATCTGGTGTTACGTGGATGCCAGAGATCTGAACACATCCTCACAGTTGTATAGCAAGTGTTCTTCCCGTTCGCTCTGCCTTCCACCAGAGCTCATTCTAAGTTGCTGACGTTCGGTGGCTGCAGATGCATCTCCACACAGCCCTTTTATGGCCCTTGCTATTCTGACCCTTTCTGCTTTAGACTTATGGGACTCGTCAGATTGTGCTGGAGAAAGAGGAAACAGAGGAGCTGAAGCGGTTTGATGAGCCAGGCTTGATCCTCATAGGCTTTAAGCCCATGGTACTGTTGAAGAAGCACCACCACCTGAGGCCCTCTCTGTTTGTGTACCCAGAGGAGTCCCTGGTCAACGGTGAGTGCATAGGCTCCCTGTTCATGTACCCGGAGGAGTCTCTAGTAAATGGTGAATGTGTAGACAACTTATTTTTAAATTTGGGAGAGTCCCTGGTAAGTGGTGAGCTCATAGACCAAGGGAGAACCAGCGCCTGTCACTGGGTTTATTGGGCTATGTCTAAATGGATGCTGCTTAGATACCAACAAGAGACGCAAATGGAGTAAAAAAAGAAGAAAGGAAAACCTTTAAGATTATGGGGATGAGGGGAGAAGGAGATGCAGACCACTGTGGCATTTGTGTTTTAGGGAGCTCAACCTTGTTCAGCGCTCTGCTCACCAAGTGTGTGGAAAAGGAGGTCATAGCAGTGTGTAGATACACAGCCCGAAAGAACGTCTCCCCTTATTTTGTGGCTTTGGTACCACAGGAAGAGGAGCTAGATGACCAGAATATTCAGGTGACTCCAGCAGGTATGTGGCAGAGAGACCCAGGGTCTGCTAGGGGTCCCGAAGCACCTGAGCCTCCTGAGCTCCTCAGCGTCAATTAGGCCTGGGAAATGTGTGTTGTGAAGGTTGTGTAGGTGGACATGATGTCCGCTAGGCAAGGCCTTCAGGATGGTCATGTGGAGAGAGAACATAGTCAGGCTTCAGGACGGTCTGCTTCCTGACTACTTGCACATTTCTGCTGCAAGTGGCAGGGCCTCTCTGCTGATACTTTTCTATACTGAAAGTGTCTGGTCAACCTTCATGCTTGGTGTTTTGTCCTGGAGTGGCCAAGGCTATGTGGTGTAGTGTAAACTGCTTAGGTATTTGAAGTCAGACTTGCTTTTGTCTCTTCTTAGCCCCTCCATACACAGACAGTCTGACTATGCAGCCTAGGCTGGGCTTGTGTTTCTCCTGCCCAAAACTCCTCAGTGCTGTGATCACCCGTGTGCACTGAGACACCCAGCTGACTGTCCCGTGCTGTATACCCAGGAGCTCGCTCTCTTTGTTTGGACCCATCTCTGCCACTTGTTAGCCAGCCAACTCGGCCACACAAGTTAAACTTCCATTCTCTCTGGAAAGCTGTTCTGTATTTGAGATCGTTGAGTGCTCCTGCCAGTCCCTGATGCGAGTCCTCCAGTCCTGTCTAAATGCAGGCCTCATCAGAATGATTGCTTATTATGAAGCACTTAACGTCTCAGCTGCAGTTCACCGTTTCATGCTGTGTGCTGTCCAGGCTGACTGCCTAAACCCAGCAGCCTGCTGCGTCCTTGTCAGTAACTTGCTCTTGTTTGCTCACCACCTTCTGCACTGTCATCAAGGGCCCCTCACTTGGCAGCAGCATGGGTTACAGTGCCTGGATTTTTCCTTCTAGACCCCTCAAGGAACTGGATTAGAATCCACATAACTCCTTCCTCTTTAGTGTATGCTAGAAACTTGGATGACAATGGAAAAAGCTGGGGCTCAGAGGAGAGCCCGGTGAAGCTGGAACTTAGCCCCCAGAGGTGATACTGTCCAGATGGCTCTGGATTATCCAAATGATGATGAGGAGGAGGGGGAGGAGGAGGAAGAAAAAGAGGAGGAGGAGGAGGAGGAGGAGGAGGATAAATAGAGGCTGGGACCAACTGCTGTTGCCTGGTTGTGGCTCCCTGTTGAGGTAGTCCTTCTCTGTCAGGCTTCCCATGTATCCCTGGAGAGTCTGTTAGACTGACTTTCACACTTGGCCCCTGGTAAAGGAGAAATTGGATTTGTAACCCTCAGCCCCAGCACCATAGGATACAGAGAGGTGACAAACAGCTGCATCATAAGTCAAATCTCAGAAGACCTGTCTCCCCCGCTTCAGGCTTCCAGCTTGTCTTCCTCCCTTATGCCGACGACAAGCGGAAGGTGCCCTTTACCGAAAAGGTGATGGCCAACCCCGAGCAGATAGACAAGATGAAGTCTATTGTTCATAAGCTCCGCTTCACATACAGGTAAGCGCCGGGTCACCCTCGAGTGCTCTTCTGGAGCTGTCTCCAGACTTGACCCCTATCGGAAATTCAAGTTAGACATAGACTAAGAGGGCATATTCTCTTCTGTTCAGCTAGCCAAAACCAAGAAATCATTACTTAACACCGAGAACTTAGAAAGCACAGAAAGAGCGGAAGCTCTGCTTATCTTGTAGAGTCTCAGCCTGTGCTGGGAGAAGCCATGTGTGCTGGTACGTACCTGTAACCCTAGCCTTTTCAAATTCATACTGGAGGACTGCACATTTAAGGCCAGCCTGGGCTTTCTTCAGAAAACAAACAAACAAAAAACCAGGCTAGTTGTTAAGTTCAAAAAGAGTGGCACATCCTTATTGAGTTTCTTGTTTGTTTTAGATGGGATCTTCCTCTGTAACTCAGGCTAGCCTAGGATTCACTGTATAGCCTAGGCTAGACTCAAATTTGCAGTACTAGATCTGCCTCAGTGTTCTGAATGCTGGGATTACAGGTTTGTGGCACTGTGCCCTCTACCTTTGCAAGACTTATTTATTTTTATTTTGTGTGTGTGTGTGTGTGTGTGTGTGTGTGTGTGTGTGTGTGTGTGTGTGTGTGTGTGCAGGGGTTAGCATGCATGTGTATATGTGCACCATGTCCATGACTACCGCTCAAGGAATTACATTGTCTAGGACTGAAGTTAAAGCTGGCTTGAACTGCCATAGGTCCTCTCCAAGGGTAGCAAGTTCCCTTAATCATATCTCTCTCTCTCTCTCTCTCTCTCTCTCTCTCTCTCTCTCTCTCTCTCTCTCTCTCTTTTTTTTTTTCTCTCTCTCTCTTTTTTTTTTTTTTTAGACAAGGATTCTTGGTGTAGCCTTGGCTGTGCTGGACTCACTCTGTAGATCGGGCTAGCCTTGAACTCAAAGTTCTGCCTGCCTCTGCCTCCTGAATGCTGGGAATTAGAGACACATGTCATTGCAGCAGGCTCTCAGGTCTCTTTTTATAAAAGAGAACATCTCTTAAAGCCTACATATGGTGACTGCAGACACCTGTCACATGCTATCTCTCTTTTTCAGTTTGTATTTTCTGTATGACACCCACCTCCTTAGTACAGTCCAGTTCACTGTAGAGAAACTGCAGGACGACGCTGCGCTACCCTTTGTCATCTTGCCCAGCTGCAGTGTGAGACCTGCTGGTTAGCTGCTGTCCCCTCCCAGCCCTCAGCCTCTGCCACTCTCTCTGCCTGTGACTGTTGCAGATATGCACATGAGGCTTGCCCTTCTTTGACTGACTCTTCCTCAGGGTAATGTCATCTAGACTCAGCAGTGTTGCTGCATGTGTCTGCATCTCCTCCTTCTCCTTCTCCTTCTTCTTCTTCTCCTTCTCCTCCCCTTCCTCCTCCTCCTCCTCATCTTCCTCCTCCTCCTTCTCCTTCTCTTCTTCTTCCTCCTTCTTCCTCTTCCTCCTTCTTCTTCCTTCTTCTTCCTCCTTCTTCCTCTTCCTCTTCCTCTTCCTCTTCCTCTTCCCCTTCCCCTTCCCCTCCTCCTCCTCCTCCTCCTCCTCCTCCTCCTCCTCCTCTTCCTCCTCCTCCTCCTCCTCCTCCTCCTTCTTCTTTTTTTTTTTTGTTTTTCAAGACAGGGTTTCTCTGTGTATCTGTGTAGCCCTGGCTGTCCTGGAACTCACTCTGTAGACCAGGCTGGCCTCGAACTCAGAAATCCGCCTGCCTCTGCCTCCCAAGTGCTGGGATTAAAGGCGTGCCCCACCACTGCCCGGCATCCTCCTTTCTTTAATCAAAACATTTTATAAAAAAAAGATTGGTTATTTTGATTTATGTATATATGTTTATACATATGTGGGCCATGCACGGGGTCAAAAGAGGTCATTGGATTCCCTGAAACTGGAGTTACAGATGTGTCGTGAGCAGCCGTGTGGGTGCTGGGAATCACACCCTGGTCTTCTAGAAGAGCAGCCAGAACTATACCCAGAGCCGTCTCTCTGGCCCCTTCCTTTTTTTTTTTTTTTTTTTTTTTTTGAAGGCTAATCTTCTAATATACTTACATAAATATATACCATACTATGTTCTTTAATATATATACTATACATAGTACATATAATATGCTGTGTTGTTTAATAATTAAGTGTAAGGTTTCTTTCTATGTTTTGGCTGTTGTAAGGAAGGTTGAAATGGAATGGTGTTGTTAATATCTTTTTGTTATCTTAATTTCAATTTTTGGATAGTTCTATTTTTAATTAAAATTTTTTATCTTTATCATTTATTTTGTGTGTGCCACAGTTCATGGGCAGAGGTCAGAGGAGAAGAACTCAAAGGAGCTTGCTCTCTCCTTCCATCACACAGGTTCTGGGGATTGAACTCAGGGCCTCAGGCTTGGTAGCAAGCCCCTCTGTCTGCTGAGTTATCTTACCAGCTTTTTACTGTAAATGTTTTAAAGTTTTATGTATTATTTGTGTATGTGTGTAAGTAATGTGTATAAGTTGTCTGTCAGCCTGTGCAGCAAGCCATGTAAGCAAGTGCTTCCATCCGCTAAGCCACCTCACTGGTTTCCAGCTTTAATAGGTCAGGACCCACCATACAGTTTCCTATGGTTTCTACCTGTTTTGCATCTTCACCAAAAGTTTTCCAGTTTCTCCTCATGCTGGCCATGCTTCTTGACTTTGTTTTTGTTTTATAAAAACGGTATTTTATTACTTATTGTGGTGGTCCATGCCCATAGTTCCCAGCACCCTGAAGGTGGAGGCAGGAGCATTAGGAGTTGAAGGTCATCCTTGATTATAATGAGTTCAGGGCTTGGTTTGGGATACATGACATCTTTTCATGTATGTCATGAAAATTCATGGTGGGGTAGGTGTGTGTCACACCCAATGAAAAGTATCATCTGCCCAGAACTAGAAGTAACATAGATATCAAAAATGGAATGTGAAAAGGTCTCTAACTTAATGAGAAAATAAAGAAAAAAACCTGACTTTTTAAAACTGACTTTATTTATAAACTGACTTTAAAACAGACTACAACTCAAGCTTCACAGTGGAAGGACAGAGGGAGTAAAGGAGGAATGGAGGGAGGAAGGACAGACACTGACTCTGTGTAATCCTGGCTTGTCCTCACACTGGTCCACTGACTACTGACTGTCTCCTGAACGCTGGCCTGGAACTTGCTATGTAGTCTAGGATGAACCTGAACCACTGATCGTGCCTTCACTTCTCCGGTGCTGGGATTCCAAGCAAGTGCCACCATGCTGGGTTATTTGGTGCTAGGAATTGAATCCAGGGCTTCGCGGTTGCTAGTCACTCTGGGCTGCTGTGTATGTGTTTGAGAGACGTGAGGTGATATCGCATTGTGATTTCATTTATATTTCCTGAATGATAACTAAAGACAGTTGAACATCTCTTATGTCTTGGCCATTTGTATATCTTAGGACACATGGCTTATTGAGATTTTGGTTTTTGTTTTGTTAAGTCTCTGAGACATTGGCTTGCTATCCAGCCCAGATAGCAAGGGTACTTGGTGCAGGGATTAGCAGCTTGCAGATGATACTTTTTTTTTTTTTTTTTTTTTTGGTTTTTTGAGACAGGGTTTCTCTGTGTAGCTCTGGCTGTCCTAGAACTCACTCTATAGACCAGGCTAACCTTGAACTCAGAAATCCGCCTGCCTCTGCCTCCCAAGTGCTGGGATTAAAGGCGTGCACCACCACCGATGCTGATGATACTTTTCATTGTGTGTGACACACACCTGTAGTCCCAGAGCTTGGAGAAGTGGAAGGAGGAGGACCAGGAATTCAATGTCATCCGTGGCTGCATAATAAGTTTGAAGCCAACTTGAATATATGAAACCCTGTCTCAAAAAACAAACAAACAAATGCCTTTCCCCTTCAGCTCTAACTTCCTGCTATTCTCCTTTCCTTGAAAATATGAGCACTCAGAATCTACCATGTAGGCCAGGGATGCACCTTCCTAGCATGCACAAGCTTTGGGTTTGATCTCAGGTGCATGCCTCACACACACAAACAAACACACCACCAACAAAAATGTTCCATGCGCTAGACACTGTTCCATATGCAATACCAACATTATGTCAATTATTGCTGTTAATCTTTGGTGCTAGATTGAGTCTGGGGTCCCCTGCATGCTAGGCAAGTCTTCATGCCATACACATAGCCACACTTCAACCCTGTCCTTTTATCTTCATAAGAAACTGAAAAGGGAGCTAAGATGGACCAGTACTTGCAAGCATCTACTGCTCTTGCAGAGGCCTAAGCTTTGATTCCAGGTACCTATGTCAGGACACCTCTGACCTCTGCAGGTATGGTGTACACAGACACACCTTAAAAAAAAATTAAAAGCGCTCTGAAAGGTTGGTTTTGTGCCCATTTTACAGATCAAACAGGCTTAGAGGACACAAGGCTCCCTTTTCAGTCTCATCCAACTAGGAAAGCAGTAGAGAGCGGGCTTCAGCTCCCGTGACTCTGGCTTCAGTCTCCTAACTCCCATGCTGCTCTGTGCACAGAAAATACATTTGTCATTCTGTATCCTCTATTCTCATCTCCGCCCTAAGCTTCTAGTGACAGGCCAGGTTTGCTCTGCAGCTACTGTTCCAGCGTGTACTGATAAGTTGAAAGTTGGAGAGATAGAAGTTGATACGGAGGTCTCTGCTATTTACTTGTGGTCTGTTTCTCTACTGCCCTTGGACCGCCACTAGCTGGATGTTTTGTTTTCTTACTGGAAGCTCTTACATTTGATGCTGTTTTGACAGGAGCGATAGTTTTGAGAACCCGGTCCTGCAGCAGCACTTCCGGAACCTGGAGGCCCTAGCTTTGGACATGATGGAGTCGGAGCAAGTGGTAGATCTGACACGTAAGAAACATGGACTGAGCCAGGGAGTCCGGTGGTTGTGTGTTGGTGCCAGGGATTGAACCCGTGTGGGGAGGAGGAACTTCGGTAAGCTACATCCTTAGTTGAGAACTCTCGTTAAATTTAAATCAGAGGCCTGGGCCTGTCTCAACTCCAAGAAGTACTGCTATGTGTGTGTACTGGAGGAACTGCAGAAGACAGCTTGTTTCTAGGACCAGTGATCTATATGCATTTCCTAGCATCTCCAAACCTCCTTGTCCAGACCCTCTCTGCCTGACGGGGTTTCTAGGTCACCTTAGACTGCCTGGAACAGATTGTGCTAGCTCTGCAGTGACAGGAGGAGAGTAGCAGGCTCCGGAGACCTGACTCTGAACTAACTAGGCCACCCCATGTCCACGTGTAGGTGCAACTGAATGTTGATAACGCTTACTAAGGCAGACGGTGGCAGGCACTGTCGTTCTGTGTGCTGATTCAGCTGACATAATTCTGAAGCAGGGGCTACTGCTGTCCTTACTTTAAGAAAAGGGAATGATTTCCCCAAGTTACAGGTGCTGAGTACTCAATACTGGGTACTTAGATATCATCGAGTGCTGCCTGTGCCCTGAACCACTATGCTTGCTGCTTCCCTATCAGGCCTGGGCTCCTGGCCTTTTTACTAGACCTCTTGATAGTAGTGCTCTCGCATGTTTATGAGGACACAGGCTATGACTGGGAAATGAGGAGTCACTGGAAGCAGACTAGACTTAATGAAGGTCCTTGTAACAGTTAAAAGGACCAGAACAATTAGTTTCACCTGCTTAGCTTCCTAGTTGTCCATGGCCTCTTAATACCAGACAATATAGCTGTTATTATAAGCAAGCATGACTGTGGGAACTGTCTAGCTGGGTCTAGCAGAAGACAGTCCTTAGGCTCAGCAGCCTATGAGGAAGGACTGCGTCCATATCCTTGGTTACTGGACGCACAAGAGGATGTGTGTGGGATATATGCAGGTACTGCATCATTTAAATAAGGGACTGGCACTTCCTAGGACTTTTATGGAGGTCCCTCACATAGGATGCCAGGCATGAAGGATTTTGTGGCATGTTTTAATGGTCCAGTCAGCCACCTTGTATCCAGCCCTTCTCCCAGCCCAACTCAGTGCTCTCTTGTTCCCCACCGAGCTGAAGTGGACAGGTCACTCAGATGCACATAACTTACCTCACTACCGTGTTGTTTTGATTTTCTAGTGCCCAAGGTTGAAGCCATAAAGAAACGACTGGGCTCCCTGGCAGATGAGTTTAAAGAACTTGTCTACCCCCCAGGTTATAATCCTGAGGGAAAAGTTGCCAAGAGAAAACCAGGTAAGGGCTGGGTGTGGATAGATGCAGATGCTCCTTTTAAAGCGTGGTCTTTATGGTCTTACCACACGGTGATTTATTTCCTTTTTCTTTTCATTTGGGAGTGATAATTGGGTGTGTGTGTGTGGTGGTCAGTCAGGATCTCACACATGCAAGTAAGCAGTGTTATCACTGAGCTACATCCAGGTCTTCTCAGAAATTTGTATATGTGGCTCAGTGTTAAAATACTTGCCTAGAGACTTCTATACAAATATGCATATTTCAGCACAAATGGAGTGAGTGCTTATATTGTTTCCCTGGGGGCGGGGGAATATGGGCACATGTATGCCATGGCACATGTGTGGAGCTTGAACTAACTCTGTGGAGTCAGTTCTCTTTTTCCACCTTTATGTGGTTTATATGGCAAAGACTTGGATCTGATGAGCCATTCACCAGCCCTCTACCTTATAAAAATTTCTTTTAGATTTATCTTGTTACTTTATGGGTGTTTTGCCTGCAGAGGTCAGAAGAGGGTATCAGATCTCTTGGAACTGGAGTTATAGGTGGCCATGAGCTACCATGTAATTCTGGGAACCAAACTCATTTTGCAAGAATACAATATGTTCTTAACCCTTAAGCCATCTCCAGTCTCTACCTCCTCTTTAGAAACTAGGCTGCTGAGATGGTTCAGTAGGTAAGGCATTTGCCCTGATCAAGTCTAGTAACCTGAGTTGCCCCCTGGAACCCAAATAAAGGTGGGAGAAGAGAACTAATTCCACAAAGTTGTTCTCCTATGTTCACCCATATACACAATAAAAATGTTTTTAAAGTTAGGTTGCAGAGTACTTAAGTAGGTCAGTGGCTAGGTATCCCTGCTTATTTAATGAGGCCTCTTTTTAGGGGATATTTTACAGTGAATATAAAGACTTGTTTGAGCATGGTCAACAGGTCAATTCGTAACAGTGGAGTTGCTGGGTCAAGAGGTCAACATTAAAAATTTGGGGTTCAGAGCAGTATCTTAATGGGTCAGAGTACTTGCTGGGCAAGTGTAAGATCAGAGTTCAGATCCCCAGCCTCCGTGTAAAAATCCAAGCATCTTTGTTAGCATATAGTACCAGTATGGGAGCATATAGGGATAAGTTCAATGAGAGACCCTACATCAAGGGAGTAAGGTGGAGACCCATAGATGAGGACTCTTAACACCTTCCCCGGCTTCTACAAAGACAAACACCTACCTATTCTATACACACTTGATCCTCTGGAAGAGTAGCCAGTGCTCTTCATGAGCCATCTCTCATGTGAAGTATCACATATTATCTAAATTTCTACAAAGAAACTGACAGGGATTATATACCCTGCTTTGATGTGTATATATCTATTTGGGAGTGGAATAGTTTCATTAGGCTTTTCCCCATCTGTTCTCTGTTCCTGGCACTGACCATTTGCCACAGGACAGCACTTCTTATTACTGGTAGACCCCCAAGCTTCCTTTACTATGAGGCTCACACTTGTAGAGAAGCACTGGGTATGCTGTCACCATTTTGGAATGGTTCTGGATTGGTTCTTAGTCTTTTGGCTAAGTAGAATTATATTTAAGCCTTGTTACCTAGTAAACACATGAAGAAAGCAGAGGTCAGACTGGGGAACATCCTGCTTGCTTATTTTGCACCAGAGCCAACTCTGTCATGTCCTAGAAGGTGCTGTCAGTCAGACCTGTCATTGTGGTTTACCAATGCATTAGTTACTTGCCCTGCCTGTTAGTACTGTCTGGTGCCTCAGAACTTATGTTTCTAAATGTTTTTTCCCCTTACTCTTTGGATGTGCTGGCATTTAAAATGGGGCCTTAAGCATGCTGTACATTTTTGGGGGACAAAGAAAGATAATTGATAGGCTTACACAGAATGAGCAGCTGCTTTAGAGACGCAGTTGGTAAATGGATGCCTGCAACACACATCATAGGAGAGCACAGTTGTCATTTCCAGGTCATTCCTTCCTATCTCTTTTCTCTAGACGATGAAGGTTCTTCGAGTAAAAAGCCCAAGGTAGAGTTATCAGAGGAAGAGCTGAAGGCCCATCTTGAAAAGGGCACACTGGGCAAGCTCACTGTGCCTACACTGAAGGACATCTGCAAGGCCTATGGGCTTAAGAGTGGACCAAAGAAGCAGGAACTGCTAGATGCTCTCATCAGACACTTGAAGAAGAACTAAGATCACATGCCTAGCGGCTTACCACAGTGCAGCCAGTCCACCTGCTTGTGTTCTCACCAAGCTGCTGGGTGGTAGCCACAAAGAGCTACCTGACAGAAATGCAAGATCTTCACCATGGAGATTGCTGCTCTCCCACCTCACTGTGCCTTACTCTATGAATAAAGAAAGAGCTCTAACTTTGTAACATGCACTATTCAGTAGGAATGGGTAAATAGCTGCCTTGAATCTTGGCTACTGGTAATTGGATCTTAGCTTAATTTTCTCCCCCACGGAAGTACAATATACAGACCATCACAGTGGAAACAAACATCTCAATCAAGGTAGGGAAGGAGAATGACACTCCTTAACAAGATTGTATTTCCATGTCTACCCACCTGTTTTCTTTTCATCTTTCCAGCTAAGGCTGGAGAGATGGTGGCTCAGCATTTAAGAGCACCGACTGCTCTTGCAGAGGACCCAGGTTTGTTTCCCAGCACCCACACCATCTTGTCCACAACTATCTTGTAACTTCACTTATAGGGAATCCAGTATCTTCTGACCTCTACGGCACAGAGCATGCACAGGGTGGACACACATGTTTAAGCAGGCAAAACATAAAAGCCACCAAATTCCTTTTAGATTCTGATTAACCAAAGAACTTATAAAGACAGAACTACCTGAACCCCTACCACCCAGATATCCAATGTTTTTTGGGGAATTGGCCTGGTAGGTTAACAGAACAGATGGGTCTCTGATGCCCTTATCTTCAAGTACAACCCCTGCTGGAGTGGGAACCCTGGCCTGACTAAAGAGAAAAGTGAGCGGAATCTGTTCTGTGACTATTATGGTACTTATTTGAACACTGGAAGGTTTCTCAAGCCAAAGCTTTTAAGTTTGTGTGATGCAGAAGTAAAACACAAGAGGCAGGAGAGGTGGAGGTTAATTTAGTTAATTCTGCATGTGCCTGACTGCCAACAGTGGTTTTCAACCCTGGGTGATTTTTGTCCCCAGGGCAAGTTTGGTTAATGTAGAATCATCTGGTTGGGAGTGGATTCGGCAGGCTACTGCCATCTAGTGTGCAGAGGCCAGTGATGTTACCAAGTATACTATCCTTACACTAACATAGGATGGTCCATAGAATTAACTACCTTGTCATTTGTGTTAGGAAATCCTAGAGTGCGAACACTCCAATGACAGTCTGTACAAGAAAATTTTAAACTACCAAGCCACTTATGGGTGACAGCTTTACAAACTCTTACTGAAGAGTTAAATTAAGTGGGAGAAAGGTTAAACTGGGGAGAGTTCTCAGTGGTAGGAATGTGTTTGCTTCTTAGAGTGTACAGGAGGGCCAGGAAGTGGTGGTGCATGCCTGTAATCCCAGCACTTGGGAGGCAGAGGCAGGCAGATTTCTGAGTTCGAGGCCAGCCTGGTCTACAGAGTGAGTTCCAGGGCAGCCAAGGCTATACAGAGAAACCCTGTCTTGAAAAAAAAAAAAAAAAAAAAAAAAACAAAAACAAAAAAAAACCCCAAACTGACAAAAGGCACAGTTGCCACATTTCATTTAAAGCGAAATATGAACATATTTATTAGGATGTTCAATACTGAACGCTATCACTTTCTTCATGTGAGGGAGAATACACCTGACTCATGCTGTGGGAGGAACAGGATATGGGCTCCCAACACGGCTGTCAAGCGGCTCCACAAGAAATCCCCATTTACCAAGGAGGGGATGCTTCTGCTAGCACTGTCTCAGCTGCAAGCTCCAGCCAAATAGCCACAATTTCCACAGAATTCCTTTGAGCTGTTACTGCCTCAGGGGAGAATATAAGATTACATACATCAAAACCACACAGGACATTAATAAATGGCACCTGGACATAGGTCTGACATCAAATTTCTTCAAATGATAAGGGGTGGGAGGGACTGCTACCCAAAGAAAGTTCCTCAGTGACAGTAACATTTATGGAGATCTTATTCAAAGGCACAAGGGACCAGTATTACTGTCATCCTACCCTGCCCAGTGGAATTTAGTTTGCAGATGAAAGCATACACTGTCCCTGGCTTAAGTTTCTCCTGGTTCTTCCTGGTGACATTCTGCCTTTCACCTGTCTTGGCTATCATTTCATTTCATTTCTTTTTTTTTTAAAGGAAGACTAAAAAAATGGTAGAAAAGAATGAGGAGATGGTGAAAAACAACCCTGTTAAGACAAAAATAAAGATACAAAAATCAGATGTAGTACAATATACTAGAAACTGGCTGAAAATAGTACATGCTAACAGACAATATGATACACGAACAGGGTGGGAGTAGACAGGAAAGGGCAGAGGCCACAGCCTACACCAAGAGCCTTTCAATAGACTGCTGAATGGACTGGATCTGCTGCTTTAGTTGAGAGCCTTCTTTGATGGTAACAGAACAGGCGATGACCGGCCTGGAGACTCCACAGGCCCGTCCTAAAGCCTGCTTGGAGCGCACAAATACGTAGGGGACATTCTTGTCTTCACACAGCAGAGGGAGGTGCAGGATGATCTCCAAGGGCTCAGCGTCTGCTGCCATCACAATGAACTCAGAGATGCCTCTGTTGAGGGTTTTGGTGGCTGTGGAGATAGGACATGTAGTCAACAGATGACATGGGTTTGGTGGTGAGAACAGCCACAACAAAGCAAGGAAAATGTAACAGGTGCACTGAAATGGCAAGTGCTTAGAAAAAGCCAGGTGAGGTGGGACGTGCCTTTAATCCTAGCAGTTTGAGGACAACATGGTCTAGACAGTGAGTTCCAGGACAGCCAAAGCCACATAGTGAGACTGTCTCAAAAACAGAAAGCTTAAGAACAGCAAATTTCTGCCTAGAGCAGCAGCCCTGATATGCAATAAGGCACCCAGACACTGACCAATTACTTAACCCTCAATGTATTCCCCAAACCTTAATCGCCCCAATCTGGTCACTTCTTCCCGATACCACACTTCTCCAAATCCTTACCACCTCTCACCTACTCAGCTCTAACAGTTTCTCCCTAAGGATCTATCAGCATGAGGTAATCCTTCTGTAGCTTTAACCTGTCACCAGGGTCCCAGTTCTCTGCTCATATGTCACTTCCTCACAAGATTCAATCCAAAAAGGTCCCCAAACACCCCCATTCTCCTTGACAGCACACCGGACTACCAGACACACCCACACCTTCCTTCACTGTAATGTGAACCCCAAGAATGGAGAACACAATAAAACAGAGCCATGGAAGTACTTTGCTTTGTCTTCTGCCAACGACAAAGGTAGATAAAAATTTCCATTTTTCACCATTCCCCTAAAATCTCAAAAGTGGTAAATATTTCAATTATTATCTTTAAAACCAAAACAGCTCCTCTACAGAAAACTATTTGCTTTGTCTTCTCTGGGTAGAAGTATCATAGCACATACAATTACTTCACTGAAAAAATTGTTCATTCAACAAACAAAACCATAGCCAAACGTGGTAGTACACATGTGCAATGCCAGCACTTTAGAGACGGAGGATCAGGCTACCTAGTAAATTTGTGAGGCCAGCTTGGGTTCACGAGGCTTTCACAAAAAAACCAACCAACCAACCAACCAACCAACCACACAGAACTCCTGTTTGTTCCTACTCTGCAGTTCATCCTCTCTCTCCACACACACGCAAAAGGAAAATATATCTGAGAACCACTGAAATTCATGAATCCCAAAATTTCAGAGACTGAAAAGCATTAAAATGCCTTTCTTTCTGATGGTTTTGAAGAGTGGTACAACTTAAAGCCAAATGCGTCTGGGATGCACAGTACCCAACCACTTAGGTTGAGGTAGGCGCACTGCTTGGGTTGGGGAGTTTGAGGCTACCCTGGGAATACAGCAAGACCTGTCTCCACAAACTAAAACAGAAGAAAATGAAAGAAAATAAAATACCCCCAATTCAGCCCCTCTTCCAAACTAGATGTTGACGAGACCTGCTGAAAACAGGATCCCTCACTCAGCCCCCAGCATCACCCCGTGGTTGTCTTACCTTCATTGGCTCCTTTCCGAAGCTGCTTGTAGTTACATGACTGCTGAACAAGGTCCAGCAGCTTCTTGGTGAGGTGGGCATCTGCGAGAGGATAGGCCTTCGGATTCACATCAGCCTCCGTCTATAGGGAAACACAAAAGTCAAACTGGACCAGAAGCTGTTTTGTAAGTTATCTGAAACTGAAAGAACGAAGTTTGGTCACACACATACCCCTGCTACAGTCAGGGATAGAGGAGACCAAATTTCAAAACACTGTCTCTGTTGAGTTTGAGGCCAGCCTGAGGTCTACAGAGTGAATTCCAGGACAGCCAAGATTACCCAAAGAATCCTGTGTCAAGCAAACAAACACCCTAATCACCATACCCTAGCAATGCAACAAAGAAACCAAGTACAGACAGAATGTATATTAACAAATGGGACCCCTCTCCAATGCCCTTTACTGGACTCTAAAAGGCAAAAGCAATCACATAACAGGCTCCTACCATCTAGTTTTATGTTAGCAAACCGATAACCAACAAGCTCAAGGAGACAACCACATCTACCACCAAACTCACCAGGTCAAGACTCACACAGTGTACCACTTCAGAGTATTACACTCAAAAGTTATTAAAATTAAATTTATCTCTGGAATTAATATATACAATGAATATATATAATAATCACCATTAATTAATAGTCACTATTAATTAATTGTCACTTAGTGACTATTTAAAATATCCTTTATTTGGGTTTATTACTGGCTTTCACTATTTTCCCATCTACTGGTTTGAATTTATTTATTTCTCTATTCTTTTTTCCCTAAAGAAATTTGGTAGGTTGCCTAGGCTAGCTCTGAATTCCTGTGCTCAATAAATGATTACTTTCAACTAATCTGAACTGCAAATGCCTGCTTAGCTTTATATGTAAGGTGTCAAATGTTAGAAAACAATTCAACAGACTACTTAATTTTGTAAATTTTTTCCTTTGATGTCAGAAATTGAACTCTGGGCCTTGATCATGCTAGACAAGCACTGACATATGTTCAGTCCACACCTTTTGGAGACAAGGCTGACTATAAAGCCCAGGCTAGCCAACTTAAATCTCTCGATCAATTTGGTTTCCTTTTCTACCTGACAGTGAAACACACAAGATTTTGATTTGGCAAATATAGCCACACATAACCTAAAAATGACTGTCAACAAGAGCATGTCTACATAAAATTCCAGCAGAGCTGAAAAAGGCCAGTGACACTAGCAGCCTTAAGTTCTAGCAAAATACCTTATTAATGTTGTAAACTCATCAACTGTGTATCCAGTGGCACATGAAGTTATGCAGGAAAGTTGCTACTGATGTTTCCGCCCTGTTGTTGATCACACTACACTTTCTAGTTTTGTGTGTTACAGAAACGTTACTGCAGATAGTACATTTGCTATGGCATCAGCCTCCCGGTCTAATCAAGAGGCTACAACAATGGCTGACCAGCCTTGGTGTAGTGGCACACACCGGTAAGTATGCCCAGCATTCTGGAGGCCGAGACAGGGAGATCTCATGTCCAAAGCCAGGACACTCCCATCCTTAAGGGATGCCTGTCTGTACTCCCAGAAAACTACAAACAACTCGTTGTCCCCATTTGCCAGCCAACACAAACTGCTGCAGAGTTCACCAAGAGTACGGGACTTCAAAACTTTTCACCGGTTCAACACTGGCTTAGACGCTCTCTTAAAAATCTAGACTCGGCCGGTTACTAAACCGCGGGGGTGGGTGGGCGGGGGGAGCACAAAAACAATCAAAGCAGACAACCGAAGTGCTGGATGACATCTCACCAGGCCTGAAAGGGCTCAGCCAAACTAGTTACAACAGGAACCACCACCCGGAACCCTCTACAAGATTACAAAGTGGGGACCCTCAAGCGTTATCAACCCACGTGGTGCTCCCAGGACCTCCGATTTCCGTATCGCTCTCATGGTTCGGAGCCTTTCCTGACCTCCGTTCATATTCCACTTGACCCCGAAATTAAAAAGAGGAAAAAAAAAATCCCTAATCGCGAGGGCGTGATGGTACGCGCCTTTAATCCCAGCACTCGAGAGGCAGACAGAACTTTTCGAGTTCAAGGTCAGTTTGGTCTACAGAGTTCCAGGCCAAACCAGGGCTACATAACGAGCCCCTCAAAACAAACCAAAACAAACCCAAAAAGGCGCCCCTGAATCCCCTAAGCCTTATGAGTTCCCGGCAGACACTGGATGCAGACCCCACGGAGATCCTCGTCCTCAACCCCGGGAGTGGGAAAGGGGTGGGTAGTAGGCGACTCGCATCCCGTGATTTCAGCTCATCAGTGTTTAAAAAGGAGAAAAAAATTAAAGAAAAATGAATGGGTTTTCCATACACTTCCACCATCCCACGTGGGGCGGTCATTTTCCCACGCTGCGCCAAGCCTCTCCTCCGGTCCCGGCCTCTGGCCACGCCCACAGCTGCAAGGCCGACCGGGCCACTGCGACCTGGGCCCTCGGCTGCCTGGGTTCTCGACTCTGCCGCCTCTGGAACGACCCCGCGGCCGCCCGAGTTCTAACCCCGGGCCCAGACGTAGGCCACGGCGGGGCGAGCGACATGTCGCAGGCGCTACGCCTCCCACAAGACGGAGCGAACAGGGCCCGCGCCCCGTGCTCCCCGCGCTTGCGGCCCGACGCGCTCACTTACCATGGCTGCGGTGCGCCGGCCTCGCCGCGACTCGACAACAACCCACCACAGACAGACTGAAACGCCGCGCAGAAAAAGGAGCGGAAATCACTTCAGGAGCGGCAGGAAGCGGAAGTGATGTCACGTCGCGCGCGCGGTGACGTCGCCCCGCCCCCTTCCCCGAGGTTGCAAGTGCTGAAGTCATCTTTGGGTGAGGGAAATGTGACTTACTGGTTTTATTAGCGTCGGGCAAAATTGTGAATTAACCACTCGGGAAGTGGCACACTAGTACAACGAGTTATAAGGGTCGCCATTGTATAACCAGGCATTTTTTTTTTAAGCACATCGTGTACCCTTTCAAAACCATCCTCTCAGGTTTGAGGCCTGCTCAGGAGAATCAGTTCATCATTAGCTTCGATTACATAGCGAGTTCGAGGTCAGCCTTGGGTTACATGAGACTTTTGTTTTCTGCCTCAGGAAAACAAAATGAAAAAGTCACCCAATGATGCAATGTTAAGATAAACTGCAAGTAAAAAATTCCTTCATTTTGAGATATCCCTCATCAATGTTTCTGGTGGGGTGTGGAGTCAGAATCCACTTAGGTGATGCTACAATTGGCTGGAGTAGGACGGTGGTTCTCTTGGGAAGTGTGTGTCAAAAGACCCTTTCACAGGGGTTGCCTAAGACCATTAGAAGACACGATTCATAACAGTAGCAAAATTACAGTTATGAAGTAGCAACGAAAATAATGGTTGGGGTCACAACAACATGAGGAACTCCATTTAACGGCTGCAGCATTAGGTAGGTTAAGAACCACTGGAATGCGGGGGTAGTTAGTGAATGACAGGGAGGTTGTGTTTGGAGTAATATGTAGCACACTTGCTTCCTTCTGCTCAGCATCTTGCCCCTCTCTTAGTGATGCACCAAAACCTCACTATGAAAGGACAAGCTCAGGCCTAGCACTCTCTCTCATGAGGTCTTCTGTGATCCTCATGGCTTCTCAGTCGTTCCCAACACGATGCCAAACATTTGGATCTAGCCCAGACCTCACCATTAGGCCCAATTACAGTTCATTGTGTCGGAAGTGTAGAAGCTGAGAACTGGGAGAATCTTTAAGAGCCTTACAAAATAGTTCCTGATTTTTACAGATAGAGAACCAAGTCTACAGAAGGGAAGCCTGCCCACTGCCAGGAGTCTAACAGTGGCAAAGCTAAAACCGGACCTTGAGGTTTTTAATTATTGACCTGGGTTATTTTCCCCAGATGTCATTACCTGAGCAGTGTCGGGGGTGAGGCAACCACAGGGATTCAAACGCCTGCAGGAGGGAACATATCTAGAGGCTGCAGAGAGGGAAGAGAAATGGCTCCCGGGTTCAGCACACTGGCTGCTTTTCTATAGAATATGGGCTCACTTCCCAGCACCCACATGGCAACCAACAGCTGTTGTGATTCCAGTTCTAGAAAGATCCAACTCCCTCTTCTAGCCTCCATGGACACTGTAATGCACAGACTTGCATGCAGGTAAACACACACACATAAGAGACATTTTTTTACTTTAATTTTTTAAAGAGTGAATACCAAGTGAGGTGGTGGTGGCACATGCCTTTAATCCCAGCACTTGGGAGGCAGAGACAGGCAGATCTCTGTGGGTCTGAGGCCAACCTGCTGACACATTCTGGAAAGCAGTTTATTTTAGAAATGTGTCCTACATACTTGTCCTGACTTACTGGCTTCTATCCATCAGCATTCTGCCCCCTCGCCTCAGAATCTAGGTCTTCCTTCCTTCCGCTTTACTGAGTACATGCCAATTTGTTCACCATTTCTGCCAACCACTGTCTTGTTAGGAATATGCTATGGTTTGAATATGTCTTATATCCCTGAATTCATACAGAAATTTGATTTCTAAAATCATGTTGATAGTGTGTTACATCTGCAATTCCAGAACTCAGGAGGTGGAAGCCGGAGGTTCAGAAGTTCAAGGTCATCCTCATTACCTAATGAATTTAAGGCCAGCCTGGGCTACGTGTGAGACCTTGCCTCAGAAAAACAAAACAAAAGATATGACTAAGAGGATAGGTTACCATCTGATTTTAGGGTTTAAAGGTGGGGTCTTTGGGAAGTGATTAAGATCTGGCAAACTGCTAGATCAAAGTAGAGCCCTCATGATTGGATCCTGGTGGTTTAATTTATTCTTTTTCTCTTTTTGTTGTTGTTCATTTTTGAGACAGAGTCTCACTATGTAGTCTTGGCTGGCTTGGAACTCACTAGATGCCTAGAAGTCCTATGTAGACCAGGCTGACTTGAACTCATAGAGATCTATCCACCTGCCTCTGCCTCCTGAGTGCTGGGATTAAAGGTGTGTGGTGGCTTGTGGTGGTGAGGACTGAACCCAGGTCCTGGTTAAGAGCAGCAAATACACTTAAATGCTGAGCCATCTCTCCACACCCTAGGTTTGTTTTGTTTTCTGTTTTTGAGAAAGGATCTCACTCTAGAAAATACTGACCTAGAACTCACTATGTAGCCCAGGCTAGCCTCAGATTTACAGTAATTTTTCCTTGGCCTACCAAGTGCTGGGATTATGAGCATAAACCACTATGGGCACATTCTCTGTATGTATAAAATGAGAAGACATTTGTACAAATGTACTTTCATTGTCTCTTGCTGTATGGTGCTCCGTGCCTCCTTGACACTCTGCCAACAAGAAGGCCAGCACTATGAGCCAAAATAGACTCTTTTCCAAAGAAGCCTGTCTGGGTTTTTTATTATAGAAATATAATACAAAGTGACTTATTCTGTTTAATTAATTTCTGTTTAGTACCTGTCTTAGTCAGGGTTTTCCTGCTCTGAACAGACACCATGACCAAGGCAACTCATAAAAGATAACAATGAGTTGGGGCTGCCTTATAGATTCAGAGGTTCAGTCTATTATATGGGTGGGAGTGTGAGACCAAACTTTTTGGGTCCAGACTCCATCTTAGAGAACCTGACCCCCCAACAAGACCTGTGTCTAGCACCAGTCTCCAGGTTATTCCCTCAACAGATCTGCACCCCCAGGTTACAAGCCCACCCCTGCCTAACAACCATCAATCAGGAGGAAAGCAGAAGTTTAGTTTATGGTTTGCCTCCCAGTGCTAGCTAATTACGTTAAAGGCCACAGTAGCACCCCAATTAGACCCTTGCCAGGCTAGGAACACTCACCTTTCACTTCCCATTTTCTATAAAACTTTGTCCCTATGAGTGTTCAGTGCTTTTCTCCTGTGGGTCATCGGTGAGTTAATCCCCACGCTCGAGCGTGTGAATAAAAATCCTTGTGTGATTGCATTGGTCTTTCGGGGTTCACAAATGCTTCCTGGTGAGAGACCAAATCTTTTAAGTTCAGACTCCATTTTAGAGAACTTAAATTCAGGTAAGCTAACAGGCTAGTACCTAACATAGGTTTCTAAGTTACCCGCCAACAAAACCTGAACCTAGCTCCAGTTTCTAGGCTAACCCCAACAAACCCAGTGTTTCCAAGTTAATTGCCAACAAGCCTGCCCCCTGCCTAATGACCACCAATGCAGAGGGATGCAGAAATTAAGTTTATGGTTTGACTCCCAGCTAAAGGCCATAGTAGCTTTCCAATTAGATGCTTGCCAGGCTAGAAACACACACACCCTGCTTGTAGCTTTCTATAAAGCCTTACCCTGATAGATTTTGGGGGCTCTTCTCCATTAAAGCCATCCTACTGTGTCAGAACTGGCGGGCAGGGAACCCAAACTCAAGCTTGTGAATAAAGGCCTTGTTGTGGTTTACATCTGACCGGCTCCTGTCTGTTTTTTTGGGGTTCACTAACACTTCCCTGGCACTACACTGGTACTACAGGCAATATCCAGGCAGACATGTCAAGGGACAAGCTGAGAGTTCTACATCTTGATCTGAAGGCCGCTAGGAGAAGACAGGCAGCTAGGAGGAGGGTCTCAAACCCACCCCAAAGTGACACATGAAGTGGAAATTTACGGGTTCTTTGGAAAGTCAGTTGTGTTGGATGGTGCTGGGTGCAAACACGCGAAAGAATGTTTTTCTGAAACAGAAATGTGAGGGAATGTTTCGCTGAAGCGGATACAGGTCAAAGGATGTTTTGCTAAAGCAAGCACATGAAGGGACAAGTGATGAAGGATTCTTTGCTAATGACACACATGTATTAGTCCGCCTTACATGCATTGTTGAGCTCCATTTGTCATGGCTCTATAGAAAAACACCAAAAAATGTGTGGTGATATGCTGGTGGCTTCTTGCCACTTCTGCAGACTTGGAACATTGGTAGAGTGAGGTCAGCTGATACAGACTCACATGGAGGTTCGCTAAGACAGACTCATTTTCTGAGGCAAAACTTGTGGATATAGGGATAGATTTCCTTATGAGTTCCTGCTTTGTCCAAAATGCAAATAGCACTAGGAAAATCATTTAGCTATCTACATGCCCACAAAGCAGCATCAATGACTGTGGGCTCAGGAGCCAGATCATAGCCAACAAGTCTATTCATCCCATTACGAAATTCCCAGGCATCAAGTCTAGATTGTTGAAGTATGTCACCCAGTGTGCATCTAACTCCTCATCTGTCTCATGTGACCTGTGGGAATGGCTGTGGGGCTTGGAGCCAGGATGGGGTGCAGGCAGCCTCAGGCAGCCTCGAAGGCAGGTTGAACTTATTGGGTCAGACCTGCTTTCATAGGGGTTTGCTTTTTCTGTGTATAAATTGATTTGGGGAAGTCAGAATGCACTTCAGATGAAAAGTATACATGGGAAAATGTTAATAGTAATGATAATAAGCAGGTTAATTATTTTCTTCTGGCCGGGCAGTGGTGGCACACGCCTTTAATCCCAGCACTTGGGAGGCAGAGGCAGGCGGATTTCTGAGTTCGAGGCCAGCCTGGTCTACAGAGTGAGTTCCAGGACAGCCAGGGCTACACAGAGAAACCCTGTCTCAAAAAAAAATTATTTTCTGGGGCTTACCAGAATTTACTAATTGGAAGTCAATTGTATTAGTTATACTACAAAAGTATAATCCTCATCAATAGATAGATACCTATAGGAAAAATCAGATTGCCAGGTCCAGCACGGCTGTGTAAGGGGAAGTGTGACACAGGTCCTGCCCCTGGAGCGTCTCCAGACCATTGGGCCCCAGTATCCCCACGTGTGCTGCTGCTGCTGCTGGCCTGGAACTAATCTCCTGTCTCTTCTATTTTACTTTCAAACTCTTTTGGGGGGAATATACTTCTCCCATTACTCAGAGCTAATCACTCCAAGATAAATGAAACAGACATGGTTCTCAGGAATGAGGATGGAGGTGGTCATGAGGCTGAGGAGGATGAGGAACAGGACTTCCGCTTGGCCTTTAGGGCCATGGGAAAGGACCTAGACAACATAACCACAGAGGCCATAAAAGCCTACATGGTCCTTTGTAGAAATAGTTCATTGTCAGATTTGGCCTTGAATTTGGAATTATGAGGAGATCATATACTCTCCAGTCCAATGACTGCTGTATTAATTAGCCAGGGTGACCTTGGGGACATCAGGATAGAGAGTTAAAGTGGTCTCAATAAGAAAAGGCATGGATAGGAAGAGAAGGAATCTATAAAATGCAGCAAATGATAGATTAATAGGAGAAAGGCTTGTATATGATTTGAAAACAAATAATATTAGAAGCAGAGTCTATGAGGGCATGCAATTGCTAAAAGAGAAAACAAAGATTAGAGAATTAAAATATGATGTTTATGTATATAAAAAGTTAGTGCTTCATTCTCCTGGCTACCTGAAGGATTGGAGATGCCTAGAGAGATATCAGAGAGCTAGCTGCTTTACTTGCATACATTTTAAAACTTTGTAAGAAATCATTTTAACCCTAGAAGTCTGTCACCTTTCTTTTTTATATGAAAGTAATTTCTAAAGACTTTTATCTGCTGTACTAGGAAACCACAAGATCTGTGCCCAGCTACCTGGGCCGTGTAAAACCTCTAAGGAAATGTAATTTTGCATTGTGTTTAGTTTTTGTTTTAAGGAAGCAGAGGTTAGAATTAATGATCCAGGACTCATAGAATTTAGGATTCTATTTAAGGATTCCTAAAATAATTATTAATAATGATCAAAGCCTTGAGGATGTAACTTTAGTAAGTAAAAGACTGGGGTCAGGCTCTGGTTGAGAAAAGGCAAAAGAATGAAAAGGGAGAAAGGAGAAGGAGGAAGGATGATGAGACTCCTTGAGCGAAAAGAAAGCACTTGGCCTGAGAGCTTGCATCTGCTACTGACTCTGAGTCATTGTTAGATTAGCGCTGTTCCCATTCCCGCCTTTCTCAGGACCCTCCTCACACTGAGGCTGGGCCTTGGCATCAGACTATGTCTACAAAGTGTCCATATCATGCTGCTGCTTCAAAACAGAAGCAGTATTTCCACGTGAAATGAAAGTAGCTGTTGAAGAAGGCATACAATGAGGACCTAGATGGATGACTACAGGAAGGCTGTGGAATCCTGTTGCTATGAAGAATGTTGATCCATAAATTCTGTCTGAAATAGAGAATGATGTTTTGAAATATTCTGAGGTTTGAAGGATGGTAAAATAAAGTCCTAGTATGGTTGTAATAAAAGGTTTCATATAAGAACATTTGCTAATAAGCCTATGGATATAAGCCCACCATATAAAATTCATATGGTTTCGTTTCCCTTCTATAAGGTATGATGAGCACATGTCCCTTTTGTACAATGGGGGTGGAGTGACCTTGCTATGTCCCTTCATGAGTAATATCTCATCATCATTGGTATATGGTTAGAACATATGCTAATAAGCCTATGGAGAAGAGTGTTGTAGAGATATAGGGAAATCATATTACTAGGCCAGAGGTTAGGAGAGCTGAAGTCTCCTGTTTAGTGGACATGGATTTGGTTTGTCTGCGTGATATGCTGAGTGTTTGCTGGGTCATTATGCGTTATCATGTGAATAGAGGCTAAGACATAGATACGTAGGCTTGAATTAGGGCCACAGCGAATTCTAGAATTGTAAGTAGCACTAGAATAATGAGTGTAATTGTAACAGTGGTGGGCTGATGCTTATTAATTAATAAATTAATTAATACTAAGGTGGCACCACCGATTAGGTGTATTAATAGGTGTCTGGCAGTAATGATAGCTGTGAGATGAACTGCTATTGCTATCGGTTGAGTAAATAGGCTGATGGTTTCTATGATAATGAGCAAAGGAATTAATGAGGTGGAGTTCCTGGGGGGGGGGGAAGTGGGCTAAAGAGCTTTTTGGTTTGTGCTGGAATCCGACTGTCACAGCTCCAGCTCATGGTAGAATTGCTATTCCTGGATTCTGGAACGTTGAGCAGTAGGTATGTGTGTGAGGAGGGAGGCCTGGGAGGCTTGTTGACACAGTAAGTGTAATAAGGGAGAGGATTATTAGAGATCAGTTTGTCCTTTTGATGTATGATTTAGTATTATTTATTTTACAATAAACTTAATTAGTCATTGTTGAAACAAATATAAACGGTTATTAATTAGACATTTTGAGGAAGGAAATAAAATTGAGGGAAACATGATAACTATGATTGGTAACCCTGTTGTTGTAGGGGTAATGAAAGAGGCAAATAGATTTTTGTTCATTTTCATTCTCAAGGATTTTCAGTTTTTAACGAGTTTAAGGTTTTTGGAAAGAGATGTAGGGAAAACTTGTAAGGAGAATCTTGATTGGAATAAAATAATTAATGTAATTGTTGAGGATGGGATGGTGATAAATCATGTGGAAGTATGTAACTGTGGCCTTTCACTGCGGAGATTATTAGTCTCTAACTTTAACCTAAAAGGTTAATGTTCTAAGCTTTGAGGTGAGTTTAGCTTATAGGAATAGATCAACTTTCAAAATGTTTTAGTGGCACTATTTCAATTACAATTGGCACTATTTCAATTACAATTGGTTTGAAGCTGTGATTAGATCTGTAGATTTCTGAGCAGTGTCCACAGAGTACCCTTGGGCAATTTGATGTTACCCTGGCTTGGTTTAGGCATCCTGGAATTGCTTTGCTTTTAGTCCTACTGAGGGAATAGCTCATGAGTGAGTGAAGTACATCTTCAGATGAGATTAATATCCTGTATCTTGTACCTTGGTAATACAACTCAGTTATCCACTGCTAATAGGAAAAGTTCACCTGGTCATTTATTGGAATTATATATGAGTTGAGACATAGGTCTTCATAATCAGTATATTTGTAGTTCCAGTATCATTTTGCTGTTCTATAGTTTTTACTGTTAGTTCGGGATCTTTTTTTTTTTTTTTTTTTAATTCGGGGAAATCGCAGGGGTCAGCACATCTGGAGTGCAATGGATAAGCCTCGCCCTGGGAAAACCACCTTCGTGATCATGGTATCTCCCCTGCCAGGTAAGTATAGTTCGGGGTCTTTAATCATATAAAGGATTTGTAGGGAAGGAAGGGCAGCTAGAATAAGAATTACAGCTGGTAGAATAGTTCAGATTCTTTCAACTTCTTGGGCATCTATCCTACCTGGATGAGACTTCAGTGGTTGGTATAAGCAGGATGACATGGAGTACTAAGGAGCTAATGAGGAATGCAATCATTAGTGTATGATCATGGGAATTTGTTTTGTTTGTTTGTTTGTTTGTTTGTTTTTTTTTTTTTTTTTGAGACAGGGTTTCTCCGTGTAGCCCTGGCTGTCCTGGAACTCACTCTGTAGACCAGGCTGGCCTCAAACTCAGAAATCCACCTGCCTCTGCCTCCCAAGTGCTGGCATTAAAGGCGTGCACCACCACCGCCCGGGAGATCATGGGAATTTGTAAGCTCTTCTGTAATGGATGATGTAGCATCTTGTAAGCCTAGTTGGAAGGGAGAAGCCATATAGGATATATAGGTATTAATCAATAATTTAACGTTGACAAAGTTATATAATTAATTTACTAATATCTCATTGAGAAAGGCTTCTCACCGTATGGCATCATGAGGACGGCTGTAAGGGAAGTGCAGGGCAGTGGCTGAGGCTGAAGAGCCGCCCTGGCCCTTTTGAATCCCTGCCTTCTGGGGCCATGGCTGGCCTCAAGGAGAAACTTGTTTCACTAAGGTTCTTTGGTAACAGCAACCAAAAAAAAAAAATCCACAACAAAACAAAACAAAAACAAAAAAACAAAACAATCACAAACAAACAAACTAGTGGATCTCTGGGGCCATCCCGGTCTGCAAAGTGAGTTCCAGGCTAGCCAGTGCTACATAAAAGTGATGGTTTTAGGAGGGTATTGCTACAAGATTTATATTTCTTTTTTTTAAACTTTTGGAGACAGTTGAAAGAAATTGGGTTTGCTATGGATTACTTGCTCCCAGGAACATGGATTTTTTTTTTTTTTTTTTTTTTTTTTTAATGATTGGGCAGGTTCTGTCATCATTCATGACAGGCAGGACACTTAATCTCATCATTCCAGAAGATAGAAAGGAGCTGGAGAGATGGCTCAGCGGTTAAGAGCACTGACTGCTCTTCCAGAGGTCCTGAGTTCAATTCCCAGCAACCACATGGTGGCTCCCAACCATCTGTAAAGGGATCTGATGCCCTCTACTGGTGTGCCTGAGTCACATACATAAAATAAATAAATAAATCTTAAAAAAAAAAAAAAAAAGACAGGTTTGCAGAGATGATCAGCATGTTCTACTCAGTCTTCCTCTTCCCCTGAGTTCTCTTTTCTCAGAGTCAAACAACTTTTTCTCTCAACTGTTCTGATGTCATCATCCTTATTGTCTAGACAGGACTCCTTCAAGATTGTATGTTTCAGAGAAGGTAAAAAAAAAAAAAAACCCACAAAGCAGAACAGAAGGGTTCACTGTAGTCTTTAACTCTAGAAATGGAACTTCCTTTAATAAAGGCCTGGTAGCTTGTGTCTGTAATCCTAGCACTAAAATGAGACAGAAAAACCAGGTTGTGGTGGTGGCAGTGGCACACACCTTTAATCCCAGCACTCAGAAGGCAGAGGCAGGTAGATCTTCATGAGGTTGATGCCAGCCTGGTCTACAGAATGAGTTCCAGGACAGCCAGGGCCACACAGAGAGAAACCCTGTTTCAGAAAACCAAAAACCAAAAATCAAACTAGAAAGAAAGGAAGGAAGGAAGGAAGAAAAGAAAAAAACCCTGAGATAGTAAAATTGTTGTGAGTTAGCCTGGGCTATATAATGATTTCCCCAGAAATCTCAATAAAGCAAAAGTCGGGGAGAAGAGTGAGTGACTTGGAGATACAGTTCTTCCAGAGCCTCATGTGATATGGAGCCTGGCCTACATCATTTTGCTCCCATGGTCCCCTTACTACCTTATTCAGATGGGATATGGTGGTTTAAGCCTGTTATTCTAACACTCCAGAGGCAGGCAGATTATTATGAGTTCAAGGTCATTGTGATTTATGTAGTGAGTTCGAGACCAGCGAGGGGTACATACATAACCTGTCTCAAAAAATTTTTGTTGTTTAGTCAGCTGTGTGGTAGTGAATGCCTGTAATCTCAGCACTAAGGCTGAGACAGGAGGATCAATGTGAGTTTTAAGACAGCCTGGGCTTTATAAAAAGATCCTGTTTCAAAATCAAGCAAGAGAAAAAAAACAAAAAAAAAATAATATAATTGTTGCCAATGATAGTCTTACTGTGATGATATAGAATGTTAGAAGCTACTCCTTCTGTCCAAATGCACCCAACTGCCCACCAAGGCGGTAAGCTTCTAGTATTACCACAGAGCTCCTTTAAACTCAGTCCTCTATCTTGTTCTTCGATTTCTTGAGGAACCAAGAGACCATCCTAACCTATTTATCAGTCACAACTTGGGCAGAGATTTATGACCCCGAGTCATAGATGAGACTTCTCTCACTCTCCTGGGAGGAGCTTTGGGCCAAGGTTGGGGCAAGCTGAGCAGGCCTGCTTTATACCCAACCTGCTATCTAGCCATTTGACCACATGGAGGCAAAACACACCACGTTGAAGCTCCTGGAAGAGGTTTCCTCCACCAAAGGCCTGCTAGCTAGAGCTGAAAGTGCAGCAGCAGGCAGGCTCCTTTGTGAGGTGGCCTCAGTGACAGAGGCATTATGAAGTAAGAAGTACCCCACCCCAAACTTATTGAGTCAGCTACATTAGCCTATGTTTCCTCCCCACTCCCCCAAAACACCATCTACCTGACCTAAGCTTTGCTATGTTGCTACCACTTCTGGGAGCCTGTGCTGTGATAGGTCCATTCCAGGGCCCTGAATGGGAGCCAGTGAGGGGTCTACTATCCCAGGATCAAAGCTGTAAGGATCCCCGCTGCTGTGGCAATCTGCTTGTCTCCTGCCTCTTTCTGATCTGGCAGATCCAACAGTATTGGTACCAGCTGTCCAGGACCAGGAAGAGGAATGTCACCAAGGTAAAGGGGCCTCCTCCTCAGCATCATGATCATTAGCCACTTGCCACGTGGACTGTGTTCTGTGTCTTGTGTATCAGAGGAGAACTAAAGAGTGGGGACTGCTCTGTATAAGCACTGTCTGGGCCTTGAACCCAGGACTCACTCTAGACGCATCTCTTCCTCACTCCACAAACTCAACCCACTTGCAAGTTTTAGGGACCCTACTTGGAAACCGTATCTCATATCTGATGACTTCTGGAAACCTTACTACACCACCTGTAGTTCTGGATCATGGTAACAGTTGTCCACTTTTGCCTGGTATAACTTTCTTTTTCCTTTTTAAAAAGTATAAGATGTACACACAGATTATATATGTATAGATGAGTGAACTTTTACAAACCAAGCACACCCGTGTGTAGCACCCAGATTAAGAAACACCATCAGGGGCTATCAACATAGTTCAGTGAGTAAGACTGCTGCCAAGCCTGATGACCTGACTTTCATCCTCCTAACCCACATGTGATAGGGGGTTAGAGAAATTCCCACAAATTGTCATGTGACTTCCACATCCATGCCATAGTATATACACACAAACTTGTGGAGTGTGACTATGTGTGTCTGTGTCACACACACACACACACACACACACACACACACACACACACAAATTACGTACAGAGAAGGAAGCATAAGGATGGTGCAAGTTTGTAATTCCAACATTCAGGAAGCAGAGGTGGGGAGATTGTCCCATGTTTGAAGCCATCCTGGTCTACATATCTAGTTCCCAGCCAGCGGGGCTAAATAACTCTGTTTCAAAAGACATAAAAGGAAAGTTAAAAAACAAGCAAACAGATCGTCAAGTAAGCAGTGTTGCTGAATAACAGACTGTTAGTATAATACGTATAAGGCCTTGGCTTTAAACACTAGTAATGAAAACTGAGCACGAGGCTGCGTGTGGGGTGCGCCCCTTTAATTCCAACACTCAGAAGGCAGAGGCAGGCAGATCTCTGTGAGTTTAAGGACAGCTTAGTCTATATAATGAATTCTGAGATAACCAGGGCTATATAGAGAAACCCCGTTTTAGAAGAAAAAGGGAAAAAGAAACCTGGGTATGATGGCTTATGCCTGTAATCCCAGCACCCATGACTCAGAGCTGCTGAGGAGAAGCACTAGAATGAGACTCTGTCTCAAGCCTTGTCCCACAGCTCCACACCAACCAACCAACCAACCAAACAAGCAAGCAAACAAAAGAACCACCCCTCAAAAACCCAGACCAAAACCCAAGCACTAGAAGAGTCTGGGTTCAAATTCCAGCAGTGAAAATCCCCCAAAGCCCCAGGATGTGCACTCATGGCTGATTTCACAGATACACGGGACCTACATGAAATCCCGTGGCAACTATTCTACACTGAGCTCAAGTCAAACTGCTGGTGAGCCAGGCAGACTTTAAGAACCGATTAAAGCTCTTTGCTACATAAAACCATGGCATGGCTTCTGGGAGTCCACTCCCTACCAAAGCTCCTGCCTCAGTTTCAAGGCCTGATAGGATGTAGCCTGTGATTCTCTCAGACCTAGTCTTCCACTGTTCTTGTTGCTGGCTCCATTCTGATCATATGAGCACTCCTCCTCCTGCTCCTCCTCCTCCTGTTCCTCCTCCTGCTTCTTCTTCCTCTTCCTCCTCTTCCTCCTCCTTTCTCTCTCCTTCCTTGTTCCCTTCCTTCCCTTCCTTGTTTTCTAAGGGTGGGTGTAGAGCCCAGGGCCTCACAGGCTAGCCAACATGCTTCACACTGAACAACATCGAGTTCTCGCCAGGGCTTCCTTGCTGTTTCTGTGGACATAGTCTTGGTTGTTCTGTCCTCAGGGTCTTCATACTTAATGTCTCCTCTGCCTATAATGCCTAATGTCACCTGGCCTGCCCCTCACTTCATTTAGTTTTCCAGACACATATCACCTCCTCTCAATTTCCTTGACTCTTCTGTCTAGTGGAGTTAACTCTAGCCCTTCATTTGCATTTATTTCCATTCAAATGCTTTTTGGGATACTTACAAGGATTTTATTTTATTTAAGATAGGGTTTCATTTATAGCCTAGGCTAGCCTCTAACTTGCTATGTAGCCAAGGATGACCTTAAACTTCTGATGCTCCTTTGTCTATTTTCCGAGTGCAGAGATTGCTGGAGTGGATTGTTTCCATGCTAGGCAAACACTATGAATTAAGCTACATCCTCAGCCCAGTTGATATTCATTTGGTTATTCTCGTCTCTATGCCTACACCATAGCTCCCACCAGGGACTTTGTCTTGTTCACACTGGTACTCAGCACACAGAACAGTTCCTGGCTCAGAGCAACTCCTCAGTATTTCTGGAGTGAATGACTGATGTTTGCTTGGGTGTGTGTGACCCCCTTTCTTAGTACAAGCACCTCCACCCATGCTAAGGGAGAGTGGGACATTATCTGTGAGGAATGTAGGAGATAAACTGTGTGTTGAACTCTGCTTTTCAGCTCTTTCTTACTTCACAGGTGCCTCCACAGAGATGGACAGAGTTGTCTGCCACCCGGGACACTTTCTTTGAGATGATTCCTGAATTCTTTACTCATGGAAAAACCAGGGTCCTGGATGTTCACATCCAACAGTGGATACAAAAGCAGAGATGGGGATACCGGAAGCGTGTCAGACAACAGTGGGATACCCAGTACCTGCTGTCTCCACAGAAGTCATGTCAAGACCTGCCTTGGGATGTCCACACCTCCACTGGGCCCATTTTTTGTACCTCTTCCTTTTCAAGCACGTGTCTTCTCCCTCAGGACAATTCTGGGGAAGCATGGCAGTTACCCTGGAATCCCAGGGATAGCCAGGCCCACCCTCCCCTGGCTCTCTGCCAAAGAATGGAGCAGCTGCTGGCCCCTTCTCATAGATTGGTGCCAGCAGAGCCTGTTAGTGTGAGGTACACCTCCACAGCTTTAGCTTTCTCTCTTCCAGACTTCTCTTTAGCTCAGAGTCCAAACTTCTGCCTCAGAGAGTTTCTGCCTGATCCTCTTAACCAACAATTGGAAGTGCCCACCAAGGAGTGCTTGGAGAGCCTACAAGGTCCCTTAGTACCCTGGGGTAAAGCTGAGACCATGGACAGAGAGTACAGTGAAGCTGCTCTGCAATATCTGAAGAAGAGAAAGAGCAGAACAGATGATGCTCAGGAAGTACAAGCGTCTGGAGCCTTCCGCCCAATCGCATCTGGAGTGGGGGAGGATGGAGACGCTAAAGCCCTGGGGTACAGAAACCAGAGGCAAGAAAGAAGAGAAACTGATGGAGAGATCCCAGTGACAGGATGGGTGAGGCAAGACCAGGTGAGGATTGCAGCTAGAGAACAAACGGAGAAACTACAGAGGAAAACCCAGAGGGATCCTGGAGAGAAGAAACCTTCTTCCCAGGCTCATATGGGAGGGAACCAAGAACAGTTCAGATGTAAAACTGACATAGCAACCCAGACACCAGAGTGGGGCAACAAGGAGGATGCTGTGGAGACTCCAGCACTGGGGAAGAATGAAGAAGCCAGAAGGAAGGAGGAGACAGAGGTTGAGGCCCAAAGATTGGAAACTCTGGGCTGGACTGGAAATAAGGTTGCCGAGAATTCCCAAGTGCTAGAACGAAGGACACAAGACCAGATTGGTACAGAAACTGAGGTGGAGGAAGGAAGGAACAAGGACCAGATCGGAAGTGAGGATGGTGTGAAAATCCAGACATCTGGAAGGGAGAATCTGGGAGAATTCAAACAACAGGACAGCGAAGAGATCCAGGCCCTGGGGCAGGAGAAACAGGGACTTGTTAGAACTGAGGGTGAGGTCCAGACTGCAGTTGGGGAGCCTGGAGGACAGATAGGCAGTGAGAATGACGGGAAGACCCAAGCCTCTAAGGGAGAGAACCAGGATCTGTCAAGACAGGAAGTTGAATTGGGAACGAGGAAGCTCAGGGAGGTAAGAGAAGACGACTGGGTGGTGATCCAGGCGTCATGGTGGGGCAGCCAGAGGCTTGGGCTGATTGCAGCAGACAGAGGACTCATGATACCATGCCTGGGAGACCAGCATCAGGTCAGAGGAGAACGAACGGTAGACATCCCATCACTGGAAAGTGACCGAAGACAAGGTGGAGATGCTGATGCAGCAAGTCAGGTGACACCCGAGGCCGAGGAGCAGGCTCAATGCAGTGAACCTGACTTGACGACTTACACAGTACTGAGCAAGGGTGAGGAAAAGGCTGAAGAGGGAAATGGAACGGACACTCTGGCGGCACAAGGGAAGAGAAATCTGAGAGGGATTAACAGCACGGATGAAGCACAGACCCAGAAACTTGGGGAAGAAAATCAGGGTCAGTTAGGAAATGAATCCCATAAAATGATTCACGAAACAAAACAGAAGAATCAGAAACAGATTAGAGGCGATGATTGTATAAATAATAACCAGACATCTGAGGCAGAGAACTGGGCAGAGCTAACAAGTAAGAAAGGTGATACAACCCACTCGTCAGGGTGCGAGGAAGCTGAGGAGGTTGAGGGTGAGGATGGCATAGAAGGGGTGAGAATCCTGAGAGGAGCCCGGGCGGAGGAAGGTACAGAGACCAAGGCAACCATGGAAGAAAGTCAGAGCCAGTTAGGGGACGTAGGTACAAACACCCAGTCATCAGAGTTAAAGAACCAGAAGGAGGTGGGCAGCGAGGATGGAACCGATGCTCAGGCCCCAGAGAAGAGAAACCAGAGAGAACTTGGAGACGATGTAAAGACCCAGAGACCCGAGAGCAAGAACCAGGGACAGTTGGCTGAAGCTGGAGGGAGCTGGGAACAGGCTAAAGGAGAGAACACTTCGGAAAATAGGGCACTAGAGAAGAAAAACTGGAGAGCAGCTGGAAGAGAGGATTGTAGAAACATGCAGGAGCCCAGGAGGCAGGATCAGAGGCAGGTGAGTGAAGATGGAAAGACCCATCGGTTAGAGTGGAAGAACCAGGAGAATTTTAGAGATGGGAATGATGCAGAGATTCAAAAACAAGGGGAGAGAAACCCAATAAGTTTTGCAGGAGATAATGGCTCAGAGACCCAAGCCTCCATGGGAGAGGACCAGAGACAGTCTGTGTGTGAAACTGATGAAAAGATTCAGACACAGGGGCAAAGAATTCAGAGCAAGCATAGAGACACTGCTACAGAAATCCAGGATGTCGGGGTCCGGAGAAAACACAGAGCTGAGAATTCTAAACTGTCTCATCATCCATCCAGGAGAGGAAACAAGGGCCGGGTTAGCAGGAAGGATGCTGTCAGGCCCAGTCCCCTAAATGACTCTTCTGGAAAATTGGGGCCCACAAGCCGGAAGTGCAGCTTGGCTCACCCGGCTTCTCTCACTTCTGGATATGAACCCCCTAGACACAAGCAACCAATGGCTGGAAATGGTGTAGACTCTGCTCCCTGTTCTGAAGAACATCTAAGTAGCCAGGGCACAGGTCCTGCCCAGAAGCACAGATATGAGGTCAGTGAGAGGGCCCAAAGGGCCCAACCTGGATCTCAAAGAAGACTAGAAAAGTACAAAAAGGTGGATCCAGGAAAGGCTTCCAGCCCAACCTGCCTGCACCCCTACCCACAGTCTCAGGCCTCCTCTGTCTTTCCCTCTCTCCTGTGTCCCCAAGTCTCCCAAGCAGCCCCAGCTCTAGCCGTACCAGTTGCTCTCACCACCCTTCACAAATGGCCAGCCCTCAAGAAGAGCAGACATCTGCTCCTGGAATCCCTCATGAAGAGGAGAATTGCACACCTGAGGTGGGGCCTCCCTCGACGAATCCTGGAGTCTTACCTGCTTTTTCACTTCTTAGAATCTTGCTCTTTGCCGAGGCCTGCAGTGAGGCGGCCTGGATTGCGTACAGACCAGGAACGCCAAAGGCAGCAGGAACCACACTGTGAGTCTCAGGCATTCCTGTTAAAACTCGACTCTCCAGCCAGGTCTCAAAGCCATCCAGTTCTTGAAAAAAAAAGCTCTAAACTTTGTACCCAAGTCCAGGCTCTAGAGAAGCATAGACCAACCAAGTCGGAGCCAATGGGGAGCTCTAGTCCACCTAAGAAACCCAGGAGAATAAGACCACCAGGGGGAGCAAGAGAACCACAGATCCAGGAAGAAGCCCCTAAGGCCAAGATCCCTGCTCCCAGGAATCCCAGGCCAGCAGTCGAGTCTAGAAGCTGGCATAACCCAGGAGGAGTCCCAGAGTTGTCCATTGAGAACAGCAGAAGCAGAAAAATGGTTAGGCCTGGAGTTCCCCATGTGGAAGAGAAGACTTTCAGCAGAGCAAGAGCCTCATCCTATCCAGAAGGCTCCAACCACCGGAAAAAGGAATGCATCCCAAGGGAAGCCTCTGAGCTCCCCACTAGCAGGTGTCAACAGTCCACATGGCAAAGAAGTGAAAGCGTGGGACCTGAAGAGGTCAGAAAAAGAGCCTGTTCTGCACATACCTCCAGCTTCAAAGGGAGTAACCACTCTGCTGCAGCCAGGCTGAGCGTGGCCATCTGGAACAAGATGCCATGGTCGGCACAGCTGGCTAAGCCCCAGCCGCCCACTCCCTTTCTCACCCTGAGGAATCCTACCACACTTAACAAAGTGGGGGCTCCGTGTACAGAGGAGAACAGCAGCAGACCCCCCACTGCTTTGGAGATGGAACTCGAGCCACTAGGCCATTCTTGTACAGGAGTAACTGTTCCTAAATTAGAGAGCTATCAGGAACACGAGACACCTGGGAACTCAAAGGGGGCATCATACAATCCAACAGTCTCACAAAAGTTTGGTTTTGTGAGGCACTTGAGATATTTTCTCAGACAGTATGGCCTTAAAAAGTAGGCCACAGGCCCAGAGTCCTTGGGACATGTCAGAGAAGGCATGCAAGTGACCTGCTTAGTCTCAGAGCCTCTAATAAAATTGGTTATTTGGACCCTGCAGTACGGCAGATTCCTTTGGTATGCTGACTGTTCTCTTTTGGGATTTGGGGTACTCTGTGAAGAGCATAGACACTGCTACACTGTAGTTTTTAAGGTTAGCAGAATGTAGGGCAATCCAGTCTCATCTACTACCAACCCCCACCTTCTCAGCCCCTTTCCCTCAGGCTCCCAACTCCTCATGTTAGATTACATGGCTTTTTTTTTTTTTTTAACCATGCCTTTGTCTTGCCCCATTCCCAAACTAATCCTGATTGAACCAGGATATTCAGCCCCAGTTGTTTGGAGGGTAACACAATATTATGCAGACCCATTATTACAAAGAAGGGAGGTTTATAAAGGCTGAGAAACCACTGAGCAAGAGAAGACATAAAGATTTTAAGACCAGAAATTGAAGGAGGACCAGAGAGAAAAGTGTTTTCTGGACCCAACAGCAGGATACTGTACTCATTTTTTTTGGGGAGGGGGGTTTCGAGACAGGGTTTCTCTGTTTAGCCCTTGCTGTCCTGGAACTCACTCTGTAGACCAGGCTGGCCTTGAACTCAGAAATCCACCTGCCTCTACCTCCCAAGTGCTGGGATTAAAGGCCGGCTGATACTGTACTCATAGACTCACGGCAGCTGTGGTTGCCTGTACAAGACCTGTGCAAGGTCAAGCCAGTCTACATTCTAGCATGAGGTGGGAAGGCATTCATGGATTCCTCCATTCCTGAGGGGCTACGGAAACTTGATAGCTTCTGTGGGAGGGGGTCGTCAGTTTTCTTTAGGGTGTAGCTCCTGATAGGTCAGGCAGTCTCTAGTGGATGGCTCCATACCATCTATGGACAGTATTAACTGGAATCAAGGAGTTTTTTAAAAACAAAAAGTCACAGAGCCAGGAATGGTGGTGCATGTCTTTAATCTCAGCTCTGAGGACCCAGAGGCAAGTAGATTTTTGTGAGATCGAAGCCAACTTAGTCTATATCAGGCAGCTCATAGCTGTCAGTAACTCTAGTTCTGGGGCACTTAATGCCTCTTCTGACCTCTGTGGACTTCTATATGCACATGGTTCTAAAGTAGAGAATAAGACAGAAAAAGCCAATCCTTAGTGACTTGTCTATTTATTGAGTGATTCCGTTAAAACACTGCTTGTACTGCCTGTTAGCCAAGCAAGGCTTCACTTGCTACCTGGGGCAGAATGACTTATAGGAATAGCTGAAACAGTGGTTGGTTGTCCTTAACTTGCTGACTTCTCACAAACACTTCTGTAAAATCTCCCTTGGGACCAAGCATAGAAGCCTTTCAGGAGCTGTCCTGGCTTTGCTGCACTGGCGACATCTCTCTTCCACTCTCATTGTGTCAGAGTGCTAATATTCAGGGAACACATGGCTAGACAAGTATTTAAAAAGACACTATGAAGTTCTCAGAGAATTACTAAAATATTTTAAAAATAGATGTTTGTGGTGGTGCACACACACCTTTAGTTCTAGAACTCAGGATGGGGAGGCAGGCAGATCTCTGAGTTCCAGAATGACCTTGAATTCCTGAGCTTCATGCCTTCTTTCCCAGCTCCTCAGAACTCTCTCAGCACTCACTTGGAACCAAACACTCCCCTTAGGGCTCTGCCTTTCCGTTCTTGCCTGGCATGCCCTAAGGGAAGTGTGGATAAGGGGCCTCCATTCCCAACAGTGTACCAGTGGTGCCTGGGTACATAGGAGACTGGGAGCCACAGCAGTCGTCCTAGATCCCACGGAGGATGCCCTTAGAGACTGCGGTTTGCCTCTCCTGAGCAGCTGTGCTCCAGGCAACCTACTGGAGAGACAAGATGCACCCCAGTTTATCTCATAAGAAAAACAAGAAACTCCCCAAATCCTGTCACCCAGTTGAGTTTTAATATACGTTGTTTGTTTTTTCCACCATTGCCTACAGAATGTTCCTATAACAACGCATCTATCTCTACCACAGCATTCAGCCTGTGGTAAGCTTGTAAAACAGTTTCCAGTGATCTCTGCCTTCCAGTGTTTGTGCCTAGTGTAACTCCCCTCCTTGAGTGTGATTTGGCACTGCTGACTTCCAACAATTGGGGTGCAGCAGAAATGATGGAGCAATTCTATCTCAATCTCAGGAGAATCAGGAACTTAAAGTCATCCTCAACCTCATATCATGTTTGAGGCCAGCCTGAACTACATCAGAACCTAACTCAAAACAAACAGATGGGAGAGATGGCTCAGCGGTTAAGGACATTTGTTCTTGCAGAGGACTTGGTTTTATTTCTCAGCACCCAAATGGTGACTCTAGGGCTCCCCAACTGTAGCTTCGGGGATCCGACTCCCACTTCTCACCTCTGCAGACACTAGTCACCCACATGGTGTACATACATACACACAGGTTAACACACATAAAAAAAAATTTAGTCAAAAAAAAAAGCAAATTACAGCAAATCTTCCTTTATCAAATCTGACTTTATAAACGCTTTGAGCACAAATTCCTGATAAGGTCTACGCACGATCTTTTTGGGTTTAGTTGCACACAATCCACAGTCCTGGTCTACAACACCCGCCCCTGCAGTGGCTGCTCGCCCGCTCTGGCTGCAGCGTCGGGGGTGCAGGAGGCACGAGCTCCTCCACGTGCGCTCGCGCGGCGCGCTCTTCCTACTGCGCTTGCGCAAAAGCGGCGCGGGAAAACTTGCGCTGCAGAGCCGGAGCGGAGCGAGGAGGTGGCTGTGGGGCGGACGATGGCTGCTGACCACCCCGCGTTTGGGAGAGATGAAGAGGCCGTGCTGCTCCTGGAGAGGACCCATCACCGGCACGATCCGCGCTGGCTGCTGCCCGTGTCCCCTCACGTCTGCCTGGCCTGCGCCTTGGAGCTGCTGCCCAAGCCCGGCGTGTCGGTGCGACCTAAACCCTCCCTTCCCCCAAGGACCTGGCGCGGCCATGTCCCTCACCCTCCTCAGCAAGCCAGCTTCTCGGAACCAGGCACACTTTTCCTGAAACGAAACCCAAACCCGACCCGCTTCCCCAAGGCTCGCCCTTCTCCCAGCTGCCCCCACCTTCGGTCTCCCCTGCGGCCCCCCTCCCTACCGTCTGACCCAGGTCGACCTTCCTCCAGCGGGGCTGTGCCCGCCGCCTGCGGAGTCTCTAGAGAGCCTGTCCCTAGGTGCACCAGGCTGGAGGATCCCCAGGTCACTTACTCAGGGCTGCACACTCCCCTCTCTTTTCCCTAGGAACTGAGCCCCAGCTCAGCTCCTCCACCCCTTTTAGCCCTAGTGAAAAAAAAAATGGGGGAGAGGCTGCTTTTGCTCTTTGTAATGTAAGGAATGACAGGTAGAAGTGGGGTGCGTGGGAAGTCATTTTTGATAGAACTCTCTACACTTGTCTTAGCAGAGTTGCTTGTTTCGGAGATCTCACTAGATACCCCAGAGAAGCCTTGGCCTCACAGAGAGCCTCCTGCCTCTGCCTCCCAAATGCTGGGATTAGAGGCTCACATTACCATGGCCCTTTCTTTTTTTGACCTGATTTTGTCTTATAACATTTTTGCAGGAACTGTACTGGAAACTGACCAGTGTGAGGGTCTATGCTTACATTGATTGGAAGGATGTGTCTTCTCTGCCTAAGGCTGAGGTTCCCAATACCATTTCCCAGACAGTTGAAGTGGAGGGAGTGACCTTAGTCAATGCCTGTTTAGAGACCTTGGGAAAGTCTCTGAGCCTCTGTTTTCTCATCCATACAATGGGAATAATATCTGGGTTTGATTGCTTTACCAGCTTCTTAGGCTGAAATATGTTGGTGGCAAACATTTGGGAGGTAGAGGCAGAAATGATTAATTCAAAGCCAGCCTCAGCTACATAGTGAGTTTGAGGCCAGCCTGGGCTACATGAGACAAAAAAAAAAAAAAAAAAAAAAAAAAAAAAAAAAAAAAAAATCCCTTCTCTAAACGTATTGGTGAAGAAGAGTGATTTGTAGATAAAGTGTTATGTAAGATAGAAATATCAGTTTCTGTATACTTCTGTACAAATGTGTGAGTTTCCTAGTGTAAATAGTGTTCATCCACCCTGTAGGGAAGATGGCTCGCTCACAGTTTAAGTGACTGCTGTAGTACTCGTGTGGTTATATTTGGGAATTACGGTTGTTTGGGTTCAGAGTGACCCCGCCTTGGTTACTCTTGACTTTCTCTTCATTCACTCTAAGCTGGTGCGCAAGAAGCATGTGGTGTTCTGCTTCCAAGATGCCCTGGTGAGGCACACCTCCTTGGTCACTCAGCTGGTAGCTCAGGACCAGAGAGTCTGCATCCATTTTGCACGCGTGCTTTTTGGTGAGATCCAAGGGGAAAACTGGCATGAATTGTGCGTGCGAAGCACAGGTTTTAACCTGGGAGGACCTGGAAAGATGACTTAGACGTCTTGTATCACCGTGGCAGTTTGATAGCAAGTTGTTGTGCTATAATTATAGCAATATGGACCCCCCTTTCTAAGCTACAGGAATCGTTGTGTGGTAACTGTCCTTGTCGGATCTAAGAGGCTAGTGAAAGTAGAGATACACATGGAAAGTGGGAAATTCCTCTTATACAGTTGAAATCTGGCTCAGGATGAGAGGCCTGGAATGCAGTTGGCTCACCTTGGTTGTCATAGTGGTCAAGTCATTTTCCTTCTCCTTCCTTAGTTTCTTCACCTATGAAGTGAGGTGGTCCCTTCTTTTGATTACAGTGGACAGTAGACCTCGTCTTTGTAGGGAGGATGGATAACATGCATTGAGTGCTTCCCTGTGTCCAGGCTTATCAACTGCTGACCAGTGGCAGCTAGGTTGACCTCGGGAGAAAACAAAGTCTGCCAAAATGTATTCTTTTTAATCTTAGATGTGTCACAGACTCCAGAGCATACAGTCGGTTAGCTGTGAACTCGGACTATCATCATTTAAAAGTTAGACTGGACATTGAGAACTCTAGGTGTTGTGGAGAGCAGAACTGAGCAAGGGTGTTGTTTAAAACTGCGGGTTTTAGAATGATGTCTGCTTTTGTAAAACTGTGTGTGTTGAAGCGGCACTGTCAATCACCCTTTTCTCGCCTCCCTCTGCCCCAAGGACTGTTAAGCAGTGTGGAAGATGGGAGTGTGGTAGACCTCTGTATTGAAGGTAAGGCGTTCCTGCTGAAGCTGTGTGTACCTCCCATTCTAACTGGGGACTGTTAGCCTGAATTGTAGTCCTGGCTACTGAGGCTTTAGTGAAATTGCCCACTTAGACACGTAGGAGGGAACTCAGTGAGTTCATAACTAATTCTACGTTTCCTGTCAGGCATCGCCTCTTTGCTAAGTAAGTACTGCATTAAGCATTGGGCATATGTAGATGTGGCCATGCCTTCTAAGGGTTTACAATCTACAGACGAGATTGGCTGGTAAGTAAGTGGGGGTCGATGCCTGCTGTTACAGAGGAGAGGATGGTGTGCTGGGCATAGTGCTGTGTGCCATGAATCCTAGCAGTCTGTGGCAGAGGCAGGAGGATGTCTGTGAGTTTGAAGCCAGCCTGGTCTACATATTGAGTTCCAGGACAGCCAGGAATACACAGAGAGACACTGTCTTAAAAAAGGAAAAGAAAGGTACCTGGAGAGATGGCTCAGCGGTTAAGAGCACTGACTGTTTTTCCAGAGGTCCTGAGTTCAATTCCCAGCAAACACATGATGGCTCACAGCCATCTGTAATGAGGTCTGGTGCCCTCTTCTGGTGTTCTGAAGACAGTGACTCATATACATACATACATAAATAAAAATATATAAATAAATTATGCACTCATATACATAAATATATAAGTAAATAAATATATATATAATTATGTACTCATGCATAAATATATAAATATAAATAAGTAAATCTTTAGGAAGAAAGAAAGAAAGAAAGAAAGAAAGAAAGAAAGAAGGCATTGTCAACAATGTTTTGTTTTTGAGCCATGTGTGGTGATGCACACCCATAGCCTCAGGACTTGGAAGGACTTGCAGAAGCATCAGCAGTTCAAGGCCGTCTTTGACTAACTACCAAGTTTGAAACCAACCAACAAAGAAACTGGGCTGGAGAGATGGCTTAGGGATTAAGTGCACATGTTGCCCATACAGAGAACTTGGGTTCAGGTCCAGCACCTAGTAGTGATCACAACAATCTGTAATTCCAGTTGCAGAGAACCCAGTGGCCTCTTCTGACCTCTGCAGGCACTAGGTATGCATGTGGTACACGTCACATACATGCAATCAGTTACTCATAGACATCAAACAAACCTCAAACCAAACAATAAAATAATTCAGCAACATATTTTTTTCAAAAATTACATTTCACATAAATTTCTTCTAAAATTTTTAACTTCAATGTTTCTAGATTTAAAACTTTATTTTTGTGTTATGTGTATGTGCCATATGCTTCCAGGAGCTGGAGTTGTAGATGGTTGTGAGTTCCCCAGTATTGGTGGCACTAACCAAACTCTGCTTCTCTGGAAGAGTAGTAAGAGCTCTTAAGTGCTTAGTCATCTCTCTAGTCCCTTATTTATTTATTTATTTATTTATTGGATTCTTGAGCCGGGGTCTCTCTACATAGCCATGGCTGACCTTGACTCATAGAGACCCTCCTGCTCGTGGTGGGCTAGGCATTCATTCATAACTAATTAGTTTAACCTGCAGGGTCCACGTTCAACCCCTCCATACAGCCAAGTCTCCACCGCAACCATGCTGTAGATCTGTCTAGTAAACGGACCCCCGGTGGTTCAGGAAAGAGGAGGATGGATACCCACAACGCCATTCTGTCCCCTTGAGTGTTCGGAACCTCCTATGTAGCAGATGCTCCCCAGGGAGCATTCAGTGAAACACAAATCTTGTACCCGTTCTGAAAGGTCCCCCACCCCCATTGCGTGATTGTCAGCTGATTTACTTATTTTGTCTTTCCCAAGTTTGTGAATGTCCCGTAAATCAATGTGATCTGACTGTGTCTGTCCAGGCACATATCTACATATGTGGATAAATATGTATTACTTGAAGTTCTGACTTCTGGAGGAACTTTCTTCCTCCTTCCTTCCTCCCTCCCTCCCTCCATCTTTTCCTTCCTTTTTAATTCTTCCTTCTTACTTTCAAATTATTCCTTCCTCCCTCCTTTCCTCCCTCTCTCCTTTTCTCCCTTCCCTCCTTTTTATTCTTCCTCCCTCCTTCCTTCCCTTTTTATTCTTTCTTCCTCCCTCTCTCTCATTTTTTCCCTTCCTTCCTCTTTGTTTTTCTTTTTGAAACGGTCTTGTGAAGCCCTCACTGGTCTTAACTCTTATAGCTGAGGATGTCTTTGAACTTCTGATCCCACCTAGTGCTGGGACGATAGGGATTATCATCATATCCCTGGTGATCCTGAAAACAGAACCTAGGGCTTCATGTACACTAGGCAAGCATTTTGCCAAGCGAGCCCCCTTCCCAGCCTTGCTGGGGGAATATTCACTTGTGGCCACCCTTGCCATGATTCACTTTTAGCTGGTGCCGGTGTAATGGCCAGACCATTTTCAGAGTCCAGGAGGCACTAGAGGGAGGTTAAATGGTGCAAGGAGGACTCAGGCTTTTCCCTGGCAACTGTTTGCTCCCTGCTGCTTTCTGGTCTTAGGGGAGCTGTTTTAGGCTGCTTCCTTATTCTGACAGTGGTAGAGCATTCCAGCAATGGCTGTAAATCTATATTGCGGCTTTTCTAACCAGTCTATACTTCTCAAAAATGGTAGCAGAAACATCTCAGTAATTGTGCAGCAAAATAGATTTGAAGCTGAGAGATATTAGTAATTAGCACAGTAACTCAACTTATAATTATCTTAAGATAATTATAATTATAATATAATTACACAAATAGTATGTATAATATATAATATATGGTATATTGTATATAATATATAAATAATATATAAGAACATATAAATACATAAAATATGTAATAAAATAAGTATATTTTCTCAAATATAAAGGAGCAAACTGTAAGGAAGGAAACAAAGCAGGCAATACAAAGTGGTTTTCACCTCTGGCTTCATAGTAGCCTTACTAAGAGAACTTCGGCAATATACTCACATTTTATACTAGGAAAAATGTTTTGGGGGGCCAGTGAGATGTCCCAGAGGGTAAGGACCAGTGTTATTAAAGTCTAAAATTCTGCGTTCAATTCCTAGAACTCACATAATGGAGGAAGAAAACTGAGTCTCAAAGGTTGACCTGTATATATATATATATGCACACACACACACACACACACACACACAATATTTAAACTGAAAAATATATAAATAAGTATGTATATATACATGCATAAGAAAATTTAAATAAAATAAATTTGATATACATATATATGCTTACATTTGTTCATATTTAAAATTTGTTCACATAAAGTATGTGGGGCCAGATGTGGTGATACATGCCTCTATGGGGAGGGAGAGGCAGGCAGACCAAGGGTTCAAGGCCAGCCTGGACTACATCAGACCTTGTCTCAAAGTAAACAATAAATAAATAAAAAATAAAGATACTCAGATTTAGAGACTCATTTAACTGGTCTAGAATGTTAACCACCTTTTTCTTCCTCTTCCTCTTCCTCTTCTTCCCCTTCCCCTTCCCCTTCCCCTTCCCCTTCCCCTTCCCCTTCCCCTTCCCCTTCCCCTTCCCCTTCCCCTTCTTCCTCATCTTCCTCCTCTTCTTCTTCTTGGTGGCATTAGGGGTTGAATCCAGGACACCAGGCATGATGAGCAGCCAGTCCTCCATAAGTATGTCTCAGTCCCGTGTTAGTAGTTTTTAAAGCTCTTTAAGGCCTCAGTGATTCTAGGGTGCATCCTGAGATGGGAACTGCTAACACAAAGTGATGGAGATGGGCGCATGTGCTTTAATGAGGGGAGAGGAAAACTGATACTATTTGGACAAGCAGTTTATTGCCGTGCCCACAGTCTGAGTAGGTGGGCTGTGACGATGAATTCTCGTGTGGTTGTCTTCTGGGTTGTAACGCTGCTGCTTCTCTTCAGTCCTTGTCCAGCTCTCTACTCAGCCAAATATGGAACAGACCATCCATTGCCTAGTGAATGAGTGCCACAGAGAGGTGAGCATATGGCTGTGGGGTCCCGAGACCCCTCAGACCCCCAGATTCTGTCAGAGCTAAGTTAGTCCTCTTTGTGTAGATGCAAAATTAAACTCTAGAGATTTGCTTAAGGTCCTGCAGTTGGTGGCAGAACCAGAGTATGGGACCGAGGCTCCAGCACACTGGTACACTGTACAACATCCACTTTCAGAGACCCAAGTTCTTCTATGCACAAAGCCTTGTCTTCCCCGTGTAGCCATCCCATGGCCCATTCTTGGGAACTTCCTATTTACAGTACACGTTTCTTTTATGAATTCATCGAGGAAATAGATTCTGTGTCTGAAGTTGGTATTTTCGCTTGATTTTGAGTTGTGTGTATGATTTGGTATCAGTATCTGAAGTCAATCTTGTACAGTGTGTATAACATGCTTTCTTTATTATGTTAAAAGCCATTTAAACCATATCTTTTGTATTATACTAAGACTGAGGAGTAATATCAGAACCTCCCCCCATCCCCTTTGTTTTTTGGAAACAGGATCTCACAATGTATCCTTGACTGGCCTAGAACTCATGGAGATCTGCCCTCCTCTGCCTCCTGAATGTGGCATCAAAGGTGCATGCCAGCATGCCCAGCTTAGGGTCACTTTTTATTTATTTTATTATATTTATTAAGGAAGTCAAATGTTCACCTTAAGCTAATCAAGAGCGGTATTTAATTATATATTTATTTAAATTATCATATAATTGTTTTGTATGTGATTAATAGATTAAATTAGTTGTTCATCACGATGATGCCATTAACCTTTATTGATCACTTGCTCTATATTACACGCTGTGAGGTGATTTGCATGCAATTCCTTTTTCTTTCTTTTATTTTTCTTTTTGAGATAGAGTCTCCATACATAGTCCAGGAATTGAATTTTTGATTCTCCTGTCTCAAATTTTCAAGTACTGGCATTATACCCAGCTTATATGAAACATCTTTTAAAATAAACATCATTAAAATTTTATTTTATGCATATGGGTATTTTGTCTGTGTGCCGCATGCGTGCCTGGTGCCCTGGGAGGCCAGAGGACAGTGTTGATCCCCTGCAGCTGGAGTTATAGATGTTGTGAACTGCCGTGCGGGTGTCGGGAAACAAACATGGTTCTTTTGGAAGAGCAGCCAATGCTCATAACCACCGAGACATCTCTCCAGACCCCTTCCCCCCTTTTGAGACAAGATCTTATTAGTAGGCCAGGCTGGCCTTGAACTCAGAGTTCCCACACCTCTGCCTCCCGAGTGCTGGGATTAAAGGCATGCAGTGCCAAGCCTGGCTGATGTGCAATACCTTCTCCAGGCTCATCAACAAACGTAAGAGAGTGGTGCGCTTATTTTCCACCAGAAGAGTCTCTGTGGTAGAGAAGGTTGCCCTTCCTGTAAATCACAAAACATAGTTCTTGTCACACAGAGAGTGTGACAATAAGAACTGAACGTGGCGGTGCAACCTATAATCCCTACCCTCAGCTATGTAGAGAATTTAGGCTAGCCTGGGTAAGATGAGATCTCAAAAAACCAAACAATGAAAACATTCACATCTATCATAAGATCAGCAAAATTATGCTTATTCAAAACACGTGATATTCATTCATCATGCTGGGGGTGTAGTTCCGTGGCAGAATGGGGCCTTGTGTTCAATCCCCAGTACTACACCCCCCCAAAAGTTAAGTCAATATTCCATAGTGGTAGCTTAAAGCATGTACGTATATACATTTAGAGCCTGTGTTTTATCTTTATGAGGTTCCCAACTTTTATCTAGTGTCTGGTTCTAAGGGAGGCAAACATGCTCGCGCTCTCTCTCTCTCTCTCTCTCTCTCTCTCTCTCTCTCTCTCTCTCTCTGTGTGTGTGTGTGTGTGTGTGTGTGTGTGTGTGTGTGTAAATTGAACACAGGATCTCAAACATGCCAGGCAAGTGCTCAACCACCAACCTACACCCCAGTGAAAATATGCTAATATTAACACAGTGTAACAATCATGTTCTCAGCTAGGAACTGAGGACTTAGAGAGCAATCTGGCTTGGTCCCTTTCCCCAGCAGTTCCCAGGTAATGGAGGAGAGGGAGATTTCACGAAAGCTACCTGTGGTGACAGACATGCAGGACAGGTGCTACCGGGGTAGGGCAAGCTCAGCATGGGAGAGAGGTCAGCTGTGATTCTGACTGGGCACATTTTCACTTTCTGTAGCTGTGTAACCTGCCCTCCATGGGAGGCAGCCTGGCCACCACGACTCTCCTTGGCAAGCTGGTGGATGCCATTCCTGGTTTGGCGGATGATCTTGTAATGGAGCACGGTGAGTTTCCTGTGGAGAGGGTGGCTCCTACCCTTTCCAGCTTTGCTCAGATTGCCACTTGGGTGCCCTAGTCACTGTGTATGTGCACACGGGAAGGCATTGCTTTCCTCATCTAGTCTTCACATTTGCAGAATGTGCTTCATATTGGTTAGTTTGAAAAAGGCCAGTTTCCTGACTCTGGTCTTGGGCTTTTTGTTGTTGTTGTTTTGGGTTTTGTTTTGTTTTGTTTGTTTGTTTTTTTGGAGACAGGGTCTTACTACATAGTCCAGTGTGGCCTCGAACTCAGATTTCTCCCTCAGTATACTGAGTACTGGAATTAGAGGTGTGCACTACAATGTGTGGCTCTTTACTTACCTTTAAGGTGAACAGATTAAGGGCTTACCATGACCTTCCTTTTGGGTGGGAAGATGAATTAATTCTGAGACACAAAGCACTCTTGCATTTTATTTATGTAATTTAGAGTGTGTGTGGTGTGTGTATGTGTGCAGGTGTGTGTGTACAAGCCACAGAGAGTTAGTGGAGTTCAGAGAACAACTCTTGGGAGTCATTGTCTCCTGCCACCTTTTGGGGTCTAGAGATCAGACGCAGCCTGTTAGGTTTTCAGGCAGGCCTCTTCCCACCGAGCAATCTCACAAACCTTAAAGCACTTAAAAAAAAAATCAGTGAAATGTAAACATATATTTCCCAGAGGATTGACCTTTACATTTTTTCATTTTTGTTTGTTTTTGAGACAGGGTTTCTCTGTGTAGCCCTGGCTGACCTGGAACTTGCTCTGTAGTCCAGGCTGATCTCGAACTCAGAGATTCACCTGCCTCTGCCTCCCACGTGCTGGGATTAAAGGTATATGCTACCACCGCCTGCCTATCCTTTTAACTTTCTCCTTGGGTCTGTAGGAAACATTTCTTGTAGGTGATCTGGTAAATCACTACTGTCTTGGTGAGATGAGAGCTTGGACTTTTATTTTTCTAAAAGAAATGTATCTATGTAACGTTGTTTATGTGCATGCCTGCATGAAGAGACAGTGAAAAGCCTGAAGGAGCATCATATCCCCCGCAGCTGGAGTTATAAAGTGGTTGTGAGCACCTTGACATGGGTCCTGGGACCTGAACCCAGGTCTTCTGCAAGAGCAGTAAGTGCTCTTTACCACGGAGCCATTTCTCTAGCGCCCTGTTTGGAGGTTAATATGGCAACTGGAGTAGGATGTCTTGCTTGTGGCTAGAGAGATGGTTCATGGTTAAGAGGACTGAAGGCCACTCCCTAGTACCCACAGCTGCCTGCTGCTCTGTATCTGGCACCCTCTTCTGTGTCCCTTGGGCACCTGCCACCTGCATTCACACGCACAAACCCACCACAGACACATTAAAAAATAAAACTTAACTCTGGAGGGAGAGGCAGGCAGATCTCCTGAGTTCAAGACAAACCTTTTCTTGGGGGGGGGGGGGAGACCAAAAACAAACAAACAAAAGCAGTAAAAGACTTCTTGGTTGCTTTCTGGACAGGCACCTTGATGGAGCATCTGTTGAGGGGGTTGGTTTACCCCAATGAGGGGGTGCAGGCTTCCATCTGTTACCTCTATGGGAAGCTCTACTCCTCTCCCATGGCAGCTGAGATGCTTTCTGGCCATTTCCGGGAGAAGCTGTGTGCCGTCTTCCTTTCTACGCTGGACAACGCCCAGTCAAAGGACCTACAGATCAACTGCTTGGGTAAGACAGTGAGTGTGTTAGAGACTAAAGGGAGAAGTGTTTGCGTTTGAGAGCTTATGGTTCTGGCTGTTGTAGGTGGGGCGAAGGTTTGAGCATTGGAGAGGGCCGAAGGCAAGCTTGGGAGATAAGACGAATGGAGTGTGTGAAAGATGCCTAGGCTTGGAGTGCCATTTCAGAGAAGCTGTCATTGGGAGGAGAAGATGGGGGAAATGGAAGTCTTTTTGCTTTGGGTCTTTGCTGCCTGAACTTGCCGCCAAAGTGAATTGTTATACCACACAGTTTTTTCCTATAGAGTCATTTTTCTAGTCTGAAAAACCTATGACCTCTTCTGGCCTCCAGGATAAAGTCTGGGTCTCCTGAATGTTATATAGGCTTCTTCCCTTTTCTCCTCCCCCCCCCCCGCATATATATATTCTCCATATAGATACTGAGACAATGTCTCTGTATATAACCTGGGCTTGCCTTCAGCCCTGTCTTCCAGACCTGTGCCACCATGCCTGGCTGTTGAAGGATTTTAAGAGCCTCAGCTTAGCCTTCAGGTCTCTTGTTCTGCTCTTTACATGAATGCACACGGCCTGGTGGATGCTCCTGAGTCGTCAGATGTATTTTATCATGTTTGTCGGTACCTGTGATTGGGCTGTACACCAGCTCTGGTTTTCACTTTTCAAACAGTGTGGACTGATCCTGTGATAGGTCACTGAGTGTGGGCTGGTTTCCGAGCAGAGCTATGGGGAAACACAATCCATTGTGACAACAGCTTCTTTACACAGTCTAGGCCAGTGGTTCTCAACGTCCTAACACTGCCACCCTATAATATAGTTCCTCATGTTATGGTGACTCCCAACCATAAGATAATTTTATTGATACTTCATAACTAAATATGATAATGTTATGAATCATAATATAAATATATGCTATGCAGATATATATGCAGATATATATGTATACACACACACATATATATACATATCTATATATATCTGATATCTGACCCCTGTGAAACGGTTGTTTGACCCCCTAAAGAGGTCACGACTCACAGGTTGAGAACTGCTGGTCTGTGCAAGAGCTCTCGTAGGAACAGTCTAGCCACTCAGGGAGTACTAATTCTGAGTCAGGCTGTGTGCTGGACCCTTGGGTTAGCAACTCCTATCCTGTAGGAACTCATGGGCCATGTGATGGACAGACATGGCCAGCTAGAGTACAGCGTGGCGTCCTGACATAGAGATGCAGGAGGGATGAGGGGACAGAGGACAAGAGAGACTTCCTAAGGAAAAGATGCTGGGACTGAGGCCTGCAGTGTGTACGAGTATTGGAGTGGGGGGGGGGCAGGGAAAAGAGCAAAAGCACCAGGTATGAGGCAGCCTCGGAGTGTGGCACCCTGTGATAGGGCAGCACTGGAGTTAGAACATAATAGCGTTACAAGGGGCATTAGCCCAGAGCTGGCCTAGGCAGAGATGAGGGCAATCTCAGCCGATGGTGCTTTTTAAATTCTATTTCGTCTCTGGAGCCTTTCCTTCCCTTTCCCCTCAAACAGGTATGCAGTTATATTCTTCTTTTTTTAGATTTATTTTATGTGTGTGGCTGTTTTCCTTGGCTGTATGTCCATGTATCACATGCATGAAGTTCTTGCAGAGTCCAGAAGAGGGTATCAGCTCCCCTCGCAATGCAGTTACAGATGGCCACTGTGGGAGTTGCAGATGGTCACTGTGGGTGGTGGCGCCCCTGAGTCGGTGGGCCTGGGCTGGTTGAGGAAGCAAGCTGAGCAAGCCAGGAAGCAGCATTCCTATGTGGTCCCTAGCCCTTGTTCTGCTTGAGTTCCTGCCCTGACTCTCCTCACTGATGAACTCTGACAGGGAATTATAAGATGAATAAACCTTCCTCCCCAGGTTCATTGTTTTCTCACAGCAGCAGGGAACGAAACCAGGACACTATTGAGTTCCTGGACTCCTAGGCCTTATAGTTCGTAGGCTCCGCTGAGCCTTGCAGAAGGAAGGTGGGCTGCAGAAAGCGAGCCAAGCTGATGCCTAAGCATTCCAACCACACTTGATATTTACAGAGACCTGAAGAAGTCTCGCAGGTTATGTCTGAGTGAGGTCTTTTGAGAACTCTGGTGCCCTTTCTGACCTCCCTCAACCCCTCTGCTTCCTAGGTTTGCTAAGGCAGCTGCTGAAGTATGATCTCTTTGTGTCCCTGATCATGAACAAGGCTGTGCCGGTGGAGGGTGCTGAGAGTGTCGAGCGGCCATCGAGAGAGACCTCACTCCCTTTGGTGCTCAAAAAGGTAGTGGTGGGCCAGGGTTTGTACCTCAGCTACCGAGCCTGTGCTTAGCGTGTGAGGCAGGATGAGGATCAGGAATGCAAGGCCACATGAGGTCCTGTCTCAAAATGACAATAGCAGTAAAATTAAAGAAGCAGGAAAAAAATTAAAACACAAAGCAAAACCAAACCAACCTCCCTCAAAACAACTGAGTTTTGATGGGACAGACATGCTGGTTGTGGGGGCGCCTTTACATTTAGAGTTGTCCGACCTGTGCTTCTGCCTTGCTGGGCTTTGCCTCCTCTTGTCCATGTGGCCTGGAGTCTGAGGATCTGCTGAGCAGACTCATCGGACTGAGTGTTTCCTTATACAGCAGTGACTTCTTACACTGAAAGGCCACAAAACAAAAGTAAAAAGGGAAAAAGCACACATGGTGGGGACCGAGGGAAACCAGACACAAGTTTTTAGAACCCTCTCAAAGCGAGGACACACAGAGTGTTATAGCTCAGTCCGTTTGGAAAACAGATGGAAGGTCTTTATGTTCTCCTGCGGAGTCTTGCCCAACGCAGGGTGTTCTCGAAGGTACCGTTTGCCTCCCACATGTGAGTGTCTAGCTCTTAACTCCAGCGGAAGGGAGGCAGGTGCTCAGCGCGTACATTGCTAACATAGGTCAGTCGGAGCCGCTCTCACCAGCCTTGGCAGGAGTAGCGACCCTCCCAAAAATCCAGTTCCAAACCCAGCCGAACGAAGTTCAGCTTTGCCGACAGCTCTCTCCAACAGCAAGAGCTCTAGGCTTGTCACCCTAACTCTTCTTGACACACTCAGACAAGGGATGAGCACAGTGGTGGGATCCGCTCTCCCTGTGTAATGTGACAATTGGCAGATGCCCAAGCCAGACAAGAGCTTTTGTTACTGAATTCCTGTTTCCGGGCTGGGTGTCCCTGGTGGATTCCACGGTGTAGCCTTCAGCCTGTTCTCACCTGTGGTGTTCAGAGACTGCTTTCCATAATCTATAGCTCTCCCTGTGACAGTACCATGAGGTATGGGATCTGTGATGATTTAGGCTTCTGTTCTAAGGCACGTAGTAAGTAGGCTGGGTCCCCCTGGTCCTCTCAGTGATGTGACTGGGAACGTCTTGCTGCTTCTCCAGTTTCTCCTGTCCAGAGATGAGATCCTGCAGGTGGCCAGCTCCCACTGTATAACAGCAGTGCTGGTCCATTCCCCTGCCAAGCATGCTGTTGCCTTCATTCATGCTGACATCCCAGGTATGGGAATCCTCTAACCTTCTTCTTTGGGGATTCCAGGGTTCTGCCCAGAGCCTTGAGGTTGCGGCGACTGTGGCTTCATCAGTTATCTTTGGCATCACACTGGAGCATGGGATCGGCTGTCTATAGAGTAGGCTTGCTCACATCTGATGGACTTGAGCGGGTTGTTGCTGACTTTTGTCATGACTTTTGGGGAGTGGCAGAAGACCTGAGACAAGGAGGACAATGGTTTGTCTAGGAGAGTGGCAGAGCCAGAGGATGTAAGCCTCGTGGTTGGCGTAGCTGTCACACATGCCGGCCCTCATCTTGTCAGTTTATTTTTTGTGGTCAGTATTGTTGAAATTACTTAAATCTCAGCCCAGGGTTTCTATCCCACCTTCATTATTGAGTTCCCAGATGAAACATACATCGCCTTTATATTTTTAATAAGCCTTAGCACAATAGCACTTAGCACTTAGCAGCTGCCTCCCCCCCAAACCCCATACTGTTAGAATCTACTTTCCTATGGCTAACCCCAAGTTATGAGTTACTATTCCATCTGGGTTGCTCTTAACTCCAATTGGACAGCTCACAGGGCTATGCTCTTTTGACCTTTAACCCATGGCAGTGTCACCTTCCTCTCCTGCACTTTCTTCTTCCTTGTGCTCAGGTCAGGGTCTCGGACCCAGGGCCTTGCAAGTGCCCAGCAGGCAGGCACTCTGTCACGGAGCTGTGTCCCCAGCCCATCATCATTTTATAGATTATGAAATTGATCTTTCCTAGAAAAGACACAGACATATGTGCATGGAGACAACTCCACGGTACTCACCAGACCAGTGTGATCATATACATCCTTTTCGATAGAGAAGTAGGAGAATGCGGAAAGTACACAGTTTTGAAGGGCTATAGATGATGACTGAGGAGAACGAAGGTTCAGAGAAGGGAGGGGATGTTCCAGACCCACAGGGTCCTTGGCAGAGAGGTGCCGTGTGGCGAAGGCTGAAACACAGCAATGTTCTTTATTCCTGAGCTGTGTTGATGTATGTCTGCCTGTCCTGAGCGTTTGAAAACCCAAAGTTTCAGTCTCTGCCAAGCACAAATGGCCTTCATTGTTACTGTGGCTTCCTCTGGTCTTCTGTTTCCCCATCTCTTAAAAACAAAACAACAACAACAACAACAACAACAACAACAACAACAACAACAACAACAACAAAACCTTCCTGGCCCCGCAGACACTTTGAAGGTTTGTCTGTGAGTTGTCAGCTTCTCCTGGAGAAGGAAGTGTAAACAGAGGAAAGGAGACAGACCTGATGGAGTTGAAGCCCTCCAGTCAGTTTAAGGGCCGTGATCTCCAGACGTCGCTTACTGTTTTCTCCTCTCCCCTGCCAGAGTTCCTCTTTGAGCATCTTTCGTCTTCCAGCGAAATCCTTGTCTGGTCCAGCTACAACTGCCTGATACTCCTGGCAGAAGAACCACTCTTCTTTTCAAAGTGTCACACAGTGTATGGTTGGTAGTGTGGACCCTGTGCTCACTCTGGGTTCATGGACAGCACTTTAAGATTGGGTAGCAGCATCGGAGGCTGTGGGGGTGGGAGGGCATGCCCTTTAGGGGGGTGAAGCTTGACTGATTACATGTGTAAACATTCTGTTGAGACTCTTCATCAAGGGAAGGCCATTCTCATTAACCACTAGATGAATTCTAGCTTCTCATTAAGCAATTTCAAACAGAACCAGCCTTGGATTCAGTCCTTTGTATGCTCTGGATATCTGTCCATCTAGTTAGTCTCAAGACTTTTCTAGTTCTTCCTTTCAGTGTCTTGAAACAATCTTTTTCCTTTCCATACTAATAATAGTCTTTATTTGGGATCCACAAAACCACATCCGGGTTTTTAGACTGGAAATAGCCAATATCTACCTCTGCCTCTGAGTGCTGGGATTAAAGGCTTGCACCCCCACTGCTCAACTTTTGCTGTTTCTGGGACAGTATTTCTCTGTGTAGCTCTGGCTGTCCTGGAACTCACTCTGTAGATTAGGGTGGCCTCGAACACAGAGATCCCCGTGTCTCAATGTGCCCCACCACCACCCATCTATTTTTTGTATTCTGTGTTTCTTATCTGTGTTGGGTACCAGATTGGGACCAGGAAGTTTAGAAATACATATAACATGGCCTCTTATCCTAAGAAAGAGAGAGAAGTGTGAACAGACACTGTTCACACATTAATACAACTTAATTCAAGATTTTCTAAACAGAAGCAAAAGGAGCTTAGCAGAGGTTCACAGCTCTTCCTGGATGGAGATGCAGGGCTTCTGGAGGAGCAGAGGCTGGAGCTAATTCTTCTAGGAGAAAAGGAGGTGTTAAGTGGAAAAGATGTGACTTAATCAGTAGGGGGTCAAAAATATCTCATGTGCTGTGCTTGAGTCTGCACTGGATGTTGAAGGACCAAATGAAAAATGAGACCTGCCCTTGAAAATGTGGTGGATAGGCCCCCTGAACTTCTTCAGCCAGTACTTGGACTCAGGGCTTTAGCGTGAGAGGCAGGCACACTGCAACTGAGCAGTGGCCATAGCCCTGGTCTCACAGGGTCAGTTCAGCCTTGTCAGGGTCTTTCACGAGGGTCCCATAGCTCGTAGGTGCTGTTTAGAGTGTGTCACCTCTCCTGGGTAGTTCATGAAGAACCACAGGACACTGATCCCTTGTCTGTGGCATGTTATCCTGAGGCAGGAATTGAGGCAGTGGTCAGGAGCCTACAGGGAAGCATGCAGATGACCAACACTGAACTGCATAAGCAGGGCCTGCTGCTATTCGCTGAAATTCTGACTCGGTAAGCAAGGGTGTGCTGGCGGGACTGGGAAAGGAGAGGTGAGCACTTACTCCTGTGGGGCCGGGGATGAGTCATTCATCCATTTCCCATCTACCGTTTCATAGGCAGCCAGAGGAGATCAGGCTGTTCACAAGCTCAGCCATGTGCAGAGATGCCAGCCATGCCCTCCAGGAGGCCGTGAGCAGTCCTGTGTTAGCTGTGGCTGCAGAAGCACTGAGAGCCATTTCAGCTTTTCTGAGGTGAGAAGCTCACCTGAATGTACCTGCTGATCTGTGGAGACCAGGGAGTTCCTAGGGATGCGTTCTTGCATCATTGTCATCATTTATGGTCATCACTGTTTTGTTGAGACTGGGTTGCATAGGATAGCCCAGGCTGACCTAGAACTCACTATGTAGCCCAGGTTAGCCTCAAACAGTAGTTTTCTGTTCTCTGTTTCTAAGTGCTAGGATTAGGCATGAGCTCCACTCTTTCTTTCTTTCTTCCTTCCTTCCTTTCATTTTCTCTCTCCCCTCCTTCTCTTCCTTCCTTCCTTCCTTCCTTCCTTCCTTCCTTCCTTTCTTCTTCTTCTTCTTTTTTTTTTTTTTTTGGATACAAGATTTTTCTATGTAACCCTAGCTGTCCTAGAACTCACAATGAACTCACAGAGATCCTCGTGCATCTGCCTCCTGAGTGCTGAGATTAAAGGCTTCCACTACCATGCCTGGCTTCTATTTGTTTTTGAGGCAAGGTCTGGTGTAGTCCAGGCTGGCCTCAAAACTGCTGTGCAGCCTACGATGACCTTGAATCTCTTAGCATCCTGCCTCAGCCTTCCGAGTACTGGGATTATACCAGCCTGTGCCACCTCACTCAGCTAACTGGTTTTGGAGGCGATGTGATGTTTCCTGATTCTCATTCTCTCAGCAGCACCTCCACCCTAGTCCTCTCTTCTACTTTCCAAGGTTAGTTAGGCTTTAACTTTATTTTTACATTGTAAAGGTTGTTAATATTTATAGTTTCTTCCTTCCTTATATTTAAGTCTTTGTGATTCAACTCCAGGGTGGTTCTAAAAATTGAAACAAAAAAATAGTAACATTTACATTACAATAACTTGAGTCTATGTCTCTTTCCTTTTGTGGTTCCCTGAATTTGAGTCTCTAAATCTGGAGTACGAATCCCAGGGTAGATGAGTAAACCCACATACATAAGTGCCAGAGGTAGAGTAAAAGCAGTCAGGCGGGCTCCCTGCACAGGCAGGCAGAGCAGGCTCCCACAGGCCTGTGCTGCAAGAGGCAGGTGGTGGCATTTGAGCTGTGTGACAGGGCTAAGAATACAGGTCGGGGACAGACAGGGTTGGAAGATGCAGGAAAGCATTGGTGTCCTGAGGGTGCTGCAGTTACTTCAGTGAGTGGGTTAGAGGAAGGGGCAGCCTTGCTGCAGAAAAGCTGTCTGGTCAGGATTGTGGAGAGAGTCAGGAGGGATGGGAGAGAGTCATTAATGTGTGCCCGATTCTGAGGGATTTACTTTATCCCCTAGACTGTTTACTGAAGTGCTCCCTCTGAGGTGAGCAGGCTCAGGAGCTCTCTGGGGAACAGTTAGAAGAGAGGATGAATAAGATGAGCTGTTCAAAAACCAAATAAATAACAACAAAAATGATGGACCCAGGGCTTGATGACCTGAGGGGTCAAAGTTAGAGGTCCCACGTGGACACGGCCGTGCACCCCTGTCATCCCAGCCACTTGGGAGACTGAGGCAGGAGGCTTGCTTGAGATCAGCGAGAACCCAAACGCATGGGCTGGCAAGATGGCTCAGTGAAAACACTGCTGTCTGTGCCTGGCAGCCCGAGTCTGCTCCGCAGAAAACCATGTTGGAAGGAGAGCCTCACTCCTGAAAGCCGCCCTCCGTCTCCTCGTGTGCACTCTGATGCTGCTGCTCACACGGATGTCACACACACTAATCAGTACTGTTTAAAGAAACAGTCTGCAAAACGTACCCTGTCTCAAAAAACAGAACAAAGAAAACAAAAGGTTGGGCTGCAAAGATGGCTCAGCGGTGAAGAGCACTGACTGTTCTTCCAGAGGTCCTGAGTTCAGTTCCCAGCAACCACATGGTGGCTCACAACCATCTGTAATGAGATCCAATTCCCTCTTCTGGTGTGTCTGAAGACAGCTTACAGTGTACTCATATACATGAAATCAATCAATCAAACAAACAAATAAATAAATAAAATTTAAAAAAGAAAACAAAAGGTTTTCAGAAAAAAGGGAAGGAAAAGCCAAGCCTAAACTTATGTGCAATTGGCTGAGAACTTAATAGGACGCCAAATCGATCATTCGGTGTTCAAAAGGGACCCAGGGATGAGAGATCATTCCCTGGTTACTCTCCTGAGTTTAATCCACTCCTCCCAGCGTTCATGTCTGTGCACAGCCTATGAGTGTGTCTTTTGTGGATACTGTCAAATTAAGACAAAGCTATAGCAGGGGTTGCAAAGTCAACGACTACTGTCTACATTATGAGCTGGAATGGTGGCGCTTACCTATAATCCTAGCACTTGTGTGGTGGAGATAGAAGGATTAGGAGTTCAAGACCATTTTCAGCTACATAGGGAAAGTTTAGGTCATCCCTGGCTACTTGAGACACTGTCTCAACATGATGGTTGAGTGCCTATAATCTCAGTACTTGGGAGCTTGAGATAAGAATGTCTGAGAGTTTGGGGCTAGCCAGGGCTACATAGTTCTAGGTCATCCCAAACTACAGAGTGGGACCCTGTTTCAAAAGGTTGGGGTGGAAGACTGGGGCTGGAGAGATGGCTCAGTGGTGAGGAGCACTGGCTGCTCTTCCAGAGGATCCAGGTTCAGTTCCCAGTGCCTACATGGTGGCTCACAACTGTCTGTAACTGCAATTCCTGGGGATCTGATGTCCCCTTCTGGCCCCCAGAGTTACCAGGTACCACTTGTTGTGCACATACATACACGCAATGGAAACATCCATATGTATAAAAATAATTCTTTAAGGGGGTGTGATTTGGTTATATGGTGACATAGGGTGGGGGGAGAGATATCGTTGTGAAGATGAGCAGAAATCAGAGCAGTGTCAAGGAAGGCCAAAGATTTCCAGCAACTACCAATAAGCCAAGGCAAGAAAGGTTCCTCCTAAAATGCTTGGGGTTTGCAGGTAACGCACAATCTTTTAATATTGTGGCAAGACATTGTGTCTACAGAGTCGGAGTTGAGAACTACACAGTTTAAAATCCCATAGCATCTTAAGCATTATGGTTGGTTTAATGACAACTTCTCAGAAATTAGAACCCCTGAACTGTCCTGGCTGTCTTGATTGATGTGTAGAACGAGACCCTGCCCTAATGGTGGGTGGCACCATCTGGTAACAGCTCAGATTAAAGAGGGTATGCCAAAAGAAAGGCCTCCCCTTGGCACCCTCATTGGTTTTCCTAATATGAATGAGCCCCAGAATCATCCTGTGATATTCTTTGCTGTTAACTTCCTTCCACAGATGGCAAACGTGGTGAGGACAGAGGGTAAGCAGGTAAAGAGAGCTGTGCATCTGCTTGGGACTCGCTTACCTCTCTGAATGTCTTGTCTCTGGATGCAGGAAGGACCATCAGAGCTCTCTGCCTGTGCAATACAGAGCACTTCGTGCCTTGCTCGAAGCCATGCTGAGCCGATGTATAGAGTTTTCGCAGACCCCTCTGAACAGGAGGTCCCTGGTCAGTGAACTGCAAACACATTTCTTCTGCAGCCCCGCTCCAATGTCTGTCTGTCTGTCTGTCTGTCTGTCTGCCTGCCTGCCTGCCTGCCTGCCTGTCTCTCCTGCGATCATCAGCATACATCACCATGCTTATCTTAATTTGTTAGGGGGTTGTTTGTTTATTCTGTAATACTGAGGGTTGAGCCTCGGGCCTTGTGTATGCCAGGCAAGCACTTCACCCCTGAGCTATGTCTCCAGCTCTTTGTATTTAAGAGCAATTTGTATGTTACCCTATCTTCTGTGCCGGTTTACAGGCTTAAGGGTAGCTATCTCCGCTTTGATGGCTGAAGAAACTGACTCCACAGGTGATAAGTCACTTCTCCACCAGTGAGATGAGCCAGTCCAAGCCAGCATAAATTATTAAATGCAGGTTTATTGGGAAGCTGCCCTCAGGGAAGTTCAGTGGCCACAGGGAAGGAGGCCAGGGAAGTCACCGTGGGAAGGAAGAGAGAGAGGAGGGGGAAAAGAAAGAGAGAGAGAGAGAGAAAAGAAGAAGGAGAGAACAGGGAGACCAAAACGTCTTGATTATGTCGGGAAGAACCTCTGGGGGAAGGGCAGCCCATCCCCTGGGCTGGAAAGTTCAGGGCTTTGAACAGGGTATGCCAGGTTGAACTGAGGGATGCTGGGAGAACCTGGAGGCTGGGTCTGCTTTGATATGTAAAATATGCACCCAGTCCCTCATTCCAAAGACAAAATATGGTTAACCCCATGCCCCTAAGAACCTCTAGAAGGGTTTTTGGTCTATTATACACAGAAGGCTGGTGCAGGCAGGTGAATGATATAGCCTTTTTCTCTAAAGACAAGAGTTTCAAAATACCTTAGCAAGCAAGGTTTATACCTACAGGCTGCTGAGGTAGGAGGTTGAAGAGTTTGAAGCGGGCCTCGTCTATGTGTCTCAAAATGACCTTACTAGTATCTAGTACTAATAATACTAGTACTGAGCTTGGTTAATCACATTTTTTCTTGTGTTTTTGTTTGTTTGTTAGTTTTTGTGCTGTTGGGAATCAAACCCAGAGCTTTATGAATAAAAGGCAAATATCCCAGACTTAAGCCGTGTCCCTAGCCCTGCGCTGCAGGCGTGGCAAACATTCTCACAACATGAAGACTGGATGCTTTAGGATCTTAGAGAGAATCTGACTCGTGTGTACTGTGTTGTAATAATTGGTTCTTAGTGGTCCATAGACTTAGGATATCAGGAAAGATGCTCTCAGTGTGACTGTTAGGTTTTCAGGATTACATTTCTCATACCTGCTAGGGTGAGGATTGTCTTGTGTTATGGAGCATTGGACAGTTACTCGGGCTGTATCATTCACCCGCCTGGGGTTAAACGTATCCCCTCTGCTATTTTTTAATTGAGCTACTGAGACTTGTGATGAGTAGCTCCCTTGGAAGCTAGGCGTGATCCCTTGGAAAGTTGGGCATATAGGAATGGCTGACCGCATTAAGGACGGAAGAGGTCTGCGGCATCCAAGCCTAGGCTGGCACACAGAGGGGCTGTGTGACTCAAGCTCTTCTCTCCTCACCCTAGGGCCATGCTTGCAGTAGAAACTCAGAGAAGGCCACACTTCGAAAGGGGAAGTTCCTCCTGAGCACCCTGGAGAGCTTTAGAAATGCCTGCAGGTGAGAAGCCCTCTGCAGCCTGAGGCTGGAGAGCAGGAACTGGTGGGGGTGACGCAAAGGGGAAAGCAACACTTGGCTTCTGTTGCTCTCCAGAACTGTGAAGGAACTTTAACTGGGGTTAAGGTGTGTGGAGGAAGGTTGAGGATGGTTAGCTAGGGGCAGAACGGTCCTAGATTCCACAAAAGCAACCACGTGACGCTTTTGCTGCTATACCATGAGATTATCTTAAAAACAACATTTAGGATTTATGTATTTTTATTTTAAGTATGTAGATGTTTTTCTTGAGTGTATGTCTGTGCACCATGTACATGCATTGCCCATGGATGCTAAGAGAGGCTGTCAGATCCCCTGGAACTGGAGTTACAGAAGGTTGACAGTCACTGGGTCCTGTAGAGGAGCAGCAGTGCTCTTAGTCACTGATGGAGCCGTCTCTTGAGCCGCCATGAAGTCATGCCATATCCATTATTGTTCATCTCCGAGTCTAGCCTAATGCCATCACTTCTTTAAACACAGTTCATATAAACAGATGTGGGTTTGGGTTTCGGTTTGTTTTGTTTTGTTTTTCAAGACAGGGTTTCTCTGTATACCTCTGCCTGTCCAGGAACTCATTCTGTAGGCCAGACTGGCCTGGAACTCACACAGATCTGTTTTCCTCTGCCTCCCAAGTGCTGGGATTAAAGGTGTGCAGCACCACCGCCTGGCACAAAAACAGACATATGTCATATCTGCTGAAGCACTAGTGAGAAGGGACAGAAAGAGTGACTCCTACCCACAAGGGGCTGACAGTCTCTGAGGGAAGGGATACTCTTGAGTGTATACGTGAATTCTCTGAGTTGGGTAGAATCCAAGGAAGGTGTTACAGGCAGAGAGAGAGGCTCCACAGCATGAGATGCCCAGGGGATACACAAAGGGGATGGAAGAGTCATGTGTGATGGGGCAGCAGAGACTTGGAGGGCTATGTAGCTCCACTGTCCTGGAGCGCACGCTCTAGACCAGGCTGGCTTTGAACTCAAAGATTCACCTGCTTCTGCTTCCCTGCTAGGATTAAAGGTGTGTGCCCCTACTGCCCAGCTCAATGAGGACTCCTAAAATTGCCCCCATCTAAGGGTAGGAATACTTACCCTGAATTCTGAGCTCAGTCCAACAGGGTGCATCTTCTCTTGTGGTGCATGTGTGTTATGTTAGTAAGCAGGCGTACTGATTTCTCAGGTTGGCTGTGGAATTCCAAAGTGAGCCTTCCGCTCAGGAGAATCCCTTCACAGCTCCCAGTGCAGAGAAGGAAGACACCTTGGAGGCCTTCTCAGAGTTTCTTCTCAGTGCCTGTGACTCCCAATGTATCCCGATGGTGATGGTAGGTTCTTTTCCACAGGCAGTGCGAACCTTGGGGACTACTCAGCTAGCCCTCAGGATCTTAGAAATGTTACTCTTGGAGCCACCTTTACATAGGTTGTAAAAATAAAATATGTCTCATTATAAAACTAATAGATTTATCTGGAGAAAAAGTTGAAACCAGTAACAACAAAATAATTAACACATAATGATTGTTTGTAATGTGCTTGTCTTGTAGTCACCGAGTAACTTTATCCTCTCTACCTGGGAGATGGGTACCAGAGGTCCACCAATGTCTGTCACCTGTGCCAGGCTTTACACATTCCAAGCAAGAGTCTGTTATTAAACTATACTCGTTAATGTTAAACTGATGTCTTTTTTTCCTACTGTTACAAAGCAAATACGTGCTGGGCATGAGGGTGCATGCCTTTGATCCCAGAGCTCTGGAGGCAGAGGCAGGTGGGATCTCTGAGTTCGAGGCCAGCCTCGACTGCAGAGTGAGTTCTAGGACAACCAGAGCTACACAGAGAAGCACTGTCTTGAAAACAAAGTGAAGGCAGCTGAATTCTATATTACTATTATAGTTGTTACTGTGATGAGAGAGTGTCACCCTGTATTATGACTTAGAAAGCACATTTGTACATTATAACTCATCTTTATTCCTAGACAGTAGGTGTTGCTGTTCTTATTTGGGAGGAGAGGATAGAGCAGAGGCAGGGCAGGTAAAGTATCTGCACTACAGCAATGACAGAGTTAGTCCTTAGGTGCAGGTGTGAGTTCGGATTCCCTAGCTCTTCTCGTGTCAATCGAATGAAAGGGGTCGTCTGCACTTGGTGGATTTGGTGCCAGCTTTGGAAGATGTCTTTTCTTCTTCAGAGCCTCAGACTTTTGTATTCTCACTTCTGGTGCTTTCAGAGGTACTCGGAGGAGGCCACGCCTCCAAACCTGATGGAGGTCTTCCTCTCCATTCTACACAGCCTCTTTGTCATCGTTCCTCACATGAAGGTGAAGTTCTCCAGGAAGCTTGGTAGGTGGCAGGTCACTGTGGGTGTCTGCAGGGAGGTGAGCATTGTGAGCCCTGTTGAGAGTGCTAAGAAAAAGTCTGTTCAACTGTATATCCTTTTCTCTGTCAGTGTTGAGTGGGAGGAAGATCACGGGGCAGTCAAAGCTACTAAAGCCAGTTTTCAATTTATTGATATTTTCAGTGTTGTCTTGAAGTCCAGGAGGCTTCAGTATTTGTAACACAATCCTTTCCCTTCCCTTCCCTTCCCTTCCCTTCCCCTTCCTTCCTTTCTCTCTCTCTCTCTCTCTCTCTCTCTCTCTCTCTCTCTCTCTCTCTCTCTCTCTCTCTCTCTCTCTCTTGTTTTCTTTCTCTTGAGACAGGGTTTCTCTGGGTAGAACTGGACTAACTGAACTGGAACTCACTCCATAGGCCACGATGACATTGGACTCACAGAGATCAACCTGACTCTGCCTGCCTGGACCCTCATTCCTTTCTCTTCTCTTCTCTTCTCTTCTCTTCTCTTCTCTTCTCTTCTCTTCTCTTCTCTTCTCTTCTCTTCTCTTCTCTTCTCTTCTCCTCTCCTCTCCTCTCCTCTCCTCTCCTCTCCTCTCCTCTCCTCTCCTCTCCTCTCCTCTCCTCTCCCTCTCTCTCTCTCTCTCTCTCTCTCTCTTTCTTTCTTTCTTTCTTTCTTTCTTTCTTTCTTAAAGATTTCTTTATTTTATGTATATGAGTACAATTATAGCTGTCTTCAGACACACCAGAAAAGGGCATCAGATCCCATTACAGATGGTTGTGAGCCACCATGTGGTTGCTGGGAATTGAACTCAGGACCTCTGGAAGAACCGTCAGTGCTCTTAACCCATGAGCCACCTCTCCAGCACCCCCATTCCTTTCATATACCATATCCCCTGAGACTGCAAATGATGTTTAAAATTTTTGCTTGGTTGTTTTTTTCTCTCTTTCTTTCTTCTTTCTTTCTTTCTTTCTTTCTTTCTTCTTCCCTCCCTCTCTTCCTCTCTCCTTCCCTCCTTTCCTTCCTTCATTTCTTCCTTCCTTTCTTTTCTGTCAAGATTTATTTTTAAGTTACATGTACTAAAAATTTATAAAAAATATGAAAAATATTTTAGAGATCATAAAAAATAAATTGTGTATGTGTGGGTGTGTGGGTGTGAGTGTATGTGCATATGTGTGTGTAGATGTGTGTGGGTTTGTAGATGTGTGAGTGTGTGGCTGTTTGAGTGTGTGGGTATGTGGATGTGTGTGGTTGTGTGGGTGTGTGTGGAGTGTGTGAGTGTGTGGGTATGTGGATGTGTGTGGTTGTGTGGGTGTGTGTGTGAGTGTGTGAGTGTGTGGGTATGTGGATGTGTGTGGTTGTGTGGGTGTGTGTGGAGTGTGTGAGTGTGTGGGTATGTGGATGTGTGAGGGTTTGTAGATGTGTGAGTGTGTGCTGTTTGAGTGTGTGGGTATGTGGATGTGTGTGGTTGTGTGTGTATGTGTGTGATTGTAGGTATGTGTATGTGTGTGGGTGTGTGTGGATGTGTGTGGGTGTCTGGGTGTGTATGGATGTGTGTGGATGTGTATTGGTGTGTGTGGATGTGTGTGGTTGTGTGTAAGTATGGATGTGTGGGTATGTGGATGTGTGTGGTTGTGTGGGTGTGTGTGTGTATGTGTATGTGGACTGTGTGAGTGTGTAGGTATGTGTGGGTCTGTGGATGTGAGTGTGTGTGCATGTGTGTGAATGTGTAGATGTGTGTATGTGGATGTGTGAGTGTGTGGATGTGTATGGGTGTGTAGATGTGAGTGTGTGGGTGTGTGGATATATATGTGTGAATGTGTGTGTGGATGTGGGTGTATAGATGTGTGAGTGTGTGGGTATGTAGGTGTTTGGATGTGTGTGTGAGTGTGTGTAGATGTGGGTGTGTAGTTGTGTGTGTGGGTATGTAGGTGTTTGTATGTGTGGATGTGTGTGAGTGTGTGGATGTGAATTTGTGGATGTGTGTAAGTGTGAATGTGTGAGTGTGTGTGTGAATGTGTGAGTATATGGATGTGTGTGGGTGTGGGTGAATGTGTGGGTGTGTGTGGGTGTGTATTGGTGTGTGGATGTATGTGTGCTCGTGTGTGTGTGTGTGTGTGTGTGTGTGTGTGTGTGTGTGTGTGAGTGCATGTGCAGGGCATGTGTTCATTATTGCAGGCAGAGGCCAGAAGAGGACATGGATTCCCTGGAGCTGGAGTTAGAGGCAAATGTGAGCCCCTTGATGTGGGTGCTGGGAGCAAAACCCCAGTCTTAGAGAGGGGACTGGGAAGGCTTACGGTGGGCCACAGTCAGCGGCTAAGACAGAAGCTGTCGTCAAGTCTCTGGTCTGAGATCCAGTCTCCTTCACATGGACAATTTACAGAGATGGAGATAAAGTGATAACTGTCGTCGCTGTTCTTTCCATATCTGAAACTGGATTGTTTTCTACAAAGATGAGACAAAGGCTGGCAGCAGCAATTTCCTTCCTGGTGCCTATAGCATGTACCAGACTATAATAGAACATAATCGTGAGAGATAGGAAATGAGCAGTCATCCAGCTGTTACCCTGATGTTAGATGTACTTATTCCCAACCTATGAGGTACAGACAGTCGGTCTCCTAAGTTAACTGCTACTAGATCCTAGTGAGCCATGTTCCATGATGGCAAAAGCAGTACTCTGACACCAGTACATGGAAGTTCTGTGACAAAACTACTTTTCTCTCACTTCACCTAGCTGATTCGTCATTCATACGACTGACCCTGGAGCTGAAGGCCAGGTTCTGCAGTGGCCAGAGGTATGTATAGCCCCTGGCAGAACCTAACAAGGGGCCAGAAAAAAAATTGAGCTGGCAAGTACAAGTGTCTGGTTGGTGTTTTAGTCATGGGACCCTGGTGTTTTGGAAAACAGTGTTAGCGTTGCCCAGCAATTGACACAGGAGCCGGAGGTGCTTCTGTAAGTTTAGTTTCGTCTGCTGTGGAAAGGCAATGCGTGAGTGGATAACTGTCACAGCAAAGCCGTGAGGGACCTGTCCTAATTTCATCTCTGTGACTGTGATAAAGCACCTGATAAGAACAACATAGGGGAGAAAAACAGCTAGTCACACTGTGCTGTTTGCTTCTTTCTTTCCTTTTTTGGGGGGAGGGGTGGAGCCTGGGCTGGGGGTCAAGGAGACAGATTCTCTGTGTAGCTCTAACTCTGACAGTTCTGGAACTTCCTCTGTAGATCAGGCTAGCCTTGACTTCACTCTTGCCTCAGCCTCCCAAGTGCTGGGATTAAAGGCATGCGCCACCACCCAGCTGCTTTCTTTATTCATGTATATAGTTCAGGATCCCCTGCCTAGAAATGGTGCCACCCACAGTAGGCTGAGTCTTCCTGTATCACTTATCACAGGTGGCTTTCCTTCCATAGCTGCTTTTAACAGACACCCACATTCGGGAGAATATTCAGGAATCTATCATGGCTCAAAGTCAAACTACAATTACATTTCTTCCTCTTCCTCCTCTTCCTCTTTCTCTTCCTTCTCCTCCTCCTCTTCTCTTCTTCCTCTTCTCCTCTGTCTCCTTTTCCTTCTTCCTCTTCCTCTTATTCTTCTTGTTGTTCTTCCTCTTTCTCCTCCTCCTCCTCCTTTTCCTCCTCTTCTATCCTCTTCCTCTTCTTCCTCATCTCCTCCTCTTCCTTTCCCTTCTCTTCTTGTTCTTCTTCCTCCTCTTCTTGTTCTCCTCCTTTCTTTCTCCTCCACCTTCTTCCTGTTTCTTTTCCTCCTCCTCCTTTTTCTTCTTGTTTTTTGTAAGTGCTCTACCCCAGGCTGGACTTGATGGCAATCCTCCTGCCTCCAGCTCCCAAGTGCTGAAATTACAGATATGTGCCACCATGTTTGACAGCTCCTTCTATTTGAACCACTTCTCTGCCCTTTATTTTTGTTTGTAAGCCTTTATGGCTTTCCTTATTTTATTTTTTGAGGAAATTTTTAGTGATTCCCATATGCCAAATGCCTCCTGCAAGTGTGGTAGCTGGTTCCATATTTACTTTTAAATGGTATTTAAATTTAATTTTTATTTTATGTTTATATGTATACCTACTTTTCTGTATGTGTGCAGTGCTCAGGAAAGTCAGAAGACAGTGTTGGAACCTTGGAACTATTGGTTGTGTGCTGTCCATCATGGGTGCTAAGAACCAAACCTGGGTCCTTTGCAAGATCAGCAAATACCCTGAACCACTGAGCACTCTCTCCAGTTCCCTTCCCCGACTATTTACTTTTCCCAGGCTCCTTAGGGTCTCCTCTGCGGTAGCTATGACTAGACTTGGCTCTGGTACAAGGCAGTGGTGTCTTAGCACATGGTGGGGTTAATGCTGTCAGAGCCAAAGCAGTAATGCTCTCTCTCTCTTTTGTTCTCGCTCTTCCTGTAAGTCACTCATCCCTAAATCAGGTGTGCTCCAGTTTCCTCTACTACATGTGCCTCAATCTCCTCCAAGCTCCAGAGAAGACAGAACCACTTTCCCAAGAAGGTAAGCTGGAGTGATCTGACCCCTCCCCAGTCCCACCACAGTTTTCAGTCTGAATGCCTCGAAGGCTGGCTCTGTGACAAGTCAATGCAATGAGACCTCTTGGGTTATGCTACACTGATGGACTCCTAAGATGGTTTCTAAGGAGATAGAATAATAGCATAGAAAAGGATGAGACCCAAGGCTCCTGGGGTATCAGACTCTTGAGGGTTGAGAAGGACGCGGAAGCTTAGCCAGTCTAAATCCTGTCTCCCAACTGCCTCCTCTACACAGTTCCCACACTAGTGCTTTGCTGGTCCACGTCTAGCCCAGAACTCAGCATTCCATTCCATTTCTTTGTTCGTTCCTTTATGAAATAGTTCTTGTACATCCATTGTGTGCCAGACTGTATTCCAGGTGCTGGTGGAAGAGCCGGGGGGGACAAAACCCTTTTCTACTCCAGTGAGAAAGGCAGGCATTGTACAATAGATGCAACACCAGAGATGGGTAGGATTATGAAAGAAATAGGAGTGGACAAAGGGATGGAGAAGGACAGAAGAGAGGAGGCTGGGCCAGATAGGGGGCCAGAGGAGAGCCATGAAGAACCAGGGCAGGAAGAGTAGTGGGTGCACGCCTCATGCCTGAGGCAGAGGTAGATAAAGCAATGGTCATGGTGTTATTTCCTGTGAAATTCCCATATTCTAGACTTCACACTTGGTATAACATAAGACAATCAATGTTTTATGTATTTGCTCAAATATTATCCTCTTCATTGGTTAGACTTGGTAGGACGTGTAGTTTTTCCTTTTGTCATCCCCTACTCCTGTCTCTCCCATCCACTTTCTCAAATACCATGCTAAGACAGACAGGAGTCCAGGCAAGCATTTCCATTACTTCCAATATGACCTGGGTTCATTCTTTATTACACCAGCCAGTCTGCGCTGCATGTTTCCCAGCAGCCTGCTGGTCAGCTATAACTTGCAGAGAGAAAGCCACCATGCCTCTGCTGTGGTGGCCCCAAACTCTTGGCAACCACATCACCATGGCCTCTTACAATTCCCTCATTTGTGAGAACAAAAGGAAGCCCCCCCGCCCCCCTTCCCTTGGGCACTGTGTGCTTGTCAGATCTCAAAGCCAGGGAGAAATATCAAAGTACCTCCTTCCCTACTGGAGGCTATATTTTCTTTCCCGTGGTCTCACAGTGAGGGATTACGAAGGTCAAGGGTACTCATACAAACACCTCGTTATTGTTTTCACTAAGGAGCGTCTTGGTAGAGAAGGAGTTGAATTGAAATTAGAATTCCTGATTGGGCGGAGCTACCACACTGTTTTGGGGGATTCCCTCTATGTGTTTAGGAGTTGGCCTCAACAGGACAGAGTCTTCCAGTTGGCTTTCAGTCTCCCATTCTCCAGCCCAGCTCCACCCACGCTGACATACCTGTCTGGGAAGCGGCAGCATCTTAACTCCACTGTTCTTCAGCTGTGGGCCTCAGACGTCAGTGTGTGTAGCAGTTGCCTTTGGTTAATGTAGGGTTAATGTAGAAAATAAGGCTGATATGGTAAATTTCCCAAAAAAGATGAAAAGCTCTAACTTTCTCTCTTCTTCCAAGATCCTTCTTTGTAAAACAGGTTCCATAAGAAACTGCTCCCAGGAGGAAATACAAGTAGGTTTTGTTGTTTTGGTTTGTTTGGTTTTTTTTTTTTTTTTTTTTTTTTTTTTTTTTTTTTTTTTTTTTTTTTGGTTTTTTGTTTTGTTTTGTTGTTTTTGTTTTTTTTTTGTTTTTTTTTTTTTGAGGCAGGATCTCACTATGTAGCCCATACATAGGCTACATATATACATATACATACATACGAAGGCTCGAACAGTCTAGCCTTCCAAGTCAGCCTCCTGAGTGCCATCCCTCTACATTGCCAGTATGCGGCAGAAACTGGGCGTGCCACCACACCCTGCTAAAGTGCTTCTCCACCCCACTGATGCTGCGTCCTTAAGCAGCAGCGTTTGGTGTCTTCCGCAGCCCAGCTGTGAATTATCCATGTGGCCTTGTAGTTCCTGATGATGTTCATTCCGAATAGAAATGTGTCCTCCAAACCTTGCTGCCTGCCCCTTAGGCTTTGCTCTCTTCCTTCCCTACCTGCTTTCTGCTTATCCTCTATCATTCTCTGCCCTTTAAGCTCCCCCTCTCCACCACACGTCCATGAGTCACTCTTCCCACGCTGGAACATGACACTGACCATCTGTCCTGTGATTGTCTTATCTAGCTCTTCCTTCACTGTCTCTGGTAGGTTTCACAGTCTGATCTAAAGTAGTCACTCAGTGAACACCTGTCAGGAATGAGTGAATGAATGCTGTCTGCGTCCTTCCACATGTTACGTTCAGGCTCTTCTGACAGGCTGAAAGCTGCTAAGGGAAGAAGACCCTCCAAGTCTCTCTGTGATACCCTCGGTGCCCTGTGTAACATCTACATGCTGTGGTTCTCGGGTGTCACTGCCTGCTCTCCTGTGTTCTCTTTGTGGCCTTCCCCTACCTGCTCCCTCCCAGAACTCTCTGCAGTGTCTGAGTTCCTTCAGCATGGACTGCCCCACATAAGCAGCAGGACCCCAGAGAGCCTTGCCTTCCTGTCAGATCGGCAGTATGTGGAGGAGGCCGCGCGCCAGAGACAGTACTGCATCCTGCTCCTCTTCTACCTTGCTCACATCCATGACGACAGGTCGGTACCCAGAGCTGGTGCTGGTGCTGAGCCCTGGGGCTTTGCTCGGTAGTCCAGTTCCATGCGATGGATATGTGTTTGTGTTATGTAAACACGTTCACCTACGCGCGTGCATCTGAGTGCATTTCTATTAGACAAGCGTGACAGTGCTTTGAACGTCTATACGGCACACTGTTTGTGCATGGTGTTGTCAGGCTGTGGGCATGCTGGGGAAGGACACTGAGTTGAGGGAGGATGGGACCAGACAGAATAGAAGGCTCTGCTGGCCTGGCAGCTGGCCCTTCTCACTCGGGCTCTCCTTGCTAAACAGGTTTGTCCCTGAGGTGGAACTCTTTGTGGCTGTGCAGAGTTTCCTTTTGTCTCTGCAGGACCAGGGTGAGTGCCCTCCACCAGTGGTCTGCAAAGCCTCCGTCTATCTGCTGGCAGTGTGCTGGGACAAGGACAGTGCACTGGGTGAGGTATGAACCAGAAGGGCATGTCTTGAGCTCCATGGGGATTATTCTGGGCTTCTGTAGCTGCCTGAGACAGAGGAGAAAGGCATGATGGGAAGAGTACCAGTGGCTTCTCATGTAGCAAGGCTGGATTGCAAGGTCTTTTTTACAAAAATAAGTAAATAAATAAATAAAAATTTTTGCTTTATTTTTTCCTAGCCTTCTGAAACATTTGAAAATCATTCATAGTTTTTGATAGGCTCTTTTTCTCTTAAATTCTTCAATACATATTTCCCAATAACAGCCTTCTACGTTGGGTGTGGTGGCCTATGTCTATAGTTACAGTATTTGAGAATCTAAGACAGGAAGATTTTGGACAGTTGGACTACATAGTACTCTCTGGGCCAATCTGGGTGAGGCTCTGTCTCAAACAAAGTCTAAGGATATTATAATATTACTCAGTCCTTGAGTCAGTAATCTAATTTCACTTTTTTTTGAGTGCTGGCATTTAATCTATTGCTTTAACATGCTATACAAACAATCTACCACTGAGCTGCAACCTGAGTCACCAAATTTTCTACTAAAACTAATAGTATCCTATATACTATTTTATATAATTATATAATATAATCCTATATACTATTTATATAATTTCCCCTAGTCTAAGATTTACTGCAGAACTACATCTCACATTTGCACTCTTTCTCTCCCTCCTTCCCTTCCTCCCTCCCCCCATCTTTCTTTTCTTTTCTCTTTCTTAAGACAAGATCTCTCTGTGTAGCCCTGGCTATCCTGGGGCTCACTGTGTACACCAGGCTGGCCTTGAACTCAGATATCTGCCTGCCTCTTCTGGGATTAGAGACATGTGCCATCACACCAGGCTAAACCACACATCTCAATTTTTTTCTTTCCCCCTTTTCATTCCATCTAGCCCCCACCCTACCATGGCAGCGACACAGCCACAGGCAGGTCTCCCCAACCTCTGCACTTGAGATGCCCTCACAGACACACTTGGGTATGCCTTACTAACCTGGGCATTTCCCAGCCAAACCAATCGTTTTGTTAATCTTCATTGTCAGGATTAGCTGAGGAATCTGAATGTTGGATCAATTTTCTATGGGAAAGGAGTAGGTGTTTAGGGTTTAGTAAACGATTCAACACACATCTGGCTTCTCCCTTCTGAGCCATGCCCTCTGCTGGTACACCTGCCCCCAAGCAGTCTGAAGCAGGAGACAGATAGAAATCATTGACAGGTGTCACGACAGGGTGTCGCTCCTCAGCCCCAGCGCTACTTTTATCTTGCACTGTTCTCCCTGCCCACCATGGGCATCTTTGCCATGCCTTGCAGGGCATCTAACAGCATGCTCTCACTCAACATAGCAGATGCCAATAGCACTTCTCCCAGTCATGGTAATCAGAGCTGTCTCCAGACTTCACCAAATATCACACAGGAAGCAAATGCACTCCAGGTTACTATTGAAAGGAAAGACTGGGGTTTTCTCATCAGGACCATTCAGATGAGCACTGCGCTGTCCTGGGGTGCTGAGATGCCAGTACATTTTCCTCAGTCACTGGTTATGCTGTTGGAGTTTCAGGTCCTCTGCAAAGTATGTTTGGTTGCTCTCTGTTACCTCCAGGCCGTGGTCAATGCAATCAGAAAATTCCTAGAGGGCATTTCAGACCTGCACCTGGTCTACACTCACCACCCACTCATGCTCAGGTTATTCCTGGTTTATCCAGGGCTGATGAGTAGGTTTGGGCATCGTGTCCTGGAGCTTTGGTTCTCCTGGGAAGAGAGCGGCTATGAGAACCTAGACGATGACGCGTCTCCTGGGCGTACCATCTTCCCCACCAACCTTGCAGCCCTGTTCTGGATGCTCAGGAGCACACCCAGCGTCCTGCTCATTTTACTGGTAGGTGCCCTCACTCGTTCCTGCATTCACAGACGCTAGGCCTTGGGAGATGTAACTCAGCTGAGAGAGTGCTTGCCTAGCATGCAGGAAGCCCGTGGCTTCAGCCCAGTTTGCATAAACTGAGCACGGTGATGCACGCCAGTATCTCAGCACTGGAGAAACAGAAGTTCAGGGTCATCCTGTACTATATAGTGAGTTTAGGGACAGCCTAGGTTTTACCAGAGAGTTATTTATTTATTTATTTATTTAGTGAGGTGTAAGCCCTAACTATTCCCAAGTTGCTTCAGGTCTTCCCTCTTTACCTATGGGCTCCTGAACCCTGCCTCCTGCTCCTTAATAATTACCCTCCTTTGCACAGATCAACTCTTAGGTCTAATTGTCTACTTCAGACTTTGCCACTCTGTCCTACTAATCCATCTACCCTTTGGCTTCAGGCCCTGAAGCTCCTTAAAACTTCATCACCACAATAACAAAGATGCCTCTATGCCTAATTACCACTGACCAGTACTCACCGGTATGCCTCTTAAGCGCCCTGTTGATACTGATTGCTGTCCACATTCATTTTAGTGACACACTCTTGGTTTAAATTATGCCGTCTCTTGATTTTCATCCTTCTCTTGATGCCTCTCTGTAGTCTCTTTGATTTCCCTGCCCCTGGCCAGGTCTTGAAGGATGGTATTTTGCAAAGTTCTATACAAGGCTGTCTTCACTCAGCACATTTCCCCTGGGGTTGGTTCATCTGCCCCAGCTCTGGTAGCCTTCTACCTGTGGGCTCCAGTCTACACTTCATTTCCGACCACTCCAAGCTCAGTCTTACACTACCAACCATGTAGTTAGCATGTAGGAGCTCTAACATGGAGCTGTTTGGAATGGAGGCGTAACTCAGTGGTAGAGCGCATGCCTGGAATACACAAGCATCTGTAAATTAGTAAACATATAAATTTATAATTAATCTTTAAAATATGCAGCTCTTTCTTCAGTTCCCTTCACAGTTTGGGCCTTGTTCAGGTGGAGACTGCCACCTAACTTTCCACTAGGACAGATGGAAAACCTTCCTGGATTACCAGTTTCAAAGGAGATAAGTACTCAGAAGAAGCAGGCTAGTGAGAAAGTGAATCCCCAAAGATTAAATCCTTAGATTTCACGTCCTCAGGAAGTGATGGGGTACCTCATCTTATCCCACTGGCTCAGGCCCTGCCCTTGAGTGTGTCCTGCCCCACTCATTGCTTCTTGTTGGAGGTGGTTGCATCAGGGCACAGGAGTAGGAAGGAGCTCCCTTCTGGGCTGCATGATGGTTAGAGATGGGACATGGAGGCTTGTTTGTGTTTCAAGCAAAATGGAGAGCAGAAGAGCCAGGAGGGGCTGTGTAGGAATATTAAATGCGCGGTACATACAGGTGATCACTTAAAATCATTGGCTCTGAGTCTGAGCCGGATAATTCATGTCAAAGATGCTAATAGAATTGCCTAAGGTAATAGGATCACGCCCAGGACCGGAGGCCACAGTTACTGAGTTTGACTAAATTACATTCTGGAAACATCAGTGGTGAAAAGAACAGCAAGAACAACTTTGTTCTCTGTTCACACAGATAATTCCCACCATTGCTTTCCAGCTTTTAGCCACAGGAGGGAAAAGAGTCTAAAAATATGTGCTGGGACCAATTTCTGGTTTTGATATGGGTAATTAGCAGCTGAAAACAAAGCTGTTAATTGCCACTCTTATCAACGGGTGGTCTTTCATGTACGCTGTTTAGCTGTGAAAAGCAAAGATGTCACAGATGCTCTGTTCTGAGTCGGGACAGCTTTGGGCAGTTGAAAATGCAGTGGGCCATGGGTCCACCCAACTCCTTCTCACTAACCCGAAGGGTTCGTGCAGCATTTACTGCGGCTGACAAAGACCATGTAGCCCTTTCCTCTTAGACCTTCCAAATCCACACATTTCTAAGGAATCATGTGTGGCAGCAGTGTGGCAGAGATGGGCCAGCTAAGGAGAGCGGAGAAACTGGACTTGACCTTTATTCTCTTGACTCTGAATCATTTCTACTTTAGATTTCAGCCTCACACTCCTCAAGGTGGAGGATACAGATGAACTAATACACACACACACACACACACACACACACACACATCAATTATATATTATTGTTGTTTGAAATAGGATCTCTTTTATTTATTTATTTATTTTATTTTTTAATTCATTTATCTTTTATTTATTTTTTTATTTATATGAGTACACTGTTGCTCTCTTCAGACACACCAGAAGAGGGCAGAGCTCAGGATGTAACCCAGGCTGTCCTTGAACTTTAGGCCCATCCATCTCAACTTTCTGAATTTTAGGCCGTCACATCTATCTTCAACATTTTCTAGGTTATCTAGATTTTGTCAGCCTTCCCGTTTGTGATTTTGTCTGCCCAGAGATGTTTTTTGAATCTTTGTGAGATGGCAGAAGTAAGGCCACCTCATTAGCACACACGGTGGTAGAGTTTACAACTACTATTATTCTCTTTAAGGTGCCATCTTATTCTGTAGCCGAGGCTAGCCTGGAAATTAATACGTAGCCCAGGCTGGCCTCACACACGTGAAATTCTCTGCCTCATCCTCCTGAGTGTACGTTACCACATCTGGCTCTCAGCTACTTTCTAGATAGGCAACTAATCAATCTGCCTCAGTTTCTTCATTTGAAAACTTGGAGTAACACCTTACTGGAGGAGTTATTAGGAAGCTATAAAAATGTATAGACAAATGTATGGCTACGGTATAAAAAAAGTGCTGCACCAATGTTGTTGGGTTCTAATTGAGCAGTTACTACGATATTATCATGAGCTCTCCAAAGCCCAAGCCCTGTGCTCAGTTCCCCATGCCTGTGCACAGGTCAGCACATCAGGATTTGTTTGGCTAAAGTGCCCTGTAGTCCTGTCTCTGCATTGGGAGCTGTTCCCTTCCCATAGGGAGCCTTTGTTGACCTTGGATTCATAACACCCTATTCTAACTGGCCTAACACATTCACTTGTCCAAAGGCATCAGCTTGCTTGAGCTGGTAGGTGCCAGGAACTATCAGAGACAGCTACTGGTGCCCTTTCTGCCTGTTTTTTCTTCAATCTATGCTTGTTAAAATAGCTCTGAAAGCATAACAAAATAAATGTCCTTTTCTGTTTCCTGAACCCAAGACCTTCGCAGCTTGGGACAGGGAGGGGCAGATGCCTCGGCAGAGAAGGGGCCTGACCTGGTCCTCACTTCCCATCCCACGCCCTGAATCTATCTTGACCTATTCTTTCCCTGACCTGTGACACCTCTGTCCTCTGTGCTCCCTTCTTCTGGTTCTCAGGTTCTTGGTTCTAAAAACAACCTCTTCTTGACCCTAATACTTCAACTTACAAGAGAGAGGCGTCCTGAGTCCAGAGACCTGCATTCACATCCTGGGTACCACTTACTGGCTTTATGTGACCTCTGGCAAATCATGTAATTTCCCTGAGCCTCTGTTTGCTTCTTGACATAATAGGATGGCCCTGTTCTCCAGGATCTGTGAGGCGTTAGTGCTTCCCCCAGAGCCTTTGTTACAGAATTAGGTGCTGAGTGCGAATTCACGCAGCTGTTGTGAAGCAGTCATCCTAGGTTCTTTTCCTGTCCCTCTCTCCTGCACTGTCCGTCCCTGCCTATATGCTCTCTCAGCTCTGGCTTCCTTTCCTTCTCAGGACCTAGTCTATTCCAGCCCTGTGGACACAGCCCGAAAGGTACTGATTGTCCTGAGGACCTTCCTTCGGGAGAATGAAGATATTGAAGTGGGTGGTCTCATCCGAGGCCACTTCCTGCTCATCCTGCAGCGCCTCCTGGTGGAGTATGGAGCTTCCACCTCTGGAGGTCAGTTTTCCTTGGACACAGCATGACATGTGGAGTAGACTATTACTTATTTTGGTGATGTGTGCTCTAAGAAAGAGAATCAGGTTTTATAACAGAAGAAAAATCAGGCCAGCCCCTACCCTGCACAGCATGTGCTCAGAGCTGTTTGTCACAAAAATGGCAGCTCCCAGAGGGAAGAAGAAAGTGGAAATCTGGGGGAGGCTGGGGAACCAGCAGGGCTGTGGGAGTAGGGTGGATCTGTGATGTGTTGAATCCCCAGTGAGATCCAGGATATGATAGCAGTCCCTGAAAAAAAAAAGTCCCAGCTTTTCAGTATGAAAAAACTCAAAATTGAGGTTGACTTGTTTTTAGCTATTTTTAAAGAGGCAGAAATATTTTTTCGTTGAGAATCTGATTCTGTTTTTGTTTTTTGAGGGAAGGTTTCATATAGACAAGGCTGACCACAAATTCATAGAGATCCACCTGCCTCTGTCTTCTGAGTGTTGGGACTAAAGATATGCGCCACCACTGCCCAGCTAAGAAGAACCTGATTTTATAAAAATACATTTCTGAGCCATCAAGGGCAAGTGGCAAGAGGTTTGTGGCTCCCAGGTCCAGTCCTGAAAGAAGAATGTTGTTGTAAGGAACCAAGCACTTCGTTTCTAGGGAAGAACAAGATGTATCTGGATGATAGAACTGTCTACAGTAAGATTTGGGACAGTGAGACAGTTTAACAGGTATAGAACTTGCTGAACAGTTTACCAAGCCGAGTTTTATTCCTGGAAACCATGTAAAGGTGGAAGGAGAGATCAGACTCCATGAACTTGTCCTGTGATTCCCACGTGTGTGCTATTGTGCCTTCTCTCTCTCTCTCTCTCTCTCTCTCTCTCTCTCTCTCTCTCTCTCTCCCTCTCTCTCTCTCTCTCTCACACACACACAATAATAATAAAAAATAAATAATAATAATAATGATAACAACAACATAAAAATTTTAAAATTGTAGGCCATATGTGGCAGCACTGGAGAGACTGAGGCAGACATGTCTCCATGAGTCTGAGGTCAGCCTGGTCTACATAGTGAATTTCAGGACAGTCTCCTCTTCTCTTCTCTTCTCTTCTCTTCTCTTCTCTTCTCTTCTCTTCTCTTCTCTTCTCTTCTCTTCTCTCTCTCTCTCTCTCTCTCTCTCTCTCTCTCTCTCTCTTCCTCTCTTTCTTTCTCTCCCTCCCTTCTTCCTTCCTTTCCTCCCTCCCTCTCCTCTCTTTCTTCCTTCTTGTTGTTGGCTTTTTGTTTTGGTTTGTTTGTTTGTTTGTTTGTTTTTCAAGACAGGGTTTCTCTGTGTAACCCTGGCTGTCCTGGAACTCACTCTGTAGACAAGGCTGACCTTGAACTCACAGAGATCGCCATGCCTCTGTCTCCCAAGTGCTGGGATTAAAGGCCTGCACTGCCACCAAGCAGCTAATAATTTTTTTTAAGACAGTGTAGTCAGGTGGTGGTTGCATATGCTGTTAATCTCACCCAGGGCCTGGGAGGCAGAGGCCAGCCTGGTCCATAGAGGAAGTTCAGGGACGGCCAGGGCTACACAGAGAGACCCTGGCTCAAAGAACAAAAACAAACAACAAAGATCGAGTGAAATTTATGTTGGAAAGGCCATAATGTGAGACAGATTTAGATCTGTGTTCAACTTCTGGTAGTGTTTGATTTGGTAGTTTTCACAGAGTACTGTAAACTAGGTGACTGTGAGCAGCAGGTTATTACTAATCACTGAGTACTGTAAACTAGGTGACCGTGAGCAGCAGGTTATTACTAATCACTGAGCACTGTAAACTAGGTGACCGTGAGCAGCAGGTTATTACTAATCACTGAGCACTGTAAACTAGGTGACCGTGAGCAGCAGGTTATTACTAATCACTGAGTACTGTAAACTAGGTGACCGTGAGCAGCAGGTTGTTACTAATCACAGAGTACTGTAAACTAGGTGACCGTGAGCAGCAGGTTATTACTAATCACTGAGTACTGTAAACTAGGTGACCGTGAGCAGTAGGTTATTACTAATCACTGAGTACTGTAAACTAGGTGACCGTGAGCAGCAGGTTATTATTAATCACTGAGTACTGTAAACTAGGTGACCGTGAGCAGTAGGTTATTACTAATCACAGAGTACTGTAAACTAGGTGACCGTGAGCAGTAGGTTATTACTAATCACTGAGTACTGTAAACTAGGTGACTGTGAGCAGTAGGTTATTACTAATCACTGAGTACTGTAAACTAGGTGACCGTGAGCAGTAGGTTATTACTAATCACAGAGTACTGTAAACTAGGTGACCGTGAGCAGCAGGTTATTACTAATCACAGAGTACTGTAAACTAGGTGACCGTGAGCAGTAGGTTATTACTAATCACTGAGTACTGTAAACTAGGTGACCGTGAGCAGTAGGTTATTACTAATCACAGAGTACTGTAAACTAGGTGACCGTGAGCAGTAGGTTATTACTAATCACTGAGTACTGTAAACTAGGTGACCGTGAGCAGTAGGTTATTACTAATCACTGAGCACTGTAAACTAGGTGACCGTGAGCAGCAGGTTGTTACTAATCACTGAGTACTGTAAACTAGGTGACCGTGAGCAGCAGGTTGTTACTAATCACAGAGTACTGTAAACTAGGTGACCGTGAGCAGTAGGTTATTACTAATCACAGAGTACTGTAAACTAGGTGACTGTGAGCAGCAGGTTATTACTAATCACAGAGTACTGTAAACTAGGTGACCGTGAGCAGCAGGTTATTACTAATCACAGAGTACTGTAAACTAGGTGACCGTGAGCAGTAGGTTGTTACTAATCACTGAGTACTGTAAACTAGGTGACCGTGAGCAGTAGGTTATTACTAATCACAGAGTACTGTAAACTAGGTGACCGTGAGCAGTAGGTTATTACTAATCACTGAGTACTGTAAACTAGGTGACTGTGAGCAGTAGGTTATTACTAATCACTGAGTACTGTAAACTAGGTGACCGTGAGCAGTAGGTTATTACTAATCACTGAGTACTGTAAACTAGGTGACCGTGAGCAGCAGGTTGTTACTAATCACAGAGTACTGTAAACTAGGTGACCGTGAGCAGTAGGTTATTACTAATCACTGAGTACTGTAAACTAGGTGACCGTGAGCAGCAGATTATTACTAATCACAGAGTACTGTAAACTAGGTGACTGTGAGCAGTAGGTTATTACTAATCACTGAGTACTGTAAACTAGGTGACCGTGAGCAGCAGGTTGTTACTAATCACTGAGTACTGTAAACTAGGTGACCGTGAGCAGTAGGTTATTACTAATCACTGAGTACTGTAAACTAGGTGACCTTGAGCAGCAGGTTGTTACTAATCACAGAGTACTATAAACTAGGTGACCGTGAGCAGCAGGTTATTACTAATCACTGAGTACTGTAAACTAGGTGACCTTGAGCAGCAGGTTGTTACTAATCACAGAGTACTGTAAACTAGGTGACCGTGAGCAGTAGGTTATTACTAATCACTGAGCACTGTAAACTAGGTGACCGTGAGCAGTAGGTTATTACTAATCACTGAGCACTGTAAACTAGGTGACCGTGAGCAGCAGATTATTACTAATCACAGAGTACTGTAAACTAGGTGACCGTGAGCAGTAGGTTATTACTAATCACTGAGTACTGTAAACTAGGTGACTGTGAGCAGTAGGTTATTACTAATCACTGAGTACTGTAAACTAGGTGACTGTGAGCAGCAGGTTATTACTAATCACTGAGTACTGTAAACTAGGTGACCGTGAGCAGTAGGTTGTTATTATTAACAGTTCTTGAGAAATCCAGAGTCCAGATACCAGCAGGTTTGCTGTCGTGCGAATTCACTCTGTTCAGACATCTTGTAATCCTCCTGTGGTAGAAAGAACAAGTGACCAGGACTTTGGAGTTTCTCTTATGGGTACTAATCCTATTCATGGTGGCTGTGTATTATGACCCAGCTGACTTCCAGTGGCCCCACTTCGTAATAATCGTTTGGAGGTTAGGATTTGAGCATAGGCATGTGGGGGCTTATAAACATTCAGAGCATAGCACCCTGCCTTTCTCTAGCTGGGGGACCTTTCTGAGAAGTAGAAATAAAAATCCCTGTCTCAAGTGTTTTTTATTATACTTTAGTGAAATAGTGAGTTCCCGACGGCCACCCAGAGATGCTATCCAGTGTTTGAGCTACTACTGTCTTCCCTGAGAAGGAAGAAGTCAGGGAGCAGCTACAAGTCCCAGCAAACTACTAGAGAGTGTTTCCTTTCAGAATAGAGTCACGCCCTCACTTAGGGATGTCGTGGGAGGAGGGGTCAGACCTGTGGGTGGGTTCAGCCTTACTTTCTGAGCAGCCCATTCCTGTGCCTCACAGCCTCAGGGAACCTGCCACTGCTGCTGAACCTCCTCTCCTTGGTGCAGCTGAGGAGTGAGTCGGAACAAGAACTGGACAGCACAGCCATGAAGCTGCTTCATCAAGGTGCTTGGCTGCCTGGGACACACTGTGCCCACGGCCTGGGGCGGAGTGTGGTGGTGTTCCATTCCTTCGGAAGACACGAACCAAGTCAGCTGGTTCCTGGGGGTGTCTTTCAGCACCCTCTACTCATTGTAAAGGAATACTTGAGAGACCCAGCCCCAAACAAACAAACAAACCAACAAAAACCCAAACAAACCAACAATGGGGTGTATAGGTACAAGCTCTAGTGAAGACAGAAAGGCCTGTGTGTGTTAGCTAACAGCTGTGTGAACAGCCACCATGCCTGTACTAAGCTCGTAGGTCAAAATGGAGCATCTCCCATGTAGGATTGAGATACAGATATGTGTGGGCCAATGTGTGGTGCTGGGTTAACAAAGGTTTTCTGGATACAGACTGTGTCAGGCCGTGGTGTCTTCCTTGTTTCACAGCTGACTCAGATCTCTGATGACCCAGTTCACAGCTCTCTGGGAGTCTTCCTCTTTTAAACTATTGTATTTTGTGTGTGTGTGTGTGTGTGTGTGTGTGTGTGTGCGCGCGCGCGCGCCTGTGCTGTGACATGCTTGTGAAGGTCAGAGGAAAACTTGAAGGAGTTTGTTGCATTCTTCCACTGGGATCTGGGACTGAACTCAGGTCAACAGCAAGTGTGTTCTTAGCCACTGACCATGCAATTGTTCTTCCCTCAATCTTTGGTTCTATAACGTTTATAATGCTGAATTCCTCTTCCTAAGGGAATGTAAGGAAATGTCTGTTCAGCTCAGATAGGACACAGACCACAGAGAGGAGTTCATCCCAGCTCAGCCGGTGCATTTATAGGAATTAGGAATATGGATGACTCAAAGATAGCAGCATTGAAACGTCCTAACCAGGTGTGGTGGTGCGCACTTTTAATCCCAGCGCTAAGGAGTCAGAGGCAGGAGGATCTCTGTGAGTTCAAGACCAGTCTGATCTACATAGAGAGTTTCAGGACAGCTACAGCTACATAGAGAGACCTTGTATCTCAAGAAGGAGAAGGAGAAAGAAGAGAAGGAAGAAGAAGAGGAAGAGGAAGAAAGGGAGGAAAAGGAAGAGGATGAGGAAGAAGAGGAAGAAGGGGGAGGAGGAGGAGGAGGAGAAGGAAAAAGAAGAGGACGAGGAGGAGGAATTTCTGCCCCAGCATAGACAACTCATGAAAGGCTATAACACTAGAGGCCCTGATCTGAATTTTGGTGGCTGAATAGGAGTCAACCTAAACAGAAAACAGTGATACAAGAAAGAGAACACCCCACATGTTATGGTGTCTGCCTGTAACCATAGAATTCTAGATCTGAGGCAGGAAGACTGTAAATTTAAGGTCAATTAGGACTATATAGCAAGACATTTAGAAGAAGAAGAAGAGGAAGAGGAAGAAGAAGAGGAAGAAGAAGAGGAAGAGGAAGAAGAAGAGGAAGAAGAAAGAAAGCAAGCCTGGCGTGGCAGTGTGCACCTGGAATCCTAGCACTTGGGAGGCAGAAGCAGGCAGAACAAAGGGGTTCATACCATCATCAGCAAAGTGGTGAATCTGAGACCAGTCCAGGATACATGAAGCCTTATCTTAAAACACAGGGGGTGTAGATGGAACAAAGAAGGATGGGGTAAGGAGGGAGGGTATCGAGAACAGGGAATTGTCTATCCAGCATCCCAGAATTCCCTTGGGAATGCAGCAGGTGCTCCTTTGCTAGGATGGTTAAGAGGCCGGATGGTCTTCGGGAGTGAGGATCATTGCTAAGGTGGCAGGCTGACACACACACAGTAAGAGGCTTCCCGTGACAAGAGAACACCTAATTGCATGTTCAGTGCCCTTTGGTTGTGGGCTGCTTATGTGGCCAGTGCAAACTGAAGGTGTGAGCAGACAACTTTGTTCTGACTTCATTCTTGTTATTGTCTGTCTAACTTAGGGTTTTACTGCTGTGAACAGACACCATGACCATGGCAACTCTTGTATGGACAACATTTAATTGGGTCTGGTTTACTGGTTCAGAGGTTCAATTCATTATCATCAAGGCAGGAGCATAGCAGTATCCAGACAGGCATGGTGCAGAAGAAGCTGAGAGTTCTACATCTTTATCTGAAGGCTTCTAGCAGAGTACTGACTTCCAGGCAGTTAGGATGAGAGTCTTAAAGCCTATGCCACAGTGACACACCTACTCCAACAGGGCCACACCTTCTAAGTGCCACTCCCTGAGCAAGTACAAACCATCACAGTGTCTTTCCTTCCATTGCTGCTAGAATAATGTTTGTGTTCTCCCAGAGACTGGCCTCTGAAGTTAGCCAGTTGCAGGCCAGCATCTGTGTAATGTGTAAGAGTACTTACAGTATGGAGTGCAGTGCCGCCGGCTACCTGTGGACTCTTTCTTTCAGTGAGCAAGCTGTGTGGGAGGTGCAGCCCTGCAGATGTGGACATCCTGCAGCCCTCCTTCAACTTCCTGTACTGGAGTCTTCATCGGACCACACCCAGTAGTCAGAAGAGAGGTACAGGGTCCCAGGCAGAGTCACTGGAAAGGACGGTGTCAGGGGTCCTTGGTTCCCTTGGGTTTTTCTTCTTAAAAATCAAAACAAAAACTGATGGTAGCTGATGGTGATAGAGTTCTCTGATTCCCATAGTCTGTTATTCTTCAATGTTCGAGGCTCCTTGGGTCCCCTTGATGGTCCACTTACTTGTATTTATTTGCTTGAGGCCCCATCCGTCCGGTACTTAGCCCATAGAAATAGGAAGCTAAATGGCTGCTGTCCCTCTCCTGCCTGCAGCTGCTGCTGTCCTGCTGAGCAGCACAGCCTTGATTGAGCTCCTGGAGAAGCTGCTGGCCCTCACCTGGACAGAAGCAGGCTCCTCCCCCAAGGCGTCACTGCTCTGCTCTGCCTGGCTGCTCATTGCTTCCTTCTCCGCCCAGCAGCACAATGGCAACTTGCAGGTTTGTATCTAGTGCCACGGCTTCCGGGCATGAGATGGAGCTGCAAGAAGTGGCTAGCCTCAGGCTGGAGAGATGACTCAGTTGGTATCTATCTATCTATCTATCTATCTATCTATCTATCTATCTATCTATCTATCTATAAAAGTGGCTAGCCTCCTGAGGTCTGTCTCCAGTTATTTGGCATATTGGATGTGTGACCTTGGCAAAATATTTCACTATTCTGTGTTTTAGTGTTCTTACCTACAAAGTGAGAAGCAAGGGAGACAGGGTTATTGACAGTGTGGTTTAAATGACCATTTTTGACACAAATGGATCACCTAAATGTCAGACTGTGTTCTTGGCACAGAGAAATAAATGGACAATTTTAGGACATGGGACACATACTTAGGGATAAGCTGGTATGTGTGGCTACATCGAGGGGCTGAACAAATAGATCAGTTTAGACAAGAAGGCAGGAACCAGCTATGACCTTGTGGCAAGATGTGACCAGTGGCAAGATGTGAAGTGCCACATGTAGTTAGCTGTCATTGTCACTGTTGGAGGTGGGTGCAGGGAACAGGACAGCAGTGGACATACACACAGAAGGCCTCATTTCCTTCTGTAGGACCTTGCCATTCAATGCAATCTGTGAATTCCATTCTTGGTTTTTTTCTCATATTCAAATGTCCGTTCCCCAAGACTAGCTCTGCAGGGATGGAAATCATTCCTGAGCTTCCATGGCATTCCCAAAGCATCCAGTCCTGCCAGCGGTGGCCACACAGTTTGTTAGGTTGAGGGGAAATCGGTTTTGGTTCCTACATTGGTGACAAACTATGGCAGTTATGTGCTGTGGAAGACCCTTCAGGGTGTTGCCTAGGGTTGGTGTTTGTTTGTTTGTTTGTTTGTTTATTTATTGAGACAGAATTCTTCTATGTAGCCCTGGAGTTTTCTGTTTATATTGGGTTGCCTCACAGAGAGATCTGTCTGCCTCTGCCACTGGAATGGTGGGATTAAAGGCATGTATAACCATGCCTGTCTCTTATTTTCTTATTTTATTGAGATAGGGTGTCATATGGCACAGACAGGCCTCTGATTTCCTAAGTAGCCGATTCTGGCCTTTAAATCCTCATCCTTCTGCCTCTACCTTCCAAATGTGATTTTATAGTTACAGTGACTATTCCAAGCTTGATTCAGAACAGAAACCTTCCCTAGTTTTCTCTGGGAGGAGCTTGGGCCACTCACACTTCCATGGTGATGAGTTTGGTAGAAGCCTGCCTCACCTTTCTTCCTTCTTGACTGTGCCTGGCAGCCAGTATCTACCCAGCTGAGGACCTGCCCCTACCCATCTCTAATGCCCTAATCCAGTGTCGGATGTTTAAAGAATTTCTTTGTGCTAGACTATGAGCCAAGAGGGTAGTAGTTCTTGCCCTCTGACAGATCTTGGTGGAGGTGAGCAGAACAGACTGGCTTTGAATCTGCCCCCCTCTAGCTCCTCAGTGTGGACATTAGGGGCTTGTGCTTATGCTGCTCCGGAACCAGTCTCCAAAATAACTCCGGAGGAAGTGAAAGTAGGAAGCACTGCTTTTGCTTCATGGATGAAGAAAGCTGGACAGGTAGAGAGAGATCCAGTGACTTACCCAAGACTCACAGCTCACAGCTGACAAGTAGCAGAACCAGCATCCATCCATCCATCTATCCATCCATCTACCTAACTTCCTTCCTTCCTTCCTTCCTTCCTTCCTTCCTTCCTTCCTTCCTTCCTTTTTTTGAGTCAGGGTTTCTCTGTGTAGGCCTCATTGCCCTGGAACTCACTCTGTAGACCAAACTGGCCTCAAACTCACAGAGATCCTCCTGCTTCTGCCTTCCAAACACTGGGACTAAAGGCATGTGCCACCACTGCCTGACGAGCCAGCATTTCTTTACTTATATTGATATAGCAATTCCTTATGTAATTCAAGCTGGCCCCAGACTTACAGTCCTTCTCTCTGGGGGGTGGGGCTGATAGGCATGAGGCTCTACACTTGCCTAGAGCAGAGATTTTGATTTGGTCTGTGGAACTCTTAGTCCTCTGAGTTAGGTGAGTAGAGCCAGAGCCTGAGGCACAAATACGGCTGAGGAAGCTTCAGAGAGGAGTTAGTTCTTTAGGTACAGGCTTGCTTGCCCCTCACACTCCTGACAGCAGGACAGTGAGGCTCAGAGGACTCTGTGTCATCTCCCTGTCTTGATGTAACAGATGCAATAGGAAGTCATCCAGGGTAATTTCTGCCCATGCTCCCAGAACACTGATTGAACAGAGCCCTTCCCCTTCTCTGCCAGGTCCATCAGACGTTGTCTGTGGAACTGAACCAAGTACTGAAGGCTCTCAGCTTTCCAGAGAAGAAGTCTGCATTGCTGTCAGGTACCATATGGACTTCCCAGTAGGAGAAAAAAGCCTTCCCCTGGATTCTGAGATAGGACCACCCTCCCGGGCTGTAACTGTTTATCAACATTGCTTCTCCGTCTGGGTAGAAGATGGGGAAGGAGGAAGATCTTAGTGTCAGGAATCTTATGTTTCCAGCTGCCATCCTACGATTCCTGCGGACAGCTTTGCAACAAAGCTTTTCCTCTGCTTTGGTGGCCTTGGTACCCTCAGGGGGGCAACTGCTGTCAACTCCTGAGGATGCTGCCCTAGCTCCACTGGGAACATCACAAGTGCTGTCCCTGTTAATTGGGCTCCAGAACCTCATGGTACAGGTAAGGCTGTTGCTGAGTGGGCTCCTGGCAATGGGAACTCTTGTTCTCAGGACAATGGAAAGGACAGCTTCCTCTTGGGAGACTAGTGCTTCTGTCAGAGCTACCTATGTGTCACATAACTGAAATCCCAGCATTTGGGAGGTGGCGGCAGAAGACCAGGAGTTTATGATCATTGTATTGGAGATCTCTAGAGGAACAGAACAGACAGAATGAATATACCATAAAAGGAGTCTGTTAGATTGGCATACATGATACAGTTCTGATTCCAACTGTGCCTTTCTCCATACTGGAAAAACTGAGAATCATGTATTTGTCTATATATAGCATAACTACATGACAGTACATCTTTGTAGATCTGTACAGATCTGCTCAAAAGTGTGGGCTAATACCTAGTGATTGTTATATATATATAAAATTAATCTATGAAGCGGATGTCTCAGCAGGCCCATTCTGATGCTGAAGGTCTAAAGCAGTGCTTCTCAACCTGTGGGGCAACACTTAAACATCTTTCAGAATATGTGATCATGTGTTAAAAAGTTCATCACAAGCTCACACATAAATTCAAATAATAAATTGAAATAGAATTTTACAAAAGAGAATGTTTACATGCATATCCATTAGGAGTAATTATCTGGCTAGACATCCATCACCTGTCACAGCTCCACAGGTTCACTGAAAGTTAAAAACCATAACTAAGTCATTAGTGAAGTTTTGTATAGATAAACCCAGTCAAAATTTTATCTTCTGTCCTAGCACCTGTAATAAATCGTTAGTTCCCTTTTTACAACCTTTGGTTAATTGTCTTACAACCTCTTGGAATGTGCTCTGAGTAGGTGAAAGTCTGGTTACTGTCTAGGAGGAAATTAACTGGTGACTCATGGGAGACTGACAGAGTTCTCATTGCAGCTTTGACTATCAGAAAAGGATCTAATAGCAGTTCCACTATAAAGAGCTTAATAATTATTGATAAAATTTTAGGAATTCTTATGGGATCATCATTAAGAATTAAGAAGTCATCTATTTATCTATTGTTGTGACCCGAGCTGTCCCTGTTCGGGCGCCAAAAATGTTGAGGCCCCAGCAAAATGTTGAGGCCCAAGCTGCCCCACTTTGGGTGGCCAAAAATGTTTCGGCCCTCTCCACTCCACACTTGGCGGCCACTGTTTCCCGGCCCAAGCTGCCGCTCCGGTCTGCAGGTCAGGGTTCAGCAAGAGAGAGAGCGAGAATGGACTCGAAGAATGGCAACCAGACAGAGTGTGTTTTAATCCCGTTTATTCTTCAGTTTCTCTTCCTAGTCCCAAGTCCCAAGTCTTTTTTTTTTTTTTTTTTGTTTTTTGTTTTTTTTTTTTGTTTTTTTTTTTTGTTTTTCGAGACAGGGTTTCTCTGTATAGCCCTGGCTGTCCTGGAACTCACTCTGTAGACCAGGCTGGCCTCGAACTCAGAAATCCGCCTGCCTCTGCCTCCCAAGTGCTGGGATTAAAGGCGTGCGCCACCACCGCCCGGCCAAGTCCCAAGTCTTGAGTTCCTAGTTCCTAGTTGTACTCCTCCTAGTTCCTAGTTGTACTCAATCTTTGTTACTCCAAATTGTTCTCTCTAAAGTGTCTGATTCTCTACCGTCTGCCGCTGCCTTTTATATGTCTCACTTCTAAGCCATGCCTCTAAGTTACACCTTTAATCATGCCCTTAGGTCTTGTCTCTAAATCTGATCTCTACACTTCTAAGTCACACTCTTAAATTACACACCTTTAATCTCACACACCCAAGGGAAGTCCTGGGTATCTAAAGCAAGATTATCAGAGTGTGCTCAGCTGTTGTAGGCTATTGTAATACAAGTCTCATGTCAGGGTATATGGCTCAAGATGGCTGCAAAGCTGATAGCTGCTTTCTGCTAAAAGTCCACCCCCAACAATCTATATATAGCATAACTACATGACAGTACATCTTTGTAGATCTGCACAGATCTGCTCAAAAGTGTGGGCTAATACCTAGTGATTGTTATATATGTTTAATAATAACAGGAAAGCATATTAATAGCAGGAATCTTTCCTAAAAGGAATTCTCTTGGGCCTTGCCTATAGACCAGATCTATCACGGATTATAATCCAAAGCAGAACATCTCAGGAAGGTCACCCGCTAGCTATTAGCTTGTCCTGTGATGGCTCCTGACAGTCTCTGTGCTGAACACAGCAAGGACCTTACCAACTGAACCATCTTCTTAACCCCCAAATATCAACTTTGATGCTGTTGAACACCACAACACAATATAGCTGGGATCTAGGGTGAGAATGGGTTTCTTCCATGATCTGAAAGTTCAGCAAGGAACACAGATGAAGACACTCTTAGTGCTTCAGAAGGCACTGGAGAGATGGTTTAGTACAGTGGTTCTCAGCCTTCCCAACGCTGCAACTCTGTAATACACCTCCTCATGTTGTGCTGACTCCCAGCCATAAAGTTATTCCATTGCTACTTCATAACTGCAGTTTTGCTGCTTTTATGAATCGTGATGTAGATATCTGATAATGCAGAATATCTGGTATGTGGCACACTCCCCCACAAAGGCAGTGAGCCCCACAGGTTGAGAGCCCCTGGTGTAGCAGGTAAGAGCCTTGGCTGTTCTTCCAAAAGACCCAAGTTTCATTGCTACCACACACATGCTAACACATGTGAGCACAACCCTCTGTAACTCCAGTTCTAAGGGACTTGGTGCCCTTTTCTGGCCTCTACAGGTACCAGGCTCGTGTGTGGTTCATAGATATATACATACAGTCAAAACACCCATACACGTTAAAAAGAAAAGAATAATTGAAACAAAACCCACAGATAATCTGTTCAGCCCTATTCAGCAGAGTAAGTTGCCCAGGGTCATGCAGCTGATTTGAGACTAAACAAGGATTCAGCCATACTCACATCTGCCCTAAGCCAACCTGCTGTACCACTGTCTAAAGAATAGAGTATATGATTTTTGTTAAGTTGGTTTTTACCGACCAACTAGATGTCTCAGGACATAGGAGCTCTTTCCACCAAGTCTGATAACCCAAGTTTGTGGTGGAAGGAGAGCACGTTTGACTCCAGCAAGTTGTACTCTGACCTCCACAGGTACTTCGTGCCATGTGTGTGTCTTTCCCCCAAATAAAGAAAAGTAATTTTTAAAACTAAGCCGCCTCTGGGAGATGGTAGAGTTGTCAGAATGCTGTAATCCTGGTGTAGGCAGCACGAGGTTCAGAAGTTCAAGGCCATGCTCAGCTGCTTAGTAAATCAATCACCAGGCCAGCCTAGCTGTGTGCAAGACCCCATTTCCAGACAAAACAGTTTTAATTGAGTGTGACTGAGTGTGTGATCTCATCCCATAGCAGGAAGATTGAAAATTAAGATTAACCTGGGCTACATAGCACAAATCTGTCACCAAAAAGCCAAACAAGAAAAAAAAAAAAAAAACAAAAATCAACTTTATTCAGATTCAACTCACAATTACTAAAATTCACCAATTGTAATTGTATGACTGTATGAGTTTTAACAAATATATGTCTTTTGTTTTTGGTTGTTTGGTCATTTGGTTATTCAAGATAAGGAGTCCCTGTGTAGCCCTAGCTGTCCTGGAACTCACTCTATAGTCCAGGCTGGCCTCGAACTCACAGAGATCTGCCTGCCTCTGTCCCCCCAGTGTCACTCACCCCTCCATGATCCTTTACGAACACTGATCTGGTTTTTTCCAGTACACTATTATCTGTCTGTACTGCATCCTGCCTCCTTCGCTGCCTGTGCCTGGGTACCGCTGGCACACTGCTTAGAGCAGGCAGAACCAAGTCTGAACCCGTGGTCCCCTGCTGTGGCTCCCAGTGTCCTCTCTGGGCAACCTTGCACTGCTGGAAGTTAGTAGTGGGGGTGGCGTGGGTGGGGGGTGGGGGTTGTTAAGGGTGGTTCCACGGGTCTACTTTTCCCTGAGGGTGCCTGCGCTCCAGGCGACGAGGGGAGGCAGAGCCCAGTACAGTGGAGGGGTCTCAATGTGAGAGAGGGCGGAGTATACCAGAGAGGCTAGAAGAATGAAGGCCTTTCTTGGGAGTTTTAGGCACAGCTCTTTAAGGAGAAGGCTTTCCCAGCTGCGGTCCTTAATGAAGCAACTCTCTGAGACAATCCTTGCTTGTTCATAATGTTTTATTTGATAGTGGCTATAAATGCATACACTATTTGGGGTGAACCAGGGATTAAATAAATGCCTTTTGCAGGAAGGAATAACCCAGGAAGGAAAGCTCATTGGCTGAAGGCTCAGGCCCATGTAGATACATCATTAGGGTGGAGCAGAACTCAGGTGTTTATGCTACATGCCCCAGTGCCCAATGCCCTCAGTGGGGTATCATGGTTATGTGTTCCAGAGCAGGCAGCCGCAGGGAAGGAATGGCTCCACTCCTGCAGTTCTTAGTTCGGAGATTCCATTCCTCATGCCTGTCTGGTCACAAGGCCCCGCATGCCCCACATGCATCTCTTCTAGAATTTTGTATAATCAAAGAACATTTGGATTTGTGTGTTTGGTTTCTTTCATTTAACTTAATATTTTTGAGATCCACTTGTATTAGTAATTAATTTGTTTTTCGTTGTGAGATGATATTCCTTTTACAGCTACACTACAGTTTATTTATCCAGTCACCTATAAATACAAAGTTTGGATTCCTAGACTGTTGGTGATTACTCTTAAAAGAATTTTTTTTGGCATAAGGTCTTATGTAGTCCAGGCTTACCTTGAACCCCTGATCCTCCTGCCTCTGCCTCCCAGTGCTGGAGTTTCAAGCATGCAGGGAACTCGCAGTTCTGAGTAAAGTAGCTCTTTCTTGCTACTATAGGACAAATTTGTATATGGATACATATTCATTCATCTTGGATGAATACCCAGAAGTGGGATTGTTGGGTCAAGTGATATTAGTAATGTCTGTTTCTCTGTAACAAGTTACCAAAAAGTGCACGCCTGCTAATCACCTCACAGTTCAGTAGGTCAGAAGTTTGGGTGCGCTCACTTGGGTCATCTACTTAGGTTAGCCATGTCTTCGTGTGTTGTAATGTTAGAAGTCAAACCCAGGGCTCTCAGGTTCTCGGCAAGAGCACTCTCTCTCTCAGCTTTTTAAGATTTCTCAAGTTATTTCTTATATGATTCCTCCATTTTCACCCACAATGGCACATGAGACTCACACTTTAAGTCACTCCAATTCTTCTGCTGTTGAGCAGAGAGAACTTCTGAAAGTCTTTTAAATCTCAGGTCTTGGTGAGTGTTGTGGTTACTGTTTAGTTGTGTTAATTTGTGTCTCCCTACTGACTGGTGATAGTGAAATTTTTTCATGTGTTTATTTTAAATGATTTACTTATTTTTATTTTATGTGCATTGGTGTTTTGCCTGCATGCATGTCTGTGTGAGGGTAACAGATCCCCTGGAACTGGAGTCACAGACAGTTGTGAGCTGTCATGTGGGTGCTGGGAATTGAACTTGGGTCCTCTAGAAGAGCAACTGATCAGTGAGCTTCACTGCTGAGCCGTCTCTCCATTCTGCGTGTGTTTTGTTAGTTTAAAACATTGTTTGATAAAAAGATTGTGATGTTTAAAAAATAGTGATACCCACTGGTTTAGACACACTGTGACATCTTCGGTGTCTAATTGATGAATCTTTTAGTGGGTCCCAGGCTCAACTCTTTCAAAAAAGATAAGTTAGGGGGTTGGAGAGACAACAGTACTTAAGGGCAGTCCCTCCTCTTACAGAGGACCTAGGTGCATTTGTCCAGAACTCACATGGCTACTGACAACTAACTATCTATAACTCCAGTTCTCAGAGATCCAACACCCTTTTCTGGCCTATGTGGGTACTGCATGCACATGGTACCTTCCTACACACACACTACTCCTGCAGAGGACCAGCAGCCACATGCTAGCTCACAACCATTTAATACTCCACTTCTATAGGCTACAACACCCACTTCTAGGTTCTGAGGGCCCTGGGCACACATGTAGTGCATAGACATACATATAGGCAGAACTCTTATACACATAAAGTAGAAGTAAATAAATCTTTTTTAAAAAAGTTTGTTACACAGTTGTGTGGCTACGTCTTCATATGGAACTCCTCGCAGTAGGAGCGGGGGCCGTCCCTGACTCTGTTGCAAGAGCAGGGGCTGTCTCTGACTCTGTTTCCTGCCTCTGGGACTTTGCCCACCACTGGGCTGCCTCAGTAGATGAGCCAGGTCTTATTGCAACTTCATACACCAAGGCTGGTTGATATCCATGGGAGGAGGTGGGGGAAGGACTGGGAGGAGACGAGAGGAAACTGGTTGGGATGTAAAGTAAATAAATAATTTTTTTAAAGGCAAGTGTGCTGGTAGTGGGGTGCACACCTTTAATCCCAGCACTCAATAGGCAGAGGCAGGTGGATCTCTCTGAGTTGGAGGCCAGCCTGTTCCATAAATGAAGTCCAGGATAGCCAGAGCTCCGTTACACAGATAAACTCTTGTCTTGGAAAACAAACCACAATAAGGTGAATGTAACTAGACTAGAGAAAAAACCAGTTTGTTACAGCTAGGTGCCAAGTTAGCACTATAATCTTAGTGAGAACTTCTGAAAGTCTTTTAAATCTCAGCACTTGGGAAGAAGAAGCAGGAGGTTTAACACAGTTTGGGGCCAACCTGATCTACACAGTAGAATCTCCATCAGCCAGGTGTATAATACCTGTTTCAAGAAAAATAAGAAAATATGCTTCACAAAGTATGTTACTTACTATAAACATAGTGTTCTGTACATGGCCGGTGACTCTAACAAGCATTTGCATATTATCTACAGAACTATATTCCATATCTGAAAAACTGAAACCTAAATAAATGAAAAACTTTTTCTTTGTTAAAACTAAACCTGTGTGTGTGTGTGTGTGTGTGTGTGTGTGTGTGTGTGTGTGTGTGGTGATGATGGTGGTGGTGGTGGTGATTATGATGATCCTAGAATTTGAGGCCAGCCTGGACTACATGTCTCAGAAAAACAAACAAATCCTAACCCTAATTCTGTTTTGTTTTGTTTTTTTCCAGAAAGACCCTCTGTTGTCTCAAGCTTGTATTGGCTGTCTGGAAGCCTTGCTTGATTACTTGCATGCCCGGAGCCCAGACATTGGTAGAAACCTCTATTTTCTCATTTTCCCATGATCAAGATTAGAAGGAATCTTACCATCCCAGTGACTTGACAACACTGCAAAGGACACTGCCATGTCTGTCATCAGATGTGGACACTAAGGATCAGAGTGTTCAAGTGATCTACACTGGTCACAGTGCTCTTAAAAGCAGAGGCCTGCCAGCTGCCCACTTCCATGACCTATAGTCATGTGATAGGTCATAGGACTTTCCCGGGGTGTCCGTATGGGAGGTCTGAAGTCCAGGCAGGAGACCTCATGAACCCAGCCCATCCATTTTTATAGGAAATAGGAAAAGCTCCTCTCAGGGCATGCTCCTGGGTCTCTGGAGGAACAGTACTAACCAGCTGAGGACTGATGTTTCCCACAGCACTCCATGTGGCCTCCCAGCCCTGGAATCGGTTTTTGCTGTTCACCCTCTTGGATGCTGGAGAGAATTCCTTCCTCAGACCTGAGATACTGAGACTTATGACCTTGGTAAGTGCAGAAAGGATAGGTCTATGGCTGGAAGATATCAGCAGGGTGTTGCTAAGGTGATCCAAAACATGATGGTATTTCAGCTGACCTTCATCTTCAAAGAGCAGAGGGGGTTGTGTGACCGTCACCCTACAAGAGACCTGCCCAGGGATTTCCTGTGAATAGCTGCATCTATCCTTAGGACGCATTTTCTCTTCTTTCTTTCATGAAACAATGACCAGGGACTGTTGTAATATGACAGACAGGTCTAGGTTCTGAGGAAGTTGATGAACCACATGCTCTGCCTCCAAAGGCCCCTTATTCTAGAAAGACAAGTAAATGAAGAGTTAAAGCTGGTATCTTAAATGATAGATTATTTGACATAATAGTTCTTGTTGAATACAGAACACAAGAACAAGCTCATGGGGGACAGCGAAGCTCGCCCACTAATAAATCAGGTTGGTGTGAAACTGTCACAGAGAGAGACAGTTGCTCTTGTGAAGGGTAGGGACTGCTTCAGCTTGAGGCTTGAAGGGTTACCAGGCAGAAGGAGACAGTATTACAGGGATGAAGTAAGAGGAGTAGAGCCAGGAGCACAGAGGAGGTATAAGGACCACAGACAGTTCATCTCACCCATGAGTTTGCAGTGCAAAGCTGGGGGAGTAGGGAGCCCGATGAGGTCCCTAAGGCCAGCTCTCTCATGAGCTCCGTCTACCTTATCTGCCCTTTTCTCCTGTGAGACAACCCCACCCACTCTCACCGGTGCAGAGCTTAAAAGCAGGACTCTGGGCTTAGAATAGTGTTTCCAGCTCAGTGCTGGTTACAGCAGTCCACAGAAAATGGTGTCTCCTCTAATTGTGGTCATTTGGGGCTTTTATTCCTGGGCTAGTTCGTGCAGTACCGGAGCAGCAGCATCCTCTCTCATAAAGAGGTGGGTCTTATTTTGCAAAGTGCAGCTTTGGTTGACCTGTCAACTCTCTCAAACGATACACTCCAGGCCCTACATGGCTTCCTCCTGCAGGTGAGTGGAAAGGGGATGCTGTGGATGAGGCTAGACCCTCAAGACCATCTTCTCTGTAGAAGGTGGAAGCTCTGACCACTGAAGCCACTGGGAAGTCAAGAGTATGGGAGGTGGGGACAGTTAGAAAGAGCGTAACTTTCCTGTCCCTTCTCCTACAGGTCCAGAGCATGGGTCTCCTAAATGACCACAACATGACCCAAACCTTGCAAGCCTCCTTGGAGGGCCTTTGCTCCCGCACCTTCCCTGCCCAGCCGCTCTCTCAAGACATGCTGTATCCTTTCTTGCATCTGCAAGCTTTGGCCCAGGCAACATCACCAAGGTCAGAGACTGTAGCAGTATGCCTTCCTCAATTCAAGTAGGGAGGAGTGGTGGTTGATAAGTCCCTCAAAAAAGCCTGGGGTTGAGACCATGATAGCACGTATCTGTATATCCCAGCACTTAGGAAGCTGAGAATAAAGCCCGGGCTGTCCTGGTGGCCAGTGTTCCCTAGGTTAGGACTTGCTCACGTTATAGTGCTGGTGTGTGTGTGGAGGAGAAGGACTTCTTAACCCCACTGGCTACTCCCCTGGGTATCTTGTCTTTTCATGGAGCAATTCTCTGTTATATGCCAACTGCTGGTCCCAGTTTTGGAATCTGTGCCACCAATATTAGAAGCATCCATGCTCTTCTCTGACCATTCCTGCCCTTCTGGGGTTCTGTGATATTCCCTCCCCTATCCCTTCAGCTCCATTTCTCTTTTATTCTCCTCTCATGTTTCATGCCAGCTGCCTCGGAGGTGTGTCTGTTTCCCTGACTCATATCAGAGACTGAGCCTCAGGACATAAAGGCCCAGAAACAGGGGGAAAAAAATGAGACCTGCAGACAGATTTGGGACATAATTGTTGAGGGGAAAACAACAATATCGAGCTTTTCTCTACATAATTGTTGAGAGCAAAACAGTATTGGGCCTTTCTCTGGAATTGTTTTACTCCACAGCGGAAATGGAATCAGAAAATAAAATAATGCATTAACATTCCTGTGTGGGCTTTCACTCCGAATTCATCATCCTGAAACTTGTTCCTCAGCTACTCCGTTGGACACCGGCTTGTTTCAGCAAATGATGGAGACAGACAGTGGAGAACGACAGCATCTAAGAGCATGTGCAAAGTGCCTCAACGTTGTAAACAGAGAACATGAAGAACCCCTGAGCTGGGAAGGACTCAGCCTCAAGGTGCCCAAGCCCTGTGGTTGGACATCTGAGAGGCACTTCGCCTTAAGTGGACTCGGGAGAGTTATAAACCCCAGGGAAAAAAGAATCAAACCCCCAGTCTGACTCCCTGAGCAAACCCACTTCAGCTCCTCTGGCTCAAGCCTGCCCTCTCAAAGCCCTTATCTATACTCACATGGGCAATGGTCATTTAATGTCTACCTGGCTGCTGGCACACACCCGTTTGTCTATCAGCCCAGCCTGGGCTTTGCGTTCTGACTGGCCGCTCCACCTGTCTTCCCTGGATCTAGCAATCCTGACACCCTCAATTCCCACCCCGGAGCAAAACAGAAGACGTATGAACAGACGAAGAACTCCGGTTTAGAAATTAGTGGACTGGATGGGCAAGTAGGGGGTGCCCGCGCTCCGCACTACGGGTTCTACTAGTTCCTTAAAAAGTTCTTTGGATCTTGCAAACTGAGGTTTAAAATGGACTCGGAAGAGATGTCAGGCACTATGCTTAAAGCGCCGGGCAGTCAGAGTTTCGGGCCGGGGTTTGCTGACGCGCTTTAAGCAGGGGTAAAGTCCCCATCCGTAACTTAACTTCCTCCAACTCCACTAGAACCGAGATCATCAGCGAGCCCAGCGCCCAGCGATGCCTTCCCCAAGACCACGCTGTTACTGACAGCTGCAGCGCCAGGCGCCCGAGCGCAGCAGGGGCGGGGCCGGAAGTGAGGTCAGCGGAGCGCGGCGGTCGCGGCCCGGTCTCATTGGTCAGGAGCAGCGCAGTGGGTGGGACGGCCGCTCTTGGGTCTCCTAGGGCTGCTGGCCAGGTGCTCTAGAGTTCGGCGCCTTGCCTGAGTTTGGTGCTTCCGGCTGCTCGCCGAGGGGCTGCTCTCTGCTCCTTGCAGCGCCGGCCCGGGTAGGTGGTGGTGGGGCTGCCGGGCTGTACTGTAGGCTTCTTGGGAGGGGAGTGCGGATCCCCCTGCACTGTGTGCGGGTTTTGGGACTCGGACACCTCCTAGAAGGGCTCGCTGGCCCCTCCGAAGCCTGGAGGCGCGGAACCAACCCCCGCCCGACCACCGGCTCTACAAGACGAGTTCGGAGTCGCTTGCCGAGCCTGAAAGAGCGCTAGGGACGCTCGGGACAGAAGCGAGATTTAGAGGCCGAAGAGTAGAGCAACAGTAAAGAAAACCAGCCCTGTCCCCCGCTGTCCGCTACTTTGCTTTTCTCACGGTTGTCCTGCTTGAGTTATCCTAGGTTGTCTGGTAAATTTCTGTTTCCCTAAGTTTTGCTGTGGCCTGGTTCGGGCTCCCTTGGGTTCTGGAGCGTGAGGCGGAAAGTGGACGGTCCTGGATGATCTTGGAGTCTTTCTGTAGACTTCGCCTGTCCCGTATTCGTGGGGACAAGGGGTTCTCTTAATGGTCTCTCTCAAAGTCTGGGGTGGGGTGTGGCCAGCTTTGACATTATGAGGTACCCTGTGCTTATTTAGAGAAAAGAAACAGTTCGGTGAACTGAGAGTAAGACTTGGCTCAGTCTAGGAAGGGCTGTAAGATTCTGAATAGACACTTTTATTTTGTCCCTCAGTTTCCACATTAGTAAAAACGGGTATCATCTTGAGTATGAGGCCTCCATTGACTGTCATTTTTCCACCCCATTCTATCCATTTTGGAGTTTTAGACAAGGCCTAGATTAGTCTCAAACTTAAGGAAATTCTCCAGCCTCAACCTCCCAAGTGATGGGATTAAAGTCATGAGCCACTACTCCTGGCCCCCACTTATTAATGGTTTATTTAACCAAATCCCTCTTATCCTTAAAAAAAAAAAACAAAAAAAAACAACAACAAAAAAAAAAACCCAACTATGTATGTGTTGACGTGTGTACACCTCAGTGTGTGCTTGTGGAGGCCAGAGGTTGATACCGGGTATCTTTGTTAATTGTTTTCTTCCCTGACAGTTGAGACAGAGACTATCACTGAACTTGGAGCTCCTAGATTCAGCCAGACTAGCTGGCCAGCAAGCCCCAGGGATTGTTGAGTCTCCAGCTCCTCAGCTCTAGGACCACAAGCATGCACTGTGTCCAGCTTCTAAATGATGCTGGGAATCAGACTCAGGCCCTGGTTCTAACTTTACCAACCGAATCAGCTCCCCTTCCCTGACTTATCCTTTTATGCTTGTATGTTTGTTGATTGTCTCTGACCCATGCAAGGGATAAAGTACAAGTTCAGGGAGTTTGGTTTGCCATATTTCTTGGGTTTGTGTTCTCAGCTCTAGAACTGCATGGAACATTGATCAGTAACAGTGGGCTGTGATGGAATAGGAACAGAGGCTGTATGTGGTTCCCAAGTGAATGGGTGTAGTCTCCAAGTCTTCCCTGCTCCTCTTCCTGTCCTGTGTCCCTTCTTTCTGAAGAAGAAAAGAGAAGTTGGAGAAGGAGGGAAACCACACAAGTCTTACATACCTTTTCACAGACTGAGACTCCTTGGCTGATGTCCTCCTAGAAGGCTAGGACAGGGATTTGAAAAGAACATTATTGCATAGCCAGCCCCTTTCTCCAGACAGAGTACATTGTTGAGACCTGCCGCTCTACATCAGGAAAGGGAGCTCCTATGTCCTATTTTATAGGATGCTATATTAAGGAAGCTATAGCTTAGAGGAGTGGAGTACTTGCCTAGTAACAAAGGCAGATGTAGTCAAGACTCCAACCTAGAGCTCTAGCCTCAATCCCTATCCAGTGGTGTAAGCATTGCTAAAGTGTCCCTTTCTCCTGCAATCCTGTAGGCCTGTATTGTGTGCCTGCTAGTCAGCTAGATCTTCAGGGCTTCCTAGAGCTGGCTGCGTGGTATTTGGAGACTGAGCCATGTGTCTTCCCCCCCCCCCCCCGCCTTCATCTTTGGGTTGTTCCTCTAGCTCCAGAGTCTCAGATATGGACCTTCTTCAGTTCCTGGCAGCCTTCTCTGTCCTACTGTTGTCTGGCACAGAAGTCACAGGCACCCTGAAGAGCACTCTGGACCCGAGCCTCAAGATTTGTATCTCTTTGGGGTTTGAGTGGGGAGTGAATTAGCTGTCTTTGAAGGGCTGGTAAGTGAGATCTCTCAGCGTCCATAACTCCTTGGGGGAATTGCAGGGATGAGCAGACAGAGTTGGTAAGCGTAGGAGGGAGGATGAAACAAACTCTGGCCAGATTGAGCAGTCAGTTTTCTCCTGAGCCTGTTCCCTGTATGTTAGACCCAGCTCTCAGCTCTGCAAAGGCTTACAACTGTACGTGTGTGATATCTGGCTGAGGCCTCACACAGGACCTCCAGAACTTTGGATTACCAGCTTATCTTGACTGGTCCTCTGAGCCATGCCTTAGCAACCCAAAGATGAGACAAGACCATCCCTGATTTTGAAGCATCTATAGAGCCAGAAAGTATGTGTATTAGTTACTGTTTTGTTGCTGTGAAGAGAAAGAAACCATGGCCAAGGTTGCTTATAAAAGAAAGCATTTGGTTGGGGGCTTGCTTGTAGTTTCAGAGGGTTAGTTCTTGATCATCATGATGGAAAGCATGGCAGCAGACAGGCAGCCTTGGTGCTGGAGCAGCAGCTGAGATCAGATCTGTAGGTGGGGGGCAGAGAGAGACATGGGCCTGGTGTGGGTTTTGAAACCTCAAAGCCCTTCCCCAATGTCACACCTCTAACAAGGCCACACCTCCTAACCCTGTCCCTCCCTCACTGAACACTAACTCTTTTTAGAGAACCCCTACTCATCCTCCCAAGCTCTGAGGGAAGCGCCGTCCTGCTGTGAGCTGCCCTGCTTCCTGTCACATCTGGGAACTAAACATTTAAATACAAGCCTATGAGGGCTAGTCTCATTTAAACCAGCACAGCATCCACACAGATGGCCTTGTTTCTGTGCTCAGAGGCTCTGATGGGTACAGGAGGTCTTGGGAAATGCTCTGTCCTGTGAACCTACTGAGCAAGGTCTGAGAACTGAAACTCCAGGAGAATGGTTGGGGCATGTCCGACTGAAACATGTCCAGTTGAAACAGATTGCTGGAGGTTCTGTAACAGTGAATGATTATGAGCGAGGACAGGGAGACAGAGGAAGCAGAGGGCAGGTGCCTGGTTTGGAGTGTTGGGCTTGGTCTCTTTTCTGTGTGCGGAGTCTTTGAGAGCTAGAGAAATGGTACATTACAGGACCTATGTATGTCTCAGCTGTGGCCATCCAAGGCTTTGGTGGCACAGGTTAGGAATGCATGGGCCCTCTGTGTCAGGGCCATTGAACTGGGTTTTGTGCTAGCTCCTTAACTTGCAGCTGCTCAGACAAGAAGATGTTTGAGGTGAAGCGGAGAGAGCAGCTGTTGGCGCTGAAGAACCTGGCACAGCTGAACGACATCCACCAGCAGTACAAGATCCTCGATGTCATGCTTAAGGGACTGTTTAAGGTGTGTCAGGAAACAGGGCAGCTCACAGCAGGACAGGGCTTCAGTCGGAGCAAGGACTAAGGGTTCTCTAAAGGGGACAGTGTTCAGTAAGGGAGCGAGCCGTATGTAGAAGAGTCAGAGTGGGATCCAGTAACTGGGGCCGGAGCTAAGTTGTGAAGGTCTCCACAAAGCCACTTAGCCAAGATGGGGTTCCTTCAGGTGCTGGAGGACTCCCGGACCGTGCTCGTTGCTGCTGATGTGCTTCCAGACGGGCCCTTCCCCCAGGATGAGAAGCTAAAGGATGGTATGGTCTCCCAGCACTGCCCTCAGCTCCCTAGCCCCCTGGGTATTTTCCAGCTGTTCCTTCTCTGTTCTCATCACTCTGTCCCCTGGGAATATCCTTGTGTGACACCTGAGTCATGGGCCCGGGGTGGATGAGGGCCCAGCGTGGTTCTCTAATTATTTCTGGGATTCAGAACCGGTTTCTCTGCCCTCAGCAGGTATTCCTTTATGCTGTCCTATGCTTAGGACAGGGGAACTAGAGAAGACTCTCTGCCTACTCCACTCTAGGGGACAGGACAGAGCCTGTTAGTCACTTTTTAGGAAGGCAGATGGGGATTGTTCCCATCTGAAGGGCCTATCAAATAGCTGAGCCAGAGTGTGATTACCAGTACTCTTTGCTACTTTAACCCCTTTCAGACAAGGTGAGAAGGACAGGTAAGGTGAAGGGCTGTTTCATGACCCCTGCCCTTCCTACAAGAGCTCCTTCTCAGTGGTCTGCCTCTTCATGCCTACTAATGTATCACAGTTTTGTTTTTTCTCACTATGTAACCTTGGCTGTCCTAGAACTTGATATGTAGACCAAGGTGGCCTCATACATTGAGATCTGCCTGCCTCTGCTTCCAAGTGCTGGGATTGAAGGCCTGACCTAACCAATCACAGTTTAGCAATAATAGTTCTTAGAGTTACTGAGAGGAGGGAGCAGAGGGAGCAGCTTGTGTGTGAATAGTGTGCTTTACAGGTGTCACCCCTCATGCCTGATGGAAAAGAACACGTTACCTGCCTTGGTTCTTCTTTCTCAACTGAACTGATTCTTAAGATCTCTGAGCATCAGGATTATTCTGAAGTCCAGAGGTCCATGGCCTACGTACCAACCTGGCAGATCTTTGGCTTTTGCTTGCCTTCCTGGGCTGTCTGGGCCCCCTCTGCACCAGGAGTGCAAATATAGCTACACTTCATTCTTACCTGGGTCTTGGGGACTTATCACTAGAGTGAACATGCTAACCCCAGTGCAAACTGACCTGTTGACCTCATTAGAGGAGGGAAAGCAAAATGCCGAATGGGTGTAGGTAAGCTAATGTATTGTTAATGTCCTGGTTTGGATCTGCTGGTTAAGAGTATGGTGTAGAGCAGGGTGATAGAGGTTTATGTTGTAGTAAATACGTCTAGATGATTTCAAAATAAGCCAGGAGTTGGGGCACACACCTATAATCCTAGCTTTTAGAAAAAAGATCATGAACCCAAGGCCAACCTGAACTATATACTGAGTTTTAGGCTAGCCTTTGGCCACATAAAGACACTGCTGAAAGAGAGAGAATAAGCGCTTAACAGAAAAGTAAAGCTAGTTACGGTGCCATGCACCTGTGATCCTAACACTTGGGAGGCAGAGGCAGGATCAGGAGCTCAAGGTGATCCTTGCTTTCATTATAAGTATCAGTCCCACTTGGGCTGCATGAGACCCTCTGTCAAGCAAAACAAAATAAAATTAAATGGAACAATATATATTTACATACACACATACATGCTTGCATGGATGCTTGCACAAACACACAAACACACCCCAAGCTGTTCTTAAACTCAGAAATCCACTTGCCTCTGCCTCTCAAATACTGGGATTAAAGGTGTGTGCCACCACTACTTGGCTAGAAAGAATACTTTAAACAAAAACACTATAATTCTGACCCTTCTACTAGCCGTCCTGACAGAACTGACCTTGTATAGTTAACACTAAGACACAGCTCCAGATACTTAGTTCCATGCCTGGGTATCTGCCTCTGTATAAAACAATGCCCATCTCCGATTCTCAAAGTAAATTCATCCTTTTTCAAAACAAGGGAATACCTAGGGTTTTATGTAGCCCAGGCTGGCTCCATGACTCTGTAGCAAAGGATGACATTGAACTCCTGACGCCTGGCTTTGTACTGTCTAGTGCACTACTGTGCCTGAGTTCTGAAGGTGAGTCCTCTGAGCTCCCAAGTTGTGAGGCTGAACAAATACCCTAGGTTTGCAGGCCAAGTTTTACACTCATTAGCTGCTGTGTCCTGGTTTGCTTCCTGTTCTGTGATTAAACACTTTGACCAACTAGGGAAGGAAAGGTTGGTTTATTGTTGTTGTTGTTGCTTAGAGATTACAGTCCATCATTGAGGGAAGCCAAGGCAGCAACTGATAGACCATGGAGGACTGCTGCTTACTGGCTTGCTCCACATGGATTGCTCAGCCTGCTTTCTTGTATAAGCTCAGGGTGGCCCACTCCACAGAAGGTTGGGTCCTCCTACATTAATCATCTCTCAAGAAAATGGATGTATATATGGCCACAGACCGGGGTGATGAAAACAGTCCCTGATTGAGTGTCCCTTCCCAGATGATACTCGCTTATGTCAAGTTGAAAAAATAAAAATCCAACAACAAAGCGGTAACCAACACAATCTGTAAAACAGGAACGGCAGCTATCGCTCCCTGTAACTGAGCCCATTCATGGGATAGAAAACCCTAGTGCTCATGCGTGTGCAGTGAGCAGCCTGTGATCAGCGGCTGCCACACCTTCCTCTGATTGTGGGTTTGGTAGATACCTCCATCCCTGGAGGAGGTCTGGGGTCAGCCAGGTGGACAAGAGAAGAGCAACTACCTGGAAAACTCACTACAACCCTCTTACCAGCTTTCTCCCACGTGCTGGAGAACACAGCCTTCTTTGGTGACGTCGTGCTGCGCTTCCCAAAGATTGTACACCACTACTTTGACCATAATTCCAACTGGAACCTCCTCATCCGCTGGGGTATCAGCTTCTGCAATCAGACAGGTGTCTTTGACCAGGGCCCCCACTCACCTATCCTCAACCTGGTAAGGACTGGTAAGAGGGCTGGGATCTCCGTTGGGCGTTGAGCAGGGAGCCTCACATCTGTATGTGGTTGGCCCTGTAAGTTATCACAGGTACTTAATGTGTCCTGTAAGTGTCAGGGCACTTTGGGTAATAGAGGCCTAATTTCAAGGGGTTCTGGGTTAACTTGAGAGCCCCTAGGGATTGTTTCTGGCCCATATCTGCCTAGGCTCTGAGGCTTACGACCCTGCATGGTGGGATGGCTCTCTAGGAATCAGGGAGCAGAAAGCAGAAGAGGATGACTAGCTTTTCCGTCCACAGATGGCCCAGGAGCTGGGGATCAGTGAGAAAGATTCTGACTTCCAGAACCCATTTAAAATAGACCGGACAGAGGTGAGCTGCTGGGGCCCGCGACTGTTGGTGTCTGGTGGGCACCGGAGGTGGGGTCTGCAGGGACTAAGGCCTAGGGTATGCTGTGTGAGCTTTAGACTTGGAACCAGACAATCTGATGAGTATGGGTCCAGAAACCATTACTCAAGTCACTGACGGTTTTGGCAAGTCACTGTACCTTTCTGAATGTTGTACACCAAAGCTGGGGGTCAGATGGATATTGGGGGGATTCTTGAGGCTATGGACATCCTCATCTCATTACACAGTATGTACCCAAGGTTACAAGTGTCAGAGTGACCAGGTGAGGTCAGGTCACGTTCTTCCCTGCTTTGAGCCTCTGGTACTAGTACACTGGGGCTTCTGTTCTCACGCCTACACATGCCTCTAATCTAGAGTTCTAAACTTGGCTCTGGGGGCTAACAGCTGCAGCTTGAGAAGACAGATGGTGACACATATAGGGGGAAGGGATCAGAGGGAGCAGGGCAGGCCAAGGAGGACAGGAAGGAAAGGCTCCTCCTGTGGGTGAGAAGCTGAGACTCTTCAGATCACAACTCACGCCTGTGTAGAGACAGGTATTGAGTCTGTGACAGGCTGGAGATTCTACCTGCTTGTGGGCTGACAAAGTAGCCTGCTATTGTATAGATGCCAGCAGGACACAGACAGTTTTCAGTACTACAAAAGTGTACTTTTGTAGTGTAGCAAAAGCACTAGCTACACTGTTAGGCTTTTTGTCTTGGGTCCCCTTGTTCTTTCAGGTCTTTACATGGAAGGGCCAGGCAGATGTTGTGCATGCAGTAAGCTTGCATTATTACCTACAGACCACTGTGCTTGGGAAATTTGCCATCTTCATAGTGAATTAAACAGATCTATGCTTTGTCAAGGAAAAGATACCTCATCCTTACAAGATTAATCTTGCAAAAGTAATCCTGAAAAAAGAGTCTGGATAAAGAGTTGCTAGAGGGGAGATATGGTGGTACTTACCTATAACCCCACCACTCAAGAGGCTGGGTGGAGCAAGAGGCCACCTGTCTATGTAGTGAATTTGAGGCTAGCCTGGACTAAAACTGTTTTAAAACAAAGCAAAAATAAAATCAATAAAACAAGAGAATTTACCAGATTTTGCATTATGAGGTACTCAGTAAGAACGTAGGAAGGTGCCCAGCAGCACTGGCAATTGCTTGCTGCATAGCCTCCTGCCTGGTTAATCTGACTGAGGCAGTGACCGAGTTCGTTCAATTTATCTCATGTCATTTATTGAGGCTGCAGTCATATGCATTGTTTTGGGTTTGTTGATTTGAGTTTTGAGACGGAGTCTTACTCTGTAACCCAGGTTGACCTTAAGCTAGCCACATTCCTGCCTTAGCCTTCTTTCCAAATTCCTTCCAAATGCTGGGATTACAGGCTTGAACTACCACACCCTTGTTCTGAGTATGAGGGTGAGGCCAGCCTGCAGGTCTGACTTCAGTTACCATGTTCCTCAGGGTCCCTGACTCAAACAGATACTACTTAAATCTTGGACTAGGATATCTCATTTTGAACCATTAGACTATCATCTAAAAATCAATGTATTATCTATTACACCCATCTAAAATTTAGATTTTTAACTACCAGTTTTACTAAATGTATTTGTTAATCATTGTAGGAAACAGAGGATGGCCCAAAGCAGCAGTCATCTATCATGGGTCGATGTCCCTGGGCCTTTCTCTCCCACTTTATGCTTTAAGTCATCAGCACATTGTTTGGCCAAGTCCTGGGGATATTTAAGTGCAGAATTTTAGCCTCTGTTGCCTTGTGTGGTATAATCAAGGCTGCTCAGACATTAAGAATAAAAGATAGTTTATCTGCAAGAGTAAAACAAGGTCATGCCATCCTGTGTAGCTAGCTACCTTTGGTGGTGTGGAACACAGTAGTTCATTATTAACTGTGTCTATGAGTTTTCCCATCATGTGGATGAGAGTTACACACCCAGTGATGGTTAATGGTCCCTTCCACTGTTCTCCGTGTCTTCTAGAGTCTTACAACATCCCCAGGTGCTTGCATTCTTGCTGAATGATTCATGTGTGCCCTCCTGATACCTATAATTTAACTGTTCTCTAGTTACCTCCCTCGTTCACCTAGACTTTCTTTCCGAAGGTTCGGGTGACTGGGATTTTTACATGGACATAGAGCCGGTTGTGGTAGCTAGCACACACATGGAATCCCAGCAGTTTGGGAGGTTGATGGGAAGATCCCTTGGAATTTGATACCTAGGACAAAATCCAGGAGAAGCAGCTTTCAGCGTTCTCTCCCAGTAGTCACAGAAGATGTATTTAATTCCCCAGCAGCCAGTTATAACAGGAGCCTCCTTTGTCATCCCCTTTTTTACTGGGAGCCGGTTACATGAGTACTCTGTGTCTAACTAGTACCCAAACCCAAGCTGCTGGAAGGAAACTTAGCACAAACCATATCGATTTCACAGACAGTGGGGAACAGTGAACTACTCATCCTGATAAATACTGTGGTTTGCAGCTGCCAGTCAAGGTCCAACTTTAGACACATGGCTTTTAAAAGACAGCAACCAGGCCTACAGCTCTTTCCCTGGGTTTTGTTATTGTTTCCTTGTTTGTTTTGAAACAGGGTCTCATGTAGCCCAGGCTAGCCTCAACTAATTTCTGTTCAACACCTTGGTTTTCATCCTAGCAGAACCACAGTAGCCCTGCCTCACTGTTTATATCTAGCAGAACCTCTGAGGTTCCTGTTGAGCCAGTGCCTGTTTATGCAGCAAGGGTATAGTTTTCCCCATCAGAGTAGTGGCTCCTGCTTCCAAATGCTTGGTGTAATCAACTCTGAGAAGTATCCCTGGGCAAGACCTTGAACCAGGTGGGCCCAGTCAGAGGCACTCAGGGCCTTGCAGAGTTTATTCTCGCCACAAGGGGGCACCAAGGAGATGCTTAGTTTCTGCAAGTGGACTTTTCTCACCCTGTGGTCAGTCATACATGCCTCCTGTTACACAGGAGGTTGAGTCAGAAGTGTCATGTTAATCAGAATATGCTCTTGGATGCGACCATCAGAGCAACTGGATTTCCTTCTCGTTGCCTGGGGATGACCCTGCTAATTTACAAGACTGGGGCTTGAACCCAGGGCTTCACAGATAATATACAAATGGTTCCCAGTCTGCCCATTTTTTATATTCAGCGAGGACCTCTACTTACAGCAGCCTCAGAAGATCCTCTCTCACCTTTCTTCTTCCTTTCTTCCTTTCTTCCTTCCTTCCTTCCTTCCTTCTTTTTTTCCTTTTTTCTTTCTTTATTGGTTTTTCAAGACAGGGTTTCTCTGTGAAGCCCTGACTGTCCTGGAACTCACTCTGTAGACCAGACTGGCCTTGAACTCAGAGATCCACCTGCCTGTGCCTCCCAAGTGCTGGGACTAAAGGTGTGTGCTACCACCGCCCGGCTGAAGATTCTTTCCTTCTTGAGATAAGAGTGATAGATATCTGGGAGGTATTCTTTCCTTCTTGAGATAAGAGTGATAGATATCTGGGAGGCGAGTGGATGTCTGGTTGGATTTGTCCTAATTAGTTGGGCATTCCACTAGCTGTCTGACCTGAGTCATTCCTGTCTCTAGGGACTCCCCCGCCCCCTTCCCACAGGCATGTACTATTCACTTGGCAGGTAGGTTATGCCACAAGGTGGCACTCTTAGTTTGCTTTTACCTTGATCACACATTTGTTAATTTTGTCCTAAGAATATATAAAAGGACATATTTCACACCTGAGTTTTGAATACTTTTTGTTTATATATTCTAATGAGCCCATTTGTTCATTTTGTCAAAAATGTCCGCTGAGTGCTGTTGAGACCCATGAGGGATTCTGTGTTTGGGATATAGTGGAACACAACACCCAATACCAACATTCCATCTTCATGAAACATGCTGTCATAGGTGTTAGGCACAAAGTAGGTGACCAAGGAGGAGAAGCACAAGAATAAATTAGTACAAAATTATAAGGAGGGTACTAGTAAGGGGACAGATGCCACTGAGGAGGCAGTCATAGGTCTCCAGGGCAGTGGTAGCAGAGCAAATGCAACACCACAGACAGGGCTGGAAGGAGCATTCTGGGCCTAGGCCAAAGCATGGGCAGAGGCCCTTAGAGTGTGGCCATGGATCTCACCGCTCATAGAGACAAACAGACACAGATGCAGGTTTGAGAGTTTATTGGCTGTAAAGACCAACAGGAGCTTAGGGTTGGTGAGATTTCTGCAAAGGGTAGATGAAGAAGCGTCAGGACCTGGGGTTGAGGCTGAAGTTGCTCCCTGTCCCCTGCCCATCTCTGCTTGCCAGCACCCTCGTCTCTCACTTGTCATTCATGCTCTGCCAGTGTGACTTCTGACCCACTCTGCTCCTGTGTGCTCCCTCTCCTGGTGACTGCTGTTCACTGGGCAGGCAATACCTGTTGTCTGGGACTCCAGGCTTGATTCCTTCCTGAAGGGTGTGTCAGACAAGTATTCTGAGAGCCACATTGCTCCCTCTTCCTGGAAGAGTGGATTTGTTTTCTGGTTCGCACCTTGGCTGGCACCTGTCTGCCATGCCTGGAGTCTCCTATCTCTGTCTGCTTGTCAGGCTCCTGATTATCTCGAGGTCCAGTCAGTGGCTCAACCTTTCGTCTGTTTCCTTGTCTGTGGCTCCCTGAGGCAGGGCCTGCTCCAGGAATTCCCTTTTCTTGCATTCTGTGATTTAGCTTGGAGGAAATGCTTTGCTACCCCTAGACTAAATCCAGTTACTCTGCTCATCTCAGTTTATTCCTAGCAATGACCCTTTCCAGAAGGCTTTGAGGGAAGAAGAAAAACGCCGGAAGAAGGAAGAAAAGCGGAAAGAGATCCGGAAAGGCCCAAGGATTTCAAGATCCCAGTCTGAGTTGTAGCCCTGGACCAGTTTGGTGCCTAAGGGATCAGAAAGTGGCCAGTCAGAAAATGCTGCAACTGTGTGGCTCTGGAATAGCACCATCAAGCACCTTGATGAGCACCAGCCACTTCCAGATGGGAATTCTGCGTTTGCTGGGTCCTCAGAAGCCAGGTTTGAGCCCTGGCCAAAAAGACTGAGCTTCCAGGATCTTATGGCACACCAAGGAGGCCTTGAGAAGACACAGTTCTGCAGACAGGATCATGCAGGGAAGCTGTTGAGGGAGGCTGGCTGAAGGAACTTCTAGCCTGGACCCCCTTGGTGAAGACAGGCTTCAGGCCAACTGCTGCCCTTCGTAAGGAAGCAGCAGAACCAGGCTTTGAGTTACAAGTGAAGGTGCTATGTTTGCTGCCAGCCTCACTGTGTTCCTGGGCTGCCTGTCACTGGTCCAGCTCTCTGCAGAGCAATACTAAAAGCTAGCAAATCCACTGGCCTCCCCAAGGCTAGTGAGGAGACTATAAGGGCAGCTACCACTTCTGGAGATGTCGGGACCAGCCTAGAGTACATTTCTGCCTCATCAAGAAGGAGTCCCTGGTCTCTGCAGTGCAGAGAAACAAGAGCTAGGCTTAGGTCTCTCTCTCACTCACTCACTCACTCACTCACTACTACTCTTCATGATGGGCCAGTTTGGAGAGTGGACTCAGAAGTGTCCTGGGAGGGTGTTTATTTCAAGGAGATTTAAAAAGAACATGATCTCTATTCTCAGATAACTGGGGACAGTCATTGAGCTGGTTCAGGGGACAATCAACTTGTTCTCTCTGCTGCTAAAAGATCCTGCCTGTGTATGGGGAGAGGCTATAGGGGACAAGTTGCAGGAGGCTGTGCTTTGTGGTGGGGCTACTGTACCTGGATTGATCAGACAGTGGGCTTCCTAGCTCAGGGTCAAGTAGAGTCCCGTGGACAGAGCAGGAAGCTATGGAAGGAGCTAGGCTTTCAGAAGGCAGCCTGGTTTCTATGAGTTTCAAAGCAGGTGGCTGCCTTGGCTCTATTGAAATTACAGCTCCACTTCTTTGATCTTGCCAGTCCAAAATGTATCACTTAACCCCAGCCCTACCTCTACCTTCAAGTGCAGGTGTTCCAGCAGTGCTCAATAGAGACCTGAGTCTTAGCCTGACTGACCTGACCTGCTCTTTCTGACCCTGTGCTGTGCCTTCATTGGTAAAATAAATTTGATGGTGTCTAAATCCTCTGACAAGCTCTAAACTATGTCTTTGGCTTTTTTCCTGGCCAGGCTAGCAAAGGGAAGCCAAGCATTAGGGAGGCTTCCTGGAAGGTCCTAGAATAGCCTGCTTCCTAACAGTCATCCAGGGGAAGGAAGGGGTTAAGACATAGTGGGGAGGAGGGCTGGAGAAGTTGTCCTATCAAAAATGCTTTGTCTCTCTGTTGGGCAGAAGAGATACACTGCTGACCCAGGAAACCTAGGCTGTATTCCCAGAACTGTCCCTTCCCAGCTGTGTGACCCAGCTGATTCCCTTGAGGTTTATATGAGATGAAACACTAGAGTTTGTGACTTGGCCCATGAAAAGAATGGGATCTACCCTGTCATTTGTTGATCCTGTCTTAGTGCTCATGGGCCTGAGGGCCAGAGCCAGCCCCCAGGCCTCTCCCTGTTTCCTTCATCTTTGAGAGGTTGTAGTCACTGGTTTTGCAAGGACAATGCTTCTTCCCTTAATTGAAGAAATTCTAGAGAAATTCTTTAGAGACCAACTTGGCTATGGACACATCTTTTTTTTTTTCCCCTGTTTTTTTGAGACGGGATTTTACTGTATAGCCTTGGCTGTCCTGGAACTATGTAGCCTGTAGACCAGGCTGTCCTCGAACTCAAGAGATCTGCCTGCCTTTGCCTCTGGAGTTTTGAGATTAAAGGAGTATGCTAGCATACCCACTCTGCCATTCTTAGAAGAGGTGCGGAGGCTGAAAGGATGCAGAGGCAGAGGCAGTGTAGCTGTGGCTATCACTTGGCCATGGAGTCGTTTCTTTATGCTGGGCCGTCAGCAGGATTTTGTCTACTTCCATTTCCTGAGACAGCATCACATCTGACCATCATCAGGAATTTTGATGTTTTGATTGTGAGCTTAATTAACCTTTAACAACTGAGCCTTGGAATTTTTATAATTTGAGGCAGAACCAGAGAACTGTAATAAAAGTGGTGAGTAAGAGGCTGGAGAGAAGGCTCTGTAGTTAAGAGCATGTTCTTGCAGAGGGCCTGGGTCCTGATCTGTCCCCAGCACCCATACAGTAGCTCACTGCCGTCCCTAACTCCAGTTCACGGGATCTGATGCCCTTTTCTGACCTTGGGCACGGGGCACATCTACATACACATGAAGAAAAACCATTCATACAAATAAAGTATATATTTTTTGGTTCTATGCCTAGCCTTTAACAGCTGAGCCATCTCTCCAGTCCAAGAATACATTTTTTATTTTAAAAAGTGTTAAAGCAGCCTCATGTAATGGGGAAAGCCAATCTGGGACTAACCTGGGCTGTTCTTCTGTAACCAATGTCATCAGGATCAGGCCCTTGAGTTCTCCATCCCAGAATGCTCAGATGTCTGACAGAATAAGTACTTATGGAAAGGCCCTGCAGGCAGACAAGGCCTGGAATTTAACTGACTTTGGTGGCAATTTGCCTTCTCTGATGATTCTTTTTTAAGTCTCCCTGATTTGCTTAGTGCCCATTGTGTTCAGGGCCTGAAAGAAAGGCCCAGGCCTCCCTTTCCCTTTCTTTATGTCCAGTCCAGTCCATCTGGTACATTTTTCTTGGGCTTTCCCCTCTCTGATCTCAGTGCCTAACTTGATGGATTCCATTCTCCTTTCCTCAAAAGTGCTGGAGGATTTCCATCTGCAGCCTTCAGAGGACTGAGCAGCTCTCCTGCCTGCCTCTTCTGTCCTTGAGTTTGCTTCCAGTGTTGATTGCTGCAGTCACTTGTTCTGGGAACTCCACCTTTGAGCCTTATTCAGGCACAGAACAGCCTAGCACTCAGGATACAGGCCGATCTCCATGAGTTTGAAGCTGGCCTGGTCTACATAGCAAGCTCCAGGCCAGCCACAGCTACACATGAAGACACTCTTTCAAAAAAGGTGGTGGATGGGCAGCTTGCTTTAGAAGACAAAAACATAGAACACCTGACGGAAGGCACTTGCTTCTCTAGCTCACCCAGCAGCAGGGATTCAGTTGTGTAACAACCTTATGTTGTAGTGGCAGTGACCTAGGTAACTAGTGTGTCTGTTTCCTAGTGGCCTGGCCAGTGGCCATTGCTAAGGGTGCTCATGATGGCATCTTTGATAGTGTAGTCTAGGATGTTCCAGTCTTCTAAGCTTCCAGGTCATGTCTGTGGCACTCTGGAGAATCTGGAAGCCCCTTAATTATCCCTTAAGGCAGGGCCTCTCAACAATGGTACTGATGACATTTTGGACCACTTAGCTGTTGTGTGAGAAGGCCTATCCTGTGGTGTAGGATAGTTAAAAAGTATCCCTGGTCCCCACCTATTAGATGCCAGGACCAGTCCCCCCCCCAGTTAGGACAACTAAAAATATCTCCAACCATTGCAGTCCTTCTTGCCTCCCCCAGTCCATTTTCTTCTGCCTTCCTGTCATTGTCCAGAGAAATGTCCAGGGCTTCTGGGAATGATCCCTCTGGGTTATCCTTGTTTTGAGCTCTGTCTCTTCTCACTTCTTTAAATGAATAGGCATTTTTGACCTAGCTTCCCTGGGCATTTCTTCTTGGACAATCAAACCCTCTAGACTTAAGCATTGATGGCATCTGCCCTGTTACCAACGGATAGCCATCATTACATATGTTTCAGCTCATTCCAGCTAAACTCTTGATTAGTCTAGTGGAGAGCCTCCCAGAGGCAGTAATATCTGAAAGATGGTGGAAGAAGCCTAAAAGCAAAGCTCTCGGAGGAAGTCAATGAGAATACTTCTACAGTGTAAGGCTGCTATCCCCGTCCATGGTAGATAGCTAGATGTTATAGTCACATAGCACAGTCTCTTCAAATAACAACCCAGCTCCTGAGGAATAGCTTGTACAGAATGACAAGCTGTCCTGGTGGGAGCCAGGTGCCAGCTGAAGAGACATTCAGTTATGTGGACAAGTCTGGAGGGATATGTCTCTTTTCCTGAGGTGTGGGAGCAGTGTGGTGGCCATCCTGTTACCATTTCTACTGAGCCTTCGTTTGTCCTTTCCCAGGCCAGTTGCTAAGCACACACATGAAGGTCAGAGAACTTATGAGAATCGGGTCTCTACCTATGTGATATGTGAGTCCCAGGGATTGAACTCAGGTCATCAGGCTTAGCAGCAAGCACCTCTACCCACTGAACCATCTTGCAGGCCCCAGGTCCATCTTAATATCCAGCCCCTTGTTAGTCTCATCTTGCCTTTACTTTTCCTTGGCTAGTTGTACCATGGTCTGTCATTTTTTATGTTTAGTGATTTGATTTTGTTTCCTTTTTTTGAGGCAAGGTTTTACAGGGGAAAAAAAAAAATCAGGCCACAGAATCCCACCAAGCCCAGACCACTCTGGAAGCTCTGCCAACCCCACCAAGAAACCCTATATAATACCTACCTCCTGCTAAGTTCTTTGCTATTTCTTGTTCTATAACAGATAGCTGCTTTCTTGTGCCTCTCCCTATAAATCTCTCCCGTGAGCTTTGTTGTGCAGTGTGACTTTGTGGTCTTCCTAGGCTCCTGACTGTCAGGATCTTTCCCTTTCAGAGCTGCAACAACTTCACTGGAGAAACCTTGCCCCTCAGAGCACTTAAAACCCAGAAGTTAAGAGCTGTTTGCTTGCCACAGAAATCAAATAAATGTGTCAATTACAACTGTGGTCCTGTGCTGTTTTGAAGATGTCAAAAACAAACAGTTGCTGAGCCAGCCCAGGAGCACAAGGTGGAGTGTTGGATCCGCAGGTTTCCCCACAGAGCCTGTACATTGTTCAGGTCTGACCTCAACTGCCTCAGACTCACAGGAAGCTCTTCCTATGAATGTCACGAAAACCTTCTGTCAATATACACCTAAATCCTTTTTCAAATGTTTATTCCATCATCTTTTAATGATGTCCTGGTATCATTATGCCCATATCAGTTTGGAGGTAATTATGTATCTGATGCCTCACTGTGCTGCTGTTTTCCTATTACAGAGAACTTTGTGATGAATGTCTTTGAATACATGTACCTAATAGCATTTCTTTGAATGCTAACCTTTTTGTTTCCTCGGATAAATTCTTGGAAATGTGCACCTTTGTGTGCAGTGTGGCCGACCACCTGTAAGATGATGCAGTGACGTAACTGCAGGAGTGGGGCCTCACCTCAAGAGGCCATTGGGCAAATGACCTTGTCTGAAGGCCTGGAATAATTATGAGGTTTCCCAAGATTGAGGGCCAGTTGTAAAATGTTCACAACACTCAGGCGATTCAAGACCCTGTTAAGTTTCAGATGGGACAAGTGTGACTTAGGGTCTGGATAGTCTATCCCTGAATGTTAGGGTACTATGATTCCACCCAGAGCTAGTTGGGGGGGTGGAAAGAGGCAACTGGGTAGATGATGTAATGTACTCATAGAGTAAAGGGGGCGGTGGTAAGAGGTAGCGCCGGACAGCAGTGCATTAACTCTTCTATTTCTGAACTCCTGGCAAAGTTGCTCCTGGAGCTGATCCAACGGAAAAGTAGCGGCTCCTTTAAACCAGAGGAAGGCTGGGACGAGGACCCGGCGGCTACTCTCCGCTGGCGCTTGGATGCCGGGAGGGGCGGAGTCTCGCTATGCAAATCTGAGCTGCTGATCGATGACGCGCCATCACCCCATGAGCCGCTTCGCGCTCCGATTGGCTAATGCAAGCCTGGTCCCATTGACAACAAACATGGGGGTGCGGAGGCTTGGGGCGGGGCTGCAGTGGGCGCGGCCCGGGGCGGGGGAATTCTGCCCCGCCCCTTCCGTGGAGTCCGGGCGCAGCTCAAACATGGCGGCGGTTGGCACCGGGCGGTGAGGCGGTACCAGGTGGGGGCTGTCGGGTGTCATGGGCGGTGGCGGCGGTACCGCCTCCGCGTCTCCCTGAGCTGGACCTCACGGGGGACTCTGCGCCGAGCTGGGCGATGGATGAGAGCAGCGAGCTGGGCGGTCTGGAGACCATGGAGACCCTCACGGAGCTGGGCGATGAGCTGACTCTCGGGGACATCGACGGTGAGTGGCAGCCGGGTGGGAGTGCAGGGGGCGCGCGGGGAGGAAGGGGTTACGGCGGCGCTCGCGGGTGCGCGTGCGCCCACCCCGCGATCGCCCTGGCGTGCGCGGGAAGGAACCCGCGGGCCGGGCTGCCCGGGAGGTTCCCAATTCTTCTTGCTCCAGAGTCTGAGCCCGCATGACGCAGGGCTCCCGGTGACCGAGGAGTCCTGGGCGCCGCGGGGCCTGAAGTGGGGCTGGGGGCGACGCGAGGGCTGCCAGAGGAGAAAGGGAGGCGGCCGCCTCCCTCGCGCGCCCACACGCGCTCTGGTTTGTCCCGTCTTCGCCGGCGTCCCCCATCGCACCTGTCACTCTCTGCCTGGCCACTGGAGCGGCTTCGGGATTTCCCGGTCTGCGCTCTTGGGCTCGGCTCCCCACGCCCCCGCTCTTTTCGGGATTGACTGACAGCCGGGTCTCCAGGCGCTCTGGAAAACTTTGGGCAAGAGCTGCACAAGCAAGTTACTGATGGAGTGGACAGAGACCGCAGAGTACGGCGGCCTTGGATGGAGACTCGGGCGCTCCTGCTGTCTCACTGCAAAGGGAGTTGAGCAGCAAGAATTTTGAGTTGTGGCCCCTCGGGTACAGACTAGGGAGCGGGTGGCCTTTGTTTCGGCGGCCTTAACAGCGAAGTGGAAGAACTGGTAGGAGCCCAGGGATCCTCTCTTAAAATTCTCTCACTTTTCAGCCATGGGAAGGAAGGTTTGGAGAGGGTCCCAGACTTGCCTGCGGTCATCATGCTGATTAACAAAAGCCAGTTCTTTTTATTTCTGAGCCAGTATTAGTTTAACACTCCACCTTTGAGAATTTGAAGTCCAAAGAATAGGCTAGTAATTTAGTCGTTCTCAGTAGTCGGGCTTTTCCAAAGTTCTCAGTCCAAATACTTTGTGTTATTTCATTTATTCAGTCCCGCCGACTAGGTGTCACACGATTTTGCAGGAGATACTGTCTAAGGTCACTTACTTATAGAGAGTCCAGAACTCTTGAGCAATGACTCAGTTTATGGAGTGTTACTACACCTAGAATCTAGAACCTTGCAGGCATATTTGATGGCTGTGTCCTCACTTTGCAGGTGAGGAAACAGGTAGAAGGTTCTCTTGTGTAGGAAGAAGTGACAACAGTTGTTTGAAGAAGGTGTTTGCCACGTTCCTGTTTTGCCTTTGTAGCATTTTTCCCACTTGGTTCATTCACCCTTACTTCTCATTTTGGTCATCCAGACAGAGTGACAAGCCCCTGTAATCCAAGTTCCACTTTTAACCACAGATTCTTCCACCAAGTATTGCTAAACACAAAGATAGGTTAGCACAGGGAGGGGAGGGGTCACCCTCCACACGGGAGTGGCGCATGTGTTCCTAGCACTCAGGTACAAGGCAGTGTTAAGCACTCACACAGGTTCTCCATCCTTATCACAGCCCTGGTAGATAAAGATGACTGTTCACTAGTTTACTCAGGGTTCCCTGGTCAATAAGGAGGTCTAAAACTGCCTGCCAGCAGGTGCCCAAGAAAAATTCATGTGGTTGGTTTTTGTTTTTGTATTTATATTTTATAATGATCTTTATTTGTCTAAATTTTCAGTCTCTTGAATTACCTAGTGGTTAATATTAACCTTACAGATTGCTAAGTCTGTATATAAATAAAATGTACACTCTAGAAACTACAACAGTAGGCCAGTAGTTTATAGGCCTCTGCCTAGTTTGGGAAGTGTTTCCTTGCTCCAGGAGCTGGCTTTGGTATCTTAGATGTGAAATAAGAGTGTTATTTTAGGACCACATGGGATTGTATATGTGTCGGGCAGTAAGTGAAAGTCAGAGGTGAGGAAGCTTCCTTGAAGGCTACCAGAAAGATCACACCGAGGAGATAGCTATTGACCTTAAAAGACAAGAAGAACCAGTTGAACACAGCGAAGGCCAGCGGTCTAGTCGGTCTAGTTGGAAGTGTCCCTTGAAGCCTCTGTTCTCCTGAGCAGGTTGGGGGTGGGGGTGTCAGGGAGGGGTGGACACAAGGGGACAAACCACCTTTTCTGTCCTTCTCACGGTTCTTTGCACCTAGAACAGCTCTTGGAGCAGAGAGAATGCTCGCTCCTTGTGTGAGTAGCTGGGATGGGATACTGATTGGTATTAGGTATAGTTTCCCTGATTGAATCAGGGTGGGCAGCCCTTGTGTATCCAAGATGAGGAAGAGGAGAGATGAAGTGAATGCACGTTTGTAACTTGAAGCCTAGAAGTCTCATGGCTGCCTTCAGGAGGTCAAGGAGCTGTGAGTCCAAGACCAACAGGGTCTCTTCTCAGTCAGAGAGCTTTAAGTCCTTGTTTTAACTAAATGGTCAGTGACCTGGGAATACAGTTCCATGGCAGGGTGCTTGCCTGGGATTCGGAAAATCCTGGGTTTGATACCTACCACAAAGACACTGCAGATGAGCACAGTGGAGCATAAATCATCTCAGCTTTCAGAGACTGAGGTAGAAGGGTCATCTCATGTTCCAAGACCAGCCCAAGCAACTTAGTGAGACCTCATCTCAAACTAAAAAAAAAAAAAAAAAAAAAAAAAAATGAGTGCTATGGGAAGGGAGGGGGTGTAGCTCAATAGAACTCTTGCTTAGCATATGTGAGGTCCTAGGTTCAATTCCTGATACTGCCAAAAATAAAGTAGAGTAAATCAACAGTTTCAGCAGAACACTATCTAAACATAAAAAGGGCTATCTTGTAATAGTGACTGAGATAACCCAATTAAATTAGGTAGTGGAGGGAAGCCTCTTGGAAGAATATCAATGTCATTCTCTTTGAAGCATTGCCAGAGTCTGGATTTTTTATATTTTTTTACCTGTTGACTTCATTATCTTTTCTTGTTGTGTGTGTGCCTGTGATTGTGGGTACCGGTGTGCCCTGGTGTCTGTGTGGCAATTACAGTGTGACTTCAGGAGGCAGGTTTTGGCTTTCATCTTCTTTGCAACAGTGTCTCTTTATTTGATACTGCATCTGTTTTCTGGCCTCCAGCCTTCCAAAGATTGCCTTCCATCTTGGCAGAGGGACACTGAGCTTACAGACTTCACTACCACACTCTGCCTCCTGTGGGGGTTCCTGGGATGTGAACTCAGGTCCTCACACTTGTGCAACAGGTAGTTTATCTACTGAGCTATCTCCCCAGACCTTAACTTTTTTTTTTTTTTTACATTTATTCAGTTTATGGATATGGGTTTGCCCACCCGTGTGTCCACCTTTAAATGAAGGGATCAAAGGGCAACTTTGAGAGTCAGTTCTCTCCTTCTACCATACGGGTTCTGGGGATTAAAGTCAAATCACAAAACTTGGCAGCATGCCTGCCTACCCACTGAGCCATCTTATTGGCCTGTTCTCTTAAAAGTTTATTTCTTGAGAATTCCACGTGTGTACACGGTGCGTTTTGATCCTATCCATCCATCCACCTCTTGCAAAACCTCCCCTCACAGTCCCCTCCCGGCTTCCGTGTACTCTTTCCTTTTTTAAAAAAATAACTCACTAGTTTAATTAGTACTGCCCCTGTGCACATAGTAGGACTTGCTGTGTCTACTGTAAATCAGGCTAGGCTGAAAGGCACAAAGGCCTCTCAGGTCCTGAGGTTAAAGGTCACAAATCCCATCTTGTCCCTCTTTCCTTTTTAACGATAGAGAAGCAAACACCTAAAACCAAAACTTGTGAAAGAGTCACTTGTTTTGGCCCATGTTGCGTCTCCCAGTCTTCACCTTGGCCTCCCACCTTGGCTTGTATTTCAGAGTAGGGTCTCTGAAGACAACCTTGTTGACAGCAGCCATGTCTGTTGCTGTCAACAACATACAGGGCAGAAAGATAGTATCTTCTTTATAAGGGCAGAAAGATAGTATCTTCTTCCTCTGGGATCAGAAAACAGAGTCAGGAAGGTGATCTGGTTTTGCTAGGCACAAAAGAAATAGGTGTCAGGGCTGCAGAGATGGCTCAGCAGATAAGAATGCTGGCTGCTCTTCCAGAGGTCCTGAGTTAAATACCCAGCACCCACGTGGTAGCTCCCGCTGTCTGTAACTTAGTTCTAGGAGATCCAATACCCTCATGGTGCACAGACATATATGCAGGCAGAGCACCCATACACAAAAAGACAAACTTATCAATTAATTTTTTAAAATGGGTATCAAGAGCAGCATTTAAGCATATGCAGGAATAACTAAGCTGGAAGATAAGAGGCTGGTTAAAGGCTGTTTGTAATTAACAGTGTAAGAAAATGGTGTATGACACCAAGAAGTGAATCGGGACTGAACTGTGCTCTAGTGTGGATATTTGTAGAATATTAGGAAGGGAATTGGTGAACATTTCAAAGTAGAAATAACTAGTCATGGGTTAAGAAATTTCAACTGAGCCAGGCAGTGGTGGCTCACACCTTTAATCCCAGTACTTTGGAGGCAGAGGCAGGTGGATTTCTGAGTTTGAGGCCAGCCTGGTCTACAGAGTGAGTTCCAGGACAGCCAGGGCTACACAGAGAAACCCTGTCTTGAACCCCCCCCCCAAAAAAAAAGAGAAATTTCAACTGTGTTGATAAGAAACTCTCAGATGTGGGGACGTGACCTCTGTGAAGGCAGTGCAGAGGGAACTGTGGGATTCCATTGAGACCTTGAGCAGGGGCTTTGAGGAACTTAGAAGCCAGCTATGCTAGGGAAGCTTGCTGAGGAGATGATGAAATGTAGGCTTGCATGGGGGAGCAGTCACAGAAGGGATAGCAAATCTGTTCAGAAGCTCACGACTGGCGAGGGAGGTTGAGGTGAATAAAGAGAACAGGGATGGTGAGCTTCAGGAAGAACAGTCAGCACACGGTGGACACATCGCTACAGAGCGCTACAGGGGACTGGACAGAAGGTCAGCCTTTCTAGAGCAGTCAAGTGGCAAGGGAAGGATCCAGAACTAGATACTCAAACAGCACTCAGAAGTCAATGGGCGAGGGGCCAGCAGAGGCCACTGTTCTCCTTGGAGAAGGTTGAAGAACTTCTGGAGTCTGCACATTGGACCTTGTGCACCTGAAGCAGCCACTCCTACCACTGAAACACGGGCTCCTGAGTTGCTCAGACTGACTGTCTCAGCCTGTCACTACCAAGCCTGGCTTTCCTGTCTTTAGGAGTTGCCTGTTGTAAACATTCTGTACTGATGGAAGCAGAGCCTGTGGCTTCTTTCCCTTAGCACATGTTCCAGTTCATCCATGTTGCAGTGTTGTGCTCAGCGCAGCTTGTGTTAACTTACCTCTCAGCTGCCAGACTTTGGGGCACTTTCTCCTTTTTGGCTATTTGGAAAGAAGCAACTGAGAAATTTTTTTTTTTTGTGGACTGCGTGTTCATTTTTCTTGGGTAGATCGTCTGTATTTGTTGTTTGTCCATTTACTCCCTCTCTCCCTTTCCCTAGTCAGTTCTTTTGTTTCTTGCAGCCCTTACTCTGTTTGCCTATCTCTGGTTAAGTCAACCGCCCTTAACAACCTACAGGGTGATGTTGAGGTTCCTGGTCCCTGGTTCTTGATTTGGGGTGATGGTGTTTGCTTCCTTGTTTTTATGAAACACATTCACCTTCTAGAGGTAATTCGTTGTTTGATGCTAGGTTTAATGTAGCTCAGAATGGCCTCAAAATATGTGTGTGCACGCGTGCGTGCGTGCACACAAGGCTGGCTTTTTTAAAGTTCTGGAATGACAGACATAGCTTAGAAGTAACATTTTAAGGATTGCCTGTTTCTAAATACATAGTCAACTCACACTCCAACTTAATGTTTGGTTGAGCTTACAGTTGTAGACAGTGTTGTTGTTGTTGTTATACAAGCTCTTTTACTGTGTAAATCCTGGAACTTGCTATGTAGAAGAGGGGTGGGATTAAGGGTATGGACTAAAACTCCCAGCCGAACATAATGTGTTTTGAGACCAGGTCCTGCTTGTGAGATCCAGGCTGGGCTTGTGATATTCTTGGCTAGGCCATCCAAGTGCTAGGCTTACAAATGTATACTGTAAAGCCTGCTTTAATAGGTAGGACAAATAGGTAGGACAGAGTTTATAGTGGAATTTTGAAGAAGCAGCTTGTACCTGCTTCAGCTTCTAGTACTTGAAAATGTTGATCCCAAGAGGCAGGAGCTCACATCTTCCTGCCTCTGCCTCCCCCTTCTACAGTGCTGGTATTATAGGCAGACACCCCCATATTGCCATTGTGATGTGCTGGGAACTGACTTCAGGGCCTCGTGCCCACTGGGCTACACTAGGCTACAACCCCAGCCTCCGTACTTTGATCCTTTGTATTTTTCCTATGGAAGCTCTTGAGCGCTTGCTGTTGCCCATAGCTTGTTTCTTTTCCACATGCTGGAAGCTCTTGGTCTCATCTGGTTATATTTTCTGGGGTTTCTCAAACCACCAGACCAGTGTGCTCTTAAGTTTTCCTTTCTGTCTGTTTGGCCTCGCCCTTGTTAAACATTCTGTGTCCACACCCAAGCCATTGGGCTAATAATGTTCTTGACCATTGAAGTCTTTAAGATTTGTGGTTCTCATAAAGTGGGTTCTTGTTTCCATCTCAAGTAGGGTTTCTGTGTGTAGCCCTGGCTGTCCTGGAACTCACTCTATAGACCAGGCTGGCCTCGAACACGAGAGCTCTGCCTCTGCCTCTGCCTCCCAAGTGCTCGGATTAAAGGAGTGCACCCCTATACCTGGCTAGCCGAAACTTCGTCACGTGCGGTCTCTCAGCGTACGTCCAGTTGCTCTGAACACTCAGGAAAAGCAGCTGTGGAGCCCGTGCGCCCAGCTGTATCCTTTTCACTTGTCAGATTTTTCCATTGCTCCAAATTACGATGGTTACTCTTATTTACTGGAGTTAGCAAAGTACTGCATTTACATGGATCAAAAATTTAAACATGTGTAAATCAGGACTGTGAAAATTCTTGCTCTTTCTACTTATCTTTCTAAATTACACCTCCTCAAAGATAATGAAGCCTAGGCTGGAGAGATGGTTCAGTGGTAAAGAGCACTGGGTGCTCTTCCAGGGGACCCAGGTTCAGTTTACAGCACCCACATGGCTAACAAGGATCTGTAACTCCAGTCCCAGGGATCCAGTATCCTCTTCTGGCCTCTGAGGTCACTGCACACATATGGTGCACAGATATACATGCAGGCCAGACATCCATACAAATAAGTCACCCCTGCCCCAATAGTTTCTTTTACTTCGTGCTAAACTTGTTGTTATAAGTAGAAGCAAAGACAGATGAGTTGACGTAGCAGGCAAGGGACTTGCTGCCTGATAACCTGAGTTCAATCCACGGAAACCCCAAGGTAAAAGGAGAGAACTGATTTCAGCTAGCTGTCCTCCAACTAACTGTGCGTGTGTGCGTGCGTGCGTCCGTGCGTCCGTGCGTCCGTGTGTGTGTGTGTGTGTGTGTGTGTGTACACGCGCATGCATGCTAAATAGCAATTAGGAGGGAGAGGCAAGCAGGTCTCTGAATCAAGGGCAGCCTGATCTGTCGGGTGAGAAGTTACCATTCACTCTGCTCATGTCAGAGGTATCATTTTGATACCCACGAGAGGGATCAACTGGGGTTCTAATCCTTTTCTTTTTGTCCACTTCTGCCATACTTCTGACAGGTTCAGAGCTGAAGCCCCACCCTGGTGCTTCGTGTTTGCACAAGCATTTCATTTTTAGTGTGCTCCTTATGGTTCAGTGGGTCCTGGTTTTCAGTCTGTGCTTTGAGGGTCTTGGGAAAGTTTCCTAAATTCCCCAAGACTGTTCTAGAAGGTCTGTGTTCTCTCCCTATCTTTTTAGGGCATCATCCCTTGCTGCCCCAAACTTTAGGTACATCTTCCCCTGAAAACTTTTGTAGGGCTTTTTACCATTGTAAATGGTATTACAGACTTGCTTCTTTTCACTGCAATTTGCTTATGACTACTTTGCACCAGAATCTCCACATAACTTAGGAAACGTTTTGTTTCAAGTCATGTTTCTCAAGAAAAAAAATCTCTCTTGAAGGACTAAAGCAGTGATTTGAACCTGTGGGTCCTGACCCCTTTTGAGGTCACATATTTATATTAAAATTCATATTTATATTACAATTCATAAGAATAGCAAAATCACAGTTACGAAGTAGCAATGAAAATAATTTATGGTTGAGGGTCACCACACCATGAGGAACTGTATTAAAAGATCCCAGCATTAGGAAGGCCAAGACACACTGGACTGGAGAGATGGCTCAGCAGTTAAGGGTCTGTACTGCTCTTACTTTACAGTGAACTTGAGTTGGTTCTTGGCATCTACATCAGACAGTCAACTACTGGTAATTTCAGTTCTGGGGGCTTGAGGGGGTTTAAATAGTTTTGATGAGCATTGAAGTTGGGCTTGCTAGTACATACCTTTAATCCCAGCATCTGGGAGGCAGAAGCAGGTGGGTATCTGAGTTTGAGGCCAGCCTAGTGTACATAATGAGTTCCAGGCTAGCCAGGGTTATATAGTGAGACCCTGAATAAAAAATAATCAGTCTTGGTAGGTTTTTTGAGCTAGTTGGGCAAGCTTTCTCTTTATTTCTTGGGCAGAGTTGGACTACAACTTGTGATGGCTTTTCCCATGGTGTTAATTTTTTTGTGTGTATATACACACAAAATTACATAAAGTTGTGTAAAAGACTATTACATTTGTTTATGGCATATGTGTCACTGTGTGGGGGGGTCAGAGGATAACTTACAGGAGTTGGCTTTTTTCTTCCACAGTTGTTTCTCTGGCTCGACAGTGTGGATCCTAGGGCTAGCCAACTCGTGTCTAAAGGCTTGGTAGCAAGCGCCATTACCCACTGAGCAGCGATCTTGCTGACCCAGAACCTTTTGTTCTTGTTTGTAGATATTAGCATTCTCCGAGGAAATGCGACTTGTTTTGTTCTTTATTAGTCATTAGCATCTGCCTTACTTGGCTTTTCTGTTGCTGTGATAAAACCCCATGGCCAAAGCAACTTGAAGAGGAAAGGGTTTATTTTGTTCACACATTTGGATCACAGTCCATCCCTGAGGGAAGTCAGGACCCAGGAGGCAGGAGCTGAAGCAGGGGCCATGAGGGAATGCTGCTTACTGGCCTGCTCCCAAGGCTTGCTCAGTCTGCTTTATTATACAGTCCAGGCCTGCCTGCCCAGGGTGGTCCTGCCCACAGTCGGCTGAGTCCTCTCAGTAATCATTACATTATTACAGTCAGTCACATTCATGAAGGAAATGCCCGAAGACTTGCTTACAGGCAGCCTGATGAAGGCACTTTGTCACTTGAGCTTCCCTTTTCCCAGATGACTGTAGTTTACATCAAGTTGACAGAAAGGCAGCTACTTTACAGTTTCTTTCTTTCTTTTTTTTTTTTTCCTTTTTTCTTTCTTTCTTGTTTGTTTGTTTTGTTTTCTTCCAAGCAAGGTTTCTCTTGTAGAGTTGGCTGTCCTGGAACTTCCTCTGTAGACCAGGCTGGTCTCAAACTCACACAGATCTGCCTGCCTCTGCCTCCTGAGTGCTGGGATCAAAGGTGTGCACTACTGCCCAGCATCTTCAGATTTTGAAGTCATAGGTAAGCAGCACTCACTGTGTTCTCAACACTGCATCTGCTCAGACCTTTACAGAGGATTCCTTTTGTGCTAGGACCTGGGGTGAGATGCTGTCAAAGGAAGACATAATCCTGATATCATGGAGGTCAGTGGGATGACCTGAGTTCCAGGCGCTGGCCACTCTGTAAAACTGGTCTCTCCTAAGAAAGCTGGTTTGTTTTTAATCTTTTCTCCAGTTCTCCAGTTGCTTAGGATCTGAGGCCCATGCTACACAATTAGTAAGTGGTGTGTTGGTGGCCTTAATCCAGATGTGTGCAGTTCTGAAACCTGTGTGCATCTCCTCTGGTCCACGCCAAATTCCTTTCTGATGTAAGCAGGCTTCTGAACTGTGGATGCAAGGTAGTATGATGGAATTCAAAACTCAAGAGATGCTAGATTCTCTACTGATTGTACCTTCAGTGGACATGTGCCTGATCCCTGGGCTTCCCCTGGGTACCCTGACTCTTCTGTGCATTCCTTCCATGTGTAGGGTGAGGGTTGGCGTATCTGTATCTCTGGTACTTGAAGATGAGGTGAGCTAAACCAGACAGTTGGAGTGGGCAGGAACTAATAGTCTTTTTCTTTTCTCTCTATTAAGAAGGGAATTGAATGAACTTCAATGAGTTTTTTAGAACAGTTTTAGAGTGTTGATTTCCCCCCACCCCTTGGAAAGGGCTTTTGTAAGCATAGTGGCCTGGTCACAGTAGCTGTCAGAGTATGATATGAAGTGTTTGGTTTTCCTCCACAAGACTCAAGGGTTAAACTTTCTGATGTGATGGAATATTTTAGAAGCTAGCAGAATAGTAGCCTGGCCCTCAAGGTAAAGCCCCTGGGGAATTCTTCCTTAGAAACTGGCCTCCAAATGCTGAGGACTCCTAGGTCTCTCTAGCCTTGGGAGTTGCTAATCCCCTCACAATCTTACTCTGTCATCTGGCCTGGGAACAGGTCTATTGGGTTCAGGGTCTGGTTCAGGATGGTGATGAAACTCTTGAGTTGCTGAACCAGGTGTGCAGCTGCTTTGTTGCACTGACTTCTACCTGGCCCTGGCTCCAGCCATCCCATAACTGCAGGGGAAATGCGTCATGTTCTGGGCACTGACACTCCTGTGAGCCTCACACTTTGCTAAAGTCCTCCTGGTAGCCTTTGTCTACCTAACAGTGCTGTGAGATAGATGCTCGGTTCTGTGTGCATTTCTCATGGACATTCATAAGGCTCTGCAAAAGAGAAAGGAAATGACTTAGCCAGGGTTTTCTATGCTGAGCAAAGTTCATCCTCTCCTTTGCCCTGTGGAAATAGGGTGGGAATGAGGTGGGAGACGCCCTGGGTAAGAAGCCCGAATGTCGAGGAGCCTTCTCACTGGTCAGAAGTTGTAATGAATGAATACCATATGTTCATAGCCCAATGCTAGAGTGTATGTGAAATGAATGAAACAGTCCCTCTTTTCAGGGAGCCTTTTTAATTGCTATACTCGTAGTACAAGCTTATATCCCAAGAAGAAAATGTTGCTGGAGCCATCCCAGGAAGAATTCCGGTTGTTTGAAGCACTGAGGAAGGACTTAGGGAAGTCTTTACAAGGACTTTGGCTAAGTAGAGAATGAAGGATGGGTGAGCAGATCCATGTTTTAAAATTTATTTATTTTAATTTTAGTACATTGATATTTTGCCTGTATATATGTCTGTGTGAGGGTGTCAGATCTTGGAGTTACAGACAGTTGTGAGCTGCCATTCGGGTGCTGGGAATTGAACCCCAGTCCTCCGGAAGAGTGGTCAGTACTCTTTTCAGCTGAGCCATCTCCCCAGCCCCTAGCAGATTCCTTCTTGATAAACTGCTACCTTCTCGACCAGTTTTGGTCAGGCTTTTCTATGCTTCAGTGTATTCTTTATCTGACTACCTTGAATTAAAAGTCAGGGTTTATTTGGGGGAAGATAGTATGCGTATTGATCAGAGAATCTAGAAAGCTGGGCTTGGAAAATAGGTTCGAATCCAGAGAGGCTCAGCAGTGCCAGAGCCCAGCCAGGGTTAGGGTAAACAGCAGCCTGCTCACCTTGATGATCTGTGTCTATTTTCCTGGCTAGGAGCATGCCTTAATCAGAGTTGACTTGTGGGAAGCCTTGTCAAGACATGCCTGGTGGGTATTCTCCATGGGAGGAGCAGGGTGCCCATGCGTGGGGTGGAGGGGTGGGGGTGTGTGCTGATGATGATGGAGAGCAAGTTAAACAAAAATGGCAACTGTCATTGTGCTTCTCCTCTCTGGTGATGACGTCATTAAGGCCTTCACATTCCCCTAGGCAGCTCCATCCATCCCTCTTGTGTTCCATGATCTCTGCATTGTCGACTTGCAGGGCGTTTCCTGGTGCTATTCTGTTGTTGCTTCCCCTCAAACTGTTCCTTTCTTCCTTGAATATTCTTCCATCCCTTTAGCTCATAAAACCCCTTTTATCCTAGTGTAGCTTTTAGTCGCCCAGAGTGGGTTGGTCCTCTCCTCCCTCACAGCCTTGCCTTTTTGAGACATTTGTTTCCCTTATGTTGAAGTTGGTGGAATTGGTTGGGTGTCTGTCCTCTCTGGGATTTTCTTGAACTGTTAGGCAAGTATTCTACCACCAGTGCCGCTGGTGCACCCCTAGTGTGCCTGCCCCCTTTAGACACAGTCTCAGTGCAACAGACTGACCTCAGAATCAGTCCACCTGTTTCAGTCTCTCAAATGCTGGAGATTAAACCCAGGGCCTTACACACGTTGGGCAAGCACCCCATCACTGAGCTGCACCCCCAGCACTTCTCTGTGGGGTTGAGGGGTGCAAAATCATTCATTCGATCCTTCTTTTTCTCCTTCCCTGCCTCCTTCCTTCCTTCCTTTCTTTCTTTCTCTCCTTTTTCTTCTTATTTTTACATCTTCTTCAAATACGAGGTTTCCTTTTGTAGCCTTGGCTAGTCTTCAACTATCATCCAGTCTCGGCCTGTGTGTTGAGATACAATCGTGGACCACCATATACAGTTCGGCACTTTGTCCTTGTTCTGTACAGGGGTTACACAAGGCACTTAAGACCCGCCAAGTGATCAGACACATAGTTAGCATCACAGACAAGTACCAAGTGGATGGTTGTATAGCATTCAATAACCTACTTTGCAAATGTTTTTGGTCTTGCTTTGGGGAAATTGGAGAGTGTGATGGTGAATGGTGGATTCCTGGGGTCTGACGTTTTTACCTCATGGTTTTAGTACTAATAAGAGTTGAGGTCCCTTGCTTTGTGGACTCTGCCCCTGAGAGCACAATCCAGGTGGAGTGCTTTGTGCCTGACTTAGTTGACAGTGTGTGGGTTATGTCATTGTGAAATACAAGGCCCTCTTGAAGCACAGGATCATGTAAGATCAGTTCCTTGAGCATCTTGCTCAACTTTTAGGCTGCTCTTTCAGGAGTAAAAGAGAGAGCCACGTAATGCTAGGGTGGGGGCAGGTAATGAGCTAGGAAAGACAGGAAAAGCCTGAGATGACACATCCTTTCCTTCCCAGGCTCTGTGTGTTCACTCTTGCTCACTCGCTGGTGAAGCACTCACTGAATATTCACCAGTCCACCTGCTCCTGGGCGTGGTGTGGTGACATCTGCATGATAATAAAAGCAAATCATGCAGTGACTGTGAGCTTGATTGCAAAATCCCAGCTCCACTACCTGGGCATTGTGTGGCGCTGGCCATGTTACTTTAGTTGCTACTTCATAACTGTACTTTTGCTACTGTTACGAATCGGAATGTAAACATCTGATATGTGACCCCTGGCCAAGTTACTTAACCTCCTTGCCTCAGTTTCTTGTCTGAGAAGTGGATGATGATAGCACCTACCTCAGTGTTGTAGAGGTTACGTGAGGAAAGGTATGCAATGTTTAATGAAGTGCTGTCATGTGCTCTTTTTGTCACTTCTGCTTCTAATCAGCTCTGGGCCACTTCTTGACTGATGTACTCATTTCAAAGTAATAAATGGAACATTATGGAGATGTGCCTTTGAAACCTGGGGTGCCAAGAGTCTGATGTCTTCAGCCAATCTTGGGAAAGAACTAGAGTGCTTGTGTAGGGTTCCTGTGTGGGTAAGGACTCCCATGGAACATTCCAGAATCCAGCTGCTGTGAAATGGGGGCAGTCCTGGTAATGGGGTGTCTGTGCATGTGTTGATGTGGTTGGGGGTCCAGGACTTCCCTAAGAAAGGCTTCTATTCCTGTCTTCTCAATTACATGCCTGAGACTGTGCAAAACTCCTCTTAAGTTGTTTCTTAGGCATAAACAACCCGACATTTAAGCACAGAAGAGCCAGGCAGCATGCAAAATGCCTTACATATGAATGCTTGAAACAGGTTACCTCATGGGGTGGTTTTAAAGATTCTGTAACAACGTGTGGGAAATGCCTAACCAGGTACTACGAACAAAATAACAGTGGCAACACTGAGAAAGGTGCTTTCCAGAAAAATAAAACAAACAAAAACCACCAACAACAACAAAAAACAAAACAAAACAAAAAAACTGTGTTTATACTTTGCTAATAATAGTATACAGATTCTCTCACAAACACAAGTAAAAAAAAGCAGTGGTGTACAGAACCAATTTTACAATTCCTGTGCTGTGTCCCTGGCCCTAACAGATACTTGCACAGGTGTTTTCCCCCAGAACCTGCCTCTTGGAGGCATTTACTACTCAGTGTGACTTGTATAGGGTCTCAGTGTTTATTCCATGTGTGTGTGTCTTTATTGGTTTGTTCTTTACTAGAGCAGAAGGGGCTAAAGAGAGTTGGCTTTGGAAGGAGTATCTTGTCAGAGCAGATCTGTAAGACTTTGGATAGGAAAGTATGGCTGTGAAGTTCCCTGTCTCAGTGGGTGAATTAGTTACATGCTTACCTCAGACGGATGTTCCATTAGCACTGTGGGGTGGGTTGGTTGGTTCTATGGTGGTGAAGATAGAGTTTCCTGAGCTCTATCCCCAGATGTCTTCCACTGATGTTGAGAGCAGTATGTGGCGATTTTCCAAAGTCCCTCTAGCACACCTTCATCTGCATTGCATCTTTCTCCCAAGTTGTGATTCATATAAATGTAAAATAAAAGCCTGTTTGGGAATCAGCTGTGGTAGCACACACCTTTAATCCCAGCACCCAGAAAGCAGAGGCAGGAGGAACTCTATGAGTTTGAGGCCAGCCTAGTCTACAGAGCAGGTTGTAGGACAGCCAGATATATAACTGAGACACCCTATCTCAAAAAAGAAAAAAAGCTAAAACCAACTAACCAAACAGTAAATGGTTGGAAGCCAGGCATGGCGACACATTCGTGTAGTGTTCATACTCAGAAGGTGGGGCAGGAGAGTTCAAGGCCATCTTCAGCTACATAAGGGGTTCAAAAAGATCCTATCTCAATACCCTACACACACCCAAAAAGGGGGGGATGTCAGTTGTTACTATTATGTTATCCACATAAAATTAATATAAATTAATTTGGCTAGTTGTAATCACCTTCTATATATTTAAATAAAACATATGTATGATTTCTAAATAGGAAATAAAATTTTCTTTTAGACATGAATAGTGTAATGGCTTTTAAAAAAATATTTATCTATTTTTGTATGTGGGGGACACGGAGGTCAGAGGACAACCTGCGAGTCAGTTCTCTCCTCCACCACAGGCATTCCAGGGATCAGTGTGCGTCACCAGGCTTGGTCACCAGGCTTCCTCACTCACCAGGCCATCTTTCTGGCCCTCCTTTATTTCTTTAAGTTTTAAACAAATTTATTTTATGCATATGAGTGTTTTGCCGGCATATAAGTGCACTGCATGTATGTCTGTGCACCATGTACATACCTGGTCCCACAGAGGGCAGGAGAGGCCATTGAATCCCATGAGATTGGAGTTGCAAGTTATGAGCTGCAAATCAGACCCAGGAAACATCCTTTGGAAGAGCAAGCATCTCGTGCTCTGAGCCACTGAGGCATCTCTCCAGCCCTCGTTGGTTGCTGCTGTGTGTCGTAGGGTTGTTTTGGAACTCTTGCCTCAGCCTCTTGAATGCTAAGATGAGAAGTATGTGTGACTGCAGCTGGCTCTGTTTGTGGAACCTGGAACTCGGTGTGTTCTGTCAGCTACTATAGCATTAAGCTATATCACCAGCCTAGGTTCTTCTAAAGGAAACCTTGTGTTCAGGTGCTCGCAGATAACTGGACATGAGGCGTCAAGTCCTTAGTGAAAGCCTTTAAGTAGAGCAGTGAGTCAGAGAAAGAATGAAGGTGATCGTACGCAGGAAAAACACAGTTACTCTGAGAGTGATTCGCCAACCTCAAGCTTGTGCAGAAAGGGAAGTGGGTATCTTTGAAGGGTAGGTGAGTGGGAAGTGAAAGAAAGCTGTAGGCGTTGGAGGGCTCAGAGCTGAGCAGGGCTGGAGAAATAGCTCAGAGGACCAAAATTCAGTTCCAAGCACCAGTAACCACCTGTTACTAACCTGAGCTCAAGGGGGATCTAACTGGTCCCCTGGAGCGTGCGCGCGCGCGCGCGCACACACACACACACACACACACACACACACACACACACACACACACACTGGAGCACCCACATGAGCTGAAGAAACAGACAGATGTGCACACTTAAACAGTCAGAGCAATTTGCAGGAAGCCCTGAAATTTGGTTTGTAGCTAGCAGGTTGTAGTTAGAACACTCCTGGTCTGTAGAGGACTCTGCACCATGTCATAACTGCACCTCACAACTATTTTGTAACTCTAGTTCCAGGGTGTCTGATTTGAAAGACGGCTGTGCCGGTCAGATGCTGATTGGTACCAACAGAAAACTAGTTGAATTTGAAATGGTGTGGAGTGGAGTGATAAGATGCCATAGAGATGCTTTGAGATGTTGTCTGACAGTCTTAGGGTGAACTTGTGGTAGAGAAGAAAACCTATGGAAAGTGCTGTTGAAAATAGCTCTTCTGGGTGAGACTGTTGAGCTGCTCTAGTCTTGGGCTATGGGGACTGAAGAAGCCAGGACTTTGTTCTCTATCCACTTTTTTTTTTCTTCCTAGAACTGCAGAGGTATCTTCTGGGTACCTGGAAAGAAGGGAGAGGGCCAGATAGAACCAGGAGACCACATTGAGTTGCTCTAGATTTCTTGTGTACTTTCCCTCCGTGTGTGTGTGTGTGTGTGTGTGTGTGTGTGTGTGTGTCAGAGAGAGAGTGCAAGCCGGTGCAGTGGGGAGATGATGGGTGTGAGTGTGCGCTAGGTAGAAGCCAGAGCGGAGTGTGTGTTCCTGAATTGACCTCATCTCGAACTGGGAGTCAGCTGTTTGTTTCTACCTCCTAATTGGGAGTCACAAGCACACACACAGCCACACACAGCTTTTTGTATGAGTGCTGGGGATTTGAACTCGGGTCCTCATGTTCACAGAACAAACACTCTTACACATTGAACCAGGCCACCACCTCCTCTTCTTCCTCCTCTTTTGTTTTTTTCAAGACAGGGTTTCTCTGTGTAGCCCTGGCAATCTTGGGACTCCACAGACCAGGCCTGCCCCTGCTTCCCAAGGACTGAGATTAAAGGTGTGCACCACCGCCATCCCATCTATTTTCTAAACTTGTTTATAATGATACATTCCTCTCATAATTTTAAAACATTGTCTAGGGGCTGGCAAGATATCTCTGCGGGTAAAGGCAAGTGTCTCGAAGGCTGATTGCCTGAGTCCCATCACTAGAGCACACATGGCACAAGCCTCCCCCCACCCCCGTAAATATCTATAACTCAGAAATAAATAAATAAAAGCATGATATTATCTAACACAACATTCATAATACATACAAAATGTAAGAATAACATTGTATGGAAGTCTCAAAGAATTAATAAAATATGTATTGAAAACATAAGTAGTGGGCCTGAAGAGTTTGCAGAGGACCCCAGCCACATGGCAGCTGTAAGTCTGTAACTCCAGGGGTCCCAGCGCCATATTCTGTCCTCTGTGAGCACTGCATGTATGTGGTGCTCAGACACATTCAGGCAAAATCCCCATACAATAAGAACAAGTAAGTGACCTTTGCTGTGTGTAGTCACTCACTGTAGTCTAAGGTCTGAGGAGGCCAGCTTTGGCAACATGGTAAACTCCAAGGTATGTGGTAAGTTATATAGAAAGACCCTGGCTCAACTCTTCATCCCATCCCCCTTACTCCTCCCCCCCCCAAAAAAGAATAATGACCTCTGTAAACCAGTTCTTCCCTCACCTCTCAGAGCTAGATAACAAATACCCAAAGGACTATTAGCTGACTGTGTCATTTGAAGATATTGTTACTCCATCTAGGAGCTTTGGATTTATTCGTAATCAAAATTAATTTGATCAGGGGCCCGAAGTGATGGATTAATGGCAGAGAGCCCTGGCCACTCTTCCAAAGGACCCAGGTTCAATTCCCAGCCAACCTCGTGTCAGCTCACAATCTGTAACTCTAGTTCAGGGCTTCTGGTATCCTTGGGCATGATGCATGCACAGAGACAGACAGACAGACAGCTATGCCGGCAAAACACTCAATTACATAAATTAAAATAATAAAAATTTACTCTGATCATATTTTGATGTGCATTGGATGCGGCATGGCTAAGCCAGCCAAGATACGTTATCTCTAGGTCCTAAGCTCCATAGAGTATACATGAACTTCTTCTGTTTCTTTGAGGCATGAGGCGTTTTGAAATGCACAGGTGCTAAAAATCTCCCCGTAGTTTTGTTTCTTTGCTTTTAAAGAAACAGAACCCAAATGTAGATTTGTGGTGCTCCATGCAACTTAGCCCCAACTTTTAGAGACTGCTGAGGCTGAGGAAATGGTAGAGAGGAAGTGAGGTGTGCTTGAGTGTGCCAGCCACTTCCGGGAGCCTTTTTGCCCTGTGCTCTGTGAGCTGCAGCTGGAACACAAACTCCATTTCTCAAGCTTCATAAAACCTTTTCCCAGGCCTCGCTTTCCCAGACTTCATAGCTCTCTGTGGAAATGAGAGCCCTGTAATTGCCTGACACAAAGCACAGAGTGGGGAATGGTGAGGAGCCATTCCGTGCTCCCACACGTGGAGCCTGCACCTCAGCTCACTGGGGGTCTCTGCATGGCGCTCCTTCCCACAAATGCTCGTCTTTCCTTACCTCTTGGTTAGGGCCTGCCGCTCAGCTTTCTATGTGTGCGTTAAAAGGCATTTTACCTTAAGAAGGAAAGAAGCAGTAGTTGCAGTTCGTCTGCCTACACACTCTTAACCTGCCTTGTGAACTAAAAGTCTGTGACCTTTGCACACCAGCCTGATGGTCCCCAAGCAAGGGGTCTTTGAGAGGGTGTGGTGAAATAAGAGGCCCAAATGCCTCCATAGCGAGTGCTCAGAGGCTTCCTGGGGGCCGGCCCTCTGGAGGCATTTTGTATAAATTATCTTATTTCACCGTAGAGCAAAGAATCAAGTGTGTATTTATTTCCCAGAGAGCCTTTTGTGGTGTGGAAAAGTAATTTGTCTGTCCTCCCAGCTTCTTGAGCTGCCTTCCTGAGACCCAGGCCCATCGAGTGCCAAAGCCTGTGCACCCCTCCCTCAGATTGCCCTTTCCTTTGGTTTTATCGGACGTGTGAAGGACTCAAAAATTGTTAGATGTCACCTAATCGTTTTCTTAAAGTTTTCTATGATCTCGTATTATGCTTCTTTGTGCACTAGATTTGGACTTTGCTCATGTTTTGTTCTGAGATTCGGGACAGCTCTTAGTGAGTGTGGAGAAGGAATTGGCCATGTCTGTGACGTCTGCCCGCCTACATCCAGCAGAGCAGAGCACTGAGGTGTTTTTAAGTGTTCACACTTGGTGGAACAGAGATGCCTGGCTGGCTGAACTGACCGAGTACTCTCAGTGCTGCAGTTGAAATGCTAAGCTCCAGTTGTTCCGTGTGGACCACACCAGGAATCCCCAGTAACATGCTGCTTGCCCCACATACAACTCTGCTTCCTCAGATACCTCCCCTACTTTTAACGACTTGGAAGGGACTTTCTGGAGCAGAGGGGGAGAACTTGGGGAAACAAATGGAGAATGGTGCCTTTTGGTTTGGGTGGCTGGTCTTGTCTTTTTATTCTTATCATTTATATTATTTGCTTTGTGTTGGGTGCACCTCCATGGCACATGCATAGACGTCGGAGGACACCTTGTGCGAGTCAGTTCTTTCTTTCAACCATGTGGCTTTTGGGAATCAAACTCATGTCATCAGGCCATGGTGTCTTCTCCCACTGAGCCAGCGTGTCAGGCGTGGGGGCTGTTTTGGTTGTGGTAGTTTGTCTGGTGTCTGAGTGAGAGCATCAATGGCCAAGAGAGTTCGGAGTCAGGGATTCTTGACCACTTTTCAAGAATAATCACTCATTTCATGGGTACATGTAAGGAATTCTAAAGGGAAGGAAATGAATGGGCATCTAGTCAGGGGCAACTCAAGGAACAGGAAGCAGTCATGAGAAATAAGAGTCTCTGGAGTAAGTGAAGCATAGGGAAGCCTTCCCAGGCTCTGGGGGACAGGGATTCAGGGGTTACAGACACTTGGAATATGATCTAGAAAGGGGAGCATGGTTTCCAAATGGGCCTGTCTTCTTGGTCCCACAGACTTTCAAGAATAATCACTCATGGGGCTAGGAAAAACTAATGTTCTGTACAGCTGCAGCCCAGCACGGCTCAGGCACTGCCATGAGGAGCAGGGCTGAGAGTGGAGGTTGCTGGTGGCCAGGGTGACTGTGCTCCAGAGCTTTACAGCAGTGATGACCCACCCTCTGCTTACTGGGCTATGTAGACCCATCCTGATCTTTTTCTGCTATGGTCTTAGCACTGGCAAGCTGGACATGGTGGCTTATACCTGTAATGTCAGCACTCAGGTGACAGGCAGGAGGATTGATGCAAGGTGTGGGCCAGCCAAGGCTATATAGCAAGACTGGTCCAGAAAAGACAAGCATTGGATTTTCATGGCCTCTATCTCCTTGGTTGGAGTTAATGTTGGCTTGTGGTGCCTAGAGTGGAGCCCAGAACCCCATGCATTTCCATAAGCACTGAGTTCACCCCCAACTTCAGTGCATCAAGTTTAAAAGTTAATATTTGAGAGCTGAGAATAGAGCCCAGTGATAGAGAACACATGCTGAGCATGCGTCAGGCCCTGAGGTCAATTTCCCAGCACCTCAAAAGAAGTTACCAGGAAATTAATGACCTGATGTTGAGGTTATTAAAGAGCCAAGTGAGAGAAGTTGGCTCTCAGTTCAGCTGCTGGTTCGTCAAAGATACTACCTAGACTCTAGGCAGAAGAGTACTTCTCTCTGCCCACAAATTACTTACAACTCCATAGGAGCCATTTGGAAAAAAAAAAAAAGTACCAAATAAAGATGCATGTGTGTGTCGGCCTACTCTAGTGTCACCACCTACAACCCTAGAGCTTAGGAGACTGAAACAGGAGGGTTGCTGTTTACTTGTTTTGTTTTAAAACAAGGTTTTTCTGTGGGGCTGAGCTGTCCTGTGCCTTGTTTACCAGGCTGGCCTCGAACTCACAGAGATCCACCTGCCTCTGCCTATGGAGAGCTGGGATCAAAAGTGTGCACCACCATGCCCGGCTCAGGAGGATTATTTTAAGTATCAGGCCAACCAAGTCTACATAACAAGACCCCATGTCAAAAAGACAAAACCAAAGTGTTTATATTTCCGGTAGAAATATAATTATTCCTTTTCTTTTGTTCACAGAGATGCTACAGTTTGTCAGCAATCAAGTGGGAGAGTTCCCTGACTTGTTTTCAGAGCAGCTATGTAGCTCTTTCCCTGGAGGTGGCAGCAGTGGCGGCAGTGGTGGCAGTGGTGGCAGCAACAGCAATGGCAGAGGCAACAGTGGCGGAGCCACAGATCCTGCAGTACATCGGTCTTTCAGCCAGGTCCCATTATCTACCTTCTCTCCCTCAGCCACCTCCTCTCAGGCTCCAGCCCTGCAGGTCAAAGTCTCTCCTACCACACCAAGGGCAACCCCTGTTCTCCAGCCCCGACCCCAGCCCCAGCCCCAGCCTCCAGCTCAGCTGCAGCAGCAGACGGTAATGATCACCCCAACATTCAGCACGGCTCCACAGCCAAGGATCATCCAGCAGCCTGTGATATACCAGAATGCAGCGACCAGCTTTCAAGGTGATTCAGAAGTCAGGGGAGCTGGTGACTTCCGGAGCCTCTGTGCCAGTGTGCAGACAGACACTGCAGATCTAGCTTCCCTGAGCAGGGTAGGAGATTTTAGTCTGGTTCTGTCTGGACACGTTTCTGATCATTGGCAGAACGGTGCAGGAATACGTCTTCTTCCTCAAAGTCTTTAATGTCTGTTAACAGACTTCCAAGTCCAAACGTGGTAAAGGCTGGGTTGTCCTGATAACTAGAGGTAGAGTCCTGAATAAAATTAGGTCTGAAACTTACGTAGCCACCAGATCTGAGCATCCACAGATGAGAACTGGTCCCTTGGCAAATAACTCCTAAGCAAGCACTGTGGAGATAAATTCCATTTTTAAAATAGGTGCTACATCTCTAAATAGTAGTTCACATGGCGGGCATGCAGTGTATGTTGAGTGAATGAGTGGCTGAAGCACTTGTTCTTGCTGTGATGTGCTATATCCTGTGACAGTGGGGAGCCCCGGGTAGGCTCAGTATTGGCTCTCAATTTGAAGACACACATAATTTTCTGGTGGGTTTTGAGACTTTGGAGGAGGAGGTATAAAACAGAAAGCAGAGAGACCATGATCCCAAAGCAGATTTTCCATCTAGAAAGGATGGGAGGCAATGAGGCCCTGGGGGGTTGTTGACTCTCGGCGTCTATTAACTCGATTGCGGGCACAGCCATTTGCCAAGTAGCTTCCCTTACATTCGCTCCAGCACCCGGAGTAATAAAACAATTTGTACTCATTCCATCAGATATTGATGCAGTCCTTATGGGACGTTCCTATTCTCCAAACCAGCTTGTAAATGGTTGTGTGCATCTTCTCCAGCAGCAGGTGGGAAGCTGAAGTCATTAGGAGACACTCCATCCCAAGTCACACTGCAGCTACAGTGACATTGTGCATTCCTTACCCAAGTAACTTTTTTCTCTTCTTCCCAAAGTCCTGCAACCTCAAGTGCAGAGCCTCGTGACATCCTCACAGGTACAGCCCGTTACCATCCAGCAGCAGGTGCAGACAGTACAGGCCCAGCGGGTATTGACGCAAACAGCCAATGGCACGCTGCAGACCCTTGCCCCAGCCACAGTGCAGACAGTCACTGCACCGCAGGTGCAGCAGGTCCCGGTAGGTGGCTTGGAAAGGACTCAGGGGAGCTGGGGAGACTCTGAACTAGTCCTTGGTTAAAACTCAATAAGCATGCTAAGACGTGTCATCGAGAGTGTACACAGGGAGGATGGTTAAGAAAGGAACCTGTGAGTACCATGCACAGATTTGACTGAGCCTCACCTCTGGCATCCTTGGGAAAGGCTGGTGCGGTGATTCTTAACACATACTATAGGTATAAAACTGGAAGGAGGGCCTCAGTGGACATAGGCACTTGTCACCGAGCCTGAAACCTGAGTTCCTTCCCCACACCGGGGAAGGAAGAGCCAGCTCTTAGTAGCTTCCCTCCAATAATAGATACACTAAGTGCATATTTACAAAACAAACAGCATATTAGGGGTCTAGGGAGATGGCTCAGTGGGTAAGTGTGCTTGCTCTGTTAGCAAAAGGACCTGTGTTTAATTTTTGTTTTTTTTGTTTGCTTCATTGGTTTAAGACAAGATCTCTCTTTGTAGCCCTGGCTGTCCTGGAACTCACTCTGTAGACCAGGCTGCCTTCAAACTCTCAAAGATCCACCTGCCTCTGCCTCCCAAGTGCTGGGATTAAAGGTGTGCACTGCCGTATCTGTTAGGACCTATTTCTGAATCCCCTAGCACCTGTGTAAAAGCTGGGCATGCCTGCTTGTGCCAGTAAACCCAGCCTTGGAAAGGAGATAGGCAGATCCTGAGAGCTTACTGGCTTGCCAAAATAGAAGCTTCTAGTTCATTCAGAGAGCTTTCAAGGCACTAAGGCAGAGAACTGCTCTGACCTACATATCCTCAGATCGGCACGTCTGCACATGCGTGTGTGTGGTCAGCACACACATGCAATATAGCATATGAACTTACTTATACTTTCTTACTAACAAATGAATCCTTATTACACCTTAACATTTTTATTTTGTGTGTGTGTATATGTGGGCAGGTGCATACATGTGGCAATCAAAGGACAGAGGACAGGAGTTGGATCTCTCCTCCTTGTGAGTCCTGGGGATCAGACTTAGATCACCAAGCTTGGTGGCCAGCACCTTCACTGATGAACCTTCTCAATGGCCCAAAATTAACCTATCTTAGAAAAATAAACACAAGAGAAACAAACAAACAAAACCTGGCCTTACCAGTCTTCCTCCTTCCCCTTGCTCCTGGCTCTCCTGAACCTACCGAAAGCCAGCTCTCTGGAAGGTCAGCTCTCTCAGCCTTCGGTTGTGACCCATCCTTGCCTCTGTTTCTGTCACACATTGTTATTCTGAAAGCTTTGAAGCCTTACAGTTCTCTTTAGCTGTCCCCTTCCTCCTCCCCTTCAACCCAGGATGCAAGCTGCACAAAACAACCAACTTTGGGAATTGTCTGTAGGGGATTTCCTTTTTGTTTATTTGTTGGTTTCCAGTTTAGAGAAAATGTTTTCTTATTTCTTCTTGATTAGTCTGTGCAGCAAGAAACAAATGAAAAAATAATGCTCCTCTTTGTCCTCCTAGGTCCTCGTTCAACCTCAGATCATTAAGACAGATTCCCTTGTTTTGACCACGCTGAAAACAGATGGCAGCCCTGTCGTGGCTGCAGTCCAAAACCCGGCCCTCACGGCCCTCACCGCCCCAATCCAGACGGCAGCCCTTCAAGTACCAGTAAGGGTCACGCTCTGCTTCCTTTGTGCTTCAGAGTTTCTAAAGCCCACTGCGGAGTAGATGAGGGGAGCTTAATAGAATATGTCCGTCAGATTGTAAATGTCACCTCACCTTTAGTTTGTTTTCTTGAAGCAATGTTGTCGGGGTGTGTTACATTAAGTCTTGGGATCTTGTAAGGTAATGGAACAGAACCCCAGATGAGCCCTGCTGCTGGATGGCAGCTCCTCACAGAGCCCATCTTTTAGGTGCTATTGTTGCCATGGGGTTCCACGACCATACGGGGAGTGGTGTAAAGACAGATGAGGAAAGCACCATCCTTTAGTTACAGGATCCTGGCCACTCCGAGTAAAAGGTTATTTAATTTTGGAAGCACTAGTTTTACTCATAAAAACTGAGGGCTAGAGTTGGAGAGATGGGCAGTTGGTAAGAGCCAAGGACTAGAAACAGCCCAAATGTCCATCCACCGGAGATAAACAGCTCCACACACACCTGTAAAGTAAGTGTTCTGAACACCGGAGAGAGGAAAAGAAGCCAGTCTCAGAAGTTCACACAGAATTCCATTAGTAAGACAATCAACAGTTAAAGCGTGGCTGTACTGAGTGACAGAGCAGGGTTATAGGGCAGACTTGGGTGACTTTCTATATGGCAAAGGGTTTTTGTCTTGACTTGGGTGCGATAAGTTACATGCATATGCAAAGCTGCAAAAGTTCTAAAAATGATCCTTGTTCTGTGTAAATTATTCTTTTCTTTGTTTTTTGTTTGTTTTGTTTTTATATAGGGTTCCTCAGTATAGCCCAGGTTAGCCTCACACTCAAAATCTTCCTGCTCAAGCCTCTGAGGACTGGGGTTCTAGGCCACTTTGCCTGACTGACTGTTTTGTTTTGTTTTGTTTTGTTGGTTTTTGGGTTTTTGGTTTGGTTTGGTTTTTTATTTTGTTTTGGAGACAGTGTCTTATGTAGCCCTCAGTGGCTTAGATCTCACAGGGATCCCCCTGCCTCTGCTTCCCAAGTGCTAGGATTAAAGGTGTACACCACCAGACCAGACCAGTAAATTATTTCTAATTCTAATTAAGTAAAGCAGGTTTCTATCTCCTTATTAATCATTTGAATATTGAAACCATTTATTGATTAAGAACAAAACTTAGTAAACACAAAAATGAGGCTTGGGAAGCTCTGTGGGTGTCCTGACTAGTTGAGAGAGCAGCTCTGAAGGAAAGTGTGGGTGTCACCCTACACGCTCTGATGGTCAGAAAGAAATGTTGGCATTTGCTTGTCATTTGAAAAGAGGAAAAAATACGTTACATACTTGGAGAAGAATTTCTCTGGATCCAGCTGACGTCTTTCATATATGTGAGTTCAGGGGTAGCAGACAGTTTGAAAGGAAAACTGTACAGTGTTTTCCTAGCACACACCTCTCCTCCCCGTCCCTAGGTCAGAAGTTAAGGCTGAGCTATCTTTTGGTGGTACTGTTTATTACTAGAGATCTTGACAGGAAGATGGGGAGTGGGGCACAGCTCAGGAGGTCTTTCTCCTCACCTCTTTAGCCCAGGAGGGTCTCAGATGACATGAAGCACTCCCGTGATACCCCATGTGCAGGAGCAGGCCACTCTGTGTTGTGAGATTATTACTGTAGTTAAACTAACAAAAGGATAATTCTGCCCTTGTTCTAGACCCTGGTGGGCAGCAATGGGACCATTCTGACCACGATGCCTGTGATGATGGGGCAAGAAAAAGTTCCTATTAAGCAAGTGCCTGGGGGTGTAAAGCAGCTCGAGCCTCCCAAAGAAGGAGAGAGGCGGACAACACACAATATCATTGAAAAGCGATACCGGTCCTCCATCAACGACAAAATCATAGAGTTGAAGGACTTGGTGATGGGGACAGATGCCAAGGTAAATGCCAAGAAAAGCACTGACTCGTGCCCCAGTGTCGCCTTTGTCTCTGCCATGGAGTTAGGGAAGGTGCAGCTTTAATGAGTGGACACAGAAGTGAGTTAGAGACACCGTTTTGTTGAATGATCTTGGTGTTTAGCAGGATTACAAATTACTGCCCAGGTATGGTGGCATATGTGTATCATCCTAGTATTCGGGAGACAAGGCAGGAGGATTACAAGTTCTAAGACAGTCAGGACTAAAAGTCAGTTCCATGAATGAATGAATGAATGAATGGGGAGGCTTTCAGAGGTGGCTCAGCAGTTAAGAGCAGGTCTTCCTAGAAGACCTGGATTCTGTTCCTAGCACCCACATGGTTGCTCACAGTGGGCTATGACCCTAGATCTGAGGTCCAGTGTCCTCTTTGTGTCTCCTCAGGCACCAGGCGTGCAAGAAAGGCAGGCAAAATACTCATAAAAAAAAAAAAAGAATAAATTAATCCTTAATGAGTAAGTACAAATTCTCATCTAGCATAAATGGAGTGTTGAGAGTTGATGACGTGGTGACCTCCTAGTACCTTTACTCTGTCACCTGTGCTGTGTGGTGACTGACATGCAGTGGGAGAGGGAGACACCACATCCTGCCTAGTTGCCAGGTATGGGATGATGTGTATCTTGGAGGTAACTCAGAACATTCTTGACATATTTTTAGTAGTGCTCCCTTTCAGGGGAGAAGTGAGAGATCAGATCGACTGCACAAGGGCAAAGCAGAGGAAGTTAATTTTCTACATATGTCTACTTTTTTCTTTTCAATGAATGTGTCTCCTGGGAAATAGGGGAGTTGTATGTTTGTTTAAAACAACAACCCTATTTTAAAAGGAAGTCCATTGTCTACAAGAGTCTAAGTATAAATTTTAAGTTAAAAAAAAAAGTATATAATTTAAAATAGCTGTCCAAGAGTGCTGTGGGTTTTGTTTTAGTGCTGGAGTTTGATAGCATGGTCTCATACACGCTGGGGGAGCAGTCTGTCACTAAGCCATGTTTCCTGCACAGCACTGGGATTGTTAGCCGGGGTCTCAGGAGCCCTGGCTGGCCTGGAACTCTCAGTGTAGACCAGGCTGGATTCAAACTCAAAGAGATCTGCTTGCTTTTGCCTAAATGCTGGGATTAAAAACGTGTATCACTATACCCAGCCTCCAATGCTTTTTTTTTCTTATTTGTTTGTCATTTGTTTTTCTTAAAGTTTGTTTTTATGCTAGATTATTATATGAATTATTATAGTCAAATATTTATTGTATGTCAGTTATATGCCAGGCTCCAGGTTATAAACTCGTAGCATGTATTGTCTCAAGAAGACCTTGCTACCAGCCTATGGTTTAGATCCTGTTAGGAGAAGGGTTAGGATTTAGCTCATGAAAGAGCTAAAACATGCCACACTTTGGTGGTCTAGTCACTGGTGATACGTTAGTCTCCACGGTGAGATGAACCAGCTCAAGCCAGATCAGAGTCTATAAAGGCAGGTTTAATGGGAACCAGCTCTCCAGCGGGCTCACTGGCCCAAGGAGCAAAGCCAGGAAAGTGGCCAAGGCTGGGGGATGCCGGGGGTGGGGGTGGGGGCATAGAGGGGAGGAGAGCAAAAGAGCATGGGGGGGGGGCAAAATGTCTCCATTATATAGGAAAGAGTCTCTGGGGAAGGGTATACCAGCCATGTCCTCTAACAGGTAGGGACTGGGGCACGCTGAGAGAACCTAGAGGCCAGGTCCACTTTGGTATGTTAGATATGTGTCTCAGCCCCTTGTCCTGGGTATGAAACCCAGCACCTAGTACTGTCATCACCCCACCAAACAAGAAAAAAGAAAGAAGTTCAGAGTTAGGGCAAGTTCTGTCCCAGTTAGCCAGTGATAGAACCAATGTTTGATGCCTCCCAGCTGTGCTCCCCACTCTTGAACTCTGCTCCTCTGCTCTCTCTGGTCCAACATGTACGTCATCTGTCTTCCTTCCCAGATGCACAAGTCTGGCGTCCTGAGGAAGGCCATTGATTACATCAAATATCTGCAGCAGGTCAATCACAAGCTGCGCCAGGAGAACATGGTGCTGAAGCTGGCAAACCAGAAAAACAGTAAGTCAGTCAGTCTGTCTGTCTGTCCGTCTGCCTGCCTGCCTGCCCGAGGGCTGTCTGGGGAGATCCTATGATGGGCGCTGAGGCGTTTGTCAGCTGTGGATCAGGCCCTGCCCATGTGGGACTTTGTAAAAATGGATAGTTTTCTAGGGGGACTTCTCTTTGCAGAGCTCCTGAAGGGCATCGACTTAGGCAGTCTGGTGGACAGTGATGTGGACTTGAAAATCGATGACTTTAATCAGAATGTCCTTCTGATGTCTCCCCCGGCCTCCGACTCTGGGTCCCAGGCCGGCTTCTCTCCCTATTCCATTGACTCTGAGCCAGGCAGTCCTCTGCTGGATGATGCAAAGGTAGGAGCTTTTGAAATTTCTCACCCTTGGGATCTCTCATTTGCTGTAAAGAAATAGTGGCCACAGAGAGGTGACCGGACCAGTGGTTTAAAGAATGTAAGGGAGAGAGGACTGAGTACCCTGTGACATAAGCTGTCTGTGAAGTAGGAAACTGCTAAGTGTGATGGTCCAGGCCTGTAACCCAGCGTGGGAGAGCCTGATGCAAGAGGATCTTGAGATCCAAGCATCTCCAAAAACCAACCAAACAAACATACAAACGGGGGGGGGGGGGGAAAGCCCCAGGATGAAGCAGCCACTGGCCCTCAGACTTGGCAGGTCCTAATGGAAAGGCCCCATCAGACAGGGAATGCGGACACAGCAGCTGTCTGGCGGGTGGGCTCTGGGAGCAGCTGGATGCACTCCATTACCTTCCCTGCCAGTAATGGGCCTGGCAAGACCACTTTGTGAGGCTGCTCTGCTAGTTTAGAGCAAGGCCGCCTCTTGGTGCTCTTTCCGGAAACTACAATTTGCAATCTAATAGATAGCAGTCCACCTACAAGCCTCTTAAGTGGTCCCTGAACAAAAGAGCCCTTGGCAATTGAAGTTTTAATGGAATTAGTTAGCAGAGGCCCTAAGCACCATGATTTCCCCAGAACCTTTGGAGACACTGGATTTTGTACTGCATCTTAGCATTGGAGTTTCTGACTCCAGAAGCATGTGGTCCATTCTAGTATATAATTATGTTCATTTGAAGGTTATCGTGTTGCTCTGGCTGGCCTAGAAGCTGCTATGAAGTGAGAATGAACTCAGTTGACCTCCTGACCTTCCCGTTTCAAGTGCTGGGACTGCAGGCATTGCCAATGCCTTTGATATATGTGGTGCTGAGTTGCCTTCCCGGGGCTTGTGCATGCTAACTACATTCTTTTTCTCTTTCAAGACACAGTCTCACTCTACAGTCCTAGCTGGTGGGCTGGAACTCTTATGATCTCTATGTAGACCAAGTTGGCCTAGCACAAAGCAAATATTCTTTTGAAATGTTTTTGTAAATACAATTGTGTTTGTGAATAGTAGTCCATATGACATTCAGTTTAGAATGTGTGCATCAGGGCTTGGGAAAAACCTTGGCTCTGACCCCCTACCTCATTCCTTGTCAGTTCCCTTGGGCCTCTGCTTCCATTTCTGTCTATAAAATGAATGAGACACAAAAAGCACATTCTAGTTTTAATAAACAAACTCAGTTACATACAATGTTCTCTCTCCCTTTCTGTTTCCCTCGCCACCGAGGTTCTTCCTGGTGTGGTGAGCTGTTACAGTGAGCAAAAGCCAACCTCCTGTTTAAAAAAAAAAATCACACTCCTTTACTGTAAAACATTGTTTTCCATCACTATTGAGGCATGACGTAAATGCAGTGAAATAGCCTATTTTAAGAGGCCATTGGGATAGCTGAGCAGGTGGAAGTGCTGGCCAGGCAGCTTTGAGCACCTGAGTTCCAGAACCCACATCAAAAAGCCACATGCGGTGGGTCAGATTTGTAATTCCCTCTGCAGAACCCTTAATGCCCCCCACCCCCACCCCCCACATACAACACTCTACAGAGCCCTTAATGCCCCCCACATACAACACTCTGGCTCATGCACACGGCCCAGAGGTTTGGAGTTTTGTAGTCATGGGAATGCCACATCTCTGTTATTGAAGAGATCCATTTTGTAAGAAAGTTGTCTTAGCACTCAGGAGGCAGAGACAGGCAGGTCTGGGCATTCAAGAGTCAGCCTGGTCTACACAGAGAGTTCTAGGCCAGGCATAGATATATAGTGAGATCCCATACTTCTTGCTTTTGTGCTTTGGGGTATAGTCAGTTGGTGATAGAAAGATTATTCCAGGGTTTGAGCAATGGTTTGTGAGATACAGACTTCTTAGGTCCCTCCTGGCTTTATTACTGTTTGCCTTAATGGTCTTGAGTTTAAACCTCACAGTCTGTTTTCTTGGTGTACATATAAAAACAAAGCATCTTGGTTACTTTTCTGTTGTTGTGACAAAACACCGTGACCAAGGCAACTTACAAGAAATAAAAGAAAGCGTTTAATTGGACTTACAAATTTAGAGGGTTGGGGTCCATGATGAGAGCCAAAAGAAAGGCATGGTGGCAGAAACAGCTGGTAGCTCACATCTGGATCTGCAGACAGGGCCAGAGAGTGCACACTGGGTATGGCAAGGACATTGTGAAACCTCAAGCCCACCCCAAGTGACATACTTCTCCAGTGAGACTTTTTCCTCCTCCCCCTCCTCCACAGCCACTGGGTGCCACATGTCAAGTGCTTGGGACTGTGAGGGGCATCTCATTCAACCCACCACAGAGTGCTGTAAAAACCCAAATGGTAGGGGCTGATGGTTCAATGGTTAAGACCACTGGATACTCTTCCCGAGGACCTAGATTCAATTCCAAGCATCTAGACAGCAACACATAACTGTAACTCTAGTTCTGGGGGATCCAACACCCTCACACAGGCAAAACACCAATGCACATAACATAAAACACAAGTAAATCAGGTTTTTTTGTTTGTTTGTTTCTTTTTTTTTCTTTTTTTTTTTTTTTAAAGAACAATAAGAAATGGTAACTGTTCTAACTCTGAGCTGCTGTTCTGAAGGTCAAGGATGAACCGGACTCTCCTCCTGTGGCTCTGGGCATGGTGGACCGATCTCGGATTCTCTTATGTGTCCTCACCTTCCTGGGCCTCTCCTTTAACCCCTTGACTTCCTTGCTGCAGTGGGGAGGGGCCCACAACACTGACCAACATCCATACTCCGGCTCTAGCCGCAGTGTGCTGTCACTGGAGTCAGGTAGGTGGGTCCCCTGATGCTGGCTTGGGTTGAGTGGACTGCTGTGACAAAAGGACCCTGTGTAAAACTACATGATTGTACCTAACTAGTCTAGAAGTAGGAATGGGCTTCCTACCTGCTTGCTGCTGACAGGGGCTAGCCTAGGTTATATATAAGAAATCAAACCTAAGTTTGTTGGAACAAGCAAAACCAATCTGGAACCTGCTTTGTTACAGTTACATGGAAGGAAGTGGGTGGGAGAGAGGGGAGGCACTTGTTTGAGGGGCTTTATATCAGGTGTTTAGCATTATATCAGGTGTGAGATCAATGTCCTAATTTTCTCTTAACTGGGGTTTTGTGGCACTCAGCTCCATGGTGCCAGGGTATAAAAGGATTCTTATTTAGGCCTCGGAAGTGTATACCATTTCCTCTGAAAATGACGCAGAAGGCTCTTTGATCTCACACTCTGGAGTCCTTCAGGTGCCTTGCTGTTCTACAAGGCTCTTCCTGGTAGTCTCAGCTGAGATGCCCCTCTTTAGGTTCTGGGGGCTGGTTTGACTGGATGATGCCAACTCTCCTCCTATGGCTGGTAAATGGTGTGATTGTCTTGAGCGTCTTTGTGAAGCTGTTGGTCCACGGGGAGCCAGTGATCCGCCCACACTCACGCTCCTCAGTCACCTTCTGGAGACACCGGAAGCAGGCAGACCTAGACCTCGCCAAAGTGAGTTCTGTCATCCCCCTTTCTTCACCTTTCTCTATGCTCAGGGAATGTTGTTGAGTCCCCGGTGTGAATCAAGTCCTGTGGGTACCAGGTGACTGAGGAGAGAGAATAGTCCCTCTACCTGTGACAGCCACAGGGCGGTGAAGGAGGCCCCTCTGTGTGTAGATCATGCTGTGGACACAGAATGATCTCTGCAGTGGGACAGACAGTGTTGTGAGTCTTGGTGTAAGTGGTGCTGCCCTGGTCAAGAAGAATGGGCAGACAGGCATGGCAATTCAAGCAGATAGTGTCGTGAGAACTGTATTAGCCACTTGTCTCCTTACTGTAACCAAATACCCAGCAGAAGCACCTGAAGGTATATTATTTGAGCTCATAGTTTAGTCCCTTGTGGGAAGGGTTGGTGGTCATGCCGCAGGAGCTTGTGGCGTGGTGTCTTGGGTCTCGGCAGGTCAGGAAGCACCAGAACTACATGTAGAGTTCACTCACAAGAGCTGCCACTAGCAGTCCGTTTATTCAGCCTTCGGCCCCAAGGTTCCACAGCCAGCTGAGGCAGCACTACCGGCTGGGCACCATGTATTGGAATACATGAGCCTGTGGGGGCATTCACAGTCAGACTACTGAGAAGTAGTCAGACCGTTTGAGGATATGTGTGTCTGGCAAAGGAAGATGGCAGTGAAGGCTGGTGGTGTAGCTAGTTGTCATGTGCAGAGAGTTTTAACTTATAACTGAGTTAGTTTAAAAAAAAAAAAGACTTGTTTTTATTTATGTCTGTCTATGTGGAGGTATATGCACATGAGTGCAGGTGCCCTTGGAGGCCAGAAGAGGACGTCAGATTCCCTGGAGCTGGAGTTACAGGTGGTTCTGAGCCTCTTGGCATGGATGCTGGGAACCGAACTTTGACCCCTCCAGAAGAGCATCGGGTGCTCTTACCCTCTGAGCTATCTCTCCAGCCTTCTAAATTAGGATATTTCTGGTTGTCTGGTGAATCAGAGAAGATTTTTGAGCAGGGAAATTAGCTGAAGGTTTTTATTTGGAGTCACTGTTAGGAGAGATGGGATGGGTTGTGTGGCACTTGATGACATTGAAGAGGTTAACCATGTGCACTTTTGGAGTCATGTACCACAGAACATCCCTGAGCAATGGCAAACTCAGAGCTTACTCTCCCTCTCAGGCTGTCACGCCTGATTTACTCCCCACCCCCCAGTCAGTGCCCAGAGCCCTGGGTCCTAGCATACAGGTGTGATGTGGGACAGCAGTTCACAGTAATGTCCTAGAGACAGATTTAAGGGTGTTTGAAAACTGTCCTTCTGGTGGCCGTGTGAAGAATAGGTTAGGGAAAAGATACACTGAAAGGTACAGAAACCGGTTAGGAGGTTCTTACAATGGGTGGGGTAAGAAAGAGAGACCTGCAGCCAAAGGCTATACAGAGAAACCCTGTCTCGAAAAACCAAAAAAAAAAAAAAAAAAAAAAAAAAAAAAAAAAGAGACCTGGAGTTTAACAAGAAGGTAGAAGTGAATAATATTTTGAGATGTAAATTAATTAACAATGATGTTAACTCAAAGGTGGAAGAGGCTGGAAGGTACAGAGGTAGCTCTTTCTAGGCTGTTGCCTGGAAACGCTCTGAACAGTGGCCAGGAGGCAACAGCCGTTTGAGGGCTGGTTAGGGTGCTGAGGGAAGCCACATTCTTCCTGGGATAAGAGTTGGACTGATTGAGGCAAAGAAGCAAAAGCCAAAGACAGCCTGGAAAACAGCCAGGAAAGTGATGCCTGCCATCCTTTGGTTGCCATTGATAACCTGTCTCAGTTACCAATGTCAGCAGGGTGCCATACACTCCATCCAATGTCAGCAGGGTGCCATACACTCCATTAGACCCTCAGCTTGGCAGGATCCCAAATAGAAGGAGTTTAGCAATTTAGCTGTGAGTTTGCCTTAAAGCTGTGGTTCTTGGGCCTCTGTAGGCTACTGAATCCCAGGCTACAGTCCCAGAGCTGTAACGAAGCAACCCTGAGGTTGGGCACAGCCAACTTCCCGATCATAAGCATGCTCTTTATCTAAAAACTAGTACTTATTTATAAAAGCTGCTGTGACACCCGGCCATGGTGGCACTCACCTTTAATCCCAGTACTCAGGAGCACTCTGAGTTCAAAGCCAGCCTCTTCCACCCAGAGAAACACTGTCTCAAAAAACAAACAAAGCTGCTCTGGGAAACTCCCAGCACTTGCTCAAAGACAGAACACAACACAGTACAGTTTAATTTAGTAAAAAGGCCGGGGAATTCTTCAGAATGTCTGCAGTGATTGTTTGTGTAGGATGAGGTTACAGGTGGCTGCTTTTTATGTTTTTGTAGCTTTCCAGCATTTCTCAGATTGTCTTTAATGGAAATTATGTTTTATTCTGCTAACAAGCATGGTTTAACGTCTGATAACAAGGTGGTAAGGTAGATGTGTGTCAAAACCAAAAGGCAGCGGTAAGGCCAGTGACCATTATTCCCACTTGCTGCTCTGTAGGGTGATTTTGCAGCTGCTGCTGCCAACCTACAAACCTGCTTATCTGTTTTGGGCCGGGCGCTGCCCACCTCCCGCCTGGACTTGGCCTGCAGCCTCTCCTGGAATGTGATCCGATACAGCCTGCAGAAGCTGCGCCTGGTACGCTGGTTACTCAAGAAGGTCTTCCAGCGCTGGCGGGCTACCCCAGCCACTGCAGCCGGCTTTGAGGACGAAGCTAAGAGCAGTGCAAGGGATGCAGCCCTGGCCTACCATAGGCTGCACCAACTGCACATCACAGGTGAGGAGGGCTTGCCCCATTCCCAGTGTCTCTTCCTCAGGTTGCTTTGCAAGAGCTCCATCTTGACTGAAGCCATTTTACATGGCTTTAAACTAGCCACCAGCCTACACTGTCCATAGCCGTATTTTACCATTTCTTCCTTTCTTTTATTTATAAATGTATTGATTCTGTGTGTATAGATGTGCACCACATGTGTGGGCAATGCCTCGTGGAGGCCAAAAGAGTGTGCGATCCCCCGAAACTGATGGTACATGCAGTTGTGAGCTGCCATGTGGGTGCTGAGAGTTAAACCTGGGTCCTCTGGAAGAGCAGCTAGTGCTCTTAACCACTGAGCCATTTCTCCATCCTTGAGCTTAACCATTTCTAAGATGGACCTGGGTGTAGAGGCACTTGCCTTTAATCATAGCTCTCAGAGACAGGCAGGCAGATCTCTGTGTTTGAGGCCAGCTTGGTTTACATAGTGAGTTCCAGGACAACCAGAGCTACACAGAGAAACCCTGTCACAGAGAACAAAACAAAACCACCCCCTTTTCTAAGATGGGCGTTATTCACAGTTACCATCTCTGCACTCTGACGCATGGCCAGGACGCACATACCTATGCCCCCAGCACAGGAAGGTTCGAGAGTGCAAGACCATCTTTGGCCAACCTGAGCTACATGAGACCTTGTCTCAAAAAAAGAAGAAAAAGAGATAGGGCTAGCAAGGTGGCTCAGTTGGTAAGGCACTTGCCACGGAGCATAATGACCTGAATTTCATCCTGTTGACTCCACAGCAGGAGCAAGCGTAAGTCCCTCAGGTGGTGCCCGTACTTACACACGTGCCATGGCACACACATACACATACAGTAAATCAATAAATGTTTAAAATAAAAAGTGTTGATGGCTCTCTGGTTCCCAGCTCAAGAGTTTGGTTTGCTGACAGGACTGAAAGAAACAGGAGGAAGAGCCGATTTCCAGGCTAGGCTGTGTTGCTATGAGACATGGAGGAGAAACACTTTGTAGACATTAGACCTGTGGGGTCTGCAGCCCAGAAAATGAGCATGAAAGGGAATCCAGAATCCCTCACGCAAAGGACAGGTGGGGCAGTGTAGTCAAGACAGGAGCTGTCTAGATGGGCATGGTGGCCCATCCTTTAATCCCAGCATTGGGGAGGCAGAGGCAGGTGGGAGTTTGAGGCCAGCCTGGTCTACAGAGTGAGTTCCAGGTCAACCAGTGGCACATGGTGAGCGCCTGTCTCAGAAAAACAAACAAACAGACCCTGCCAGTCAAAGGTCAGAGAGGTTTGGCCCTTGGGTAAAAGGGGCAGGGTGAGGACAAAGGATTGAAGAGACATTGCTGCTGCTGTATCCACAGTAAGTAGGTGTCACAGCAGTCAGAGCTGCCTCTTGGGTGTGGTCTTGGTACTGAACATTTACCAGGAAATCTTCATCCTCAGCTCTGTTCTGCTTTTGTTCTTGATCTTTCCCCTCATGATGCCCTTAGAACAAACTCCATTCCGATCTCTGACCAGGAGACTACACTGCTCGCCTTTAGAGTCCCAGCTAGAACAGTTCCCGTCAGCCATGTCTACACTCAGCGAACACTCTCTCCCTGGACCTAGGGGGCCTCTGACCCTAGCATGGCTTTCATACTGTGCTCTGTCCTCTCTGAAGAAGAAAGCCTAGAGCTTCGTGGGGAAAGCAGGTAGCTCACACTAATACAGAGTGACTGCAGGCACTAGGAGCGCCACATGTCCATCATAGAAAGCAGCTGGGTAAGAAGACCCCTCAGCTGGTGAGGGTAGGAGGCCATGGAGGCCCTGGGGTCAGAGGCTGACCAAAGCAAGAGACTGCAACTATATGAAAGCTATGGACAGCTCCAATGGGTCCTCGGGCCTGTTCCAGGGCACTTTGTCCTCTGACCTCACGGTGTAAGCCATCTCCCTACTGATCCAGCGAGTGTGTGACTGGCACTGTTCTGTTCTGTTTCCCTTCTGTGAAGTAGGAGGAGGGGAAGGGAACTAAGAGCCACTTGGGGTTTGTGTTGCTTTCGTTGTCTCTCTTCACATATTTGGAAGTTCAGACCTTTATAAACCAACAGAATGCAGCCGTCCCATTGACAGTGTTTTGGGAAAGATGGCACCACACATCGGACTTCTGTCCAGTGACCAGCATCCTAGCCGCTAATCTAAATAATCACATAACCAGAAGCTAAGTTCCAGTCAGTAGGAGAGGCAGGCAACCACATAGCTAGTAACTTGCTGAGCCTGCATCCCACCTGGACCTTTCTAATCCTAAAGACCACTTCTCATCTCCTCTGGCACCTCTTTGACACAAATTAGAGGAGACATTTGCTTTGGCTCTCGGTTTGGAGGGTACACTCCATGGTGGCGAAGGGAGCTTTCAGCCACAGAGAGAAAGCAGAGTCAGCCTGGATCTGGAGGTGTGAGTTAACCCTCAAAGCTTCCACCTGTCACCCAAGGCCCCACCTCATAAAGGCTCTACCGCCTCCCTAGGTGGGGAGCTCCACCAAGTGCAGACCCCGTGTTAAAACCCCTGGGTCTGTAGGTGACCGTTTACAGTCACTGTTAATGATTGTACTGGAGAGGCAAAGAGACTGTCTTGGAGACTCTGTCAACATCAGTGTCTGTTTCTGCCCACCCTAGGGAAGCTTCCTGCAGGATCTGCCTGTTCCGATGTACACATGGCGCTGTGTGCTGTGAACCTGGCTGAGTGTGCTGAGGAGAAAATCCCACCAAGCACGCTTATTGAGATCCACCTGACAGCTGCCATGGGGCTCAAGACCCGGTGTGGAGGCAAGCTGGGCTTCTTGGCTGTGAGTACTGTGCAGTTCCTGTATTGGTTTACTCTCCTCATCCCTGTGGTAAAGCAGCTGAAAGGAGGGGGTTTTGGAGTGTTGTTGATGTTGTTGATGTTGTTGTTGTTGTTTTGAAACAGTGTGGTCCATCATGGCAGGGAGGGTGTGGCAGCAGGGACAGGTGGTGCCTAATTACATTGCACAGCAGTTAGGAATATAAACCAGGAGCAGGGTCCAGCCTACACCCCTCAAAGTTACCTCTGTATCACTATATGATTCCCAACTAGGCTCCATGACCAAAAAGTTCCACAGCTCCCAGAACTGGGGGACACCAGCTGGGGACCCACTATTCAGACACATGAGTCTGTGGGGGACAGTTTGCAATCAAGCCATCACATTTCTGTCCCACAAATTTCCCTGAGCACTTTCCCATCCTGGAGCTGAAAAGCAGAATGTGCCCTGCCACTTGAAGGGATGGGTGGGGGCTTCACTTGCTGTTCCACAATGCATAGAGCGAAGAGATGTCCCCCTTGCTGGGTTTTCAGGCAGAAAGTTTTACGAGAACATTCTGCTGCACTGAAGAGCCCCAGTTCATAGAAATATACAACATCCATCCCCGCCCCCTCTCTCTTTCTCTCTGTGATTCATATGTAACTCATTTCAGACTCTTAATACATCTCCTGTCTATTTAATTTATCCCCGGGCGGTGGTTGCGCACGCCTTTAATCCCAGCACTTGGGAGGCAGAGGCAGGCGGATTTCTGAGTTCGAGGCCAGCCTGGTCTACAGAGTGAGTTCCAGGACAGCCAGGGCTACACAGAGAAACCCTGTCTCAAAAAAAAAAAAAAAATTTATCCACAGACTGTTTTGAGGGAGTGCCTTGCATTGATCCACAAATAACAAGCAGCAGAGCCCTGCAAAGATCGCAGGTCAGATGCAAGTTGGGGTGTGGAGCTAGGGAGTGCTTCCCTCACCTGGCAACAGGCCAGCGCTGGTTGTTCAGAGCTGGCTGATTCTCAATCCTCGTTATCGCTAGTTTACAACATCTGCTGACCTCGGGCTTTCTCTTACTCCTGCAGAGACAGGCACTTTCACTCAGTGCCCCGCTTTGATAGATAACTGAACACATTGGATGAGTCGAGAATGGGATTATCTTATCTCCACTTGTCGATTATCTCCACTAATGGAGGCGGTACACTGAGAACAGACGAGAACGTGTGTGTAACACCGATCTGTTGCCACAAGTGTATCACTGACAAAGGACTTAGGGAACTCTCCGCTCTGCTCTTAGGACCTTAAATGAGACAGCCATAGGTTGATTTACCCAGCAGATTCTACTTTACTCCTGTTCTGGACCAAGCACATAAAAATATGTTAACTGGTAGGAGACCAGGAGGGTTCAGGCTTTCAGAAGGACATATGGGTAAGCTTGTCACCATCTTGTCACCCTGGAGCCCCTCTCACCTTCATTGGCGTTATCATTGCCGAGATGCAGCTGTGAGCACATCCGCATTACTCAGTCTCTATGATGGTACTCCTGGGGTAAAGGGTGTAAACACATGAAGCTTTAGTACTGTTGCCCAGTTTGTATCCCTAGTAAGTGGGGGGAAGGAGAGTGGTGGGCGTCTGCTGTGACTGCCCCTTTCTCTCCACTCCCTTTGGAGCAGCTGGATTCAGAGTTGCAGACATAGGGCTGGAGAGATGGCTCGGCAGTTAAGAACACTGCTCTTCCAGAGGTCCTGAGTTCAATTTCCAGCAATCACATGGTAGATCACAACCATCTGATCTGATGCCTTCTTCTGGCATGCAGATGTGTATATGCAGCAGAACACTCATACATTAAATAAAAAATTTTTAAATTTTAAAAAAAGAAAAGAGTTGCAGACAGGCCGGGGGTTGGTGGCACAGTCTTTTAATCCCAGCACTCAGGAGGCAGACGGATCTCTGAGTTCAAGCCCAGCCTGGTCTACAGAGAGAGCCCCAGGATAGCCAATACTACACAGAGAAACCTTGTCTTGAAATAAGGAAGGAAGGAAAGAGCGAGTGAGTCAAAGACAAAATAAGCCAGGTATTAGAAGCAAACAGGGGACTTGTCTCTGAAAATAGTTTAGACCAGAAGGTCTCAAACTTTCTAGGTTTGTAGCATTGTCTAACTAATATTTCTATGGTGCCAAAGAAATGCCTTTAGAGTTTGTCTGTCATTGGTGGCAGTTTGGTTCTGTTTGTTTAGTTGTTAGTGGTTCCAGTATCCTGAAAAGTACTTATGTCGTGACTGGTTTAGTAGCGTGTAGAGCAATCAGACATGCAATTGAAAGAGGAAGTGATGCTTTTTTTTTTTAGGCCTTTGAGACAGATTTTTAAGATTTATTTTTATTTTATGTGTCTGGGTGTTCTGTAGGCGTATCTGCCTGTGCACCACATGCATGCCTGTGAGCCACCATGTGTGTCCTCTGAAAGAACGTCATCCAGTGCTCTTAACTACTGAGTCATCTCCAGCACCTTGCCTTAGCTTTTGGTTTGGTTAGGTTTGGTTTGGTCTTTACACAGAGTCTCTCTAGCTAGCCTCGATGGTCCTTGAATTCACTACCTAGATCAGACTCACCTCAGACTCACAGAGATCCATCCACCTGCCTTTGCTTCCCAAGTGCTGGGATTAAAGGGGTGGGCACTACTCCTCTTGCCTCTGCTACTTAAGCATGACTGTTATAGACATGTGCCACCATCTTAGACTCAGATTGGACACAGCACCCCATTCCCTGCTCCATGCTAGGTTCCACATGCCCATTGCTTTTTTAAACAAGACAAAACAGTCAAAAAAAAAAAAAAAAAAAAAAAAAAAAAAAAAAAAAAGGCTTCCTAAAACTTAGCTCTACACAAAATACGATGCCATTTTAAGGAAGGTAGTGTTGTAGTCTGACCTGCAACTTGAAGCACCTTGGTCTGTTGTTTTAGTCATGTCCACGTGATGTTGGACATCCATGTTTTCAGCAGGAATTGCAGGTAACCACTTGGCTCCTCTGAGCATTCACTGTGGCACTTAGGGTGCCCGGCATACAGTTGCCAGCTGTCATGGAGGCTGGAGTTGGTCCAGGCACACTGGGCGGCTCTCGAGATCTAAGTGGTCCTGGGCAGCTGCCTCACCTCTCATGCCAGGCAGCTCAGGAGACGTCTGGTGTCTCCAAAATTTAGAGGGAAGGTTTTTTTTTTTTTTTTTTTAATTGGGAATATTATAATTGGGTTATAAAGCCAAGAAAATTAAAAGAGCAATAAAAATTATTCTCACAGTTTTCTTTATAGTTGAGCTGTCTGTCCTGGATTTATATTTCTTATTAGTTCAAACCACTAAGGGGAGACTTATTATCAACTAATGCTTCAAAAGTTTAGACTCCAGGGACTCTGACTCCCTCTTCTGGACTCTATGGGTACTGCATTCATGGTGCACAAACACACAGTATCTTAAAATTTTAATGTCAGACCAGGCATGGTGGCCATGTTTTAATCCCAGAATTCAGGAGGTAGGGGCAGGTGGATCTCTCTGAGTTCAAGGACACCTAGAGCTACAAAATGAGACACTACCTCCAAGCAATTTTGTTGTTGTTCTTAATGTCTAGACCATGATTTCAATGTTTTTTTTTTGTTTGTTTGTTTGTTTTTAATGAACTCAGGTTAAAAATACATTTTAACTTTTTTTTTTTTGTTTTGTTCGTTTCTGTTTTTCGAGACAGGATTTCTCTGTGTAGCTCTGGCTGTCCTGGAACTCACTCTGTAGACCAGGCTGGCTCAGAAATCCGCCTGCCTCTGCCTCCCAAGTGCTGGGATTAAAGGCGTGCGCCGCCACCACCGCACGGCAATATATTTCAACTTAATAAATTTTCTAAATGGCTTTAGTAGGTTATTGCCATATGACCTGAAAAGCTTTCTTTTCACTTCTCTGTATTATCCTTAGATCCCTAGAGAGACCAGGACTCCTCATTTTTCCTTGGAACAATCACCATATTACCTTGCTAACCAGGCCTATGACCTAGAGAGGGTTGGGTTTAGTTATTAGAAGATTTGGAGACACATGAAGCCCTGGAATGAGCACTTTGGAGGTCATAGCAGGTCATAGGTTCTGCTGTAGTTGGTCTCACAATATCCTGTTCTCAAGGCAGGGGGTAAATAAGAGGAGAGACTGTCACTATTTCTATGAATCTAAGTGAAATGCTCTCCTGGTCCCATAGGCCACCATGACATGCCAGTATGTGTCTGTAGGCCAGTTTGGCCAGGCAGCTCCCTCACCAGGTGGCTGTCTCCCTGTCCCCTTCACAGCTTCCCCAGCGCATTGTTGAGTGGCTGTGCTATTTCTGACTCTGGCATTCAACTTTTTTGAAGCTGTTACATTAGCTGATGGCTGCTTAAAGTCTATTAAAGGTCAGAACCATCAGCCTCCCAGACCCTGAGATAGATGCCCTAGTTGGAGGCAGTGCCTAAGCTGGAGAAGGGAAGTCCCCAGACCAGCAGCCCCTGTGGCAGACTCCCCAGGCTCCGATGCATCTTCCTTCCCATCCACCTCTACTCAGCTCACTGTTGCAATGGCGTAGTTTTATAGATCAGAAATCATGAACTATAGAATGGAAATATTATCACTCAAAAAATGACACAATTAGGGGCCAGGGTTGGGGAGAAAAGAATTTCTAATAACATAACAGACAGTGATGTTCTTGTGTTTGTCTTACACTGGGGCCCCAAGAACAGTGTTGTTCTGGCTAAGCACTGGTGGTTTGACTTCCAGACACTATTAACATCCCTTTTTTGGGTTTGGTTGGGTTTGGTTGGGTTTGGTTTTGAGACAAGGTCTTACTATGTAACCTAGGCTGTCTTGGAACTCACTCTGTAGACCAGGCTGATCTCATAGGGATCCACCTGCCACTCCCTTCTGAGTGCTGGCATTAAAGAAAGGTCTATGCCTCTGCGCTTGACTCAGTGTCCCTTAAAGAACTCGAGAGATGTCATTGGTAGAGTGATGAAGGTGTGTGTGTTCAGATGTAAAAGAAAACAAAATGATGAAATTTGAAAAAGTAGGGGGTGGATCTAGAAATTAATATATTAAGCAAAGCAGAAAGGTGAATCCCACTTTTGTTCACATCCTGGTTGTGTGTGGGAAGAGGGCAGAGGGCAGGGCATAAAGCTGGAAGGACACCGAACCTCATGGCTTCACGGCTTCAGCTAGCTGTGATGAAGACAGGACATGTGCGCACTAGAGCACGTGACCAGCAGAGGAGGCAGAGACAGGTGGATGACTCTCAGTTCAAGGCTAATCTAGTCTATAGAGCGAGTTCTAGGCCATCCAGGGCTACACAGAAATCCTGTCTTAGAAACAAAAACAAAAAGAGAGAGAGAATAGCCAGCAGAGAGGAGACCACTGGGAGTGAACAGGTTATAGGGTGGAGGAGGAGAATCAGCAAAAATACATTTTGTTTGGGAATGCTATGATGAAACCTAATCCTTTGTATGTTGGTTTAAAAAGAGATTGGAGAGTGCACCTCTGTTAAGAGTACTTGCTGTTCTTGGAGGACCAGGTCTGGTTCCCAGCACCCACACCCAGTGGCTTACAACCATCTGTAACTCCAGGTTCAGTTCTGACACCTCTGTTAGCATTCCTTCTAGACTCTGCCCAGCAGTTACCTAGCAACAGCTAGCTAGGCCTGGCTTGCTATAAAAAGGACTGATTGGCCTCTCTTAGCTCTCTCTGCCCCCCTTTACTCTCTCTGACCCCTTTCTCCCTCTCTCCATTCTCTGTCTGTCCCCTCGTTTTTTGCTTCTACTGCCTTCTCAACCCCCTTCCCTGTCCCCAAATAAACTCTATTCTATACTAGATCTGTGGAATGGCTGCTACCTCACGGGGAGAGGTGTCTCCTCGTGGGTCTGCCACCACACCATACCAAGTTCTACAAAGCATATCCTTGGTTTTACAAAACACATCAACCTCTTCTGGTCTTGAGGGCACACACATGCACATATACATAGAAAATGTTTATGTCACTTATATTAATTATCATTTAAGTTTGTATTGGGGAAAAGAAGTCCCATTCTGGTCTTTTCTCTCAGGTTGGGGCTCATGCAAGGAAGGCATGAAACTTTCTGTTGAGGCTTTCTGTCAGGGTCACACATACAAACATGCCATGGTCCTGGGCAAGTCTCCCAGTGCCTAGTGTGGTACTGAACACTGGTTCTGGGGGTGCATTTCTCTGTAAACTGTTTGTAAGAGAGGTAAAAAAATTAGTCAAAAAACAATTTGCCTAAAAAATACTCTAAAAGATACGCAGTTTAAATGACCTGAGAAGTCCCAGGATTGAGGGGCTACTTGACTAGGCACTCTCAGTGTCACAGAGAAAGTTGGGGACTTCTGAGGCCCCTTTCTAAGTAAATAACTCGAAACCAGCAGGTGAAAGAGAAGTATGTTCCAGGAGGCTTAGGTAGGCTTAACAGACCCTGCGCCCTGGCGGTGCTTAATTATCAGGCCTGCCAGGTTCCGCAGAACATGGTGACTTTCTCTCGTTTCTGTGATGAGATCACTTTGCTCATGCAGGGCCTGTCTTCCATTAATCTCCTTCCCCCGCCTTCTATATCTTGATGTCACACCTGGTCCTTCTCTTTTATAGAGCTACTTCTTAAATCGTGCCCAGAGTCTGTGTGGCCCAGAGCATAGTACTGTCCCTGACTCCCTGCGCTGGCTCTGCCATCCCTTGGGCCAGAAGTTTTTCATGGAGCGAAGCTGGTCGATCAAGTCAGCAGCCAAGGAGAGCCTGTACTGCTCCCAGAGGAACCCAGGTAAGGGTGCCTTCTCCACTGCCCAGAGCTGCTGACAGGCGCTTCAGAGGAGACGAGACCCAGGCGCCTCCACCTTATTTAATACTTTTTTTCCTTTTCCTCTTTTTTGAGTCTCATAAAAGATAAGTAACTTTCTTGAGGTAAGAGCCTATCTGTAACTTAGCTCGGTTTGCAGCTCTGCTGTGTAGGGCAGTCAAAGCCTGTGGTTACTACATGACAGGGCCACACATGATAAGTTGTGATTAAGCACCAGCTATATTCTTAGCCCTTGTTCTAGACACTTTGGAGATGTCAAAGGTATGGGGGGTGCTGTTCCCTGGCCTCGGGGCCTTCTGGCCCCATTGGGAGGGCAGAAAGCAGTACATGAAACAGTTAGGGAACAATAGGCGGCGGCAGGCAGTCACCAGTGCTCAGAACGGTGACAGGGACAGGGCTCCAGGCACTGGAAGGAGATGCAGGCTTTCTGTCTCTGCCATTTGATGGTGATTGAAGTCGACTTGCCCGGGCTTAGCGTGCAGAGGCTGGCAGGGTAGACTCACATAGGGAACACATAGTTGTCTGCCATGGTCTCTGCTGAGTGGGAAGGCACACATGGAGGAGCTTGTGGTTTGTTTTTAAACTGTCGTCCAGTATAAGGATGTGGAACACCAGAAATTGAATTAAAGGAAGGAAGAAAGGAGAGAAAGAGTAACCCCAAATCCTCGGACAGTTTTGTCCACAGGGCGGACCTCCCACAGACCTGCTGTTCCTCCTGCCCTTTCCAGGGCCAAGCCTCCTCACAGAGACAGTGTCTAGAAACATCCCTCCTCCTCTTGGCCAAATTGGGTCTGAGAATGGAAGGGACAAGTGAGTCTATGATAGGGGCCTACCAGAAAAGGGACTTGTCAGCTGTTACGTCCTTTGCAGGGCCCCTGTCCAGTCAGCTTAGGCTGGCCATGGCTGATCACAGAACAGGGTTCTCCATGGACAGGAGCACTGCAGCCCAGTGCTGTTTTTTCCTTCTTGGCCATCAGTTCTCACAAAGACAGAAAGTCACTTGGGAGGCAGAGGCAGGCAGATTTCTGAGTTCGAGGCCAGCCTGGTCTACAGAGTGAGTTCCAGGACAGCCAGGGCTACACAGAGAAACCCTGTCTTAAACAAACAAAAACCAAAGACAAAGTCTCTCAACATTCTATTTTTTATTTCCTGATACGGCTGTACAGCCATTAACTTATACCGTCAACTTGGAACTTCCAAGCCCCGTTGCGTGCACCTCCACAGACACACATGCCCTACTCAGGTAGTTTAAAACCACACGAAAGCAGTTTCATGGGTAATTCTTATCTTTCCTTCTTGTTCATTTTGTTTGTGTTTGGTAGGGGCAAGTGCCACAGTACTCAAATCAGGGCCGTTTGTAGGAGCCAGTTCTCTCCTACTGTGTAAGCTGCAGGGTTGAACTCAGGTTATCAAGCTGGTGGCAGGCGTTCACTCACTGAGATATCTCACCAGCCCCTAAGGGGTTTAGTTAAGAAAGATTTGGTACCTGTTATGGGCACAGCTGTCTCTAAGGCTCTCCTACATTTTCACACTGTAAAAAGTCTCTCTCTTTTTTTTTTTCTTACTGAACAAGGCTGAAATCTAAAGTGTCACAGATGCTAAACATGCCCGTTCTCACTGAGGCGTCCCCCATCTTCAGAAGGGCTCACAAGTAAGACCTATAACTTCTTTCTCTTCAGCTGACCCCATTGCCCAGGTGCACCAGGCTTTCTGTAAAAACCTGCTGGAAAGAGCTGTGGAGTCCTTGGTGAAACCTCAGGCCAAGAAGAAGGCAGGCGACCAGGAGGAAGAGAGCTGGTAAGGTCCCCAGGCCTTGAATCTGCCTCAAGGCTGGGGCCCTCAGGTGCCATCCCTCACCAAAACAGTCGGCCAGCGGTTGCTTTTCAGATCATAGGTCTGGCTCAGACCCCACAATGCCCTTTTTTTCACCTTTTACATCCCTTCACCAACTGGGGCTAGTTGTCAGAGCAAGTTAGAAATGGATGAATTTGCTTTGCTTTTGGGGACAGAGAGCAGTGAACTGTTGAGAGAGATGGAGTGAGATACGGAAGAGCTCACCAGGCAGGCGCAGCTGGCCCAGAGAGCTTGGAAACCCAGCTTGCGGTGAACGTTTTCTCTCACAGATTAATACCCAGTAAACTGAAAGATATCAAAGTCATACCATCCCAGGTCCTGATTGCAGTGTACCTGAGGAATGAGGGAGGGACAGACCTACCTAGGCAGTAGAAAATTTCTAGAAGGATGTGGCTTTGGAGCCTAATCTGGAGGAAGAGTCAAGGTTGTCCACGGAGGGAGCAAGGCTGGCCCTGGGGGTCGTCTTTCCTGGTACAGGAGAGAACATCAACAAAAGGCTGGCCTGTGTACATGTCTGTGGTGCACATGGGCAGAGCTTGGTGAGCCATGGACGGTGGGAAAGGAGCCAGAGAGGGCCATTCCGTCTTAGAATTGGATCTCTAAGCAGCCAAGCTTAGAGATGTAAATATGCATGTGGCTACGTAAGGCTATACATAGGTATGGTCTTTCTGTATGCCATAAACATGGAACCCTTCTTTTTTTCTTTTTAGTGAGTTTTCCAGTGCTCTAGAGTATTTGAAATTACTTCATTCTTTCGTGGACTCTGTGGGATTTGTGACCTCACCATTCTCCAGCAGTTCTGTGCTCAGGTCAGCCCTTGGTGAGTAGCTGGGTGGCTCCGCAGTCCTGGGAATGTTTAGTACACACTGTCCAGCCCCCACCCCTTTCCCAGCACCTCCAAAATCAGGAGTATATCTTAAAGCGTCTTCCCTAGTCTTAGGTTTGTATCCAAGATGCCTCAGCCCGTAGTCCCTCATGAGCAATGTTCTTTGAGCAGAAAATATTGGTCCCTGTATAAATGTAACAGTGAGTGGGGCATTACCCCTGAGGCCCTGGCTGGGTAGCTTAGGTCAGGACTTTTCCTTATGCACGTGGCTAACAACAAAGGGCCTGAGTCCCTGAGGCTGGTGGGTATTCATCTTAACTCCAGAAGGCTCCTGGAGCTGGGAAGGCTCCCAAAAGAATCCCAGAAGAGCAGCTATGGTAACATGGTTTATATTGACTTCAGAGTTTAGAACAATACATGTTCTTACTCCTTTCCTGTCACCTGGCTGTCCCTCAATTGGTCCTGGCAAAGTAGTTTTACAGTTTAGAAACCTGAGACTCAGAAGGGAAACTGCAGCAATAAAAGCATAAAATCAATGTGCTTTGCTGGGCAGTGGTGGCACACTCCTTTAGTCTCAGCACTCAGGGGCCAGAGACAGGCCTCCAAACCAGCCTGGTCTACAGAGTGAGTTCCAGGACAGCCAGGGCTATACACAGAGAAACCCTGTCTCAGAAAACAAACAAATAAAAATCTAACATTAAAGTGAACATTTTTGTTAAACTTCTATTCAGACCAATTTTCTAATAAAAAGAGTACCAAATATGGAATTACTGGGTTAGTAGGAGTGAGCGTGTCAAGCTGTTGGTACACACTACCAGATGATGAGGGAAAGCAACCTGAAGATCCTTCCTTATCACAACATAAAGATGCTACATGCCGTTGAATATTCCTTAGACTTGCTTCCTGTGGGTACAAATGGGTGTCTCCTGCTGCTGCTCCCGCCCAGGTCCCGATGTCGTCTGTCGATGGTGGACATCCGCAGTCACTATGGCCATCAGCTGGCTCCAGGGAGATGATGCAGCTGTGCGTTCTCACTTTACTGAAGTCGAGCGGGTCCCCAAGGCCCTGGAAGTGACTGAGTGCGTAAGCTCCTTGATTGCTAGTGCGCTTCTCTCCAAGGGAATCTTAGTGAGGGAGCAGAAGGGAGCAGGTCCAGACAGCCATGTTGATCTGGGGTCAGAACTCTATGACAGATGGGAGCTGGGGGAGGGGGCCGAGGAACCACAGAGAAATGATCTCAGTCGGCCCAGCCCTCTCTGTGTGCTCTGCAGAGCTCTCCTAGCTTATCATGGCTGCTTAGGGCACCTCTTCCCTCTGCTTCCGTGGTGCCGTGCTGTATAGAGGAGCTGGAACAGCGATGTGTTGTGGCTATGGCCACTGTGAGGCGGTCCTGCAGCCTGTGCAAGCGCCCGGTTCCATTTTCTCACCGCTACTCATGACACCCCATCAGCCCTGCCGGGTCTGCACGCATGCCCACATGTGAGCATATGTGTGTCTGCACACATGCAGACATACTCATACGTACACATCTATTCAAATATGTGCTTGTCACGGTACACATGTAGAGGTCAGAGGATAGCCTACAGGATCGCTTCCTCCCTCCCACCTTGTAGGCTCTAGGGACCAGAAGTCCATTAGCTTGGTGGCAAACCCAGTGCTGAGCCTTCTTTCTCTCTCTTTCTTTAAATAACTAAAGTACCTATAGCAAGAGGCATAAACAGAGGCTTTGACATTCTTTCTGACACGTGTGTCTGAACCTTGGGGGTGTGTAACACTGAATGATGGGCAACCTCACCTGCTGGTACCCTGCATGGTGTTGGTTAGATCTGGGTGCGCTTGGTAACATTACAAATTGCAATCAGGCAAAAAGTCCCCTGGAGTCCTATCCCGAAAGCCAAGGCATGTTTTTGCCAAGAAGAATTCTTCGCAGACGGCTGAGAGGAGCGGGAGGGAGTGGCCTGACCTGTCTGTTTCATTGAAGTAGCCCAGTTTTCAAGCCCTGTCTAGTAACTGCCCAGCCCCTGTACCAGCCCCGCAGTAGCACTCCTGAGTGTGTCTGCCTCTGACTCACCTAAAGATGCAGAGGCTCAACAAGTAGGTTACCTAAAATCACTTTGCCCACTAAGTCTCAGAGCCACGGGTTACTGCAAAGCTTCGTGGCAGGCATCCTTGCCTGGGTTCTTCCTGGCTCCTCTGCCCTTCAGAACTCTGATGAGTAGGCACCTTTTGCCAACCCAACATCCTCTCCTCAGGCCAGAGACTTGTAACAGTAAATCTGGGTCTCTAGTCACCTCTAGGACCAGGTGAGGACTGAACAGGAAAAGGATTGACTCAGCTCAAGTCCAGTGTTTCCTGGACTGCAGGAGACTATGGTGGCAGTATTGTAGTGCCAGCAGATGCCACCGTGATGCCACAGTGCGACTGCCGTCCACTTAGGCTCTTCCACCTGTTTGTTACGCAGCTAACCTGTTCTCACCTGCTTCTCTTCTCCTGCTCACTGCTCTAGGAGTCCCTTGGTGAAGGCCGTCTTCTATGCCTGTAGAGCCATGCATGCCTCGCTCTCTGGAAAAGCCGATGGGCAACAGAGTTCCTTCTGTCATTGTGAGAGGGCCAGTGGTCACCTATGGAACAGTCTCAATGTCAGCAGCGCTACTTCTGATCCTTCACTTAACCATGTGAGTGGGAGCCTCTGGAGGATTTCCGTGTGGTTTGTATGAACACTCCCAACCCAAGCTTACCTAGCCTGTTGGGTTCTCTAAGACACAGAAGCCAGAATAGTAGGTTCCCTTCCCCAGATGGAGCTTGCTGGGGCAAATGTGTTTGCACCTTCACCTCTCCATGGCTCCCATAATCCCAGATCCTGCTACGCGGCAGCTTCCTGTAAGCCCCAAGTGAATGGGCCAGGGCTCTGCATTTGCTCCAGGCAGTCTGTGCTGCTCCCTCCGGCCTGGGCCAGCTGACAGCCCCAGTGCCTCTGGCCGGCTGCACACCTCCCAGCGGGCTGCTGTGGTGCATTGTAGTTGCATTGCATGTTCTGGTAATACCTGTGCAATGTTTCCACAGTGCATCACGGAGGCCTGCCCTGGCTGCCCACTGTGCCATGGCCAAAGAAAGAGGACCTGGATCTAAGGGCACTGCTGAAGGCCTACCTAACCATCCTGGAGAATAAGGACAGTGTCACAGCTGGTCCTCTAGGAAAATGTGTGCTGTAACACCAGACGGGAGGGACAGGAAACTTTGTGGAAGGTTAGAACCAGCTGCTTTCTGGGGTTTTGTCCCAAGTGGCTGGTCTGAAATTTCAAGGTAGCAGTTGTCAGCGGGCTTAGGTGCTTTTTGAAGTCAGGACAGAAGGCCAAGCCTATAAGGATAGGCGTTGTGTAGATCACAGGCTTGGAGGCAAGCCTCTGTTGGGCTTCCTATTGGTCTCCCCTGGTGTGTTTCCTCATGAGGAAACCATTGTCAGCCATATTAGAGGTACTAGAAAGGGTTTTAGGGGACACCCTTGGCGCTGTGGTTCCTAGGTAGCAGTTCAGGCCAGGAGAATGGGCCTGGGAAAGTGTAGTCAGGGAGCAAGATCCAGTCCAGGCTACTTTCCCACACACAAAGATGCTGCTCCCACGCCTGTAACTTAGAAGTGCCAGCTTTGCCCGGAGGGAGAGTTTCTTATCTGTGTCCCTGAGGCTGTCAGCAATCACAGGCTAGTGTAGCCAAGAGTTGGCGCCTTGTGCAAGCACGGGGCAGAAGAGATCAGGGCAGCATGGTACCCCAAATCCAGTGCCTGCAGAAACCACCTAGGTGAGACGGAAGTGGCCTTCAGGAAGTCTGCGTGGTGCCGTCTCCCTTACTGCTGCACATACTACTGATGGCCTCCTCCTGGGAGTCCAGGAGGTAGCCTAGACTTGTCAGCGGTTACACAGAACGTGCAGCTCCTCCCGTGCATGCACAGTGTTGCCTTGTAAAAGGCTCATAACAGCTGTGCTGCCATTCCCATTTTATAGATGAGGAAACCAAGGCTTAGGTCAAGTCACATGCCAGAGTTCTGTAGCTGCTAAGACAGACATGAGAATACCATGTGCTTCTGCCTTCAAGAAGGCCCATCTCTTTCTCCTCCTCCCTCCCTTCTGCTGCCCTGTGCCCCAGGCTCTACTGCTGCCTCAGTCAGTCAGTGCCTTGGTTCTTCTATAGGAGAAAAGCCTGGGTACCTCTGGGTGATTTATCCTCCAGACCCATCATGGGAGATGGAAGATGTCTCCCCTTACTGCTGCCTCAGACCCACGAGGATCTTCTTACTGCCCCTGTCACCTGTGCCGTGTCCCTTTTAGAGATTTTGTTTTCTTACCTGCAGAATGATGAGAACAGACCACATCCATCTTGGGTGGGCAGTGCAGGATAAGTGTTCCCCACAGATGTTCTTCACAAAACCCAGCCCCTGGGTTTTGTTGCTACCTGTTGGTCTGAGGGTCTGGCAAATTAGGCACAGGCCAGTTACCTCTCTCTCCCTATGGTTTATCCTGCAGGTGGTCCAGCTGCTCACCTGTGACCTGCTACTGTCGCTGAGGACAGCGCTCTGGCAAAAGCAAGCAGGTGCCAGCCAGCTCCTGGGTGAGACCTACCACGCATCAGGCACTGAGCTGGCTGGCTTCCAGAGGGACCTGGGCAGCCTTCGAAGGCTGGCCCATAGCTTCCGCCCAGCATACCGCAAGGTAAGGCCTAGCAGGCCTGTGGGATGTGCAAGCCAACAGGTGTAGGTCTCAGGTCCAGCACCAAGATGGGTGTCATGGGCCACAAGGGCACTCAATAGTCCTAACTAGTGTCAGGTGGCAGCCTTACTGAGAGCCATATGGAAACGGACATTCACTGTGATTTACCTTGGGAACTTTTCAGCTGTGCCATCTTCTCTCCACAGCACCTCTGCCTCTGGCTACAGCATCTGAGTTAAGCCTCTGAGGAAAGATGCACAACTCTGCTTCTCTAGATTCAAGTCATTTCTTCTTTGTTTATAGTGCTTACTAGAGTAATGCAGTGGGCATTTTCAGTTTTGTTTTAAGCAGAGTCTCAATATATTACCTAGGCTGGCCTTGAGTCTGCCTCAGCACCTTGTGTGTGGAATTACAGGCACATACCTCCTGACATATGTGGTGGTCTTAGACAGCAGTGGGGAGAGGTATAGATTATATAAAACATTTCAACTGAGGGATAGGGGAGTGGCTAGAACTTACTATGTCAACCAGGCTAGCCTCAAACTCACTGAGATCTATCTGACTCTGTCTCCCAGATGTGAGGAGGAAGGTGTGCACCCTCATGCCCAGCTTAAAAATATATTTAAATTTTTATTTGACACATAATAATTACACATATTTACAAGCTACATATAATAGGTATATTACAAGTTAATATATAATGTATAATAATTTTAATTGGCGTATTCTTCACTTTTGTTCTAATTAGCATACATTAATTACAATAATTAATGGTTTCATTGTGACAGTCCCATGCATGCATACATATGTTTATAATGTGCTTCGCTCCTCTCAGTCCTTCAGCCTGTCCATCCCACGGCTCCAGCTTCCTCTCCTCTTCCCAGTCAGTCCCCTTTCTACTTCCATGCTTTTTTGTTTCATTTGTTTAATGACCCCGTGAGTTTCATCAGGTTTGTTCATAGCCATGTTGGGACCTTGCTGGTAGCCACACCACACTATCTCTCAGCAATCCGTAACTGTGTATAGATCCTCACACGAGGCCTGAGACCTCAGGAGCTCTCCTCACTCCATGACAGGAAGTTGGTGAGCCCAGTCTTGTGCAGATCTTACATAGGGAATTGTAGCATCTGTGAACTTGAATGCACTGCTTGTGTCTGGAAGCCGGTGTTGCTCTGCTCTGCTTCCTCCCCTTCACCTCACACTGTTGTTACTGTGAGGATCCACATACTGGTGCCTGAATTATTCTATGAAAGCAGAAGAGGATACTGTATCATAAGTGGCAAGGAAAGGAGTGAACTGGGCTAGGAGGGGCACTGAAAGGCAAGACATTCGCTGAAGAAGAAATCCCTCAGACTGAAGTACAGCCTCAGGGTCATACTGAACACTGCAGCAAACCAAGCCGACTGGCCCAGTAAAGAGATACAGTCCTCAGAGCTCGGGCAAGTAGCCTAGTTGGTAGTGTGCCTGCCTGCAATGCACAAAGCCCTGTGTCAGCCCCAGCAGCAACTAAATCTCGAGTGTGATGGCATACACTGTAATCCCAGCACTTGGGACATAGAGACATAAGAATCAGAAACCAAACTCGTCCTTGGCCATATAATAAGTTTGAGGTCAGCACAGGCTACATAAGACTGCACCTCAGCAACTGAAAGGGAGGGAGGGAGGGAGGGAGGGAGACAGACAGAGAGACAGACGTGTACCCCATGGTTTGGGCTGCTCCTCCTTTCTGGAACCCATTCAAGTTAGACCTCTGGTCTGCTCAGACTGGCTGGTACCAAAGGCCTCTCCTAAAATGCCCTCTTTTGTGCCTGCCTTGTTCAGGAGGCTTCAATGCCCTCTGCGCCCCCACCCCACCCCACCCCCATCCCTACCTAGCATCACTAGCTATAGGACAATTGCAAATTCAAGGCCAGCCCAGGCAACTTAGTAAGAAAGGCTATGGATGTGTAGCCCAGTGCAGAGAGCTGGCCAGCATGTGTAAGGCCCTGGCTGCTATCTCTTAAGACTGGGGAGAGACAAAAGTAGACATCTAGACCTGGGCCTCCACCCACCAGTGGTTTCTGTTCCCACAAGCAGCTGATTTAGGCCAGTGAAACAGCTCGGCAGGTAAAGGTGCCTGCTTTTGGGTTTGATGGCCTGGGTCCAGTCCCCAGCACCCACATGGGGCAGGAGAGAACCGACTCCCAGATTGTCCTCATACCTCCTCATGCATATTACCTCATGCAGGTAAATAGAACATTTACCCTCCACACATACGTATTCAAACACACAAAAGAAATGCTATTTTTCTGAGCTGGCATGGTAACTTTAATCCTAGCATTCTGGTAGCACAGCAGGTAGATCACTGTGAATTTGAAACCAGCCTGGTCTATATCGGGAGTTCTAGGCCTACCAGGACTACACAGTATGACTCAGAAACAGAGACTTATCCCTGGAAACATGTACCAAGTCTGACCGACCAATCTGCAACCCACGTGTGACCAAAGCAATGAGTGGCTCAACACAGAACCATAAAGTTAAACCACGTGATTTCTGGTGTGTGCTCTCCAGTGTGCAGGGGTGAGGGATCAGCTGTGTCGCACAGTCCTTCGGCATGACCCCTGTAAAGGACAGTGTTGAGTTACAATGTCAAAGGGCTGAAGAAGACTCCAGTCTAGACTCCATTCCTTTCTGAAGAAATAAGATAGTGAACTTGATACCAACCTAGCCATTCCCCTCATCCTTCTTTGTCCTTTTGTCTGACTTGAGACATAGCCCTCAAGGACAAGGCTTCACCCAAACTACTGCCTTTAACCCTAGAGGGTACCTCAGGGCTGTGTCAGCATCAGGGAAGGCTACCTTTTCCCTCTGGCTCATCTTGTATTGCTACTGCCAGCAGCTGGCCTGTGCTCTCTGTCCCTTTCTCACTGTTGATGTAGGTTCCTAGCTTGCCTTGAGGATAAGATAGGTTCACCGAGACTAGACAGGTCAGAACCAGAGTGTGACTGATGTCCCCTGTACCTGCCAGGTGTTCCTGCATGAAGCCACTGTGCGCCTGATGGCAGGAGCCAGCCCCACCCGTACACACCAGCTGCTGGAGCATAGCCTACGGAGGCGCACCACTCAGAACACCAAGCACGGTAAATCCAAAGGCCCAGTGTGGCCTTACACTTGGCGAGCAGAGACGGTGGAGCTCTGGCATCTGGCAGAGTGTTTCTACGCACTGCATGACTCTCTTAGCTACTTAGTGGGATGGGGACAAAAGGACTCAGTGGGCAGCAGGAATCTTGTTAGCTGAATAGTCAGGATACTGCTCTAAAAACTTAGGACATCCTCCCAGTGCAGGAGCACGGTAAAGCTGCATGGGTTTGAATATCTCAGCCTACTTCGTTGCCAAGTTCATCTTCTGCCCTTTGAGAGGACGGGGAAGGGTGCAGAACACACCTCCACACAGATGAGGGGTGAGTTCAACAAATGAGGCCGCATAAACTCCTTGGGACAGTGCTTATGTAAATCTCATTCCCACAGGAGAGGTAGACACCTGGCCTGGCCAACGAGAGAGAGCTACTGCCATCCTGCTGGCCTGCCGCCATCTTCCCCTCTCTTTCCTGTCTTCCCCGGGCCAGCGGGCAGTACTACTGGCTGAAGCTGCCCGCACCCTGGAGAAGGTGGGTGACCGCCGTTCCTGCAGTGACTGCCAGCAGATGATTGTCAAGCTAAGCGGTGGCACTGCCATCGCTGCCTCCTGACCACCGTCTGGGGCCTGGTCCACTTCTTCCCACCTTTGTCTCTTTGTCCCGGGATCTTCCCTCTGTCTCCCAGACTGTCTCCCCATCTGTTTTTCTCCCTCCTCCAAGAGCTGTGAGGATGAAGGCAAGACTGATTTTCTGAGCTGTTACCTGCCAAGGCTTTTGGATCATCAGGCCAGTAGGAACCATGGGCAAAGCTCCTTAATCCGTGGTCTAAGCCCGGGTGGGCTGAGAAGATAGCTGGGCTGAACAGGAATGGGGTGATCTCCTCACTTGAAAGCCAAGCGGGTGCTGCCAAGCCCCTCCCAGCCCTCTAGAGACCCTCCTTTCTGCCTCTGTGTTTTTGTTATGTTTTGTTTCTGTTCGGTTTTTTTTTTTTTTAAAATCAGGCTTTCTCTGGGAACTAGGTCTCTGCACCAGAGAGCAGTTTGCATTCTGGACTTGTCCGACATGCCCCTTTTTATACAGATGTTTTTATATGTGTGTGCTTGGCCTGCCATGAAGTGCTGTGGCATCTCTGTTCCTCTCCCTGGGTCTGCACTCCCTCCCCTGTGCCTGACTAAGCCTGTTCATTGTTTTTTCATCATTACAAGGGACAGCCAGGGAGGGAGGGAGCCCAGCCCTGGGGAGGTGGGTGGGAAGCAGGGGCAGGTCTAAGGATGGGTGAAAAATAATGTTGGCATTGTTTTTTAATTTTTTAAAAAATAAATGGTATCTTATTTAATTGTCCTGTTCCTTCCCATTTCTCCACCCCTTGAGATGGCCGCCTGAGCTCAGGGCAGGCCCACGGGGCTGGAAAGGATGAGGCCACCATTTGGCCTGAGGTCCAGGGGTCTTTAGCATGATTTGTTCTTCCTCCCCCACCTTAATCCCTACCTCCCATACAGTGTATTTTTATCCCTAATTCCTGTCTGAACAAGCCAGGGTGGCAGACACTGGTCCCAAACCTTCCCCAGCAACAAGCCTCTCATTTGCAGGGTAGGCAGCAGGAATCAGGTCTCTTGCCTTGAGATGGGGGGAGTCCTAGGAAGAAGAGTGGTCCTGCTTTTGTGGACTACTTGGCTCAGGGCTTCCTGAGAGACTTGAGAGGAATTGTCCCTCCTCGTGCTTTTCATCCCTTCAAGCTGGTTGAAGCAGAGAGTAGGCGGGGTGGGCCTTTCCAGTGCTTGTACCCCCACCTACTCTGCCTTCCGCCCCTCCCCAAGCATCACTGTAATTTATGGCCCCTGCCATGGGGCAGCCTAGCCCTTGTGTCTTGTGTATATACTGTGCCTTTTCTCCTTGTCGTGGGGTGGGGGGATTGGTTTTTCACTGAACAGGGGATACACCTATGTCTTCATCAGTGTTGAAACATTCACCATGTGCTGGACATAGGTTTTCAATAAACACAGATTGGTACCACCTAACACAAGGCTGTGTGAGTCTGTAGCATCATTATTACGTTGTTTTAACCAAATGACTGCATTTTTGGCTAACCGTGAGTTAGGGACTGGGCTCAGCCAGGTAGCTGCAATTTGGTGGCCCTTACCTTGCCCACAGGTTTACCTGACACACTCTAGGGATGGATGAGAGTCTGGGATAAAAGGGCTATTATCCAGATTCCAGCTCCTTGCCTGGCCGACTAGTTGGTAGTAGCAGTTCTTGGGAACATGAGGTGTGAGGTCACTCCTCCGTCAGGTGGGTCCTTGCTTTGTAGGTGGGGCCCTCAGCTCAGCATTGCACCATCTTCTGGCCACATACCAGTACATTCCTGTATTTCCCAGCTGAGTCACCTTGGTGAACTGGCCCCTTGCCTACACTTGCATATATAGAACAATCAGGCATATTGCTCACGTGATAGTGATTGACATACAAGAAGTATCAGGGTGCGGGAAGGGCTTTGTGGCCAACGGCTCAGCCACACAGAGTTATTTGGGCCTTTAGAAGTAAAATGAAGGCTCCATCTGAGATGAGCTTGGGGCTGAATCCCATTCATCAGGCCAACAAACAACTCTGAACCACACCCATTCCTGAAAGGCATTAGCAGCAGACTGCACTGCCCAGAGGTTAGTGCAGCCAGGAGGGTCCAACCTGCACCGTGTTCACTAGAGTCTGAGGTAGCCACTGCCCTCTCCTCAGCCTAGCCCCATTGCAGATCTAAGGCAAGGTACTTAGGTCCCAAAACCTTAATTCCATTATCTGCAGACCACCCTGTAGATCCTCAAGTTAAATAAGAAACTGTAACATATGGTGGCTGTTGTTCAGTGTGCCACCCCCTGGGGACCGGGGGGTGGGTCCACAAAGAGTGGTTTCCTTGAGGTCTTATACCTCACACACACCAGAACGTGGAACTGAGGAACTTGCAGCAGTGCAAACAGGTGCTGACAGTACCCTGGGCCTCATCCAGGTACTGTGAGCCCTGGCTAGAAGAGGGAGAGAACTGGTGGTGCCAGCCCCGAGCAGTGGGAGCACCCCAAGGGAGGGACACTGCTAGGCTGCCATTCCAATATCTCCATCCCCCCTAACCCCAGAGCAGCTCCTAGGAGGAGGCTCCTCTATCCTGAGCACCAGATGTCCATGTGGCCCAAACCCACTAGGGGGCTGGCCCTGGGCCAATCTGGCCAAGCAACCTGCAAGCCAGGAGCAGGCCCAGGGCCAGACTATGTCAATGGGGATCAGCCAGGCTGGGCTAACTCAAACTGTTGAGTGAGAGATCAGCTGTGGGGTGGGGAGGGGCTAGCCTGTGGTAGAGCACATGAACCCCCACAGGGTAACAAGCCCTCTCTCCCCTGAATCCAGACCTTAGATGACTATAGCTCCATCTGCTCTGAGCATTGTTTGGTATTCAACCCAGCCACCCTCTCTGGCCACTTCTGGTTTGCACTGCTGTCTGTCCAATGACTGATGATCCCCTTGGGACAGGAACCACATTAGAGGGTTTATTTACATAGGTAAGGATAGCCCTACATTCCCAAGGAGAGAACACCTGGCCCTACCCTTTTGGCCCTTTAGCCACAGGCTCCGAATGTCCTCATTCTGTTTGTATTGAAGCCCGCACTGTAACTCAACGACCTGGGGCCCAGGACCCTGCAGAAGGCTCCAATGGTGCCGCTTTAGACAGTGACCTCAGCTTTGCTGTTGGTGCTCAGGTGCCGGGGTCCTCTGCCCGCGCTGCTGTAAAAGCTCGCGGGCTGCGCGCTGAAGGCCTCCGGCAGCTTCTCCACGCTGAACTGACGCCGCGGCGCGTGGCTGGGCCGCCGGGGCGCCGGGGAGACCTGAGCCACCAAGTGGCTACGGGGCAGCGGCCTCGCGGGGCGGCCGGCAGTCCAGGCGGCATAAGGGACCGATGAGACCGGGCCGGCGGGAGGTACGTAACCCGGAGGGGCCCAGGGACAGGCGTCGAGCAGCGCAGGCAAGTCCTCCGGAGGCCGCGGGGCCCGTGCAGGGAGGGTCCGCGGGCCCGTCTCGGTAGAGGAAAAACGTTGATAGAAGTCCTGGGGTGCAGCCTCTGCGTAGGGTGGGAGTAGGGGGAACAGGGTGAAGGGAGTCAGGCTGCTCAGCGCCTGCTTTAGGTGATGAGGGGGCGGGTCATCGGTCTGGGGAGGGAGCCGATTGGCTGCTGGGGACGTCCTGACCCCGGATTGGTCAAGCGGGCTTTTGAGGTGAACAAGGTAGCATTATCCCTGGGGAACTGGCGCCAGCAACATGCACCTCACCTGTGGCCTTGAGCGCAGCTGCTTTGAGAGTAGCAAACTTGGAGTAGTCAGGCTGCAAAGTCAGACTGCCACCACCCTGCAGCCTCGGGCCGCGCGGGGGTCCCGGGGTGACGGACCCCAGAGGCACATTATTGAGGCGTTTCTTGTCTGAAGGGGAGAGTGGAGCATAAAAGAAAAAAAGCTGAGTTTGACTGCGCCACCACTTCTCAACGCCCTGCCCTTCCCTACTGTAGCTCCCGGCAACTTGGGGGATGGATAGCACTCCAGAACGTCCTGGCTTGGCTCAGAAAACAAATAATGGCAGCAAGTCCTGAGGGGTGCTACCCTAATGGATGGCTCCCTAGCTAGCAAGACGCTAAATCCCGCACCACGCTGATGCAGGGGCACTGAACCCCAGAACCCGACATGTAGAAGTTGGGGGAACCACTACGCAAGACCCAGAGGTGGGTTCCAGATCCACAAGCCAGAGCGTCAACCTAACATCGCTAGCTAGCATATCCTGAATCTGAAGCATTTCTCACAGCATCGTTGCCCAGGAGACAGACTACAGGATGGTTCCTCTCCACCGAGGGCTTGTCCAGACCCTCATCACACTCCTACACAGACAGCCACTCATTTATATATGACAGGTTCCACCGGAACTCCCCAGCTAACCAACTAACTCTCCCACCTTCTCCCCTGCCTTGCTATAGGTGAGCCAATGCCCACCTAACACCTACTCACCTGTGCTGTTGTGGGGGGAACCCCGGAGAACACCGTCACCCATTTGTACCTGCACACAGTTACCCAGGGGTGGACCCAGAGGCGGAGGCAATGGTTCTTGGGGGCTTGGCTGCTTGAGAAGTTCTGTCAGTGTCCTGTGGAGACAGAAAGATGTTGAGGGGACTTGCAGCTCCTGCCTCTCCCGCAGCCAGGTTCTAACCTTATCAGAGGTTGGCCATAGCCACCATGGTCTCACCTTGTTTTGTTTTCTATTTTATTATTTTATGTATATGGGTGTTTTGCCTGCATGAATATCTTTATACCACATGCATACCTGGTGCCCTCGGCAGCCAGATGGGGAGGACATAAGATTCTTAGCTGGCCTTACTGATGCTCGTAAGTCAGTGCTTCTCAACCTTCCTAACGCTGCGACCGTTTATTACAGCTCCTCATGTTGTGGTGACCCTGGACTATAAAGTTACCTTCATTGCTACTTCATAATTGTAATTTTGCTACTGTTATGAAGCGTAATGTAAATACCTGGGTTTTCCAATAGTCTGTGAAGGGGTCGCTTGACTCCCATCTCGCCAGGAGTCGTGACCCACAGGTTGAGAACCACTGTCATAAGCCAACATATGGTTGTTGGGAATTGAACTTGGGTCCTCTGGAAGAGCAGCCAGTGCTCTTCACCACTAAGTGCTCTCCCCAGGCCCCAGTGGTCTTGCTTTGTATCTCTGGGTAGTTCTTTCAACCTCTTGGGCCTCCCTTCTGTTCTTACTAGTGACTTGTGATAGCTCGGTTCTCCTACCAGGCATGACCTGCCTCACTCACGGTCCCAAGATGGCCATCTCCCAAAGCAGGTCAGGGAACTAATGAGGTCATATATAACTAGGGCCACCTACTCCTGTTCCTGGGGCTCCTTTCTGAAGTTCACTCTCCAAGACCCTCCCCATTGATCCTCCTGTCCCAGCTCTCCGAATCCAGAATCCTCTTCCTCCTCCTCTCCCTCCTATCATCTTACTCATTCAAATGCTACCAGAGTCCCTCCTCCAAGATCTCCCTTACCTGTACTCCTGCGGTGTGGGCTTCTGCCAGGCCTGGGGCCTAGCTGGCATACTACTGACAAGAAAGGCGGACAACAAGACAAAGAGGGGAGCCGTGGAGATCCCTCTGTGGCAGCCCAACACCCAAAGGCTGTATGACCTTGGGCAGCTGCCTCCCTGGGTACCGAGAACACCCAGCCCCCACCAGCTGTGACAGTGTCTGACTGAGCCTTCCTTCCCTATAGGCAGCCCAGCCTTCAGCCCAGCTGCCAGCAGTACCCAGAACCCATGATTTTCTCCCACTCGGCCTGACCCTCCTTCTGGGGCTGAGTTAGGGCTGATTAATGAAGAGGAACACTGGGAGACACCTGAGATGACCAGGGATCAGCTGCAAGGTGGCAGGGTCTGAAAGGGTCTGCAGGCTGCCTAAGATGACCTGGCTTTTCCCACTCCTCAGTGACTCATACCAATTATCCAACCGCAGGACAAGTACTGATAACTCAGTTCTGTGGAGGAAACGAGGGAGCCTCATGCCTCTGGGTCTTTGCACGGATTCTCCAAGGCCAGACTCCAGTCCCCTCCAACCCCCCTTGCCATTCTTCTCTAACCATCAGCATCAACATGGCAGAATTAAAGAGAAACTTGGGCAGGGGGTTCAGAACACAACTACCTAGGAGCCTAAAGAAGAGAGTCAAGGCACATGATGGTGGACACACAGCCAAACCTGGGTTTGCAGGTGGAGCTGTGCAAATAAACAAGCCAGCTACAGACTAGCCCAGTCACCCCTCTACTACAATGGGTCTCTGGCTCCCCCTGCTACCTCTGTCCTGTATGAGAGATTCCACATTCAGAGGCTAAGCCTCTGCCCCTGCACCATTCAGAAGCCCCTGCTAACTCACTCGCTGCAATTCAGTTGGCTTCAAAGAAATACAAGGTCCCAGCTCCGTTTCTGCCCTCCAGGTGTCTGGAAGGGATGGGCTAAGTGGTCTAGTGGCAACTGCTCTCAGGCTCTGCCCCTGAAACATGCACATCTGGTCCACCAGGTGTGTGTTGCAGGGGTTGGGGGAGTCCTCTTTATTGTCATTCTCACTTGCAGCCTGTTGCATGTGGTGCCAACAGTCTACATCCTCAATGGGGCTGGGACCTGGGTGGGAAGGAAGGGAGAGCAGAAGCAGGACAGCGGATTTGCTGGGGGCCTAGGTAGAGGAGGTCCAGCCAGGGTCAGGACAGAATCTCAGCTCCCAGCGTTCCCATTCGACTGACAACTCAAAAATAAGCTCAAAACTTCAGCACCTGTCGGGTCTCTAAAACACAGTCTACATTCCCTCCACACCCCCATTTTGAGCAGCTGGAAAGCCAGACCTTTGCCTGGGGGGGGGGGGGGCTACTGAGAAGGGGATGCTTCTGAAATTCCAAGGAATGAAGGTCAGGTTTGAGTCACACTGGGTTGGGGATGGAGGTGGGAGGAGGGCGGGAGAGGAAGACGTAGCAGGGGAATCAGCCAAGCACCCTCTCCCTTCTCTAAGCCCTCGACCACCCTTAAAACTACTCAAGTCCAGTGTCCTTCCTGACCATCGTCCGTGCCCCCTCCCGTGGACACCGACTTTTGTCTTCCACAGAGGAAGTTAGAGCCACAAGGAGGATCCAGAGCCCAGTATAGGCAGGGAAGGTCAAGGGGAGAGAGGGCTATCAGGTATCTCCCTCTGTGAAGCGAGGACGGGGAGACAGGGATCCAGAAGACCAAAACAAAACAAAAAGAGAAAGGAGCTGCGGAGAGGCTGAGGATTTAGAGGGTCCAGAAGGATGCGGTTGCAGTGAAATTTGGACCCAGCTGGGGACAGTGAAGAAGAAGACGTGCGGGCAGGCAAGCGGGCGCACTCACCTGGTCACCGTGCGCCGAGCGCGGGGGCTGTGCGCTCGCTCCAGGCCCAGACGTGCCCCGATGCCGACCAGCACAAGTAGCGCGGCGACACCGCACACCGCGTAGACCGCAGTGTGGCTGCGCTCGCGGGCAGGGTCGCGCGGGGCGACGGTGTCACGGGCGCGGGCAGGCGGCCGGCCAGTCTGCACCCAGGCCGGTGTGTCGTAGTTGGAGCAGCGGCTTTGGTCCAGGCGGCGCGGGCCGTCGTGGCAACAGAAGCGGTAGCCGCACGTGCCGCAGCAGAAGCTGTAGACGCCCGAGCTGCAGTTGAAGGGCGGGTCCCACTGGCCCATCACGTCGTAATAGCCGCGGCAGCGGTCCCCTCCCGCCGGTGCCACCGTGCCGGACGCTGCGGTCTCCTGCTCCTCGGGAGCCCCCGCGCGGCCCGACGGCGACCCGGCCAGCAGCAGCGCCAGCCGGAGCGCGAGCGGGAGCCCATGGGGGCGCCGGCCACAGCGCTGTCCCCGCGCCCCAGCGCGCTCCATGCGGCCCACTCCTCCTGCTATTGCTCCCGGTGCATGGCTCGGCGCGTGGCCTCTCTCCCGGGCTCCCCGAGCCCTCCGGGACCGGTCGCCCAGCTGCCCGCGGCTCTGGTCCGACGCCTCCTGGTGCGTCCGAGGTTCCAGACACAAGTGTGCGCGGAGCTGGATCTCCGGTGGGCGCGTTCTCCTCCGGGGTTCACCTCGGACTGCGCACGGTGGAAGCGGGCGGCGGGTGCTCGCCTGCACAGTTCTCGGCTCCCTCTGGCCCCCGGCAGGCGTGCGGGGCCTGGGTCTTTCGGGGACTGCGCCGGGCGGCGGGTCGCCGGACACCTCTGCCTTCCCGCCGCCCGCTCCGCGGTGCCTGCGCTCTGGCTCTGGCTCCGGCTCCGGCTCCGGCGCGGGCTCGGCGCGGGCTCGGGCGGGCGGGAGAGGGAGCGAGGGGAGGAGGGCGGGAGGGAGGCAGAACCGGGGGAGGAGCACGGCCGCTGCGCCGGGAGGGAGGGGCTCTGTATGGCCGGTGCAGCGAGCGCGCCCCACCAGGGACCCTCTCCAAGACCTCCCTCAAATTGTTGTCGGAATTGGACCCTCGAGGGGGCTCAGCTTAAAGCTCTGGGGACTCGGATCTTGGCAGACTTGGATGAGCGATTCCCTGCTTTTTAAGTAAGGAGACAGAGGCATTGAGATCAAAGCAGCCTGGAATTTACTGGGAAGGGACACACACACACATACACCAGCCCCAATGTTCCATCCCTGTGTTCTGGTCGTGACATGAATGAAGAAAGCATTTTCCCTACCACAATAAAGACCCCCAACACAAAAATGGCAGAGACAAGTCTTGAGCCACCACTCTCTGGTCTGCCCAGAGCGTGTGCCCTGATTCTAAAACCTGTACATTTGGCTGGGGTCCTAGGATGTCCCAGTTCTGGGAACATTCTGGCCAGACCCGTCAAGTGGTCTGCTCCCCTCCCCAGCCTCAGACTTAGAATGCTGAGCAGGTCCTAGGGGCCAGACCAGTTGTCCTGCCTGTCTGTCCTTGGTCTCTCACTCCCTGGGACTCCCAGGTCCTTTCACAAGCTTAGGGAAAGAATGGCAAGGCATGGCTCAGTGTCCCCCTTCCACCACTCCCCTGCTGAGCTGGTAAGGAGAATATGACCATGCTGGTGGTTGTTGCTTCTTCCTGCCTCAGTTGCCACTGTTAAGGTCAAAAGGTCTTCTTGGGCTGGGCAGTGGTGGCACAGGGTTTTAATCCCAGCACTTGGGAGGCAGAGACAGGCAGATTTCTGAGTTCTAGGTCTACAGAGTGAGTTCCAGGACAGCCAGGGCCACACAGAGAAACCCTGTCTCAAAAAAAAGAAAAAAAAAAAAAAAAAAAAAAAAAAAAAAGTCTTCTTGGTGCCTGTGATGACACAGGTGTGTGGAAGACCTTCGGAGAGGTTGAAGAAGGAAGACCACTTGGGCTCACAACTTTGACCAGCCAGGGCAATATGGTGAAACCCAGTCTCAAAAAACAAACAGAACAAAATAGTGTTCTTTCACACCCGAAGGGTGAAGCAGGAGGATTCCTTGAGGCTAAATTGATCTCAATCAGGGGTTCTCAACTTTCCTCATGCTGCAACCCTGTAATACAGTTCCTCATGTTATGGTGAACCCCCCACCCCCAGCCATAAAGTTGTTTAATTGTTCCTTTATAACTGTAGTCTTGCTACTGTTATGAATTGTACTGTAAACACATGATATGTAGGATATTCAACATCCAGCCCCTAGGTTGAGAACCACTGGTCTACATGGTGAGTTCCGGGCTAGCCAAGAGTCTTCGTTGGAAAATTCTGTTTCAAGGAAAGAAAGCTAGCAATTTGGTTTTGGTAGTGCATACCTGTAGACTTGAGGATTAAGAGTTCAAGACCAGCTGGAGCCACACGAGACCCTATCTTAAAAAAAAAAAAAAAACCAGTGAAGTAAATCAAGACCTTCCTCTGAAGGGCGGATTCAGAATCCGTTCCTTCCAGGAGGCAGAGATCACCTCTCACTGTCCAGCTGGGAACACCAGGAGGGCAAGGGCCAGGCTTCCAACTCAGCCTCTGTCCCCAGCACAGCTCAGGTGCCCGTCAATATCTCCTGGATGAAACAGTGAAATGATACTCGCTTCTACCTCCTGTTTGATGGAGAATTTAGCCTCCCTCGGGCCCTTTCTTCTCCCTTCCACCTCTCCTCCTTAGGAGCCTGGAATCAGCTTATGCAAGTGGAGGGCCTGAGAGAGGAAGAGGAAGGATTTACATCCTAAGGAGGATCAAGTCCTGTTGTGTGAGACAGAGGCTGACGGGAATGTCAGGTATTAGTGGGCTAAGGCTGGAAGGAGACCAACTACCTCCCACCCCTGGGGCTGTCTCCGTTTCCCATACACGCGCACAACTACCTATGTAATTCCTGATCCAGTTTTGAAGTTTCCACGCCCATAAAAGGACTTTCTACATTGTCACTTAGAAAGGGGGGCGGGGAACAAGATGGATAGACACATGAAGCGCTCTAATCCCATCAGTGGGACAACACATCACACTTTACGGCCTATGTTGTGACTGGTTTCTAGTTGGGGTTCTGTTGGGGATCAGAACTTCATAGCTGGGCTTTCTGACGCATCCTTCTCTGCTTCCTTCCACGGCTTTCCTAAGGATAGAATATTCGCCACCAACTGTGCTGTGCACAGTAGGCTCCTGTCACTCTGCCAGGCTGCCTTGTGGTTTGGGGGGATTCTGAGGGTGCCCGTCTCCACCCCCATCTCTGAGCAGTACTTTGGAACTGTGTCGTCTCCCAATGTCCAGAGAGTCTCCCGTGGCTGCATCTCTTCCGGGGTCTTCTCTTTCTCTTATTGTCTTGGCATTTGCTCCACAGTGACCTCTTGTTGACCTGCAAATATATGTGGTGTTTCCATTGGGCCAGTGAAGGAACTGATTCCAGCTCTGCATCCTGTGCAGGGACTGATTCCAAACCTCACCCCATCCCCAGGTCTCTCCTCATCTTAGCCTGATTCTGTGGGTTCTCTGGTGAGCCAACAACCACAGGTGCCAACAACTCCAGGGTCTGTGCCAAACCCTAGATGCCTGTCTGTGTGGACACATGGTCCTGGGGTGATGGGCAGGAGAGGAGTAGCTAGAAGACAAAGCTTGTCTTTGTTCTGGGATCTGACCCTCCATGCAGCTGATACTCCCACTTCAGGTACATGGCTGTGAGCTGAGCTATGTGGCCTAGAGATAATGTAGCCTTGTGAAGGTGAGACCCCTTTATCCTGGACCCCAGGGCCTCTGAGCACAGCAACACTCTAGGGCACCCGCCCCCTGTCTCTTCCCCTCCCAAGCCTGTGTCACCAAAAAATCGTCCATTGATCCAGGCTTAAAATAACCCCTGGCATCTGCAATGAGCCCCACGGGGCGGGCAAGAGGAGCTGAGTGTCTGCCTGAAGGGCACCCGCCCCGCCCCCAGCTCCCAGTGCTGGCAGCTGAGTGTGTGAGCGTGCAAGTGTGCAGGCGGTGTCGGAGTGTGCTCCTGGATGTGAGTGAGAGATTGCATGTCGGGGGCAAGGGTGACTTGGGGCTATCACTGCACTATGGGTTTGCATGGGCGTTTCCCTGCCTAACTCTGACTGCAGGAGCTTTGGGGCTCCCGAAACTCTACAGACAGTAGCAAAAGCAGGTGCTGGGCCTCCTTAGATGTGAGGTGATCAGTCTGCCGCTCTGTATACTTATGGACAGGAAGGTTTAGAATTTACTAGACAGAAGCCTAAGAACAGGAGTGGAGAAGCAGCTTGTTATGGATGGCACACAGCCAAGAAGGACCAGAGTGTGGCCTAGAGCCATGCTATGAGCCCCAAGACTACCTTTGCAACGCTAGAAGCCTCCACTACCCCAGGGAAGTGTTTCTTCCCCATGACCTGCACTTGGGCAGCCAGTGCAGAAGGCCTCCCTTCAGCGGCTATTGCTTCTCCCCTTCTATTTCCTGCCCTCGTGGTGACGTCCTTGTGTCACTATGGACCTGTTTACAATCCCTACCCTGTGAGGATTCTTCCACCTTTCTAGACCTTAGTTTTCTCATTAGCAAGATGGGCAACTAACAGTTCTTTCACAGAGCTACAAGGAGAAGCCAAAAGGCTCCGACTGGAAACATCCAGTATAGGCAACCAACCACCTGGGAGCAGCCCTGCAGAAGATAGTGACATCAGGTGCCACTCAAGTCAGGCGACTCCTCAGCTCTGTCTTCCATTTCTTCCAGAGATTCTAGGGATGTCAGACTCCCTGCTAGTGCAGATGCTGGCACCAGGAGGGGGTCTGGAGGGAGGGCCCTGGGCTGCCTTTGTCTCCTGAGAGGCAGCGTGACTCAGGCTCCAGCTGCCTGTGGGAGGGAGGGGGCGACCAGGCTCCTGAGGTCTCAAGGGAGCAGCAGGATTGGGGGGCTGGGTGCTGAGACTCAGCCTGCTAGCCCCAATCATCATACTGTATCCTGGCCTTTGCCCTCCCTGTTCAGGTAACATCCCCTTCCTGTTTGCACCTACGTGTTAGTCCCTCTTCAGGATTCCCTCAGAGGCCAGAGCTAGTGAGAGTAAGGCAGGTGGAGGTTAGACAGGGCAGCCACGAGATCAGGGAAGTCCTACCGGCTCATGTTGCCCATGTCTGGAGGTAAGTCTCAGTCAGCTCAGAACGTGGGCTGTAGGGGTGGCCTGATCCCCCTCATTTGTACAACATGCTAAAGTGTGTGATTCCACACATCCAGGCCCCTTTTGCTCCAGCCACAATTACCTGAAGGCGCCTGAAGATTCCTCGTGAAGAGAGCTGAAAGAGGAGCTGGTGTTTGTAGCTTCAACAGTAGAGAGCTTGCCTAGTGTACACGAGGGATTCTATCCTCAACACCATGAAAAGAAAAAGCCTGGCGTGGCGGGGAACATCATTACTTGTAAGGAGAAGACCAGATCAGGAGTTCAGGGTCATTCTCGGATACACAGAGTGTTCGAGCCCAGCCTGGACTACATGAGATCGCGTCTTAAAAACAGAAAAGAAAACAAAACAAAACAAAAAACCCAAACCAAAACACCACCTTTAGACTTGCCTCTGGCCACTCCCCTTTTTGCACCCTGGCCAGCCCCTCGGCCCCGCCTCTCCTTGGCTCCGCCCCAGGCCCATCCCGCCCCATCTTTCCAACAAAACAGCTAGTAGTGGGGCTCTGACCTCCTGACCTGCACAGATAGACTTTCTCCCACCGCGGAGAAGCTGCGCAGACCTGAATCTAGAGCTTTCCCCACATTATCTAAAGCTTAGGAATCTGTCCCGTCCCGGCCCTCCCCCTAGCTGCATCACTCTGCAGAGTCCAGGTAGGGAGGACGGTGACATCTGGGTAGTCTTTGGGAGCTGTTTTGTTGTTTGTTTTATTTTGCAGACAAGGTCTCTGAACTGAATATGTAGCTGAGTATGGTCTTGAACTCCTGGTCTTTCTACATCCATCTCCCAAATGCTGGGATTACAGGTGTGAGCCGCTGTGCCGCGTTTTATAATGTGCTGGAGGTGGAACTAAGGGCTTCAAGCATCTAGGCAAGCGCTCCACCAGCTGAGCCACATTCCCCAGCCAGGAGCCCCAGCTGGAAGATATACAGGCAAGCCTTAAGCACAGTGCTGTCTGAGTCCATTCTTGCTGACAAAGAAGAGGTGTGTGTGTGTGTGTGTGCATGTGTGTGGTGGTGGTCAGCAGGGCTTCCTCTCTAGCTTCTCTAGTGGGCCCCCACCTCCAGCTTGAGCCCCCCAGCCCTGGAACTGCCAGGCAGGAAGTGAAAACGGCCTGCAGGAAGCACCAAAAGGAACTGAGACTTCAGCCCTCTGCCCCCACCTGTTAGTCCCTGGGGACCTTGGGGAAACCAGACCATCCAAAGGAAAGGACTTAGCTTGGGTAGGTGACCCCCTCTCCCCTCTGGGTAGGCATACCAGGTAGGGGCAGGAACCCCAGTTAAGCTCCGCCCATGACTCATTGTAATTGTGTCTCAGAACCACTCTTATTGATGTGAGATCGTCCCAGCTCTCAGAGGTCATTAGAAAGGTCAAGACCATTGTCACTTTGGTCCTTGGGGTGGCGGGGGGGGGGGGGGGGGAGATCACACAGGTTTTTGCAGAAAGGAGGCACTTGCTCTGTGCTGCGACACCAGCAGAGCCTGCAAGGGACCAGATGCTCAGATGGAAAACTTGACAAGTATGGAAAAGCCCAATTGGGAGCATTTGAAGACAGAAACCTACTGTATGTGATGTTCAAGATGGGACTTAATGGAAAGATTGGGGGTGGGGGCAGGGTACACTAGTGAAAGTCAAGGGGCAGCTTGTGGGAGTCAGTCCTCTCCTTCCACCACGTGCGGTCTACGATCACATTTGGGTTTCCAGGCTCAGCAGTGGGCACCTTTGCTCTGTCTGTGACCTGAGATGGGACTTTCAAGTATGTGATGATTGTAGCTGACTTTATAGATGGCAACACACACTGCATACGCAGAGGCTGGTCCTCTGGGCCACCCTCAGCTCTCCTCCGCCTCCACTAAGGACCAACTGTCACAATTGCACCTTCCAGCTCATATGCAAAATGACTGTCTTGATTTAGGTTTAATAATTGCTCTAACCAAACACAAGTCCCTTCCCCCTTCCAGCCATTGTCATGGAGATGAAGTGCAGAAAGTGCAGAAAGGACAAAGACCCCTCAGAAAGTAACGCCTATGACGGAACGGGGAGGGGGTGCTGACTTCACTGCCTGGTGGCGCAGCCCTTGTGTGTGTGTGTGTGGGGGGGGTAGTGTACCTGCTCCTTGCCCCCTCCACTTGCTTTTTCTGCCTTTCCCTTAGAGCTCCTTTCTTATTTATGACAATGATGCCAGGTTGTCTCGATGCCTAGGCTTTGGTCTCCTCGCTGTGAAATGGGGACGTGTGTGAGGCTTTTCCCAGGTTCCTTCCAGCTCTTCTCCTTTATGGGCTGAAGACCAGAGAGAGAACTTCGTACCCATCCCCCATTTCTCAAAAGAAACTGAGACTGAGGGAAACTGTGTACCAGCCAGAGGCTTAACTGGGATGGAGGGGTGTCAAAGGTGCATATGCCATGGCCCCACGGGGGGTTCACTAGCTTTTTTTCACCGTCAGAGCCTAGACCTTGGCTATAGCTAATATAGGTGGCCAGGGACAGCTCAGACTCCTCCAGCCCCAGGCTAGCACTAGTGGACAGCAATGGCCTGACTGACACCTGTCACCTACCATTGTCATCTGATCTCACCCTATTCGCCCAACCCCAGGAGAAAGGGACATCTTGGAATTGAATGCCCAGGTCCTGGAGGCTCTAACTGCTACTGGGTACTGTTTCCTAAACTAAAAAGGGACTGCACCGGAGAGCCAAGTGCTGCCAGGCAGCTGTGTGGGTTCAGAGAGAACTCAGACAAGACCCTGCAGAAGGATTTCACTTCTGACTCCCAGGTCAGTGTGCCCTCCTATACCAACTAGAGTTCAGCTTCCCCGTGAGGAGGAGGGCAGGCGAGAGACAAGATGGCTCCCTCTGAGTGTTCAGGGTACCCCAGGAACTGGATAGAGAGGATTAATGGCTTCAGAGCAAAGAGTCCCACTGTCAGGGGATAGCTTCCACAGGGGTGGCACTGAGTCTGGGGCCAGCACAAGCTTGGCCGAGAAAGCCCAGCTCAAGGAACAGTCCACAGAGGGAACACGAAGGACCTCAGCTCGGCCTGCCGCAGAGCCTCAGGCCTGCCTTGGCCTCTCTGTGAAGGAGTGCTGTATAGGTCACTGCCCAGCACACGGCTGATGTAGCCTCCAGCTGCTCTCTGAGGAGATCACCACCAGGATGCTCCATGGCCATCAGGTTAAATTTAGACTCCAACCTGAGACTACAGACCTGCTTATGAATCACAGGTCTCTAGAAACACCCATTATGGCGAAGATGGCATCTTACGTTCTAGCAGACTGGGTCAAAGAAATCTACGGTTATTCCTGAGTTACAGACACCGGAGACTTAGCACTCCCCTGCCCAGGCCTCTCCCCCACTCCCTACTTAGTCTAAAAACTGATCTTACAATAGGGTGTAGCTCACTGTAGAGTGTTGTTTAGCATGGGTCTGATCCCCAATACAGTGAAAAATAAAGTTACAGAAAACCTTGTACTAGATACCACAGCCAGCCAGCCAGACCAGCAACTGTTGCTGCCTCTTGAGTCATCGTTAAAGCAGAACAGCGCCCCCAGCAGGAATTCAAGAAACACAGCACCCAGGTACAGATTAAGCGTCTTCTCCCCCTCCCACCCCCACAGCCTTTCTTTATTCAGATTAATTTTGGTTTAATGGTACCTTTCCCTGCTAAAAGAAAAACCTCATACTCATAGTCCCTGTGTTAGTCCGTTTTATATCACTGTAACAAAACACCTAAGGCTAAATAACTTTACAAAGACATGAGACTGATTTAGCTTACAGCTCTGAAGGTTCCAGGGCCAGCATCTGATGATCACCCACGGGCTGGTGGGATCCGGAGCTGACACAGTACATCATGCGGCAGGAGAGTGACATGTTCAGTGTCTCTCGTCTCTCGTCTCTCGTATTTTAGGGGTTTCGTCCTGATGGTGTTACCTCATCTTAGTCACCATCTAAGTATACCACTTCTAAACACCATGAGATTTATATTTTAAAAAAAAATAATAAAAGAAAAAAATTAAAATTTAAAAAGATTTTCTTTTTTTTCTTTTTTTTCTTTTCTTTTCTTTTTTTTTTTTTTGCATTATTTTGAGACTTGGGCTCGCCGGGCAGTGGTGGCGCACGCCTTTAATCCCAGCACTTGGGAGGCAGAGGCAGGCGGATTTCTGAGTTCGAGCCCAGCCTGGTCTACAGAGTGAGTTCCAGGACAGCCAGGGCTACACAGAGAAACCCTGTCTCGAAAAACAAAAAACAAAAAAAAAACAAAAAAAAAAAAAAAAGAGAGAGAGAGAGAGAGAGAGAGAGAGAGAGAGAGACTTGGGCTCACCATGTAGCTCTGGCTAGCCTGGAACTTGCTACGTAGACCAGGATGACCTCCAACTCAGAGATCTGCCTGCCTCTGCCTCCCCAGTGTCGGGATTAAAGGCAAGTACCACCATGCCCAGCTTATAATTTACAATTTGTAAAAGTGTGTGTGTGTGTGTGTGTGTGTGTGTGTGTGTGTGTGTGTGTGTGTGTGAAGGATGTGCATGTGAATACAGATGCCCATGGAGTCCAGAGGGATCAGGTCCTCTGAAGCAAATGTTATTATGTTCAGTAACGAGCCACCTGAAGTGCAAGCTGGGAATCAAACTTGCATCCTTTGGAAACAGTGAGCACTCTAGGCCATGAGCAATCTCTCCAGCCCTTATTTTTAACATTTTTAAACAAGTGTGCTTGTGTGTGTGTGCGTGCGCGTGTGCGTGCGCGTGTGCGTGCGCGTGCGCGTGTGCGTGTGTGTGTGTGTGTGTGTGTGTGTGTGCGCGCGTGTGTGTGTACCCTGGAACAGATGAGTGCTGGTTCCTTCAGAGGCAAGGATGCTTGTGAGGCTGGAGTTACAGGTGGTTTTAAGCTGCCAGATATGAGTCATGGGAAGCTGAGCAACTGGAGACCTCTGCAAGAACAGCACATAAACTGAACTGCTTAGGAGCCGCGTCTCCAGTCCACCATCCAAAATTTTTAGAAAGAGATTCAGTTTCCAGTCTCTGACTCATTACAGAGGTTAATATTCAACCCTCAAGCCTATCCAACCATCCGAAGGCACACAAGCTTAAAAATGCGTCTCGAAAATGGAATGTTCTCACGAAAACAATCTCACGCTGGTGGGAGCCTGTGGCAGGTAGTGTCTGGTTCTGCTGGCTTCACCCCTAGGCAAAGGTCTCTGTCACTGAATTATTTTCCAGGCTGTTGGGTTCACAAGCCCAGTAGGGCTCCCTGGGTTCCAACCTCCGCTGCTGCTATTGCTCAGGGCCAGCTGTCTTGGTGGTCACCAGCTCAGTGGAGCCGAGTTCTGTGGCCGGCACTGGGATGCTGTGGCGTGGCAGGGCATTGTCTGCATCTTCTTTGAGTGGAGGCCAGGTAGGGGCTGAGGCATGAAGGGTTTCTGAGGAGGGTACAAAGACATTTTCCAGGGACTCTGGGGTGGGAGAGGGACCAGGTAAGACAGGTTAGGATTGAATCATAGCCTCCCCCCAACGCCTGTTCTAGAAGCCTCCTCTGGGACAGCCCTAGGAGGAGGAAGTGGGACAGCACATGACAAGTCTTCAACACAGGAAGTGCTGAGTCCAGAGACTTGATAAGAGGCTGTGAGGGACGCTGACACCGGGAGAGGGGTGTCTGGCCAGCCCACTGGGCATAACCTAGAAAAGGGGCCTTGGGCTCCTTCATCCCAAACATCTCTTCTTGAGCACTGGGTCTTCTTGCTTGGATTAAGGCTTGGGCTGTGCTGTCCTCTCTACTTTAAGACAGAGTCAACTCCAGGACTCCCTCCCAGTTCTGACCTTTCTTAATTACCAAGGGTTGCACCCCCACCTCCATCCCTAGCCTGCCCATTGCGCTCCTCCGACCCAGTCCTCACCTTGTTGGACTCCTTCTGAAGTGTCCGGGGAGGCCATCCTGAGCTGTTGCCGCCATTTCCAGCTCACCAGACTCACCAGACCCACTAGGGTCAGCGCCAGCACCAGTCCCAGGAGCGCTGGGGCACCGAAGAGCAGTGCCACGTCGGGTCTCAGCCCGAAGCCCTCCTGAGGCTGCAGAGCTGTCCCGGGCTCCAGGCTGCTTGCTGTTGGCGGAGAGGATGAGGAGATGAGGGGATGTGGGAATAAGGCGATAAGAGGATGGGGGATGGGTAGAGGGAGAGAGAGAAGGAGACAGAGAGGGACAGAAAGACAGGCAGGGAGAGACTAACAGTGAGGGATGTGGGGGACTGCTGGCTCCAGGGTCAGCAGAGGAGCATGAGGCGCTGGCAGGCTGGCGACCTCGGGGCAAGTCACGCCTATCCCCATGCCCTTGCTTACTATGTCCAGTGTCCGGTGTGTGGAAGAGCTCACAGGACACGCAGTTTCGCAACAGAGGGTCGAAGCACTCGGTCTGATTGCATTGGGTGGGCACCGGGCTGTCCCGGCTCCTCCGGCTTCTGACCCGGAGCCTTCTGGCGCCCATGTCGCCGCCGCACGCAGCTGGGACAATTCTAAGTCTGGGCTCTGTGTCCCTCTAGTCTAGAATGAAACCGCGACGCAGCATCCTCCGCCCCGCCCTTGCCTGCTGGGGTGGGACCACTGGGGTGGAGCTGCGACCTCGCCTGGAACCCCAGACCTCTTTCACCTGTGGTTCCTGCATTAAACCACTCAACTGTCACCGCAGACGACAGACAGCTGAGCATCATCTGCGCTGGGGGTCACACTAGAGCATGCTCTTGGACCTACAGCCTGGCAGCCACTTACCTTCTCCAGCCCTCTGCTGCTGTGCCTCACCAAGACCAATGGTTCCCACTAACCATCTGCCTCCAAATCCCTCCTGCTTCCTGCTCTGCCCTTCCCAGGGTCAGACATCAAACTGTCTTGAGTGGCCGATCAGAATGCCTACAATGGTGATGGAGGGACACAAATAAAAGACTTCCTGGGCCCCCTAATCCTCCATGTCCTGGCCCTCTGCCTAGCCCTGCCTCCCTGTCTCCTTTGAGAGTAATGGGGACAGGTTACTAGTCACCCTGGACTCCACTCCACGGGAATAGGGAGGTATGGGGCTCGGCCTGAGGACCACCAGCACAAATCACTATCAACAATAATGGGAAGGTTTAATTGAGAAAACAACAGACATGGTGATGGTAGAGAGGGGAAGACTAGGGGCTAGTGTGGGTAGAGAGTGAGCAAAAGCCTGGTACCATACGTGGGGAGGCTAAGGCATGCTGGGACCTGTGGGGCAGGCTGGCAGGCTGGAACAGCAGGACTCTTGGACTCTGGCAGCAGGATGCTGGGGAGCCGCACAAGCTTGCAGCAAGCAGAGCCCTGGTAAGATCTTCCGATTAGCATTTTCGGATTAGCGAGGGACCTCCCTGCCCTACAGTTCCTTTCCTAGGGCATGAGCCTTGTCAGGCCCCTGTTATATCAGGCTCTGCCCCACCCTTACCCCCAGTGTTCTCTCCTACTTGTCTCTCATTAACATCTCTTAGACCCAGCCTCAGTCACACAAACAAGTTCTCTGGGTCTTGGGGGAGATGCAGCCCCCTCCCCAAGGATCATGGGCTGGAAAATCCCAGAGGGGGTTGTCAGCTAGGAGCTGGGGGCTGGAGTCGCCTGGTAGGCTTCACAGACATCTGAGCCCTCAGGGATAGGGGTTTAGGGATATCGTTAGCAGCTGCGAGGGGCAGGGAAACATGTCCTCCAGGCTACACATACAGGAGACGGACATGGCCACTGCTGTGGGGTGCTGGGTGAAAGGCTATGGTTGGATGGGGTCCTGCTGGAGCAGGAGGCCCGGCGGTGAGGAGACCTCATATGTTTTGAATGTGTGTGTGTCTCTCAGCCTTGTGCTTTAGTGGGAAGGGCCTATGGCTGCTTCAGATTGGAGACCGGATGGAGAGGCAAGGTGGCTGGTGCTCTAGTCCAGGGCAGAGGGTGATGCAGAGCTGACCATGGAGTGAGGGGACCAAAGTCGGTAAGAGGAGATCCTGAGGACCCACACAGAAAGCTAATCAGCTGGCTGGGGGTTCTGGCCCGTTGCCTGTCCATGCCCTTGCCTATGGGCCAGCAACTCCACAGCAGGAAGGTGTAGGCGGCAGAGTAGCTACAAAGGAGAAGTGGGCCTAGGAGGGTGGCTGTGGGTGTGAGTGTGGGTGTATGGGGATGTGGGGGGAGGGAAAGGGGATGGAGAGGAGCTAGGGCAGGGACAGCCCTTCTCATAGGACAGAAGCATGAGACCAGAAACTTCACTGCAACCCTCTGCCCACACCCGCCTCTATCACAACTGGGCTGACTTGTCACTGTTAGGGCCATGGAGCCCTGTCTAAGCACCAGGTATCTTAGCTTTTGTTCAGACACTGGAGCTGAACAGACTGAGGGCTGCAACTCACAGTCACAATTACAAAGTCCTTCACCTCAGCCAGAGAGGGAGTTTTGACGTCTGGAAGGACAGGAGCAAAATTAGTCACTTGACACAAATGTTTGTCGGGCATTTCCTATGAGTCCCATTGAGACAGGCGCCAGACTAAGCAGGGGGGACGGAGTGGGTAGCAAAAGGCCTGTGGGATTCACATCTGTGGTGTCCAGGTGCCTGACCTCAGCCAGGTATTTTCACTTCAACCTCTGAAGTGGGGGGTGGTGGCAGAGGCTGGGGTGGTCCTTGAATCTCTACTTGGATGGTTTCGTTTCATGGTTAAGAAGAGAAATTTGGGGATTAAGGATGTCACTCAGCTGGCAGAACCTCTCATATACAAAGCTCTGGGTTCCAGCCCCAGCACTACACAGCCTAGGATACTGGAATACGCCTGTAGTCTCAGCACGGCACCAGGGAGGTGAGGGGCCCACAAGTTCAAGGCTATCTTTAGGCTGCATAATGGATTTGAGGAGTCCATTCTGGTCTACATAAGGCCCAGAGATCAAGAGAGGACATGACCAGGAGGGGAAGGGAGAGTGTTGAGGACCACACTCTGCCTCAACGCTTTGGGGCTAAGTGCTCTGGTCAAGAGAGAGAGTGGGGCCAGAAGGGCAAGAGACTGGAAGAATGGAGACAAGACAGGGTGTGTGGTCAGGTCTTAAGTCTTGTTTATTGAAGGGAAATCTGGGGTATTTATACGCTTTTGCCACGTGCCTTGTAGGCGCATGTTTACCACGTGCCTTGCAGGTGTTGATATGATGTAAGCCTTACAGGCGTGGATACCACGTGCACCTTATAGGCTTGTATGGCATGGATAGCACGTGGACAGCACGGGAACTGCATGCCTTGCAGCTGGAGGCAGTAAACAGCAAAACAAAATATGTGGAATATCAGAGTGTGCTTCAGCTGTTGTAGGCTGTTGAAAAACAAGTCTCACGTCAGGGTATATGGCTCAAGATGGCTGCAAAGCTGATAGCCGCTTTCTGCTACAAGTCGGCTCCCAACAAGAGAGAGCTCACTGATGCAGGAAATGTTAGGTTACACCTTCAATGTATTCTTCTTTTTCTTTTCTCTCTCTCTCTCTCTTTTCTTTCAGACGGTTTTTCTCTTTGTACCTCTAGCTGTCCAGAAACTTCCTATGTAGACCAGGCTGACCTTGAACTCAGAGATTCATCTGCCTCTGCTCCAGAGTGCTGGGACTTAAGGTGTGTGCCACGACCACCACCAGGCTAATTGATTACTTTTTTTTTTTTTTTTTTTTTTTTCCGAGACAGGGTTTCTCTGTGTAGCCCTGGCTGTCCTGGAACTCACTCTGTAGACCAGGCTGGCCTCAAACTCAGAAATCCGCCTGCCTCTGCCTCCCAAGTGCTGGGATTAAAGGCGTGCGCCACCACCACCTGGCTAGTTGATTACTTCTTAATGCTTATTTTGTATGCACGTGTGTCTGAGTCTCTGTGTGCACAGAGTGCGCGGTACACCCTCAGAGGTAAGCTCCTCTGAAGCTAGAGTTACAGACAGATGTGAGTTACCATGGGAACTGAACGGGGTCCTCTGCCAGTGCAGCCGGTGCTCCTAACCTCTGAGCCGCCTCTCCAGTCCCAAGCTCACTCATATTGTTACGCCCATCCTTCTGTATCACGTACATCACTAGCTTCTTGTAAAGGAGTTGACTCAGAGAAAGGACAGGCAGCGGCACAGGGCACAGTCTGAAAGTGGTATGGCTTCTGTGCCCCCTCTGGGCTGGCTACCTTCTCAAGCCAGAAGCCCTTCTGTGCCACTTTTGACTGTGAGATCATCAAAAAGTGAGTTTCACATTCGCTGTAGTGCTTGCACGTTTTCTTTTTAACAGGGTTTTGTTTTGTTCTTCTTCTTCTTCTTTTTTTTTAAACATCATTTATGTATCTGAACAGACAGGATCTTACCATTGGTGCCAAGGCTGGCCTCAAACTTCAGGGCTCAAGCAAGCTTCCTACCTCTTCCTCTGGAGTAGCTGGACCTACAGGCACATCCCACCTGCCCAACCTTTCACACATTAAAAAAAAAATTGTAATTTTTAAATTTCAATTTGATATAACTTTACTGCATTCTTCTCCCCCCCCCCATAATGCCAGCCCTTGGGGGTGGGGGATGGGACAGGAGGATCAGGAGCCCAAGGCCAGACTGGGTTACAAAAAACCCTTGCTTCAAAACACCAAATTTTTATTTTATTATTATTTGTGTGTATGACGTGTGTGAGTGGAACACACGTGGTCCACACACAGGGCACGCAATGTCAGAAGGCAGCTCTCTCGAGTTCTGGGAGGCACGCTCAGGTGGCCTCTTAACAGCCTGTTCGTATTATATTCTTGAATATAAAATGGGGGACTTTGTAGTCAGGCGGTGGTGGCACACACCTTTGATCCCAGCACTTAGGAGGCAGAGGCAGGTGGACCTCTGTAAATTTGAGGCCAGCTTGGTCTATGGTTCTGCCATAGTTGGCTACAGAGAAACCATCTTGAAAAACCAAAAATTAAAATAAAAAAGAAACCCTTTCTAATCAAATTTTTGTCTTACTGGTCTCAACCTTTTCATGTGCTAAATGCTGGCTTTGAATTTAGCTGAGGGTGAACTTGAACTCCTGACTTTTCCATCAAGTGTTGGAGTTATGGGCACACTGCTAGGCCCAGATTAGATCCACTTGCCTCTCCCACTGCTCAGTGTTGGGATTAAAGTCTTTGACACCATGCTTTTTTTTTTTTTTTTTAAGGTAATTCATTTAAGGATGGGGTAGGGTTTGGAAGTCTTGCCCTGAAACTTTACCCAAACAGTTTCCAATGAAGACACAGGCTTTCAAGGACAGAGAGCATTTACAGGATGAGCCAATGGGAACAAAGGCCTTGATGGGGTGGAGGGGGTCTGCATCCACCTGACTGCAAAGCATGGCCTGTATCCTTCATGCTTCAGAGACAGGCTCAGGGAAGTAGGGCCACTCTGCGTGTATGGGACAAGCCCCGTGTGGTGGGGGTGGGGGAGGCAGTCCCTGGGGACAGAGAGGCGCAGCCTCCCAGATCTGCATGTGAAACTGCTGAGACCTGGGTGTTCTCAAACCTTCAATGCCAGTTTTAGCTTTAATACCTGCCATCTCATTAAGAGACCATCAACACCATAGTTTCTGAGTTTGAAGTGGTGGGAGTCCCCCAGTGCCTGAGCAGCCCCAGGTACACACTCGAAGGCTTTTTGTTCATTTGAGTTGTGAGTCATAACTCGGACTGCCCTGGGGCCTTCCCGGTGCCCGGGGTCTTCACGTGCACCCTTTCAGCCCCACCCGTTTTTCAGTGTCCAGTTCTCAGAGTACAGGCTCCCCTGCCCTCCCCGTCTTGTATCTAGTTCTGAGAAACGAGGATGATGCTGGAAAGTCCCCTTTGGCTTTCGTTCACTGAAGAGGGATGGGAAGAGGCGGGGTGGGTTTGGGGGTGGGGGTGGGAGTCTACAGCAGGAGCCCCCTGACTTTTCCCTTTTGAGCCCAAGCCAGGCAACGGCAGGCCATGTCCTTCCATGGAGCAACGCCCCATTCAATCTCCACAGCCTAGGCTACTTACTCCCAGCTCCCACTCCCTACACACCCACTGTGCACTGTCATTCTGTAAGCATGGCCTTGGTGTGGGGACACAGGGCCTTTAGAACTAGACGAGAGACCTTCAGCCTCTGGGCTGTGGCAGTGGCATCTCACCCAGGGCCCGATAGGCAGCTGTGCAGAGATTGAGGCTGTGGAGGAATGGGAACCTCCTCAGCTTGCAGAGCAAGCGAGCAAGTTGGCTGGGCTCTGGGCCTCCCCCCTCCCCCGAGGGAGACCCCAGGGACTGCTAGTTCGCCATCTAGAAAGCACTGACTATGCAACAGGCACCCACTAAGTCCTGGAGCGGCGAGCAGCAACAGGCAGCCATAGAGCCAAATTCCAGCAAGGAAGAATTCTAGGCAAAGGGTAAGAAGGGCTTTGGAGGAAAAAAAAAAAAAAAAACCTCAAGGAGGGTACCAGGGGATGAGGGGTGTGATGTTATCTTACTTCGAGCTCTGTGAGAGATGCCAACTCAAAACTAAGGTAGTAGAGGAAGACACAGACCTCCACACTCACAAGCATGCCAGAGCCTGCTGGTGAGACTTGCAGACCTGGTCCTTTTCCACTTCACTACTGCCTCTGCAGCTAAGAGCCCAGGCCTCTGTTGAAAAGTGTGTGTGTGGTGTGTTTTGTTTTTAGTTTTATTTCTATAAATGGCATTTTGGGGGTGGGCATGTGCATGCATAGGGAGGTCAAAGGACAATTTGCAGGAGTGAGTTCTGGAGATGAAATTCAGGTCATCGGGCTTGGCAGCAAATACTTTTATCAGCTGAGCCATCCTGCCCTGCTGGCCCTGCTTTGTATTAGACAGGGTCTCATGGAGCCCAGACTGGCCTCAAATGAACTATATGGCTGATGACCTTGAACCTTCCTTCAGGAATGCAGGGATTACCGGTCTGAGCCACTATGCCTCATGTGGTGCTGTGGACTGAAGGAGGATTTCACACATGCTAGGGAACCATCTACCAACTGAGCCATGCCCCCGCCCCTTATTGCAAACCACATTAATATTGTATGATGTGTGTGAGGCCAGAGGACAAGTTTCAATGCGTTCTCACCTAGCTTTATGTGGAAGTCAGGCTCACAAAGTAAATGTCTACCCCACAAACCATTCCATCAGCCTCCCCCCTTTTAGGAACTGGTCATATACTATAGCCCAGGCTGGCCTGAAAAACCAGTTCCTCTCATGTCTGCTGGCTACAGAAGTGAGCCTCACCCAGCCAGGTGGAGGATACTGGATGCCATTCTGTAGCTTCCCTTTCTGTACAGGAATGGCCCGCCGCCACCACTAAGGCAGGGACAGAAGTCCCACTAGACAACTGCCAAAACTCTTGGGTCTCTGCATCTTCTTGCAGAGAGCTGGGCTTCCTGTAGGGGTGTAAGAACTGTCCATAGCAGGTAGCCTAGCCTAGGGAACCTGTGATGTAAATCAAGTTCTTTCAGGAGAATCTTAGTCCTAACACAGGTAGCAGGAACCTGGTAGCTTCTAGGGTCAGCTGAGCCCAGCTGACTCCACCTCAGCAGTGGGCTTCAGTCCTGGGCACACCAGTGTCATGTCCTCAGTCAGACACACTGCCAGGAGCAACCACTCCCTGCTGTTTTCGGTGAGGTCTGCGGGCACCTGACTGCCATTTAAGTGTCACTCAGCTCTGCTGTGCATCAGCGGCAGGCCAGCCCAAACCCCAGAGAGGTGCCTCTAGTTCCACGGTCGCTGCCAAGCTTGGCAGGGAGCTGGCAGCAGCGACAGCCTCAAGCTCCCTCAAGCTTCCCCAGCACTTGGAAGGCTCCCAGGCCCTTGCTGGAGAATGTGATGCCATTTCTCTTGTTAAATGGCACCAGGTGGCAAAGAAAATGTGGCGCAGGGACCTGAGGCGGAGATGTGCACATCACACTATAAGAGGGCTAAGGGGCGAGCAGCTTCCTGTTGTCAGCAAAAGGTGACATAACAGTGTGCCCATGCTGTGTCCTCTTGCTCAGGTGCTGCTCCAGCAGCCCTCCCACCCCGCTTTAGGACCCAGGGTACCTAGGAGATCTGGGGACAATGCTAGTCCCCAAGAGGTTTTCAGAGAAGGCTGGCCCTCCAGTCCCGTCTTCTCTGGGACAGTGCAAATGTTCTCATGTGCTTGCAGCCTTTCCCTTCTCCTAGATCCACCTGTGCTGGCCCCCTTGACTGAATGTCTGGTCAGGGTACTCTGGGTTGGTCCCCTGCTTTGGACCTGTGTACTGACAGAGCACCATGGCAGTCTGTGGTGAGGTAAGGTTTCCAGCTCTCAGGACTGCTGCTTTTCGGGTTTAAACCCTTGTGTTCCCATCCCAGGTCCTCCAGGCCACACCTTTGTTGGACTACACAGAACCAAGGTCAATGCAGGCTGTGCCCATGGGCTCACCTTCAGTGTCATCTCATGAACCCTGCAGGCCCACCGGGAAGGTGACAGGGGCCACCCCTGCGTTGAGTACAACCCTGTGAAGCGTGAAGCACTCTGCAAGTGTCAGGTGACCGGTGTGGCCTCACAGGAACCTACTGGGATGCAGGGGGCTTACATTCAAGACAGAAAGGTTTTGTCAGGGTGTGGTGGCGCACGCCTTTAATCCCAGCACTTGGGAGGCAGAGGCAGGTGGATCTCTGAGTTCGAGGACAGCCTGGTCCAGGACAGCCAGGGCTACACTGAGAAACCCGACAGCTCAGTCTGTTTTTTTTTTTTTTTTTTAAAGCGTGATTGTTAGCTTGTTGACTGCCTTGCTGTTGCAGGGCGAGGCATGACATTGCGTGTGATCTACAAGGCGTAGGGAGAAAAGTGGTCTCGGGCAGCAAGCCACCTGCCATTTCATCCAATCTTCTCACACCGGGGAACCTGGCGTCAGGGAGCAGCAGCCAGGCTGTAGGAGTAGCAGGGCTAGCACACCACATTTCCCTGGGCTCCTGGAAGCCGCACTCTGCCCCCATAATTGTACTGAGTCAGTTTCTGCATCTGCAAAGTCAAAGTGGGGAGACACATTTTCTTTCTTTCTTTCTTTCTTTCTTTCTTTCTTTCTTTTTTTAAGCCATGGCTCTTTGTTCCAAAACCTTAGGTAGACATATGATGTTAGACAGGTGGAGACAGGGCCTCTGTGGGGTGAGGTGAGGGACAGGAGGCTGGTGGGGTCTCAACTGCTGGGCCGTCTCCCCACTCCCTGGTGCAGCTCAGTCCTGCAGTGAGCAGGCTGCCTCCGGGCCTGTCAGGCCCTGACTGGTCTTCGCCAATGGTGGCTGCTTATGGAGCTGGCACCAAACGTGTGGAGAGCAGCAGTGCTCACAGCTCCTTGGACTGGGGGTTCTCGGGGCTCCTCAGCAAGGACAGCAGGTTGAGCGCTGAGACGCCCGGCACGTGGCCAGCGCAGATCTGCAGCACGCGCACCAGGCGCTGCGCCATGGCAGCTCGAAAGCTTTCCACCTTCAGGGAAGAGCAAAGAACGGCAGTGAGGGGGGGCTGGCCTGATGGCCATGCTCAGTGAAGACACTCAGGTAGAGATGGAGGAGGGGGGGCTGGCCTGATGGCCATGCTCAGTGAAGACACTCAGGTAGAGATGGAGGAGGGGGTGGCTGGCCTGACGGCCATGCTCAGTGAAGACACTCAGGTAGAGATGGAGGAGGGGGGGCTGGCCTGACGGCCATGCTCAGTGAAGACACTCAGGTAGAGATGGAGGAGGGGGTGGCTGGCCTGATGGCCATGCTCAGTGAAGACACTCAGGTAGAGATGGAGGAGGGGGGGCTGGCCTGACGGCCATGCTCAGTGAAGACACTCAGGTAGAGATGGAGGAGGGGGGGCTGGCCTGACGGCCATGCTCAGTGAAGACACTCAGGTAGAGATGGAGGAGGAGCTGCAGGGGTACCTTATGGTCAAGCTACTGGGCAGCTTCCTTCCTCGCTCTTCAAACCCAGAGACACTGAGCCCCAATCAAGGGGAAATGGGGGACTTGACAAGCAAGACTGGTCACTGTCAAGCACAGGGTCACAGAGGAGTCACTGCAGGGGTTGGACCTCAACCACTGCTAGTTCCATTCACTGACAAGCACTGCAGGAAGCCACAGGGACAGAAGGGTGGATGGACAGGATGTATCAACTACAAGTAATTCCTTTATTGGGGTGGAGGGCCCACGGGAGCTGGGGGTGAAGAAGCTGTCCGAGCCCTGAACCAGTGAGTTATGAGCAAGTAAGAGATGCTCACAGACATTTGCGGAACAGCGGACAGTGCTCCACCAGCGGCTTCAGAGCACTGTCAGTCTGTCACTGAGTCCCTGCAACCTTGCCCCATCTCTACAGGAGCGCTATGCTACCAGCTGTCATGTCGGAAGCCTCAGTTGTCCCTTACTTGTCTTCCTGTCACCTCACATCTGGCCACCAGCACATTCTGCTGACTGTCCAGGATGTTTCAAAGACTATGGGCTATTCCATGTCACTCTCCCCTGGACACCAATAAACCGAGGCCACTGAGCCCTTCCAGAAAAATCTGTAAGCCTTGTCCTCATTTCTGCCCTCCTCTCTCTCTTCATCTCTCTCATGTCCAGAGCAAAGCCACATGTCTCCTAGGCTCCAAACTTGAGCAGCTCCAGTTTTATCCTGAGTAAAAGCCAGAGTCTTTACCGACTCAAGGACATGACCATCACTGCTGACATTCCCCGCTGCTCCAGGCCCCCAGCACCCAGCTCCTCCTGCCCAGGCCTCTCTGAAGGCCCTGCAACACAGCAGCTCGCTCTAGGCCTCTGCACTTAGGGCTGGTGACCAGCACTCTCTGCCAGCACCATGTCTGCTGCTGAGACACGAGCTCTCTCCTGCCTTGGTATCCATTCTACCCACGAACCCACAGCCTTAGCGCCCATCCCAGTGACTCTTTTTTACTTTGCAAACAAACAAGTGGCCTGTCTGTGTTCCTGACGAGAGCACAGCCAGGATGTACCTATGTAGACTTCACTGTTTTGTTCTGTGCCGTGTCTCTAATGCCTACACGGTGCTAGGCACACGGTGCACGTGAAGATATTTCGAATAACCCTTCTCAAAGGTCTGACGCTCAACCTCCTGCTGCTTTAGCCTGAGTGCCACAGCTGCCTCCTGTCACTCATGCCCTGCGCAGACATGTCCTTCCCCTTCTGACCACAGCCATGACTTCGCCATGTCATATGGGAAGACATACTCTGCCAGGCTGCCAACCACCTCACTAGATTGTGACAAGACTGGGCCAGCATTTGCTTTATTTTTGTTACCAGACACTAGCATAAGCCCTGCTGGTAGACAACGCCACTGTGTGATTCACACAGCTCTTAGAGCCGTGTTCTCAATCTACCCAACGCCGTGAGCCTTTAATAAGGCTCCTCATGCTGTGTGACCCCAACCATAAATTTATTTTGCTGCTACCTCATAACTGTAATTTTGCGACTGTTATACATGATAATATAAATATCTGACAGGCAGGAGACACAGGTTGAGAACCACTGTCCTAGAGTGTTTCCTTGCCTATAAAAGAGCTAGCAATTTACACAGGGGCCTCCAAAACGTTCTGGGCAGGGAGCGGCAGCCCTGCTGCCAGATGGAAACACACAGCTCTCCTCTACACACTTGGTCCAGGACTTTCTTTCTCTTAAAAATTACATTTAGTGGGGGAGCCACATCTCTGTTCTATTCCAGGCCTACAGCCCCATGCAAACTCAAAAGCTGGTGTGGCCTGCCACCTCATGGCCATATGTGAAACTGCAACAGCACCTGTCATACAAGTTAGCAGGCACCATAGCTACCACCTACCTGTACCTCAGTTATGGAGCAAAGGTGACTTCAGTACAAAACAAAACTACTGAGAAGTGGGTGCCTGGTGACTCACGGGAAGCAGGCCACAGTGGGGAATCGGCTGCACACTAACCGGCTGGCCTGACTTACAACTGTGTGACTGAGCAACATGTCTTTTCTTGGAGTGTCTTCTCAGCTTTGTTATGGGGAAAGCCTGGCATGGGAGACACTGCAGGTGTGCGGGGGCACTGGGTGGCACCTTTGAAAGCAGAGCTTGGGTCTAGTCAAGGGTCTACTCAGCTCAATTTCAGCCATGGGTTAGTATGGTGCTGTGGGCAAGGTGTGTGATAATTCTGGAATTTTGGTTTCTTTATTAAAAAAAAAAAATCACAGAAATATAAGAATGTTTTCGTCTTAATCCCAGGTGTGAGATATGGGGCTGCTTTGGGCTGTCCGCAGCAGCTGACTGTGATTTGCCCCGTGCTCTAGCAGAGGTGTGGTTTTTGCCAGCTACAAATAGCTTCTGCAATGGTGTGACGTTTGGAATTCTGGGAACTTTTCAGAGGGTGTATAAATGCTAGGGGCCCAAGGGGCAGGGTGGGTGGTGTCGGTGGTTAAGGGTTGGTTATGGTTTGTCAGTAGTTGTGCTCAAAGAAGAAACTGGACTCAGAGATCTGTATCTGCCCTTCTCCCCTCTATCCTTTCTATCTACTGATACAAGGATAAAGGGTAGGCAAAAGAACTCACCAAGTTGCTAAGACTGGCTTCAGGGAGGGCAAAGTTCTATTTCACATCTAAGTTTATAGATCAGCTGAACTCTGCCATCACTGGTACAGACCACAGACCCCATAAAAGGAAACACTAGGCTACAGGATGTGTGGGGCTCTGTCCCGACTTGGTTCTCACTGAGCCACTTTGTCTTTGAGAAATGCCGCCAGATCCAGGATGTAATTGCTCAAAACAAACCTTGAAAATAACAAAAAGATCCCTTGGAGCAACTGAGCAAGTCAGGTCCGTGGGTAGGACAACTCAGGCCCAGAGAACCTTCAATAATTCTCCCAGGGAGCACACATTAACTCCTGCGGGAGAACAACACCGTCAATGCAGTGTGTACTTCTGGGGCTCCAGAGCTGTCTCCGTGGGTAAGCGAGCTTGCTGTACAAGTATGTATCCAGATCCTAGCGCCCATGTCAAATGCTGTGCGTGCCAGTAACCCTGCTGCTGCTGAGGGAAGGGAGCAGGAGAGACAGGCAGGAGTGCTAGCTAGCCATCAGTCTAGCCCCATGGTCAGTGAAGACCCTGCTCAAGGGAATTAGGCAGATGGAGTTAAAGGACACCCAATATCTTTCTCTGGCTTCTGGGCACGTGCCAGTCCATGATCCACCACATAGTGTGCACACAACATACACACAAAATAAAAATAGAGAGAGAATGGGAGAGGGGGTGACAGGGAGGGAGGAGAGGTAGTGAGTGGGATGTAAAGTGAATAAAAAAAGACAACAGAAAACACACACCCGCCTTCTGTGGCCAGCCAGCGCTCACTGGCACACTTACAGAAGCTAATCAGAATGGGAGCAATACACCCAGCCATATAACTGCCCATCTAATAAATGTCCCTACTGCTTGCTATGCGTCCTGTCCTGTGACACTACATGACACTACAGACAAGGTCTGCAGTCCATGGAGGTTACGATGACACCAGGCACTCTGACTGCCGGGAGGACACCAGCATACGCTGGTTAATGAGACAGACACGACACCTTATCTCCTAAGAACTTTTCCTCCAGCAGGAGAGTGGGATATTAACAGGGACTTCCAAATACACACACAAGACTTGAGCTAAGCCTCAAACCACAATTGCATGCCTCCCTCCATATCAGGTGTCCTCTCAATTGGAGAGTTGGGGACCGTTCAGGAAGCAGTCCTGACATGCTCACTGTCTGTTCACCTCCCTTCCCTTGAACAATGAGCAGGGCTCTCACCTGTAAATCACAAAAGAGGAGAGGGCTTCGGTGGGTGTGGGCCAGGTTTAGAACTGTGTTCCGGTGGATGCTGCAGTGGCTCTCCTGTCCGGCTGCAAAGAAGCCAGGCACACTTCATTCAGGCTACAGCGGCCAGGGATCCACAGGCCACTGCCTCCCAAGGGCTGCGATTAAGGGTGAGTGCCACCACTGCCCACCTTCAAAAGTACATTCTTAGATGGGGCTGGAGACATGGCTCAGCAGTTAATAGCAGTTACTGTTCTTCCAGAGGACTGGAGCTTAATTCCCAGCACCCATGGTGGCTCAGAACCACCTGCAACTTACAGTTCTAGAGGGTCCCATACCCTCTTCTGACATCCTCAGGGGAAAAAATATGTACATAAAATTAAAAAAATAAATAAAATAAATCTTAAAAAAGTCAGTAGTCAGGTAAGGAGAACTTCTCTGCAGGCTGCCTCAGCAAGGGTCTATAAGTACTACCACTCTAACTAGACGGGGTGTAGCAGGAAGAGGTCATACTTACCCCCTGTGACAAGGAAGCATACTTTCCCCAGGAAGAAGCGGCTGTCCACATGGTTCAGAGACTCCTCCACTTTCTGGAGGCTGGGACAGAAAAGTCAGGCAAGAAAACAACCATAAGACAGAAAGACACTCTGGAATTATGACACACATACCAGAACACCAAGCTAAAATCTGGGTGATTTTTTTTTTTTTTTGGACATTTATTTATGGTGTGTGCATCCTTTGTGTCAAGATCTCATGTAGCTCAGACTAGCCTTAAGATGACCTTGAACATCTGACTTTTCCAGTTTCTATACCTCAAATGCTGGGATTCTCTGTGCTTTTATTTTTTAAAAGGTATTATTATTATTATTTTAAAGTACAAATAGGCAGGAGCCTGCATGAACTTTGGTACATAAATACAGGTGTCTGTGGAGGTCAGAGAGGCATTGGACCTCCTGGAGCTGGATTTACAGAAGGCTGGGAACCAAACTTTCACAGCCACTGAACCACCTGTCCAACCCCATACACCCTGTTTTAAAATTTAGCTTTACTTAGAAGTTCATGAATGCTTATAAAATAATCAAGCAGCAAATATGAACACACACACACACACACACACACACACACACACACACAGAGTAAGAATCCTTCTCTTGGGGCTGGAGACATGGCTTAGTGGTTACGAGCACTTGCTGCTTTTCCAGGGGACCTAGGTTCAATCCCCAACACCCATAATGGCAGCTCACAACTGTTTCTAACTCCAGTTCCAGGAGATCCAATGCCCACTTCTGGCCTCAGTGGGCCCTGCATACATACTGTACACAGACGTACATGCAGGCAAAATACCCACACATATTTAAAAAAAAAAAAAAAAAAAAAAGAATCCTCTTAGCACTACCCTTTGCTGTCAATTCTCCAGAAAAAACTGTTGCCAGTTTGGGGTGTAATTCTTAGAGGACTTTTCTTTTATGTGCAAATACAGTGGTGTGTTTAAAAATAGTAGTATTTTTGTCAAATACTATCCAACTCCTGACTGTTGTAGTTTTGATATGGTTTAGTGTATTTACTAGGTCATGTGCTGAAATTTAATCCCCGGGGTGAAAAACCTCAGGAGAGTCCAAGGGCCTTCGTTCTATCACTAGTGCTACAACTGAAATAAATAAACCAAGGACAGGAATTTGGGCTGGGTCAAAGGTTAAGAGCACTGACTGCCCTTCCTGAGGACATGAGTTTGTATCCCAGAACCCACATGGCAGCTCTCAGCTGTCGGTAACTGCAGTTGTAGCAGGTAGGATGCTTTCTTTGACCCCCTCAGGTACTAGGGATGCACGTGGTACTCAGGCATACATTGGTTATGAGGACCCCAAGGGCAAGGATGTTTCCTTCTCTGTTGCTAAGTGTATATAGTACATCTCGGCGAACATTGACTAGACGAATGGGTGATGCTGTCATGATCTGTCTTTCAAACTCTGCAGCCCTCCCTCCCCGCCCTGGGCAGCCTCCCACGGCCTCCTGCCTTCCCATCATAAGGTTACTGTTCTAGCACTCGCCCAGGCTAGAGTCCTGTGCTGGCTCTCACCTGTATTTGCTGTGAAGGTTAATCACAAACACAATCAAGTCAATTCGAGGCCGGTTCACATTGGAAGGCAAAGGGAGGGAGTTGGCCAAGTGGCTGAAAAACAAGACATTACAGGACTAGACACACAGACCCAGCTCACAGTCAAAGGACAAGGTGACACATTGTCCTTCATAGGGAAAGAAGCTGTCTCTGAAGGAGCCCAGCAGGATGGAGCCAGTTCTGCCCAAACCACTCTGAACTGCCAGAAGGGGCTGTCAGTGACCTCGGTGCTAAGAGGACTCAAACCCTGCTGGCTCGGAGGAAGACCAGGCTCAGGAGCGGGGTGCTGGATGGAGGTGGCCAGGGAATAAGACTGAATCCCTTTGGTATGAGGCAGACTGGATTCCACCCAGTTGTTTTCATTAGCCAGCTGTGTGCGTGCCCTCAGCTGTCTTTATTTGGGCTTGATCTAGTTGCCAAACACCCACCTGAAGGCTTTTCTTCAATTCTGCTGCCCATTCTTTGTGTATGTGGCATTCTCTTTCGTTTTCTTTCCTTTTTTTTTTTAAATTATGATTTCTTTACGTGTAGGCGTGCTCTGTCTGCATATGTACCTACATGTCAGAAGATGACATCGGATCCCTTTAAGATGGCCATGAGCCACCATGTGGGTGCTGGGAATTGAACTCAGGACCTCTGGAAAAGCAGTGGTGCTCTTAACCTGTGAGCCATCTCACCCCTCAACACTCCTTTTTGAGACAGAGTCTCTCTATGTAGTACTTGCTATGTGGACCAGGTTAGCCCTGAACTCACAGAGATTCTCCTGCCTCTGCCTCCTAAGCACTAGGATTAAAGGTGTGCACCACCATGCCAGGCCTTTAAAAAAGAAAAACAATCAAACAAACAAAACTCCTCTTAGATTATAATTCAAGGAATACCAAAAGTATAACATTAATTTTTTAAAAAAAAGTCATTCTTTTTCAAAGATACATAGTTTAGACACAAGCTCATATCTGCTTCATACCAAAGGGTTATGTAGCCCCGTGGCCTTTACCTTTCTGAGTTTAAGTTAACCTTTGAACCCCTCCCTGATCCTTTTGCTTCTACCTCCTGTGCTGGGATTACAGGCTTGTGCCACCATACCTACAAAAAATTACAGAAAACACACGTCTCCCTCTTCCAGCTTCTTTGGTATCTGGAATTACAAGCACACTGTTCAAGGGAAAATGAAATTTCAAAACTCCTTTTCTACTTCTGAGTTGAGGTTGGGCTGGTGTTAATGTGGTTCATACTCTCAAACCTAGAAGCTCAATGAGGTTAGAAAAAAAATACACAGTAATTACTGTTCCTGCAATTTGGGTTTCTGCCATCCTCTACTTCATTTCCCGGGACTAGCTCACTAAGCTTTCCTCAGACACCCATGCCTTACATTTGTACCAGCCAGAGACATCGTCAGCTTTTCTTGGATCATGAATTAACCAGATTAACCCAACAGTTATTAACAGAGCATCTACTCTGTGCTGCTAGTTACTGCTTAAAGCCTTGGGGATTCGTCAGTGAACAAGAGTCAAAATCTCTGTCCTTAGAAGATGACATGGTTTGGGGGGCAGGTGACTTCTTTTATTGTTTTGGTTTGTCTTATGTAGACCAGGCTGGGTATGTAACAGAGAATGCCGGGAGCCTTCTGCTTCCGCCTCTCCGCCTCATGATTACTGTGTGTCCTCTTAGGTTGGTCTGGGAATGGTGTTTATTTTCTACTCCCCGTAAACTGACTCCCCAAGGTGACTCTAGATTGTGTCAAAGTGACAATTAAAAGTAACCATAACAAAGTGAACAAAACCCCTTGTTTGTAATTTCTTAACAGGGTTGAGGTAGGAAGGCAGGCCCACTACAAGTGACACCACTCCCTAGGAGAGGACTCTCAATTGTCCTAAGCGTGGAGAAAGCCAGCTAAAAACTAGCATGCATGTGTTTGTTCGGTGCTTCCTCTTGACTGTGGATATAGTGACCAAGTGCTTCAGATTCCTGCAGCATTGACTTCTCCAGCAACGAGCAGGCCAAACGGGCCCTTTCTCCCTTAAGTTGGTTTTGTCAGGGTATTTTTATCACAGCAAGAGGAAAAGGAAAAGAAACCAAAACACACCTTTCCCCAGTTGTTTTTAGACGCTGACGTCCAAACTCAGAGCCTCATTGAAAATACCCAACCCGTGAGTGTTTTTGGCGTACGTTATGAGTTGTGAACGTTTGCAGAGACCTGTAAAGGAGCCAGCTCAACAACCGTGGGCAGGATCACTGAGGACTGACCGCAGCTAGGAGTTGGGCTCTCTCCCTCAGACTCTCTTCCGTTAAGCCAGCCCAGAGTTCAGGCTCCAACCTCAGCAACTTACACCCTCAGCTCGGACGCACAGTCCTCTTTGAGCATCGACTCAGCCAGCTGCTGCAGAAGCGCATCCTCCGTGCTCACCAGCTGCGAAGGGAGAGAACCAGGCAAGTGGAGACCCGAGCAGAGTGGCTCCTCTGGAGGGCTCCGCAATTTGAACCTCCTGGGGGTCCACACTCAGCTAGAGGCGGCTCGGAGGGAGCCACTTCCCGAGAAGAGCACCCCGAAGGAGCCATCCACGGAGGGACCGCCCGGCCTCTTCCTGGAAACGCGGGAAAGACAAGTTCGAACTGGAACGCCCCCGAGCGCCTATTGGTGGAGGCGTCCCTCAGATTGAGAACCGCCGCTCCGATTGGTCCAGAGCAAAGCGCCCGCGCGCTGTCTGAGCAACGCTGAGGCTGCCGAAGCGCTCCGGCCTAGGCTGCGGGAAGCCGGCCCAGGGGCGCCGCCCGCACCTACCAAGACCGTAGCTCTGTTCAGGTCCGGCAGCTTCTCCATCGGCCTCAGCACCGACATCTCAGCGGCAGTCGAGCCACGCAGCTCAGCGAACGGATCTTTCAAACCGCCGCAAGTCCCACCTTCAGTGGGCGGGGCGTGGTACGCACGCCTGGGCGTGGCTTTCTGAGCCGCCACTCTTAAAGGAACCGTTACCTCTGGCCCACCTCTCCCCCCCCCCCCAAGATTTATTTTTAATTACGTGCATATGTGTGTGTGCACGCGCGCTCATGTGAGTGGATATGGCTGCAGGATCCAGAAGAGGGAGCCGGAGTCCCTGGAACTGGATTTACAGGCAGTTCTGAACCACTTGACATGAAAGATGGTCCAAAACCAGAGCAGTATGAACTCTTAACTGCTGAGCCATCTCTCCAGCTAGCCCCTACTATTTTTTAAAATTATTATATTTTTAAAGATTTTCAATTTTTAATTTTTTCTTTTATGGGTATGGGTGTTTTGCCTGCATGACAACCCCGGAAGAGGTCGTCAGTTAACTTTGAAACAAGTTACAGATTGTTGTGAGCTGATACTCTGAATCCAACCAGGGTCCTCTGGAAGAGCAGCCAGTGCTCTTAATGGTTGGGTGTCTCTCCAGATAAGTACAGCCTGTTTCCCACCTGTCTATTCCTGAGGGTGTGATTTCTCTCTCCCTTGGTCTTGACTCCTCTCCTTCCCTAAGTTCCAGGACTATGGGCCTGAAAGTTACAAATGTGTGTGTAAGGGTCCATGATTCCCCCAAGAATGATACTGCGGACCCAAAAGTATGTAAACGCAGTGTTTTATTCTGCAGAACTCCAGCTTGTTGGGGTCTCTCATTAGCGGAATAGAGAAACACCCAAATGAGCTCACAGGCCTGATTTAAAGCACATTAGGGGATTCTGGGGTGGATGACCTTTATCTTACTCCATCTCTGAGGATATTCCATTACCTGGGGGTGGGGGCTGGAAGCTGAAGTCTGGAAACTGTTGCTGACCCATTGTTGTTGTCTTAGGCTAGGTGACCTGGCAGCCTCTGAGGGCAGAGAAGTTTCTGACTAGCTCCCTGAAGTCTGGTTTTTTTGTTTTTGTTTTTTGTTTTTCCTAGTAATGGACCTGCCTGGGTTTACCTGGACTTGTCCAGTTCTTAGGCCTAGTCTCCTAAACTGCCTATTTGAAACCTATCATGGAGTCAGCCTAGCCTTCTCATAATGACTTTTCTTTAAGTTCTTAAACTTTAACTTCTGTCTGTATTTGTCTGTATTAGTCTGTATTTGTCTCAGAAGATTTCTATTTTGCTGACATCCTACAAAGTGCTCCAAAAGACAGGGAGCCTTAGACTTACTGAAAGCTGATGCAAACCGGCCCAGCCAATGTGACTGCTCCCTGCCTCTTTCTCCTGCTGGGCCAGTGAACCAGATGCTTCTGATGAATGCCCCACTGCCTAAACTCCCTCCAAGTTTGACAAGAATTCCAACCTTCCTGGGCCATAACAATGTCATCTGAATTTCAGCCAGAAGTAGTTACAGAAGAAAGCACATAACCCCTTATCCTGTACAAAAGGCTGGATTGGGGGACTAGAGAGGTGGCTCAAAACCATCTGTAATGGGATACGACACCCTCTTCTGGTGTGTCTGAAGACAGCTACAGTGTACTCACATACATAAAATAAACAAATCAATCTTTTTTTTTTAAAGCCTGGATTAGGTCAAAAGGAAATTCTCTGGTACAGGGGACAAAAAATGGCTACCTATAGTGCCTATTGTCATACCAGGAAAGGTATCTGTTAAAACCAGATAGACTACATCTATGAATAAGTAAATTTATTAGCTGAAATAGTTCTACAATACGACAGGGCACTAGACCTGCTTTATGCAGGACAAGGAGGTTACTGTGTGGCTTTAAGAAAAATTCTTGTTTCTATACAAACTACTTGAAAACCATTAGAGAAAATTGTCAAGGATTAGATCCACTAACAGTAGAGAAGGGTGTCCTTTGCTTCTTCAGGTAGGAATGTTGCTTCTGTGTCAGCCAAGCCTGTAGAATAAAAGTCAAGATCCACCAACTCCAGACAGATTTCCAATAGCAATTTCAATAGCTCCGCCCAATGGATCACTGACAGTTCAGTATGGAATAGAAGACTGCTCTTCTTCGTTTTCTGTTTTTATTGTTTATTTTTCAACATAGTTTCTCTGTGTAGCCCTGGCTGTCCTGGAACTTGCTCTGAAGACCAGGCTAGCCTTGAACTCAGAGAATACAAGGTAAAAGGGCTAGGGAAAGAGCATCCTGCCCCTGACTTGACCCACCCCTGTGACTCAGCCTTAATGGGGAAACAATGTTTCCTAAGGTGTGATACTTTCCCACCAAATTCACTGTGCAACTTCAAAAGCCATCTAAAAGCCTTCCGCTCTGTTTAACCCACAGCTGTCTTTGTTTCCAGTCAGAGGCATCCTGTTTCTCGCTAGTAAATCTCTCTCCTGAGGTTTATTGCCTGGCGTGACTGGAATTCCCCATTGCCAAGATTCCCTTACATCAGAAAATCCTTGCTGTACTCAGCTGCCTCCCTCCTTTTCCTTCTTTAAAGTGAAAACTTACTTATTTCGATGTGTTCTTTGTGTGCTCAGACACCCAGGAAGACACTGGGTGCCTTGTTCCTTTATTGCCTTCTGCTTTATTCCTTTAAGAGAAAGACTCACTGAGCTGGAAGTCTGCTGTTTCCTCAACCCTGGGATTACAGGTGCAAGCATCACATTTTTTATGGGTTCTGGGGATTTGAACACAGATCTTCATGCTTGCACAGCCAGTACTCTTACCTACTAAGTCATTTTTCCAGCTCCTCCCCAACCCCTTTCTAAGGAGATATTTTTGCTCTGCCACCAGACACACAAAGAACTGGACAGGCCTTTAGGTTAACTACCTCATTCATGGTATTCCTGCCTGAAAGCTAGCTCCATCTAGCTTTCATCTAGGTTGTTCAGAATAAAAACTTGAGATGACTTTTTAAAAAGAAAAAAAAAAAAAAAAACCAAAAAACTCTCTGTATATTCCAGATGGCCTTAATTCATTATGTAGCCCAGGCTAGCCTCTGCCTCCTGAGTGCTGGAATTATGGCTGTGCTACACCAAGTCCAGGAGTTTGGTCATTCTCGAGTCTGCTTTAGGAGTCACATCTAGTGGATTAGCAAGCTTGTGTGTTCTACTTTAAAGATACAATTCACTACTTCAGTCTTAGCTAGGCTGCTGCTGTCATCTGTCACCAGCTCCCTGCTCTCACTGAGCTTCGAAGAGCGGCCAGCCGTTCTCCTTAGAGCATCAGGACCTTTTGAGACACATGACTTCTTTGGTCAAACCAGCCTGTGAGTCCTATCTTCTTGTGCTGCAAATACTCGTCATGTCCCCCATGTGTCCTGGCTCCTAACAAGCTCCCTGACCTTGCCTTTGTCCCCACCCTCCAAATGCACCTCCAGCACAACAGCCACTAGGCTGTCCTTGGTCAGGACCCTGCTCCCTCCTGATCCCTTGGAATGAAATATCCCAATTAGCCAGAACTTGTTTTTGCCATCCATCCGTTCCCTCGTACGTCTGCTCCAATTCCAACTTATCACGAGAGCTTTCTCCTCCGTGTGGTTTTTGTTTTGTTTTTGAGACAGGGTTTTACTCTGAGGGCCCAGCTGGCCTCCAGCTCTGGACAATCAGCCTTTTCAAATGCTGGGATTATAGCCGGGGCCCCCATGCCCAGGTAGAGGGCTTTCTTTTTTAATTATTTATTTTGTGTATTGTTTATTCCCCTTGGTGTATATATGGGCATGAGTGCCATGGTGTGTGAGTGGAGACTGGAGGACAACCGTTGGTAGGTTGGTTCTTTCTCTCCACCCTCTAGGGCCCATATGTTGAACTCAGATTGTCAAGGGCTGGCTGCAAGCACCTTTACCCATGAGGCTATCTCACTGACCCATGTTTTAAAAATGTTTTTCATTAGCATATATTAGTTATATGTAATAATGGGTTTCATCGTGACATTTTTATAAATGTATATAAGTATTCTGGCCCTTCCAACTCCTAGCAATCTCCTTCCTCTTAAGTAGTTCCCAGAGGAAACTAATTAACTTACTTACTTTCTTTCTTCCTTTCTTTCTTTCTTTCTTTCTTTCTTTCTTTCCATTAATTTGCTTATTTACTTTACACCCTGATCACAGTCCCCCCCCCATCCTCCCAGTCTACCCCTCAAAAAGCCCCTCCCCTCTCTCCTCCCCTTCTCCTGTAAGAAGTGGGAGGTCCCCCCTGGGTACCAACCCACCCTGGCCCACCAATTCACTGCAGGACTAGGCACATCCTCTCCCCACTGAGGCCAGACAAGGCGGCCCAGTTAGGAGAACAGGATCCACAGGCAGGCAACACTCCCCACCCTGCTCCATGAAGACCAAGCTGCACATCTGCTACAAATGTGTGTGTGTGTGTGGGGGGGGGCGGCAAGGTCCAGCCTGTATATGCTCTTTGGTTGGTGATTCAGTCTCTGAGAGCCCAGAGGGGTCTTTGTTAATGGTCCTACCTAAAGTAACAGCTCCCCCTGCTTTCCCCCTTCCTAGGCTCCTTGTGACCTTATCCTTCCTAGGCTCCATTTCTCTTTCTGTTCTGCTTTCTCTATTGCACTAATCTTGACATCATCAAAAACTTCTCAGCATCTGAGAACCTGTTCTACTTATAGACCAATAATCTATCTCACTCCTGCCTGCTGGATGCTGCCTTAAGACAAGAGCTTCCAGGAAGAGATAAAGGCCATGCACCTTCGTCTGTCTACTTTACCGAAGCAGTATGAGCTGGCGATGTGGCTCAGTTGGCAGAGTGCTTGCCTCAGACATGCAAAGCGCTGGGTCTGGTCCCCAGAAAGACAAAACCAGGGTGTGGGCACACACCTATGATCCCAGCACTGGGACGGTAGAGGCAGGAGGGTCAGAGAGTCAATGCAATCCTCAGTTACTTAGTGAGTTTAGGCCAGCCTGGGGCACATGAGGCCTTGTCTCTAAAATCAAATCAAATGAAAAGCAGTAGCTAGCGACCCGCTCCCATGCCTGTTGAACTCCACAGAGGCTCATTGTGAATGCTGTGCAGTTAGTGGGGAGGGGGTTTTGTTATTTGTTTTGTTTTCTCTCCTCAACAGGGTTTCTCTGTGTAGCCCTGGCTGTCCTGGAACTCAGTCTGTAGACCAGGCTGGCCTTGAGCTCTGCCTGCCTCTGCCTCCGGAGCCCTGGGATTAAAAGTGTGTACCACCACCATCTAGCCTCCTAGTGGGTAGCTTTGTAACGCTGGTAGACATGTCTGCTCTCCCTCGGGAGTCTTGTGACCTTATCCTTTTTTGCAAATGCAACTTGGAGCAAAGGCCGGAGTACTGAGCTGTGGGACCTTGTTTTCTTGGTCTATCGAGCAAGAAACTCCTAAAATGTTCAGGGTATATAACAGATTGCTCTTTCATTTTATTTATTTTTTTTTATTGTATATTTATTTATTTTATGAGTGTTTTGCCTTTAAGTGCACCACATATATGTAATACCTAGGCCAGCCAGCAGAGGGAACCAGACTCCCATTGAACTGGAGTTATAGCTGGTTATGAGCTGCCTTGTAGGTGCTGGGAATGGAAGCTGGTCCTTTGCAAGATTAGCAAGTATTCTCAACCACTGAGCCATCTCTCCAGCCCCTATATTGCTTTTTGTTTTGTTTGGGTTTTGCCTTTTTGAGACAGGGTAACACTATGTAGCCCCAGCTGTCCTAGAACTCTCTGTGTAGACCGGGCTGGACTTGAACTTACAGAGATCTGCTTGCCTCTGCCTCCCAAGTACAGGGATTAAGGGTGTGCACCACCATTCCTACCTCTAGATTGTTTTCTTTCTTTCTTTCTTTCTTTCTTTCTTTCTTTCTTTCTTTTCTTTCTTTCTTTTTTTTTTTTTTTTTTTTTTGTTTTTAGATACAGGGTTTCTCTGTATAGCCTTTGGCTGTCCTGGAATTCACTCGGTAGACCAGGCTGGCCTCGAACTCAGAAATCCGCCTACCTCTGCCTCCCAAGTGCTGGGATTAAAGGCGTGCTCCACCACCACCCAGCTAGATTGTTTTCATAACAATTTAATTATTTGTCTATTGTTTGTCTGTCAAACAAAGACACAGGAGTTCAGGGACTTAGTCACTCACTCTAAAAGTGGTACATTGTGGGCTGGAGAGATGGCTCAACAGTTAAAAGCACTGACTGCTCTTCCAGAGGTCCTGCATTCAACTCCCAGCAACCACATGGTGGCTCACAACCATCTGTAATGGGATCTGATGCCCTCTTCTGGTGTGTCTGAAGGCAGCAATAGTGTACTCAATTACAATAAATAAATCTTTAAAAACAAAAGTGGTACATTGTAGTTGCTAATAAATACTTGTTGAATGAGCGAACTACTTTACATCCATCCATTCATTCATTCTCATTAGTCAGTCATTCATAAATATCAGATTGAATGCCTGAGCTTGGAAATACAGATACACAAGACATTATGTCAAGCCTGCGATGGGAGGAGTCAAGAGTGATGACACTGTGCTGCTTCTTGTATTATCTGAGAGCACCAGGGTCTCACCCCTTAACCAGTCCGAACGCCACTGTACACTAAACTTGTCCCACGTAGAGAGAAGTCACTAAATGGCTTCATGGAGCTGCTGTCCCCCACACAGGCAGCACTTTGATTCTGATAGTGTGGTGTTTCAAGGGGCTCCCTGAAAATCAGACATTAATAGGTACCATGAAGATAAGAGCAGGTGAGGAAGTGATGGATGGGAAGAAGCTACTCTGGGCCAAGGGAGGCTTTTCTGGCAAGATATTGGGACCCATTTCTGCCTCTCAGAGGGAGAAACCAACAAAGGGTAAAAAGCTTCCCAGAAAGACTTGAGATGCAGAGACGCAGAGACACCCCCCCCCCCCCCCCCCCGTGATAGATGACAGATGCAGAGACACACCTCCCCAGTGGTGAGCACTGCTGAGGCTGGAGCACGTGGAGGGGGGGAGGGGTAGAGATGAGGGGCCAGGTGATGTCCTTTAGAGTCACAGGCCATGAAAAGACTTTGAATTTTGGTTTGAGCTTTCTAGCAGGTTCCAGGCCGAGACCCAGAGAATCAACCCAGATGCCTGCCTTGGCAAGGCCTAGTGGAGGCACAGGGGACTCAGGTCTCAGGGCTATCATCAACTTCACGCAGTCATCAACAAAACAGCAGCTTTGATCAGAGTCAACAGAGAAGCAGCCAGGGAGCCACAGATGAGGGTGACAGATAAACGTGCATTCAATGTCCCTCAGGACTGCACACACAGGGCAGCTAGTGCTTGTCAATGCTGCCAGCGGTATAGGGGATGGTGTAGGGGATGGCTGTACAGGCGCTATACTGGGATCCAGGATCTGGACCACAGGAAGGCTAGGTGGGGATGCTCATGCCTGGGGAGAATTAGAGGCAGCTGTCAGAGGCATCTCCGAAAGCAGTCTAGAGTGCCTACCTTGGTGGTCGGTTCATTGAAATGAAGGACTGAAAGCAGTGTCTGACCAAGAGCAAAAGATCCACGGAGCCAGCACACACTGGCTCTCAGTTCTGGGTCATCACTTTATAAAACAGAACCCTCATTAGCACTGCCTATTACTGTTGCTGCGTCCCTGTCCACCTGCCAGATACCCTAGTCTGCCCTGGGTTTCTTCCCCTCTGCTTACCATCCTTGGGACTTAGTCTCTGCTAGGTGACTCTCATCCTCCCTGAATTCTGCCCTCCCTGTCATCCGTTGTACCACGTGTACAGTAGAGGGATCCAGAAAAGAAAGCTGGTTGCCAGGGCAACAGAGGATAAAGCCCTTGTTCTGTCTGGCGGCTGATTGGCTGAGACAGGTCCCACCTCCTGCTATCTTGAATGTGGGGGGTGCAGAGAGAAGGGTCTTTGATAGTAAGGAGAGGTACCAGGGTGCCAAGCCAGCCAGAGACTGCTGCCTCCTGGCCCACTCAGAGGCCTCCAGATAAGCTCCATCTCCCGTGGGAGTAGTGTCCTGTGGCTCTCTGCCTCTAGCTCCCACAGCGGCCACAGATGGCAGTGTCTCTGGGGACAGCAGCTGTGATTGAGTCCACTGGCCAACACTGAGCGGCTCAGGCTGAGGCATCTGGCTCTGTGCAAAGACTGCAGAACGGGCATCTACGGCTATGAGGTGAGCCTGCATGCCGTGTTGCTGGTGGCTTGGGAGCCAGGGAGTGGGGCTCTGCAACCTTCATACTGTCCCAAGGCAGGACCTGCGCTGAAACAGGCTTGGCAGTGTTCTTAGAGATCATCTGGCTGCCATAGCCACCCCGCCATTGTGCATACGGAAGTCTGCAGCCCAGAGAGAGAGAGAGGAGTGGTCCAAGGTCACAGAGATGGCCCATGAATGTTTGTCCTCTTCAATTATGCCAGTCTTCCAAGACATCAGGATGGGGTCTAGGAGTCCTCTGTAGCCCCAGAATGTATGGATTTTATTTAGAGTATTGGAAAGGCAGAGGGACCTCAGGCTCTGCACCGCAGACCTACAGTTTTGCCTGTGAAATAAACACTGCTCTGTCCCAGACTCTCATTCACAGTAAAGTTTTGTGCTGTCCTGGGGCTCCTTTCTTGCTCATCCCACCACAGCACCAGCACCCAGCAATTCTGCACTTTTTATTTGGGAGGGTGCTGGGCCCTGTACCCTGTCCCCACCTCTGCCACTCTAGTCCTGACTCAAGACAATAACTGCCCTTTAATCTCTCTCTCCCTCCAGAAATAGGGCACCTTTAGCTGTTGCCCTTATTTCGGAACAGCCAGTGGAAACCAAGGGGCAAGGGGGGTCCAGGAAGCAACGTCTCCCCTTCCCACAAGGTTACAGAGAACCTGGGAATGGAGGGATGGGGGGGGGAACAGGAGCTGAAGTTTGGGGGTCAGAATAATGGCATTTCTCTTGAACCTGCTCTGGAGGTGATTCTGTCCACTCCCCTCCCCCCACCAGAAACCCCAGTGGCTCATTCCCTCATGCTTGGGAAGCTTTTCCCTGTGGTATGGGACCCAAACCTCAGGCCATCACTGGGAATGGGCTCTAGCCCCACCACGTCTCAGGTGGGTAATCCTTTGCAAAGTAGCTTGTCTAGGCTTCTGTTTTGTCTTTGGTCTATGGACAGTAACACCCAGTCAACATGCCCTGGCTAAACTCTGTGAAAACGCAGTCCCTGCCGAGTATGCACAAGGGGGCTCCTCAGACCACGCTTTGCTAGGACTAAGGAAGGTATAGCCGTGCGGTAAATGGGCCCCTGCATCTTTCTGTACCTGCACGTGGTTGGCTAAACGGAAGTTTGCCCAATAAACAAAGATGCAAAGAACAGTTTAGGGGGAAAAAAAAGCAGACATAAAGATGAGGGTTGCATGGCAGCAGGTGATTGGTACTCAGTTCTGTGGTAGCATCCAGCATGGGGATGAGGTAGGGATCTGGCAGACAGCAGATGGTGGCTGTGTGTGTATGTGTGTGTGTGTATATATATATATATATATATATATATATATATATATATATATATGTGTGTGTGTGTGTGTGTGTGTGTGTGTGTATATATATATACACATACATACACATAACACACACACACATATATACATACACATATACATATATAATACATATATACTTTTCTATTGCTGTCACAAAAACTGTCATGTCCAAGGAAACTTAGAAAGTAAGTTGGGCTCTTGGTTTCAGAGGGGTAGAGACCATGAAGGCAGCACAAAGGAGCAAAGGCAATGGCGGCAAGAGGGACAGCTGAGGGCGAACATGTTGATGCATAAGTAGGAGAGAGAGAGAGAGAGAAAGAGAGAGAGAGACAGCTGAGGGCAAACATGTTGATGCATAAGTAAGAGAGAGAGAGAGAGAGAGAGAGACACACAGACAGAGAATTGGAATGGTGTGGGCTTTTGAAAACTCAAAGCTGGCCCCTAATGACATACCTTCTCCAACAAGGCCACACCTCCTGATCCTTCCCAGACAGCCATACCAGCCGGGGACTAAGCGGTCAAACATAAGAGCCTGTGTGAACCGTTCTCTTTTAAGCCACCACAGGGATAGGTCTAAGGAGCCCGGGTTCAGGTGACTGTTGTGAGCCATGTTAGATGCTCCAGGCTCCTGCTTTCTCCCTGTGGCTCCTCAAAGTAACAGTCGCTGACACAGGTGGAGTTGGACCAGGCTTGACCTGAGATGGCACCATCAGAAACCCACAGTGTGGATCTGGGGGTCCAGTTAGTAGACTACCTGCCTGGCTGCAAGAAGCCCCGAGTTTGATTCCCGGTACTGCATAAACCTGGTGTGGTGTGGCAGTCCTGTAATCCCAGCACTAGGAACGTGAAGGCGGGAGGAACAGAAGTTCAAGGTTATTGTCAAACTGAGGCCAGCTTAGACATATGAGACCCTGTCTTAAAACCATTTTTTTAAATTTTCTTTTTTCTTTTTTCTTTTTCTCCAGACAGGGTGTAGCCTGGCTGTCCTGGAACTCACTCTGTAGACCAGGCTGGCATTCAATTCTGAGATCCACCTGCCTTTGCCTCCTGGGTGCTGGGATTATAGGTGTGCACCACCTATAAACATTATAACTAAAAACATTAAAAACAAACAGAAAACCGGGGCTGGTGAGGCAGCTCGGTAGTTGGAGTCACTTCCTGCCTTGCCTGACAACCTGAATTCAATCCCTAGGACCCAGACTGGACAAGTCAACATCTGAGAGTTACCCTCCCTCCACCACACTCGTGCACATGCACATGTTCCCGTGCACACACGCATGTGAGTGCACACCCACCCACCCACACCCACGCACGCATGTGAGTGCACACACGCACACACACACATACACACGCATGCGAGTGCACACACACACACACACACGCATGCATGTGAGTGCACACACACACACACACACACACACGCATGCGAGTGCACACACATACGTGATGAGTAACACGTAATAAAAATGCTTAAGTTTGATTTACAATGGACTTAGGAAGTGAGTCCTATTTCAATCTCCTTTTAGAGCTAAGGAAACAGAAGGGCAGAGCGTAAGAACACCTTACAGCACATACATGACAGACACTGGTATGGGAAAGTCTTCCATATATTAACCCACTTAGCAGCTCCTACCTCAAGAGCTGTCACTCCCATTTACAGCCAGAGAACCCCTGATCAGATCCAAGTTATACAGCACCAGTGACAGTGGCCTCGTAATCATAAAACTGGGCTGTGTAGACTCTATTGATAACAGATCAGTGTTTGAACTTCAGAAGTTCGCCAGGCTGCAACTGGCCTGTGGCCCCAAGTCATCCTTTTGTGTGTGAGTGGGTGGGTGGAGGTGTTGGCCAGGAGCAGGTTCAGCGGGAGCCTCAGGATATAAGGAGAGCAGAGGAGGCTCCTCCACACCTTGTCCTCTTTCGGTGAGTGCTTTGCGCATGCACGCCCCGCCCCCCTCCGTCCCACCAGCAAGGATTAATCATCAATGAATGCGCAATGAATGACCTGTGCTGGAGTAGTACTGGTTTCCCCTTCCTTCTGAGGAAGCCAGAGACCCAGCCTTAGGCCACTTGTTCGAAAGCACAGACGTTAGATGGGGCCTGGAGCCAACGCAACTCTTGGCTATAAATCCCTTGAAGGATGAGTAGGAGCTGAGTGTCCTCGTGTGAAGGGGACAGCATGGTACATGCTGGAGTGGGGGAGGCCTGAGCTGCTGAATCACCCTGAGGTCTGCTCAGGTCCTGTCCCCTACTCTCCTAGGCACTCCCCATCTGATGCTGGAAGGCGCGCGGCTCTCTCTGGGTGGTTACTACAAAGGAGCTTTCTTGTGCCCTCATGTCTATGTCTTGGCAGCCAAAGCCGGCGCGATGCCGCACTTTCTGGACTGGTTTGTGCCTGTCTACCTGGTCATCTCCGTCCTCATCCTGGTGGGCTTTGGAGCCTGCATCTACTACTTCGAGCCTGGCCTGCAGGAGGCGCACAAGTGGCGCATGCAGCGCCCCCTGGTGGACCGTGATCTTCGCAAGACGCTAATGGTGCGGGACAACCTGGCTTTCGGAGGCCCAGAAGTCTGAGACTGCCTGGGTACTTCAGACCTTCCAAGGTGACAGAGGAAGACTTCTTTGATCTTTCCATCCATCCGTCTGCAGCCCAGTAGAGGTCCTTGTTGTTCAGGGAAGCCCCTTTCTGTAGAAATCAGACACTTGAGTCTTATTTGCTGCTGTGGGATCTCAGAGTCAAGCCCGTACACACCATGCCTTCCCTTCCTAGCTCTGGGGACATCCTCCACTAGCTCTCAGTGCCTTTGTGCTGTCCTTCCCTCTGTCACTCGACCTGGAGTCAGGTATGACTGTCCCACTGAACTCTCAGTTGCTTTCTGCTCCCATCTCTGCCTCACAGCTGAGCTGGACAGCCCTCAACAACCCAGGAAAAGAATCTAATTCAGAAGGATGCCGGCTTGGTATAGATCAGGTCTGCCCACCTGTGAGGGCTCAGGCTTAGAACGATAGTGTATGGTGGGGGTGTGCATAAGGGCAAGACTTTGGGAAGGAGTGTGCCTGTATGTGTGCACACGGGAGGGAGGGAGGGAGGGAGGGAGGGAGGGAGGGAGGGAGGGAGAGAGAGAGAGAGAGAGAGAGAGAGAGAGAGAGAGAGAGAGAGAGAGAGAGAGACCCCAGGCAGAGCAGGCAGTGGTGGGGCTCTGTGGGGCAGTGGGAGGACTGTCCAGAGGAGGTTCCACCCTTTCCCCTAGGCTGCCCATGCTCCCTCTTTGTCCCATGCTGCACTTCCAGGGTTGAGCTTAGCCCTGCTCGCCCACTCTGGAAACTCTTCCTGTGTGGAGGTTTCATTACTCGACTTTGCATACAAATTGGCAGTCTCCCTCCCTCTATCCTGCGGAGGCTTCCGGCTGGCTTCATTTATGCAACACTAATAAAGCTTTCATGGCCACCTTTGCAGGATTATTCTTTCTCAAAGTGGGTCCTTGTGAGAAACACAACAGCTTAGTGGTCCCTGCATTGGAGATGGTAACATCAAATCTCAGCAAAGGTGAGCAGATTCTCAGGGGATAGCACTGGCCATTGTTGGTTATAGGCAGGGGAGTGTCCTGTGACTGAGGGAAGGTGTTTTAGCATCAGGCAGCCTGCCCGCTAGAAGCTGCACTAAATGCCTCCGGAGTACCCTAGGCGGACAGAGAGGACTGGAGTTACAGGTGGTTGTGGGTGGGCCACCTGACATGGATTTGGGGAGCCAAACGAGTCCACCAGAAGAGCTTGAGTTGTCTCTCCAGCTCCTGGGGACATGTGTTCACTGGAGTCCCTGGAGTAGAGAACAGGCTAGGAGAGAAAATCTGTCACTAAGATGCAAAACAACAGGTCTTAAACACAGAGACAGTGCCCAGGGCTGGTTTCCTGTCCATTTCCATTTAGGGACCCCCAGGCTCCCCTGGTTGCTTTGCTACACCCGGGACATTGCCTGCTCAGCATGAACTGGTTTCTGAGCATTCTGAGCAGCTACGCATAGGAGAGATGGGGGTGGGGTGGGGTGGGGTGGAAGGCAGGTTGGTGATGCTCCCCCCCCTCCCTGATGATGGTAACTATGTATCTTCTCTGCTTGTTATTTAAACACATGGCTATCTTAGCTGAAAGAGAGGCTGGGGAATGTAGCCTTGAGCTGGGTGGCTGTGTGCCTAATTAAAAAGTCCACTTAGGACTGGGAGTGGGGGTGCATGCTTTTAGCCCCAGCACTCAGGAGGCAGAGATAGGTGGATCTCTGTAAATGTCAAAGCAGCCAGGGCTACACAGGGAGGTCCTGTCTGTCTGTCTGTCTGTCTGTCTGTCTGTCTGTCTGTCTGTTTAGTTAGTTGGTTTAGTTCCCCTGTGTAGCCTTGGCTGTCTTGGAACTCACTCTGTAGATCAGGCTGGCCTCAAACTCACAGAGATCCACTTGGCTTTGCTTCCCAAGTGCTGGGATTAAAGGGGTGGGCCACCACTGCCTATCGAGATCCTGTCTTAAAACAAAACAAAACTCAATAAAGAATCTTATAGAACAACAACAACAACAACAACAACAACAACAACAAAAGATGAGGAATTAAAGGTGAGAAAGTTCTAAAGGTACTCTTATTGGCCCCAAAGCATGTGAGCTCTGGTTGGGATACCCTGATTGGCCAGACTGCTCTAGTTCCTGGAGCCAAAGGTAACCCTAACTCAGGAGGGATGCTGGATGGGTGAAGGAGAGGAAACAAGTTTGCAGAACAGAAGGGCCTTGTCATTTAGGGTCACCGTCTTTACTGCCACTTGGGTAAGAGACTGGAAGTCTGAGGGCAGGCTATGTGGACAACAATCCCTAGATGTTGGTGAATTTGAGAGTTAGGGGCTGTTGGCAGGCAGGATGTGCCAGAGAGACCAGCAGGTGAGTGGGCTCTATAAGGACCCCATAGAGGGTAGAGACTTTCCTGTGTTTTTCAGATCACCCCACAAAATTATGGGGCCAGCCTACTCACTGGGTTCCATACCCTGAATTACCTCAGTTTTTCTGCAATGCCAGGCTCTTGTGTGTTTTAAAAATCTCTTTCCCCACAGGTTAAACTTCTGACATTTGAGGCTTCTGGTGTCACAAGTCCCTTGTGGTGTGTGTGTGTGTGTGTGACAATCTAATTGGGAAGATGTGTGAAGCCAAACCCAAAGCTCAGTGTTGTCTGTTATTATTATTATTATTATTATTATTATTATTATTATTATTATTATTATTCAGGGTTCCTACTCCACCTTTGATCACTTAGTTCCTAAATAAAAGAAACAAAACAGTTATATTTATAGTAAAGCCTTGGGGCACTAGAGCTGGGCAGATAGATGTCAGCCCTCTGTGCTGTTTTGTCTCCTTCCGTCAGTAACCCTGACAGATCACTGGCCATGTCCTACCTGGCCATTCCCACAGGCTTGTCCTCATGGCCCTGCGCTCAGGATCCACCTACCCCATGGTGCTTTCTTCCTCTTTTTGCCTCAGTTTCCTCTCCTCTCTCCTGAGACCCCAAGCCCAGAAACCTTTTCTCTGCCCTCTCTCTTTTGCCCAGCCCAGGCTATAGGCATCTTTATTAACCAATCATGAATAACATTTGTGTGTGGGGGGAGCAAAGTTTACACAACAAAAGCTGGTACATGTGATGATCTGCTTGTCTTGGGACAGCCAGATCTTGGGGTACAGAACTTAGCATACGAATACAAGCAGCACCAGACTCACCTCCTACGGTTGTCTTTATTCAGTGTTCCTACACGGGGCTGCAAAGGGCTGGAGCAGGAGCCATGTACACAAGATAGGAGTGGTGGCTTTTACAGCAGAAATCCATCTCCACAGCTTGGACAAGAAAGGGAGATATCAGAGGGCATTGTGAACTCTGGTCCTCTACAAGGAAGTTAACAAGTGTTCAGGGGCTCTAGAACCAGCTGGGTCCTGTAGGGATATTTATTTATTTATTTATTTATTTATTTATTTATTTATTTTTTGAGACAAGGTTTCTCTGTGTATCCCTGGCTGTCCTGGAACTTGCTCTGTAGACCAGGTTGGTCTCAAACATCTGCCTCTGCCTCCCAAGTGCTGGGATTGGTGTGTGCTACGAACTGCCCAGGCCCTGTAGGATTTCCTCCTCCCCCCACCTTAGAGCTGGGGACCAGGGCCTTATTCGTGTTAGGAAAGGTCTCTACCCCTGAGCACAGCCTGGTCCTCTCTGACAACCTTCTATTCTTGTTGCTGTGCCCCTTACGATCCTCTCACTATGGGAAGACAGCCAGCTACTGCTAGCTTTTCTAGCCCTCGCCTTCCCTTCCCTCTATCATCCCATCAAGGACCCATTCAGCCAGGGCTTGTTTTAGATTATTGAGCTGAAGCTGGACTTGAACTCCTGATTCTCCTCCTGCCTCCCCCTCCCAGGTGCTGGGAGCATGGGCATATGCCACCACAACTGGTGTTCATGCCTCGTATTGGTGGCCACCACAGACAGACTCACCTGCTCCAGGATGTTGCTGAAGTGCCAGTAACTCAGGAAAGGGACTTATCCCTCATTCTAGGTCAAGTGTCTGTTTTGAACCAATCACCCTAATGTGGCTCAGGGCCCTACACATGGGCCAGCTTGGGTCTGGGGCTGTTAATACCAAAGATGAGAGGAGAAAGACCACCCACTCAAATCATCATGGCCAAGTTAATTAAAGCAAGCTTTTTTTTTTTTTTTTTTTTTTTTTTTTTTTTTTTTAAATAGTGATAGTGTACACAGGCTGTGTCCCCCTAAGGAGGGGTTCAAGAGGTCAGCGTTAGATGTGAAGGAGACAAGGCTTTATATCTCAGGGGTGGGGGTTTCTATATGGGAGAAAACAGGCAGGGTTACAGGAGAATAAGGCAACCGTCAAAACAAGGTTATCACAACAGGTAGTCATAATAAGGTGGTGATAGGGGAGCATATAACCTTTAGGGTTGCAAGACAATTATAAATATCTTTTTGAAACAAAGACACAGTTGCCTTTTCCTGGAACAGGCAGTTTCAGTCATTTGTAGTTAGGTTACAGGTGGGGCAGAGCCCAATCCTTGAGAAACACATTTAATCATAAGCAGGAATAAACCTAGTTTGTCTTTACTATAAAATGGCTTTTAAGTCTAAGATGGAGGCAGGCCCTCTTGGACTGACAGCATGCCCTGGGCTTGAGTTGTCTCTGAACAGGGTAGCTTTCTCGGAATGTCTTGAGGGGAAGGGAGGTTCCAGAAAGAACACTAAAACTCACCCGCTTGTCACGCTGCCATACCAAATGGGTCCTTTGGAAGTTGACTGGGATTGATCAGATGAGCCCCAATGTGGCCTGCAGGCAAACCTGGTTTATTCAAAACAGTGTTTTGAAAAGATGCAATTGGTTGCTAGCATTCACAAGTCAGGAGGTTTCATATTAGAACCTCAATTCTGACGCCTTTAAAAATAGAAAAATAGAATTCAAGGCACTCACTCTGGGTCTGAAGTGTGAAAATTCCTGGCTATGCGTGTGACACTGTGTTTGACTGGACTGGGATCCAACCAGAATCTCCAGGATAGGCAGCAACCCAGAACAGCCACTGCCTCTGCCCAATGTCCACCACCAAGTGGTCCAGCCAGGAGGGTTGGGGGTTCGTCAAGCCTTCTGATCTCAGATCTGGACCTCCTGCCGATCTCACCGCGGGCCTTGTTTCATGAATGGATTTTTCATATCTGATCTTTCCAGAAGGAACCTATGCCTGTTTCAAGCACATCCCCCTCATGCATCCAGATGCCAGCGTCAGAAGACGTGAGTGGTCTTCAGCTCACTAGGGTTTGACAAGTTTCCAGCATTATGACTGTGCAGGGAACAGTGCATGGCCTGGGCTGGGTCGCTAGCTCTGTTGCTTAGAATGCTCACCTTGTGTGCACAACACTTTGTATTCAATCATTATGCTATAAAGTGGGCACAGTGGCTTATTCCTGTAATCCCAGCACTTGAGAGGTGGAGGCAGGAGCATCTTGAAATGCTTAGTCCTGTTGTAATACTGTTATTATTGTCCCCGAGTTTCCTGACGGCCAGAGAGAAAAGAGAAGCAACAAGGAAGTATCATCATCATCATTATCATCACCACCACCACCACTATCATCACCACCACCACCATCACCACCACCACCATCACCACCACCACCATCATCACCACCACCACCATCAACATCATTATCCTATTCTTTTATACTCAATAGGGAGTGACTTTTCATGAAAGGTATGTTTTCTGCCTCTAAATGGTGGAAAGACATGTTTTTGATGGGATAGTAAGAGCAGCAGAGTCAACTGAATCCTCGGCATCTCTTATGGGGTTAGGAGATATGGCAAGCCGCCACCAGCCAGTGCTGGGGGAGGCAGAGTCTTTCCATCTGCCTGGGGACTCCAGAGGACAGGGCAAAGAGCATCCAGCAGCCTGGCCTGAGAATAGGAAGCCCAACAAAAGCGGGGATTTAAGAGGCATTTCCCCAGACAAATTTTCTGAATCCACTGAGCATTTCTCTGTGTTGGCGCTGTTGTCAAAGATGAATTAGGCTGGACACATGTCCCCCTTCCGGCATCTGGCCCTGGGCTCAGCTTGTGTTATCTTCTCTGTAGACACCTGTTACCTATTTCTTTTCCTTCCTTCCTTTCTTCCTTCCTTCCTTTCTTTTCTTTTTCTTTTTCTTTTTCTTTTTCTTTTTTTTTTTTTTGGTTTTTCGAGACAGGGTTTCTCTGTGTAGTCCTGGCTGTCCTGGAACTCACTCTGTAGACCAGGCCGGCCTCGAACTCAGAAATCCGCCTGCCTCTGCCTCCCAAGTGCTGGGATTAAAGGCGTGTGCCACCACTGCCCGGCTCTTTCTTTCTTTCTTTCTTTTCTTTCTTTCTTTCTTTCTTTCTTTCTTTCTTTCTTTCTTTCTTTCTTTCTTTCTTTCGAGACAGGGTTTCTCTGTGTAGCTCTGGCTGTCCTGGAACTCTCCCTGTAGACCAGGCTGGCCTTGAACTCAGAACTCAGGGATTAAAAGTGTGCACCACCACCGGCTGGCTTGACATGTGTTTATTTGCGCATCATGTCTGCTCTGCTTTAATGGTAGTCACAAATGTTAAGGAAGTCATGGGGGAAGAAACACTATATAACCATGGCATGTCATTAGCTACAGAGGCAAGTCAGAACCTACTCTGACCCCATACTAGTCCCAGCATGGAGAATGTAAAGAACCCATGTTGCTCTACTGCAAAGAGCTACAAAATACAGGATAAATGGTCAAAGCTGAGTGGGGAGCTGAAAACACCACTGAAGAAGCCCCGAGTCCCCACAGGGGGCCATCAGGAAAGGCTTCCCCAAGGAAGTGACCAGGAGGATAGGTTTTGACGGTTGCATAAGAGTTTTCCTTGTAAGGGAAGAGGAATAAGCCAGCAAAAGCTGTGGTGTCCCCAGGGAACCTACTGAGAACTGGGTGGTGTCAGGGCATGGAACATGGGTGTGAGGGTGTGGGTGGTAGTGGGGGATTGGAGGGTGGTTTTTTTTTTTTTTTTTTTTTTTTGGTTTTTAGAGACAGGGTTTCTCTGTGTAGCCCTGGCTGTCCTGGAACTCACTCTGTAGATCAGGCTGGCCTCGAACTCAGAAATCCACCTGCCTCTGCCTCCCAAGTGCTGGGATTAAAGGCGTGCGCCACCACCGCCCGGCCTGGAGGGTGGTTTTACTTTTCTCTTTCCTTCTTTCCTTCTTTCCTTCTTTCCTTCTTTCCTTCCTCTTCTTCTTCTTCTTCCTCCTCCTCTTCCTCCTCTTCCTCCTCTTCCTCCTCTTCCTCCTCTTCCTCCTCTTCCTCCTCTTCCTCCTCCTCCTCCTCCTCCTCCTCCTCCTCCTCCTCCTCCTCCTCCTCCTCAACATAGGGTTTCTCTGTGTAGCTCTGGTTGTTCTGGAACTCCATCTGTAGACCAGGCTGGCCTCAAACTCCAGATCTACCTGTCTCTGCCTCCCAAGAGTTGGGATTAGTGTGTGCCATCTCCACCCACCCGGTTGGAGGGTGGCTTTTCAAGAAAGCTTAGACCTAGGAGAAAACCCAATAAACTTGTAGTTGCCGCTTTCTTCTGACCCCATCGGCAATTTACTCCTGCCCTGGTTTGTGTGTGATTTATTGACATGTCATGGAGAAGTGTCTTGGCATAGCGGTCAGTAGCCCTGGTGTTCAGCAGGGTCCCCTGGAGACAGAGATTGCAGGGGATTTTTTTTCATCTGTTTTAGGAGGTTTTGTGGACTCTCAGGGGCTGGCAGGGGTTGCCAGGGTGGGTGTGTCTGGGCTGAGCCCAGAACCAGAGGACAGGGAATGGTCCCGAGTGGGAAGAGTGGGAATGGCTGCAGTGTTCAGATTCCAGCTGAGACAGCAGGACAGGCTTCTCTTTGTTCCTCCCCCACTGTTTTCCTGCAGGAGCTAAAAGGAGGGAAGAGGACAAAAGAGCAGCTTAGAGGGAAGACTGAAGGCTCTGGTGCCCTTCAAAGGTGGTCGGCAGGAGTCCCGCATGGGCATGGTGGAGCAAGCCTTTGATCCCAGCACTCAGGAGGCAGAGGCAGGTGGATCTCTGAATTAGAGGAAGTGGGTTCCAGGACAGCCAGGGCTACATAGAGAAACACTGTCTCAAAAACCACAATAAAGAAACAAATGAACAATGGCCACAGGGCTGGGGAAATACTCCATAGGTGAAATGCTTGAGGTATAAACAGGAGTTTCCCAACACCCACATAAAAGCCAAGTGTACCTGTTCTCTCCGTAGGAGGGAGGCAGAGACCTGTTGGGAGCCGACTTTAGCAGAAAGCTGCTAGATCAACTTTGCAGCCATCTGGAACCATATACCCTGACGAGAGATTTGGTTTTCAATAGCCTACAACAGCTAAAGCACACTCTGATATCCCACATATTTTGTGTTGCTGTTTACTGGCCCCAGCTGCAAGGTGCATGTGGTAGTCACGCCTGCAAGACATGCGGTTCACGTGCTGTCCACGTGCTATCTACGCCATACATGCTTATAAGGCGCATGTGCTATCCAGGCCTGCAAGGCATTGCGGTGCACGTGCTGTCCACGCTATAGACGCCTGTAAGGCTTACGTCATATCAACACCTGCAAGGCACGTGGTATCCACGCACCTACAAGGCACGTGGCAAAAGCCTATAAATAGCTCAGAATTCCCTTCAATAAACGAGACTTGATCAGAATCTCTGTCTTGTCTCCATTCTTCCCGTCTCTTCCCCTTTATCCTCTCTCTCTCTCTCTCTCTCTCTCTCTCTCTCTCTCTCTCTCTCTCGCTAGACCCTGACCCTCGGACCGGAACGGGCAGTACGGGCTGCAACAGTTTGGCGTCCAACATCGGGCTCCAGTAAGTGCAACAGAGACCGGAGAGTGCCCTAGCTTAATCAATGAGCTTCGGGTTCACTGAGAGTCTGTCTCAGAAAACAAGAGGGAGCGTGAGGAAGACACCCCAGCATTGACTTCTGACCCCTCTATGCAGGCAGATATACATGCATGCACAATATACACATATGTACACATACACGAACAGGTATACATGGTGGCCACAGTCCCAGTTAACCATCTCTCCTGAGGACTTAGGTAGGCAGACCTTCTTCCCCCCCCCAACCCCCAAGTACAGAGATCTGAGAGCCCAGCTCATGCTTTACTGTGTGATTGTGGCAAGTCCATTTCCCTTTCTGGTTTTGTGGCTTTGAATAGCTTCCCACAGATTCACGGGTGTCGAAAGAAATCAGGGGGATAAATGGACAAGAAAATAGACATTTCAGGGCTGCAACTGTGTGTGTGCAAACATGTGTGTATGTGTATGTGCGTGGGCTTGCATATGTGTGTGTGTGTGTGTGTTTATAGGTCTGTATGTTTATGGCTGAATTCAGAGTCTTCCACATGCTAGGCAAACCATCCACCACTGAGCTACCTACCTCCAGGGTCATCGGTTTTCATGGCTTCCATGGAGTAAGTGCAGTGTACAGCCACATGCTGGGCAAGAAGAGGCTTCCTGAGATCACTCGTACAGCAACTTGAAAATGTGTCCAACCATTGCTTACCAAGAGCTCCTCAGCTCTCAGTGTGCCATAGAAGTTTACCTTCCTACCTTCTCGGAATGGGTGGCTCATCCAGCTAGTCCTGACCAATCAGTTCTATTTAGGTGAAAACCTTTCATTGCTGGCAAGGGGAGTCATTAATCTGCAGTTCATCACAATGACCTGGAGGGTCCTAGAGTGAGGGTGACATGGGATGTAGTTGGTTCACAGTGTTGTGGACAGGAGGCATAAATTCGAAAGTAGTCCTTGGTGTCGCAGCCCCTAGTTTGTCACCACCCATGCTATCTAATCCAACCCCTATTATAGAACAGTGTAGGGTTCAGAAAGACAAAGGGAAGTTCAAATTCATGCGGCTTCAGAACACACAAGTTTGAGAGGTATCAGAGCATGTGCCCTTTGTCAGGGAGGGCACGGGAGGAGTCTGTCCTTGGAGAACCCTTGTAAGCGGCTCAGTCTTTGGTGGGAAAAGTATACAGACGCACATTATCATTTTTGGCCACTAGAGGGCAGCTGGACCCAAATTTGTAATTGCTGGAGGTGGGGCAGTGAACTCGGCTAAGCCCCATATTCTAAAACTGTGGGTGGCCACCAGAAACTATATGTGGGAGTGGAGAAAACTGGGCAACAGCAAAAGGCTTCTGAATGCACAACAACCCCAAATTATCAAACTCGAAATGAATCCAACTCCCATGTGTTGGTATTGAACATTCTATGTGCACACTTTGGCCCATACACGCCATGCCATACACATGAACGCCACCTAAAAGCTCACAGAGACTATGGCACCTTGTAAATTGCAGCGTCTTTACTGCTAATATAGAAACATAATGGTTTAATGATGGAAGATGAAGGCAGCATTTTCTTAGTGTCGCTCCTCATCAGCTAAATAGAAACTTGGCTTTAGTCCATAGCGGTGCATAAAGCAGGTGTGGCAGCGCTTGCCCATAAACCCAGCCACTGTTACCGGGGGCCCAAGGACACCAGTTCAAGGTCATTCTCGGAAGTTTTGGGCCAATTTGGCCAAGTTTACCCCATCTAAAACAAAAACATCTGCTTCAGTTGCTGTCTGGAGTTTCAGAAGATTAAGGGAAATCTGACTCAGTAGGGAAACACATTTCTAACAACTTCTGAACACATGCCTGCCTGCTGTTATTATTTTAATTTATACAAAATGGCACTCCCAGCATTGCCAATTATAAAGTCAAAATATCCATCAGTTCTAAAAACCTCTGAAGATACTTTGCACTCCGCAGTAGCAGGTAAACAGCTAAGATTTAGTTCCGTAAAAACAAACGAACATATCTATCTCATTAGTATGTAAATTTGCCTTTGTCTTTAACAAATGGTAAAATTTTATGTGTATCAAAGAATTATCTTAAAATAAATTTCTTTTTCAAATTAATGTTATCTATTTGTTGTTTTGTTGTTTTTGTGACTCTGGGGACTGAACTCGGAGTTCTATGCATGTTAGCTGAGAGCTCTGTCACTACACCAATCCCCAGGCAAAATGAATGAATTCCTTTGAATTATTATCAGTAAGTACTCAATTTATAGAACCGTATTGTATACCTATATACAGAACGTTGAGTACAAATATTTTGGCTACAGTGGTTGCAGATGGAAAAATGACATGAGGCTTGCTCAGAGCTAATCAACCCTGGAGGGAAAGGAGGCAGACCAGCAGGTGAAGGACAGAGATAGGTGAGACTCAGGTCTTGTTCTGAAAGGCAGGAGGAAGGGTAGATCCTAGATCTTCAGGCTGGAAGAAATCACTTCAGGGCATCTAATCTCTAACTGAAAAGACAGCTGAGACTTAGAAGGGTTTTTGTTGTTGTTGTTTTGTCTGTTTTTTTTTTTTTTTTTTTTTTTTTTGTCTTTTTTTGTCTTTTTTTGTCGAGATAGGATTTCTCTGTATAGCCCTGGTTGTTCTGGAACTTGCTCTGACACCTGCCTCTACCTCCCAGTGCTGGGATTAAAGACATGTACCACCACCTCCTGGCTTATCAGACAGGAGTCTTGTAATGAGTGGTCAGACAAGGAGAACCGGGGGCTCCCTCTCCCCCACTTTAGCCTGGGCTGCCTGATCTCCAGGAGGTAACAGAGCAGTGGTAGGCCCTACAGAGCTGGCTCCCCTGGATGTCCAGGCTGATTTTGCCACTTCTTTCTTTCCTTAGGGCCTCAGAACGTGTAGGGAGGGGAAAGAACTTAGACTGTGCCCCTCCCCCTCCACTGTGATTTCTTGCAGGTTGCCTGGTAACTAGGGCACAGCCAATTTTGAAAACCTAAGGCTTCAAGGGGAGAGAATGGATCAGGAAAGGAGAGGCTCCTGGGCCCACACATTCATCATTCAGTCACTGTGCAGAAACATACTGAGTGATTCTTGTCAGGTCCTGGGACCCAGAGAAGAATAAGATCTGCATCTTTCACAACTGTGCTGTCCAATATGGTAGACGCACATTCAAATGAAATAAAGTGGAAAAAAAAATCCAGGTCCTTGGTCATCATAGAATAATGGTAAGTGCTTGGGAGCCACCTATGGCTGGTGGCTATTTTATTGGACAGTGGACACATAGAACATTTCCATTATCACAGAAAGTTCTATTGGCCACAGAAGCTCCCTCGCCAAGGAGAGCAGCCCATTGGAGAGCAGGCCAGATCCCACAGTGTTGTGAGGTATGGCATCCTCACTGTCAATAAGGAAGCGGCAAGATGATGGGTAGAGAACGTGCCAGGAGAACATTTTGCCCAGCTCCTGGTGCAAGAGTTTAGGGCATGTCCGTGGCTGATGCTGTGAGGGTCTGCTTACATGCCTGGCTATTGCAGAAGACTCTGAGTTTCTCCAGCACAAAGTACCCAGCCAATGGTGGCTCTTCCCACCACGGTCCTTCTTATATCATCTTGTGACAGAGCAGCCCAGTGCTGGGGAACACAGGAAAGATTATTTATCTCATCCCAGTGGCCAGAAGCTGCTGAGAATCTGTCTCACCAGAGACAGCTTGGGTTGGTCTGTGGATTTCTTTGAGGTCAGGCTCTGGGGCTGCCTATCTCCATACCCTGAGTCTTATTTAGTACAGGATCTGCCTGAAGCAAGCTGGGTCTTGGAGAATGGATTTGAAGGGTACAAATGCGTGCTCAGAAACTCCAACATGAAGCACAATCTCAGGATCATGGACACGGATCGCCCGGGGTCAGTAAACTCTTAGGGGATTGCAGAGGAGAAGCAGGGGGAGCATGGGGTGAATAGGGACATCACCGTTGGAGTAACTCAGTTCTTTCTTACTGGGGATACTTCTCATGGGTCTTGTTAGAGACAAGAACAAATGGGTATGTGCCATCCCCTCCCTAGGTGGCTCTCTGTTTAGGGCAGCTCAGCTGGCTGACACCCATAGCTCTGTAGGATTCCAGAGGCTCAGAGCAGCCATTCATTGCCACCCACTCTTAAGAGGCCAGAGCTTCCCTGCCCAGAGCCCAGCCCAGCTGCTGGGGATATAGCAAGAGGGACAGGTCAGGGGAAAACTCGGCTAGTAGACTGTGATTGGGAAGCTTAGGGTTTTGATCAAGAGAGGACCCAGAGAAGAGAGGTCTCTAAGCCTGGACACATGGCTAGCCTCTTGGTGCAGAGGATGGGGTGGGGTCTGCAAGTGGTCCAGCTTCCTTGACTGAAAACCATGGGCCTCTTTTCTGTCTTCTGATCCAGGTAGGTGCACATGCATGTCTTTGTAGCTGTGTGTGTGTGTGTGTGTGTGTGTGTGGATGTGTGTGGGGTGTGGAGAGGGTAGGACCAAGGTATTTATGGGACACTGGGTTCACTGAGGAGGCAGGGATCTAGTGACACAAGAACAAAGTGACCTCGGAAGCTCTGGTCCTTGGGCTTGTGGCTAAGTGCAGTGTGAACACGATGTGTCTGCCCAGGTGTGAACAGTGGGCAGGAGGTCAGATCAGCAGGGATATACCAAATGGAGAAGAGGCAGAGGCTGTACAGTCTTGAGAGAAATACACGGCTAGAGATGATGGGCTGAGGGTACCCCTTAAGGCAGAACAAGGGTACCCATGCTTCCTGCTTCTCCTGTTCCAAACTTCAGACAGACGGGTATGATACCACTCTCCTCTGCCAACCCCTTACACTCAGACAATCACCCTCCCCCCACCTCAGTGTTAGCCTGACTCCCCAAGCAGCAGCCTGTGGTGTTGAAAGTAATGGAAATAACTTTGTCCCAGAGGCAGCACCAGGCAACATCCTGGGGACCCTGGAGACCACCTTGGGGATTATGGTTCATCTATCTAGATTACCTGGTAGCACTGGAGCATCAAGCTGGGGCCCCCCCTCCCCCCTTTTCTCAACTCCCTGCCTCCAGGCAGCCTTTTTCAACCCTATCCCTGACCCACTGGGCAGACCACAGAGTCCTTCAGTCATGCCCTTCAGATCCGCTACTCTCAGATCCATTCCCAACATTTCCCCTTTCAACCTGTCTTCGAATGGTTGTTCCTAAGAGCAGAGGGGACCAGGTTATCTTTGCAGGACCTGAACAGCTTTGCAGCCTTTTCTGGACCCTGTTCACCTGTGGCCTTATATCTACCCTGCCATGTATAGCCTGGGAGCCCTGCGCTGGGACTTTCAAAAGGAGGCATTCCCTTCTCATCTGTGGGTTGTCCTTAGGAGCTGCCCAGTGTCAGACACAGCTGACATCCACTCTCTTCAGCTTTCCCCCAAATGTCTCTCCCCAGCACTCGTCCAGCTCAGGGGCTCTTTCCTGGTTTGGCGCAGGAACCCCTGGTTCAGACTCTGTTCTCAGTTCATCTTGACATTCCACAGCCTCTGACCCAGATACCTGGATTCTTGCTTTGGTTGCTGTGGTGGCTTCTGCATGAGACAGGCAGATTGCCTTCCTCCAGGGTTCTGGAATATGTAACCTCCACAGAGCTGCCCAGGGAGAGCGGCCATCCTCTTACCTAAGAAAAGAGAGAGCTAAACTCCATTCTGGGTTCTCTGGTGTCAGGAGCAAGCTGTTTGATGGCAGTGCCTATAGTGTGACTGTTGAATGAGCGGCTGTGTTGAGTTGTGTGTCAATCTGTAGCAGGCGGAAGGAAAACACAAACTCCCCTAAGGACTCAGCAGGCCCCCAAATTAGGTTTCCTTAGGCTATCAGCGCCACCTGCTGGTTGGGAGGAGGATAGCTGAGCCCTCGCCCTTGTTTGCCTTCCTCCCTTAGGGAAAGCTGGACAGCCTGGATGAACGACTTTGCACCTGCTCCTCCGGAGATGCAGCCGCACAGGGCTCCAGGCCCCAGAACTTCTTTCTCTCGCAGCCACATGCTGGGGCGTCACAGCCACCAAAAGCTCCCTGCAGATGTGTCCCCCCTCATCCCTGTCATCAAGAAGACTGTGCATTTGGATGCCTTCCCCCAAAGCCATGCTCTACAGAATTCCAACCAAGCAAGCGTTAGATCCAGGGCCTGGAGTGTGTCCCAGCAGGGCACTGGCGTGGGGTCCCTGGGTTCCATGACTCCCAATAGCTTTATGCCCAGGAAACTCAGCTCGATTTCCTTAACAATTCGCCAGAACGTCCAAGCACGGCCCCTAGATGCTTCACTTTCTCATTGGGAAGAATTGCCCAATTTGCACAAGGAGGCTGTCACCCACAGAGAAGGAAGGCTGTCTGCTTCAAGTCTGCCACAGGTCATGGCTCAAGTGCCACAGGTCAGGACCTCCTCTGAAGGCCATGGAGACCCAGACCTCACCAAATCCAACAGAACACCCACGGGGGACAAGCCTCTGGTGTCTTCATGTCTGACTTTACCTTTCCAAGCTCAGTTCACTCAGAGTTCAGCAAGCCTTCCAGGGACAGGTCCCATGGGTCAAGTCCATACCAGAACCTCACCAGGAAGAGGCAAGTGCAGGCCCAGGGGTATTCCCAGATCCCGAGCACACCTCCAAAGGGCTACCTCTGCTACAAATTTGTCTGTTGTGAGTGCAAAACTAGATAAAGCCAGAAATCTAGGCACAGTGGCTATCAACAGACCGGAGTTAGCTATCAATATGCCCACACCAAACCCATCCAGACTTGTCAGAAGCACAGAGCTTCCCATTTTGGATGCCAAGATGGGCCTGGCCATCAACTTACCTGTAATATCCAAGTCAGGAAAAGCCACAGACTCTATTACAGCAGGCACAGCCAGGAGTTTAGTTAGAGCAGGGACAACTAAGCCAGGCCAGGTTATGAATTTGGTAACTCCAGAGTCAGACGAGCAGGAAAATGTCATGCTTTTGACCACGGGGGGCTCAAACATAGCTTTGCCAACATCGGATGAGGCCAAGAGGGACATAACCAGGTTGGACACAGTTACAGCTTTGACTGGAACCACTGCAGGCAAGCAAGACACAACTACAGATTCTCCTTCGTTGGACACAAGCAGACTAGGTACAACCGTGGATTCAGTTGTGCTGATCTGCCCAGACTCAGCCAGTGGTGAGACCAAGCCACACACTGTCAACAATCTGACTATCCCAGACTCCGATACCTATGATACCTCTCCTCTGATGCCGAGCAGAAGCACAGACCCAGCCCAGGACCACGCCACTGTGGATGCTTCCACAGACAGTACCATGGAACCCGCCTCGCTGGATCTGGCCAGAGAATCCAAAGGTAAATGCAAGAGCTTGGTTGGGAAGACCCTGCTGCTGGGTAAGCAGGAATGCCTCTGTCTTAACAGGCTATGAAAGAGAGTGGAGACTCTCTGGTCATAACTGACTAGGTGGCAGAAAAGGGGACAGAGGTTGAGGGGCTGAAGGAGAATAAACTGGGCTGAGGGAAGCCGTCAGGAGGAAGGCTTACAGTTTAGGATGTGCTGAGTCCCTCCTGAACATTATCTTCGCTTGTCTCCCAGTTCTCTAAAAAGTCAGGACAACTGGGTGATTAATAGGTGTGTCCAGCTTTAAGGAAAGTCTATCTGAGTTCGAGGTCCCCGTGGTCTACAAGAGCAGGTTCCAGGATGTCTAGGGCTACCCAGAGACACCCTCTCTGGACACCCCCTTCCCTGACAAAGTCTAATTAACAGAAACACAGATCTGCTATTTAAAAGGGACCTCAGTGACTGGGAGGTAGAGTTCACAGCCAGCCTTACCTGAAAGTCTTGGCTCCAGCTCTTTTAAAGTTGGAGGTGTGTGTGTGTGTGTGTGTGTGTGTGTGTGTGTGTGTGTGTGTGTAAATCCTACACAGGTCTATAAACAGGTCAGCACAAGGGCTAGGAATTCTGTGACTGTCTCATCTCAGGAAAAAGGCTTGGGAAGTATTCAGTCCAATGCTTGAGCTGAGTCCTGGGCTTTCCAGAGCCTCTCCCGTCTCGCCGTGCACACAGCTTGGTCTTCACTCTTTGCTGTGTTTCCCCAGCTCGCCAGCTTCAGCTCAGCTCTCTCTCCTGAACTTTGCTGGACTCCTCCCCCTAGGTATCTCCAGGACGTGTCCAGAGGCAGGGAGCCCTTTTCTTCTAGAACCAGCTGCTGCCCTCCCCCATCTCCCTCCCTCAGCTGCAGGCACCACGGTGATGGCAATCTCAGATAACCAGTTTTCCTCAATTCCTTCTATACCCCATTCATTCTATTCCCAATCTGATTTAAGGACCTTCTCTGTCCTGACCATGTGCAACTAACTATAACTATGTAGATTAGGCTGGATTCAAACGCTATCTATCTATCTATCTATCTATCTATCTATCTATCTATCTATCTATCTATCATCTATCTGGTGTTTCTATATAGCCCTTGGTGTCCTGGAACTAACTACGCAGATTAGGCTGGTTTCAAACGACAGAGCTCCCTAACCTCTGCTGGGGATTAAAGGCGAGCACAGCCACGTCACACAGCTGTCGCCACTATGTATCCTTCTCCTCTCTTCCTCCACAAAGCTGGCACAGGCACTTAGTTGTTTGTTGGCAGAAGGTAAAAGTCTCACTATCCCCACCCCTAAACCCCACTGTGCAGCCTGCCTCTCCACTCTTAGACGGGGTAGCCCTTGGCTGTCATCTTTCTTGCCTCAGGCCAGGTCCACGTTCTTGGTGGTCACCTGCACAGCTCTCTGCCGCCTCCGGGCTTTCCTGCCCACGGTGCCCTTCACTGGAAAACGGCCCTTTATTCTTTCTCTCCCTTCTCCATCTCGCTTTCCGTGTTGGCCCTCACCTGCTCCAAAACTTCCATTATATCTCCATGGTGCCTGCACTCCACAGCAACTGTGCGAACCAACTTTCTGTTTTCTCTATTAAGACCCAAAAGCTTTAAAGTCAAGGAGGTTTGGTCATCCTCATTCCTGTGCTCCCAGGGTTGATCAACTAGCGTCGCCAATGCATCAAAGAGTTTTCGGGTGGGTTAGGAAGGATCAGGGAAGTTCAAGGTTATAGGGTTCAACACCCAGGCCTGGAACTGGGTTTGGAACCCAGTTCTCTTGATTCGGAGCTCAGTCAGCAACCGCGCCTGGGCAGAACCGCGGTGAGCCAGCGCAATATCCCAATCACCGCGTGACTCACGCACGCGCACCGTTGCCGGCAGCTGCCACCGGTCTCCTGCGACCTGGACCCGGTAAGGGGCTGGGGACAGGATCTAGAAAGACAGACAGGGACTGCGATGCAGGCACCTTATCCGGCCGGGCATCCCCAGCTCCGGCACCCGCTCCCGCGTGCTGGCGCGGGAGCTGCGGGAAGGGGAGGGGCCCTCGGCGAGGCCAGCTTGCGCGCGGGTCACGTGGTACCGGTGGCAGCGGCGGCATCGGTGCGCGCGGGCAGGGGCGGCGCGGCGCCGAGCGAGCGGAGGCGAGGTCCCGGGCGGGCGCGGGGCGCAGGGGCAGCGCGGCCGGGTGGCGGGTCGGGCGGGTAGGCGGTACGGCGCCGAGGGGCGAGGCCCGGCTGCAGGGGCCGCTTGGCCCAGGGAGAGCCCGCGCCCGGCTCAGCCTTGCAGCCCCGCGCCCTGAGCATCTCCCGGAGGACCCGAGACAAAGGAGGATTCATGTCCAAAGGTAGGGCTGTCGCTTGGGCGCCTGGCACCGGCCCGGAGGAGGCTGCGGCTCCAAGCCCTACCAGAGGGAGGGTTTGCTGTGCTGACGACCCCACGTGCAGTGACACTATGCATGGCCACACGCACACCCGACTTGGAAGCATAGTCTCGGGCAAAGGCACACAGAGAATCTTGGGGAGGTATAGAGAGACCCAGATGCTTATAGAAAGCCCCCGCTGGAGCACACCAGGGTATGCACACACATGCACAGCATTTACTCCAAGCTCGGGTACCAAACCATCTATAACCAGTAAGAGACCTGTGAGCTGACACATCAGTCAGTCCCCTTCCCCCACACAGAGACCAAGCACAGAGACAGGCACCAGCTGGTGGTCTCCAAGGGAACTCATTGGCCTCCTGACTAGAATGGGGGAAGTGGGAGGGGGGAGTCCCAGGGCCCTTTGCTTCTTTAAATGGAGAAGGATTTGTTTCTTTCTCTCTTTTCTTTTTTGGAGCTGCCCAGGGCTGGAACTGGGATGAACTGGAATTGGCTGCATGGTAGGGGTGGGATCTTAAAGGCTGCTGGTTACCGGGGGCTGGGTAAGACCCCTCAGCTTGGGAGGGAAGAGAGAGTCCTAGCATTAAGCTAAGGGGGCAGGTACTATTCTTGAAAGGTCTCCTTCTCCTATTGCCACCTTTCCAGCAGAGGGGTGGGGTCTTTGGTCCAGACAAAGACAAAGCCATTTATTTTTCTGTAAGAGATAGCACTGCATCCTTGCTTGCCTTAGGGATGGATCTGCTGTCCTGAGGGGCCAGAGCTGAGTCAGATGGACTGTCTTTCTTTCTGGAGCCCTGGTGTGGCAGGTACCTAGCAGGAAGTGCTGCAGACAGATGTACCCCTTTCTGGGAGAGCTGGGAGCTTAGGAGGGGGGCCCCAAGGACCATCTAGCCACTTTCTGTTATAAGCTCTTTCCCTGTTCTTGGGGAGCCCCCTGCCAATCTCAGATGCAGGGGATGGAGGAGGTTTCTATAGGTGTACCTACCTTGACTGTGGCTCACACAGCAGCTATTTGTTGGTTGGGGGTGGGGTCCAGGTGCTCCAGACAGGAAGCATCTTCCAAGGAGGAGAGAGGTGTCTGCAGGGATACCTGCCTAGTGGGAGTTTCATTCATCCACCATCTGTCCATTCCTGGTTGAGGGTCTATGATATGCTAGGTGCACTCACTGGTGACATGGCTTCCCAGCCTGGCTCCTTTCTCAGAAAGGGCTGGGAACTTGCACATATTCACTGACAGAATATTTACATGCATGGTTTTGCATGGCTTTCACAGTAAGCCAAGCAAGGCAGGTACATTCCCCTATCTTCTGAGAAAAACAAAAACAAACAAACACAAACAAACAAACAAACCCTAGGCTTATAGGAAACACTTAGCTGGGATTCATGCCTGTGTCAGATGCCCATTCAAGAATGGCCTGGGGGGGGGGGGACCAGGGGAACGGGAGGATCAGACGATGGAGCCACAGAGGCTAACTCCAGGACAGCATTTGCTCTGTTAGATCATGGTCTACTGGTTAGGGACCCTCACAGACAGTGGATCCTCGGGGACAATGACCTTGTCTTGGATACAGATATATCCTTGGCATTTACTGTAGTGCTTGGTTTAGTTGGGTTTTCATTTGACAGCCTATGGAATGGCCTGGAATGAATGGATATGCCAAGTACTACAGAACCCACAGAAGACTGAGGCAGCCTACAGCGAGGGGCCGCCACATCACATGGGAAGGCTTTCAGAGAGGAGTTGTTACTTAGCTGGGGTTTTGAGGAGGGTCAGGGTGTTTCAGCAAAGCTTGTGACACAGCAGCGTGTCTGTGGCACTTGTAGCCCATCAGTGGCTTTTGTTAGCCTGTGACTGGCATGTAATTGGCATGTGGTCAGGAGGAGGCTGACTTGTAGTCGTTCTGTACCTTGCTCATAATGGACGCTATTGCTGCTCTTTGGAAGAATGAGTGTGAGATCCACTCCTGCCCTGGACTTACATCAAGCTGGTCAGAGTCTAGGAGTTATTTAGGCATTTGGTCAGCTCCTTATTTCAACCAGGGTCAGACAGACAGAGCCTTGGAAGCCATGATGTAAGGACACATGCTTTGTAAGTAATACTTACAACCTTCACATACTCAAGTATGCTTGCCTGTATCCCTGGCTGCTCGTGTCACAACGCAGGCTGTGGGTACCACACTTGCTCAGCAGGCACACAGGAAACCAAAAGGGCCAGGCTGTGAGAACAGCAGGAAGAAGAAACTGGTTCCCAAGGCAGGTGTGCTAAAGGGGTGCACGAGCCATGTATGGAGGGGGAGGAGCTCAGGCTGTTCAGGCTGTTCAGAGTCAGCTGTCACAGGGCTGACCCAACCCTGCTGCCCTCTGGAGCCACCTGGCTGGCAACAGCTTCCTAGGAAGCAGGAGGGAACGGAGCCAGGCTCCAGGGAGGTGTTAAGGTTTTGTCAGATTTAGCTGTGCCTGAGGAGGACAGGAGAAAAGAAGAGTTTCCCATCAGGAAGCACATCTTGCCAGTACCAGGAGAAGGACCAGGTGGTGGGGGTACCAGAACAGACTCCTGCCCGGGCTTGGCGGTGGGGAGGGAGACACGTTCCCACTTCCTCCTGACCATCTGCTGTTCCGTCAACTCTCCTCACAAGGCTGAGACGCAGGGTGGCAGTCAGGAACCACCCTAGGATGGCAAAGCCTGTAGAGAACATGGAAGCAAAGAATATGTTTGTGAAATTAGCAACTGGGGGCACCTTCCCCTCCTAAATATGTTCCCGTGCATAGCTTCAAACCTTCCTCTCTCCAGAAAGCCGAACTTGGCAAGGGCAAGGGTGGAAGGCCATGGGTCTGTGAGGCTGTACTCGGGGCTTGAAAGCACAGTATCTCATGTGATGATCACTACAGTCTTCATCATGACCCTGCTACCATTCTCCAGAGGAAGAAGCAGACCGAGAGAAGGAAGTGGCCCACACAAGTCTACAGACTGACAGACAGCAGAGCTAAGATCTTTCTCAATGCACTCCCCACATTCACTTTACAGAGAGGGAATCAGAGTTGGTCTCTTCTAGGACTTACTCTGTTGGCCAGTGTGACCCGCCACATCTCTCCTATGTGTGAACACATCCACGATCTACCAAGGGCATCTTTGTTCTTATTCTCTGGGGAGGGAGGGCTCTTTCCTCAGCCTCTCCTTCTGTGGCTTACTAGTATAAAGTGTCATCATAAGGAAATAGTCCCTGTTTTGGTCTCAGTCCTTACCATGGGCTCTGTAGACTCAAAACTTGGTGTGGGAGGGTGTTAGAGGATCCTCCACTGCCCATCAGCTGTGCAGCTCATGGCACGGGGGAAAACTGAGGCTGAAGGTGGAGTAATCCTTACTCTGTGAAGAAGGGTAGCTCCAATGGCTTCTAGAAGACCAAGTAACTGAGGCCGTTGACGGTTACTAGACCTAGTGACACAGACCTAGGACCCTGAAGGTTCTCTGTTCTATAGTTGGCGTGGTTAGATGCAGGTCTGAGTAACTGAGATGTTTTCATGTACCAGTGCTCTTTTGGAATGGAGTTCTCCTCCAGGAAATATTTGGTACTGTGTAGAGATACTCTTGGTGGCCACATCTGAGAGGCTCCTTGTGGAAACTAGAGGAGACTGTGGATGCTACTAACCATCCTCCAGACACAAGACAGCCAGTGCTGCTGCCGTAGCTACCCAGGCATCGCTAGGGCTAAGGGGAAGGACCTTAGATGGCACACACAGATGTAGTACTTTGGAGCAGGTTCAGGATGATCCTGTGCCCTCTTCTGGCCTCCGAATCCACATGGTACACACACTGACGTTCGGGCAAACACTTCTATGCATAAGGTGAAAAGAACTAAACCTTTATATAATAAACAAACTGGAGAACCTCATACTGGAACAGATTTTGACACTGACCTAAACTCTGCTCTTGAGCAACTTCTCAGGGCATCAGTGTTTCCCCCATACCCAGTGTGGGACCCAGACTGGATGATGTTATGGCCTCATCTGGTCCTAACTCTCTGACTCCAAGGTACTCTTGGTCTTCCAGGAAACCCTTGTTCTTTTGCCAATCACCCTGCCTATCTCTCCCACCTTGGCTTTTCAGGGCTCCCAGAGGCTAGGACGGACACAGCCATGTCAGAGCTGGTACCCGAGCCCAGGCCTAAGCCGGCGGTGCCCATGAAGCCGGTCAGCATCAACTCCAACCTGCTAGGCTACATTGGCATTGACACCATTATCGAACAGATGCGCAAGAAGACCATGAAGACTGGTTTTGACTTCAACATCATGGTCGTTGGTATGGAAAGCCATGGGGTCATGGAAGGCCTAGTGGTGGGCAGTGCCCAGGATCCCATTTCTTTCCCCAGAATGGCCTGGCTTCTCTAGGATGAGCTCTTTCGAGGAGAGAGGATTTCAACGTACTGATCACAAGGGTCTGATCCTCTTCTCCTAACCTCAAGGATGAGAGATTTGGATGGATGGTCAGCCTAGCTTCCCCACTAACTGAGTATAGACAGGCAGCCTCTTGGTCACTCTGAGCTGGCTTTTAGGTTTGTGGAATGGGGTAGCCCTTTCCCACCTCCAAGAGCCATGGGAGGACTGGGAGAGAGATGGTCTTATTATTCATGTTTTGTAGAACAGTAAAGCTTCAGAATTTTCCAGGGTCTTGGTCAGTGAGTAGCATCAGTGAGTCACAGAATATAGCAGAAAGGTGCATTTGTCTAATCTGAGTTGTTCCCTGAGTGTGCAAACAGAGAGTGAGGCATCCTCCTTCTTCCCGCTTCTCCCAGTCCAATCAACAAGCCCTGTCCCTTTAACCTTGTGAAGGTCTCCTAGGTGTGTCGGCTTCTGCCCATCCCCCCCATCACTACCCTAAGCTGAGTAGGCCGAGCCAGGGTCTCGCCTGGATTACTGGAGCTACCTGACTCAGTGCTGTTCACAAAGTGCTGACCTGGAACAGGATAGGAACCAGAGCCAGGGTAGAAATTCTCCCAATGGTTTGCTACAGATCTACCAGCTGAGCTGACAGTGTGCTCTCTGAGGCAGATGTTTAACTTAGTACCAAAGTCTTAGCTCAAGAACCAGAAGCTTGGTTTATGGACACTTATAGTTGGGCTGTGGGACATTTGAGGTGACCTTGACCCTCCTGGTTTCCCCTCCTCTCCAGTTCCTTGTCCACTGGCTACCCAATGGCCCTTCCAAACTGCAGAACTCACTGAACCATCCATCCTAATTCCATAACTCTCTTCCAACCTCAGGATAAATTTAGACTTTACCCCGACCTGGAGCTGCTCCAAGTCAGCTCTCACCGATTCCCATCTACACTCCTCCCTGCACACAGAGGCCCTGACTTGCTGTGCTCTTTCCTATAGAGACGTTATTACGTGATGGTTTAAGTGGCTTTTGCCAACTCCCCAGGTGGGATGAGAAAAATGCATCCGTTTGCCACTCCTCCTCTCTGCTCTGCTGGTCCCCTCCTTCCTTATCCATCTGTAGAGACAACGGGGATCACATGACAAGCCCAAAGCACTGAGAGCATCTCAGTTGGTGTCTAGAACCCTGGGCTCTTTCCTCTCTGCCTGGTCACTCCCCCCCCCCCATCACCCCCCCTCCCCAGTATACCACACTGATGCTTTAGATCAGCCCATCTTGGACTTTATCATCCAGTTAATTCCTCTTAAAGCCCAATTAAGCCACAGGTTCTGAGTTGTGGCTCTGAGGTGGAACTTCTGCAAACATCTAGGTGAATGGCAGCATTGGTCACCAGCCACAAGGTGTTCTGGGTAACTCTTATGCATGAGAACCGCTGCTCAGACCTGGGGTTCTTGAGTGAGCTTTCACTTGGAGGCCCTCTTTAAAGCAGAGCTATATAACTAACACAGGCGGAAAGGGAGCCATGGAGGAAGGTGCTGTGGTCCTGCCTGCCTGGCTTCCCCTCCTCTCCCAGTACTTTCTCCAGTAGGCCATCAGGCCTTCTCGGAACACAATTTAGAAAGTAGTGAGGGTTGAAACAATGGCTCAGTAAGCAAGGGCACCGGTTGCATGAGGAACTGAGTTTAAATCTCCAGCATCTACATAAAAAGCTAGGCGCAGCCAGCTACACTTGTACTTGTGGCCCTGGTACAGTGGGGGAGAGATGGGAAGCTTACTGGGCCTTGCTGGTCACCAGCCTAACTCCAGGCTCAATCAGAGATCTCACCTCAAAGGAATAGGGTAGAGAGTGACAGGGCAGCACACTCAGTGTCTTCTCCTGACCTCTGCAAGCACATTCAGTGGTGCACATACTTGAGCATATAACACACATACTCCACCACCACCCATATATACATACACACATATGCATACACATATACACATTCACACATACACATGTTAAACACACATACATATGCATGCACACACACATATATATATACACACATAAGCACATATCACATAATATATATACTATATATACTGCATATATATTATGTACACATACCACACACACACACACACACACATATATATATATATATATATATATACACACACACACATACTTGGGTACACATACATACATACATACATAGCACATAATACACACATCACATAAACACAGACATTTAACACCACACACATACAACACGAGCATATAATACATATATACACAGAATACATATGTACACAGAATAAATACATACACACACACATACATGGCATGGTTCTTGGGGTGTGAGCCCTGGTCTTGCATGTACTAGCTCTGCTGCCTCATACATGTTACATTAGAAGAGGTTTCTAGGGCCATCTCAGCTAAGGGGATAACTCTGCTGTGAGATACACCGGATGGTATAAAGAGTGGCTTTAGGGGTTGGGGATTTAGTCCTGTGTAACAGAGCCTGACTTGTCAAGCACAGTGACCTGGTTTTCAGTCCCCAGCACCGGCGTGTGTGTGGTATATAAAAAGACCAATTTTATCCACAGACGTGGAAGTGCTCAGGCACTCTGAGTCAGGATCTGAAAGTAAAGTAATTCTTCTGCTCTCACTTTTACTGTTATTAAATACAGAAAAGCTAAGTTGAGCAAAACCACAAGCCAAACCAAACCAGAAAACTACACCACACACACCACCCAGATGCACAAGTTGTGCTTTCTCCCAGTGTTCATGGAGGGACATGGAATCCAACTGTCATTTCCCAAGGCCCCTCTCCATTAAAGAGACACCAATACCTACCTGATGCTCATTCCTCAAGGGGTGTTCAAATAAGGCTTGGCCTGGACCACAGCTCTGGAGTTCTGTAAGCTCGAAGGAGGGCTCTGCAGCTCAGGAGGCAGATGTGGGGCCTGTCTCCTTTTCTCCGTCTCCCCTTCCCGTGCTGTAGGCCAGAGTGGACTGGGCAAGTCAACGCTGGTCAACACGCTATTCAAGTCTCAAGTGAGCCGAAAGGCCTCCAGCTGGAACCGGGAGGAGAAGATCCCTAAGACAGTGGAGATCAAAGCGATTGGGCACGGTGAGGACTAGGCCAGGCTCCTCTGTGGACATCATCTGGAGGGAGGGCTGTCCCAAGCAAGAGAAAGGAGGAGGGCTTATTGGAGACTAAGGTGTGGAAGGCAACTGCAGTGTGGAATTGAGCCCCAGACTTTTTGGAGCAAACTCCTTAGGGTGCTAGGCCTAGATAGTGAGGTAGGAATAGGAGTGTGTGTGTGTGTGTGTGTGTGTGTGTGTGTGTGTGTGTGTGTGTATTAAGAGGTATAGAAATGAAAGTGGTGGGGTTGGAGAGATGGCTCAGCTGTTAAGAGCACTGACTGCTCTTCCAGAGGTCCTGAGTTCAGTTTCCAGCACCCACATGGTGGCTCACAACCATCTGTAATAGTATCCGATGTCTTCTTCTGGTGTGTCTGAAGACAGCTGCAGTGTACTCATATAAATAAAAATAAATAAATCTTGTAACAAAAAGAAAAAAAATGAAAGAGGTGGTTCTTGAACTAGGCAAGAAAGCCCAGGGAGGATTTAGGCAGAAATAGAAACAGGAAGAATCTGGGCAGGGTCTCCTAGGTGTGATGAACAGTATCCGTAAAAGTGCCGAGTGGGAGACGTCTGTAACCTTGACTTTGCAAAAAGGTTCTTTTAAGAAGTATGGGTGTTGCTGGCCAGTGGGCTGCAGAGCCCCTGGGGTCAGCCATAGGAGTGACCTCTCAGATGTTTTCTGTTCTCTCTAGTGATAGAGGAAGGTGGTGTCAAAATGAAACTAACAGTCATCGACACGCCAGGCTTCGGAGACCAGATTAACAATGAAAACTGGTATGTGCCTGCCTGAGACTTTCCCCCCTAAATACTCTGCTAGGAAGACATGATGGAGACTCTTTCCTACTGAGAACTACCTGCTTCCTCCCTTAGCAAGAGGCTTGGTACCCTGGGAGCCATTCTTGCTGACCATCCATGGAAAGCCATCTACTGGGGAGGCTAAAGGAGAGTTGGCCATTGAGGTTGAGAAAAGAGGGAGTGAGGGGATTGTGCCCGGACTGTGCCTCAGAGGCACCCTGGAGTTTTGTCCTCTGGAGGGATCCCATTTGTCTTAGTTAGGGTTTTACTGTTGTGAACAGATATCATGACCAAGGTAACATAAGGACAACATTTAATTGGGGCTAGCTTATCATCCAGGTGGGAACATGGCAGAGTCCAGGCAGACGTGGGGCTGGAGGAACTGAGAGTTCCACCTCTTGTTCCAAAGGCAGCTAGCAGAAGACTGGCATCCAGGCAGCTAGGATGAAGGTCTCAAAGCCCACGCCCACAGTGACACACCTACTCCAACAAGGCCACACCTCCTAATAGTGCCACTCCCTGGGCTGAGCATATACAAACCATCACAGCCTCTATTTTTTTTTCTCCTGCCCGTCAGCTGGGAGCCCATTGAGAAATACATCAATGAACAGTACGAAAAGTTCCTGAAAGAGGAGGTGAACATCGCCAGGAAGAAGCGCATCCCTGACACCCGTGTCCACTGCTGCCTCTACTTCATCTCCCCGACAGGACACTCGTACGTACCAGACTCATCCCTACAGCCGGACCTGGCTCCAGTTTGTGTCATCTGTGCCATGGATTGGAGATTCCATACCTGGACTTAGCTGTGGAGAACCAGATGGCTGGAAGGCCATGGCCCTGGGACCTTAGGGTTCCTTAGACTTTCTATAAGAGAGTAAAGCTGGCCATTACTGCCTTCCATACTGCTCACTGGTGTCTCTGTACAGCCCGGCTGTGCCAGCAGAGAGAACTGAAGCAGAGGGCACCTTGTTTGTTCAATAGAAACTTGCTTTGGACAAGGCTCGGGGTATAGGGGTGGCAAGAAAGGCAAAGCAGAGAGAATTGGTGGAAGGACAGCCATGACCTGGTGACAGCTGCCCAGGCCATGTGACCTCCACAAGCCCAGGAGCAGAGCCGGATACCTGCCATCTGATAAGGGTCCGGGGTTCGAGGCCTATGCTCAACCAGGCACCCAGCTGCTTCTCACAGCCCACAGCCCCACAAATCAGGGCTCCTGGATGGGGGCTGGTATTTAGGCAAGATATGGAACTTGGCTGTGGGAATCTAGAGAGTGGCCATCCCAGCAGACAAAGGCTGTGCCAGGAACGTGATTTGTGAGCAGCAGATGGGCCCCAGGATAGGGAGTGTGGGACATGATAGTGTAGGCAACGATCAGACATCTCATTGATGTTTCCAGCCACTGTCCTGCAGGGCAGTGTGTACCTCTGAGCCCCTCTGCAGGGTCAGAACGTAAGCTTTTGAGAGGATGTAGACCTTGACATTTGAAAGTTCCAGGGGTACTCATCCAATGTTGGGTAATAGAGGTTGTGACTAAATAACCCTGGGTCAGACCTTGGACCTCAATAAAATGAGGGCTTTTACGTTTTGTTTGTTTTATTTTTTAAGAGTGGGTACTAGGGAGTGAACCAAGGGCCTCATACAGGCGAGGTAAGCGCTGTACCATTGAGCCATATGCCAGCCCTCTTTTTATCTCCTCCTCCTTTTTTTCTTCTTCTTCCTCCTCCTCCTCTTCCTTCTCCTCTCTTCTTCTTTATACTTCTTTATTTATGGTTTTTTTTTTGAGATAAGGTTTTTCTATGTAACCCTGGCTGTCCTGGAACTGGCTGTAGACCAGGCTGGCCTCAAACTCAGAGATCTGCCTGCCTCTGCCTCCTGAGTGCTGACATGTGCCACCATTCCTGGCCCTCCTTTTGCTTTTTAAGACAGGGTTTCACTTGTCCAAAATTACCTTGAACTTACTCTGTAGCCCAGGCTGGTCTTGAAATTGAAATCTTCCTGCCTCAGCTAGCAAGCTAGTTTAAGCTCTTCCCAGACCTCAGTCCACAGTTAGTGGAAGCATCAGTCTGACTTAGTGGATCCCCGGATTGCAAACTCGAGTCAGACTGAAGCGCTAGAGCTAGGCTCTACGGGATGGCCTGTGGGGCTGACAGGAGGCCGTTGAGAAGAGTTCAGTTGGTGATGACCATCCATGCTTGTCTCCCAAAGAAAGAAATTCTTGAGTCAGAGAAAGTGTCATGAATGGCTTGAGAGGGTTTAAGGAGAGGCATGCTTTGTGTGGAAACTGAGGAAGATAAGAGAGACCTTGACTCTGAGGACAAAGTTGGGGACATGCAGCAGGTGCTGAAGCATTAGACATGTGCAAGAAGAGAGGCTACAGCTGCAGGGCCTTAGCTGCAGGGCCTGAGCTGCAGGGTCTCAGCTTCAGGGCTTCAGCTGCAGGGCCTGAGCTGCAGGGCCTGAGCTGCAGGGCCTCAGCTGCATGGCCTCAGCTGTAGGGTCTCAGCTGCAGGGTCTCAGCTGCATGGCCTCAGCCAGGTTCCCAGACCAATCTGCTCCCCAGGACCGTCTGGTGGTCTGGTGTGGTGACAGTGGCTGAGTCAGGAAGGGGATATGGCTCTGACCTTCCTGCTTTCTCTGGGCCCCAGCTTACGACCACTCGATCTTGAGTTCATGAAACACCTCAGCAAAGTGGTGAACATCATTCCTGTCATTGCCAAGGCGGACACCATGACCCTGGAGGAGAAGTCTGAATTCAAGCAGAGGGTGAGCTGGGGCCTCTTTGTCCCTTTCCTACCTCTAGTGAGTGCTGCTTTCCCTCCCGTCTTCTGGGTCCGTTCCTACCTGCCATGTCTTCCACTTCCCCTCTACTCCAGTTCTCCATCCCAACTCCCTTCCACTTCCCCATCAGAAACAAGAGCTAGAGGTCCTGGGACCAGAGGTGAGGCCCTCGGTTCCAGGCTGCCTTTCCCTCCCTGTCATCACTTGGTCGGCAAAGGCGCCCACTCATCACCGTGAACCGATCCAAGAGTGTGCTATTCGGCAGCCAAGCCCTGCGAGTTCCCACTAGGTGAAAAGAAAAAGAAAGGAACCAAAACGAACGAACACTGAAGAGGTCCTGGAGGAAGAGACTTAAGATGGTCTAGAAAGAGAGTTGAGAGCCCAGGCTTTACCTCCCTCCCCCAGACAGCTGGAAATCGCAGGGGCGGAGCCTGCGTTCACAGACTCCGCCTCCTGCCAGCCACAGCCTGAGCCTTACCACTACCTTGACTCTTCAGGTTCGCAAAGAGCTTGAAGTAAACGGCATTGAGTTCTACCCTCAGAAGGAGTTTGATGAGGATTTGGAGGACAAGACAGAGAATGACAAAATCCGGGTAGGTGCATGGGGCCCTCTTTGTCACCAGATGCCCCCTCGGTGCCTCTGGGGGGGGTGCCTTTAGACCCTTCCTCCTGCTTTTCCCTTACCATAACCCCTTGTCAGTTCACCTAACCCAGACCACAGGAATTACGGATGTCAGTGACCCGCACTAGGACTGAACTCTCAGAGGGACTTCCTGTGCTCAGGAAGCTAGTCCCTTCCATCACCAAACAATAGGAAAGCCTCACCTTCCTTCCCTGGAGTTGGCAAAACCATTGTCAGATGATGGGGCACTCAGCTGGTGCCCAGAGGAATCTATACTCTAGTCAAAGGTTGCCTCGGTTTCTCCCTCTATAAAATACAGAGGCTGGACTAAGTGAGAGGCTTATAGGGTTCCTCTCCCTAGAAGAACTATTTTAAAATACGCACGAGCTAATGAAATTGCTTACTGCATAAAGGTGCTTGCTGCCAAGCTGCCTGATGACCTGGATCACAGGATCCATGTGGCATAGGAAAGAATTAACTCCTAAAAGTTGTTCCTGGATCTCAGAATATACTCGAGAGAGAGCATGAGTGTGAATACACTCTCTCCTCTTCTTCTCCTTCTCCTTCTCCCTCTCTCTCTCTCTCTCTCTCTCTCTCTCTCTCTCTCTGTAATTAAAATTTTTAAACAAATAGAACCCTAATATACAAACCACCAGAGCAGGACTGCTTTATCTGAGGGCACACGGATCTGCTGCCCCAGCAGCTGCTAAGATGCCTTCTGTGGCCCTGGCCACACCATCAGCTATATGATGTCTAAGGTCTTGCTCTTAATTAAAAATCCTGTGATTCTGCATCAGAAACCTGGGCCCATTGACCAGCCCATGTACTCAGTGACAAATCAAATCTCTTATGGCTCAGGTTTTGAAACCCTTCTAGAATCTTCTAGAAAGTTGAATATTCTAGAGAAGCCTTTTGCTCCCTATAGTGGGACAGTCAGTTGAAAAAGACAACTGAATTAAGATTATCACTTAAAAAAAAAAAGCCCTTTTAATAATGTTAATTTACTTATTTGTGTGTAGGCTGAGTGAGGGGGAATTGGTTTGTGCCCATGGCATGTGTGGAGGTCACATGACACCTTTCAGGAGTTAATTTCTCCTTTTACCAAGTGGGTCCCTGGATCTAACTCAAGTCATCAGACTCGGTGGCATTTTATGCATTGAGCCATCTCACCAGCCTCCGATAATCCCCTTTAAAAGTGATGTTTGCAAATCTTAACTGTCAAGAAGAACTATTTTAGGTAGTTAAAATGCCTTTAAAATATGTCGCATCCATCGGCCTTTATGTTTTTGTGGTGCTAGGGACTGCATCTCTTCGATCACACTCTTCGATCACATACACACTCACAGACGCACAGACACACACAGACACACTCACAGACACACACAGACACACAGGCACACACACAGACACACTCACAGACACACACAGACACACACATAGACACACACAGACACACACACAGACACACACATAGAAACACACAGACACACACATAGACACACACAGACACACTCACAGACACACATAGACACACTCACAGACACACACACACTCACAGACACACACATAGACACACACACACACACACACACACACAAACACACATACATTTTGGGCAGTGCTGAGGATTGAACCCAGGGGCCTTGGGTCTGCTAGGCAAGTGCTCTATCACTGGCCTGTACCCTCAGCCCAAAGTCCATTCTCAGTGCCAAAGCAGTTCACTTCCATCGTCTGTCCCACACTTGGCTTACTATTCAGAGAACAGCTCTACACCTGTGTGTTCCCAATTTACATACTGCATCCATATGCTGCATGAAGAGATTTTGGCCAGTGAGGGGCCACATAAGACACCGTTTCCCTGCCACCATATCATCTGGTAACACGGCCACTGCCTTATTAGTTTGCATACTTCTACGCTACGAGTTCACCCCATGACGTAGTCTCCCATAATCTTTTCCTGAACTTACTCTGTCGTTAAGTAACACATGACTCTTGTATCCAATGACAAACACACACCAGGCAGATCCACTCAGGGCGCTTGCCCTGATGGAGAAGGGCAGCCCCATCTCAGAGCAGAGCCCTGAGAGTTCAGTACCTGGGCATCTGCCAGTAGGTTCCATGGGAGCCGCATAACACATCTCAGAGTCTGACTGGCGCCTGGGCGGGTGCTGTCTGTGAGAGTCTGTCCTAGCTAGCTCCCAGAGTGGTTCCAAATCAAATGAAAATATGTGCCCAAGCACAATGAACTGTTCAAAGTGCTCTCTGGCTGAAGGAAAGCCAACTTACGGCGATTAGCCAGTCAGACAACAGTGTCGTCAGGGTTGGGCCCAGGCCTTGAGCCTCAGCTCAGTCTTTTCAAGGGACAGAGCATTGCTCTTGCCACCAGTAGCGTCATAGAGTGAACAATGGAATAAGATGTGAAAGGCTGTCCTGCCCTGGACACTCAGTTTGGAGCCGAGGTCTGAGCAGGTGCATCTGGTTTTGCTTTTCCCCCTTTCCAGCAGGAGAGCATGCCTTTTGCAGTGGTGGGGAGTGACAAGGAGTACCAAGTGAACGGCAAGAGGGTCCTCGGGAGGAAAACACCCTGGGGGATCATCGAAGGTAATCCAGTGCATCTCCCAGAAGGGGAGGCTGCTCAGACAGCAGCTATTAAATACCAAGAGGTCAAAGTGTCAGAGGCCTAGGTTACTAGGATATTGTTGCCAGCCCGCTGCTGCCCTTAAGGAACTTATAGTTTGCAATGCTTGTCACGGGCAGGAAACAAAGACATCATTTAACATTCGACCAGGTGGCAATGACTTGGCCTGTCAAATGAATATAGGACACAAAGTATTTTTTTTAAAGATTTTTATTGTTGTTTTGTTTTTCCAGACAGGGTTTCTCTGTCTAGTCCTGGCTGTTCTGGAACTCACTCTGTAGACCAGGCTGGCCTCGAACTCAGAAATCCGCCTGCCTCTGCCTCCCACGTGCTGGGATTAAAGGTATGCGCTGCCACTGCCTGGCTTTTTAAAAAAGATTTATTTATTTGCTTAAGTACACTGTAGTTGCCTTCAGACACACCAGAAGAGGGCATCAGATCCCATTACAAGATGGTTGTGAGTCACTATGTAGTTGCTGGGAATTGAACTCAGGTCCTCTGGAAGAGCATTCGGTGTTCCTAACTGCTCAGCTGTCTCTCCAGCCCCCAACTGTTTTTCTTTTAAAAGAAAGATTTGTTTATTTTGTGTGTGAATACGTTGTTGCTCTCTTCAGACACACCAGAAGAGGGGATTGGATCCCATTACAAATGGTTGCGAGTCACCATGTATTTGCTGGGAATTGAACTCAGGACCTCTGGAAGAGCAGTCAGTGCTCTTAACTACTGAGCCATCTCTCCAGCCCCCAGACAAACTCTTGAGGGGTGGAAAACCAGAGAAAGAGTTTCATATATGATCTGACAAAGTGCCAATGGGCAGTTCACATATTGTTTTAGTCAATGATTTATTATGACTGGATGTAGCCTTGATGATTCTTAAAGTTTTCAAGAAATTACTTCAAGGGTTTCATTGGGGACTGGTGACAGAGCACTTGCTTACTGTGTTCCATCCCCTGCACAACATACACAAAACCAAACCAAGAAAACAGACAATTATGGTAACTCTGTAAGGGGTACAGGGCAGAATATGTGTGTCAGATAGGTTAAATGCTTTGCTCTGCCAAGGTCATATAGTCCCCACCCACCAGGAGCAAGCGGAACTGGGGATTGATTAATTAATATCATTTTTGTATGATAGTGGAACTCGAACTGAAAATTTGGACAATTTGCTTCCCAAACCGAGATTTACTCTACTGTTTTGAGTTGTTTAAATTGTTAATAATTTCTGAGGGCCTGGTAATAGAACTCGGGGTCTTACTGTGCTAAACAAGTGGTCTACCATTGAGCTAAATCCTTAACTAGTGTTTTTTGTTTGTTTGTTTGGTTGGTTTTGTTTGTTTGTTTGTTTGAACAGTTTTTTTTTTTTAAAAAAAAACTATTATTTATTTAATGTATATGAGTACACTGTAGCTATCTTCAGATATACCAGAAGAGGGCATCAGATCCCATTACAGATAACTGTGAGCCACCATGTGGTTGCTGGGAATTGAACTCAGAACCTCTAGAAGAGAAGTCAGTGCTTTTAATTGCTGAGCCGTCTCTCCAGCCCTGACCTTGAATTTATGATCTTTCTGTTTCTACCTCCCAAGTACTGGGATGACAGTGGTGGGCCACCAACTTCACCACACCCAGTACCTTGGGATTTTATTTCATTATTTGCCTTGAATTAGAATTATTCATGAGAATGTTATATGTGCTTCGTTAAGACCAGAGAATCATATCTATCTTCCTCTGTTCCCACAGTTCTTGGTGAGTGGTTTGCAGACAGTAGTCACCCCATCTCTGTCAGCTGGATTTACTGTATGTATAGAATGTGACTTTTGGAAGCTGGGAAGTTATTAGGTCCTATGTGTTTTACCTTCTTTCAGTCTTTATAACAGGCCTTCACAAGTTTTTTTAAATTCCCACATTAATTTTTTTTGTAAAATGTGGAACAAAACCAGTCTATATTAAGATCTGCACACTGTAGGATGGTACTGTGTCTATTATACCTGATTTAAAAGTATTTGCTCAGTTTAAGAAAAAGAAAAGGAAGAGAAAGAAAGGAAAGAAGGAAAGCAGAACACTAGCGAACAAACCTCAGGCCAGTCCACATAAGGATCTGCCTCGTTAAAGTGGCCTACCTGCTGCTGGGCCGACACTAATGACCTGGCTACCTGTTTCCTTCTGTTTTGTCCGTAGTGGAAAACCTCGGCCACTGTGAGTTTGCCCTGCTTCGAGACTTCGTCATCAGGTACGATGTGCCCCACCGTCCCCCAGATGGCAGGTTTAATTATCTGTGATCAAAGGCCATCTGCTCAGATTCACTTCCTGAGTGCCTCCCTTCTCTGACAGAGCTCTCTGACCTAGTTTTAGCCCCTGTCTCAAAAGGATTGTAAATTGACATTGGTCCTCAATGGTGGATTCCAGTCACTCGGTCCAGTTACCAAGGAGATGTGTTAGCCTCAGAGGTAGACCACTTCTCTTCTGACCCTTAATTGTATCTGCCTCTCTTTTTTAATCTGTGTCCCTTCAGGACTCACCTCCAGGACCTCAAAGAAGTAACACACAACATCCACTATGAGACTTACAGGGCCAAGAGGCTCAATGACAATGGAGGCCTCCCTCCGGTGAGCGTGGACACAGAGGAAAGCCACGACAGTAACCCGTGATGAGCCCTTCTCTGTGTTATCATACATATCCCCCTTCGCCAACCACACACACATCCTAGATACCACCTCCAGCCACCTCCTCCTCTCAGCTCTGTCCCACAGGACTGTCTGGTATTTGTGCAGTATTTTGTCGATAGTGTATGTGTGCGTGTGTGCGTGTGTGTGTGTGCGTGTGTGTACGTGTGTGTGTGTGTGTGTGTGTGTGTGTGTGTGTACGTGTGTGCTCAGGGATGAGGTATTTTCATCGCCCTCTTTGGAAAGTCCTTTGTAAGTCTGCTTTCTCCATGACTCTCCATTCTGTCTCCTTTTTTCTTGTGCTCCAGAACAAAAAGCTGTAAGCCTCACTCGAGAGGTCTGGGGAAGGTTTTATTTTAAAATGCTGGGAGCAGGTGAGCCACAGTCAACTCTTTCTTACTTCTGACCCACCCACAAACTGGGGCTGCAAGTATTCTTCATGGACTGGTGGCTGAGCTAGCCTGTGGTGGGCTGTGGGAACTCAGAACAACTTTTCACTGTAAGTTGAGGTAATCTGGAGGAAGGCTAGGACTTCTTGGGAAAATGGCAAGAAAATTCATGGGGTGCAGAGAAGAAAGCTAAGGGATTCCTGCAGAATTGGTGTCTGGAAATGGAGCTCCATCCTTGTGTCTAAGTTGGAGTCACTGTCAAACAGCGGATTATCACCACCGCTGCAAACTACTGCTTTCTGTGCCTACCCTCCCCATATTTCCAGGCTGGCTGGTTGCTTCCTCGTCCTGATTTCTCTCCCCCCCCTCCCCACTCCTTTGCCTCCTTTCTTCATATACTCATGCATTTGCCCCACTTCCTGCCCGTCTCTGACCTTTTACCTCCTTTTAGAGTAATCTATGTTAGATTTCTATATTTAGAAATCATACCCAGCCTACTTCCTAAATTGACTTTCTACTGCCCTAAGATAGAATCACAACTAGGGGCTGAAGAGATGGCTCTGTGCTTTCGAGCACCTTTCAGTCTTGCAGAGGACCCAGGTTCGATTCCCAGCACCTTCTTGGTAGCTTACAGTTATCTGTGACTCCAGTTCCAGAGGATCTGACACCCTCTTTTATCCTCTATGAACATGGTGTACATACACACAGACAAACACTCATATGCATAAGATAAAACTTAAAAAAAAAAACTTAAAAAGATAAGATCCCAAGTGAAAGCATGGAGCAGTACATACTGAGATTGCAAGAGAATTCAGAGATCTAGAGAAGCCTAGGAAAGCCAGTTTCTGTAGCTGACCACTGACATTTGCTTTGACTTGGGAGCAGCCTGGGGAAATGGGAGAACTTGGTAGTTTGAGCTGCTCCTGGTGTTCTGTTCAAGGAAGCACATAATATTGGTCAAATGAGGCAACCTTCAGGTGGAAGAAATTATATTCTCGAACTTTCTGAAGTATCAGAAAAAAATATACAGAGTTTCTTAGGCCGCTGGACTTCTACAACAAATTTTAACGCAGGTTTCCCTGTCTCTAGCAGCCTAGCAGCCTATGTTAAGCTGGCTTCTCTGTGGCTTTGTTTCATAGAAGCCCAACTCACTCTTTCTCTGTTCTCATTTGTCTGTCTGTCTTTCTTGGCTTCTCCCCTCCCGGCATTCTCCTAACATCTGATCCTGTAGATTTCCCAGAAATGCCCATAACTGTACATTTAGTCTTCTGTTGCCTTCTCAGGAGCCCTGTTGTTGTTAACGACATTTTTCCTGCTCCTTAAAAACATACAAGTTATTCTTTTTTTCTTGTAGTTTCTAAGGCTGCTTTAAGGAAAGCCATTTAGCCTTAGGAAAGGGAAGACACCACGTGACTCTGTTTACAACTGATCTATCCACTGTCCCACCTCCCGGTCCAGCCTGGGTGTTGAACTGGTCCTCACTGAATGCCAGCATTTATGACCTCAGTCCTTTATTACCCAGTCCCTAGAAAACAAAACAAAATAACAACAGCAACAAAAACAAAAAGAGATGGAAGACCCATAATTCATTGGACCAATCAGAAGAGGAGAAATGATGGAGTCATGTAACCCTGATCCTATGGTATTAGCCTGTCCTGGAGACTGCTCTATAACTAGCCCTCATCCCTCTGCCCCCTTTCCCCGTAACATTTACTAAAGAGTGGTCAGCTGTCAGGCTAGAATGGTAGCAACATTTTAGAGCTCGCTGACTGCTCCAGTGAGCCGCTGTCACCATATAGTGACATGGGATTGGGCACCTAGGGCCAGCAGGGGAATGAGGATAGTGGGCATCAGAGAGGCTAAGCAGGAGAAAGCTTCCTGTCTCCCCTAAGCTGTGGTCTCGCTCTCCCTGGAGAAGCTGTTTTATGTGTTTGCTGCCGGCTGCCGGTCTCCACTCCCTCAACCCTTCTCAACTCCCCCTGCAGGGAGAAGGCCTCCTGGGCACTGTCCTTCCACCTGTGCCAGCCACCCCCTGCCCCACTGCTGAATGAAGGCCATTTCAAGTGCTGCTTCTCCCTCATCCCTCCCAGCTGGTATTGCTGCAGGGCCACGCCCCTTTTAGTGCTGTGCTTGTCCAGCCCACCAGCACAGCCCCTCTCAGCCCTCAGCAGGTGGGAGGGGCTAGCTGCGTCTTTAGGACAGTTGCTTCCTCTGTTTAACCAAACGACTCCTCTCCTCCCAATGGAATGGAGTTCCCGCCAGCACCACCCTGCTCCATCATCTGTGTCAGCAGCCCACCCCCACCCCCGCCCTTGTGTAGGGAGGAGGAACTCACGGAGAGCTTCTCCTGCCCTTGCAAGTGCATACCAGCGACTTGTAACTGTCTCCAAGGGAACCGGCATTGCTTTCTAGCCATTCATCTGCATGAGTACTTTCTTGGCTACCTTAAACGGTCAAGAAAGCAACTTTCCTGCTTGTCAGAGTCACTGAGGTCAGCTGTGTGAGCCCCTGTGTGGGACAAGGGTGTCTCCTTCATTGCTTAAAGGTATTTATAAGGGTGATTCATTATTCATGGTGGGGAGCCAGAGGGCTAGCGTCACTTAAAAAAAAAAAAAGTCACCGCTGGTGGCTGGCCCAGTGAGTATGTGTGTAGACAACCTGTTTACCCCAAACCATGGCCATCTGGGAAGTGGCTTTGCTGAAAAGAGGTTGCTGGAGTTGATTTCCTTATCCCTAAACTTTAAAAGAAAGGGAATTAAACACACACACGGACTACCCCAAACCCACAAGCTATACACTCTAGGAAGAAAAATAGCACCCTTTTGTACATTTAGCAATAAGAGGACCTCTTCCCACCTACCCTGACTATTCCTATACCCATCCCCCACCCTGTTAATGTGAGCAATGCATTGGCCTGACCACGGGTGGTCGCTATAGGCTAATGGGAAATCCCCAATGGCGGGCAAAGCCCCCATCAGATGCATGAATGTTTGAACGGCTGCCACTGCCCCATACACTGTGTCTTTATAGACTCCTCCCTCAGCCACCCCACCTGCCATCTCCACCTGGACACAACTTGCTCAAAGGCTGGTGACTTGTGGGCCATTCATCTACAAGTCCTGATGGAACAAGAGGCCCAAGCCTAGGGGATGCAAGAACGACCCATTTTTAAAATGTTATTAGTCCCAGCCAATGTTTTGGTGACATTCCCAGTTTTGTTTCCCAATTGAAAACAAGCCAACAGACACTCAGACTGGTCATGTAAATGTTGCTAGCCTCTGTTGTACAACTAAACATTACTGTTTGAACAATAATCGCCTGGACTCTATCTTATCTGTGTGTCTTGCTCCTTGATAAATCAGCTATAAATGACACCATCTCACTGTGTGTGAGCCAGGGACCCTCTTGGCAAGGCAAAAGTAGCTACAGATATTAGATATTGGACATGTGGCATCTATTTATTTTCAGGTGACGTGAGGCCATATCTCAGTCATTTCCTAGAATTTTGTAACCCCAGTGAGTGGGAGAGCTGACTCTCTTAGGTCCTGTGTTTTTTCAGGAAAAATTTAGTCCCAATTACTTAACTTCTTAGCATCTCTCCCATCCCCAAGGCATAAGGACCAAGTCTATAAATGAAAGCCTACTCTAGCTTAGAAAGCTATTTAACTATGAATATATTAAGAATATAAAGGGGCCAGTGAGATAGCTCAGCTGGGAAGGGCACTTGCTATCAAGGCTGACAATCTGAGTTTAAACCCTGGATCCTACAGGGTGGGAGGAGAGAATTAACTTCCATAAATTGTCCTCTGACCTCCACATGTTCTCATGCTTACATGTGTGCATGCTCATGCAAACATGTATATGCACAATTTAAAAGGGAACAGGGAAATGGCTCTGCTGGAAGTGTGATGGCCGCACAAGCATGAAGACCCGAGTTCAGATCCCCAGCATCCACATAAAATCAGAGAGGTGGAACGGTTTGTGTGCAATGAAAAGAGGCAGAGCTGGAGACTGAAGGGTGGGGAGGAACAACCTGATATGAGGGTCCTACAATGCCACCTAGGGCCACGGCCCATGCTGTTACTAAGGGCCATGTCTGTGTCCAAGGTCCTGCAGCAGTAGAGGGATATATCAATCGATGTCTGCTACCCATGTTACCAACAAAGGTCATGTGGATATCCCTGGTCTGGGGCTGCTGTCTGGGGCCATGTTGATATCTCAGGACTGCATAAAGCTGGCCCTGCCCCTCGGTTGGGCAGCTTGGGGGAGCTGGTCCTGGTGGTGTGGCTATGAGACAGCTGACCCTGAGGGTGAAAGAACTGGAGAGCTTGCCCCACCCCTTGCCAGGGCAGTGCTGGAGAGCTGCCCCCAAGGGCACAAAAGTGAGAGTGTACCTTGTACCTTACCAGGGCAGCACAGTAGAGCTGGCCTTGGTGCTGTGGGCTCAGGTGAGCCAGCCCTAAGGGTGTGTGAATGCAGGAGAGCTGGCCCTGGTGCCATGGATGCAGGAGAGCTGTCAGGTGCCACCTAGGCCCAGATCCAAGGCTTTGAGTTGGCCCACCCTAACATCTACCTCATCTGTGAACTGCTGGAGCTTGTGAAGGAGCCAGTTCTGCAGATCCAAAGCTCAGGATCTCCACGACACAGGACAACAGGATATCCAAGAGGAGTCCTGATGAGGATCCAGTATTGATAGTGTAGCAGAAGCCAGAGGCCTCGAACCAGACCAATGACTCATTGCAGTGAACGTTTGCAAATAAAGCTGTTATACTGTGTGACAAACCATGACACACCATAGCTTTCATGCCAAGATGGCTTTGTTTTTAATATACATTATATACATATATATTTATTTAAAAGTATATTATATTTAATTTAATATTTTACACTCAATTTATATTTAACAATATGATATATTTAAACAATATATGTATATATTTTGGTGGGAAGAAGGCTGCAAGAGCAGAGGATGGCTACGGAGGGACATGTATGAGATTGGGGCACGTGATGTGACATTCACAAAGACTCAATAAAAAGTTAAAAACAAACTAGGCATGGCCCCATGCTTACCTGGGGCTTGCTGGTCAGCCAGTCTGCTTCCAGGTTCAATGAAATATTCTCTCTTGAGGAAAGAGGGGAGAGCGATCGGATACGTAACCTCCTCTGGCTGCTTCATGGGCACAACACAGGCATGCACAGGCAAACACAAAGTCCACATATACTAATCTACACAAAGGAAGTTAAACACTAGCATTTTTCTTGGATTTAGGATGACCCTTCCCCTCATTTGTATCACAACTCTCATCTGCTTGTTATTCCCTAAATGTTAATGTGAACTTTAAGCAATTATTTGGGACCTTGGCTCTTTTAAAAAGAAAATCTCTAACATTGGATTTTGCCAATAGATTCGGGAACCAGATGGTGCGGTGAAAGCCTACTAGCTCAGAGAGGCAGAGAAAGCACCCAGCTTATCATCTTCCTCCTCAGCTGACATCCCAAAAGAAAAGCTCTCCTCCACACTGTCTCCCAAACCCCTCCAACTGAATGTCCCTGCCTTCTACTTCCTGTGTGTCTCTCTATCCGTCCTCCCGACTCTCTCCTACGATTTTTTTCCTATGTTCCCTCCCTGTAACTGGTTGCTTGCTCTGCCTCTTGACCTATGGTCGACATTTAATCCTGTTTACAATAAACAGAAAGCTCTTGGATTAAAAGTTTATGCTAGGGCTGAGCCACACCAGAACTAGAAATAGGTTTTCCAGTAAATAACACAAATCTGGGGTTCACAGTGGGGTCAAATCCTGCGACTATCTGGTAACACTTGACTTTTTGTGAGGTGAACCTAAGGTATAAATGAATGAAGAGAAACAGTTTGGAGGGGGCTAGAATGGAGGGTGAGTCAAGAGGCTCTTGAAACCATGCAGGGAGGGTGAGGAGGGTACCAACTGATGGTAACAGAACAAATACAGAGGAAGGGAAGTGACATGTGAAAGACACAGCTGTTTGGTGGACATCAACCATCACAGCCACAAAAATCTAGCATTCAAGTCTAGAGAACGTAATCTTCCTGCCCAAGGTTTCAGTGACCATGACAGGAGAGGCTAGAGCTTGATGTTCTCCACTGTATACTATTCCTGTTAAGTTTGATTCTTAATTCTAGTCTTTTTTTAAAAAAAGATATTTTTTTTTATGTATGAGTACACTGTCAATCAGACACACCAGAAGAGAGCATCCGATCCCATTACAGATGGTTGTGAGCCATCATGTGGTTGCTGGGAACTGAACTCAGGACCTCTGGAGGAGCAGTCAGTGCTCTTAACTGCTGAGCCATCTCTTTAGCCCCTCTACTAAGTCTTGGATGTAAAAAATTATCTGTGTTAGGTGTGGTGGCCCATGTCTTTAAACCCAGCACTTGGGAGGCAGAGGCAGGAGGATTTCTGAGTTTGAGACCAGCCTGGTCTACAGAGTGAATTCCAGAACAGTCAGGGCTACATAGAGAGACCCTGTTTACAAAAACAACAAAACAAAAACAAAAATCAGAAATCAGGATATGTTTTACAATGATAACATGTCTGATTATTTGGCAATTTTTATGTTTTCAGTGGCACATGGACACTCTAAAATGTCTTGAGTAATTGATTGAGGGTGACACCTACAAAGGCTCAATGGATCCAAGAATTGGACCCACTGAATGTTGAAATTCACCATTCACTTCCTTACCTAGCTCACCTTTTCTGGATGTTCTCTCACCAGACCATCGGTTCTGTCCTAGGCCCTCTCTGATGGAAGGAAGCTCTGGTCTTAAAAGAGTGGAGGAAATGTAGACCCTCACTCTGGGTTGATTTGGGGTAATCTGGATTGAGATTTTGGGTTAATGGGTACTTTTTAAACCACTAGCTCCTAGCAGGACCAAGGCTGCTAGTCACCCATCCTTCAGCCCCTTCTCGTTCTAGAGATGAATCCAGCTCCATAAAGACGCTCCTTTTCCTCACCTGGTCTCTCCTTCCTTCCCTGACTTGTGACAGCTTCTCTTATGACAGCTGACCACTCAACTCTGGCTTCCTGCGCCATAATCTCCGCCCTCTCTCCAGAGCTCCGCCCCCTGCCTTGCAGGCCCCGCCCCTTCCCATTTGAAGGGCGGCGGTGGGAGGGGACCAAGAGCAAGATGGCGGTGAACCAGAACCATACGGTGGACCGCCGTGGGGCCGCCATCCCTCATGGTGAAAGGTGCCTGAGGGGACTTCCAGGCTGCTGACGAGGAGGGAGGAGTGCTCGGGGTAGACATGCACGCTGGAAAGCCCTCTGCGAATCGAGGACTCTCCCGCCCTTCCCGGGCTCGTTCCTCGGAGGTCTGCCCCTGATGTTTGATCCAGGAGCTTGTGGCTAGACGCGTGCGTGGGGCGCGAGGGCCGCGGGCATCCTCAGAGGAAAGGCCTGAGCGACGGCTGTGTGAAGAGTGGGTCAGCCCTTGCTTCTCGGGACAGCCTCCACTGGCTGTGTGCGACTTTAAGAGGGTGACTGTCACCCTGGCGCCCTGGGTGCGCCTCAGGCGACCAGGGACTAAGGGGTAGGCGAGTTGGAAGAAAGGCTAGGATGTGGAGTGTAGGTCACTAATCCAGAACTATCACAGACCTTCCTCCAAAATCCCCCCAAGTTCCCTTTCCTAGTTGCTTCAACCAAGGACATGACTTCACCTTTACTGAAAAGATTGGGAGCAAAAGTAGGGGTCCCTAAGAAGAATGGCACTCCCAGTCTCTCACGGTGCTGGGGCTTCCACCCCCACTCACGTTCCTGTTCCTTACCCTCTGTCTCTGCCTCTTCTGGATTATGTCCCCTCTCTGCTGATTTTCTCCACTTGACTGTGAGACTAATTCAATGGTATGCTCAAATAGAACTCCGAGGTCAGTTAGGGGCCAGCCTGATCTACAAAGCAGGTTCCAGGACAGCCAGAGCTTACGTTGTAGAAAGACTGTCTGAAAAAAAAAAGGAAAATCCTGATTTTTTTTTTCTTGGTGTTGTTCCCTTACATTTTTAGAACCTGTGCTCTTGAATATGTATCAGTAGTTTCCATTGAAGAACAGCTTAGCTGGCAAGCATTGTGCTCTGTCTTTATAACTGCTCTGTCTGCAGTGAGCAGTTTCCTACCAACCATTGGCAGGAATAATAATAATATAGATACCGACACTGAGAAGCATCCCCAGTGTACTGATAAATGAGAAGTAAGTTACAAAGAGGTTGGTGGTGGTGGATAAAGTTGTATTTCAGTGATGAGGAATAATTTAGTGATTCGAGTTGGAGGTGAAGTGTCTTGTTTCTGTCTTGCCTTAGCACAGACATGTTGGACATTTCTAATCTAAAACCCCAAAATGTTCCACTGAAGCCAGACGTGAGGATGCAAGTCTGCTGGGAATGCAGATGCACGCCCCCATACCTGGCTTGTAGAGAACTTGTCATCGTGGCCAAGAGGTCATAAATGTATGGGCCAGGCTGTGTTGTAAAAATGGAGAAGATTGAATTGTTTTATCTGTTATTTAAGGTTGTGCAGATACTTGATGTCACAGTAGAAAAATCGGGGAAATTGATCACCCAAATTCCAACGTTCAGTAGTTTTTGCCTTTTGGTATGCTTTCTCTGCACCACTTCTTATGGAAACTTATGCTTGTTTTCCTGCCTACCAATGGCTTTGTAACTAATTTACATTTGCTAATATATTGGGACAGTTTCCAGAACCTATGTCTGTATTACTGCTGTCAATGGCTGCTACTCCAGTGTGCATGCATCTTTGCTTAATTCTCAGCGTGAACTATTCTGAGGCTCTCCCCTCATTGATAAGCATTACTGTTTAGAATTTAAAAAAAAAAAATTATGTGTGTGCTTGAGTGTGCATGCGCTCATGCCACAGAACATATAAAAGTCATAGGACAACCTGTAAGAGGCCTCTTACCTTCTATTATGTGCGTTCCAGGGATCAAACTCAGATCACAGGCCCAGTAGCAAGTGTTTTTACTAAAGGAGCTATCTTGCCAGGCCCTGCTTGAAAACTTTTGAAAACGTATCTTTACCCATCTATCAAAATGTGTCTTTGAGGTTGGTACCACCTGATCTCTGCCTTACCTGTGATACCAAGGATGCTGTGAGAGGCAAGTAGGAGCCTCTCTTCTGCTGTGAAAAAAAAAAAACAAAAAAAAAACCAGTAATGACTTTTTTTTTTTTTTTTTTTTTTTTTTTTTTGGTTTTTCGAGACAGGGTTTCTCTGTGTAGCCCTGGCTGTCCTGGAACTAACTCTGTAGACCAGGCTGGCCTCGAACTCAGAAATCCGCCTGCCTCTGCCTCCCAGGTGCTGGGATTAAAGGCTTGTGCCACCACCGGGCCAGTAATGACTTTGTTTCCAATAATAGCACAATGTATTCATCCTGCTTGCCCTGTGTGTTTTTCATGGTCATAAATTGTGAAGGTCACCACGTTGAAAGACAAAGATTCCAAGCCTTGTGAAGGTGTTACATTTATCTAACTTTGGATAACGGCACACCACAGCAATAGACAAGCCACCATTTGGTGGCGTGCTAAAGATAAGCCTTGCTGTCCACAGAAGAGTAGCTGAGTTCATCTGCAGGTGATACTACCTTGACGATCAGTAAGGGGACTGTGCAAGAAGGAAGCCTTCAAGATAGTTCTGCCCTAGAAACACACTTGGAGCATTTCAGCCTCCAAAAAGAAACAAATGAAAGCAGAGAAGCTGATATGCTCGGTCAGGCCAAGGCCAACAAGCCCAAACCAAAGAAGATGATGGAAAACCAGGGCAGAGGTCCCTCACTATCAGATTCAAGATGCCCAAGGATAAAGAAGTTAGGGTCTGGTGTTGTAATTATCTTAGTGTCATTAAAACAAAGATCTTGTGGAGTTTGTACTCCAAGTTATAAGTTTCGAGTACAAATTTTGTACAAAGTTCAGCTGAGCTGGAAACTAAAGATTACTTTTAGTGCCTGAGCATAAAACACTACTGTCAAATAGGGTTTTAAACAATATAATAGTTCATAAGAAAAAATTAATAGTTTTAAAGTAGTATGTTTCTATCTTGTCTTCACCCAGTACAGGTTGAACATCTATAATCTGAGAACCCAAAAATCTAAAATGCTCTATTGAATTCAGGTCTGGTAGGGTTGGAGCGATGGCTTGTCTATTAAGAGCATATCCTGTTCTGCTACAGGGCCCATGTTCAGTTCCCAGAACCAGTGGTGAATGGCACACACATGCCTGTAACTCCAGCTTTAGAGGGAACTGGCCTCCTCTGGCCTCCAAGGGTACCCACAGACTCACATATACCACCCACCCCCTCAGAGACCATACACATAATTTAAAAGAAAAATCCAGATGTGATGGTACATTTTGAAGGTGAAATCACCTTGACGATTCCACCACTCAGGTTGACAAAGAGCATTGTAAGTTCTAGGCCAGTCTGGACTGTACAGCAAGACGCTGTCTCAAAAAAGAAAAAACCCTTGAGTGCCGCCAATTACCTTGTCTGGAAAATTCCACTCCATGATACTTTGTTTTATGCATAACATTGCTTAAAATATTATACACAGTTACCTTCAGGTATAAATGAAGCAACTGAGTCTCATTTAGACTCAGGTCTCATTCCTCCAAATTTCTTGTATATGCAAGCATTCCAAAGTCTAAAACTGTTCAGATCCTAAATATTTCATTAAGAAATACTCAAGTTATACTAAAAAAATCAGGATTCAAGTAATTAATCTTGAATTAATTTTAATAAAAGTAGGAAAATAGTACCACTAGCTATCACACTGTTTCTATCGTTATCCCGTTATAAAAGCTTTATTTGTGCCTTTTGTGCCTGGTTGGTTTGTGTGATATTTTGCTTTTGTATTGTGTAGTGGTTTGAATGAAAATGTTCCCTATGGGCTTGGAGAGTGGGCAGTATTAGGAGATGTGGCTTTGTTGGAGTAGGCATGGCCTTGCTGAAGAAAGTGTGTCACAGGGGGGTGGGCTTTGGCCTTTCAAGTGCTCAAGTCAGTTCAGTGTCCCTCTCTTCCTGCTGCCTGCCAATCCAGATGTAGCAATCTCAGCCCCTTCTCTAGCACCAAGTCTGCCTGTGAGATGCCATGCTCCTCACCTTAATGATAACGGACTAAACCTCCGAACTGTCAGCCAGCCCCAATTAAATGTCTTCCTTTATAAGAGTCGCCATTGTTATAGCATTTCCTCACAGCAACAAAACCCTAAGACACTTTCATTTATTTTATTTTTATTTTTTTTGTATGGGTGTTTTGCTAGCATGTATGTTGTGTACCATGTGTGTAATGCCTGTGGAGGCCAGAAGATGATGTAGGAACTATAGTTACAGGTGATCATGAGTTACCATGCAGGCGCTGGGAATTGAACCCAAGTTGTTTTTTGTTTGTTTGTTTGTTTTTGTTTTTCGAGACAAGGTTTCTCTGTATAGCCCTGGCTGTCCTGGAACTCACTCTGTAGACCAGGCTGGCCTCGAACTCAGAAATCTGCCTGCCTCTGCCTCCCAAGTGCTGGGATTAAAGACGTGTGCCACCACCGCCGGGCTGAACCCAAGTTTTCTCCAAAAGCAGTCAGTGCTCTTAACAGCCGAGCCATCTCTGCAGTCCTGGTGTTTGTTTGTTTGTTTGTTTGTTTGTTTGTTTTGAGACGGCGTGTCACTATAGAGTCCAGCAGATCATTATACAGGCCCAGGATGTAATCGTTGAATTCTATGTATGTGTGTGAAGGGTGTGTGCTGTGAGTGTTGTGGATGTGCACGTGCGGATGCTTGTGAGCCATGTGTTTGTGAGGTGTGTGCATTTGTCCTGTATAGCTCTGCTCATTCCCAAAGCTTTACTGTCAGAAATTATAGTTTTATATAGCATCGCGACCACTACAAATGTATTATTGTTTTATCCTGTGACCTTAAACAGGTCCTCCTGCTCTATCACTGTAGCTAGCACCTCTTCTTCAATCCATGCTGAAAAATCTAGAGCTTGCCATTTCCTTTTTTTTTTTGGTCCAGTGAGTTCCCCAAGCCCAAATCCCAGACAGCTTCCCAACTTGGTCTCGCTACTCTTCCTAACGCTACTCATGTTGTGGCTTGGTTCATCCATATCGCCAGTCTTCTCAAAAGCAGGCAATCTGCTTTCCACTAGCTGCATCTCCCCCATCTCTGCTAATGCCACTGACACCGTCTGGATTGTCCCTTGTATCCTCTCCTCTGCCTATTTCTTAAGAATCAGCTCCAGCCACATCCTTTCCATGGGATCTTTCACACTTGTTTCCACCATAAATAATCCCTCCTGTTAGATGACCGGGACATTTTGGTGCCATTTACATGACACATGTCTCCTATTACTTGCCTGCTGTTCTCTGTTCATGTTTCCTTTTCTTTCTTTTTTTTTTTTTTTTAAAAAAAAAAAATAGGTGTGTAGTGCCTTACCCTTCGGTAGAGCCACAACAGTGAATCAGGCGGCTGTTGTTTCTAGTAATCATAAAAAAAGAAAGAAAGACATTAGAAAGCTAGATTCCATGAGGGAGGAGCTCATGAATCCAAATTGTCCCCATTCGGAGAGAAGCTGGACTAATGTGCAAGCACCCGCCTGCCTTGCCTTCTTTCCCAGTTAAACATTCAGAGAGCCCAGTTCTTCCACAAGAAATTTAAGAATTAGTGACAGACATTGAGAAGAGAAATAACTTTGAAAAGACAAAGAAAACCCCGTGATAAAAAGGGAGATGTGTCTTTCACTGAGTGCTGGGATTAAAGTGTGCACCAACACTGCCCAGCTCATTTTATGTCTATCTTAACATGTGCTGTCTGCCTTGTCTTTCTGCAGTCTCTTGAAGAAATGTTCAGATGTGGACCTCTCCTTCCCCCAGTCACCGCCAGGCTCCACCCTCTTCAGTGGTACAAAGAGGGGGGCTCTGTTTCTCACCTCATACCGGGTAATTTATGCTTTTCCTTTCCACTGGCTGATTACATTTGTTTGTTCCTAACGCTTAAAAAAAAAGTTAAACATTGGGTTTGAAGGTGTTTTAAAACATTTTTTACTTTGAGTCTTCCATTTTGAAGAAGGGTGGAAGAAAAGAGATGATGCTTCTCAATTAGGCCACAGTGCCCAAGTGACCTTGACCTTGCTTTTGCAAGTCTACCCATGGACAAATTCTGTATTCCTTTCCCAAAGTTTCCTTCCTCACTCAGGTGATTTTTGTGACTTCACGTTCAGACAGCGATTCCATGTTGTCTTTTACGATGCCATTTCATCTAATGAGTAACTGCACCGTTGAACAACCAATCTTTGGTGCAAACTACATTAAAGGGACAATTCAGGCAGCTCTAGATGGTAAGTTTTTTCCTCTTAGAAGTGCCTCACCCACACCCCAGAAAAGATGCTAGAAAGTTTAAGATTAAGACTTGTTTCGTGTTAGAATTCAAACAAAAGCTGACCTGCCTGTTTGAGAGTTTTCCTCAGTGTGAGTGTTTGCCATTTCTTCCTCCAGGTGGCTGGGAAGGCTCTGCTACTTTTAAAATAGTCTTCAGGAAAGGAGGTGCCTTGGACTTTGCCCAGCTGATGGCTAAAGCTGCCTCTGCTGGTGAGTGGTAAAACCAGTATACGCTTTAGAGGTTAAGGGGTTGAAACAGGACTGTTACTCTCAGCAGAGACTGGCTAGCCTGGTGTCAGACATTTGCTATTCTAGATGAATTAATTCAACAAGCATTTCTGAGTTTACCTACTATGTATGAAATCCTACACTGTGTGCTTATGAACCTCACCCTGTCCTGGAGGAGCTGCGGGGTTTGTGGTCAGACATCTGCGTGACTAACCTAAAACTGTTGGTCTTCTGTGCCACATCCCGCACACCTGGACACCTGACTGGAGGGGCTTGGGAATGAAGAACAAACACGTCTGTGTGCAGGATAGCTGCATAGGGGGTTTGCTCACTGGGATTGAGCAGCACCACGAGCAGCCCAGAAAGTCAAGAGTGTGGCTAGGAACAGCACAAGCGGAAAGGTCAGGTATTCTCAGTGGAGGACTGTGTGTGAGCAGCCTCAGGCTAGGGACAGCCAGCGCTTTCTATAAGCTCTGTCAATATTTGTACATGGATCACAGGAAAGCTTTGTCAATTCCCTGAGCCTGGCCTGGGGAAGGCTTTGCCATGTGCATTTGATCTCCTCACCTTGGCCTTGGCCTTGCTTCTCTTGTTTGCTCTTACCATTCATAAGAGGGGACTGTCCTACACTACTGACTTCATGGCTTTCTGTGACTGCTACATTTCTACCCAACCCCGTTTCACTTTGTGCTGGCCACACTCTTTTACAAACCAATCAAACTGTGCTTTGTGCCTTGTCCACTCTCTTCTCCGGGTTGCCATTTTGTTTTGTCATGGAAGACTCTTCCCCCTTCCCCCCCCTTTTTTTTTTTTGCTGTCCACCTCAAACTCCAATCTAGATGTTAAAAATACAGTCCAGTGAAGATGGACGTTTGCAGACACATATGTTTGCTTTAGCAGAGGCACGAATACGGTGTAGCAGATAAAATGGAAGGAGGGTATAATATGTCTAAGTTACTATAGTGAGCTGTGATGCTGTGTGTTGTGGTCAAGACCCATAATCAGTGTAAGTCTGAGAGGAAGTGAGTTCAACTTAAAGACAAGTGACTTAGCTGGCACTTTTTATTATTGATTGTCCTGGGCAGTGGTCTAAACCCTTTACAACGGCCAGTATGATGCTCATAAAACCTTATGATAAAGATACTAATATTGTGCTCGCTTGATAGATGGGGGAACAAATTAAGGGATGGTTATACAGTAAATACTGTTAAGCCCTAAATAACCACAGGCAACGAGACAAAGTTGCTACTCTCAAGAAGTATGCAGTTTAAGAAAAGGGCCCCATGGATTTTTTTTTTACATGGTACCACAAGACTATTGTTGGCTCACATGTAAGGTGGCAGTCAGTACTGATGGTTATTCAGTTCATAGCCGACGTATACCAGATTTAAAAGAATGAAGAGTTCTTATTTTGCAAATTTGTCTTCTCAGCTGCCCAAGGATTTCCACTCAGGGTTGCAAGCTTCTGGATGGGCCCTCTAGGAATTTATGTCATCACTGGGGACAGGAGCATGTATGCCCCACAGGCCTACCAAGGTGAGGTGTGGGACAGGTGGCCTAGGAAGTGGAAAAGCATGCCCAACCCTCGAAGACAGTTCACCACAGCCTTGCTTCAGGGTTTGGGGTTTTCATGGCTTTGTTTCCTGGTTGAAACACAATAGTGAGTAAGCAAATGACTGGACTTGCAGTTCAGATTTCATTCTGCTTGCTTGCTTGCCTGTAAGTCTGTGTGCTTGAAACGGGGTTGGCCTGGAATTCTCTGTACAGCTTCAGCCCGCTGCATACTGAGGTTTTGTGTGCGCGTTGCAGACTTACTTTGATGGTGGTGTGTAAGGGCACCTAAGCAACTCCTGCTAGTGAGGAGTTCACTTCCTACTGAGAGCCTGCACAGGTGAGCTTGCCCACCTCATCTCCTATGCTACACTATCATGGCCATCAAGCCTGCCATGCCTTCCAGCCACACCCTGAGCTCCATGACCCAGGCCTTTTCACACATACCATGCCTAAGATGGAGGAAGTTGCAGGCTTCCATGAAGACCTGGCTTGCTCAGTAGTATCTGAATGAGGCACCACTTCATTTATTTATGATGTTTTTGAGATAAATGTTACCGATATGCTAAAATAATATCTCACTTTGAAATCCAAGATTAAAAAACTATATACATATGCAGCTTCATATTGATCACAGACATCCACGTTCCAGGAGCTTCTCACTAGGCTGTATATGCCTGGCAGCAGTTTTCAGCACTTGAAGGCTGACTTGAAACCAAAGGAAACTGCAGAGTATCTGAGGGATTAACAGTGCACAGTAACAGGAAAATGCACTAAAGATATCGTCAAGAGAGCCTTCATGGAGGCTGGAGAGAAGGGGCTCGCTTGTTAAGGGTACTTGCTGCTCATCCAGGGACTGAAGTTCAGTTCCCAGCACCCACATGGAGAGGTTCACAACTACCTGGAACCAGCCCCAGGGGATGTGATGCCCTCTTCAGACAGGCGTACTCATGGAACACACACACAGACACACAGATACATAAATAAAAATAAAACGTGGGGTGTGGTGGCACACACCTTTAGTCCCAGCACTCAAATTCCAGAGGCAGAGGCAGGTGGATCTCTTCAAGTTCAAGGCCAGTCTGGTCTACATAGTGCATTTCAGGATGTCTAGTAATAATAATAATTATTTCTAGTATTATATTTCTAATATAATATTATATTATTATAATATATAATTATATAATATTATTATAATAATATTATAATTTATTATTATTATTATTTAAAAAGAGCTTTTGATGTCAGACCCAAACAGCACTTTAGAGTACAGAAAAAGAAATGTTGATTCTTTTTTAGGGTCCCCATCTCTGTGTGTTAGATTTCTGCTACTGAGATAATTATTAAAAGAAAAGGTTTTGTTATTGTTTTTCGATGGGTCTCACATAGGTCAGCCTGATCTCCACCTTACTGTGTAGTTGGGGGTGTCCTTGAGCTTCTGATCCCCTTGCCTCTCCCTCCAAGTGCTGGGATTACAAATGTCCAGTACCATACTGTTTTAATGACAAGCTCTCCCACTGTGGGTTAGTGTGGCCTGGAATTTATTCTGGAAGCCATGTTGGCCTTGAACTGTGGCAGTCCTCGCCTCACCTCACCTGGTGCTAGGGTTAGAGCTTGTGTTTGTTTGCTTGTTTTGTTGTTGTTTTGCTTTTTTTCTGTCCATGCTATAACGTTCATGTGGTCAGAGGACAACCTGTAGAGTCATGTGACTTCCAGGGATTGAACATGGGTTGTCAGGCTTGGGTGCAGGCCTTCATCTACTGAGCCAGCTTGTTGGCCCTTTCTTTTTATTTTTGCGGTTGGTTGGATTTCTGTTGTTGCTGTTGTTTTCTTTCTGAGACAGGCTCTCACAGTGTAGCCTGGACTGACCTGGAACTTATGTAGACCAAGGAGGCTTCAAGTGTCAAGGTTTGCCTGCCTGTGCCTCCAGGTTTAGAGATGTGTGCCACGTTCCCAGCTGTTGGTTTTGCCCATGACTTCAGGTTCTATCTGAGCCTCACCTACCTGCATGTCGGTGGCTTTTTACTGAATGCAAGTCATGATGTATTAAGTTACAGAAGCAGATTGTGTTTTTTTTTTTTTATAAAGATTTTATTTATTTTATATACATGACAAGTACACTGTAGCTGTCTGTCTTCAGACATGCCAGAAGAGGGCATCAAATCCCATTACAGATGGTTGTGAGCCACCATGTGGTTGCTGGGAACTCAGGACCTCTGGAAGAAAAGTCAATGCTCTTAACCAGATTGTGGGTTTTAGTGTAAAGTTTTACTCTAATCTTGGTAGGAGTGAGATTCTTCAGTTCTTCTTTGGTTGTAGGTACAAGGGCTTTTGTTTCTCCTTTCCCCTTCTGTTGTCTTTGCCTTTTCATAGTAAATACAGTAAGCATCCGTGGTTTCCTCACTTATTGATACACTGAAGCCCAGTTTCTGGCCTTTCTATTCACTGTCTCTATGTTTTGTGATGGGGTCTTAATTCATTGATGGACTTTCAGCTCATTTCTCTTTTTTAATTGACACACCAGAAGAGGGCATCAGATCTCATTACAGATGGTTGTAAGCCACCATGTGGTTGCTGGGATTTGAACTCAGAACCTCTGGAAGAACAGTCAGTGTTCTTAACTGCTGAGCCATTTCTCCAGCCTTCTTTTTACTTGTTATATGGGGATGGAAGTGATGGTTACCAAACTGTTCTCTCCCCCTACCCCCCTCACCCCCGCAGGGTTTCTCTGTGCAGCCCTGGTTATCAGAACTTCCTCTGTAGAACAGGCTGGCCTCGAACTTAGAGATCTGCCTGCCTCTGCCTCCCAAGTGCTGAGATTAAAGGCTTGCAACACTACCAGCTGGCTGGTTTCCAAGCTCTTAACCTGTTCTACCCCAGATATCGGACATGTGAGACTATCTAGATTTTATGTCCTTATTGACTTAAAAGGCAAGTGTGTGTCGTGACCAAGGACAGCAGACATCATTCTATTTTTTTTAAAATATGTTTTTACTATTTATCTTAGTGAGGGTTTCCATTGCTGTGAAGAAAGACCATGACCAAGGCAACTCTTATAAAGGATAACATTTAATTGGGGCTGGTTACAGGTTGAGGTTTGGTCCATTATCATCAAAGCAGGAAGCATGGCAGCATCCAGCAGGCATGGCACTGGAGGAGCTGAGACTTCTACATCTTGTTTTGAAGGCCAACAGAAGACTGGCTCCCATATTGCTAGGAGGAGGGTCTCAAAGCCCACCCCCACAGTGACAAACGTCCTCCAACAAGGCCACACCTCCTACTTAGTGTCACTCCCTAGGCCAAGTATATTCAAACCACATTATTTTAAGTTATAATGTGATTATATTAGTTCTCTCTTCCCTCTTCTTCCTTCAAACTCTCCCATTCTCTCTTTCTCTGCCTCTCTCTGTCTCTCTCTCACACACACACTGCTATATTTCAAATTCATGGCCTCTCTTTTTCTTTAATTGTAGTTGTGTGTGTATTCTTAAATATATAAATAAAATCTGCTCACTTATATGTAAATGTTTTCAGGGTTGACCATTTGCTATTGGATAACCAAACTGTGTGGTCTTTTCTGTGGAAGACCGTTTCTTCCATTCTCATATTCCTTTGTTGCCTATAGTTTCTTTGCCCAGGGTTGAAACTTTCTGGGCTTTCCCCTTCCAGAGTACTTGTCTATTCGTGTCTTCCTCCTTCAAGTCATGTTTAAGCAGCCATGCTGATAAGACTTGATGAGTTAGCTTCTCTGACATTTTTAGGAGACAGTACTGGAGGAGAAAGGTAGTCATCCATATCACCCAGCTACACACCCTGTGATCTATAACACCAATCTACCTACAAGATATACTAACACAGCAGAGCTACAGATGTCCTGGAAGTAGCCAGACAATTGCTATTGGCTTTAAGGTCCACTCCATTAAGGAACCCATACCTGACACTGCTTAAATGGCCGAGAACCTGAGACTAGATCATGAGCCCAGGGGAAGAACTAATACTGTCATTCTGCTAAAGGAACATAGCAATAAACATTTCCTGATGACACACGATATCCCCATTGAGTAGCATGTCCCTCAGTCCTCATCAGAGAAGCTTCTTGTTACAGGGGATGGTAATTAACACACGGATTCACAACTAGACAAATGCAGAGAGTGAAGAGAGAGACCTTGGAGCACTCAGTCCTAAATGGGAGGTTCTCATCAGTCCTGCCCCTTTTCCCCATTGCTGTGAAAAGACACCACGATCAAGGCAGTTTCTAAAATAAAGCATGTAATTGAAGGGTTGCTTACTTATAGCTCCAAAGAGTGAGTGCCTGATTGTCATGGTGAGGGGCATGGTGGTAGACAGGTGGCCATGGTGCTGGAGCAGTTGCCGAGCTTTCATATCTTATATATTAAAAAAAAGCAGACAAAATTAAGTCTAGGCTTGTTATGGGGCCTCTGAATCCTCAAAGCCACCCCAGTGAACACCTCTTTCAACAAGGCCACACCTCCTAACCCTTTCTCAACAGTTCACCAACTGGAAACCAAGTGTTCAGATACATGAGCATGCGGGTACCACCATTCTCATTCAAACCCCCCAGCCCCCCCAAAACCAAACCAAACCAACAACAAAAACACTCCCCTAAAGGCTCAGGGATCTGTACAGAAGAGGAGGCAGAAAGATTCTAAGAGCCAGAGGTGACAGATGACTCCAAGGAACCAATGTCTTCAAGACACAACAGGACTGATGTATATAACCCACAGAGACGGATTGCACACACAAGACCTTCACAAGTTCAAAACAGAGAAAAATTGCCTTATCTAGGAGGGAAAGTGGACACAAAGTAGCTATTTGAAACGGAAACCTTCTGGGAAAGGGAAAATTAGTTTCTCCAAGGGAGTGTCACTGGGTGATTCAACCACACCCCAAGGGGGAGGGGAGATTGGAAGACTGGGAGGAGTTGGGGAGCAGAACTGGCTTAGTAAATGGTTGTACCATGTGGAATTGGTAATTGAGCCTGAGTCCTGAGAGCCAAGTCTCCAGAGCCACCGTCCTCTAAAATGACCTTGCCCGTTCTAGTTTCCAAATTATATTCCTTACTGAGGGCGTTTCTCTTTTCATAACCACGACAAACGTTACCAAATAAAATATGTATCTGCACAATTCTAAGTAATGATCAATGCAACGAGAAGGCTATTTCAAGTTAATTCAGATCAGCTCACCAAAAGAAACACCACCTTCCCCGGTAATGGCTAAAGATCAGGCTTTTAGCATGGCTCGATTCTCACGTGTGTTTTTCTTGACCTTATTTTTTTTGCATTCTTCAGTTTTTCTTTATTCACAGGGTAATAATGTTTTTCCTTCTTTTTGCCATTCTCAGTTGCCTATGGAGCCCTACCTGCGGGTTATGGAGCCCCACCTGCGGGTTATGGAGCCCCACCTGCGGGATACGGAACCCCATCTGCGGCGTACGGAGCCCCACCTGCGGGATATGGAGCCCCACCTCCCAGATATGATGTCCTGCCTCCTGGGTACGGAGCTGTGAGATATGGATCCCCTCCTCCTCTATATGTAGCTACCCCTATGGGCTATGGAGTTCCACCTCCTGGGTATGGACCTCCACCTGTGAGATACGGATCCCCACCTCCTGGATACGAAGCCCCTGCTGTGGAGTATGGAGCCCAACCTCCCAGATATGTAACTACACCTATGGGATCCGGTTCCCCACCTCCCGGATATGAAGCCCTGCCTATGGGGTATGGAACTCCTCCTTCAGGGCGTGAGTCCCAACCTCCTGGATCCACAGCCTTGTCTGTAGCACAGGAAGCTCCACCTGCTGGGTCTGAAGCAGGCCATTCCACATCTGTGGCAGCCCAGAATCCTGAATTTCAGGCATCTTTTCCCTCTGCCTCGACTTCACAGGCCCATTCTCCCCCCTCAAAGATGTAAACCTTGAAGTTTCACCAAGCAAAACTGCACCCTAGTGTTGAAGTCAAGATAACACGGAGCACTTAGGTATCTGATCACAGACCCATTCTAGGTAGTTTGTCTCCCTCTTTGGGAGTTCAGTCACAGGGCCAAACCAAGCCTTATCTCCTTGCCTTGATTTTAGAAGCAAGTGTCAATTCTTGGTTAGCTGGATAAAGAAGGAATAGCACCAGAGGGTTAATCCTCTAATGACTTGCCTGACATAGGATGCATTTAAAACATACCTGATGTGTGTTTGCAAAACCCCCCCTGCCTTTATTCTCATCTGTGTTCAAAGCTACGATACTACTCTATTTGGTAGTTATTAAGAGCTATTAAAATGTCATGTTGAGAGCTGAGCCTGGTGATCCAGGCCTGGAACCCCAGCAGCCAGAAAGAGTCAGAAGGATGGCAAGTTGAAGGCTTGCCAGCACTGTGAAGTCAAAGTCAGCCCAGGCAGCTTTGTGAGGTCCCGTCTCAAAAACTATAAAAAAGGGGCCATGGACAGAGCTCAGTTGTTGTGTGCTTGCCTTAGTATGCTGATGGTTGGAGGTTTAATCCCACCGATTAATTAAAAATTCAGGTGCCAGGCATGGGTGCACACACCTGTAATCCCACAGCACTTGAGAGGCAGAGGCTGGAGGCTTGGAAGGTCAAGGTCATCTCTGGCTATGTTGGGAGTTAATTGTCAGCCCGGGCTACATTAGAAACTGTCTTAAAAGGAAAATCCAATTTCTGAGTTAGAGGCCAACCTGGTCTACAGAGTGAGTTCCAGGACAGCCAGGGCTACACAGAGAAACCCTGTCTTGAAAAACCAAAAAAAAAAAAAAAAGGAAATCCAAACTGCATCACATTGAACACAGCTGGTCCATACAGTGTTCTTTGTATTAGTGAAAGACTAGGACAACATTAATTTTCAGTGAGAGAGGATCTTACAGCATATACATATAATAGAATGAAGACCCCCATACTCGGGAGACCCTTCCTCAAGTCTCAGGTAATCACGACCACCCAAAGATCACAAGAAACCATACCTGGATGCAATCAGCAAAGGTTTATTAGGGAAGAAACCTGGCAGCCAGCAGTCTCACCACGCACTCGTGCAGGAGTGGGGATCGACCCCCACTGCCAGTCCGTGGAGGGTTTTAAAGGGAAAAACCACAAACCAGGGGAGTGGGAAGGGGGGTGAGGGGTTGTCAAGGATACAAAACATAAAAATAGTGGAACAATTCAGAGGTACTCACCCTAAATGATTAGTGTCATGTGGAAATCACCCTGCATTCTTCTCAAAAATGTGGTTTTTACCATGCCATTGTGTCCTATCCTGCCACTTACCAACTACTTCAGATTAACTATCTTCACTTCTTCCTGCTATAGCCCCACCTAGGTGGCTTGCAACTTTTTTTTAAAGATTTATTTATTTATTTTATGTATATGAGTACACTGTAGTTTTCTTCAGACACACCAGAAGTGGGTATCGGATCACATTGCAGATGGCTGTGAGCCACCATGTGGTTGCTGGGAATTGAACTCAAGACCTTTGAAAGAGCAGTCAGTGCTCTTAACCACTGAGCCACCTCTCCAGCCCCGGCTTGCAACTTTTATCTGTGGTCAGGAATGCCTTCCTGCCTTGGGCCTTTTCCACCCATAGGCGGGCCTACTGCCTGAGGCTTGATTCAGGGAATAATGTCCTCCACCCGGAATGTGCTCTGGGGAAGTGAAGGCCTGAAATCTTATTTTCAGTTCTTCGTTCTGGAATCTGCACTTTTCCTGCTCAGGTCTAAGGCAAAAAATCTACACATATTTCATAAAATGGCCTTTATAATTTTTCACTCTACATCCCCACTTTTTCCAATTAGGTTATGTTTTTAATCATAAAAACTCAATTATTAATAAGTCCATTCCTACCCCACTTTTTCCTATTTGGATCTTTAGAAAAGTTTAAACTCCAGTGTCATCATAATTATCATTTTCTTGACCTAAAGCTTTATATTGATAGCGCAACACAAAAAACTGAACAACACTTATCCTTCCGCTAACAAAAGTTACTAATGTATTTAAAACACAAGGGCCTATGGTAAAAGCAAGAGTAAAATTACAAGAGGTCCAGCAAGGGAAGATAACAGGGTTCTCAACCAAGGGGACTTATTGAACCAACTCTCGAATCAACTTTGCTGTGCCTCTCTATCTTTCTATCTCTGGTCTAACCTTAACATTCTTCTCTTAGAGCAACACACTTCTTTAAGAAACAGCAAGTCTAGTCCTCTTAGCAGCACCTGTCTCTATACCTGTAGCCATTCTTAGTCTCAATGTAACAGCTAGAGTCAAGGAAAATAGGCTCTCTGCAGAAGCGTCTAGGGTGTATCTCAAACTCAGTTCAAGAGTACCTGCGGGAACTAGCTGGACAAGTACACAATAATCTTTGACTGCAAGCTCACTATTTATCAATCTTAGGCACTAAGTATCTGTTAGCAGAGCTTCTTGGGCTCTATTCTATTGACTAGGGGGTCTCAAAACATTTCCTTTTCTTTGAAACACTTTCAAAGTTGTCCTCTGACTTTTACATATTTTGTGGCACATAGTTGTCTACATACACATAAAATCACATATATAATAAAGAGAAATTGCAAAAAGGAACAAATCTATATAACTCTAGATTCACGTTTCAATTTCAATCTTGGAATCACAAGCTGTCATTTAACCTTGGGTGTATACACCCTAAGCCCCATCCTCTAAGGCAGCATTACCCCTGTGTCTAGGGCAGGGATGTCACAGGAGTCAAGGCCTGCTCTTTGGCCAATTTGACAATTCCTGACTTACCTTAAAACTGCTATCTGATCTAATCACCTAGGACACTTGAAACTTCGGGAAGGTCCCTATTCTAAGCTGTTTTTTTCCTGGGTATTTCTTATCTACTCTTAAGTCTTATTATTTCTCTGGCTCAAAACCTGAGGTCCCTTATACGCTTTAAATCTCTTGGCTGCTTGGTTGTGCTCATATCTTAAGAGTCCATCTGTGCATTTAGCTTGGTAAGTCTTTTGCTTTCTGGGGAGTATAGTCCTCCCTTCTTGTGTGCACCATTGTCTCTTTTAGGCCCCAAACCGGGAAGAGCTCCTGTATCAAGCCACTTGATCTGTCTGGTTATTGTCTCAGGCCAGAGTCTCCTCCCTTGGTATATAGCCCTGTGGACATGGGCTGTGGCAAAAGCATATCTGCTTGTCGACCTCAGGTTACAAGGCTGCTCTCTGCACTGACGATCTCAGGGGTGGGGAGTCAGTCCAGATGACATTTGTGTCCACCACAGTAGCACTGGTTTGTCTCTGACCAGCATGGAGAAAACTGCTCCCGTCTGTAAAGCAGGTTACCTCGGCTCCCGGCTGGAGTCAGTAGGAGAAGCCTTTCCTCTACCTGTTGAATTCTTGTCAGCTAGTTGCAGCCCGATGGATAGGAAGTGTTGTATCTGGATGTCCATCCTAGGGAGTAAGTCTCAACCCGACGGGGTAGGATCAGTCTAGGATGACCATAAATGAATGGGATATCCAGGCCATCTCTTAGTCCACCATTTTTCAGGTAGTCCATGAATACATTTTGGCCCATTGGCCTGGAGGGAGACCCTGTGTTTATCAAGAGTTGGGTGGCTCCAAGCCCCCCCGTCTATTTCAATAGCTGTCTTCACACAGAGCTAATATCTTCGCCATTCGAGGTGTTTTTCAAGGCCTGGGATTTTCTGGCCCTGGCTTCTATTTGTTAGGGCCCTCTCGGACCCTGAAGCTGGATCCTTTACTTGCAATGTGCACACTGGTCTTTTTCAAAGAGTTTATCTCCTTTTGATTGGAGTCCCTCTTCTCTGCTTTCTGTAAATTCTTCTCCTATCACCTTTCTCTTTCTTCACCTCTCGCTAGTCTCAGCAACTTACACTAGACCTTTTATCTTCTCCATTCTTTTTCTCTACACTTACACTAAATCTTCTCTACTCCTCTTTTCTACTAGACTTTCTCAGCAACTTATACTAAATCTTTTATCTTGTCTATTCCTTCTTCTCCAGACTTACACTAAACCTTTTAACGACTTATCTTGTAGTCTCTCTAGCCTCTGAAGCCTTGTCTATACTGACAGAATGTTTAGAAAGGCTGTGGGAAACTCATCTGATCCCTGCTTAACCTCATGTACCTTGGTGAAATTAGTGTGGTCTCATGTTCTTTTTTTTTTTTAATGTTTATTTATTTTATTTATATGAGTGTACTGTAGCTGTCTTCAGACACACCAGAAGAGGGCACAAGATCCCATTACAGATGGTTGTGAGCCACCATGTGGTTACTGGGAATTGAACTCAGGATCTCTAGAACAGGCAGTGCTCTTAACCTCTGAGCCACCTCTCCAGCCCGGGGTCTCATGTTCTTACACAAGATGTATCAACGGGATCTGGCGTGGGCCTTTGGGTGTCCCTTACCTTCTGTAACTCGCTGCTGACCACAGCCTGATCAATTGATGGGGTCCCCATGTCTCCATGTCTGAGGGAACATTCTTTTAAAAAAATATATAATTATAACTCTCAGGTGAATAATCTTGCTGGGGCTGTTTGTCTAGCTGCCCTGGCTCCACTGCCAGTTTTTTTTTTTTTTTTTTTTTTTTTTTTAACCTGGGCTCTATCTTCATAGGCAGCAGGTGGCTGCCGATTTGTTACAGCAGTGACCCAGAGGTCCCCAGGACAGTCACGCACACCAAATTAGGTGGCAGCCAACTTGCGTGGCTGGGTGGTTCAAGGTGGCTGTGCTGGGGAACCACGAGCTGTCTCCCACCAAGTGCTGGCTGGCTGGGCAAGGGTGCCCTCCATGTGATGTTACCTATTTTTAACTCAAGATGTTTAACACAGTAGATTAACAGCTAACATACAGATGATTTGCCAAGAAAAGACACACACACAAAAAACAACACAAATAGCTCACCCCTTTCACGGGTGGCACATAAACCAGGTGATACAGACAGTTCTCACCCCTGCCATGGGCACAGAGACCAAGTTACACAATAAGGAAGGGCATCAGAAATCCACCTGCCTCTGCCTTCCAAGTAAGACTCCAATAACCAGACAACGAGGTCAGTCTTCACAGATTCAGATTTAACAGATTCAGACAACTTGGCCAGCCTATGCTGGACCAAGTCTAACAGATTTCTAACATGCCAGCAATGAACAACCCAAAAATAGACACACTGACATGAGAGCACAACAAGTGAGAGCACAACAACCACGGTGGCCATTTCTGACCTTTTCTCTCTAGTCTCATTGTTAACACACAAAAAAACTAACAAAAATCTGTCTCAATCGCCAATGCCAGCCAAGAGGGATTCCACGTCCTCTCCGGCACCTAGATGAACCCCCAAACGTCTCTGGGGTGCGGCAGCTAGTGACTTCCCCGCACATCTGCTAGTCACTCGTTTATCTCTTCTCGAGACAAAAACGGTTTACTGCCCCTCACAAGACAGAAACAGCTGCCAGTCCAAACCGCAAGTGCACTTTTCAGAAACCAAATAATTCAGACAGACGGGCACAAACAACTTAGAAACCAAACAACTTAGACAAACCTAGACAAAACAGCACACGAGAAATCAGACGATTTAGACAACCCAGCACATGAAAACCAGAAACCAGGCAATTTAGACAAAAGGTCACACAACAACCAGACAGAAAACCGTGGTGTCCCTTCACCTCCCATTGTGGTTCTTGGATTAGGGTGGTTGCAAATCCCAGACGAGCCCCCAAATGAAGACCCCCATACTCGGGAGACCCTTCCTCAAGTCTCAAGTAATCATGACCACCCAAAGATCACAAGAAACCATACCTGGATGCAATCAGCAAAGGTTTATTAGGGAAGAAACCTGGCAGTCAGCAGTCTCACCACGCACTCGTGCAGGAGTGGGGATCGACCCCCACTGCCAGTCCGTGGAGGGTTTTAAAGGGAAAAACCACAAACCAGGGGAGTGGGAAGGGGGGTGAGGGGTTGTCAAGGATACAAAACATAAAAATAGTGGAACAATTCAGAGGTACTCACCCTAAATGATTAGTGTCATGTGGAAATCACCCTGCATTCTTCTCAAAAATGTGGTTTTTACCATGCCATTGTGTCCTATCCTGCCACTTACCAACTACTTCAGATTAACTATCTTCACTTCTTCCTGTTATAGCCCCACCTACGTGGCTTGCAACTTTTATCTGTGGTCAGGAATGCCTTCCTGCCTTGGGCCTTTTCCACCCATAGGCGGGCCTACTGCCTGAGGCTTGATTCAGGGAATAATGTCCTCCACCCGGAATGTGCTCTGGGGAAGTGAAGGCCTGAAATCTTATTTTCAGTTCTTCGTTCTGGAATCTGCACTTTTCCTGCTCAGGTCTAAGGCAAAAAATCTACACATATTTCATACAATGGCCTTTATAATTTTTCACTCTACAAGAACAGTGTGTAGATGTGGGAAGTGTAGAGAAAGCAACCTCTAATAAGACAAAGCAGCAAGGGGTTAAAAAAAAATCCCAGGTCCAAAACAGCAGACTAAGGTAGTAATTTCCAACATGCGTGTTAACAGTCTGTGGTCAGAACATGTGAAGAGCCGGAAGAGAGAAGTGGGATCAGGGAGACAGTCAGTTGCTCACGTGCTTGTGAGAAGTATAAGGGCCTGACGTTGATCACTAGCACTTGTAAGAAGCCAGACCCGGCTACACACATCTGTAATTCCTGTTCTGTGCGTGGGAGTCAGTGATTCCCACTGCACACATCTGTCAGCCTGAATGAGTGAGCCGCAGATTGGAGACCTTGTTTCAGATAGGGTGGAGAGCAATTGAGGATCATACCCGACCTTGACCTCTGACCTTTTCAAGCCCACACACACACATTCCTGTACACCTACATAAGTATTTTTAACATTAAAAAGGAAAAAAATGTACATGTGAAAAAATATATGCATTGCCAATTAACAATGGAGGTAATCACGTTAACAGAAGCAGTAACATTTATAACGAAGTGCTTCAGGGAATGCTAACTCAGTGCTGGGGGACTCTGACTCAGAATCAGAAGACATTTCCAGATACTGAATGACTTTGCTTCTGCACTGCTGAGGATTGAGCCCAGGTTGGTACACACACTGGCCACACACTACCACTGAGCCGTCTTCTCCACCCCTATTGAAATCTTTGCTGTAGCAGTTTTGCATCCCAGTGTTCCCCCACTAAGGGATACTGGCATGTGCCCACAAAGATGCATATGGAAAGGGTCTGTTGCTTTCTTTGTTTCCAATAGCACAGAATTAGAAATAACTTACATGATTAGTTTCTTCTGTCAACTTGATTGGATTGAGGAACACTTGGGCATAGTGGGACACGCCTCTGGGTGTGTCTTTGAGGCTGTTTCTAGAGGTTTAACTGAAAAATCACTCTGAATGCATGTAGGCAACAACACATGTGCTGGGGTCCTCAGTGGAATAAAAAGGGAATCAAGGAGAAAGGGCAGGTGGGCAGGTCTTTCCCCTTTCTCTGCTTCCTGAACAGTGCTGTGGACCCAGACACTCCTACCACAGGTCTCCTGTATGAGAATAGGCTGTGAGCCTTTGAACTGTGAGCCCCAAACACCCTTCCTGCCGGAAGTTGCCTTTTGTAGATTGTTTGGTCACAGTAGTGACAATAGTAATTAAAACGCCTGCCCATTGATAATGAAACCTAGAAACTGGTACACCCATGTTGCATATGCCAGCCATATCTAAGACTTATTAAATGAGAAAAGCAAATTGTGGGAGATGTGTCATAGTCTTCACACCATCGGAATGAAACCCTTCTACAGTGCACTTGTAGCAAATATATTTTAAACTGTGAACTGTGGTACATATCTGCAGTCCCAACATTTGGTAACTGGGGTAGAATCACATACTCAAGGTCTGCATGGGTTATACTGAAACTTTATCTTAAGAAAACAAAAATGTATTTATAATAAATATTTTGTAACATGCTATGCATAGTCAATAGTTTCATAGGATTCCACACAATTTCATCTAAAATTATTAATGCCATAAATGTCATATAAGGAGAGTATAGAAGTAGTTAGTCATCAAATTTTAGGGTTTTGGTTTGTGTGTTTGTGTGTGTGTGTGTGTGTGTGTGTGTGTGTGTCTAGACCTGGTGCCTATGGAGGCAGGAGGTCAGATCACCGGAAACTGGAGTTACAAGTTCATTCTTTGAATGCCTTGATTCTTTCTTTCTTTCTTTCTTTCTTTCTTTCTTTCTTTCTTTCTTTCTTCCTTTTTGTGAAGAGTGTTTACCCTGTGCCATTATATGTTTGAAGCATGTGACTTTGATTTTATAGGAGTTTACAGTTAAGAGAGTAGACTTTTAAATGTTGGAACTTTTTTTTTTTTTTTGAGACAAGTTTTCTTCTGTATGTAACCCTGGTTGTCTTGGAATTTGCTCTGCAGACCAGGCTGGACCCTGTCTCCCAAGTGTTGCCTTACTTGACTCTGGGAACTTTTAAAGTTGAACTGATTTGTGCCAGCCCTTGGGAGGCAGAGGTAGGCAGATCTCTAGGAGTTTGTGGTAAGTCCTGCCTGGCCATGGCATGGATGGTGTCACATAGCTCCTAGACCAGGAAATGAGCCAGCAGGGTGTGTACCTGCATGCACTACTTCATACCTACATACATTATTTCATGTTCCTCCTTCAGGAGAAGTTCTCCATACCAAAGTTATTGGGAAATGTACCTCCCGTGGAGTTAATGACTCCATATAATCAGAGATAGCACAAGTCTGGGAGGCTAGGGTGTGTCCAATGTCACAGCAAAATGGTAGAATTCTGTGACTTTCAGGACAGCCCTTAAGGCCATGAGAAAGACACTACAAACTTGAGTTCAAAAATATTTAATTTCTCAACTATGCAAAATATAAGGATGCAATATGAATTGTATAAGGAACTTCATAGATCTAAAGGAACAGAGGCAGTTACACCATGAGCCAGCTTGTCAGAGAGATCATAAGGAAGAAGATAAAGAGATTTAGAGAGTGGTGATTGTAGGGAAAGATCCCACCAAGCTAAGGGTTTTTTTTTTTTTTGTTTGTTTGTTTTTTTTTTTTTCCTATGCTTACAAAAGCAGGCAGATTCCTGAGTTCAAGGTCAGCCTGGGACAGAGGTAGTTTGAGTACAGGCCTGCTGGAGAGATGGCTCAGCTGTTAGGAGCACTGACTGCTCTTCCAGAGGTCCTAAGTTCAATTCCCAGCAACCACATGGTGGCTCACAACCATCTGCAGTGGGATATGATGCCCTCTTCTGGTGTGTCTGAAGACAGCAGTAGTGTACTGAGTACTGGCCCAGGTTGGTAGGAATGGTTATTTCTGGACAGGTCCCATCCAGCTATCTTATTTTCTGTGCTTGGTCTTGCTGTCTCTTTCTAAGAATCAAGGGGCTGGAGTCTTGGGGTACTGATTCATGAGATAATCAGAAGGGAAACCTAGGGTAATGACTGAGTTGATATGTAAATAAGACTGGGCTTTTGATCTGCAAGAGCTGAGCTATCCAGACTTTTTAGAATAGCAAGAGAAAGCTTATCTTGAGCAGAACACACACACACACACACACACACACACACACACAGAGAGAGAGAGAGAGAGAGAGAGAGAGAGAGAGAGAGAGAGAGAGAGAGAGAGAGAAATCTGGAAAACTTTCTTGTGCAGGACATAAACTGTCAGCTTGTAATCCATGATTTAACTTCCAGTTGTTTCTCTGCTCCCAGACAGTCCTTCCTTAGTACCCGTGTTCACTTCCACAGCAGCGGTGGTGGTTTGTCTATGCTCGGCCCAGGGAGTGGCACTATTAGGAAGTGTGGTCTTGTTGGAGTAGGTGTGTCACTGTGGATATGGGCTTAAGACCCTCATCCTAGCTGTCTGGAAGCCAGTATTCTGCTAGCAGCCTTCAGATGAAGATGTAGGAAGGACTCTGCACCATTGCTGGCCTGGACGCTGTGCTGTCATACTCCTGCATTGACGATACTGGACTAAATCTCTAAATGTGTAAGCCAGCCCCCAACTAAATGTTTTTATAACAGTTGCCTTGGTCATGGAGTCTGTTCACAGCAGTAAAACCCTAAGACAGAAGCTTATAACTGTCAATGTAACTCTAGTTCCAGGGGATCTCTCTCTCTCTCTCTCTCTCTCTCTCTCTCTCTCTCTCTCTCTCTCTCTCTCTCCACACACACACACACACACACACACACGGAACCACACATGGACAGAGACATAGATTCAGGCAAAACAATGCATATAATAAACAAACAAACAAACAAATTGGTAAACTAACTAACTACTTCCTGGGGTTGGAGAGATGGCTCAGTGGTTAAGAGCACTAGCTCCTCTTGCAGATGACCAGGATGGCTCCCAACACATAGTGGTTCACAGCCATGGGAAACAGCAGTTCTAGGGAATCTGACCCCATCTTATGACCTCTGCACACAGCGGGTACACACATGTGCACATCCATCCATCCATCCATCCAAACACTCATACATTTAAAATATTTTAAGTCTAAAAAAGAAAGACTACTTGCTATGATTTGATTTTGGTACTCCATGTATACAAAGTAACCATTTACTCTGTTTAGACAAATCCAGTAAGAATTTAGCTAGGCCTACTGTGTACTCAAAGCACTGTGCTGGGTCCTGCAGCAGCCCGCTACACTTGCGACACTTCCTGTGTTATCAGACTCCACTCCTCTTCCTATCTCTTTCTTACCTTCCATACAGAAGTTCTATGGTCTACTCATTCACTTGTCTTAGGTGTGTGAAGGGATGCTTTTAGGCCTGACTGAGGACTTGCAAAATGAACCCCTAAGTGTTCTTCTCTGTGGGTGAGTATATGTCCAACAGCCTCCCAGACGGAGTCTTCTCTTGTCAAATGAAGGGATTTATAGGCTGTGTAGCCAGTGTGTTTTCAATTCCTAGATTAACACACACAAGCAATAATACATGTCTTTGTTTCTTTAAATTTCATTATGTTGCTAAGGTTCTGCCCAATCGTCTGTCTAGTTTTCTCCAGGTTGGGCAAAAGTATCTAAATGTCAGATTACTACTCTTTGGTCTTGCAGTCAACTCAAGTCTAAACACTTGGGACCCTGAGACCTTAGGGGAATCTTTAAACTAGTATGTCAAAGATTCAACCTTATGTCATCACAGGGCTCTATTGCCTACTCCTCAAGAGACCTACAGTTTTCTCCCCAAACACCCAGATTCCCCTCTCTCAGCTGCTATGGACCTGCATCCTCCCCATCTCCTTGGTGTGCTCTTTGGGAGCACACCCTTGGTGTAAGCTTAGGAACTGAGTTCCACAGAACATAAGGGTGGGCCTTTGCCTTCACACTGACTTGTCTTTCCTTGTTCGGCACCTGGCTGATTGTTTGAAGATCTTGTATGTAGTGAGTATCTTCAAAACAGAGACGAAATCCAGGATATTATTGCAAAGAAAATCATTCTGCTACAGAGGTTACTTAGACACTGGGTGCCAAGTGGGCTATGTAGTATCTGTCCTGGCCTTTCCCTTGAGGGAATTCTGGGGAGTGGAAGGGTAGGACATGCTTATCCCTTGCTGCTGGAGAACAAACTCTTTCAAAGGTAGCTGAATGCAGTGTGAAGGACTGATTCCAGGCTACACTCATGACCAGGAGTTTCATCTGATCTTCCACCCTCTGTCAATCCTGGAGACTAGTGCTGGCTGCCCAGCTGACCTGACCCCAGAGTCCTCTATACATCTAATGCTGCCTGTCTTGGGGTTTTACTGCTGTGAAGAAACACCATGACCATGGCAACTCTTATAAAGAACAGCATTTAATTGTGGTTAGCTTACAGTTCAGAAGTTCAGTCCATTATGGGCATGCCAGGAAGCATGGTGGCATGCAGGCAAACATGGTGCTGGAGAGGTTGCTGAGAGTTCTACATCTTGATCAGCAGGAAGCAGAAGGAGAGGGTGTCACAATGGGTGTTGCTTGGGCATAGGAGATCTTGTTGGACTCTAAGATCCAAACCAGGGGACGAGCTCCCACAGAAACACATACGGTCAGAGGATTCGCTGCAAAAACATGAGGTTTAATGATAGTATAATGATAATAACCAGTGCACTGAGGTTCTCTTGAACGCAGGCAAGAGGAACCCTGAGCTAAAACTAAGAGCAGCTTTTATACAGTTTAAGGGGTGGGCTAGAGAAACAGTGATTAGGTGTTATGATTAACAGTGATTATGATTGGTGGAGCAGTGTGACTTTTAAACTGATTGGTCTTTGGGGAATGAGGTGGCAAGGACTTCCCTTGTCTGTAAGTGTCAAGGGTTGGTCCATCCTGCGGAATATGCTCTGGGCCTTCCCTACCTGCAGGCCGGTGGGTTTCCTTCCCTGTGGTCTGAGGATTGTTAATCAGCTTCTCCCTTCTTCCTCTGAATGTTAATCCAGCAGGGTAATCTAGCAGGTGTCCTCCAACTAAGGAATGTGCTCCTCCTGGGATGTGTCCTGGGGCAGTTAATTTAACCAAATTTCTACAATCTCAAAGCCCACCTCTACTGTAATGAATTTCCTCCAAGACCACACCTTCTAATAGTGTCACTCCCTGTGACCCAAGCACTCACACACAGGAGTCTATGGGGGCCATTCCTAGTCAAACCACCACACCATCCATCCTTTTCTCTTCACTTGTAATCTCTCTCTGAAAGATTTATTTATTTTATGTGTATAAGTACACTGTAGCTGTCTTCAGACACACCAGAAGAGGGCATCAGATCCCATTACAGATGGTTGTGAGTCACCATGTGGTTGCTGGGAACTGAATTCAGGACCTCTGGAAGAGCAGCTAGTGCTCTTAACTGCTGAGCCATCTCTCCAGCCCTGTAACATGTTTCTTGATCTAGTGTTGTTGCCACTGATGCCCTAGGTCCAATCTCTTCTCCAGGATCCAGCTGAAAGGGAAGAAGGTACCTTCTGACACTCTAGTCTAAAAAAAAAAAAAAAAAAAAAAAAAAAAAAAAAAAAATCTAAGCATCTCTTTTGGGAATGCTGGCAGCTGTTAGAAAATTCCCCAAATAATCTGGGCAGGCACAGCGATGCACAACGCTGAGGGAACTTGTTCTTTTCTTCTATGATGTGACTCCCCATGATTAAAGTCAGATCCTCAGGCCTAGTGGCAGGTGCTGTTCCGCTCTGACCCATCTTGCCAGCATTTGAGAGGCTAAGGTAAAAGGCCTCAGTTGGAGGACAGACTAGCTGAATAGTGAGACCCTGTTACAAAAAAAGAGAGCATCAAACAGCTAACAATAGTCTAACTTCTAAAATACAATAAATAAAGAGTGAGTCACAGTTCACCCCGTTGACTCCACCGCCACTCTTACATATGTGGTAATTGAGCAGACCTCAGGGATAACCTTAGACAGTGTAAACAGGTTGCTTCTTACTGGGGAGCTGCGTGACTTGGGGAAAAGGCTGCAGGAGATGGTAAACTCCATTTGTACCTTTTCAGTTCTGTCCCTGTGTTCATGTAAAACCTACTTTTTAAATGAATAATTTAAAAGATGAATGGTCAACTTGCCTAGCTCCACTTCGCTTCCAAATGGTAAGTGGCTTCCCATAGTCTCAGGGTAAAGGCTGGACTTCTGGCTTTTGTGTATCCAAGGACCTTGTTACTGTTCGGGCTCTATCTGCCCTACACTGACCTCTCCAGCTGCGCCATCCAGCTGTGATGAACACAGCAGACACTGAGCTGAGCTGGCTTTGACTCTGTGTCTTCCTCCCATCACCATCCCAGTCATCTTTCAAAACAGCCCAGAAGTCCTTTCTTCTAAGCCCTGCTTCTCTGAGCCCTGCTTCTGGGCTAATTACCTTCTGCTGAAATTGTCCGGTGCCCTTTGTATGTTCCAGCAAAGAGTTGTGTCAGTCCTATAGGGAGTGTGTGTGTGTATCTTCTCTCCCCTGCAACCTGTGGGTTCCTGAAGAACAGAAGCGATGTCTCATTACTGGGGCTGCCATAGAGTGGGCCACTAGGAATTTGTTGAAGGGGAAAAGGACACACTGTATTTAACTGTATCACACATGCACTCATGCATGCATGCACACATGCATGAGTGTGCACTGTTGAGTTCTAGCCACCAAATGAAGGGTATAATTTGTAGAATCAGTTTTGTTTAGCAGACATTAGAAGAGATTAGAAATGTTCAGATTTCGAGGAGCACTATAGTCTCTCTGGCTGACTGAGACATTCAGTCTTGAAGACTGGGCTTTGTCCCACCTCCTCTCATATCACAGCCGTGGTTTCTAGGGTTCCGGATGGCCAAAACTGGCAAGTTCTGTAGTCCCACAGGACTCTGTGTTCAAAGGCTCATTACCATAGTTGGTTGTCAGGCAATATGCCAACTTAATGCTATAGTGAGCCAGTGAGGTACATGCTGTTCATAGATTCATCTTACAGCTAAGCATAGTAAAGTTTGAGGACCTAAGAAAACTAAGGTATCTACATCCACTCAGAGGTGGAGGTGGCCATGTGTGGCAGTGCACACCTTTAATTCTAGAGGCAAGAGGATCTCTGTGAGTTCAAGGCCAGCCTGGTCTACATATTGAATACCAGGCCAGCTATGACTGCATAGTGACAGTTACAGCTGCCTGGCCTCTGACTGTGGCAGAAATCTCCCTGCCCAATCTATTTGCAGCGGGAGGCCTATAATTGGACAGGAAATAGGGAGGCAGAGCCAAAGGTGGCAGAGAGAGAGAGAGAGAGAGAGAGAGAGAGAGAGAGAGAGAGAGAGAAATGAGGAGGGGGAGAGACAAAATGGTGAAATGGCTTCAGATGTGTACCCGTGTGGCATCAAGTAATTTGGTAAATATGAAATCTAAAGGTTAGGAATATTGGGATAACATAAATTGGGTGGGCACCTTGTGATTTGAGTATTTGCTGATATATAAATCCATTGGTTAGCTTTAAGCATTAAGAGTCTTATTTCTACTGGGTAATGGGTATTGTGATATCTACGGTGAGGATGGTGGTTATTGTCTGGAATGGTGGAGTTGGCCCAGGGGCCATGCCTAGAGTCTCGGAGGCAGCAACCACGCCAACATCTCATGGGCCCTGGGCCAACTCCACTGAGGCGGCCAGCCAGTGCCAGACTCTAGTGCGGGAACATGACAGCAGAGCTGGGAGCCAGCGGCCATCCTTTTTGAATATTTACCACTACATCCGTCCTCTGGAAAGAGACTGTGTTCACCAAGTTTTCCTGTCAAGGATCTGCCAACCATCTTGTGAAAGCCCACACCAAAATCTCCATGTGGAGGATCCTGGCTCTAGCTGTGGCTACTGCATAGAATTACGTTTTTATTTTTTTTTAAACATGATTTAATTGGATTTTTCGGAATTTCACATCATCTACCCCAAATCCCACTCATTTTCCAGTCTTTCCATGTCTGTCCTCCACCCTTGTAATCTCCCCCATCAAAAGTAAATAAGAAATTAAAATAAAAACTCTCTTGCCCACCCCTCTGGATGAGGACCCATTCCTTTATTAACTACAGCATTCTCTCACACCTGCCACAGCTCCAGTCCTGCCATGTGTGTGCTGCCTCGCTCCTCCTTTCCTACCTCGGCATCACATATTTGTTCACCATAGTGGCACTGGGAGCTTTGGTGTGTCCCACAGGATACCCTTTGCCCAAATAGCTTTGCTTGCAAATGTTCAGTGCAATGAGTTGTGGATACAGAAGTTCAAAGCCTCTGGCTTCTACTACACCATCAACACTGGACCCTCACTGAGACTCCTCTCAGCTTTCCTGCTGTTGCTCCAATCATGGAGGCCCTGTGGTTGGGGATCCTCTCACACCCACACCACCAGGATCAGCTCTCCCAGATCCCTGACACTTCAGTCACTGTTGTGTGGCTCAGTGGTTAAGAGCACGGGCCGGCCTTCCACTTGCCTGCTAACAACTGTCTATAACTCCAGTTCTAGAGGATCTGACTTCCTCACCTGCCTTCTGCAGTCACCAGACCACACATGGTGCATGGACAGACATATAGACAAAGCACTCATGCACGTAAAATAAAAACAAGTCAATCTTTTCTTTTCTTTTCTTTTCTTTTCTTTTTTTTTTGTTTTTTCGAGACAGGGTTTCTCTGTGTAGCCCCGGCTGTCCTGGAACTCACTCTGTAGACCAGGCTGGCCTTGAACTCAGAAATCCGCCTGCCTCTGCCTCCCAAGTGCTGGGATTAAAGGTGTGCTCCACCACTGCCCGGCAAAACAAGTCAATCTTAAAAGGGGGATTTACCTATTTTTGTTTCACCTGTAGGAATGTTTGGGGCAAGCTGTCTTAGCTGCAGAGCCACCTCTCCAGCCCAGGAGGTACAGCCATCTCTCTCAGCTACTTTACTTTTGTCCACTCTTTAACAAAAGCCAGCCTGTGGGTTTACCTGGACATTTCGAATCCTGTTTATTTTAAACCTTGGCACATCTGTGGGTCTTTAGGCAAACTTGATTACTAGTTATTTTCTACTCTGAATTTGTTCGGATGGTAAGGTAGCTGGACAAGCGAAGTTGGGAAGGGGAAATCAGACCGCCAGCCAGGGTTTTCTGTTTATCTGCACTTGAACCCAAGCTGACTTAAGATACCTTCGTTTTGAAAATTAACCCTCAGATTTTATTTCTTACAATTCATATACTCAAAATGGTTTACCTAGTGTTCCTTGTGTGTTGCTTCTCAATGCCTGCATTGTGGCAGCCAGCATGGGCTTTGAAATGTAACAGGTACTTATGATATAGCATGTGCTTTGGTAGGCTGATAGAAACCCCAGACAGCCATTTGTCCCTTCTGTGGCAGTAAGAGAAACGGCTACTATGGTAGAGGGAACTGGCAAAACCAACAAGGCTACATACATCCTGCCTTTGTCCAGTCAGGGGCAAGCTTACATCCCAATGTACTTGCTGCCTACGTGTATTCTTTTTCAGTGTTCATGTGTTTCTTTGGGTGAAGCCAAAACCAAGACTATTCTTTACCAAGTCCACCCTGGAAGGCTGACGAAGGTGGAACAGGGTGTCAGTGCAGGAACACTGAAAGACAGATTCACTAGCAAGGTTTGGTGCAGCTCTCTGGGCCATATGTTGGAAGGTGCCACAGGCCTATTCTGAGGCAGATGTTCTGACTCTCCCCAGTTCATTCTTTCTGAAAACGTGATACAAACTTTCCAGCCCAATCAGCCCAAGGATAAAACCAAAAACTGAAAAAAAAAAAAAGTCCCTGACCTCTGTCTGTGAGATCAAGTGAACCCACCCAAGAGCTGCACCCAGTAAACCTGTCTTTCTATATATTTGGCTTGAATTGGTTTATTTTGTGGGCGGAGCTAACCTATCAAAAATTGCTAGAACAGAAATGAAGTGTTCTGGTGAGAATTCATAAATGAACTGAGCACCGCCAAGGAGAAAGTCATTCAGTTTGTTTATATGCCAGTAGTAACCAGCAGGGACAGGAAAGACTGCTCAGTGGTAAGGTGGGCTTGCTAAGCAAGCATAAGGACCAGAGTTCAAATCTAAGCACCCACATGAAAGCCAGGCACAGTTCCTGCACCCCCAGCACAGAGGGCAGCAGAGACAGGAGGATGACTGTGGCTTGCTGGCTGCCAGCCCAGCTGAAAACAGTGAGCTCCAGGTTCAGTGAGAGACTCTGCCTCAAAGATACAAGGCAAAGTGATAAAGACAGCCAATACTGTCTTTTGGCTTCAGAGCCTGTGCACAATCATGTGTGTCCATGCACACACACACACACACACACACACACACACACACACACAACCACTGAGACTAAAGGGTGAAGAGAAAACAAAAGGTAAACTGTGCAAAAGTCACGAATGGTACGAGGCACATATATAGGAGTACCAGGAAGAGAGAGACCCTCACGGAATGACAGAGACAGAGTGGGAATGTCGTTGGTTTTCCCTATCACTGCTAAGTTAATTTACTGTTGATGAATCCTTTGGTATCAGTACCGGATTTTCTGAGTTTTCAATAGAGACAGGAGTGGCTCTCCAGGAACCTCCCCCCACCCCCAGGGCCTTCCAAATTAGACTGGACTGCTTAGGCACTCAGCCTCATGGCCAGGGTTGTCAGCCTCTAGGATATGACACAGCCGTTGTTGGAGTATGCTTGCTGAGGTATCCAGCTTTGAGAACCAAGCAATTATGGGTTCTAGACATCTCAGGTGTGAGATAGCTACTACTGAGACCATTTCAACCATATTTCTTAGACCAATGTAATAGATACTTTAAAAACACACACACACACACACACACACACACACACACACAGAGAGAGAGAGAGAGAGAGAGAGAGAGACAGACAGACAGACAGACAGACAGAAAAAGACAGAGAGAGGGGGAGAGAGGGAGAGACAGACATGTGTTCCTCTAGCGAACCCACACATGAGGTGGTCAAGGGTTAAGTATGTTCTAAGATTTTTACACCTTGCCATAGGACTCAAGGATCTCAAAAACCAGAAGGTGAGTACAGATCTACTCAGAAGAAATGGCAGGATCAACACAAGGCCTGCGGCTCAGGCAGCCCTGCATTTAAGGTGTAAGAAGAACTTAGCAAGCCTGCTCAGCCACCAGCATTGTGAATGGCAAAGAAGCAGATATACTGGGGAAAACGGGCATCCTACATCCTAAGCTGAATAAAGACATGGGTCTTGGGAGTCAGAACCAATAATCGGTGGTCAGAGCCCACCATCCCTTGACTGTCGCCTCCCTTAGGCAGAGGAAGGGGCAAAAGACCTCAGGACAGAAAGGGCCCCCAGACTTGTGAACTTAGTCGGGAAACCTGAATCTCTTCTGCTGCCAGGATGGGAGAGAAAGAAAATGGGGTAGGGAGGGGCAGCCACCAGGTTGTGGAGCTGGGGACAAGGGACACTGCTGGGCAGAGTTTATGCTGGAGGGTCTCAGCATATTGCTGCTCCATCTCACTACATTGTCACTAGCTCACCAGTGCCAGACATGCTGGGATGGCCCGTATTGGGAGGCAAGCCTGGCATTTCCAGGAAGTAAAAAATGCAGGAAAATAAATTTAAAAAAATCAGGTCCAAACGTCACTGTGGAAGAATGAAGGTCAGAAAGATGCTATACATGTTGTGTGTGGGGTGAGACTCACTGCCAGCATCCGGCTAGGGCCACCCAGAGTCCCTCAGTGAGTTTCCCCCGAACCCTGCCACAGCTCCATAGTACCACTGGTCGATCGGAGAACAGTTTAAAAAAACACCTTTATTAGGAGCAAAGGTCTCTGATCCATCCCTCACTCCCGGGTACCAACTGCAAAGGCCTTCTCCAGGAGGAAGGCCGATCACATGATTCTGAGAATTCCTGGCAAGGAGTCAGGTCTCTATTCTTAATTTAAAAAATTCCAAATCCTGATTTCTGAGTCAGCAAAGTCAGAGGCTGGAGTCCAATGGCCATCAGGGCCCTGCCCGTGGGGGCTCAGGAGGCTGGCTGAGTTGTTCAGCAAAATCTGCAGAGTGGTGTGGAGGCAGAGGCCCGAAGGCCACAGGAAACTGTCCCAAGAGTTCAAAGTTTCCGAGAGAGCCCCTGCTTCAGCTGGGCATGGCATGGAACCTGGCCCCGAAGTCGCACTTTGGGCATGATAGAGGTCACATCACCAAGCAGCCTGGGGAGGGCAGAGCCCTGCCATGTCCTTGGCATGCCAAGGCTCCACGGTCCAGGCTCAGTGGGGCTGCCATAGCCTGTCATTCTTGGGTCCTCACAACTGGGACATCATCTTGGCTATCCCCAGGCCCTTGATGGGATATAGGTACCACATCACAACCCCCGAAGGATTGATGATCACAGTGAAGTTGACTTCAGTATGGAGGCCACTCACGACATCTCCTGTGAAGACATTCTGGCCCTGTATTGCAGAGGGATATATTGTTATCAAGGCTACACGCACGCACGCATGCACGCACGCACGCGAGCGCACACACACACACACATACACACACACACACAGAACTATACACACACAGAACTATAGCACCAGCCACAACCCTTGGTGCCTCCAGCTGGCCCCCATTCCCAACCCCAGGCACCACCTAGCGCCCCAAGGCATTGGGGACACCAGGTGTGAGGCAGAGCCACCTGGATGCCAGAGGGCTGGGCCAGGGTCTACAGGTGGCAGGTCACTCACCTCATACACGTTGCCTTTGGGGTAGTTCAGTTCGGAGAGGGAGCAGTGGAAATGGAAAGGCATGTCTGTCCTGCGGCTGAAGAAGACCAGGGCACTGGCCTCGTTAGACAGATATCGCTTGTACACTTCGATATGGGATTTGCTCTAGGCATAAAAGAGAACCACAGGCTGGATTCTCGTGCTCAGTCCGGCCCTGATGTCCCTGCGTCCTCTACCACTCCCCCAGCTCTCCTCTATACCAACCCCAGCCCACAGCTCTGTCACAGAGACCCAGGGAGATGTGGCGTCACAGTCACCTAGCACCTATACTTCTCTCTCCCTTTCTTCCTGACTCAGCAGGTGCTGACTCTGTACCAGGCCCCCCACCTCAGGATGTCAAGAGGGACAGACCCAAAGGCCTGAAGGCACATCATATGAGCACTGCCAAGACCGTTCCGGGGCTACAGTTGTGGGGACTGCTAAGGGGGACAATGGACGCTGCTGGGGAGGGTATGCAGCTGGCCTCAAGAGAGTTTCATTCTTCAGAACATTCCTCGGGCCCAGCTCCACCTTTGGCCCTGAGGCAGGGACTAGTTATCTCCTTGGGACATCAATAATTCAAACATGTTTTCTGGCTTTTTCATTTGGGGGTAAGATTTATTATACTCATGTGTATGAGTGTTTTGCTTGCATATATGTAAATGTAATAATGCATGCAATGCCTGAGGCCAGAAGAGGGTGTCAGATCCCAGCAGTTAGGAGTTACATACACCACATGCATTCTGAGAACAGAACCCCCTAGTCCTCTGGAAGAGGAGTAAGTGTTCTTAACTACTGTCATAGTTATTAACTATTTGTGTGTGTGTGTGTGTGTGTGTGTGTGTGTGTGTATCTGTGTCTCAGGACTAAATCTAGGTCGCCAGGTTCTGCAGCTTTACCTGATGAGTCATCTTGCTGGTCCTCAACAAGTACCTTCTATAGCATGACATATTTCTTTTCATTACAGGCAGAGATTTATGCACAGAAAAAGGCTTTGGGGTGATACTGTTGAGTTCAAGTATAAACATGTGGCCTTAGGAAACTTCTGGAAGTTCCAACTTCATTAAAACAGAGTTACTGAGAAAATGCATGCGGAGTGCCCAGCCCTCAGTGATGCTCAATGAACAGCAGACGCTTGCAACAGTGTACAGTAGATGCTTCGGTAGCAACAGTATACACTAGACACTTGCAATAGCAATGGTATACAGTAGACACTTACAGTAGCAACAGTATACAGTAGATGCTCATGTAAGCAACAGTGTACAGTAGACACTTGTGTAAGCAACAGTGTACAGTAGACACTTGTGTAAGCAACAGTGTACAGTAGACACTTGTGTAAGCAACAGTGTACAGTAGATACTTGTGTAAGCAACAGTGTACAGTAGACACTTGTGTAAGCAACAGTGTACAGTAGACACTTGTGTAAGCAACAGTGTACAGTAGACACTCGTGTAAGCAACAGTGTACAGTAGACACTTGCAGTAGCAACAGTGTACAGTAGACACTTGCAGTAGCAACAGTGTACAGTAGACACTTGTGTAAGCAACAGTGTACAGTAGACACTTGTGTAAGCAACAGTGTACAGTAGACACTTGCAGTAGCAACAGTGTACAGTAGTCTGTACATTGAAAGCCCGGCAGTGGTGGGGCACGCCTTTAATCCCAGCACTCGGGAGGCAGAGGCAGGAGGATTTCTGAGTTCGAGGCCAGCCTGGTCTACAGAGTGAGAGGACAGCCAGGGCTATACAGAGAAACCCTGTCTCAAAAAATCAAAACAACAACAACAACAACAACAAAAACATTCTTGAAACCCTGGAGGGAAGTACCCATTTTCTGCAGGACATCACGTGTTGTGATTGGCTGCTGTGACTGGCCAATCCTCTATGCTCCTGTCATGTATCCCCCACCCTGCAGCTCCTATGTAACCAGAAGGGAGACCCGGCCCTCCTCTGCTCTCATGGGAGCCCAGCCCCTCAAGCCTTCCTGTCTCCTCATCCCCATCCCAGTACCTTGAGGATCCTGCGTCCCTGGATGCCCAAGGGGTCCTGATTGATTTTGATCATGAGTGGATTCTGAAGAATGTCCATATTCTGGGGGGAGATGGTACGCAGGTCCGTGGACATGAAGAGGGGTGCTGCTAGCACTGTCCACAGGGCCATCTGCGCCTGGGATTCATCGAAGCTGAGGCCAAAGTTGCCGATGAGCAGCTGGGACAGAGGAAAGGAGCAGTCGGTGCTGGCCTCCTCAGGCAGGTGGGCACCAGGGCCACTGATAAACATGTGGCCAAGGTAGGTCTGGCTTAGCACAGCCAAGGGGCACTGGGCCAGCAAGCCACATCCGTTTACCATCAGCTGCCCCAAACCCAGGGGCAGAGTGGGGGTGATGGTCCTTTTATGGCTGACTCAGGTGATACAATGGAATCCTGGGACCAGAAAGTTTGTGAGTGGGGAGATGCAAGCTAATAAATACAAGGGCTTACTCTGGACTAGAGGGCATTCAGGGTTAGCTTGAGCAACTCAGTGAGATTTCTCTCAAAATAAAAACTATAGAAAGAGTGAGTGTCTAGCCTAGTGTAGGGTACCTGGCTGGGGTGTGTAAAGCCTGGGTCAACCTCAGTACTGAGAGAAAAAACAACAAAACAATAAAAACAAACAAACAAACAAAAAACCCAACCCAATCAACCAAACAAAAAAAACAGAGGAAGGGCTTTGTCATTCCAGAACTTGGGAGGGAGAAGGAAGAGGATCAGTCAGGCATTCCAGGCCAGCCTTAGCTACATCAAGTCTCCACTAAATGAGACTGTCTCAAAAGCAAACATGAAAATGCACACCTTTAACCCCAGCACTTGGGGCGTAGAGGCAGGTGGATTGCCATGAGTTTGAGGCCTATAAAGCCAACCAGGGCTATACAGATGTCTCAAACAGAACAACATAACAAAACAAAAGAAAGAAAGAGGGAGGGGAGGGGGAGAGGGGAAAGGGAGGAAGAAAAGGAAGAAGTGGTAGAAACTAGTCTTCAAGAGCGCTGTAACGGCCACTGGCCACTCTGCCACCACTGGACGGACCACTGTGATTCCTGGCACTGGCCACCCTCTGCTACAGCCACAGCTCGAAGGACAAGAGGGACTCCTGACCTTAAGCAAGTAAGCAACCCATAGTCAAGATGCACAGAATTATGGCTGATGCTGCATCTCCTGTCATTATTCTCACTTTCCAAATGACGAGACTGAGGCATAGAAGATATTAAAGGGGGCTGGAGAGATGGCTCAGCGGTTAAGAGCGCTGACTGCTCTTCCAGAGGTCCTGAGTTCAATTCCCAGCAACCACATGGTGGCTCACAACCATCTGTAATGGGATCCGATGCTGTCTTCTGGTATGTCTGAAGACAGCTACAGTGTACTCATATACATAAAATAAATAGATCTTAAAAATAAAAAGAAGAAGATATCTGGGCCAGCTAGGATTCCATAATGACATAGTGAGAGATTGGGGGTGAGTGGGGAGGGAGAGAGAGAGAGAGAGAGAGAGAGAGAGAGAGAGAGAGTGAGAACGAACAGGCCAGGTTTGGGTCAGGAAAGATCTAAAGCAGGTGACTCAGGTTGATAGACAGATGCACACACACACACACACACACACACACACACACACACACACACACACACACCACACACAAACCAGTTGTCATTCATGGTGATGCTTGCTGACTAAATGAGCTGATAACCACAGGAGTATCTGTGTAAGCCCCTAGGGCTGTGACTGAAATCCAAGGACTAAAAGCAGGATAGAGGGCCAGCATGCTGGTGGAGGGGGTGGGACAGGGCTGGGATGCTTTTCTGGGTGAGAGTAGACAACCATCAGGGGAGCCAGAGCAGAAAGGGAAAGGGCCACAGGCAAGCTGGACGGATGGTACAGATGGGCTTTCAGAGCTCTGTAAGAGACATCAGAATGTCCTAGGGAAGTGCTTAACAATGGGTATTCCCAAACTCTGCTCTGGGACATTCTGATGTGAAAGGGGGGCAGGGCAGAGCTTAGAAGACCCAAACACACCCAGTCCAGGGACACAGTTTAGTGTTGATCTAGGTCCTAAAACAATGGTTCTCAACCTGTGGATCAAGACCCCAATGGGAGGCACATCAGATAAATCTACACTACAATTCATAACAGGAGCTCCTATGAAGAAGCAGTAAAATAATTGTATGGTCAGTGGTCACCACAGCATGAGGAACTGTATTAAAGGGTTGCAGCGTTAGGAAGGTTGAGAACCACTGCCCTAGAAGACAGAGAAGCACAGGGTGATGATACGTTGTAAGAGTTGCAGGGATAGAATAGATGATTGGGCTAAGACCCCCCTCTCCTTCCATGCTGGTACCATGTCTGGGTCATTCCAGTGCCCAGGACCCGCCACCGGCTGCAATATGTCCTGGTGTTTCACAAACCAGTCCAGAATGGACATCACACTCTTCCAGGAGTCCTGGATGTCTTTGTAGTTGCGCCAGAGATTGCAGATGCTGGCAATCTCAGTGTAGTTCACCTGAATGTCAGAAAAGGCAGAAGCTAGCACCGGTCACCTAGCTGCTCAAGGTGCCACCTACCAGTTAGCTTACCAGGGGAGGCTAACAGTTAGAGACCTGTTGTGTAGTCTGAGAAGGTGGCCCCATTCTGGGAATGCCCAGTCCTTCTCTCCACATAGGGGAGGGGGCGTCCCCATCACCCTCCCCACCATGGGCCACATTCATGCCGTACACTCCCATTTCCTCAATGACAGTGTCACCCACCTGTCTCCTTTAGGTTTGGAGGTCTGAGCCCTTCTGACTATGCATGGCTTCAGCAGCTTTCTGGCCCACATGGAACCACCCAGGGATTCTGACCACTTGCTGATCACTATGCCTGTGGCTTGCCTGCCTTGGATGCAACCCCAACAGTCTACCTGATGAGCTGGCAGAGGCTATGGCTCAGTGACCTGGTCTCTAGACACCTATACATGGGTGTGTTGACTAACTATGATCAGAGAAGCTACAGCTGTGGGGCAGCCTCCCATAGGCCTGGCACATAGGAAGTGAGGGGGCCTGGGAGTGGGAAGCCATAGTAGACAGAATGGCTTACCTTGGGGGGTAGGCCCCCTTCATAGGCTGGCCAGCTGCAAGAAAAGGCGATGGGACGGCCCGTGCTGTTCAGGGCAGCAGCCATCTTGGGGTACCCTGCAGAAACCCCAATTTGGTGACTGAGCAGGCACAGAGGACAGCCTAGGAAGAGCCTCCCTGTACCTAACGGCTTACTTCCTGGGTGCCAAGCCTTAGGAGGTAGCTACAATGCTGTGGTTTTACAAGGGCCTGGGAGCTGTGAGTAGGAGCTTGGGGGGGAGGTTGGGAGAACTGCCACCTGTGTGCAGACAGAGCTCTGCAGCTGCTGGTCTCTCTCTCATGTTCCAGCCAGATGTGAGCTCACCCTTCGCACGTTCTTTGGAACTCGAGAAACAGCCATCCAACTTGAGCATGTCCACCTTCCAGTCTGCGAAGGTCTGGGCGTCCAGCTCCACTTTGTCCAGGGTGGTACCAGGGAAACCCATGCAGGTCATTTTGCCCATGTCCTCATAGATGCCTAGCTTCAGACCCAAGGAATGAGCCTGTGGAGATCGAAGAGACATGGATCAAGTGAGAGCCTCTCACAGGCACCTCTGATAGAGTCCATGAAAACCTTTGGGGGCTCCCAGGACTGGGGATGTAAATTAACTGGCAGAGGGCTTGCCTAACATGTGAAAAGCCCTGGGTTCTATCCCCACCCACTGCATAAACTGTGCATGGTGGCATCAGACGTGTAGACATATTTGTTTGCTTGAGACAGGGCCTCTCTATATAATCCTGAAATTCTCTATGTAGACCCGGCTGGCCTCGAACTCACATAGATCTGCCTGCCTCTGGAGCACAAAATTAAACACATACATCACCATACCCATCTAGCACTGTAAGTTTAAGGTTATCCTTAGCTACAGAATGTTGGAGGTCTATCCTGGACTACACAAGACCCTGTCTCAATAAAAAGAAGAAAGTCTTAGTGATTCCCACTGATGAAAAGACAGCTGTGACCACCTTCCCCAGCTGTCTCTTGCCTAGAGTCTTTTGCTTCAGAGACTCCATCTCTGGGATGGATTCAACCAGACCCCTCCTCCAGGGGATTGTTCTTTTTGCTAAGGCCCTTTTCTGGCTCTCACCTCATTAGGCCAATACTATGTGTTCATTTTTTAGTTTCTGTCTCCATGCAGAGTTCTCAATGGAGACTGGGCTAATGACTCCCAGGCCCTCATGCTAAGGGTCAGGGCTGGAGCAGGACTTACATAGTCAGCTAGGAAGGCAATCCCATGAGGGAAGCGCTTGGGATCAGGAATCAGGCGGCCTGAGGCATCACGCCCACCAATCCAGCAGTCATCGATGTTGAGGTATACATAGCCCAGGTCCCGCCATCCATCCTGAGCCAGTCTGTCAGCCATCTCCATAAAGAGCTGTTCACTAGCAAGAGACAGGAGGGTGGTATTGCTCAGTAGCCCAGGCTGTCCCTCATGACCACTCTTTCTCTCTGCTCTGAATTCTGGCTATAAAAACCAAGCCTCTGCTGTCAGCTGAGGCTAGGCCAAGATAACAAGTGTAAATGACCTTCCAGGATTAGGGTAGAGTGAAAAAAGTGGTCTGGCCTCCAGGACAAAGGGCAGGACTAGGCCAAGGGAAGCATGTGGGGCCTGTCTGGCTTTTCATCTTCTTTCAGTTACCTCAGAGGCCAAGTACACCCATTGAGGCCCCAGTCACGGGGCCAGGTATCAGATACACTTCAAATCATTCTGACCCTGCTTTTTTTTTTTTTTTTTTTTCTGACGAGTGTCTTTCACCCACTGACCTACTGACCCACTGACCCATTGACCCCATTTTGTCGCCTTGTGCATGCAGATCTTAACTCACCTGATGCAGTTCTTCGGATCCTCCTCACAGTCGATGTTACAGCGGAAACGTTCCCAGGCCAGCCAGCCCATGGGTGGTGTCCGCAGGAGCCCATTCTCCAGCGTCAGTACCGGAGCCACCAGGGCCAGTAAGAGCACTGAGGGGGGGAGGGGGGCGGTTACTAGTAAGTGGCTCCTCCAGCTTCTCCTCATCCCTCCAGCTACCACTTCACCTGGCCCAGCCCAGGAGGGTTAGAGTAGCCTCAGCCTGTGAGTGCAGTGTGAGGGGGAGGTACGTGGGGCAAGGTCATGTATTTCAAAGGCTGTTGCTACAGACTGGGAATCGACAGAACCGCCCCCTGAAGTCATGTCCTTGATATAGTGAGACCAGATCCCCTCTTCCCTCCCTACACAGAAGTGGCAGTACATTATGGATAGACTCTAGGATTCTGAGGCCTTGGAGTTTTTGCTCTCCACCTCAGAAAGCCTCAGAGGGGTCTAAAAGGGGTTGGTCAGGATGGACCCAGACTCAGCTGCTCACGGATTTCAGTTTCCTTATAGATAAATTAGCACTCCCACAGGACAGGGCTGCTGTGGCAGGCCAGTACCGGGTAAGACCGGTCCTTTACAACTGGAGCAGGGCTGAGAAAGGAAGTGGCCTCTTTGGAGGGGAGATTCCGGGGTGTGGAGCATCTCCTTGATTTTCCTGGCCCAGTTCCAAGGAGAGGAACCCTTCTCCCCACATATCCACATCAAGAAAGAGGAGGGCTGGGCTTTCCTCTCCACAGCCCTCCCCTGAAAGCCACCCAGTAGGTGAAGGTACCTGTCTTTTGCAACATTGCCTTGGAGTCAAATCTCAGGACCCAATCGAATCTGCTCTTCCCAGCTTTATATGTTGAACTGTGGAAGATAACAGATGTTATGTATCCCACCGAGCATAGTGGGACCCACCTTTAATCCCAGCACTCAAACAGGAGGATCTCTTTCCGTTCTGGGCCAGCCTGGTCCACATAGAGAGTTTCAGGGCAGCCAGGGCTACTAGGTAGAGAAACACTATCTCCGAAAACAAACAAACAAAACAGTTAGGGATTCCACATTTGGTCCCAAGTCGCTTTCATTACCATCACTCCTTCGCTGGCCATTACTTCCCAAAATCTAAACTCTTTTTTTTTTTTAGAACTACAAGTAGTCTAGGGCTTTTTGCCGGAGAGCTGTTGCGGTTCCAGGATTAACAGGAAGAAGGAAGGCTATAGGCCCTTTCCTGTTCCAGATTTCCGTGTGGGTTCAGATTCTCGGTTCTTAAACATCGCAGGCCCAGGGTCCCTCTTGATTCTTACCCTCGCGCTCGCTCAGTTCGCTGTGTGCTTAAGCCCTGGAAGCCCCCGCAGCGGCCGCGGAATGTCACGGGACAACCCTTCCTGAGCAACCAATCAGAATCCCCTAGCAACGCCGTGCCCTCCCTCTATGCCCCAGCTCCCAGCCTCCATAAGCTCCGCCCATCTAAGCTCGCGTTCTGCGCGCTCCCGAGGCGCGCTCCCGTGGGAAGGGCTTGAGCGCCCTGTGCGCGCGCCGCTGTGCTACGGGTCTGGTTGGTGGCCTTCGTGCTCGGCCCCAGAGGGCGCCGGTGGTGGCCCGCACTGCCGGCGCTCACTAAGTGGCTGTGCGGTGAATTCCTACAGAGGGCGAACCGAGACAGTCCAGAAACCTTGCTCTTAACCGCTCAAAAACGGCAGTGAAAGAGGCTGGGTGGGATTTCAGCTCTCGAGAGGTCAGGAGGCTGCCCCCTCCACCTGACACCCAAGGGGTTGTTCGCCCACCCACTCCCCATATTTATTTACTCATTACTTATTCATATGTTGAACATATGCTAGGTGCCAAACGTTATTTCTGGATGCCTTCACGCGGATGGTAATCATGGCCGTCCCCTATCCGAATCTGTGCCATCTTCCTCCTATCAGGTAATGGCAAACCTACTTCTCTGTCCATCCTACCTTCCCTTTTCCCCAGCCTTCACATGCAGTTCTCAAAAAAAAAAGAAAGAAAAAAATCCTATGATCTCTGCCTTTAAATCCCACCTCATCCCACACAGCAAGGCTGGGCTCATCGCATATTGCCTGGATGATTCAGAGAAGCTCCTTAAGGGCCTCCTCTTCCCGCCTTACTTTTCCACAGCAGCCAACCTGAAAACACAGCCCTGTGGGCTGGTCAAATGGCTAAGCGGTTAAGAGCACAGGGGTTCCATCTCCAGACTCACGTGGTGGCTCACAACCACCCCCTACTCCAGTTCCAGGGGATCTGATGCCCTTTTCTGAACTCTGTGGCCACCAGGTACACATAACATGCAGGTAAAAAGCGCACACACTTAACCTAAAAAAAACGAACCCAACCCAGCCCTGGTCACACCTCTCTCAAGTCTATCCAGTTGGAGAAACGGTGTTTCTAAACCCCACCCTCTACCTTTTGACCTTATTCCCTGCCGCCGTCTTCCTCATTGCCCTCCTGGCGGCCCCTCAAACACAGCCTTTGGACCAGCTGTGCCCTCTGTCTAGAATGCTCTTCTAGATATAGGCATAGCCGACACGCTCATTTCCTTTAATTATATGTCCACGTGAGATCTACCCTGCCTATTCTATTTAAAACGGCGGCACGCTCTTCCCTGTCCCCTCAGGAAACCCATGCTCTATTCTCCCCCCCCCCCCCCCGCCACCCCCACCGGCGACCTTCACCTTGTGACACATTTACTTTAGCGGATACTATTTGTTGAAGAAAAGTTAGTAAACATCACCACCACCACCCACCACACTCCCCAAAAAACCATCCAGCAAAACTTAGAATGTAGTGTATGCTTCTCTACATTGTGAGGTCAGGGAGGGGACCTCAGAGCTGACAGCTGAGACCTAAATGTCAAGGAGCTCTAAGTGGGGGTAGGGTGAGAGGGAAGGGCCGTCTGGGCTTCAGGAACTGCAAAGCAAGGGTTGAGGTGGGAACCCACAAAGTCCTTGGGCAGGCATTTGAACACACTGGTCTCCTGCCTTAGCCCTTTCCCCGCAGTCTTCCCTGCAAGCCTATGTACAGACTCCAGGTAAAGCCTCAGGACCACAAATGGACTGCAGACTCCCATTGACAGGTGATAGAAGCCGAAATGGCCAACCTCTAGAGGCAGAGATGGGGCTAAGCCAAAGACTTGGTTGAGAACCTTGGCAGGGTTTTGCAGGCTGTGTAGGAGCTTGCCTTAGAAGCGTCCTATCCGGTGACTTGTCTGGTTTGGCTCTGCGCGGCGGGAGGGGAGGGGGATGGGGAAAGACTGGATGGGCTGTAAGGAGAAACTTTTGTGGGAAAAAGAGCACCCCGAATTCTTCTTCGGTGTTGAGCTGGAGGCCTGTGGGTAACCTGAGGTTGGGCTCGGGGTTCGAGACCAACCCTCATCAACGAGTTCTGTGGCTCAGGCGGGTCCCCACCCTCCAGGGCCTCAGTTTCCCTCCAGTATGCGAGCCGAGGCGACTTTGCGGATCCGGAGGCCTGGTGGGTACTGGGCGGGGAGCGGCCGGGGCGGTACCCCGAGCCTCTCGGGCGGGGTCTCCCGACTCCTGCGGCCACGTTTGCGACCTGGGCGGAGGCGCGGGGTTCCGAGCGAGAAAGCCCAGGGCGCTACAGCATCGCACCCGACGGGCCAAGCCCTCGGGCGCCGGAGGTGAGAGCCGGCCGGGCGGGCTCCGGGAGGAGGTGACCAGGAGGGCGTGGCCGTGGACGTGGCTGGAGAGCCCACGGGATCCAGGAACCCAGGCACCATCAGGGCTGCCCGAGGGAGAGGCCGCAGCCGCAGGCGTGCGTGGACTGAGCCCCTCCTTGGGGCCCACAAAGGGCTGCGGCTAGAACGGTCTTCCTTTATTCCAGGCCTGCTTACTTCTCTCTTTGGAGCCCTTCTTCCCCTCCCGCCTCCTGGCTACGATTTCATCATTCACTACTTGATTAATTTATTATTTATTTAATTATAGTTGCTTACGGCGTGTCTCCTTTGCTGGAGGACGGGGACCTTGTTTTGTCTACTGATGAATTCCCGCACAGGGCTGATTATTGGCGATTACTGGGCAGTCAAACTTAACCTACTCTAGATGTCCTGCAAATGGGGACGGTGCTAAATAAAACATTGGGGCGGGGCGGGGAGGTGGGAGAAGTGTGGCACGGAAGGGACAAAGCCAGAATCGGAGGACTGCTGGTTAGTTGACCTTAGATCAAGCCACTTTGGGTACAGCGCTGTTCAGATTTCTTTGCAATACTGTGGTGACAAAATCCCAAAGGGAAAGCCAGGAAAGCTTGGCTGGCATGCACCTGACCTACCTAGTCCCAGGGGCCCAGAATTACAGTCAAGAGACAGTGGGCCAAGACACACAGGGAAATTCAGTTGCCCTAGGGGATGAGCGGATCTTTAAAATGGGGAGCCAGCGCTTCCTGCAAGAGGCTGCCCTTTCACTGGGGCCCTAAAGTTAGAGCAGTTCTCACATTCTTTGAGAACTGTGTTGCAGGCTCTTTGGAAACCATGTGGCTGAGCTGTGTGGTTAGATAAGAGGCCACCCTGTCCCCTTCTGTGGACTCCGCTGATAAGTGTGTCACCAACAAGGCCCCACCTAGAAGGTGTAAGACCAAGTGCTGACTCTTCATCATATGACCCTTGCCAGTTCAGCTTGATAGGAACCTTGGAGCACCAGAATTTAATGGGTATGTCTTCAGTGCCCCAGGACACACCACTAGAGTTTACAGAGCAGGTCCCCTTCGCCCCTGGTCACCTCCTCCCGGAGCCCGCCTAGCCTGCTCTCACCTCCAGTGCTAGTCAGAGGCCATGTGGTTACCTTGGGCTTTCTCAGTCACTGGCCTGTTCTTCCCCTGCCTCCATCTGGCTCTGAAATGTTCTTATTAAGGTGGGCTGGATACCTCCGAGGCTAGTAGGGGTTCAGGAAGGTGTTGGGATCCTTGGAGACTGAGCTCAGACTTGCAGTAGGGGGTGGGGGGGGGGAAGCTCACGTTTGGGATGGTAGAAGCACAAACGTATCTTTGGGCTTGGAGTCCCTTTCATCTCTCCCAGGGGTTATTTCTTTGGTGGTTTTTTTTTTTTTTTTTTTTTTTTTTAAATGTCAACAGGAATACCCAGGTTAGTCAGGGATATGGTGTGACCCAGTCTGAAAGTCATAATAAAGACCAGAAGGGCTGGGACTCAGTGAGCTCAGGCCCCTGCCTTCAAAGTCTAGCAAGACAGAAGCAGAGCATGGGGTAAGCGTTCAGGAAGCACTGAGGAGATGGGGACAGTTGTCTCAGAAGCTGAAGATCATTTATCCTTGGCTATGTTGTAGTGAGTTCAAGAGCAGCCTGGGCTATGAGACTCTATCTTCAAGCAAACAACACATCATGTCGGAATCTTGCTATTCCTCTTCTCCTGATATAATTATTGTCTTTTCTGTTACAGTTTTTTTTTTTTTTTTTTGATGTCCAGGTTCTTTTTTTTTTGGTGACCCTTATATGACTTTTGCGATGAAAGGCAAGGAAGACTGGTCCTTCAGCTGAGGTCTGATTGCTGCAGGAACACAGTCCGTAGGAGCCACTACACTGTGCTGCAGGTCTTCTGAGCTGGGTCCTACCATCTCTCTACCTCTCCATTCCTGTGGGAGGAGCCATGAAACTGAACAAGAGGAGTGTGGCCCACTATGCGCTCAGTGATTCTCCAGCGGACCACACTGGCTTCCTGCGTTGTTGGGGGGGACCGGGTTCCCCACCCACTCCCAGTGGCACTGGCAGAAGATACTGGTTTGTTCTCAAGGGCAATCTGCTATTCTCTTTCGAGAGTAGGGAAAGCCGAGTCCCACTGAGTCTTGTGGTACTGGAGGGCTGCACGGTGGAGCTGGCCGAGGCTCCTGTACCTGAGGAGTTTGCCTTCGCCATTCGCTTTGATGCCCCTGGAGTGCGCCCACACCTGCTGGCAGCAGATGGGCAGGTTGCCCAAGAGGCATGGGTGAAGGCATTGTCCCGAGCCAGCTTTGGCTACATGCGACTTGTGGTACGAGAATTGGAGAACCAGTTGCAGGATGCTCGTCAGAGCCTGGCCTTGCATCGCTGTTCATCCCAGAGGGCTGTTGCCAGCTGCAGTAAATCTCAGGCTCCGGATCACCGGGCTCCAGGCTCTGAGAATGGCCACTTTCTCCCCAGGGACCGCAATTCCACTGGTACTGTGGAAGAAAGGGGAATCCGGCCAATAGGTCGGGATTTGACCGAGTGGGAGTTACAGGGCCCTGCTAGCCTCCTTCTAAGCATGGGACAGAGCCCCGTGTCCCCTGAGACCTCCTGTTTCTCTACCCTGCATGACTGGTATGGGAAGGAGATCATGGAGCTGAGGCGAGGGTGGCAGCAAAGGGCCAAGGGGAGCCAACCAGAGAGCAAGCCACTGAATCGGCCCTGAGCCTGGGCCCTTTGGGCTTTGGCCCTGTCCTGCTGGTCAGGACGCCAGGGCCAGAACTTCAGGGGTTAAATATTTACTCATTTACCAGGTTGCTCTGTGTGTGTGTGTGTGTGTGTGTGTGTATGTGGTGTGTCCCTCCTGCTCTGTAGAGTTTCTCCAGCTTCCAGGTCCTCCCCTCTCACTGGAGTGAACTGAAGAATCTTGACTTCCTATTTTCTGAGGCCTAGAAAGGCCAGGTGGCTGATGGGAAGATAATGTAATACAGGAAGGGGACTGTGCTCTCCTGCCCCTATAGGATACACTAGCCGTAATGTCCAATAGTCTTGGGCATCTCAATGCCAGAAGTGACAGGAAGTGGCTTGAAGACCTATATTGATGTGTCCTGGGCAGGACTTTCTATAGGAGAAGGTCTTCAGGTGCTAAAGAGGGATTTCGTCTCTCCCCTGTTCCCTTGTCAATGTACAGTGCTGGACGTTGCCCGCAGAGAGGCAGGTGGCCTTTTATACAGGAGAAGCTCTCTTGACTTGTTGTCATGGCCACTTGTAGGGACTCTTGTCACCTATCCCGCTTGGTCCTAAGGCTTGTCTGCTGAGGGCCCTCATAGCTACTCTGTTCTGTATCATTCCAAGTATCTTTTTCTTTTGTTCTAAGGCCAAATGGCTGGGGCTACAGAGCCAGAATCCAGACCCGACTGTCCCCTTTATATAGATGAAGTGACAGTGGCTGCGGCTCAATAGAGATATACCCCGTTTCCAAGCAAAATCTGCCTCTTCCTGACCTCCCTCCTTTCCCTATCTGGGGCCTTGGGGCAGCCTGACCAAAACTCATTGAAGCCTAAAAGGTGAACTTTGCCTCCAAGAGACTGAGCTTCATGGAGTCCGTGGCCAGGGCCAATTTCTGTGATGCTAGCTGTGTTTCTCAAGCCTGCTCCTGACATTATAGCCAGCTGCCCTCTGCTGTACACGCAGGTACCACAGGCCTTTTCTAATTTTCTTGTCACAGTGGTTATTGTTTGCTTTTTAAATAGTTTTGTCTTTTGGAGACCAGGTCTTACTCTGTAGCCCATGCAGGTCTGGAACTCCTCCTTAGCTTTGTAAGTGCTGGGATTATAGATAGGAACACCATGTCACCATGGGTTTGTTTGTTTGGCAGCAGGACCTGGTGGGAAGGCCTGCTAGCCTCCCAGTTCCCTTCTCCCTTCTAACTAGAACTGTAAAGCTTGCAGGGTTGGCAGCAAAGAGGTAGAGGAGGGTCAGGAGTTCAAGTGCATCCTTGACTACACCGTGAGTTTTTGGTTAGACTAGGCTACATGTGAGACCCTTTGAGAAAACTATTCATTTTGGTTATTACAATCAGCGTGTTTACAAATGAAGAATCAGGAGTCAGAGCTGTAAAGCCATTGTCTGAGGCTAGCAACTGAGTCCGAGAACCTGACTTGGTGGTACAACCTCCATCAAGCCAGTCCTTCTATTTGCTTGTTCCCTAGACCTGTATGGGACCTGCTGTCCACTGCACCCGTTGTACTAGTGTTCACAGACACTATGAGCTACTCTTGTTTTTTTTGCCACACTATGTAGTTCTGGCTGACCTGGAACTCACTATTGTAGATCAGACTGAACTTGAACTCAGAGATCCTCCTGCCTCTGCACCCCAAGTGGTGAGATTAAAGGTGTGTGCCACTTCGCCCAGCTTTTTGTTAACGTTTTATTGTTACAGTTTTGTTTTTGCTTTGTTTTTATAAATTCAGATACCTTCATTACACATTCCGGTTCCTTAATTAATTCAAGTCTTCCAGAGGTGAGGGGCGGGAACATCTACAAAGGGAGCCCCTGAAGGTCCCGCCCTCTGGACCCTGGGAGGGGCGTCGTTCTCCTGACGTCACCACGTCGGTCGGGTGCCGAGGACTTTCCCATCGCTACAGGAATATGTGTTCTGCGCAGGCAGGAAGTCGATGCTTCCCGTGGGTGTCACGAGTCTCGCGAGTTTTGGAGCCAGTTTCTGCGAGAGGGCTGCATTGGATGTGTGGGGTGTGGCTCCCAGCGAGGGGCGGAGCTGGAGATGGCGTCCATGGTGGCTCGCCGGCTGGCCTGTGTATCAGTCCGACCCGGGGCTCTCTGGAGCGGGCCGAGGGGGAGGAGAGGTGGCGATGTCTACACTGTACCAGGCTGCTCAGGTCTCAGCCAGGTACCGTCGAGGTCAGTCATCGTCACTCGCAGCGGCGCCATTTTGCCCAAGCCGGTGAAAGTGAGTGTCTGTCTAGAGGCGGGGCGAAGGGGTTGAGGCTGGTCACTGGGGGAGCGCGTATGACCTTGTCCTGATTGACAGGCGCAGAGGCCAATCATAGTACTGGCATAGGGCACCGGACCTAGGACTCAATTTGCGCCGCTGGGTTTTGCTGACTTTGACAGGTGGAGGAAAATGCTTCCATAAAACCCAGTGTTAAGCTGGGTTCCTGGACACAGAAGCTGGAGGGCAGCAGTGAAATGTGCAATGTCTTATCTTGAGGGACATAATGACCCATTTCTTTAGGGCCAGAAGCAGGGCTTTGTGTCGATTTATACAAGTCATGCAATCTCTGCCTTAAAGGTGATGGGACATAATAGTCCTGAGGGCTTGAGAGATGGCTTAAGAACTCTGACTGCTCTAACAGAGGACCCGGGTTTAACTCCCAGCACCCACAGGACAGCTCACAATTATCTGTAACTTCAAGACCTGACACCTTCGTGTAGACATACATGAGGCAAAATACCAATGCACATAAAATAAAAATAAATAAATTACTGAAAGAGTGAGAAGGGAATGCGGAAGTAATATACTTAGTAAAAAGGAAATGAAGGGGGCTGGTGAGATAGCTCAGTGGTTAAGAGCACTTGACTGCTGTTCTGGAGGTCCTGAGTTCAAATCCCAGCAACCATATGGTGGCTCACAACCATCTGGAATGAGATCTGATGCCTCATCCGGGATGTCTGAAGACAGCTATAGTATACTTACATATAATAAAAAAAAAAAGGAAAGAAACATTAAAAAAAAAAAGAAATGAAGGAGAAAGGATGGGGGGACTTGGGAGCAGGACCTTTTGTCCTGAGGAATGTGCCAGTTTTACAGATGAACCCAGGGCAGAGCCCTGAAGCCAGCATTTGAAGCTGGCAGCAGAGTTAGGTCTGGACAACCAGGGGCCACATCCTGGTTTTCCCATTCCTGAACTCTGACACTTGCCCTCTCTACCCCTAAAGAAAATGGGAAGTCTCCTACACCAAAGGTTTGCTTTGTGACTGCAGGACTGTGTGGAGTTGAAGGGAAAACAAAATTCTTTAGAGCAAGCCTGAGCTGTACTAACAGTTGACCGCAGTCAGGGTTCCGAGTGAGAAGCAGGAAGGTGCAGCTGCTATATAAAAAGGCACAGCTAGGAAAAACAGAAAGCGAATACCGGTGAAATCTTATTGGCATTCCTCCAGTCCATATTGCCTTTGCATGCTTTTAAAGTTAAATGTGAACTAAGGTTGCTCAGCAGCAGGAACCAGTTAAAGCAGAACTAGGTAGAAGACCACTTCAGTGCATACCTCTTAGTAACGTGATTTTTATTCTATGTGTATGGGTGTTTTGCCTGCATGTATGTCTGTGAAGCACTTAAGTGCCAAATGCCCACAGAGGCCAGACGAGACTGTGGCATCATTGGAACTGGAGTTACTTGCTTGTGAGAGGCTATTTGGGCGCTGAGAACCAGACCTGGGTCCCCTAGAAGAGCAGTCAGTGCTCGTAACCACTGGGCCATCCCTCCAGCCCCTGAACTCACTTTGGCGTATAGAGAGCTGGTTACAGCCCAGCCATCCTAGTGTTCTCATCCAACTGGGTATAGTTCTTGCAAGGAATTAGCTGGTTGGGCCCTAATTTTTAGTTGCTTAGTTTCCTAAATTTAGTTTAGCTTTATGTTTTTCTTTCTGATATCCGTCTTGATGGTCATAAAGCTCACTTTCTGTCTTTGTTGCTCTGAGTTTCCCCAAAGACTTTAAAAATCGAGTGGTATTTGGATCTGGGGTCCATTGCAGGAGATGCCTCTAAGGGCGGGGCTTGAGGCACAGCCCCTGGTCTCTGGAGCTCACTGAATTCTCTCTGCAGATGTCCTTTGGTCTTCTCCGTGTGTTCTCCATTGTGATCCCCTTTCTCTATGTTGGGACACTCATCAGCAAGAACTTTGCTGCTCTACTTGAGGAGCATGACATTTTTGTCCCAGAGGATGATGATGACGATGATTAACAGGTAAGACTGTTCTTCTTGTAAATGGACTGGCACAAGTAGGTGGATCATCTGATCTGTGATAGCCTGGCCTGCAGCAGCACTTGGACCCTCAGGGCAGAAGGGTTCACCCACTGAGACTTTCTCCTAGACTTTTCAGTGCCCTTGATGTACCTTCAGTCTACCGACATTCTCTTGATGACTCATGTGCTTTGTACTTTATGAAATAATGCAGTCTCTGCCTCAGAGATGAAGGGATAAAGAGAATCATGGAGGGTCAAGAACGGGAATGCAGAAGACACCAGTAAGAAGGGGATGGGTGAAGGAGTGTCCCAGGGTGGCATCTCTCAGGAACTCACACTTTCTACTTCACACTGTTAAAGCTGCAGTGTTCCCCTCCCCAGCTGTTTCTGGTTACATCCTTTCCCATCTCCAGGTACTGGCCTATCCTCCTTCCACCATGTCACCCCGCCCACTCATTGTCTTTGTCATCTTCCTTTACCCTCCTATTTGAAAGTGACTACTGCTAAAGCCTGGTGTGAGCTTTTGTGATCCCAGCACTGAAAGAGTAGTAGAGCTCACAGATAGCCTGGGTTAACAGAAGAGCTGATTGCAGAAAACAGAAGAGAAATGCTCCAGGCCTGGTAGCACACAGCACTAATCCTCGCACTGGGGAGGGGGAGGCTGGAACACTAGAACTTCAGGATTATCCTTGACTACAGTTGGTTTGAGACTATTCTGGGCTATGTGAGGCTGTCTTAAAAGTGACTGATGCACGCCTTTCTACAGGGCCCAGGGAGAACAGGAGAAAGCACCAATGAAATGGCGGCACGTTCAGCTCCCTTCCTGCTGGCAGAAGGGTCAAGGAAAGCCCTCAGCCTCACCTCCTCATGGTTTGTGACAACAGCTCGGAATCCTGTGCTTCTGGAGGTTTCCTCAAGGCTGTCTACAGAGCACTGAAAACAACAAGCAAGCCAATTCTGAGTATATAATAAATGAGTCATGTATGATGAAAGGCTGTTCCCACTTCTCACTCCCAGCAGGCTTAGTTGCACGTTCTTGTCTCTTCTGTGTCCAAGAAGCATCTGGTTTAGAGCCAGGATATCCAGGTTATTATACAACCACAAATGCAATTAAGGGGGACTGAGACCTTTTTTCTTTTAAAATTATTTTAAACCATGTATCTGTTTTCAGGTGCTCTTGGAGGCCAAAGGCATGATTCCCCTTAAAGCTGGAGTTAAAGGTTATTATGAATTGCTTGATGTGGGTGCTGGGAACTAACTCTGGTCCCCTCCAAGAACAGCAAGTGCTCTTAACCACTGAGCTATCTTTCCACACACCCCCTCCCCCGACTTGAAATTTTTTACTTTATGTAAGTCCAGCAGAAACTTGCCTCAAAGCCACTAAGGCCTGGAGGGGTTGCCATGTGCTGATCATGCAAAGCTTCCTGCTTAGACGACTATTTTGTAACACTTGGGCCCATTAGGGAAAACAGGGATCCCTGGTGTTGTGGGGTTACTCAGTAACTAAACCCCAAGACTCTGAGTACTTTCCTCCATTATTTAGGACTGTCCAGGTAGAAGCAAGAACATCAATAGTTCAAGGTCATCCCTGGCTACACAGGGAGTAAGCAGGCTATCCTTGGCTACATGAAATTCTGTTTGAACAAAAGTACAGAGTGTGCTGTGTTAGCACTGACCAGTGTGCTCTGCACAGTGAGTGAGGAGGCAGCTAAGCTCATTTATGGACCAGTGCTCCTAAGTAGACGGGCTAGCCTTGGAGCAGTCAGTTCTCCTGCTGTCCCCACGGTGCTCGGTGCTCTGCTCCCTCTGATTGGAGATCCTTGATCCCGAGAAGCCCAGTCTTGGAAGCTGTATACATTAAGTACAGATACAGTAACGAAGTCGTCAGCTTCATGTCCACTGTGGGAGAATCTGGACAGCGTCACATCCCTTCCTGCTTTACCATGCAAGAGTCTGATTCAGTCGGCAGCAAACAGCATTCTCCAGGAGCAGGGGATAAACATGGCATGTGCACTAAGGCCCCACACTTAGGCAAGACATAAGAGAGACCACAGGAAAAAGGTTCACCAGTACAATTTTATCACAAATAACCATCAAATAATGAGCTTATTTATACTCTAAAATAATTAAATATTAACATGCACCTTCCCATCAGGTGACCTCATGGGTCATGGCCAATATAGAACTTGGACAAGAAATCCTTTGGCCTTGGTGTTTCTGTTTCATGGAAAAACCGCATAACGTGTGTCCGCTGCTTCCATACTTTAATGGTTTCCTGGAGCTCCATCTTTCCCTGTGTACAGGAAGGAAGAGGTAGTCAGCTCCAGCCATCAATGAAGAACACAGCACTCCAGTTCAGTTCTGTGTTGTGTTTGGCATGGACTTGCTAATGACTGTACATTAGCATATCCAGAGCTACTCTGCCTTCCTGTGGTTGCAGACAGGTGAGACAGCTTCTAGGGTGGCATCCCACAGGAACTAGCACGTCCTACTTTACACAGTTAAAGCTGCAGTGTCCCCCCCACCCCCACCCCAGACCTCCCCTTCAGTAATCTCAAGCTTACTTTGGGGGCTGAGGTAAGAGATAAGTAGTTCCAGCCCAGGCTATATACTGAGACTATCTCAAAAGTGGAGACCTCCAGGTGGGATATGGTGGTATACACCTTTAATCCTGGCACTTGGCAGGCAGAGGCAGGTGGATCTCAGGGCCAGCCTGGTCTACAAGAGCAAGTTCCAGGATAGCCAGAACTACATAGTGAGACTTCGGCTTTAAAAAGAAAAAAAGAGAAAAAGGGGACCTCTAAGTTGAACTTGGAAAAACACAACAGCTGCTGAGTTGGCAGCTGTCTTCTTTCCCCCACCCCCCACCCCCCCACCCAGACACGGTTTCTCTGTGTAGCCCTCAACCAGGCTGGCCTCGAACTCAGAAATCCACATGCCTCTGCCTCCCAAGTGCTGGAATTAAAGGCATGTGCCACCACTGCCCAGCCGGCAGCTGTCTTTTAATGGAGGTGATATTTACTTGAAGACTCAGAAGCACAGGACAAGCCAGCAGATCTTTTCAGTCTGTCAGAGAGGGTCAGTTACCTTAATGACCAGGAGATCAACCACTCTGGGGTCTGTGACATGGGCATTCTTCATGAACATTTCTCGGACTTTATCCCGTCCTTGCTTCACGGTGATATCCAGCTGCATTAAGTGAACTAAAGAGAAAACACGGCTGTAGAAACCAGACCTTTAAACAGGCTTTTAGAAGCTTATGTCAGTGGGTGACCACTGGACATGGACAGGTGGCTCAGTTACTTCATGGCACATAACCCAACCCTCAGCCTGGATACACCCCATCTTACTAAATTGCCCAGCCGGGATCTCAATGCTCTTTAATGGGCCTCTGGAGAAGCTGTGTACCTATTTGCTTTTTGTGTGTGGGTGGAGCAGTTTGGGATAGAATCTAGGGCCTTGGACAGGCAAGGGCTTGATCACTGAGGAATATTATTTTTATATGGAATATATAATATACTATCATACTATTTTTATATGGGATAACAAGCAAAAATAAAGGCACCAGAGTTGAAATCTGTGTAAAATAATGTAGTGTAGGTTGTAAGTACTATATGAATTTGGGAGCTGAGGGGTACTGCTAAATGTTTGCACAGGGAGGGAAGGCTGTAATCAAAGCACCAGACAACCTGGGGAAGGCCAGACTCTAGGCCTTAACTGAGAGTGGGGACAGTCACCTATGACTGCAAACAAGATACACGGCTGCCACTGTGGAACCATGAGCCACGCCACTCTGCACCCCCACCCCCATATAAGGGACTGAAACTGAACACAATAAACTTCTCTTCCCATAAAAAGTGGGAAGGCTGAGGTGGCTCCACACTAAGAGCACACACTGCCTTTCCAGCCCCAGCAACTATGTCAGACAACTCCAAGACACCTTAACTCTAGCTCCAGGGACCCGTACACACATACACACATGACTTTAAAAGTAATAAAATGATTTTAAAAGTCACAATATTCACCAGTTTATTAAGTCAGTGGCTAACCAGTGGCACACACTCAAGGTGACGGGACTTGATGTGCCACATGGGTGTCCTTTGGACATTAGGTTAGACTGGATTGGTACTAACAGGCCATAGACCCAGCCTACAAGCTGGAGGTGCCTCGGGCTGTGTGGTACTGTGGTGGATCCACAGCAAGGTCTTGTTTCAAAAGAAAGAAAATCAGGGTTTAGTCACTCATTCCCTGACACTCAGCCTTTGGCAGATTTGCTGAGGACATGAAGGATACAAAAGGACCACATAGGAAGGTGACAGAGACAACATCAAGGGTTTGCAAGGCATTCTGGTTACAGAGGCCAGTAGATTCAGTTAACGAGGATACCTTGTGCTTTGACTATTCTTTTGACATGACTCTGATCTATAAAACTGCAATCAGCCAACCATGGTGGCACATGCTTTTAACCCCAGTATTGGGGACTCAGGCTGATGGATCAAGGAGTTGAGACAAAATCCTAACAAAAGCCAGACCAAGCACTGAGGCAGATGGCTCTTTGAGTTCAAGGCCTGCCTGGTTTATGTAGCAAGTTCCAGGCCAGACAATGCTACAATGTGAGACGCTGTCTCAGAAAAACAAAACAACAAAAAGTCACAAAACCACACAGAGACAAAATCATGCTGTGTCTAAATCAGGTTTGAGTCTTTTGTTATACTCAAATTCAGTGATCACAGAAATGGTAAATACAACATTAGGTTCTCAGAGAGCTGGTTAGCAGGGTCAGTGTGCACACAGGGATTTCAGGAAAGAACTGTAAAATGACAAACTGAGACAAATGTAAATTGATACAGAACCTGTCATTCAAAATCTTAGTATTTGTGAAGCATCAGGTCTAGAGACTGAAGTGTGCAATGTTATAACTGCTGTCAGGTGAATGTGGGCCTGAGGTTGGTACTGGTTTTTTACTCCATTTTGTGTTGTAAGAACTAGAAGAAATCTTCTCCCCATCAGTGCCTCCCCTGAGTTTTATATGTTACTATAGTAACCTATTTAATACAGTAATTCTCCAAAGAAGACAGTATTATGGCCATTTTACAGATAAGCAAGTACAGATGAAAAATCTTAACCAAGGTCACACAGCTAATAAAGGTCAGAACCTGAGGACAGTGTGACTGCTTCTCGGCAGTGTTGAGGCATGCCATGGAGTTAGCTGTCACGCACTGGAAAATGTCTTGCCCCTCAGATCAGCTGTGGTGGTTCAAGTTAAATACATGTCTACTCAAAGATGTCCCTGACATTTGTAGGACATTTGAACTCTCTCACCCCCTTCTAAAATCCACTACAGTGGCAGCACTGAGGGAGACCACCAAGATAACAGACTCACCACTCAGGTGAACAGATTAGATTCTCTCACCTATGGGGAAAGGGGTGTTTTGCAGCAGTAGGGGGCTAGACTTCAAAATTCTGGAGCAAGCTGACTGAGTGAGTAAGGTTAGGGAGCTCTGAGAGGCCATTTCGTCTGGAGGCTTCAAAAGGCACCAGGAAGCTACTGAATGACCTTGGCCAAGTCGTTTCCCTCTCGCGATGCAGTTTGTTCTCCAGACTGGGTAATGGATAACTGCTAAATCCCCTCGTCACTTTAGTTACAAAATCTAATGGGCATCTGGGACATTTTCTGGTTAAAGTTGGGTTCAAGAAGCACCGGGGCTAGTTCGGGACCGCAGACGCATCAATTCGTCTCTCTCAGTCCCTGCTCACCCCTCCCAGGGGCTCTGTAAGAATACAGGGACAAAGGCCACCAAGGCGACTAGGGCGCTAGGAAGGCCTGTCCCGGGGTGGGGCACTCTAGCTCGTGTGACCTCCTTCCCCCGAAATCCAGTGCTCGTTTCTGTTCTAGTAGGTGACCTCAGCTCGGCAGAGAGACCTTGGACAGGTGCCTCCGGGGCCCCGAATGCACCCCTGCTTCTCACCAGTGTTCGGCACCTCCCGATACCAAGCGCGGTAGAGCTCGCGCACCCTCCGCTTGGCCTCGTTCAAGTCGCGACTGAAAATGGGCTTCACCGAAGTACTGGCTGCAGCAGCCGCGGCAGCCTGTCGCAGGCCGCCAGCTGCGGCCGCCATCTTGACAAGGAAGCCCCGCCCCTTCAGCGCGCGCACGCGCGGTGCTACGGGACGCGACGCGACGTCTTCTGCCGCACTTGGGGGGGGATTGACTGGACTGGGGCTCTCGGATTGGCTGGAAGCCTCTACGCAAAGGCTCTGCGATGCGCATGCTCCACCGCGGAAACCTTGATCAATGGTTGTCTCGTTCGACGGCGGCGCTGAGGAACCACGAGGGGGCGCTGCGTCGAGGCTTCCGTCCCCGGTCTGTGGAGCTCTGTCTGCTCTTTTCCAAAAGTTCGTTCCTTTAACCCCCGTGCGGTGGGCTGCAGGCTCCGAGGAAGAAGGCCTCGTGTGTAGATAACTGTGCCAGGCGGCGATGGCAGTCTTTGCGCAGTTACAGTGTATATATACTGTTATATTGTGTATGCAGTGTAGTATGCTGTACATATTGTGTATGTGCTTCCGAAAAATCGTTTTCTTCTAGACATGGTGTGGATCACAAAAGCGCCTCTGGCTTGAGCTTTTTGGTGATTCACAGCCCTGGGATTATAATGACAACTCCATTCTGTATGTTTGTTTACTTACTGTTTTTTCGTTGCCGTCTGATTGCGGCTGACTTGGAGCTCACTTATGGAGACCAGCCAGGCTGGCCTCAGAACTTGCAGTGATTTCTCTGCCTCCGCAAGTTTGTGCCCACCGCACCTATGGTTGCCTTTTTGTAAATAAATGTGTATGGATGTTTTGCATGTTTGTATGTCTGTGCACCACGTGTGTTTTTGGTGCCCAAGAAGGTGATGGGTTCCCCTCGGACTGACAGTTTGAGTTACTTTGTGGAGCTGGTAACTGAGCCCAGATCCTCTGGAAATGCAGTCAGAGTGCTTAATCATTCACTGAGGCGAGGCGTCTCTGCAGTCCCTGTTGTTAACATTTGGCCTTGCACTCCAGATTCCCCTGGCCTCAGTCTTCTTAGTACTGGGTGCTACTACACCTAGCCTAATCATCTCCAGTTTAGACAAGGACTTTTACATCTCAAACCATGGAAGCTGGAAGCATCCTTAAGTCATCCATCTGGGTACCTCTGGCTTTGCTGGCATGACTCATTAAAGTTCTCACTGGACATCAAGTGTAAAGAAAAAAGAAACTGCTAACAACATGAAAAGTGGAGCCTTAAGTCGTTAGTGTGGTTTAATCTCATAACATCGGTAGGTACTAATAGCATTCTTATTTTACAGGCAAGGGAACAGTACAGAATCTCCATCACTTGCCTGTAGGTCATCTCCCTGCCTGATCACTGTCCTTTCCTGAAAGTTCAGTTGACTGGGACTGAAGGTATTGAGGAAATGGCAAGGGACAGGACTGAGTCTATGAGCACTGACCTTGCCATGTGACTCCAGTGGTGTGGATATGGCCCTATGTCACTCAGCCTTTATCCTGTCAAAGGATAGTAGATGTCTTTCCATTTAATATTTTTGAAACATGTGTGTGTGTGTGCGTGTGTGTGTGCGCGCGCGTGTGTGTGTATGTGTGTGTGTAGGGGTCAGAAGACAACTTTTGAGAGTTCTCCATGTGGTCCCAGGGATCAAATTCAGATCATTAGGCTTGGTGGTATGGCTTTACCTATGGAGCCATCCTGTCAGCCCATATTTCTGTATTTTAATGGGGATATACTCCTTATATACTGGAAGACCTAGTTCAGTCAGCAGACAGCTCACTATACAAGCATAGGGATATGATTTCAAGCCCCAGCATCCAAAGTAAAAGGCTGGAAATGATGGTCTGCAGGGGAGGTAGAGACAGCTAGATCCATGGGTCATTCGATGTAATCTAGTCAGGAATTCTCAGGTCCCAGTGAGAGGCCCTGTCTCACGGTACCTAAAGGAGGGCATGGGAGGTTGACCTTTGCCTTCATGCATACCCTCATGGACACAGACACAGACACAATGTATACAGTAATACTCCATATATATGACTGTTCTATATCTATATTATATATAGTTATATAATAAAGCTGAAGAATTGCTGCCTAATGACATTCTAATATAATAACTGCACCATGCATTATGCATATCTCTGTGGTGATATAAACAAACATAGTCCTTCCAGTCAAAGTACAATATACACACTATACTCAGCACACATCATTTAATAATTATTGGTTACAGTCCTGTGGCTCTAAATACACCGTGTCCAAGGCAACCTTAAAAAGAAAGCAGGCAGGACCATGTTTAGCCACAGTGAGGGACATTAATGTCACCCACATGTATGGGTAGCCAAAATGTCTACAGAAGATGGGATTTGGTCTCTCATAGGGTGAAAATGACTTCCATGGTCTGCTGGGAAAGCTGGGAAGTCTAGTCCTTCAGCAGAAACTATCCTTCCAAACTCTGAGAAGATATAAAAACGCAGGGCAAGGTGTTAAAGCTGTTTGCTGCTGAGGAGGGTCTTTGTCACAGGTGTTGCTGCCTGTGTGCTGGGTCCCCAGACCTGAGTGGTGCTGCCACCGTGATGTCAGCTGTGCTGAGGCCTGGGGCCTGCTATGTTCCCCATTGGTTCTATGGGCACGAGTCAGATCATGAACTCATCTGGGGGGAGGGGACAGGGTTATACTGTCTCCTTAGAATTAATAGTTTGACAGATTTTATATTTTGTTTTATATAGCTAAGTAGGCAGTTGGGCTACCAGGTTCCTATAGTGAGAGCTAGAAACAGAAGGGTTAATGGCCCAGCTATGGCCTGAAGTAGAGTAGTTAACCGGGGTAGGGGGTGTGGGTGTGGGGCAGAACAAAGACTGATACTGGTTGTTAGATTCCAATGTCTTTCTCCTGTCTCCTTATTTTTTAAAAATATTTATTTATTCATTTATTTTATGTGAGTACATTGTCACTACCTTCAGACACACCAGAAGAGGGCATCAGATCTCATTACATATGGTTGTGAGTCACCATGTGGTTGCTGGAATTGAACTCAGGACCTCTGGAAGAGTAGTCTGTGCTCTTAACCTCTGAGCCATCTTTCCAGCCCCCCTGTCTCCTTATTTTTAGGGGTATTTATTTGTTTGTTTGTTTTAATTAAAGGTCCCCTCTTTATTTTCCTAGTTTTTATTTGTACTTGGTAGATGTCCAGAAATGGCTCCAGGGATGCAGAATCAGTTGTCTGCAGTGCTGGTCAGAAATGTAGCTGCATCCTGTGTTGCTCATCCATCCATTTTTTTCTATCCCCACTCCCAATCTAAACTGTTTTTATTCTCTCATATATAACACCCTGACCGCTGTTTCTCCTTCCTTCCTTCCTCCCTTCCTTCCTCCTTCCCTCCTCCTCCTTCCCTCCTCTTCCTCCTTCCCTCTTCCTTCCTCCTTCCCTCCTCCCCCTTCCCTCCTCCTCCTTCCCTCCTCCTCCTTCCCTCCTCTTCCTTCCCTCCTCCCCCCCCCCCCAGGTTATTTTTAACCATGGCTAAATCTTTTTAACCATCTCTAATTGACTGCCATAGAAACAAGATTTTTTTTTAGTACTATATACAGACTTCCTTGTCTCATAAAGAGGAGGTCCAATCCTCTTCGTTTTGAAGAGCAACCTCAGCTAAAGAATCTAACTGGGCTTCCAGGCTGGAAGCAGAGTTTTTTGATGGCCCAGGTCTATGTTGCTTGCATACTGGGTGTTTAAAAAGGTTTTTCTCCCATAACTAGGGCTCGTTTCAACTGCAGCAGAGCCCATGATACTGACCAACAGGGAAATGGGGACAGCATGTTGTGCATGGGGAAGCCTAGAGTCTAGATTTAGGTGGGCTCCATGGCCACCATTGCTGCCAGTGTTGCCATAGCAACAGCTGCAGCCACTGCCCATAAGCCTGAAGGAAACTGTGGGCCATGGGGAGAGGAAGGGGGTAATGGTGGGCAGGATTGTTCCCTTCCACTTCAGATGTTTCTCCAGTCTACAGAACTGACAGAAACACATAGAAAGACACATATAAAGACAACCGGGGGTGGCCACTGCACACTTAAACACCTGAACAGACCAGGGGAGTCTTGTAATGTCTCACCTGGATCCCAGACATTGAGTCAGCTATGCTCCTTTGTGTCCTAAACAGAAGGCACTGTAACCTCTGCGGGTAACAGACCAGGCAACTTTGAAATTTGTTTATTTTTTGGCGTGCGGTGTTAGACTGCTCCAAAGCTTTAGGCAGCAATTGATCAAAAGGAGTCCTAGGGCCCTGGAAAGTCTTCAGGTTATGCACATCCTAGGAGCTTGGCTACCATTCTCTCTCTGCTCCAAGGAACTGCTGTCTATGTGCTGAGTTTTATAGCCCAAATGGTATGTCCTTCATGGAGTCAGTTGTGCTAAGATCTGGGAACTTCCTAAGGTCTGGGAGCCTGTTTCAATACCAAGCTTACAGGTCCTATCAACCCTGGTTACAGAGGCCCTTTCTTACTGTGCATGGGCCTGGACACCGGTATCTCTGTTGGGTCATGGAATTAGCAGTGACAAAGAAGCCTAGGAGGTAACCTGCTTCTGGACTCCCATAAAGCCGTTTAGGGAAGCATGTGGTACCCAACAGGTAACCTTGGGCACTTAACCTGCATATCATTTCCAGCCTCCCTGACTTCTTTACATCTCTGGGATGTCATATAAGATGCTGGCTGAGCAGTTAGCCTTGGTTGTGTAGTGGATCTGAAATGGGGGTGTGTAGGAGAAAGCGGTCCTGCCCTTCCCTCATCTATGTAACTTATACTGCCACACCTCAGCAGTCCTTTCCTACCCTCCTTCCAGATGTTGGTATCTACATATAAACATTATCAATTTGGGTGACAAAGTGGGGACAGGGTAAAGGCAAGAATGGGGTCATTTCCCAGGTCAACAGAGCAGTTCTTCCACTGGGGTCAAATGGTCAAGTAAAAATAAGCTGGAGATGCGGACGTCCCATGGGAAGGATGCTTAGGCCCCTTACAGCCTGGAGACCCACAGGGGTTATTTAGTTTACAGTAAAATGATTTATTGAGCATTTAGGACCCTAGCAAGCACAGTGAGCGAGATGTCTTACTTCCTCTTAGCGGGGCAAAGCACAGAGCTGGTAGGGGCATGGAGTTGTCAGAGCAACAAAGGTGCCACGGTCGCTGGGCCGGGGCTGTCCTGCAGGCACGGAGAAGCTAAAACGCTGCAGGAGGCAGGTGAAGAAGAGGAAGAGCTCCATGCGGGCCAGGGGCTCCCCCAGGCATGCTCGGCGGCCTGTGGGTGGGAGAGGGCTCAGTCAGTCTGGGACCTCATTGGAGCTTCACCCTTCAAGTCACCCTCAGGACAGACAGACAGACAGCCCCCCTCCCCCCCCAGGCACCTGCTGAGAATGGCATGAAGGCCTCATGCTTCACAAAGTGGCCCTGGGCATCCAGGAAGTGTTCAGGATGGAAGTGGAGGGGCTTCTCCCAGACAGTCTCATCCTTCAGCACTGAGGACAGGTTGGTGACGAGGGTCGACCCCTGGCAGGAGGCACGTGGTGTGAACATGAGCTGGGGTTGGGCTGCCTAGTCCCTGGTCACCAAGTTCATATGCACAATCTCCACCTCATATGGGACCCTTTTATGTAACCCCAGCCTTAGAGGCTTCTTGGCTTTCATTAATACTACGACAGGGATAAGTGATAAGTGACAGATGTACGCACACTGTCACCTGTATTTATAAGTAGTGGCTGTTATAACCACTCCTGCCATATTTTACCTTGCCTGCCTTTCTAGCTGGGCATTCTATAGTACAATTCTTGCTACCATTTTTTCCTCCCATACTTACCCAGGGGAAGTTGGTTCTGTTGAGTTGCCTAAATTCCAGTCCTTCTTAAGTGGACAGCTCAGTCCATTAGCAAGCTGGCAACGCTGACTAGACACTGGAGGGTCCCAGGCCTACCTTAGGGATAAGGAAGCCTTGCACTTCAATGTCACGAGAAGTCTTGTGAGGCACACCAAGAGGGAGAATGTCTGCAAAGCGCTGCACCTCATGGATGACAGCATTGGTGTAGGGCATGCGGGCCTGGTCTGCCATCTCAGGATGCCTCACCTGCCCTATGACCTCATCGATTTCCTGTTGTGAGCGGCCTGGAAGGACAGCATCCCCTCAGTTAAGTGCTCTAGAGGGTACCCCTTGTCCCTCCACTACCTCTATTGTAATTGTATTGTATTTTCCATGGGAGAAAGAAGGCCATCACCCTTGTTGGAGTTTGGGTCAAATCAGTGCTGGAAGCCACAAGTGTCCTAAATAAGCTTAAGACGTGTGCTTCTACCCCCCAGCCCCACCTTATTTCTAGCCCCAGCCAGGCTTACGCTGCACATCTGGATGCAGGATCATGAGCAGCAGGGCCCAGGACAGTGTGGTTGAGGTGGTCACCATCCCTGCCATGAACAGGTCACCCACCACCATGCGCAAGTTCCCATCATTGAAGCTGCTGTCAGGATTCCCCTTGGCCTGGTCCAGGCAGAAAGAGTGGGCTCAGTAGGGAGAGGCAGGTCCACATGGCCTCTCATTGTCCCCCTGGCAGCCCAGGTGCTGAGTTACGTGGTGATGCACAGGACCACATCCTTCTGGCTCAGAGCTCTCATGACCTCAGCCCACAGCCCCTGGCTACATCTCCTGGGGCTTCCAATCACCTTCTCTATCTCTGCCAGGAAGGCCTCAGTCAGGTCTCGGGGTGGCTGGGCAGGGTCCCAGGTCATCTTGTGCTCAGTCAGCAGCTCATCCAGCATGGCCACAAAGGCCCTTTTTCCAGGGAAGACCTTGCCAACCAGCCCTGGGATTCGCAGGAGCATCGGAAACACATTCAGGAGCTGTGAGCGGCATAGAGGGACCAATAGAGAGGCCTGGCTGGCTCCTGGCTGTGCTCACTTGGGACGGCCCCAGGTCCCAGCTTCCTCCAGGGTAGACTAGTGCAGTGACATAGCTCCTCCCTGCCAGCCTCTAACCTTCCCTTTTGCCCTGAGCTTCCAGAAGGGCTACCATACTGTGGAAATGTCAGATGTGTGTGGCTGCCACATGGATGGGGAGCACTTGACCCCAGCCTGCCCCCTCCCCTCCCACTGATGTTTGTCCATCTCCTCCCAGAATGCCCTCCTCCTGTCACTCCTGCATGTCGGTCACCTCCCTGAGAGTCTCCACTGTATGAAGTTATCTGGGTACTGACACCCCTGAGCCCCGCACCATGGGCAGGAATCCAGATTCCTCCTTGAGAGTCTCCTTCAACAAGTTCAGTAGCCTGATGAAGTGTGGGTCATCGTACTCAAAGCGGCGGGCATAGAGGAGGGAAGCGATCACGTTACACACTGCTTTATCCAATAGAGTGTTAGGGCTGAAAGGGCATCCTGGGAGTAGAAATGCCAGTCAGGCTGTTGGTTGTCTGCCCCACTTATCCCCACCTATCCCCGCCAATCCATCACCTACCAGTATGGTCAGCGAAGGCAGCACAGAGGCATCTGGCCTCCTCGGTCACCCACTGCTCCAGTGACTTCTTGCCCAGGCCAAAGTGACGCAAGGTGGACACAGAGAAGCGCCGCTGCTGGCGCCAGGCAGGTCCGTACCGTGCTAGGACCACACCTGGAGGGCCACACTTAGGCCTGAGACCTCACCTTCTTTTCTGCTCCTGTGCTATGTTACCACGACTACGGCCCATAGCTGCTGTAAGATCCTTTGTCCACCCGTTAGCCATCAGCCCTTGCTGTCTTTTCTCTCTTCCCATCCCTCCTCCACCTCAATCAGGTCCCAAACTGTCTCTAGCCCCCATTTGCCCACCACTCCTGCCACTGTCTGCATTTGCCTTGAGAGCGTGGTCCAAAGCCCAACTGGTCGTTGAAATGCAGCGGTGGCCGGTCAGCGGTGTCCTCGCTGTATCTCACCAGTGCCTCTCGCAG